>NW_026571095.1:23888934-25317901 GCF_026225935.1 Boleophthalmus pectinirostris
ATGGCAATTATCAATTTAAATAAAAAATAATAATACTCAAGTCACCAAAATCAAGCTTATAACAGTCACAACAACAGTAGTAGTTGAAGTGGTAAAAGTTGAAGTAGTAGTACAAGTTAGTAGCTAGTAGCAGGACAAAATTTTCGATATTTTTCATCAGCACAGTTTAGTTGTTTAAGTGTTTTCCCACAAACTAAAGGGTTGTCGGTTTCTTGGAAAGACACCTATTCCACATTGCTCTAAAATGTGATTTCCAATGCAAAACTTAAAAAATCTCCGCTTCACTGTGGCGAACAAATGCTTACGAATTGTAGAATAAAACGATAGAAACGATAAAACTCCTCTGAGAAACCCAATTTATTCCAAAAATGCCTCAATGTGCTACTATCCAAACACCACCAAAACTTGCTACTATCCAATTTGGTTATTCTCAGTCGCATTAACAAGTAGCAGGCACTTAAAATTCAGCTCCTCCAAGTTGGAAGTGCAAAAACTCCACTGTGTTTTTGGCCAATCTCTCCTCCCGGCCCCACACTCACACTCCAGGAGGCCGGCTAATGTCCCCCACACACACACATGCACTGCTCACTTCATTTTGTTGACGAAACTGCTGTCATTTGTCGTGAATCTAAGACGTTTTTTTTCCATAGCTGTGAAGGACGAGAGGCTGTAAAGGAAAGACGTGGGCGAGAGAGGGAGTCAAGCCGAGGAAGCTAGACAAAAAATACAGTCGTCCGTGCGGATGCCTGCTGAATTTGAAGCATTGTGTCTTTAATGGTGATGGGGCTTTTTAGTGGAGTTGCCATGGAGAACATTTGGCTAAAGTTATTGCTGCATGCAGATATGGAAATGAATTTGTAGACATGGTGCGGAAATTCTTCTGAAAATGCAATTTGGAAGAAGAATTTGGTGGAAAGAAAGGAAATTATTTTAACACGAGATTTTTTTTTTTTTGTTGCCAAAGTTTGAAGTGGGTAACATTCTTAGCTAAAAATCAGAAAATACGAAGTTCAATCATCGTGGAGGAGCTCGAGCATCGAAGTAGCTGTTGTTGAATTACTAAAACTAGCGGCACCAGTAGTAGTACAAGTATAAAAAAGTAATGCAAGCATGATTAGTGGTTAGAAAAGACTGGGCATGGCAATAAATTACAACACAAAATTGCCGATCAATCAAGATTTTTAATTACATTTGATTTTGTCTTATTAAAAACAAAATTCTTTCCGATATTAAATTCCTGAACATGATAGTACAGGCTTTCAATCGCTGTCATTTAACCAAACCGCATTGTTCTGGTAACAGACTAGACTACAAAGGTGATTAGTAGAAGTACATAGTAGCAGAAGTAGTAGTAGAAGTTTGAAGTTTTCTCGTGAAGGGGCCGCCGTCTGTTTGTCTTCTAGAGCTCGGTATTATTCAGAAGATGCCGATATGAGATATACCTCAATACACAGGCCATGATACGATACATATTTCAATACAATGAGCTTTCGATTTGATACGATATATTTCAAACTGATTTGATACAGTTCAATAGTTCAATGGCTGTGATACTAAAAGTCTTTGTTAAACCACTTCTTGTGCAATGTTAATATAAAACACACCCATTTTAATCATCAGAGCAGCAAATGTCAAATGTGTCACATAAACAAGTTTCCTTCCTCTGAACAAGCAACAAAACTGTAGCACTGTAATAAAATCATTTTGTAAAATATACCAAAAAACACTCTTGCAGATATATCAATACAGCAGACACTGTATCACCACATTAAATGATACGATATATTGATATTTCAATATTTTTGCATACCTCTATTGTCTTCATCGAGATGTTCCACAGTATGGCATTAAATCAAGACAAATACATGACACCACTAGGCCGAGTTACAGGTCAGATCTGTGGAGAGGCAAGCCCACTCTCAAAAGTTCAAATGTAAACTTTTCAAAGTTTTCCTGAGTGATAACACACTGATAATTAAATCAATGCAAGATAGATGACAAATGACACAACCTTTTTTTCTGGGGACCCATAATTTAAAAGTTTAAAAATCATTGTGACCCAAGTCAATAGACATTATTCGTAAATCACAAAATAAATTTGTGACCATTATTGAACGTTAATGAGGATATTTTATTGTTGACTGAGTGTCTCTCTGAACAATTAGTATTACTCAAGTTTTAAACAATGAAAAACTATAATCAGTGTTTCCCACAAAAAACTTGTTAGGCAAGGCAGTGCTGCCAAAAAAGTGAGGAGCAGGGGGTGCGCCAAGATGTATGCATATGTATATTGTAGACCTACATACAGATCGTGGCAAGGTGACCCAAAAAAAAAAAATCTCGTGTGACCCACCTGAGGGTCGTGATCCAGTTTTTGGGAAACAATACCATACAGTGTAACATTCTGGACAAAGCAAAAACATGTCCATGAGACGAGCAGATGATGGACCCTCCACTTCACCAGTAAAGTTACACATTGCACCTTTAAGTAGTACTCATATTGGTAATACTAGAAAGAGTACTGTATATTTTTCAAGACATTTTCTAATAAGATACAACTTTGTAGATCTGGTACTCTTTAGGTTCAGCTTTCACTTTGTTGTTTATACTTGCCTGTAATACTAACTCGCATTGAACTTTTGTATTGCAGTACAGTTGTTGCTCCCTGCTCCCACCTCTGCTGTTACGTGCCCCTTGTTAGCAGACACTGGTCACCTTGGTGCGCTCGGCGGCATTAATAGACCGTAGTGTGTGTAAAATGTTAAGTGCGCTAACAGATCCCAAGAGGGTCTATAGTTGCTGAGATGGCTCCTAGCTTTAACAAAGATCACATTTTGGGGTTAGCTTATCATCTATCACGACGTCCCTATGCAACCCTCTCTCTACCTCTCATTAATTTGCCTCCTCTAGATTAGCCATCCCGGGGAGACCGCAAAGAGCCCCATCCATTGTTCACGCACGCCCCCAAGGTCTTAAGTAATGCAAGTCTCTCCACTAGCTAAAAAATTGAGAGGAAATTAAATTATCTTCCAGCGGGGAGAAGACGAGATACAGTAGTGTTTATGGCTGGCGTTCTGGGGAGGGCTTTTATTGTCTAAGGTGACCGTTTAGGCATGAAGCAGGTCCCAGATGAGATCAAGGGTTTTAGGTGGCTCCATATCCACGAGGCTTCTGAGTGTTGTAATGGAGAAAGGTAAACAATGCATGGAGAGCAGGGGCGGGTGGTGCTCAGATACATTTACTTCATTAACTTTACGAAATTGTACTTTTCAGAGTACTTTTCTAGCTGAAGACTTAATCCTACTTGAGTAATATTTGTATTTAAAGGTACAGTGTGTAACTTTTCTGATGGAGGGCACGGTGGAGATGTTATTGCTTTCCCTGGAATGTTCCAAAGTATGACATTAAACAGATCTACCTTACATTTATTCAATTACAGGTGGTTTTATAGCTCAAAAATACCTAGAAAACCAATAATTCTGAGAGGCAAAGCTGGACTGCTACTCCACAGATCTGGCCTGTAACTTTGTCTGCTTACGTCTCCACGACGATAGAAAGGTTTAATACCATACTGTGAAAGGAGAACTGAGTAAACAATGTGTAAATAATGAGAACGGAGGAAACAATGAGAAGGAGAAAAGCATTTGATAGACCCTCCTCCAAAAAAGTTACACAATGCACCTTTAAGTACCAGTACACTTACTTCCCTTACTTGAGCATAAGTTTTGATTACTCTTCCGACTGTGTCTAAGTCTACAAATGGGGAAAAACTTTATGTACACACGGTTTTGAACATTTGTTTTTCTTTCACTGCTCCTTCTGTTATAAAGTACTTTTTTCTCATTTGTATGCCCATCCTTTGAAATCAACATACTTCGTGCATTTTTTTTTTTTCCTAACATTAACTTCAAATTATAAATCAGATGTTACGTCATAACAGTTCATCTGTAGTAGTTTTCGAAATAATCTTTTAATCTTACTTCAGTAATTTCTTGGACCATTGCTTTCTACTTTTACCTGAGTTACTTTAGTGGTATTATTCTGAAAAACCATTACTCTTAGTAGAATCAAATTTTTGGCTACACTACTCACTGCTGATTGAGTATGGTTGGGACAAGATTAGGGTGAAATCTTACAGGAATGGAGAGAAATTGCCACAAAGCAGGGCACTCAGGCTAATGTATGTTAACAATGTAATGCAATCACCACCATTGAAGAGCTGTGTGAAATGTAAAATGATTGCGATGAAGAAACACAAGTGATTATTCAGGCCACAATATGATCGTAATAACTTTAAAAAAAGAGAAAACAATCATTGTAATTCTAAAAGCATAATTCAGCCAATTCAATTCAGTCTAAACTATAATGAAGAAAAGTGCGAACCCTGTAGTTTGGATCTGCACAAACGTGGAATGGGATTCTTGTTTTGTTTGTCAGTTCATTTTCAGCCTTTTTGTTAATTCTTTTGGGCACATTTCAAATACAAACTTTTGAACAGAATTCTATCCCCAAAAACATAATTTGCAATGCTTGAAAAATCACAATGAGATATATTCCAGATATATTCCAATAAGTACTAAAACTGAAGAAGTACAAAAGAACAAAGTAAGCAAACTTGACCACTGGTGCTACTGTTCCTAGCAATGGTCAAAGCAAGGGCCTTCTAATTACAAGGTGAGTGCAACAGTGTTCTGCCACCAATGTCAAAAAGCCTTTTTTTACTTCTAAAAATATCTCTGAAGACATTTTGCTCCAGATAAAAGGTCATTCTTCCTTTGTGTCTTCTTAGTAAGGTGCAAAAGTTTATTGTGTACAAGATAGAGATGTCAAAAGCGTCAAGTTTCAATACTAAAAAAGTCACATTCACGGGACAGAAATGAACCTTTCCTGAATAGCTTTAGAAATGATCTTGAGATATATCAGAACAAGTATAAGCGCACATAGACTAGTTTACGCCCATGGACCACTTTGGAACCTACCTGGACCACTGAGGGATTACACAGAAAGTACTATTATTTAATGCTGACAGTTCCATCCTATTGTCTAACTAGTGTTTATTATGATTGTAGTATAAAAATCGGTATTGAGTATCGAGTAGGGGTGTAACAATACCTGAAATATCGTGAAAGTATCATCAAAGTTCTCACAATAATATCGTGGACCATCACAATATATTGAATTACAAGTCTCTTTGCTTAAATTAAGAGTTATGGTGCAGCTAAACTAAAAAAAAAAAGACAGAGGGAACTACATAGACCATGATCCTTTGCTCGATGTCAGTGTAGGCTTTAATAGATAATACAAATAGTTCTAAGCACTTTTAAGTTTTAGTTCTTTGAATTAAGGCTTGTCAAGGCATTTTAAGAGGAAAAAGTAGCATATTAAAACTTTTGTTATTTTGCCTCCACAAAATATCGCAATAAATATTGTACCGTGAGATGTATATCGTGAAAATATCTTACAGAGAGATTTGGATATTGTTACATCGTGAGCCTCCCCACCACAATACCCATGATATTGCAATAAATATCATATCGTGAGGTTCATACTGTAACGATATTGTATCGTGAGACTCGGATATCGTTACACCCCTAGTATCGAGTCTATTCCTTCATATCCTATAGTAGCAAGTTTTAGTAGCGTGACGGTGTACTTTATGGCTGACTAAAAATATTTTCTCAGTGAGTCCATTGTTCTATGTGCACGTTGCTCTCTGTCCAGTGTTTAAGCCGGTCTGTTTAGTTGTCATTGTTTAGTCTGCTAATTATAAAGTTGGGTGTTCTCTGTGTAATCATCAATGTACACAAGGCATGTCAAAATTATTAAAACTAAATGTTGACTCCAATTAGACAACAATGGAGTGTTGCACAAGATGTGAGTCACTTGTCAAACTCTAGAACAAAAAGAGGCATCTCCCAGTTTGATCATTTATTTAGTGTCTCCAGACAGTAATTATAAAATGTCACTAGATAAAAAAAGTATAAAAATAAACATAAATAAAAATATATTCTGACTTAGACCTGGTTTGGTTTTGGTTCTAGTTTAGACTTGGTTTAACTCTGGTTTAGTCCTGGTTTAGTCCTACATTAATTCAGAGTTACTAGTCTAGTCCTAGTTTAATGCTGGTGCAGTACTGGATTGGCAATTTTGCAGAGCGATGTTGGTAGAGCCTTTCGTATTTTATGTTTTTTGACAAAAATGTAATATAGCAGCTGTTGTTATATTATCATTACTGTAACAGATCGACTGTTGGGAATATTCTGTGCAACCCCCAGTTCTGTCAAAAGCATTGTGCATCTCCAGCCCAGACACATCCCACTGAAAAAACTGCTCCCCGGGAAATTTAAATCATTTTATTTAACCTGATTTAACATCTATCAGAAGTAGAACCAACACAGCTCAATAGTCTTACCACTTAAAGGTCCTATATTAAACAGAATTAAGTTAAAAAGTTGTCACCTCATCAAAACATACCCAGAGTTGTGTTTTGTTACATTCATACATGTCTGTTTACCTTTCTAAAATGGTCTGTTCCACCTTGTGATGTCATGTAGTGGTAGTTTTCTTGTTAATAGCTCCTTTTACTTTTAGTTCAGTAGAGATATTAGCCAGATTCATCAGCCGGTTTCACTTTGTGGAAACCGACTGACCTCGCAGTATTAGGATTCGTTCACTCAACAGTAAGTGGGTACTTTTTTATTTACCCAGTTGCTGCTATTTGGTTGTAACCTATGTAATGCGCTGCAAACGGGACTAACTGGTATATTAAGCGTTTCCCAAATTCTGCAGGAAGAAGGGCAATAACGTCTTTCCCCTTGATAAAATTCACCGATCAATCTCTTTGTTTCAGCTTTAAATCCTCGGGAATCGTTGCCAACACAGAAAGTATGGCTCTTCACTGATTGGCTGGTGTCTGGACTTGCACTTCCAGAGTTCTTGCAAACCATCTAGTGTATTAAGGTTCCTGATCTAGTCGCTGGAGATAAATGTAATTGAGCGGAGGCACTAGGTGGTGCCAGCCTGGCTAGTAGAGATAAGCCATTCAAGGGGAGAAATAACCCAAATTATTCTAGTGAAGGTGTATGGAGTTTAAACACTTCCTGTAATGCAACATGACATCACAAGGTGGAACAGAGCATTTTGAGCTTTAAGAGATGTAAATAGACTAATAATAAATGATTTCGGTCACATGTATATTCTGAGATTATTTTACAGACAGTCATATTTAACATACAGAGACAGAAGGTGTAGGCTGAAGCTTGAGCTTATTACGCCTACGCTTTATTCCTTTATCAGAGCATCATCTTGAGACCAGTTCATATTCATAAACACAACAAGAGGAAACAAACAAATCAGTAACAGTACAGCAAAATACTACAGCACAAACTAAGTATCATAATTCATGTGTCTGCACAGAGTTAAACATTTAATCTTCTTTATAAACTGGAAGAGAGTGGTGCACAATTTTGGATTTTCTGTACAGTTGTTCCAGAGCTCCACCCCTTTAACAGATAAACACACTTTCATAATGTTTGTTCTGATTTTCTTTTTGATAAACATGGCTGTTTCTCTGAGCTCATATAGACTATTTTGGATTTTGAACAGATAGTTGAGTTTTCAATTTGAGAGAAGAACTCTTCTAAATCTTAAATCTGCAGGGTTTGTGCGTTAAAATGTGTGAATGAAACAAAACACAACTTCAGGTATATTCTCTTTCACGACACATAAACCAGCGCAACTACTGTGGACGTGCTAATACCCATTCTCTCTATGCACTCACTTCTGTTTAAATAAAAGAGCCATTTAACCTTGATTTCATCCTACACCTACTACAGCCTTTATAAATATTTGAGTAGTCTGACTGTAAGAAGTGAGGTCTTTATACCACTGTGTTGCAGATAAAATGTAAATGTCGTCTTCTTTTCTGTTGAAGGACGTCTCTGGATGTCACCCCCTCTTGTGTGAAATTTGGGACACACACAGTAGTGGAGGTTTGGGCCAGTGCCACCAGCTCTGTGTTGAGGCTCCTAATTAAACTAATAATCTCACATCATTAACCTCTGAAGACCTGCTCCCCCTCCATCCCAACATGGGCGCCAACACTTACTAGTATAACACCGCTTCTCTTTCAAACACTTTGCATGTTTACCCCAGTTGAACTATACTTGTTGACGTGATTAAAGGTCCTATATGACACAAAATGGACTGTTGTGAGCTTTAAGTCACCGTTTCAAATAGGCCTTGTGATTTTTTTAAATCTTCAGTTCAGTAGAGATGGGCAATTCCAGGGCTGAAATGATTCTAATAAAGGTGAATAAAGTTTAAAAACACAGAGGAGCATTTTCTGTATTACCACATAACAACTGTTTTCTGTTTGAGAGAAGAAATCATCCTCAATATTCAGAGCTTGTGCGTTAAAGATGTGTGAATGAAACGAAACACAACTTCAAGTATGTTTGTGATGAGGACACAGAACAGCGTTATCTAACTGGTTTCTATTTTGTTTTATTTTATTTAAATAGCTCGAGCCGTTTGTAAAGCTTTTGACAAAAATAAAAAGCTTCAAGTGTTTTTCATAATGTCAAACGCTAACAACATTTGATCACCTTTCTATTTTTGATTAAACCAGCATTTAAATTTGACAGCCAATAATCATGCAAACAGTGAACCGCCTTTCATTGTTTAAAATGGAATGACAACAGAGACCAAAACAAACAGGAATTACTACGTTGAATTGGCAGAGATGACCTTTTGGTAGGCACATGACACTGATGACTCACTTGTTGTTTACAAGTACAGTACAGATATAATGTATGAGCAGCTCTCGAGGTCAAAATAAGATTGAGAAAGCGGTTTATTTTCCGAGAATCATGCTACTTGTTGTTATTATTATGACAGTTAAACTACTGTACAGGGTATCCCCAGGTTTGACCACCCCAAATGTAAGACTTTTTAAGACCTCTTGTAAGACCTAAGATCACTTAAATGAAAATTAAGACCAACATCGGACCCATTATGTGGGTGAAAAACACCAGATCCAATTCTAATAAAGACCATTACCCACTGATTTAAATAACAAAAAATACTTTCATTATAAAATCTCATTCTGAACTCATTTATAGTTGTATGCATTGCTTGTAAAATGGCATTTATAACATTCTAACAAGACAAAGTAAGTATTGTTTGTGCATACTAGAAATTAGACGTTCAGTCATGTTACCGGATTTCATGTTGTTGTTTTTTTTCCTCCCTCTATTTAACTTTGCACTGCAGCCCAGGTAAGGATACAAGCAAATAGGCTAATGAAATTTAAGACCTTAATTTAGGAACATGAAATTTAAGACCTTTTAAGACCCCGTGGCTACCCTGTTTTAACTATTTTTCACATACAAATCGGGTGTATTCAAAGCCTATAAAATGTAACGTACTAAAGATGCAGACGGGATTAAATGCAAATTATTATTATTACTATCATGGTTTCCCCTTCATCGATTGGCTGATCTCATTCCGGCGTGCCATACCCAAACCACAGCTGGTGTTAACTACATTACGCTCCAAGTGGCTCTCTGTGGCGGATAGGGTTACATTTAATTAAAGGAGAATCCATATTGCCCCCTGTCAGAATTTCAGACATGGGTGGGCCATATGGGCACTTAAAAAACAATCCAATTTACAGTCACCCCACCTCTGTCCCCTGACCCCTCCTCCTATCCTCTCTCTCTCTCTATCTCTCACCCCGTCCCAGACTGACCGGCCCACTCCAAAAGCACTTAAGACCCTTCCATCAAACTGCACAGTGGTGGGAGATTTGAAAACTGCCGTCGCTGTCTGTGTAAGGCTTATCTTTTGGTTTTCACAGAATGGGACAATTTAAGTGGATTCAAGGAGGGTTTGAAACACTTGAGATTTTTTCCCTCTCAAATTCCACTGTATTGTGTATAGTGCGGTATTTCTCATGTAGTAAATGACTGATCCTTCAGTTTTATCCCCAAAAATGAAACTACTCTAAACTGTACAGAAGTGTCGTTAAGATACAGACATTTCAAACTTGATTTCGTAACTAAGACAATACAATGTGAGTTTCAACATTGAATCGTAGTACTTTCTTTTATATTATAGTACTTTATATCTGTGTAATCCCTTAGTCGTCCAGATTTCATAGTGGTCCATGGGTGTATAAGTATGGGTTTAAGTATTGATTAGTAGGAATGTAACGATATCCAAGTCTCATGATACAATATCAATACGGTATAAACCTCACAGTACGATATTTATTGCGATATCGTGGGAAAGCTCACGATACAGAGGGAAGGCTCATGATTAGGGATGTAACAATTTCCAAATCTCTCAGTACTGTATTTTCACGATATACATCTCACAGTACAATATTTATTGCGATATTTTGTGGAGGCTTACAAACAAAGCTGTTATTATGCTACTTTTTCCTCTAAAAATGCCTTGACAAGATTTAATCCAAAGAACTAAGACTTAAAAGTGTTTAGAACTGTTATTTCTTCATGTATTCTACACTGAAATGGAGCAAAGGATCATGGTCTATGTAGTTCTCTGTCTTTTTTTAGCTATTGCTGCACAATAACTCTTCATTTAAGCAAAGAGACTTGTAATTCGATATTTTGTGATGGTCCACGATATTATTGTGAGAACTTTGACAGTACGATATCACAATATTTTGGTTATTGTTACATCCCTATTGATTAGAATCTGATTTTCACTACTTTTGACAACCTTACTGTACAACCTATTGTTATGATTACGTGCGCACCAACCAGTGGATAATCTGATTTCTGGAGTTATCAGATTACTGAAATGTCACGCAAACAGTTACGTATGAAGTGAGTAATGATTTCTTTCTGATTGTTCACGCCCTTTTAGGCTTTGACAAGGAAGAATGAAATAAAAAAGTGCAAACTAATGCAGCATAAACAAAAATGAAAGAGAAAATGTTAAATATATTGTTACATGTGTTGGTTAACACGTGTTACCAGATGTTTTTGATAATCCGATTTCTCTCGTGTAAACACCATAATTAGATCATAATCAGATAATTACTGGGTTACCTGATTATTCTTGTTATCTGGTTTTTACTGGTATGTACGCACTGTTGTGATGAAAATGGCTACACCAATGTCCAAAATGTCATCCAAAAAAAAAAAAGAAAGAGAAAAAGAAAGAAAAACAGCCAAGGTTTGGTCACTGTGCTGTGTGTAAACAATGAGTCAAAATTCTGCAAAAATAAAATACATTTGTGCCCCTTTCGTGACGTATGTGACAGTGAGAAACATGGCTGCCAAGAATATGTTTGTGATTCTTTCTCATTAACAAAAGATGAGCCATTTCTGTCCAGACTGTACGTTATGGACCAGTCACTCAAATTGGACCATTGGGAAGTTGTGTCGCGGGGAGCCGTCAGATAATGTAGCTTTCACTTCGCTATTTCAGACACAATGAAAACTCAGTCGTCGCTTTCCAATTTTAGCTGTGAAATTGTCCACAATAGCCACAATGAACCTATTCGGCAACGTTTTGGGCAAATGTAGAACATAAATAGCACAGCCAGCCCACATGATTTTGACACAATTTTGATTCATTTCAGCGCACTGTACAATATGTTCTGCTGTGAAAATGTTGTCCTCACAGCACCTCGTAAAACCCAAAAGCTAGAGAAACATATCGAAACTAACAATATATATGAACCTTTTGTAAATAGTATGTTAAAATACAACTAATATTACTTTCTTCCAGTATAGCCAACTCCAATAGGCCGCAACATAAACCTACTAACACTACTAGGTATTGTTACTACCATTATAACTACAACTACAACTACTACTACTTACTACTGCAATGACCAAAGTACATTGACAATGAAATAGTACATTTTTACCTTACTTGCTTTCCCACTACTACTACCACTACTACCACTACTACCACTACTACTACTACTACTACTACTACCACTCCTACTACTCCTACTATTATTATTATTACTACTCCTACAATTATTATTACTACTCCTACAATTATTATTACTTCTCCTACAATTATTATTACTTCTCCTACTCCTACTCCTACTACTACACCTACTATTACTCCTACTATTACTCCTACTCCTACTCCTATCATCACTCCTACTCATACTCCTACTACTCCTACTACTCCTACCACTCCTATTATTACTTCTACTATTCCTACTACTATTATTATTACTCCTACTACTCCTCCTACTAATACAATGACCAAGGTACATTTACTTTTTAAATAAATTGTACATTTTTACTTTACTTGCGTTCCCACTACTAAATACTTATACTTGAGTAATATTACTTTTAAACATTACTCTTAGTTGTAGGGTTGTCAAAAGTGATAAAAAATCACATACTAATCGATACTAAAACTAGTATCAAAACTAGATACTCATTTGAGCAGGTATCGATACTAAAAAAGTCACATTCACAGGAGAGAAATGGACCTTTCCTGAAGAGCTTCAACATGATCTTGAGTTGTAACCGAACAAATATAAGACCACATAGACTAGTAGACGCCCATGGACCACTATGGAGGTACAAAAATGTTGGAAATTGCGTTCTATCGTCTAAAGAAAGATGGTTTATCAATATCATTATGGCATCTCAATCAAAACTGAGTATCAAGTCTATTCCTTTGTATCAAAATCCGAGTTTGAAATTGTATTATCATGACAGCACTACTTTGTATACATTAACATACATACAGTTACACATTTGTTTTGTGCTGAGGTAACATTAAACCACAGCACTCCTCTTTAGAGAATAAAAACAACACAAAAGCTAATACCTGCCAGTGGGACAAATAAAGACCTATTAATCACAATGACCACTTGCAAATTGTACACAGACACCAGCCCCATAGAGAAACCCCCTTAAAAACATTTAGCCAATTACGCCGCATTGTAAACAGCTGAGCGCAGTACAAAGGAGTGCCTCACGGGGGACTACAGCCCACCTCACTCGAAAACCTGCCCAGGATTACATCAAGAGCGAATGGGAAGCCACATACATCAAAAGCTTATTAAGGCCAATGGTATAACTCACATTGACAGCAGTACAAAAAGATAACCATTACATTTAAGTGTGCATGTGCGACTTTGAGCCTGACCTTGTGTGTGTGTGGGGGGGGGGTAGTGGACTATTGTAAGGAGGGATGGTTGATTAGACTCTGGCTCCCCGGGGATCAATGGTGTACTCAGGGTAATCAGGCTATATTGTGCGCCTATACCCAATGACACAGTGAGGAGAGTGATGTCATTGGTTTGAATACTGATAGAAGACTGCGGGGGAGCTGAAATGTAAGACGTGAGCACAACAGTAGCGCAACACCGGGACAATGGAGAACAGGAACGTGCTGGGAGTAATGTACACCAGAGGAATACAGGCAAAGCACTGCCCCAGGGTACAACAGGGGAGGGGGAGAGGGTATGGACAACAGATTAGGTAGCGTAATGTAACAACAGTATCACAGGAAGACAAAAAATAGATATGTAGTTTGCTTAAAGGGCTCTTTTCGCACTATTTTATGATCTATGTTATAATGTTGTTTCACACAAACCCTGCATATGTAGACTTATTCTCTCAGGGACAGTTTACACGAGAACGCTTGCGGGGGAAAACGACAAAATATTTTATCAGAAGTGCCTTTTGTTTAGACGGTAACAGCGTTTTGGGGCTTAAAAATGCAAAAATCTGAAACCACCCTCCAGAGTGGAAAAGTTGAATACGCTCCACCGTAGCATTTCCGTCTACACTGCCCAAGACGCAAAACTCTGGTTAGATCTCCTCACGTGTTTACTTCACATACATACACTATACAGCAGGGGTGTCCAGCCTTTTGTCCTCCGTGAGCTACCTTTACAAAATGAAAATGCCAAAAAGCTACTCATTTTAGCGGCTGCAAGAAATGGAGTAAGTATAAGAACCACGGCCTTAGATGGGAACAGTTAGAGGCCTATAAAACATGTACTATTGTCCATTTATTAGTGCAGAAAGGAAAGTTTGGCATGAACATACATTTACAATTTTAACAGTCATTCTATTCATCAAATTTTTGTTATTCAGCACAAAACTTAGAATTCAGAAATTCTTTGGCGAGCTATTTGGAGGGAGGTGGCGAGCTACTGGTGGCTCCCGAGCTACAGTTTGGAGTTTTGGAGAAACAAACGTGTCGAGTCAATGTCAGATGGCATGCAAAAAAATCAAATTCCACACACTTTTGCGTCACGTATGCACGCAGATTTCCCCCTGAAAACGCTTGTCTAAACGCGGGGTAAAATGTGAAGACGTGATGCCACTTTTGCGTCTCTAAACGAGAGCAAACAATTTTCTGTTCCACCTTAGATGTCATGATGTGTTTTTAAACCCCATACACCTTCACTAGAATCACTTTGATCATTTCAGCCCTGGAATTGCCAATATCTTCTCAACTTGGCAAAAGATGACATCACAAGGTAGAACAAAGCATTTTGAGCTTTTTAGATGTAGACAAAGTAATAATAAAAGGTTGCTCAAACATGTGTCAATGAAACAAAACACAACTCCAGGTATGTTTTTAATGAGGTAACAACATTCTGATGGCTTATAGCTCACAAGAGTAATTTCTTTTGCACAATATAGGACCTTTAAAGGATTAATAGTATATCTGAAAATAGATGCAGCTTGTTTGTTTACTTGGCTGGCTAACATGACAACAATGAAATCAAGGATCTAAACCATGTGATCATATTTTGATGAAATCATATGGTGAGTCAGTGCCGCCCTGTTTATGCCTAACAAGACCCCACCCACTCATTCTTTTGGTCACTCTCTGTCATGCTTTTAGTGAGTGACAGGTGGATTTAACCAGTCACAGTGAAGTATGAACTCTTAGAGGCAGGAGATAACTCAAATGGACATTTTAAAGCCATTTTTTTTTTAAAAAAAAAACAACTGCTAACTGATTTTCCATGAGATTAAAAAACGATTTCATCTTTCATCTATAGCAAATATATTTAGGTGGTGTAATTCATTATGAAATTGCAATTAGTGTAACAGTTACAAAATAGTGCTTGAATGGTCTGAATGGTCTTGAATGTTTTGATTAATTAAGAAAATGAAGGTCTCGTGTCGCCATTGAAAAAAAAATTGAATAAATCAGACCAAATACTTGAACATAATTGTAGAATATGTTGAAAAATACGAAACAGTTATAGAACTATATTATGACCATTTTACAATTAGGTTTTTTGTATTTTTAAGTATGCAGACAACATTCTTTTATATCAAGGCCGGCCCCATCCAACTTCTCGACATAACACGAATGAGTGACAGGTGATCTGACAAAGTGGGCTCCTGTTTTGCCTACCAGATACAAACTACAACTGTTGACAGATGTTTTCATAAGCAGAGACAGCAATTATTCTCAAATTTCTCCAAATAAAATAAATTCAAAGCGATGCAAATCAAAGACGAGGAAGTCACCCGTAATTGGAAAGCTTACTTCAACTTTTCCAGACGGATCGTGAGCTTGTCATTACCACCATCTGATCAAAGTCCATATTTCTAATACATCAAACCTGAAAAAAAAAATTAACCATCCTCGGACCGGATAGAAGCTTTTACGACGGGGAACGCCGATAGCTTCTGGAGCAGATGCGATTGCCTTGACGTTTTACTGTTCATTGGGGAGACCTGTGTAATCAGAATCTGGTCTTTGCACCCCGCCCCATAATACTGCTGCTGTCTGCCCTGTAATACTGCAAATCCAGAGTAGCGCTATCAAGTTCCCCAAACACATACAAATTACAGACAAGCCCATGTGCGCAACCCTAACATTAGTGGGACGTGTTATTTCGGCCCCCCCAAACGGCCTTATTTTAATTCTATGTCTGTTTACTTTACTGTCTGTAATAGCAGGACTAAACCCCAACGCCAAATATAGCTTGGACTCGTAGACTTTTTAATATGCTTTTTTTCCAGCGGTGTTTTTTGAGGCTTGGATTTCACTGTTTTGTATGAGAGGTTTAAAGGCTTGGGCGAGACATGTCACACCAAAGGAATGGGGGAATAGGGTCTTTAATTAAACCAAAAAGGCTTTTATCTGAAAATGATATGATGGCTGGAAATTAGAGACCAGTGTACATTCACTTTCATGGAGGCATATGAAGTACAAAAGTAAAATGTACTAAGATCCTGTTTAGGTTTAGCCATGTTATTGAGAAGTAATACAGATTGGGTAGCAGTGTTGTCGTCATACTAAAATTTCCACTGGATTTCCATACCACAATGATACTTACATTTAGACAACAGAATGTAATTTTCAACATTTAATAATAGTACCGTAAATTCCAGACTATAAGCTGCTACTTTTTTCTCACACTTCGAACCCTGTGGCTAAAAAATATATGGACGGATTCTTTGTTTGGCACGTTGTCTATTCGTATATATGGTCTATGGTTTGGCAGCACAGAGGATATGCGCAGCCTGAGTGCAGAAAACGCCGCTATCTGTGCGGTTAACACAAATTATGATGCTAAATTAACATTAGTAAGGCAGATGCGTCTTACTCGCATGTGAACAAGAAACATCTCAAACTTCAGTAGCCGGACATCCACTCATACCTGATTGACAGAACTAGCCCCGCCCCCGAGAGAGCCTGAAATCTGCTGAAATCCTACAAGACACTGACATGATACCGGCAGGACAGCGGCACTTTCTGCAGGAGTCATGCGCAGTAGAGCGTGGGGAGTGACTGTGGTGATGCGGCGAGGAAGATGTTCGTTTGATTGTGTTTTAAACAGTTATTTTGCGCTTCGTACACACACCATCCTCATGGAAAACGCACAAAGAAATGCCGATGCTTTTAAGTTAACGGCGATTGATGTGGCTGTGGAAGAAGGAAACAGAGCTGCTGCACATGAGCTCAGCATCAATGAGTCAATGGTGAGATTTTGGCGACAGCAGCATGACAAACTGACTCAATGCAAAAAGACAAGAAAAGCTTTCAGAGGCGATAAAAGCAGACGGCCCAAACTTGAAAACGTTCTTGAAGACGTGGACACCTGCAGCTTATATTCAAGTGCAGCCTATATATGTACAATTTTAAAATTTTGTTAAAATGTAGTTACTGCAGCTTATATTCAGGTGCGCTCAATAGTCCGGAAAATACGGTACTTTATTATATTACCATGTGGTGTTATATAGTGTAATCCCTTGGTTGTCTAGGTTGGTTCCATAGTGGTCTTTGTGACTTTTTCAGTGTCAATACCTGCTCAAATAAGGTCAAAACTAATGCTGATACTAATTTTCATATAAATTGGTATATGAGTAAAAAGCGTTTCGCTAAAAAATTGTGTTAAACAAGATGCAAAAAATGTCTTAATTATCTAAATATCCAAAAAGTTGCAATATCCTAGTGTGAAAACTCTTAATATAAAACTAAGCAAATTACAGAATCTGACCACCAATATTTGTAAGAACTGCTTTTGTCCAAACAAGCAAAAGAAAAGTGCTTATTCCTAAATTGTGTTATGAAAACCATTTAAATCTCCTTTCTTCTGGCAAATTGCAGTTTCACGGTACTTCTACGTGTATCTTGGGTAATTATAAAAAGCACTGCATGAACTACTTTTAAGGGCATTGTTCATTCCATTGGTATGTAATTAGTAGTTAAGTGCTTGGAATGGACCGTGTTGCTTCAGATCCAACAGTTTAACGACAAAACGCTTTTACATTTGCTTATCCTTTCACTTATTAGTAGTTGCGCAAAACATGCATTATTTATCGTTATTTAAAATTTTAATAGATGCTAATGACAGGGTTTAGCGGATTAATTATGCATGTGAAGTTGCTTTAGGCAAATGGAGAGAGGTCCTTAGGCCAAAATATATCAAAAGACTGACAATGGACAATAATGCTCTGAACAGAAGGTGTGAGATGAAAAAAGATGGTTAACTAAAAACAATTGTGAATAAATTGTTAATAAGTTGAGCTAAATATTTTTTGACAAGTTTCATCCCAATGGCACTGCCTCGCTAGCTTCGTTTTTCATAATATGTTGAAAGAATACAGTGGTAAAAATATGAGCGAGTGTTGTCATGATACTAAAAATGAACTCTACTTCGATACTAAGGAATAGACTCGATACTCAGATTGACTTTTAATTGGATTTTGATACTAAGGAATAGACTCGATACTCAATACCATTTCTGATACCATGAACTAAAAACACTTAGATAAGACAAAATCATTCTAAAGCTATTCAGAAAAGGTTAATTTCTGTCCTGTGAATGTGATTTTTAGTATCGATACCTGCTCAAATAAGTATCTAGTTTCGATACTAAGTTTAGTATCGATTAGAATCCGATTTTCCATACTTTTGACAACCCCAATATGAACAGGTGATCCACACGGGAGTCTATTCAACTTGTATTTCAACAAAAGCCAGGCCAAACTTTTCTATTTTTTCCGCAAGGTCACGTCCCTTAAATGACAATGTCCGAATCTCTGGGCACATACAGACGGTAACACGGAGATGATGAAGGGAAGGCAAAGGTTTCTGGGAAAAAAACACAAAATCCTATCGGGGTGCTTGTCGGCGTCGGTGGGCGGAGTGGGCCATAATTGAATTACAGTGACCCTATGACAGCACTATAGGTGAGGTCATGTGTTGAATTAATGCTGTCCCTGACCCCGTCCCACAACGGGGCAGAGGCGACTCCACTGCCCCCCGGGTCCCAGAGGCAGAGCACTGACACTGACCCATTTGTCTGAAAGGCTTCTCTACACGGGGTGCCCTGTCACTCACAATGACAGCGTGGAACACAAGACAAAAGATGTCCGCTGTGATGGCAAATAGCGGAACTACAGCAAGTCTGGCAATGCTTACGACACCAGAAAAATACTAAGACTACATACAAAAACTATTTCGATCTTAACTATTTAGTGCCCATTTGATTTAGTGTTGTCATGACACTAAAATTTCAAACTTGTTTTCAATACTAAGGAAAAAACTGCATACTCGATACCAATTTTGATATCCCACAGAGACAGTAGAATAAGATATTAGTTTTCTTTTCAGACCAAGACTTTGTTTTCATACCCAACAGTTTCGATTGCTCATTTGCGGTCTTCCTCAAAGTGGTCAAGTGATGTTGTTGTGACGTTTCCGGTCAGCTGATTTAAACAGGTTTTGGCGCTGTCTTCCTACCAGTGGAGGCAGGCTGAAAGCGCAATCTGCAGTGTGACTGCCCGACAGTATCCCAGGTGTGTCAGAGTAAAAAAATGAACTGGACATGTCACAGCGACATCACGTGACCACTCTGAATAAGAACGCTAGTGAGAAGTCGAAACTGTCAGGTATGAAAACAAACTCTTGGTCTGAAAAAAGAACCTAAAAACATAAAATATCAGAAGATCCTACTATTAGACAATAGAATTACAGCACAAAATGCTAGTGCATTCTTTAAGTTACACTACAGTGGTGCTGATAACGTTCAAGATTACGCTAAAAAAGAAAAGTCAAATTTTGTCATGATCGGTACTTTTTCAAATGAGTATTTACTTTCCATACTGGTTTAAGTATCGATTAATATCCAACTTTTGATACTTTTGAGCACCCTAATTTGAATTGACACTGCCTACATTTTCTATAACTCATCATTTTCATCTTAAATTCAATTAAATATTCAGGATGCACTATGAAAATTATGAAACATTTCTGATGGGAGATGATCTGGAGAGAAGCTTTGCCTACAATGTTCCACAAAATGACATGAAACATATCTATCTTGAATGTATCAAAAAGTGTTTTTATTGTTGACTTGAAAAACATGCATTATTATTGTGACTCTTTATCTCCATGGAAGTTAAACGCTACACTGTGGAACATCCTGTGCAAAGCACCAACATCTCCATGGAGACAAGCATGTAGTGCAAAACTCCAGGTATATACAGTATTTGAAAAGGTAACATCATTATAACATGGCTTACAGCTAAAAAGAATCAATTATGCGTACTATAGAAGCTTTAAATGAAATTATTACATATTTCTTGCTTTTTTTTTCCAGGCGTGTATTGTACTATGGCAGTTATTGTGGCCTGGCATTCACGCACTGCAGTTCAATAAAGAGCAATATGCTTTAGATAAACAAATAGAGAGAAAGCAGCAGTGGCGTCGGAGCTTCCTCTTGACTGCACAATTAATTATGTGCAACATTTGAATGAGTTAAATTAAGCATCACACAACAATAATGGCAGAGCTTTCACAGGGAGGGACTTATCTGCAAAGGGCTTAAATCAAAATTACCCTCAAATAACCTTTCTATTTTCTGAGACGCGTCATCAAAACATATTAATAATGCCTAAATAGAACGCCTTTGTTGTGCTCGTAATGATAAAGACAGCAGAATCAAAAGTGGCGGAGGTAAACATCAGAAACTGCAAGCTTTTGAATTTAATTGCGTTTTCTATAGAGAACGCAGTCTCTTTTTCGGATGACTGACAACTTTAGAAGGCAAGAATTTGTCGTGTTGTAGCGACCCACTTTTTGCATTGTTTCAAACTTTGCACAAAACAAATTTAACAAGAGTTTTGGTGTCATTGAAATCAACTGACTGGGAGAGAAATTTCAAAGTTGAATTCTCATCAGATGATTCCAGTGATAGTGGTTATGTCTGATGCAGCTCTCTGTAAAACCTGCTTTATAGTTTCATTACTAACTTTTATGAAATATTTTAGTACAAGTTAGGCTCTACTAACTTTCATTCCATAACTATTCCTTTTGATTTTACCACAGCCAATTAGATAGGAGTTTGCAGTAAGGGTTGGGTGGTGTAGTATGTTGCCTATGTAGCTTTGCCAATCTGTGCTTTTCTTTTTAATATAGCTCAATATTTAACACACACACATGCTGTACACTGGTGCCCGCCCACTCCTCTTACTGCTAAAGCTCTATCCTGAATGAGTGACAGATGCATTTAACCAATCACGTCTCAGAAAAAAAACATACGAGTACTTAAGTAAAAAAAATTATAGAAAGATACTATAATCGATAATGACATTTGAATTGACCCCAGGAAAATTATTTAGTGATTTATTTTGTTAAATGGTCATATGTGTCAGTGTAGAGCTGTCAAAAGTATAAAAAAATCAGCTATTCTTCCTAGAGACTTATGTTGCATGTTTTTTGGGTTGATACTAAAATATGTACTTATAAATACTAATCAATAATAAAGCTTTGATACTATAAAAGCTACAGTCACAGGACAGAATTGAACCTTTCCACATAGAAAATGTACACTTATGGACCACTATGGAACCCACCTGGACGATTGACAGTTTACACATATAAGGCCACATGGTAATATAAAAAGAAAGTACTATTATTTCATATTTCAAATCAAATTCTATTGTCTAAAGAATGTTTTTCATTTTCTTTGTGATATAAGAACTGTATCGAAATTCAGTTTGAAATTGTTTACCATCTGATTCCAGATACTTTAGATACTAGTTCAGTGACAGCAACACCACATTAATTTGTCCGATAGCTCCTTTCCAGACATACATTTGTAAAGAGACTTGCACTTTGAATGGTTAGTACTTACTGTCTGCCGAAGACGAAAGCACCATGCAGCTGAATAGTAGAAGCGGGAGCAGCGCCGCCCCCCTGGTCACTGGGGGCACTGCGACAAGGCGAGTGTTGGGCACCATGTTGGCACTGCTTCCTTCGCGGTCCCCTGCTAGACACGTCCCACTCGGAGAGGATCAAAGTCTAACACCTGCCGGAGCAAACAAAACAGAGAGGAGCACAGGCATTAGTATTCAAACGGGATATGCATTTGCATATTTGAAGCTGCTATATCACACGGTAAGGCAAAAAATATCAAACGCATAGTTGCAAAGGGAAGCCAGAGGAGATGCTGGGGTTTTGTATACAAAGGAGGAGGCGACAACAAAACTCAACACAGGCTTTGCTCGCCATTTCGCAAACAAAATCCACTTGCTGTCTTTCTCTCAAGGTGGTGGTTTTGAGATGGTGTGGCTGCTTTTCAAAGTCTATCCCCGCTTGAGGCCAGTAGTATGTTACAGTGGATGGATAGGTAGAAATGTGCCAAGAAAATGTATAGAATGAATCTGTAATGCAATACAGTGTTTCTCAAGTAGCCTACATAAGTTAGATTCCAGGTATAATTCTATAAATAAAAAAAATGAATATAATAAAAAAAATACAAATAAATAAAACAAAATAAATCAATAAAGTAAAAAAAGAAAACAAAATAAAATATAATTGAAATAAATCTAAATATAGAGAATAACAAAAGGGTTTAATGCAGCAAAATGTGAATATACCGGGGATGACGTTAATGTGTAATGAAATTCAGAGCCTCATTTTTCAAAGTCTAGAGTTTGAAAACCACTTTATGAAATGATATATTAAGGAGAAACAAAACCGTTAAAATCTTGCACATTTCACATTTCATCCAAACCTGAAATTATTTTGAGACTGGATTTTTATCTTCCACCATTTGGGAAAATATTGAGGTCCAGACCTCAAACAACAACAAGTTTGCTTATAATTACCGCACACATATTGAATATTACAATCTGAATTTCTTGCTGGCTGATAAAGGTACCAAGGAAATCATTCTTTGGGTGTGAGGAAGTTAAAGCAGACGTGGACAGACCAATAGAGTACAGTGCCACCACAGAAGGGTCTAAGAACAAAGAGGAGGTCAGGCTAAGGATTAAGTCTTACACAATGGGGGATCAGTTCCAAAAAGCCCCAAAGGACCCACCCAACTCCCCGAGGACCCCCTTTTACTAATGTCCCCCCATTAAGAAATTGAAACGCTGTCTTCCAGATGGGTACAAATTAACCAAAGTGCTGTGATCTCATACACTGACGACGCGGATGCATAGATAAACGGTTAACAAGACAACAAGCCCCCCCCCCACCCCCCCACCCCCACCTCACCCCCACCTCCTCGTCACCCGCGGGAGTGACAAAGCAGGTGGCGCACAAATTAAGCGGAGATGTGCGTGAATGGAGAAGGGGATGGCTTCATTGTCTGAGCGGGCGGAAGGAGCCACTTGAACACGGGAGTCAAGCGCAAATTGGCAAAGGGCCACACAAGTGAATATGAAGAGCAAATGATAATGGTATTAGACTGGCCTTTTTAATCTGGTTTAATCTTTGAATATATTGAGGTCGTCTTTGTTCTGTTTTGCCGTGTTTTATTTCTACTCAGAGTAAGTAGTAAGCATGTCTCTTTGTTGATTCTCTTAAATTATAATTGAGAAAAAAATACTGTTGAGAATTTAGTTTTAACATTGTAAATTAAGTAATTGCTTTTTTTAGGCTAAGGAAGATATTTTACGAAATCGTTCAAACTGTCTGTTGTCTATTGCTGGGTTAACATCAAAATGCTCATATATCGTATCGTTTAATGTGAAGATACAGTATCAATATCGTGGGCTGCTGCTCGATATATCGCCAAGAGTATATTTTGGTATATATTTTGTTACAGTGCTACAGTTTAGTTGCTTGTTCAGCAGAAGAAAACTTGTTTATGCAACACATCTGACATTTTCACTGTTTTGACGAATAAAATGGTTGCGTTTCCTATTCACTTTGCACAAGAAGTGACTTAAAGACTTTTATAGCATCACCGCCATAATTTAACCATTATTTTTTATTGAACCGATTTGAAATATATCATATCGAACTGAAAGTGCACTGTATCGAAGTACATATCACATCGTGGCCAAAGTATCGAGGTATGTACCGTATTGGCAACTTCTTAATGATCTCGGCCCTACTGGGTTTTAGATGACATCACTACAATTTACAGGCCTATAATATTTCTTACAGATGGGGGACAGCTAAAAGTAATATTCGTAAGTGAGTGCTCAGGTTTAATCACTAATATAAATGATCAGGTTCGATATTTGTGAATTTACCTTTTGGATATTGCAAGTCAAAGTACAATGTAATCACAGAGAACTGGCTTTTGTTCCCCATCTGAAAGTATGACTATCTCATTCTAAAATCTGAAAACCACCAATTGTGATTAGGCTTGCAAAGTTACCTAGTGCATCTTTAAAGATATGCTGATGACCACATAGATCCTAACATACCCTTTAAAAAACCACTGCCCAATCCTTTTTGTCCAAAGACATACAAGCATTGTTAATGTGCTAAATCAAAAATCGCCCACTGTAAATAAATGTGAGACTAGTTGAGAATAGTTGACTTTGCTTTTCTGTAGTACAAATAGCAATTGTCCAGGAAGTAGACCGCCCCAGGCCCGTAGTGAAAGGGATGGGCACTTGCCACCTATGACCTCTCCAGATTAGACAGGAAATGAATGAGTTCTTTTCTAAAGCTACGTCTAGTCATGCATACTGAATGAGCGGTTTCTGAAAGTGATTTCAAGAGTTCAATAGCAAAAATCTCACTTTTGAAAAATTGCTATAAAATTTTTTGTCTTTTTTTGTTACCATCTTCTACAGGTATTATCAATGACAACAATATATAGTAAATTTTATCATAGAAGAGATGAAATTATTCTGTAATTAGCAGTAAAATAGTTGTTGAGTTGGCTTTTGAAACTCTGACTATACCAAAAGTAAACTACAAGCTTCCAATTGCTTTTTCAAATGACACTTCCTAGTTTTTGCAAATGAACTCTAAAAACTGCAATACAAAACAAAACACTACGGCAAAATCTTTTATCTAAACCTTAAGTAATGCCACGCTAATGATCATTTACTTACCGATCTTGCGCATTTCCGTTGCTAGATAAGAAAATGCTGAACATATGTACGCTACAACAAAAACTACAGCAGTTAAAATGATGTCTTGGCCCAAATGGGATTTTGTTTAGGAAATGACTAAGCCACAGTGATAAGGCTTTTGATATACGGCCCCATGTCTGCTCTAGCCCGCAGTTGTAATGTCTAAAGCCATTATAAACAAAATGAGTATCCACATGAACCGCTAACCGCATTTCTTATCCTTATCCTTACGCCTGTGCCCATTGGCCATCTGTAGTGAGTAATCGCAGCGTGGTTAAGGCCAGACATCTCCGCTGATAAAATTAAACACCAACTCCAGGAAAACTTGAGAGGAAAGAACAAAAAACATCGGATAAGTTTGAGGAAGTTTTGAAGTAAAAGCCGTGTTTTGTGTCGAGGGCTTTTCGGGTGGATTCTGGGTAAGCCTACAACGAGAAGAGCAATAGGAACTTGCGTCTCCAGTCTTGTCATGATATTAAATCTCAAACTCGATTTCGGTGAGAATAGAAGGAACAGTCTTCACCTCAATACAGATTCTGAGATCATTATTTAGACAATAGAATGTCGTTTTCAACATAAAATGGCAGTAAAATGGTACTTCTTTCTTTTTGGTGGTAGTGGTTGTTCAGCTTTGGTCTTTTCAAATCCAGGTACATACGTTTGACTGTCAGCAAAACAATACCCCTAGTATCTGGTGCAGAAAAACGTCCATTGTGAGTGTATGGAGGTACGCAGCTGCCCATTACTCATAGTGTGGAAACTGTAAAAAGAAAAAAAAAACATGTCCGGGCACCTCTCAGACCACCCTCTTTGCAAAATATCAAACCAAGAAAAACATTGGGCCGGAGATCCGATGGAGAAGGCTGCGTTTTGTGAAACTTTTGTGAAGCTCAGGGGAAAAGTAAGCGACTTGAAAATTTGTGGTCATAAAAAGTTAAATATAGAGCTACTGGCGCACTACGTTAGCAGTTTTCCATCACATCACTGCTGCAAATGAGAAGTGAAACAGAGCAGAATTAGACTTGCTGCAGGATTCGGCTCTCCATTAAACAGCTATTAATATTTGGGGCTGCGTCTATTTGTCAACATTTAATGCAATTCATTTATTCATTAGGCCAATAACTGTCCGCGTGACATATATGGAAAATGCAGCGCTGTCAGGAGCTTATCAAGTTTCTGCCAGTGTTTTATCGAAAGCAGCCGGCTTAATTGGATCAATTATTCAATCAATTTGAAATATTTGATTACAATCAGATGTACAGCAGCAGTGGGGCTGAGACGAGACAGGCTCCGGTCCAGGGGAATATCGCCAGGGCACATGTGAGCTCCTGTTAACTGTTTAGAAAAGCTTGCACTGTGTTTTTATCCACATGACTGAAAGTGACGATTTAAAAATAAGTTCTCTTGTAAACAAATCTAGAGTACATCAATATCAATGTTTATAAAGTAGGTTGTCAGAAGAATTGAAAATCAGGCATTAATCGATACCAAATATAGTATCGAAACTAGATACTCATTAAAAGGGAAATTGTGTAACTTTTTGGTTGGGGGTTCGTCACCTGTTTCAATGCTCTGCCTCGAATGTTCCAAAGTACGATGTTAAATAGCCCTACTTGACATTTAATAAATTACAAGTGGTTTAATAGCTCAAAAGTACCTAGAAAAACAAGCATTCTGACTGTAAGTGGGGATGCCTCTCCACAGATCTGACCTGTAACTTGGTCTGATTTGGTTTCCATGAAGCTAGAAAGGTTTAAGGTTTACCATACCGTGAAACAAATATTCCATGGAGAAAAGCATTTGATGGACCCCCCACCAGAAAAGCTACAAAATGCACCTAAGTAAGTCAAAATCGCAAGAAAAAAAAAAAACATAACTAGATAGCATTTCCTTTTCTGTCAGAACTAATGTAAGGCCACATGGTATAATAAACAAACACTATGATATAACGATATTCAACTCTCTCAATACAATATTATCACAATATGCATCTCATGGTACGATATTTATTGCAATATTTTGAAGAGGCTGATATTATTGTAGATGGGACACTTTTTTGCTTTTAAAATACCTTGACAAGATTTTGGTGTGAATTATTTCCGTCATAATCCCAAGAATTCAAGTAAAAAACATGTTTCTTCATGTTGTCTGCACTGAAATGCATCATGGGATATGTAGTTCCCGATGTTTATAAGCTGTTGCTACTGTAAAACCATGCATTTAAGCAAAGGGACTTGTGATTCGATATATTGTGACAGCCCACGATATTATTGTGAGACTTTTGACAATACGATATCACGATATTTTGGTTATTGTTACGTCCCTAATGTTAAGCATCAAAATCTGTATCCAGTCTATTCTTTAGTTTTAGCACGACAACAATATAAAACATACAACTATGGTTTTACAAAGAACATACCAAGTTGATTAAACGTGACAACAAATAAACCAACCTGTTTATAATATCGTAACAGATTAACTTACCACACACCATTTATTACAGGTTACATAATCAGCAAATTACATGGTAGATTATTTATTTATTGAAAGCTATCATGGCATTATAATATTCATTTGTTTATGACTGTGTGTTGATACTGGCATCCTTCCCTCTTCTCAATGTTTCGTAATAAAAGAATGTCAACATCCTCCTTGAGCTCTTTCGTCGCGCGCTATCTAAAACTCAAGCACCTGTTAAAACTTCAAAGCTGATGAACGCACTTGAAAGTTGTATATAGGGATAAACATCGGTGTCTATAGCCTATGTCCTACTTTATTTTTTAAGGTTTTCGACATTATTAGCAGCTTTGTTTTCCGCGCTTCCAGAGGTGAGGAGTAGTTGTGGATGACTCAGCGCTATAAAATGCGTGACTCATTCCTAGACTCACTCACCTGCGCAGTCTCCAGATAGTCATTGACAACTCATGCTCGTCATATTGTTGTCGCCAACCAGGAATGTGCCTCCAGGCTTGAATAATTTACAAAAAAATACCTCAATTGGTTTTTCCATGCGTACAAGGTATTTCAAAACATTACGCATGGACAGTTTTCATTGTCTTGTAAATTCTAGGAAAAAAGAAAGTGTCGGAAATCAGATAGTAAAACTAGTTTTGAAACTGGTTGTTCATTTGAGGTTTTGATGCTAAAAAAAGTCACAGGATAGAAATAAACTTTTGCGGAATAGTTTTAGAGCTACCTTGGGATGTAACAATAACCAAAATATCGTGATATCGTGTCGTCAAAAGTCTCACAATATCATGGGCTGTAAAAATATATCGAATTACAAGTTTTATAGTAGCAACAGCTTATAAACTTCGGGAACTACATATCTCATGATTCATTTCTGTGCAGACAACATGAAGAGAAATGTTTTTTTACTTGAATTCTTGCGATTATGACGGAAATAATTCACACCAAAATCTTGTCTAGGTATTTTAAAAGCAGAAACGTGTCCTATCTACAATTATATTAGCCTTTCCAAAATATCGCAATAAATATCGTACCGTGAGATGAATATCATGATAATATCGTACCGAGAGATTTGGATATCATTACATCCCTAATAAGACCACACAGATTTGGACCACTTTGAGCCTACCTAAACAACTGAGGGATTAAATAAAGTTTTTTTATTATCATTGTGGTATCGGAATTGGTACTGAGTATCGACTATTCTTTAGTATCAAACAGCAAGAGATGGACAGAGAGAGAAGGAGAGAGAGAAGAAAATAGATGGAATGAGAGTGAGAGAAACAAGATCCTGAGCAAGTATAAGACCACATATAAACTAGTAAACGCCCATGGACCACTGCGGAACATATCTGGACAACAGTGTTATCGAAATCGGTATCCCGTATCGAATCGATTCGAATCCAGTATCAAACAGCAAGAGAGAGAGAGAAAGAGAAAGAGAAGAAAATAGAAAGAGATGATCTTGCGCTGCATCCGAAAAAGTGTAATACCACATAAAAACTAGTATATGCCCATGGACCACTATGGAACATACCTGGACAACTGCATCAGAATATATAAGAAAGTATCATCATTTAATGTTGGAAACCACAATTCTACTGTCTAAATAAAGAGTATTTTTTATTATAGCTGTGTTATCAGAATCGGTATAGCGTATCGAATCGATTCCTTAGTATGAAAGTTTTAGTGTCGTGACAACACTTGTAAACGCACACATCAAATCACTGCAAAACCCCGGGCATCCCACTGCGCTTTCTTCCCCCCTTGCTGATAATGAGAGCGCAGTTTCATTATTGTCTTAAGCTCCTCGCAGTTAGTAAAGAAAACAAGTGAAAGTACATCGCTCAAGGTGCCAAAAGACTTATCATCTGCCAGCCCCCGTCTCTGGAACTAAAAGAGGAAAACTGTGCCGTGGTTTTATTTAAAGTTAATGCCCCCAATGAGTAAAAGTCCTGTTAAGTTTGCTGGCTGTCTCATTTATTTGACTGTGATTTTTGTGTTGCGTTAGATTGAGGAGGAGAAAGCGAGAAAGAGGTGGAGAGAGAGAAAGAAAGAGGAAAACAGCAATAGACGGCAAGGTAGAGGGAGAGGAGAGGGAGAGAAAGAGTGCAAAATAGAAGAAGAAGTGAGAAACAATGAGATAACAAGATAGAGGAAGGACAGAGTGAGAGAGAGAAAGGAGACAGAAGAAAAGAGCTAAAGAAAAGAACAGGTGAGAGAGGGACAAAGATGACAACTGAATGAGATAGCAAGATAGAGGAAAGAGAGAAGGAAAGAGCAAAAAGGGAAGAAAAAGGAAAATGCCAAGAGATGGTAAGATAAAGGTTAGAGAAAGAGCGAGTGAAAGAAAAAGAAAGAGTGAGAAAGAGAAAGAAAAAAGGGAAGTAGAGCTATAGCAAGAGGAAGAAAGAGAGAGAGTGAAGGCTGGTTTATAGTCCTGTGTCATAGGAGCTATACGAACCATACAAGCTTCTGCGTAGCTCATCAGAGTCCAGGTGCATCATGGGAATCCAAACATTGACTATATTTCATTTACTGTGACAATAAACAGTCACATTAGGCTCATATGCAGACATTTCTGTGTCAAACATTAGCTGTTCCGAGCTGTTTTTAATCAGATGTTCATATATTTTTTGCGAATTAACCAATCATGGCCCGGGAAATTCAAAATGTAGTGACTTTCCTGTGTACAGCGAGCACCACAAGCTTTCTGATTGGCTTTCATGGCGTCAGGGTGAGTAGAACTGACGCTGGACCATAAACCAGCTTTGAGAGAGAAAGAGGAAAAGAGGTATAGCAAGAGAGGAAGGGTGAGAGCGAGAAGGAGGAGGAGATAGAGAGAGATAGCACGACAGAGGGGGAGAGAGTATTGGTTTGTGACTGCCCTCCCTACCCGTGGCGGTGCAAGGATATCTTTCACAGCAGACGCCAGTGAGAGGCAGATGCTTTTCATCTTCAATGAGACAAATTCAGAGGCACAGCTTTATTCTTTTTTCTTTTTTTTTTTGCGACTTATTTTTCTTGGTGCAGAGCGGCACCTCCCAGCAGAGACTGTACGACAGCTAGAGGTGTGCTCTTTGGTATAGCTTGTGAGGGTACACGATCAAAATAACTGTAGCATGTGTGTACTGGCTTTGTAGGATGTTAGGGGAGTCCTCTGCCATTTTCTAACATGGACTGAACCGTAATTGAAAATTGTGTAGATACTTTCAGAAGGGGTTATACTTGACACTGCTGACCACAGTTTATATGGAGTAAAGTACACAGTAGTTTCAAGGGCAGTTATAAAATCATACAAAAACAGAATTGTTACAAAACATATGTAATTGACTTGGGGTTCTGCAAGGGTCAACACTCGGTGCTTTTTCCTTTCCTTCCTACTACTTTCTTAATCTACCATATTTTTCGTACTACAAGTCACACTTTTTTTCATGGTTTGTGGGGTCCTGTGACTTATACTCTGGTGCGACTTATATATTAAAATTTTCAGACTGACAGCTGCGAGAGGGCGCTCAAGGCTTGTGTGTCAGTATCTAGTACTACTATCACTCCTGTACCACTATCACTTCACACTCTACTGTGCATGTCTCCTGTAGAAAAAGCTGCTGTCCTGCTGCAAATAGTGAAATATGCAGCCGAAAACGGTAATCGAGCAGCAGAAAGAAAGTTTGGAGTGAGCGAGAAACTTGTGAGGGACTGGCGGAAAGCAGGGATGGAGAACACAGCTTCACAGTAACCGGGCAGGTGTGCAACAAAGCCTGAAATTCAATGACAACCAAAACTATCCTGTCGGGATTCAGAAAGGCTGGAATAATTCTAACTGGAACTGATGCAGAGTCTGGCCACAGCTACGCAGAAGAGAAAGCGGCGCTACGTTCACTACATGGATCTACGGTTATCTCCGGAGGTTGCGCAGAAGTGACACCGAGGATCTGGATGGATTTAGTGATTTGGAGTGAGATCGTGAGTTTGGTAAACATGTTCTGTTCTGTTTTTTATGCTATAGTTATCTGAAGAACTGTTCATCTGTTACAGCCTGTTGTTCTCTGTTCTATTGTTATTACTATAACTTGTCTTTCAAGATGAAATGTAGGTTCCTGGTCTCTGATTTTATAAAATAAATTTCCCCAAAAAGTGCAACTTATATATGTTTTTTTTCTTCTTCATTGCACATGTTTTGGCTGGTGCAATTTATACTCCGGAGCGACTTAAATTCTGGAAAATACGGTACATAGTCTGCAAGTATAAATCTCAGCAGCTAAAGCAATGTTAGTTGTAGTAACAGAAGCATAATTGTAGAAGTAGTAGTAGTAACTTTAGAAGCAGCAGAAGTATGCGTACTCCCAGTAGTTATGAGATGCATTACAGGGCTAGCCATGATATTTGTACACATTTGGTATTCCTCAATGATCATTTCTGGAATTCAAATTAGTTTCAGTTGAATCTCCAATTATAAATATATGGACCTCTTATTGAGCTATTCAATAATACACACTGTACAAATTAATACGGGTTGGACATGAACTCGAAGTGAACTGTCTTAATTGCTTTTGGAGAAAGATGAGAGGCCTTGCTGGGTTCTTTGAAAGTGAATGGGGCTCATTCGGTTTAGTTTTATTCTATTCAGCTGCCCTTGTAACACAGAGCGCCTTGTGTACGTGTCGTCCTCTATCTCTGTAATGATGTAATTGCTGTAGTGTTATTTCTGACGAAGACAAGAAAGGAAAGAAAGAGTTGGTCAATTATGCCTACAATGCTCGACCAGATTACAGCGAGAAGTCCAAATTAGCAATCAGAATAATTTATCATGGTCAATTAACTATCTCAAATGCATGATCTTAATTAATACATTGAAGCTACAGCGGGCAACTAATCTAATAATATGAGCAAGTATGACAAAGTATGATTCGACCATATTGTCTAGCGCAGTTGCGTCATTCACCAGACACAATATGCTGGCTAACTCAATTACTCTTTTGTTCTTTAAAGCCTTTATGCAGCAGCCCCTTCCTAGTGTTTCTCAGCATGGCCACTCGCACAAAGTAGAGATTACAGTACTCCCTGCATTGATCGTTAGAAAATCTGATTTGCTAATCTGATGAGTGTGACCACGACTAGAAAGATGGGGACTTCCGTGCAGTCAAGTTCCCCTTTCCCCAAAATATACGTTACAGATCATTTGATATTAATCGGTAGGCAAAAGGAACAATGATGGCTTTGTGTTATTTCATATGGGGAAATATTTAAAATCATGACATTTAATTTGGTTAGCTTTGGAAAGTTACAACAATGCTTTTCCTGTCTTCAGTAAATAAAGCGTGTAGATATTCGCAGCGCAATAAAAATTGGCACGCTTTGCCAGTGGTAGCGGTTTATACGCAATTAAAAAGAGTGCCAAACTATGAAATTCTAATTGCCACAAGATATTAAAAGCAGCGATATAAATTCTATATTTACGGTACCTCATAATTAATCTGGCATCTGCTACCGCAACATAATTAGCAAAATAACTTTAAATAATTATATTTTTGTAGCAATTTGTTAATGTGGCTTTAGCTATCCTGAGTTGAGGTGAGTTACCAACATTTCTCTTTGCACCTCTAGCCTCGGTACTATTCATTACAGTGATATTTGTGTAACTTAAAAGGCAATGTAGGGGTAGAGGTGAGGGACATCGATTAACATTAAAAATTAAAAAATGCTTGTACCTGTGTGCAAATCTTGTGATAGTTGTGCACTTTTCTGGTAAACTTCATACCGGAAACTCATGTTAAGTGATATCTTAACCTAAAGCAGGCAAGTTTTCACACAATCCCATAACAGTTGTAGGGATAGGGTTGTCAAAAGTACTGAAAATCAATTTTTAATCAATAAAACTAGTATCAAAAGTAGATACTCATATGAGCAGGTATTGGTACTAAAAATAGCCACATCCACGGCACAGAATAGAACCTTTCCTGAATCGCTTTAGAATGATCTTGAGCTGTATCAGAACAATTATAAGAGCACATAGACTAGTACACGCCCATGGACCACGATGGAACCTACCTGGTCAACTGAGGGATTACATAAGATATTAGGGATGTAACGATATCCAAATATTTCAGTACGATATTATCACAATATGCATCTCACCGTACAATATTTATTGCAATATTTTGAAGAGGCTAATATAATTGTAGATGAAACACATTTTTTTGGTTTTAAAATACCTTGACGAAGATTTTGGTGTGAATTATTTCCGTCATAATCTCAAGAATTCAAGTAAAAAACATATTTCTTCATGTTGTTTGCACTGAAATGAATCATGGGATATTTCGTTTCTAGGGATGTAACAATAACCAAAATATTGTGATATCGTATCGTCAAAAGTCTCACAATATCATCGCGGGCTCTCACAATACATCAAATCTCATGTTCCTTTGCTTAAATGTATGGTTTTACAGTAGCAACAGATTATAAACATAAGGAACTACATATCCCAAGAAGAAGAAGAGATATGTTTTTACTTGAATTCTTGGGATTATGACGGTAATAATTCACACCAAAATCTTGTCAAGGTATTTTAACAGCAAAAAAGTGTCCTAATAATAATAATAATCCTATCCTAATAATAATAATAATAATAATAATAATAATAATAATAATAATCCTGTAATATTGTACTGTGAGATTTGGATATCGTTACATCCCGAGTAGTTTCCAATGTTTATTAGCTTTTGCTGCTATTAAAAAATGTATTTAAGAAAATTCTGTATTATTGTGAGCTTTTTGAAGATACGATATCACGATATTTCAGTTATTGTTACATCCCTAAAGATATAAGACTGCAGCATGCTAATATAAAATAAAGTACCATTATTTAATATTGAAAAGTCACAATCTATTGTCTAAAGAAAGGGTGTTTTCTATTATCATGGTATTGGAATCAGTATCATTAAGTGTACAGCCTATTCCTTAATATAGAAATTGATTTGTGTTTGTTTTTTTAGTGTCATAACATAAACATTTTTCTCAGTATCGCTCACCTCTATGAAGCAGCCAATTTCTACCCATGACTTACTGTACATACACTGGGCTCTGTCAGGGAGGCGGGGGCTTAAGAGCTTTTGTGAAGTAATTAACATGAGAACAATGGGATGCAAACCGTAAAGTCGGCTAACTGCGGAGGACAAAGCTTCTCTCCGGCGGGGAGGGCAGGTTAGCTAACAACGCACCTATCCTGTTAGGTGCTAGCCGGTGTGTGTGCGTGTGTGAGCGTGTAACGTGTGTGTGGCAAAGGAGAGGCCACCCATACAGAAGTCACAAACACACAATAAGGCTTACAGCAGAGGGAGAGAGTGCACAGGCTGAGTAAACACTGCCATTACACTAACTACAGGTAGGATCACCCCCCAACCACATTGTTCAATGCAACCCACTCACACTCCATTTTACAGGCATTACACACAAGCACTATTGAGTATATGTCTGTACAAGGTAGACAAAAACTGAATACATGGGGCTGGGTGGCCTTCTGTGGGTCTTATCGTGGGTAAAAGCACTGAAAATCAAATACTATTCGATACTAAAACTAGTATCAAAATTATATATTATACTCATTTGAGCTGGTATCGAAAAAAAGAGTCACATTCACAGGAGAGAAATGAACATTTCCTGAACAGCTTTAGAATGAGCTATCAGAATAAGTATAAGAGTGTATATACTAGTGTACGCCCATGGAGCACTATGGAACCTACATGGACCACCAGATGTAAGAGTACATGTAAACATAAAACAAAGTACTGTGAAAATGACATAAATAGTAGGATTGGACGGTTGGACAGTACAGTTAAACCTTGTCAGGATTTTACCGCGGTATACAGTATTACCAAAATGTTTTAGTATGACTTTGGTAAAGCTACGAAGCCGCACCGCTATATGATCTATGCAGTATAGTATGTATCTCCAACGCACAGAACCATCAGCTGCACATCCTCTGTCGCAGAAAGAACACACATAATGCACTGAGATGTGTCCTTTAGTCTGACAGAAGCTGAACCGCATCAGTGCAAAAGGAAAGAGCTGTTTATTTTTTCAGCACTTGAAAGTTTATGCAAATGAGCCATGTGGTTTTAAGTTTTGTTTCTGTAAAATGTAAACAATTGTGCGCCTGAAGCCAAAATGCTGCCAAATTGCAAAGGACTAGTATTTTCTTTTTGGTTTGCGGCCTGACTTGGTCTTCCTTATGAGTGTCACGTGACAACGAAGCAAAACTAATCAAACATCATCTCCCCATGCAATTTAAAGAAACATTATAGACACTATTAGTTTTAAATTGTGACATTCATTTGTGCTGAGCAAACAAATTTAGGTATCAGTAAATTATAATATTATATTAGGTCCTTATGCGCTGCAGATTTTTTGTGACTGTAATGAAACTGATACTGTTGCTCCTTTTTGATACCGCGGGATACTGTAATACCGTATTACCACCCAACCTTAATAAGTACTGTTATTTTTAATCATTGTGGTTTCAGAAACAGTATTGAGTATCAAGTTATCTCTTTGCACGTATGGGATTAAACTTTTCTAGCTTGCTTTTTTCAATTACAGGTGATCATGTTGCTAACTAACACCTTTAAAAAACAATCCTCACTGTGCACGTTGTAGCCTCTCCACAGATCTGACCTGTGACACGTGCCACCAGCTTCCAGGTAAAGCCATAATAACCTCAGAGAAAACAGCTGGCAGACTCCACCAGAAAAGTTACTCAGTGCACCTTTAAATGTAAATAGTAGCAAATGCAGTTTACAGCTGTGGGACAGTGTGCATAGTCTGAGTAAACACTACCATTACACTAACTGCAGGTAGCATCTCCCTGGCAGCTCTGTCCCATCGTTTCTAGTCACTCTCTATTTTACAGTCCCCTAAAGCCGATAGGGAAGGGGAAGGAGGTAGTGGTGGGACAGGGTAGAGATATACGACTGTCTGTGTTTAGGGTGGGCTAATCACGGCCCCACTCCCAGCTCTGGAGGGGGGCGGGCAGGCAACGGCAGGCAGAGGTCCCATAAACACAGCATTTCGACGGACGCCTTTTGGCTGCTGATTAGTCTTCGCTGGAGTGGTCTAGAAAGTGAACCCTGACACTTTCCCTACTCCAGCAGTGACCATTATACCACAGGGTCCCCGGAGAGGAGGGGGTAAGAGCTGTGGAGACTCATATTCTGCCCTACAAAGGCAAAGTGCAGCATCAACACATTTGGTCCTAATGGATTTCAGCCCAGAACAGAGCTTTGAGAACACAGACCAGTCTTGTTAGGATTCTTGATTTATAATGCCTAAAATTAAACTTGCTACTAAAACAGAAAACTAAATATAGAGCAAAAACGCTACGCTAAAGTAAACGTCAATTAATATGGGGCAGCAACTAAATGTAAAATGTGACATACATTCTCGGATGATTAAAAAGAGTACATTTTGTCATAAGGCTCATGGGAATTTGAATTTTCAGAGGGCTCCACCAACTAACATGCATGGAACATAATTATCTGACATTGCCTCAACTTGAAATATATATATATATATATGCATTCATGATTGATCTGAGAGAAGTTCAACGCAGAAGGGATGCGTAGCTGACCCACTTTTCAAAATAAATGACTGACTACTTATATATTTCTAACGAAACCTTGATATCCTGCTAGTATTACTTTACGACGGATTGTTTTGAGTAAAGTTATCCTAGTCTTTGCACCATATCAATTCACTTTGATATTATGGAAAGCTATCAACATTTTACAAACGCTGTGTCCAATTGACATCCTCCAGACATTTATTCACTGTTACAAATGACATAAAGTTAAGCCATCAAACAAGCCGCTTACGTTTGTGTTATTTTATTGCTGGAGTATTCAAAGCATGTTAAACACACATTTGTGATTTCAGCATTTATCACACGAACATGACAGCATTATTTATGGATTAAACGCGCTGAAACTGGGACAGGGAAGAGACAACCCCCATTGTTCGCTTTACAGTACGGCGTTGCTTAATGTACTTGATGAAACTGCGCTCAAAGTGAGGAGAATAAAGTCGAATTGTAAAAGACAGAAGAGGTTGTAAAGGTTGAGATGTTGGCACAGTTTCTGCTCCTTGCCTTTCCGGGGCAGCGTTGTAAAAATGAAAGTGTAAAGTAACCAAATGAGTTTTTTCAGGGTTTGCTGTACCAGGCGACTTGATGGCGCATGTCTTCTTTTCAGGCTCCCCAGCTAACAAAGACTAATGTCCTGTGACCTATTGAGTTTTACAGCAGTTGGGTTTACAAGCTGATTCCATGGAGTTAATTGTTAACACTTTACAACCTGAAAGACTAGGAGATCTTTGCCTCGAGTAGGGTCCTTTTTTTTATCACAACCTATAGTATGGAAGTACGCAGGCAGTCAATCATGAGCGTGAAAAGCCACCGGGATGACTCAGATGCAGATAAATCGTAAATGTCCGCATAGATGGACTTTTACGGCGTCCAAAAATAACGATGATGCAAACGGTGACGCACAGGCTAACGTCCCGGCGCGCTCATTGCATTGCATCTCAATAACATAACCGCTCATATCATACAAAAGTCGATTAGCCCTTAGCTCGCTTGACTGAACATTTAACAAACTAGGGCCAGTGTCATAAATTGCCACTGGAGCTGTTTGGGATTTACAGTCGCCGCTGGGAGGGGCTACCAATCTTTTCGGTAGCAAATCAATCCGGGGAATGAAAGGTGATATGTATTACAGGGGCATGCATTACGGGCCGAGTATAGGAGAGACATAGCAGAGTGCCACTTCCATTTGAATTTATCGGGGAGTGATTATTGGCGTTGCAGTCGCAGTGCAAGGAGAAAATGGCTCCGGCTACAAACTGCTGGGCAAAGGGCTGGCAATAAATCAAAATAGCAGAGTCAATGTTAAACAGGCATTCATCAAATAAAAGCAGTGTGTGGCCTATACCTAAATAATCATCTGGATGTCTATGGAAAATACTAATGGATTATTATTAAGCTGTTCTTTGAAGCGAGCTCTTGTTTCTCTGTGTGGCGGTGCAGATGTGGTGTGCTATATAGACCTTGGTCTTAAGCGCAGATCTAAGCCACACACTTTAGAATATCTTTTATTTTACAACTCTTTCCTTCGCTGTCTTGGAAACGGATGACTGTGCACAACCAAGGCCGTCACTATCGTATGGAACATAAAAAACACATTTGAAGGAGAAAATGGCTGCAATAATATAACATTTGAAAACTTTTGGCATTAGGCGGGGTATTACTCCTTAAGTTTTTCATAAAGGTGAATTTGACACTTCTTCTGATGTAGTCTTTAAAAAGTTAAATTACCAAAATTGGAGTTCTTGAAGTAGAAAGGTAACTTGCGCATAAAAGTAGTCGCCGATTCAAGTATGTGACTTTAAAGCACAACTCCACTACTTTGCATATGCTTAAAATCTCCTTAAGATGATTCATCCTTGTATCGCAAGTCCTCATAGTTGATTTTCTTTCAGGGTTCTGATTTCTCGCTTGTAGTTTCTTGCTTTTCATTCCCTTTGAAAAATTGTAATAATATGTCATTGTTACAATTGGGCCAAGCTGCAATTTCTAACAGCCCAGGCCCCAGATAAAACAAAGCCAGATAAAACAGCGCTTTGTGCCACACTCAAGATGTCTCCAAGCAGCCAATAGCCTTGTCCTACTTTTAAAACTTCAAATGGTTGTTTGTTTTTGCCTGTTTTATATGAATTACAACATAATGAAGTATGATTTTGCAACAACGGCCAAACATTAAATTGTCAACAGCGGCTCTTTCTCGACAGCAGATGCGCTCACATATATAAAACGGAAACACACGCGAGGAGACGAAAGATGAGCTGCGACGTCGCCACTTGACGGTTTACTTGCGGACAGATGGTGCCATAAAATGACTAGGCAGGCAGCACAGAAGGCAAGCCCCCCGTACACACACACATGCACAGACACACACGCCCTGTACAGCACGCAGAGGACTTCTTAAACCCGCCCACCCCTCTCCTCTACTCTCAGTCCCCTCCTTCGGCTCTCAGCTCTCAGCCAGTGCAAAGGCAAACACAGTGAAGGCATGTGAGAAGCTGCTTCAGATCAATAGGACAAACACGCAACTGCTGTTTGGGACTTTTCCATCGCTGCGGCTGGAGAGATGGGGAAGCGCATGAATTATGAATGAAGGCACAGATTTTTACAGTAACAAATTAGTACTCAGCGATAAATAAGAAGTACATCAATATGTCCAATATATAGATTCTATACGAAGAGCTAGTATGCCAGATCGTAGTCTACAAATATTAAAGATTTTTTCACTGATCTCCTGTAGTTGAAGTTAGTCGTTTTGGCATCATCCCACAACGGCTCTGTAGTGTTGTCATGATACAAAAATTTCAAACTCGATTTTGATACTAAGGAACAGACTCAATATATGCAACACCAATTCTGATGGCACAATTATAAATAAATTAAATCATACCAATTTCTTTTATATTACCATGTTGTCTTATATCTGTGTAATCCCTCAGTCATTCAGGTAGTATCTTAGTCTATGTGGTCTTATATTTGTTCTGATACAGCTCAAGACCATTCTAAAGTGATTAAGAAAAGGTTCATTTCTGTCCTGTGAATACATTTTTAGTATCAGTTAGTATCTGGTTCTCAATACTGCTTGATTTGTAGAATGTTTTCCATCTTTCCCAAACCTACTACGATTTTTTATTTTTTTTAATCCATGTGTATCAATATCATGGGCTGCTGTATCGATACATCGCCAAGAGTATTTTTTGGTGTGTTTTACTCAATTATTTTGTTACAGCGCTACAGTTTTGTTGCTTGTTCAGAGAAAGGAAACTTGTTTAAGCAACCCATTTGGCATATTCACTGTTTTGAGGACTAAAATGTTTGTGTGTCTTATTAAAGTTACACAAAAAGTGGTTTAACAAAGAATTTTAGTATCACAGCCATGATTTAGCCGTTTTTTTATTGATACCGAATCAGTTTTAAATATACTGTATCGAATCGTAAGCTCACTGTATATGTGGCCTATGTATCGAGGTATCGTATCGAAAACTTCTTAATGATACCTAGCCCTAGTCACTGCCTAGCCTTAACCCTAGCCTATGTCCTCTATTACTCGCCATGTCGATTATTTTCATACCAAAACATGTATTCAAATATTATATTGCGTGAGAGCTACTACTAGACCCAGATAAGAATTCAACTACTACTGACCTTATTTACTTATTACATAGCCCCAGTCATGACCTTCCTATATCTTGATGTTATGTATGTAAAAGTAGTGAGTTCAACTGTAGGGTGGATATTTTGTGGCATGTACTAAGTATAGCAGGGGACTTTGAAGGATTCCTAGCATTCAGCAGGTGTCTCCACTGTTCTAAATCAATTAACTGCAGTGAGTGGGTGCTTAGGGTAGGGGGGGTATTGTAAATCAGCTTGGTGTCGACCCGGATTAGTCACTGTAACGGGCTGGGACCGTGGATCAACGCGAAAAAGGCCAGCATAGTGTCCCATAGTATAAGAGAGGCCCATAGAATCACAGGATATTATTATAGAACTTCACTAATGCAAACATTACGACAAATATAAACCAAATTGGAATATTTAAGATTTCCGGCATGTTTATGTTGAATTAACTGCATCCAAAATACTGTAGTCTTCCTTACAGCTACAGCTTCTACGCAACCAAGATCATCACTATGGAAACAGGCATCTGATGGACAGAAAAGTTACATGGTGCACCTTTAGTCATAAGAACTAAGCAATTGTATTATTGGATGCCATCATAGTGATGAAAAATGATGATTAATAATTATCTTTTTATAGAATGTTCACTAAATTATGCTGATCCAGTTTTCGAGAGTTATAATAACATGAAAGCAAAGTAGGTTGAACCACACATACAAATGACCCAAATTTGAGAATAAAAAGAAGCTCTATACATTAAGCTAATTAGATCTGGGGAGTACAGACCATATAGTACAGTCATTGTACATATCCACCATTTAACCATGACTTAAGAAATTCTCACGGCACCAATGCACTAAATTAACTTTCTCTAAACTCAAACAAATTGATGTGACCCAAAAATGCTCTCAAAAGCAGACTGAAGTTCAGACGTTCACATTAATATTCGAGCCATTCTAGGCTAATTACTTTTTGCTTACTTATTCTGGCAGCTCTAGCTTTGGCAGAGGGAGGTTTCGTTAAAATGCAACCATTGGCTTTCAGTCAACAACATTTAATTGCTCACTTTGTGAATGATCTGTACGTGTCAGGCTGCATGCTCAGACACAGCTCTTACCACATTACATCCATTATACCAATTTTAAAATACACTGTAGTTTACAGTATTCTCAGAAGATGTAAAACAAAGTGGCTTTCATAGACTGTATTTTCTTATGATACCTTGGAGGGTATTCAGTGGTAGCCATTTTGAAGACCCAGCCATAATAATAACGTGAGAGTCCAAGGTACAGGGAGCAGTGTTGACACAGGGAAGGGTTAGACTAACTAACAGAGGGCTTAGGAAAGCGCCTCCTGTGTAATCATGCATTTGTGGTGGGAAACTAAAACAGAGTACCTGGTGCTGGCTAAGACAAAGCATAAGGCTCCATTTAGAAAAGCAGGGCCCCGGTGAGATGGGCTTTTGAGCGAATTTTAAAGCGGCACACAGACATATGCTATTCTGGGAAACTACATCTGAGCAAAGATATTCAACAGAGAAAGTCGGGAGTCCTCTCCTCAGTGCCATAAGACTGGAGAGATTTATCAAAAGTTGCATACAAAGAACTAATACAATTCTGAATTCAATGCTTTCTAGTTTAGGTAAAATATAATTCATACATTGCAGTATTGTCTGGTACTGCATGAGCAGACTGTAGGTGTTGCATAACACTATCTTTGAAATACTTTGCAAAAGTTAACCAATCTGCAAGTTAACTCTTATACAGACTAACTTAGTTATTTTATCTCAAAGTGCAATAATCTATAGTAACATTTTAAAGAAATTATGACAGCAATAAAGAAGAGTCTTCCTGTTGGATTCAAAAACCACAGTATGAAGCTATAGGCTAGTAGTAAGTAGTAGTAAGTGCTTGTTGAAGCTATATTATGATCAAAACATAACATTGTATGACGGCACTCACAAAACAGTGTGCTATTCTGGGAAAGCACCTTTTAGCAAAAAGCAGTTGGCAGGAGAGAGAAAACCCCAGGACTCGTGCTCTACCTGAGTGCCTTAAGAGCGCAGAGCTTTAACACGGGTTAGTTACCATTGCAAATGTGGAGGAGAAGGAGGATCCCTGAGGTCCTAATCCTGGCACTTCCCCAGCCCTCCTCTGCCGAATCCAGACGCCGATCCTCTCAGCCCAGACTAACCGCTAAAAAGGAGGCAGCTTCTTCTAATAAGCCGTCAGTCTACCCCTCTCACTCGCGGGCCGGTCTGTTGGAGCAGATGGAACCATATATCCCCCACGGCTCTCCAGAGGGCCGGAGGATTTAAAATGTAAAAGAGACTGGCGGCGGCGGGGCAGGCTAACGCTGATAAAGGGCAGCAAAACTCCCATTTTAGCTGGTGTTCATTAAACAAGTGCAGTATGCCTATAAAGCTATCGCTATCTATGGAGCGATAAATTAGAATGATCCCTGGTCATCCATACACGAGGCCATATTTCAAAGACAGTACAAGAGGTGGATATACTGCACACAGGGAGATCTTGACACAGAAAGAGAGAAGAGCCAAAGAGGAGGCAAGATTTAAGCTAGTGGGGCTCTTAGCTTAGGAAAAAAGCCATCGTATTTCCAACGATATCATCTGCATTGATTTGTCCTCAAAATTTACGAAAACAAGAATGACAAATCTTTACAAAAATGTATCCAGAAAAGAATCAACCAATGTACAATAGAACCTGCAGAACCATGTTAGTCCAGGACCGATCCGCCTGTGCATGGGTTTATGAATGAAGTAAGACCGTTGCCATAGCGATTAACAATTTAAAACCAAAAATATATGTCTGTTGAGTGGAAAGAAATTCTCAAAATGTTGCATGAAATATATAAGGAAGCTGAAATCCATTAAAGGTGCATTATGTACATTCTTGGTTTGGCGTCCATCACCTTCTTGTTTCTATGAATATGTCATTGCTTTGCTTCAAATGTTCCACAGTATGGCATTAAACAGTTCTACTTTACATTTATTCAATTACAGATGGTTTTATTGCACAAAAATACCTAGAAAAACGTGAATTCTGACTGTGAGCGGGGTTGCTTCTCCAGACTTGACCAGAAACTTGGTCTGGATTAGTCTCCATGGTGATAAAAAGGTTTCATGCCATACTGTGAAACATCTCAGACAAAGCAATAAAAAGCCTTGCCATTATTATTGCATGAGGATCATTGGAGAAGCATAAACCACTGGCCCCATCGTCCCAGAGTTTATTAATTTCCTGTGTTGACACTTTTATTTAAGTCAATTAAACCTCCAATATAATTTCTATGTTGCTCTTCACACCAAGGCGTGCACCCACACCAGAGGAGAGTAAGTAAGTCAGTAAAACCTTCAAAGTTCTTAATCCTGTTCTGGACGAAAAAGCAATTTGTTTTTTGTTTGTGTTAAATTAGCCGAACGCTTTTCTCTTGAAGTTATCTTGACCAGAAGTGCAGAGTCAGAGCAAGTTTTTTCCTTACTTTCTTGGCTCCCTTCACCTCAGGGCACCTCGCAGTTAATGAGAAAGTATTTGGACAGTGGGGTCTTTGCAGAGATCCTGCCTTGTCCTCCATCTTGGAACTGGCAGACTGATGGACAGGAAGAGTGAGGAACAACGACTGGACAAGGCTGTGAGAGAGAATCGATTTTTTTTTTTTTTTTTTTTTTTTTTTTCAGCCGACTACTGGGATCTATTTTAACTGACGGGCCAGAGACAAAACATGAGGTCCTGCACTTCTCAGACGACCTCATTACTACATATGAATCCCTTCCTGGGACCGACCTCTCAAACTCAGACACTATAGGCGCATCTCATTTCTCTGTCCTCGCTTCCTTCTCCTTGATTCCTCTCCTCGATTCTGCAGGAAATGGGGAGGTGAGGAAGTCCCACCCACAGAGGAGACACAGGCAGGAGAGAGGAAATAAACTCCTCACTGAGACCAATAAAGTGTAATTCTTTTATCTGATGTCTGCCTCCTGAAGCCTCCCTCATGTTTACTCCTTCATTCTGCGGGTTTTTTTTTTTTTTTGGGGGGGGGACACAACAATATGACAAATATTACTGACAGCTGAAAAATAGTGGATCGAGGAGAAAGAAGCAAGGAAAGAGAATTGAGATGTGGCCCAAAGGGTGAATCCCATTTCTCTTTCCTCACTTCCTTCTCCTTGAGTCTGCAGGAAACAGGTGAGGAAGTCCCACCCACAGAGGAGACACAGGGAGGAGAGAGGAGCAGAGGGAGAATGGGCTCACCTTTCCTAGTTCCTTAGTTTTAATGTCAAAGTCTGGACATGTCAAACATAATATAGCTTCAAGTTGATGTAACAATATAAACTCACTGAGACAAATCATGTTTCCTCTGTGGTTTCCTTCCATTGTCTCCTCGGAGATTTTGGACGCCACTTAATATGACGTATTTGATTAACAGCTGAAAAATGGAGGATCAAGGAAAGGAATCATGGAAAAGGAAGCGAGGAAAGAGAATTAAGATATCCGAACATTGGGGTGATGGTCAGTATGCCAAGATATGCCTGTTGTCGCGTTGACGCTACTAATGCTGTCATACAAGTAGATCACGCAAGAGCAAAACAATATTTATCATATCACGATTTTCTAAACTCTAGTTCACAACTTCCATTTTATCACAAAGTTTGCTAAGTAACTATATAGTATTTAGGGGTAACTACTTGCTTCTTTTAAGAGTTTACACTAGCGATGTAATGATATCCAAATCTCTCGGTACGATATTATCACGATATGCTTCTGAAGGTCCGATATTTATTGCGATATTTTGAAGAGGGTAATATAATTGTAGATGGGAGACTTTTTTGCTTTTAAAATAAACTGACAAGATTTTGGTGCAAATTATTACCGTCATAAACTCAAGAATTCAAGTAAAAACCATATCTCTTCATGTTGTTTGCACTGAAATGAATCATGGGATATGTAGTTCCTTATGTTTCTAAGCTGTTACTACTATAAAACCATGCATTTAAGCAAAGGAACTTGGGATTCGATATATTGTGACACCCCAAGATATTATTGGGAGACTTTTGACGATACAATATCACAATATTTCAGATAATGTTACATCCCTCGTTTACACTATACTACAAATGGTTAAATCCACCTGTCACTATGGTGCATACTGTAATTGGGTCAAAGATCTTCTGTTATCGGACCAAAATAGAAATGTTTGGTCATTTTAAAGTGCAAAGCTATTGAAAATGTAATGCAGGATTATTAAAGAGCAAAGATAGCAACCGATGATAACAAAAGTACAACATAGCCTTTATTCAAAATTATGCCGTCGAGTAGAGTACTTGACCCATTTATATTGTATTGTGATTCATTATTTTCCTTTGAGAACTGTAATAAAATCATTTTATGCTGTTTTTCATCACACTCATCTCACATTATTCAATGTCCTGCTCTATTTTGACTGCTCCCTTAGGCAAAAACAGTATTTTATTGTCAGTCAACTTCAAAAACCTACCTTTTCTCACAATGATCAACTAACCGTATTAAAAAAACAAAGTATGCGCAGTAATTCAGGCTAAATTTAAAGGTGCATTGTGAAACTTTTATTGTAATCAGATTTTTCCCATGGAGATTTTAATGCTTTTCCTGAAATGTGCCGCAGTACCACTAAACTTAAACTTATCCATCTTGTATTTACTCAAATCCTGGAGTTTTTATTGCTTAAAAACATGAGCAGTGTTGCCTCGTGTCGCGTCCATGGAGATAGATACGTTTAAAGCAATACTGTGGAGCATTCTGGACAAATCAAGAAAAGCATTTGACGGACCGTCCACCAGAAAAGTTACACAGTGCAACTTTAAGCAGATTTTTAAGTCATTTTCAGCCAGTGTCATCCATATTGAAACTAGCCTGGTTCTTCCCTCCTGTCTCCTCGCAGTCTTATCTCCTCGGCGTGTCCCTTCCTCCACAGCATCCACCTAGTTATTCTGAAATGCGTAGTCCTTGGAAGACTTATTTATACCCTCTCCCCCCTCACCGTATACAGCCACAGATAGGATTTACCTGCAGCCAAGACAGCCTCCAGACTATCAATTACCGCCAGTGTAGAGCCACCGCTGGACACCTATGCAAACTGTATATACACATTTACTAGGACATATCCAGCTAGGGCCATCTGCAAAGCTTCGGCATGGATTATTAATACTGTGGTGTGGGTGCAACCGTCAAACAGAAACTACACTTATTAGTCAAGGCGACAGATGTCATAGTCGCACAAGGAAATTGAAGAAAATCATTGGAAGAAATAGGTCAATATTTAATAAGCACAGGAAGCTTTTCAAGTATGAAGGCTGCGACTCTGGGGGTGGAGGAAAAAGTGAAAATGAAAAGAGTTTGCAGCTTTTATCCATGACATCATCTTCGTTTGTCGACCACTGTACAACACACGCCTATTCTACTTCTATTCTTGTAGTACGTTCTTTAAAAGTACAATTTCTTCTTCATTCATTTTTTCAAAAATGGATACTTTCCTGTAGACAAATTAACCTAACTTAGAACTGGGCAGTGTATATGTAAAATACCACAATTATTTTCCAAGGATGTGTAAATATGGTTGCAAAAAGATCTCATTAATAATAAAAAGGGGTAAAATGAGAATACGATGTGATATAGATTTTTGGCAAATATCGCTCACCCCTTCTTAATTTGCTCTTAATTTCGCAACTTTTCTGGTGTAGGGTCTGTCAAATGTGTTTCTTCATGGAGATGTTATTGCTTTGTCTAAAATGTTTTGCAGCATGGTATTAAACCTTTCTATCTATATGCATGGAGACCAAAACAGACAAAGTTACAGGTCAGATGCATGAAGAGGCAACACCACTCACAGTAACAATGTCTGTTTTTCATCGGAAACTACATATCCCATGATTCATTTCATTTTTTTTAACTTGAATTCTTGGTGTTATAATGAAAATAATTCACACCAAAATCTTGTCAAGGTATTTTTAAAGCAAAAAAGTGTCTTTTATCAGCCTCTCCAAAATATCGAAATAAATATCGTACCGTGAGATGCATATCATGATAATATCGTACCGAGAGATTTGGAAATCGTTACATCCCTACCTGTAATTGAATAAATGTAAGGCAGAGCTGTTTAAAGTCATGCTGTGGAACATTTCAGATGGACCCCCGACCAAAAAGTTAGATAGTACACCTTTAGAATTACAACTATGGCAACTCTTGTATTACAAAAGTGTTCTGTGTTTTCAAAAATACATATCTAAAACACCAACATGCAGGGTTTCAATTTTAACCTGTTAAGGCAGTGTTTTTAAAAGCGAGCGCAAATTTATCTTATACAGCAGAACTACCAAGCCAGCAGCCATCTTTTGACACATAACATCTTCAGGTTTCAGTAAGGGTCCGGACTCACTCAATGTAAAAATATATCAATAATGGATGTAGCCAGACTTCGCGGGGATGTTTGTCAAATCTCACTAAAAGCCTACCTATCCGCCCAAATCTTGAACTCTCGCCCGCACCAGTCCATTTGTACCTCCATGACTGTTGACGCGCTCAGAAAAGGAGATGTCCCTAAATTCTTCCTGACATGTCATCTATGTGTGTGACAGCGATTAGACGGAGCAGCGCCCCCCTTCAGCGCAGACAGACTCGGCGCGGGACAGGAGACGTCACTCGCGCCCCGCATCTGCCCTGACGTCCAAAGTGCTTCTGTCAGGTCCGCAAATGAAAAGCCATCACCGCCAATGCACCAGTCATAAAGGCCCACTCACTCCATGGACTGCTTTAATGCCATCTTGCCAGCTCTGGTTAGGGCAAGTGGAGCATATTTAGGCTCAACCAGTCAGTTTTGATTTTCTCCTGCTTTTTAGTGATTCTTCCACGAACTAGCAACAGAAATGGTAAACAGTCCATGGATGGAACTTGTGAGGCATTGCTGGGTTGATACTCTAAACAGAAGACTTGGGTTCATAAGATCATTGCAGTGATTGTGTAAAATCGATGTATGAGCTTTCAAGACTGCTACAGTATAAAAGACTACTTACTAATGTTTTTTTCTCAAACTAGCAGAGGAGGTGGTACATTTTGACAGTACAAGACAACAGTTGGTTACAGCAGTCTCCAGTGAGGCCATTCAAATAGCACTTTCTTTTTTGACAATTGTCACCGGAGGTCTAGCTTGCTTCATTTCAAAAGATTTTGACAGAAAAATTTGAAGCCAATTATCTGTATGTGTCAGACACCTCGCTCACTGTATTCCACGTCTGTAGTTGCAAACTTAAAAGTTATTCTTGTATCCGCTTTCTTGAAGTCGATCTTAACAATAGTTTTGACATAAGATTTTCCCAGCAATAATCTGTTGAGACATGAAGGATGATTCACAATTTACCAGTGAAAAGCAACAGAATCAAGCTCATAAAAGGTTTCAGTTAAACCTGAGTAACGGTTTTCGTTTCGCAATAAATTACACACTTCCATTGATGACTTCCAGCACGCTAAGCTATACACCTGTAGGCAGGGCTGAGAGTTTTGGGAAATATTTAATAATCTAACATTTTTCTGACAGGCATAGCTGTTTATTTTTTAAAAGTAGGAGTCTGTTCAAAATTCACTTTTTCAACATGTCCAGGGGCAAACACATCTGAGAGAATATAAACAGCTAAACTAGCATGAGAATTTCATTTTCAGAATTTCGAAATTTCAGAACATGTTTGGTCCGGGTTAGCAGATTTTATACATGAAAAGAAAGGGCATTTTGTTGTTTGCAGAGGAACTGACATCACTTAAAGGTGCATTGCGAAACTTGGAATTTTCACACTATGGCAATTAACCTATCTGTCATTGTGGAGACCAAGTTACAGGTCAGATTTGCGTAAATGTTAAATATGGTTGCAAAAAGACCTCATTAATAATAAAAAGGGGTAAAATAAGGGTATGGAGTGATATAGATTTTTGGCAATATCACTCACCCCTTCTTAAACTGCACTTAATTGTGTCATTTTTCTGGTGGAGGGTTCGTCAAATGTGTTTCTCCATGGAGATGTTAGTGCTTTGTCTGGAAAGTTTCACAGTCTGGTATTAAACCTTTATATCTATCTGCGTGAAGACGAAAACAGACACCGTTACAGGTCAGATCTGTGAAGAGGGAACACCGCTCAGTCAGAATGCCTCTTTTTTTTAGGTATTTTTGAACTATAAATCCACCTGTAATTGAATAAATGTAAGGTAGAGCTGTTTAATGTCATACTGTGGAACATTCTAGGCAGAGCTGTGGCATATCCATAGAAAAAAGCAGGTGAAAGACCCTAACAAAAATGACATAGTTCACCTTTAAATCATTACAGCTTTCGTGGTTTGCCAATTACGAGCATTTGAAGCGATTATCCATGCAGCCCTATACCTGGAACCGCAGATCATGTCGTTTCCTATATAATAAAACTCTCTTGTTGCAGCCTGCAGTCGAACAGGGCTTGGCCTCAGTCTGCCCAATCAGCCCAGTGCAAACCTGTCAAGGAGGATCTGAGGAAGTGAAAGCCTTTAAAGTGAGCCATCGTGTCTAGCCGTGGCAGTGCGGCTCTGATCATTAGACTAACGTACTCGGGTCAAAAAGCTAATGAATGTGCATTAATAATGGACTGTATGCTAGCACTCTGTATGTGAGGCTAAAGGCTCCTGAGACACTAGCAGCTCACCATAAAGCCATTAAGTAGTTCTTTCAGCTTTGACCGATGCATTCAGAAAATACATTATTTACACAGGGCATTAAATCTGGACTTTTTTGTTCTACCATTCCATTTAGTACATTGTCGTAATCAATTTAGCCCGAAAATGAGTCTATTCAATAAAAATGGAAGCAAAAAACAAGATCACAGGCAGGAATACTACTACATATGTGATACAAAAACTCAAGCTTAAGGACATGCACACGTTTTATGGCAATGCAGCGAGTTTTGGAAAGGTGTAGGTCAAGAAATAGGAAAAATACTGGGGCACGAGTTGCTAAAAACATGTTTAGTTTTATACAACAGGGAAAGGCAGCTTGGCATCTTAAAAAAAAGCCATCAATCGTAAATGAGAGAGGTGGGGACTTGCAAGTTGTGACTTGGACTCGAGACAGACTTGAGTCACTATTTTTATTAGGACTTGAGACTTGACTTGATAAAATGGACTAAGACATGAGACTCGACTTGGACTTGAAAGTGAATGACTTGGGACTTGAATCGGACTTGAGAAGCACTTTTAAATCTGAATTCTTTCTACTCTGACTGTAATGATTCACACTAAAATCTTGTCAAGACATTTAAAAAGGAAAAATGTACTAAATTAATTTCTACAACTCTTATAAATGCTCATATTTTTTAAGTACAATTTATCTTAAAAGTCATCTAAATTCCAAAAATCTAAGCTATATTTGGTACTTTGGTTTAAAGACTTGACATGACTTGAAGCTCAAAAACACTTGCCTGTATTTGACTTAGGACTTGACTCGGACTTGAGGTCAAAGACTTGAGACTTGAGGATCCACCAACAATTAACAGGGACATTGTTGAAGAAATGGAGAGACTTGCATATATTTGAAGGTTGCATCATGCTAAATGTGAGGACTGGTGGGAAAAGTGGACTGTTTATTTGAATGACAACTGACTATTTGTTCTGTATATGTATTTGTTTTGTTACTGTATATTCTATTATAATATGAAACAATAAAATACAAGTAAAAGAAAACATAAGTACTGGTTTGTTCAAGCATCACATCATATGCATTTTCATTGGAGATTCACACCTACACTTCACTACAGTGGATAATTATAGTTTTGAGAAGGCTTTTCAACCATACATTTGCAATTTGTGGTTTCTCCGACCAGATTTAAGATTTTACATCCACTTGACAAAACTACTTCTGTCCACTTTAGGTTCTTCTCAAAATTTCAACCAGTTCTTTGCTCTGACTGGCGGCAAAGGCATCCAAGTCTCCCATGTTTAGTAATGTAGAGGCAACCCCTTTATCAGGAAGGAGATTTGTAGGGAAGAGGCAGGGGATTAGCCTTCAAATTACTAGGCAGACAGCATCCCTGCTTGAGGTTGTGGTAATCGGAGAGGCTGAAGGAACAGATCCAGATAACGGTTTTGGGACTGGTGCAGTGGGAACTTCAAACTCCACTCACTATTAAATATATATGAGCTCGGTCTCATCGCTGGATTTGATATCTTCTTTTGGACAGATCTTAGTCTTAGTTTGTTTTCGCCAGCAGTATGATGAAATTCACTGAGACAATATAGTTATTAAGCTCTATTTTCTAGCAAAGTATGTTTTAGACTTTAATATGGACACATGTATCTAAAATTGGGCAGAATCGCTTATGCAACTGCAGTGTTTAAATTATGTGACATTTTTTTAATTCTTGAGATATATTTGTATTAGTATATTTCACATTTTTTTGTACTTGTACAAATACATTTATATAATTATGCCTTATTTGACATCAGTCTCTTATTTTTGCCACTCATTTATATTTTTTCTCTTTGTTATTATAATATATTGTGATGTCTGAGCTACTGTTAGTGTTGTAGTCAAGAGCGCACTAATCGAGACTAAGACCGGTGTGAGACCACAGGGTCCCGAGACCAGGACCAGTACAAGACCAAGACGTCTGAGGGTCAAGACCGAGACAAGACAAAGACTTTTAAAGGCTGAGACCAAGACAAGACTGAGACCACGGCCCATCGAGACCAAATCAAGACCATCTTTGTAATTTTTGACATTTAATTGTATTTTACAGTTATTTTGGCCCATACTGTATATCAGTGTTTTTATAAATCTATCTCCATTTTATCACTCGTTGAGAGTCAGATTTCAAGACCAAGACGAGACCGAGTCCAAACGCAGTCGAGTTTGAGATGAGACCAAGACCACAAAAAACGGTCAAGGCCAGTCTCGAGATCAAGATCGGTCTCGTGTACTATGACACTAGCTACTGTGTCCAAATAATTTCCCTAGTGGAGCAATAAAGTTAGCCTAAATCTAAGTCTAATAATTATGCACTGTGTTTTTAAATGTTACCAGATTATATTTATTATTTTTGTATTTATTTGAGGTTTAATTCAGTAGATGTTGTGCTTGCATAGATCTGTATGGCTGGTCGATGTTAGCAGCCCATATTCCTCCTACACACCTGTCTGATAACTATGATAAAACATTCTTGGAGAAGAGCTGTGCGTCTTGGCTGTAGAGGTAGAATTATATTGCGGAGGACCTTGGCTACAGTTCTTTTCCATTGTCACCTCTCTGGCCCTGGTTTAAACAAGCACAGCTCTCCACAGAGAATACCCCCCGGACACAAGAATGTTTCATCAACGCCTCAGCCCCCCAGCATCCTCACAGGGCCGCGCTGATCCGACAGCTCCAGCCACACTATAAATAAATCAGACATTATAATGAAACCAAATGAATCTCCATCCATCTTCCCCCAAAACAAGGCGAGGGGCCCTGGAGTTTGGCAGGAAGAAGAGTAATATCCACTTTTCAGGTCGAGGGGACAAGGTGAAAAAGAACTACTCACTACATACCAAGTACATGCTAACAACGGAACGCCACTTTGGTATCTTTAGTCTCGGACAAGGTAAAGGTTAGCACAACGTAGAGAGAGAAAGCATGGGCAATTGCAATACTTCAGGTATGACCAATCATTGCTTGTCTGTTTTGATTGAACTTTTTTTGTTTTTGTACAGTTATCTCAACTCTCCATCGCTCCTCCACGTCTTTACCGTTGCTATCCACTTCTCTCTTCTGCATTCTTTTCTTTATTGCCAAAGTCTGTGAACGATACATCATCACCGGTCGTATCATCCGTGCATAACGTTCATTTGTTATCTCAAATACCACGTGCAGTCCAGATAGCGAAAATGCGTAATCGCAAATATATTCAAATCAACGCACCATCAAAAGGCACATTCTAACAAAGAGGTTTCAATTTTGCTTTTTTCCCCACACATTTTAATTCAAAGTTTTTAAAAGGCCATTGAATTACTGAAGAAACAGATGACAATAACCTCTACAAAAAGTATTCGCAAATTGAAAAGCAGTACTCTATTTCAGTGTAAGGCCATGTAACTTTGTGATTGAGTGCTTTACTTGGTCTGACATGTCACTCACACAGGTGGTATAATGGATAATGAACACCACCACATAACAAAAACTCAAACCCACCATTATAAAATAGCAAATGTACACCCATTGCACTTTATTTAAAAAAAAAGTGCAATTTTGTCAGCAAATGGACACTATTTGAATGAGTCTGGGTATTTAATGGGTATGTAATGGAAAGACATTTTGGTGAAAAGGAAATGTATGTCCCCATTGAGAAGACTGGCTGTAATGCATGAGGTTTCATTCACTATAGTCAAAAGTACAAGAAGGTCTCTTATGCCCAACAAGAAGGCTGATGTAATACAAGTTGCAGAGTTCAGTTTGTAAGGGAAACCATTTTCATCACACATTTGCAAGGATATTTCAGCTATATTTCTCCAAAAGTGTTTTATCTAAAATGATCTCATGTCAGAGCCTTGAGGTGTGTAGATGCAGACAAAAGCAAAAGCAAAGGTTATGTCTTCAAATGTGCAGTGGGCTTGGGGTTTCAAGAGGAAAAGCTTCCTTGTCAAAACATTGATTATTTTAGTGGTAAAAGGAAGATTTCTCTAAAGCTTTTCCTCAGTAGCTGTCACTATGAATGAGGGAGAGTCAGAAGAGAAGAGGTGTCAGAATGGGGAGCAGAGGGTGCCAATCACAAACTAACACATGAGGCGGAGGGCCCACTGATTGACATTGCACAGAGCAGGGTCCTCTCTTTGCTCGCGCCCCTCGCTGAATAAACATGTTATTTGGTAAAGAACAGGAGATTGACAATTACGCCTTGTCATCATAAAACACTGGTGACCTTGTCACCAACATGGCCGACAGCAGACAAATGAAACATCTTCCCTCCGCTGACATTTTTAATTCCGAGCGCCGATCATAAACAAAGCTATTTGGCAGCTTTTGCAACAGTGCTCTGAACTTTAGTGACCCGACTGGAGCAGGTAGTTTTACTACTCATACAGTATGCAGCACAGACACATGTCTGCCTCAACATCAGCGCCTTCACACTCATTGATCTGTGATTGTAAGCAACCTCTTTCATGTCCCAACTGGGACAAGAGTGATTAAGCAAATCCATCATGCGTTAACAGGCCATTACACATCATCCAATTCAGGCATGATGAGAAATCAAGTTCTATGGAAAAATCTATATGCTCAGCCCATAATTACTTTGGAGAAATCCGGAGGGGAGGAGATTGAGTGATTGACTGCTGTGAATGTGGTTTTCTACAGGAGGAAAGGCTGGAGGCGACCTCTAACTAACGGATATTTTGTATGTTTGCTAGGGGAATCTAATAAGGCCCAAATGGACACTGCTGCTTCCTCAGGTCACTTCCTGGACATGTCTTAATGTGTCTCTGGGACATTAGCAGTGGCAGAGTCACTGTTGTGAATGAGGAATGCCGGGTCGATGGCCTGCATGTCGGAGGTGAGGCCAGATGACCCGAGGGTCAGCCAATGAGCACTGAGCTTGTTTAAAGCAGGACTCCAGCCACACCTTGTGTCTTGTTTGTTGAGGCTCCTGAGCAGCTGAGAGGACATTTTAGCAGTGTTAGTCCAGTACAAGTCCATCTTAGGTTTCGCCCCAAGGTCACCCTTTTAAATCAGGTTCACTCCCCCTTCAACACAAGCAGAGCAGAAGTGCCCAATGTCACAGGGTTGAATCATCAGATGAAATCATCATACACTCATGTAAATGATGAATACAGCTGAGGTTTTAGAGCCAAAGAAAAACACTAGCTGAATGCTCAATAGTGAACCCTTGAGGAAGTTTGCCACTATAAAAGCTCCTCACAAGTCAGTGCAGTCATGTCTGCACTGCACTCTCTCCAAACTTATTACAGCTTTGGTCACAATGTAGTGAACGGACATTTCTCCCACAGACAGCAGCTTCTTTTGTTGAGCAACCAACTCATTGGGCAACAGCAGATACTTTTATTATGACCTATAAGACACAGGCAACTTTTTATTGTACCCTAAAAAGAACTTAACACATAATGCCAGGAAATAGGCAGACTTGGAGACATTTCCATTTTGAATTACATTTTCAGTGTAAGTTGCAGTCAAATCTAGCTTTTCTAATTACACAGACCACATATTGCAGACCTAGACTTCAGAGGAGCTTGTCGGCGAATCATAATTTGTGACTTTGAAAAGTTCACCACAATTATCTGGGATTTCAAAGCCTTTCTGTGTCTCCTCCTCGCTCAAATTCTTGTTGCTGAAACGTTAGCCTCCAGATTGCCCAGGGAGATAGAGACAACTGGAAAAACAGGTTGCTTTGGCCGTGGCGTAGGCCTATAATGCGGTATAGCAGCACGGCGCCTCACCTTAGCAGCGGTAGCTAGGGGACATTCTATGGCCCTTCTATTCAAAGTGCTCTGAATAAGGAAGGGGAGGGCTTGCACCAGACAGGGCAATTTGCCAGAGAGCCAGCCAATAGAGCCAAGCCAAGACGAGGTTAACTATTGTTTTGGCTTAACAAGCAAGAGTGAGCAGGGACAAAAGAGAAAGCGCACAAAAGAATCGGAAGAAAATACCTGACCATTGAAGTGTAGCACATCAACTTATTTGGTAACTTTTGTGGGAAGAGTCAATTTGTGAAGGTATGTTTAGACTGAGAGAAGACTTTTTCTGAAGAAGTCTGAGTCACGTTTGAGTTTGAAGTGTAAAACCAAGTGTAACACGACTTATTTAGTCACTTTTGAGAGAACAGTTAGTTTTGCAAATAATATTATTTTTTGCCTCAAGAAGCTTGCCAAGTTTAAGGGCAAAATCATCGTACATATTTAATTATTTCGGTAAGAACATGTCGTGATAAGGTACAACTTCACACTGCAAATCATTTCAGATTTTGGTTTAAAGTGTAACATATTAACTTGGTGAGGACGTGTGTGGAAATCCTATTTGTTAAATAATAAAAAATATAATAAACATCCTTAAAACACATTAAGTTGAAAATAGAATTAAACTGACAAATTTCTAGCTCACAAACATTAAGATATTAAGCTGTATTTCCATAACACATTTCTCTCACAAGCGCAGTGACTTATTGTTTTGTGTCAAGCAGTATCAGAGAAAAAGTACATTTGTTGCCTTGTTCTTGTTTGTTTTTTAAATAAGATTCATTTTAGTTACGTTCCACTGCTTACAACTTAGGAAAAGTTCACTTTGAAAACATGCACCTGTGCTTGAATACCACCGTGCAGCACCACTCAGAACTGAAGTTGTATTGTAACAGCGGGACTTTGCACTTACCAATGCATGTCAATTAGGTCCACTCGAGAATAAATCCTCTTTTTATTCCCTTTTATTCCAAAGTCGGACAACCCAATCCTTTGACAAGAAAATCCAGCGATATCCACAAATCCTCAATGATGTTTTATGAAAGAAAATAAAAAAAGAAAAACCGCCAGCGTAGTCTGAACTCTCCCTGGTTTTCCGTGGTAAGTCCAGCGATAGCCCGTCAATAAAAAAAAAAAATAAAAAATTCAGTCTCCGCTAACAGTACGCTCCAGCCTGTGACTTAGGAGCGCAGTGGTTTAGGTCCTTCCTTGGCTGCGCTGGTTCCCACACTGAGCGGCAGTTCTGGGGATAGCCTGGGAGAAGCCAGCCCCCGTGTGATGTCAGAGGTGTAGGATTTCACCGGGGGAGAGAGGGAGGGGGGAAGGAGCGGGGAGGAGGCAACGGGGCCTTACCTTTTGAACTTTGACCAATCACAGACTATTTTCAGAGCGCACCTGAATGTAGAAAGAAGAAGAAGAAAAAACAGGTACACGTGATGGGTGTTCTTTTTGAGGCTTAGAGAATCCATTATGTGTTATCTGCGCTGTTTGTTCAACTGAAGAATGTGGAGCTAAGTAGAAGGTGGTGAGAAGTGGGACTTAGCCACAGATCAAAACTTTGGATTAAAGTTCAGCATTCTCAGAGAAAAATCTATTTGTTAAGGTGAATATCGATTCAAGTTTTTTTTTTTTTTCTTATTTTTCATAAATGCATTTTCAAAGCCAAAGATGAAACTTCAATTGATAAAAGTTGTTCAAAAAGCAAGTAGAAGATTTTAGTACTAAACTTTAAAGTACCTGAAGTCACTGTGTAAAAACTTAAATAACTCAAATTATGCTTCTTTAATAACAAGAATATACATTACAAAAATGCAAATTACATTATTCTGATGAAAAGTTTTTATTTTAAATGTAAATAACTTTATTTGTTCCCAGTGGTCAATTCAAAAGATACAAATAAATACTGCATATTTTAATCATTTTAATATTTAAATTTAAATATATATTGTCTAATTTCTGCTATAATGTTGTTTTCTCATCAAAAACAGACCTGGAGTTGTGTTTTGTTTTGAGTTTTATTTTGTTTTTTAACGCATGTTTAACACACAAATTCTGTATATTTAGGCAGAGTTCTTCTCTCAAACAGAAAAGCCTCTGCTCCACCTTGTGATGTCATATGGTGATACAGAAACTACTCTACTGTGTTTTTAAACTCCATACACCTTAACTAGAATAATCTGGATAATTTCAGCCCTGGAATAGACTTCTCTACTGAACTAAAGGTAAAATATGGCTGTTAACTTGAAAACTACAGCTTCATGACATCACAAGGTGGAACAGAGCATTTTGAGCTTTGCAGATGCAAACAGACTGATAATAAAGGATAACTATAAATGTGAATGAAACAAAACATAACTCCAGATATGTTTTTGAGAATATAACAACGTTCTAACATGGCTAAAAGCTCACATGAGTTAATTTTGTGCAATATAAGACCTTTAAATATGTCTATTCACGTTTTTTTCTGTTATATAGGACCTCTAATTGATTGACAGTTTTACAATATTTGCCTTCAAACGAAGACTGTAAAAATAAATGAAAGTTAATACTTTTTCAAAATCATTCCTTTACTTCCAGTGCAAATTAACAGTGTTAATTATATATGCACTTTAAAGAACATTATCTGGACCTAAGGGACTCCCACTAACACAGAACATGCTTATAAATTAACAATCAAAAAGCAGCGAGTTGTAGGCAAATATCCCACAATCCCCTGCTTCAAACGGGTGGAGTTTTGAGTCTGCGGCGCGCAAACACACACAAAGTACGACACAATGGTTTTCTCGGTCCCCGCGGTCAGACTCTGCTAGCCACCGAGCTAATCATCCACAACAGATGTTCAGAAATGTTCACTCGGATTTATGACGGCGCTCAGAGGAACAGCCAAGTCAGCCCCTGGTGCACTTTTTCTCCTCTGTCTCCACAAGGACAAGGGAGAGCAAAGAGGGGGAGGAAGGGATGGGAAGGAGGGGTGAGATGGATGGGGAAAGAGAGAGAGAGAGATGAAGAGAGGGAGAGAGATGGGTAGAAAAGAAGAGGCAGTGGGGAGAAAAAAAAAGACAGAGACGGAGAGAAGAGGAAAAAAGAGAGACAACAGACAGGGGGAGACAGAGAGGAGAAAGATGTGGAGGAGAGGAGACAAAGCGAGAGAGAGAAAGAGAGGCAGAGAGAGAGAAAGAGGAGCAGGTCAGCAAAATCTGCTCTGCCCAACACCAAAAACCAAACTCAGAGATTCACCGTCCGAGAGAGAGACGCGATCCATCACACAGTACTGGACCCTGGGGACAGCTTTGGTCATTTATCCCAATATTAATGTGTGGACCGTAGCACCATTTGTCCAGATACACCTTAGTAGTGCTGCCTCAGACCACCACTAGTTCTGCTTTATTGTTTATACCGTGGACCGCAGAGATTTATGGACGAAACATACAAAAGTTAAATCTCATGCTAAAGGCTGAGTCGACCGTCAAGATGTCTGGCTCCAATTCAAAGGCAAGATCTACACTTCTAGAGCTTTCTTGGAACTCTTATCTTCTCTGTTTGGTCAAATATGTTGAAAGTAAAAACATTAATCCAGAAAATGGTCACAGCAGAGTAATTCACACCAGCCCCAAGCCTGGGAAAATGGAAAAAGTTGGATTAAAAAGTACTAGAGCTAAATCTATCCTTTGTTTTCGTTGTGAAATAATCAGTGACCAATTCTTCGATTAACGGACAAGTCAACCGATTATTATTATTGTACACTGAGACTTTTTAAATACAGTATTAACCGAATATTCAGGGTTCACGACTCTTTTTCACTGACAAATATTTCAAGACTTTTTCATGACCTAAAGTGAATTTTTTCATGATTTTACAGAACCCTACACGTGTACAATTGATCAGACTTTTAGGGCTAAATATGAAATGTTAACACTTTCCACTCACCTTATGGTTTGGTATTATAATTTTTTAACATTCAAAATACTGTCAGTGCATTTATTGTCGTCTCTTTCAAACAAAAGGTTTGTTCAGAAATAATCATAATAGTCTAATGAGAACTGAACAGAATGTTGTAGTTGCTTGAAAGAGATAGTAAAATTTCCTGGCCTTTCCAAAACTTTCATTGAATTTACAAAATTTCATGACGTTTTCCAGGCCTGGAAAATTACATTTTCAATTTCTATGACTTTTCCAGGATTTCCATGACTGTGGGAACCCTGAATAGAGGTTGAAATATGGTGACTTGAGCTTCTAGATAAATTTTAGTCCAGAATAATATTCTGGACAATGCCACAGTTTTTGTGTGTGTGTGTTTCAGAGTCTACGATAAAATACAACTCCGATTATTTTTAGTTATGATCAGGAATGTAACAATAACTGAAATATCGTGTCGTCAAAGATCTCACAATAATATCGTGGATCATCACAATATACCGAATTACAAGTCTCTTTCCTTAAATTAAAAGTTATGGCGCAGCAATAGCTAAAAAAAGACAGAGAGAACTACACAGACCATTTCAGTGTAGAATACAACACACATAACAGTTCTAAGCACTTTTAAGTCTTAGGTCTTTGGATTAAGTCTTGTCAAGGCATTTTAAGAGGAAAAAGTAGCACATTAACAGTTTTGTTAGCTCCACAAAATATTATAATAAATATCGTACTGTCAGGTTCATACCGTGACGATATTTTATCTTCAGAATTGGATATTGTTACACCCCTAGTTACGATTAGTCGAGTTGTTGCAGGTCTTTTATAGTACGCCTAGTGGCTACACCAAGTCAATCTGTAAATAAATGAACTCTAGAAACCTGGTGACGTGCCCTGAAGGGAATTGTCCAAACAAAAGTAGTAAAAACATCACTCACAATAGACAAAACAACTATGCGTTTAACTCTGTTGGCAGAAGCAAATGGTATGTGTTTGCATTCTCACTTTCAAGTCACTATAACTTTGCCATTGTGAAACAGGTATTCTTTGATATTATCTGGCAATATACCGTAAGAATAGTTACAGTGAAAGGCAATAGAATGGAAATACAAAGTTAAAATCAAACTTCGGAACATTGTCCATGTAGATAAGATATGTTTTATGCCATATTAACAAGCAGGCTTTTCCCCGGCCAAATAAGGGCAGGGTTTGTGGAGATGCAAGTCTGCTCACAATAAAGACGCATGGCATAAAGTTGCATGGCTTTAAACACTGTCTGAATATTGCAATGTTTTTTTAGTAAATCTCCCCAAGCCCTTCAGCAAGGCGGTAAATGAAAGTAGTAGTATCAAAAATTGCCATTAGAAACATACAGGCATCATGGTATCTAGGTAAAAATGACCTAGATTAGTTGCCATTTAAAGGAGCTATAAATAAGTACCCTGCCGTCAAAGTGTGTAAAATTCAAAAACAGTTTCATCCCCTCTGCCAAGGACACTCAGTCAAACTCTGGACCATCCTGTCATAGGCATATCTTTAATGTTTTTGTCTGTTTGTGCTGACACTGTTGACGTGACCTTCCTTTTCAAACGCTCTACCCAAAACAAATCCGCTAAACTGTGTGGCCATTAATAGTGCTGGGAAGTAACCGAACCCATGAACTGTGAATACGTAATCAGAATACTAATTTTGCGTAACGATATTCTGGTACAATTACTTTTTTCATTAAAATCAAACTGATACATGGCGGTACTTGTTCAGACATTTTAGGCTTCAAACTGCACAAAATCAGTAAGAAAATAGCTGCTCTTGTGTTGACTTTTTGTGTAATGTTTGCTTCTCCAATTAGTGATAGGAAATGCAGCGTAAGAGAGAAACAAACATAAAGCTGTTTTTAATCCTATGTTGCGTTTATAATTTAAATTCAGCCCTGCAGAATACAGTGCTCCGGATAATGAACAGAATACATTACAAAACATGCAGGTATTCAGTATTCCGTATCTGAACACATTTTCAAAGTATTCTTCTCATCACTGGCCATTAATACAGATTCTGATCTATTAAAGGGCATGTACTCTATTTTCTTTCATGTTTTTGTAAGAAAATTTGACATGTCCCAGTACAAATATAATGTACAAGCAGCTCCTGGTGTCAAAGTAATGCAATATATGAATAATCGAAATCTCTGAGTACGATATTTTCATGATATATATAACTTACAGTGTGATATTTATTGGGATATTTTGTGAATAAAGTACGTTTGCCTTTTAAAATGCTTTGACAAGTCCTTTGGTTCTGTCATAATTTAAAGAATTAAGACTTAAACGTGCTTAATAACTGTTATTTCTTCATGTAGTCGTCACTGAAAAGCAGCAAAGGATCATGGTCTATGTAGTTTCTTTTTTTTTTTTTTTTATTGCTGTTGCTGTACCACAACAATGAATTTAAGCAAATGGACTTGTAATTCAATATATTGTGATGGCCGACGATATCCTTGTGAAACTTTTGACGACACAATATCACATCTTTACTGTGTAGCGCATCTAATTATAAAGTGTTTTATTGCTTGATAATTAGAAAGTTCAAGACTAGCATGCAAGTTGTTGTTATCTTTACCGTGACGGCAAACTTCACTCTGATGTTTCAAAGTTGTGAAACCATGCCCTTAAACTTATCACAGTCAATAATTTAGATTAGGAAGTGAGGGCTAACTTGGGCCACTGCAAACTATTTAAAATTAACTAGATATGTTTTCATGTTATTAAAGCAGTTAAAATCAGGTACAGCGCCTTTAACTGCTTTGAACATTACACCATCATTATTTCCATTTCCCTTTTTCGTTTGTATATTCTTTAGCTACACAGTCACTTCTTGCTCCATAAACTCAAATAAATTTCCAGTCAAATGGGCTTCTGCCAGGCCTGGAGCTGAGAGCGCCGTCAAGTCACACTTATTATGTCCACTATTCTCTTCTGTGTGATGGGGCAGAGGCTGCGGGCTACAGGCACACAAAGGTTTGAATCACAGTGCATTGAATACAGAGCTATGCATATAGGCAAAGCGTTAATAATTAAATGATACATAACATCTATTTCATCATATGTTTGTGTGCACTCGAAGGGAAAATTAGCTTTCAGGAATGGTAATGTTATTGCTTCGTGCGAGTCCAATAAATCAAACGGGGCTGGGTTATTTTAATAGTGGGTTAGGAAACCAGTGGAAAACCAGCGTTGAGTAAACTGGAAAGAGTCTTTTAACCATTATTATACGAGCGTTTATGATGGCTGGATGTGTCCTGTGATGGAGATGGCAAAGTAAAGTAAAGCAATGCGTTCTCCATTCTTTTTGTTGTTAACAATGAAAGACAGTGAGATTTAAAGGTGCACTGTGCAACTTTTCGGTAGCTGAATGTTCTAAAGTAGGACCAGAGGCGGCGCTACCATTAGGCAAACGTAGGCGGTTGCTTAGGGCCCCCAAACCTGGAGGGGACCCCAACCAATTTACCCTCAATGCCACTAATGGTCAAGGCGTCAGAGCAATTTGATTTTCTCTCAATATGGTCAATTAAATGATAGTGGTTTACTTTTAAACAATAATCATCAGAAAATAATAATAATAATAATGTGTAATGGATGTAAACAAAAATGCAATTGGACAAGCAAAGAAATAAAACCACTTTCAGTTCTCGTTATCTAGTAGGCGACCTAACTAATATGACAAGTTTCCAATCCACTGTAATTCAAATAAATAAGAGATGTGCATGTCTCAGGAGCAATGGAGAAAAACAGATAATATATAAAAAAAACTGTGCATTATAGTTAGGGCCCCAAACTCAAGTTCGCCTAGGTCCCCCAAATTGCTGACGCCGCCACTGAATATGACATTAAACAGATCTACCTTTTATAGCTCAAAAATACCTAGAAAAACAGGCTTTCAGGTGAGCAGGGTTGACGCTCCACAGATCTGACCAGTAACTTCAACTGGCAGACCCTCCACCAGAAAAGTTACACAGTCCGCCTTTAACTGTAGTCGTGCCATGGTTTTGTTTTCTGGTGTTGTCCAAATGAGATCTAGGTCACCTGATTCATAAAGCAGCTGAAGGTATACAGACATTCTGGCAACAATATTACTACACTTCGTTGCATCAAGAATATAAGCTAACCATAATGAGTTACGCCTCAAAGAGCTAATCCCAAACCACGCAAGACAGGAACTCGGGATCTGGAAAAAGATTACACAGCTGTTTTGTACTTAGGCCTTTCACGATAACAGATTTTGAAGTGTGATATTTGGCTGAAGTAAATATAGACGATACAAGGTAATACTGAAACTAATTTATGCCACTGATGCAACAACCTACGGCAGGATTAAAACCACAAAAACTACTCTAAATTTACAATATTGTTAAAAAGAAAACATGAGCTGCATTCATAGACCGTATATATAAATGGACATAGTTCCTACTGACCCAGGCTCCCACTGAGTTGCATTAGAATATTGTCTCCACTGGTTTGACATAAGGTTGAACAATGAGGGAAAATTTTCTGAATGCAACCAAAAGAATTGACAAAAAGACTAAAAAATATTACTTTTACTTGTACATATACTAGTACAAATCCAGGCTTAAAACAGTTCTGTTTAGCTGTGCATATGACAAAGGTTTCCATTCTGCACTCTTCTCTTATTTAATGTCTCTCTCTCTTTTAATTAAAAAAGAAATGAGAGTATGATGATTACTTATGTTTTGATTTGTCTGCATTGTGATTTTAATGTATTTCTTATTCTGTAAAGCACACACTGAATTACTTCGTGTATGAACTGTGCTGTAAAAATCAACTTGCCTTGCCTTACATTTACAGTATATAATTATGCCTTATTTGACACTTGTCTCTTGTTTACTATTTTCACAGTTTTTCTCTTTGTTATTATATTAAAATTGTGATGTGTGAGCTACTTGTGGATCTAGTCTAACTAAGTATAAAGTATACATTATTATCTTAGGTGGTACTTGAGGAAAGTTTGAGAATTACTACTCTGATATATCTGATAAAAGTAGCAAATGGTGAAGTTGTAGATTCATTCCAGCTATGATGAATAAAAAAACATCAAAAATACAGATGATCCAACAAAATGTAAATTTTTTGCCGGCTCGAGCCTCAGAGAAAGAGGATTGCATCAGGAACGGCATTGGTTGTAAAATAACTCAATAGAAAAACTCACCGCACGTGGAAGTAGATAAATTGCTGTAGTGACCCCTAAGCAAATTGAGAAAGGAAACAAGTATCAAGGACGAAACACGCAATATCTAATGAATTGCTTAAGCCAAAAGAAATGGAGGCTCTTAACTCGGCAGCCTGCATGTGAATTTGCTGAAACCAATTATTACACCTACACACATCTGAGGAGAAGAGAGGAACTATTTAAGTGGGAGTATACGCCGCGTGAGCCAGCTGAAATGTCACCTTAGATCAAAATGCGGAACGTTGCGGAGTGGTAAGAGGCAAAGGAACGGTCTTATTGCTGGGGAAGGGAAGAGACTTTATTAATTGGGAAGCTGTGGAAATGCAGAGTTGAGCTGACTGTTGCGCCACATGACTCATCTCTGAACTAGTCTTAGATCATTTTTTGAGCGAGGAACACAAATGGACTGGCTATAACCTCCGGGCGAGAGGGGAGTTTTTAAGACTTAACTTCCCCCACACTTAAGGCTTGAAAAGACTTAGACACACCCCCTGCTAAGGCGGACAATTTATAAGCTGGCGACGTCGGCCCATCCCCCGCTTATTTCAATACGCTTTGAAAAGGCCGTCAAGAGTTGAAACTGTCCAAATAGTGAGCTCTGTTTTCTGTTTTCTGTTATCTCTGTCAATAAAGGCTTCTAACAATAATGCTGAGTTAGCCAGAATACTTTTAGTTACTATGGTACAGTTTTTACTTGTTCAGGTAGGACAATACTCAATGCAATATTATTAGGTCAGCTGGATTTTGCTTTTTTTGTCAAATGTTGTTATGTTGCAGTTACCCTTATACATGTATTTCATGAGTATTGGTACCAAATACACCAAAGAATTGCCAACAGTTAATGTACAATAAAAGTAGGATTAAATTAGGTATGTTAAATATATAGAATGCATGTGTATTTCAAGTTGCAATGGTCTCTAAACAATTCTGGCGGCACCAAATGTTTGTCACCATGGAGACAGAAGAGTTCAAATGCCATATAGTGGAACATGCACACAATAAAGACTCATGGAGAGAAGCAGGTGGGGGCTGTAGTCTATTAAATAATTTTTGGTGGGCTAAAAACATGTCCTACCGATCAATGAGTCAACTAAAAAGGAGGCATGACAAGACTAGTACTGTATTTTTCAGACTACAAGGTGCACTTAATATCCCATAATTTTCTCAAAAATAGACAATGCGCCTTATAATCTGGCGCGCCTTATGTATTAATTCTGGTTGTGCTTACTGACTTCGGGCAGATTTTATGTGGTACATGTGGACAAAAATCTGTCAAAATGTTTTAGTATGACTTTGGTAAGCTACGAAGCTGCACCGCTTGATGGAGCATTATGGCTACCGTAGTCCGACAGAAGCTGACCGCACCAGCAAACAAGGAGCGAGCCGTTTTTTCAGCAGGTATAGTTTATGCAAATTTTCCATGTGGTTTTAAATTTTGTTTCTGTAAAATGTAAACAAATGTGTGCAAAGCTACATTAAACACATTATTACTCAATGTATACTTGAGTCCTCCTCATAGGAAATAAAAAAAACAAACTGAAGTTATCCACGAACATTCACATTCATAATCCATATTCACCAAAGCAGGGAGGCAACGCCTGTCGAATTATGCTACGATCTGTCAATGGATCGTGGATGTCTGGGCTAAGGTCTCGGTCTCAAGTGTCGTCCTTTTGTTTCATTCAATGTGCCTTATAATCCAGTGCACTTTATGTATGAAAATAGATGAGAGAATTCAACATTATTGATATTTCACGTTATTATCCAGTGCACCTTATAGTCCGAAAAATACGGTAAACATCTCTATTTGTATCTGACCAAAACTGCACTCGCAAGAATACAACTTCACAGAGTTCATGCAAAAACAACTATTTATACAGAAAAGTACTGAAACTGTGTATTTATACAAAAAATACAGATTGTTACATACCTTGCTGTTGCTGCCGTTGTCCCATATAAATCTGTAAAATCAAAATAAAATGACTATTAAAACTTTTGGTTGACAAAGACATCATCAACCAATTAATCAACAAACCAACTAAAGAACTACAGACACACCCTTTTACAGTACATAAGATCCAAAGGTAGAGATTAGCCCCAGTTGGACCAGCTCGTGTAAAACAAGAGCCCTGACATCCTCTGTGTTAGCATGCGGCTTAACTGCGGAGGTTATCTGCAGGTTAAAAACACCTGGATGGGGCTAAACAACTGGCCTCTGCAGTATTTCTCCTCATCATCTGATAGGAAACTGTGCTCGCTGCCAGAGGGAGAAGAAGAACCACAACAAACCGCGGAGTTTTATCAATATGACTGTCTGCAGCATCAACAAAGTCTGCTCAAACATTTTAACAAGGTACACTACCAAACTGTGGAAAGAGAAGAAGAAAGTTTTATGGGTCAGCAGGCACAGGTATCACTTCAGCTATCCCGTAATGAATAAACAAATGTGTGAAAATAACCGGGTGAGTTTCTCTTCTGCCTGGAATGTCCACAGTATGAGATTAAACAGGTCGACTTCACATTTATTCAATTACAGATGGTTTTATAGCTCAAAAATACTTAGAAAAACAGGCATGAAAAACAGACAGATCTGACCTGTAAGACACAGACTTAGACAAACTTTACTGATCCATAAGGAAAATTATTTGGACACAGTAGCTCACACATCACAATGTATTATAATAACAAGGAGCAAAAATATAAATGGTAATAATAAAAATAAATACATAAATAAGTAGCAAAAATAGCAAGAGACTGGTGTCAAATAAGGTATAATTCTATCAAAATGTATATGTACAAGTAAAAAAATAAAAACTGTAGAAATATAGCAATACAAATATCTCCAATGAGGTTCATTTGGTCTTCCGATATTTCATGTTTTTGGTTCTTTTTTCAGACCAAGAGTTTGTTTTCATACATGACAGTTTCGACTGCTCACTAGCGCTCTTCCTCAGAGTGGTCACGTGATGGTGCTGTGACATATCCGGTCAGCTCATTTAAACAGGTTTTGGCGTTGTCTTCCTACCGATGGAGGCAGGACGAACAGCGCCGTCTCCAGGCCAGCTTCCTCAGGACAGTATCCCAGGTGTGTGAGAGTAAAAAAGCCCCATACATAACATAACATACGTCGGGGAAACAGGGAGGGCATTCAGTACACAAAAAAAGGAACATAGGACAGAATGCGAGAAGGAAACAGCAACAAAACACAAAGCTGAACAGGAACAATTTAAATCTGCCATTTTTGACCACTGTAAAAGAGAGAAGCACATTATGGACTGGGACGTCATTGGGACAGAGAAAAACAAACATCATCGCTGGTTTAAAGTGGCAGTCGAAATACAGAAACGTGCCAACGGGACGATAAACTGGGACGAGGGGGCTTTTTTACTCTCACATATTTGGGATACTGTCCTGAGGAAGCTGGACTGCAGATGGCGCTGTCGTCCTGTCTCCACTGGTATGAAGACAGCACCAAAATCTGTATAAATAAACTGACCGGAGACATCACAGCAACATTATGTGACCACTCTGAGGAAGAGCGCTAGTGAGCACTCAAAACTGTCAGGAATGAAAACAAACTCTTGGTCTGAAAAAAGAACCTAATAACATAAAACAAATATCTCTCAGCTATATATAAGAGGTGGGTAAGGAGAAACAGTCTAAAGATGAAGTAGCGAGCAGGACATAGGGTTATCTGTTACATAATGGTGAGTTGTTGTGGAGTATGGTATGAATGTAGTCCTGTATCTCTCACTTTTCCTGGAATGTTCCACAGTATTAGTTCTACTTTACATTTATTCAATTACAGATTTTACAGCTTAAAAATACCTAGATTGTTTGTTGGTTTGGTTTAGATAGATAGCTTTAATACCACACTGTGAAACATTCCAAACAAAGCGATAACATCTACACGGAAAACATCTGACAGACCCTCCATCAGAAAAGTTACACAACGCACCTTTAATGCGACCAGTGCTGGATTGAAAATATCAGATCATAAACAGGAGGGATTAATGGGGAGGAAAACGGCTATCCATATAAACTTGTTATGGGGGTTTGAAGATGCAAGTCAGCAAGATACGGTTAATGGAGCGAGGAGGGGCTTTTATGAAGGTCAAAGTTCAAAAAAGATGATGATCAGGGATACAGTTGGTGCAATATGACGAGAGTGACGTGATCGATCATTGCAGTTTACTGTAGGTCCACCGTTCAAAGATATTTGTGGAAAACTGTTTGCAATTTCAATTTTGTTTGAAAAATGCTTTGTGGGGAGAATACAGGGCCAGTGTACATTACAACCATTAAAAGGAAAGGAGAGATGCACTTTGGAGCGTATTTTGAGTCAATAGTAAAAGCTGAGTCAAGAGGCATCCATTACCTGTCTGTCTGAGTATTGCTTTCACTATAATTCCATGGTTTGTAGTTCCATTAGATATTACTACTTTGATGTACAAACGCTAAAGTACACGGTTTCCCAAATAAATACAGCAGACATTTAGTCCCATTAGAATGATACGGTTCAAATCTGCGTTCGGAGTTGTCGTGAGATGTTTAAGGTTTTAACTACTCATAGAGCATAATGGAATCAGGAAATTGTTTGCTGCTTATTATTAGTTTATATAACATTAAAAAATACCAAACATTACAAAATCTTGGCATTTAGGAATAAAAATGTATGTATAACTCGACAACTTTTACAAAAACATCAGATAGAAACTTGTGGTGGATACTTCTGCCACCACTCCACAGTGTTAGTATTATTTTATTTCATTTCCATTAAGTTAATTACAGGACACATAGTTTAATTTAATTCCTTTATTTAGATTTATATTCTAATTTGGGAGCACACATTTATTTACTGTTGTTTGAGTGGCCAGACGGAGGACCCTTGGCAAAGACCATCCACGCCGAACAAAGGGTGAGAGCACTATTTAGTTTGTTTTACCAAGTTCATTTGTCTAGTTTGTTTAAGGTCACTTTATTATCGCTTATTATTTTCTGTGTTATATGTATTTGCCTTCTTGTTACTTCGATTAAGTTAGTACTTTTAGTTAATTATTTAGTGTAATTCCCCCCGCTTGTGTTCAGTTTTAGTTGGTCCTCATATATTTAAACGCCCCTGTTCTTTGTCTGGTTGGGTTAGATTTGTTCTGTTCAGTTTGATTTAAGTTACCCCAGTTGTGCCCAGCTTTTTGTTAATGATTTACCTAATTTGAGCCTTTGTTACATTATGTTTATTTAACCTTAGTAAATTTGAACTTATTTTTATACCATGTCTTTGCCTTTTTGGTCTACTACAAACCTTATAATTCAGTTACAATTACAAATTCAGTCAAATTCAAAAAGTTTATTGTCAAATTTCCAACTAAAAAACTGAAATTATGTTCTCACTCTCAATCTTCTAAATTAAATTATAATAAAATAAAAGGAAAAGTCAAATGTTATTCCTTGCTTCCTGGCCGCCTGGTGGTTACAGAGGGGAGAGAGTTCAGCGTCCTATATTGTAAAACAAAATTAACATTTGAGAACTTTTTTCAGAAGACATTCAATGTGCAATTTCATTTGTGAATCATATGTCCACACTTACACAAAAGCACTTATTTCGCAAAGTTATATGGAGCAAATCATCTTTGTATTGTCCAATCACCATACAGTGCACCATCTCTCACATGCTTTTACTGTAGCATAACACATAATTGTAGTGTGTGCCAGCGGTGAGATTGAAAGCAACTACATTTGCACATTTTAAACGTGTCCATATATCAGATTTATGCTTTCATTTGCGGCCCTAAATTCGGCCCTGCATATGTGCGATCTTGACAAAGGGACAATATTGGCAGCGCGCCGGTGTTGAAAAAAAGTGCTGACCTGCCTCGTAAACATAGAGCTGTGAAAGTCAGTGTGCTGCTGCTGATGGGCCCCTGCTATAGCACACTGTCATTATGTCCAAAAGCACAGCTGGGCCACACCTGTTAGCCCCCAGTGCCCAAGCTAATTCACAATATACCACAATATACCACAGTGTACCGCAATATACCACAATATACACAGGCCCGCAGACTCGCTAAGGCTGCCTGCTCGCTAATTTATCCACAGATTATGAGAACGCTGTCATCACCGCCATATGTAAAGCTTGAGCTAAAAGTCAAACAAGGGTTAAGCCCAGTGTTCAGATTACACATGCGGCTTTTAGTGATTCCAAGACATGATAACAGACATGTGAAGGCCTTGGTTAAGCTATGAGCCATGTGCATGCATTAGACCAGATTTTAATAATGGGGAACTAAATAGCATCTTCATGAAAGTCCAGCTCATGTCTGAACCTAGGAATTTTCAGATAATTGGTGTAATTTTTGTAACATTCTTTAAATTAGGTATATTATTAGGTTTATATAGTTTTTCCTTAATTACTACTGGTACTTTCTGCATCTTTGTAGTTCATACCTCAATGGACATTTTTGCACAATAAAAACAAAAGCAACAACAGATGACACAGTACTGATAAATAATTTCAATATTAAAATTAGTAGTTCTTGTAAATGTTTATTTCCATTAGGGCTGGGATCATTAAGAAGCTGTCAATACAATACATCCCTCGATACATAGGCCACGATACGATACATATCTCAATACAATGCACTTTCGATTCAATATGATCCATTACAATACAATATAGTTCAAATTGATTCAATACAGTTAAATAAAAAATTATGTCTAAATCACATCTGTGATAATAAGTCTTTGTTAAACCACTTCTTGAGCAAAGTTAATTGAAACACACCCATTTTAATCATCAAAACTGTGAAAATGTCAAATGTGTCGCATAAAAGAGTTTCCTTCCCCTGAACAAGCAACAAAACTGTAGCGCTGTAACAAAATAATTTAGTAAAATATACCAAAAAGTACTCTTGGTGATATATCGATACAGCAGCCTATGATATTGATACTGTATCATCACATTAAACTATACAATATCAATATTTTAATGTTTCTGTACACCTCCTAGTTGGCATTTTCATCATCTCATCATAAAACTAGTGAAATCTGTTGCACTATGACTTAATGTAAATTCACATTTTGTGCAATAATATGTTGTAAAAATTGCATTTGCAAAGGTGCAATTTATAAGCATCATCAACTTTTGTGGTGAAAGATCCATCACCTGCTTCCCCATGGAGATGTTACTTCTGTGCCTGTAATTTTCCAGAGTTTGGCATTAAACTCTGTCCATGTAGACAAGCAGATGACACCATATGGCAAGTAACTGGTCATATCTGTGGAGAGGGGATCCCACTCACAGAAACAATGTTTGTTTTCAAGATATTTTTGAGCAATAAAAACACCTGTAATTGGATAAATGCAGTGTTTAATGGCTTGCTATTACTGTGGAAAATGCAGACAGAGCAATCACATCTCCACAGAGACAAGCAACAAAATGTACCTCCACCACAAAAGTTCCATAGCACACCTTTACAAAACTACCACTACATTTACTCCGCAGATCCCGAACACCACCTCCAGCTTCGATCATGTTAAACCCCAAGGGCACCCCCATGGCCACAGTGGATATTTCTTGAGACAGTCTGGAGATAAGGCCGGGTCGGTTTGCAGCGAGAGAGTGGAGCTGGTGGCACATGGAGTCTGGAGGTGTGAGGACGACAAGGGCAGTGGGAAAGCTAGCGCACATAAACACTGATAAGATTGGGTGTTGCGCGTTGACCTTGAGCCAGTGGACGTGCCTCTATGCGCAGTTCCGTCCGCCGCATGGCAGAGCTAGCATGTGTGCAGGAGACGGAGTGACCGGCAGAACATGTGTTACCCAGGGGAGGGGTGGGGGGGGGGGGAGGAGGAGTGGAGGGGTGGTGCTGCTGGGCTAACATGTTTAACACAGGCAAAGGGAGATACAAGATGGAGGGAAGGGAGGAGCGGTGGTAAGACTTCAGGGAGACATTATCTGCTATCATGAACATGTAGATGAATATTTTTATGTTTTTCTAGTGTAGCATTGTTAAAAGTATTAAAAGTCAGATACTAATCGATGCTAAAACTAGTATCGCAACGAGATACTCATTTGAGCAAGTATCTGTACCAAAAAAGTCACATTCACAGGATAGAAATGAACCTTTGAGCTGTATAAAAACAAAACCACATAGACTAGTACACGCCCACACACCACTATGGAACATACTGGACAATTACACAAATATAAGGCCACATGGTAATATAAAAGAAAGTGCTATAATTTAATGTTAAAAATCACATTCTATTGTCTAAATAAAGGCTGTTTTTTATTATCATAGTCGTATCAATTGAGTTAATATAAATAGGTCCAGTGACTACTCAAACTAGAATAGACTACAAGACTACTAGCAATTAGATTTGAAATGATTCAAATAATCAACAGTAAATACAGTGTGGTGAGCGGAGATAGTTGAAAATAGACATTTTGTAACCACACAATCACCAATCACGTATGAATCACTCAAAATACAACTCAAGTAAGCTGATGATTGCATAATTTTTCTTTTAAGGTTATATTTAGTAAAAGGTAGGTAGAGTATTAGTGTCAGTGTGATATATTGCTGAAGTAAATATAGATGATAAACGATTATTAGGGGTGGGACAAGATACAATTTCCACAAGATGAGACGAGGCATGAGATATGTAGTGAGGTATATATATGTATGTGTATATATATATTATATATATTATATATATATATATATATATATATATATATATATATATATATATATATATATATATAGCGAGATATAAATATAAATATAATTTATTACTTATTTTTCTATTTTATTTTGACTTGTACATGCACATTTATATAATTATGTCTTATTTAACATCAGTCTCTTGCTACCTTTTTTTGCACCTTACTTAGAATTTATTATTACCATTTGTATGTTTTACTCTTTGTTATTATATTATATTGTGATGTGTGAGCTACTGTGTCCAAATAATTTCCCTTGTGGATCAATAAAGTTTGTCTAAGTCTAAGATTCGATCTATAAGAAGGATTTTGACATTATATAGGCTATAATAAATGCATTGTGCAATTCAGTTCCCAATTTTAGCCTCACCCTTTTTGATTTATTTTATTTAACATTTCTGGTATCATTGTAGCTTTGCTTTTTGGGACTACACATTCTCAAAAAACGTAATTCATCAATACTATTTTTTCTATCCAACCATAAAAACATGAAGAAAAATGTTATGTTGTTAGTTTTGTGCCGATTTTGTCTTGCGAGATCTTGTGGCACGAGATTATGTCCCGTCCCTAATGGTTATAGATGATAAACTATTCTAAATTTACAATACTGTTAAAAAAACAAAGCAAAAAAGTCCACATCAGTGCAAAGAAAATGTACACTCGATAAATATTGACCCCCCAAAATATTGCTCCAGCTTTCATATACTAAGCACTAAGTCAATATAGTGATTATTATGACAGGCCTTGCTAGTATTTACAATTGTTAGCCTCTCCATACTGACCAAATATTACCAGAGCAGTTCGCTGCCACTTCATATGTACCCAGCCCACAGGACAGCATGTTAGCCTTTACAACAACGCAAGCTATGTCTCTTGTTGATGCTCAGAAACATCAGCACCTCATCCATCTCAATGCAACCAGCGCCTATATAAGAGCGGCCTTCACATAATCCAACAGTTACACAGTCCAGCAATGCAACGCAAAATGATGACAGCATGTGAGCTATTTCATACAACATGTCAGCTGAATAACTTGACCTAAAAGCAACCAAAGAGGCAACAAAGATGGAGGATGTCCTTGTTTTTTTATAGCAAATATCTCTAGAGACATTTTATTATTGTATGTATTTGTGCCATGGCTCGTTGTGTTGCCTTGATAGTTTTTTTTTTTAGGTCATGGTAGAAAATGTTACACCTTAATTGCAAAATTGTGTAAAGGTTATTGCCACAATCGTTAACAAAAAGTGAATTACTGTGATCCTATTAGTTAAAAGGTAACAAATAAGGAAGCTAAATAACTAAATAAGACTCAAAAGCCCCATTATGAAGATTTACAAAACACCCACAATACAAATGAGCTTATGATGAATAGTTGGTGGCATTAATTTTCAATTTAGCAGCTATAACATCATCATGGAAACAAGTCAGTGACACCAGCAGGCCAAGTTACGGGTCAGATCCCAATAGAGGCGATCCCGTTCATTGCAGAATGTAAAGTTATGATTAGGGGTGTAATGATATCCAAGTCTCACAATACGATATCGTCACGGTATGAACCTCACGGTATGCTATTTATTGCGATGTCGTGGGGAGGCTCACGATTAGGGATGCAACAATATCCAAATCTCACAGTTCGATATTTTCACGATATACATCTCATGATACGATATTTATTGCGATATTTTGTGGAGGCTGACAAAACATATGCTACTTTTTCCTCTTAAAATGCCTTGACAAGACTTAATCCGAAGAACTGAGACTTAAAAGTGCTTAGAACTGTTATTTCTTCTTGTAGTCTACACTGAAATGGAGCAAAGGATCATGGTCTATGTAGTTCTCTGTCTTTTTTAGCTATTGCTGCACCATAAACTCTTAATTTAAGCAAAGAGACTTGTAATTCGATATATTGTGATGTCCACGATATTAATGTGAGAACTCTGACGATACGATATCACGATATTTTGATTATTGTTACACCCCTAGTCATGATATTAAAATAAAAAAAATAAAAAATTGAACTTCAGTACAAAGGAATTAATTCAATACTCAAAACTGATTATAGTACCACAATGAAGAAAATTTTTTAAAAAATGCTCTTTTATATGATGAAAAAAGACAAAATACACAAAATAATAGTACTTTCTTGCATGTACGTTACCATGAGATCTTATGATAAAGCTCAAAATGAAATTAAAACTGTCCTGTTAATGTAACTTTTTTAGCAGTGATACTTGAGAGAGAATGAGAATCTAGTTTCAATATTAGTTTTAGTATCGATAAGTATCTGATTTTCAATACTTTGGACTACCCTACTATTCATGTTTTTAGCAACAATATCAAGCCGGTGGAAAACCCCCTGCCTCAACACATTAAAAACTGTTTCTTTCGTAATAATGCATATTACCTTGTTGTTTCAAAACATATCAACCAAGTAAACATTGACTTACATTTGACTGGGGAATGCATAATCTGGGCCTTAACCGTATTTGTCTCCTTTCACTTAGTCTAAAAAGTCGGGGTTTCTCTTCATTACACTGTGCTTGTGACAACAGGCGGGGCGGCTCGGAGGGGAACAGCGGAGCATGCCGGGGAATGCATGAGACAAATCATTTTTATCTGGGGGCCCGCCGGGTATTGACAAACCAGGGATGCATTTAGATAGCCCAATTAAAAGGGGGAAATGAAGCGACGTGAAGGCACTTTACAGCAGCACGGCCCCTTTCTGCCCTCTGGCCCCTGCGCTCCCCGCCACCTCATGGGAGACCCCGCTCCTCCACTCACGCAGCCAGGGTCCGGGGGTGGCATGAAAGCAAAGACGGTGGGTGGTGAGAGCTCGAGTGGCTTTGAGATGAAGCACGCCGTGGTTTTCAAAAGAGACATGACGTAATGTTGTGCAGCCGTCTCGGTTGAGTAGTGGTTGCGACTGTGGGCCTTAGGCGGGGTACAGTCTGATGGCTGATTAAGAGTCAGGGCAATACTCTATACAGGTGAGGACAGCTCTCTCTTCCTAGAATATTTTTATAACATTTCAGGGTAATGTGAGAATGATTCAAAGAGTCACCACCCAGTTCCTTATACATTAGATTTAGTGTAGCAAGATGTAACCAATGACTTGCTTCTAGTTTTTATATTAAACTTTTTAGGGCTGTAGTCCCTTGTCCATTAACTCTATCAATCAGGCGATGATGTTTTAGTCAGTCACATTTTTAATTAGTCCATACATTCATTAAGATTATAAAGAATTATACACACAACCACAAAGTAGGATGGAGTGAGTGTACTGGAGTTTTGGGAGTGACTAAACTAGATTAATCTGCCTTTTAAAACTTATAAAGATGAATTTTACTATTACTCATCTGGGCACATTTGTTTTTGTACAATTCCTACAATTTTGAAATTTTAGTTGTAGCCAACATGGAATCTATTTTGTCAACTACAGCCCTACTTCTTTACAAATTTAAAGGGGCACTTTTGCTTTGGTGTTCCATCACCTGCTTGTTTCTATGGATATGTCATCTGCCTGGAATGTTCCACAGTATGACATTAAACAAGTCTACCATACATTTATTAAATTACAGGTGGTTTTGTAGCTCAAAAATACATAGAAAAACAGGCATTCTGACTGTGAGCAGGGTTGCCTATCCATAGACGTGGCCTGTAACTTGGTGTGGTTTGGTCTTCATAAAGATAGGAATGTTTATTGCCATACTGTGAAATATCCCAGGCAAAGCAATGACATTTCCATGCAGAAAAGTATTTGATGGTTCTTCAACAGAAAAGTTGCACAATTTCTACTCCAAAGTAAAAAGTACTTTTTTCTATGGTTTGAGACTCGCTGAAATGCCTGAGACTTATTTTTACCACATTTAATTTGAGTTTCTGTCTCAACTTTGAGCAAATGAAATACAAATGCACAAAAATAGCCACAAAAATTAAGAAAGCATTTGAATTTAAAAAAAAAACAAAAAAACATTCTGACTGTGAGGTGGGTTTCCTCGCCACAGATCTGAGCTGTAACTTGGTCTGATTTTGGTGTTTATGGATATAGAAAGGTTTAATAGTGTAGTGTGATACTAAGACAAAGCAAAGAACATCTCCATTGAGAAAAGTTTTTGACAGACCCTCCGCCAGAAAAGTTACACAATGCACCTTAAAGTAATTTTATTCATTCATATCATTAATTCATAGTTTTCCTAGTTGTCCACTGCTCACATACACCCATTCAGCCCTTGCAATTTAATTTGACAATACAAGTGAGTAAAGCAAATGTACCTGATGCCCTGTCATATTAAAGTATAGTCAAACAAGTGCGGTTTTGAAAGCTAACATAACTATGACATGCTCGTGACAAGTTGTAGCTGCACCGTTCCAGACTAAAGACGTCCCCAATGTGCAACTAACTGGAGGTACACGGCTGGGTCAACAGCGGCCTGGAAGACATCGGATTTGATGCAACGTCGTGAAACCTCAAAGGATGTGTCTGCAATCGATGCTAGCTGGATTTGTTCTACAGTGGCTTCGTCAAGTCATCCTCAATGTCATCCGCCACCGCAACCACGCTTTGGCTCGCCCTGTTCTAATTATCAGACCTCTGCTTGTCTCTTTTGGTAAATGGTTCGTCTACTGAGAATTCCGCCAGGCGCCATTTTGGGGACAGGGCTTCGGACATGCAAAAAATAGCTTTGTGGATATTGGGGTAAGTGAGAGATACACGACTACTTTCATACCATTCGCCCTACAAGTGTACAGCAACTCACTCGTAACAGATAACCTCATGTCCTGTCAATCATTATTTCATCTTTGCTCGTTTCTCCTTACAAACTCTTGTGTATAGCCGAGATAGATGCGTATTACTTTATTTCCAGATTTTTTTTTTACTTGTACATATACATTTGAATAATTATGCCTTATTTGACACTAGTCTCTTGATGTTTTTGCTACTTATCTTGAATTTATTAGGACAGAAATTTACTTTTCTAAATAGCTTTAGAATGATCTTGAACTGTAACTGTAACAGAACAAGAATACAAGACCAGTATACACCCATGGACCACTATGGAACCTCCCTGGACAATTACACAGACATAAGGCCAAATGTTAATTGTTGAAGAAAATAAACTTTTCCTCTCATGTTCATTAGAAGTTAGTTAGTTCATTAAAAAATATACTTCAAATAGAAATGAAGTCCAGATGATTTACTTAGCTCCAATATTAGAATGCCATACTTGTACAAGGAGTCTGTGCCAACATTCCCACGTAGAAACTCAGTCTTTATGAATATACATTTATACACAAACTATAGTGGCAGGGTACACCTCTTCGTTGGTGCACAGGCCAGCCAGGCTCTTGGCACGTTGCACAGTCCAATCAGACTCCATCTGGGGTGTTATTTGGCTAACAAGTCATGACGTCATCCCATCAGTAGTTCTTGTCCTATTTAGTTAGTTTTAGGGATGTAATAATAACTAAAATATTGTGATATCGTATTGTCAAATTCTCACAATAATAACGTGGACCATCACAATATATCGAATTACAAGCCTCTTAGCTTAAATTAAGAGTTATGGTGCAGCAATAGCTAAAAAAAAAGGACATTACATAAAGCATGATTCTTTGCTCCATTTCACTGTAGACTACAAGAAGAAATAACAGTTCTAAGCACTTTCTTAGTTCTTTGGATTAAGTCTTGTCAGTGCATTTTAAGAGGAAAAAGTAGCATATTAACAGTTCTGTTAATCTCCACAAAATATCACAGTAAATATCGTACCGTGAAATGTATATCATGAAAATATCATACCGAAAGATTTGGATATTGTTATATCCCTAATCGTGAGCCTCCTCACCATATCGTGAGCTTTCCCACGATATTGCAACAAATATCATACCGTGAGGTTCATACCGTGACGATATTGTATTGTGAGACTTGGATATCGTTACACCCCTAGTTCATTTGCTATGAAATAAATAGGAATATCCTGCATTTCTCTTGACATACAGTATATCTGAGTCTTACAGCTGTGAACAGAGCTTTTATGTTCAAATGACCTCGGTACAATAATGAGCTATAGAAGTGATTATACAAAATAGCTAAGCCTAGTTATTTATCCTAGCATAATATAAAAGAAAGTATAACAATTTAATGTTGAATGATATTCTACTGTCTAAATAAAGATTATTATTATTATTATTATTTTATATAATCATGGTATCTGAATCAGTTAGGTTAATATAAATAGGTCCAGTGACTACTCAAAACAACAAAACTGATCTCCAACGCCAGCCATGCCTCTTATTTTCACAAGTATCAAGTAAATTATTCAATTAATCATAAGTAATTTCAGTGTTGTGGGCATAGATAGGGGGTAGGTGAAAATACAAGCAGAAACTTTGAAACAACACAAGCCTCAAAAAGACAATGCAGGTTTATTTATCAGTATTAGCATTTATATTGTTGCTCTTTGTTATTATAATATATTGTGATGTGTGAGCTGCTTTGTCCAAATAATTTCCCTAGTGGATCGATAAAGTTTGTCTAAGTCTAAGTCTAAGGTAGGCATCAATGGCTTTTCAATCAACAGAGTGGAAGTGTGGACAAATAGCAATGCTGATGTGTGCCGGGGCCAGCTGCCTGAGAGTGTTACATTTCACAAGCGGCCGTTAACAGATCCGCAAAGATTCAAGCCGGGTCTACATTGCATTCTGTTTTGGTGTGGGCTATTGTCAGGAGAAATGGATACCTCTGCATCTTTTGGGGTTTTGCCTGATGATTTGAAAGCGTGTTTTTAGCTCATGTTTAAAATAGGCGCCCACAAACAGCATTATTTGCGAGAAGACGTTAGTAAAAGTCTGTCATTGAACGTGTGGCTAGTAATCTTAGCAAGGGTAGGGAAATGAGAAGGGAGATTTACATGACAATGGGATCTTTTTGTGTGTTAAGGAAGGGATGCTACCAAAATATGTGGAGATGAGTGACAATCTAGACTTCATCGATAAAAGAATGTGCTGTGTGGAAAGCAGGGTTTCAGCAAATGAAAAACTCAAATAGAAATATGTGTTGTTTCAAGAAATGTAGAAAAATTAACATAAGACAAAACAGGACACTGAATATTTGGGAAATACTTGGGAGCTGAAACCTGTATTGTATTGAAATAGAAGAAAAGAATGTTGTCAGACTCTCAAATTGGGAAATGGCCACACTGATTATACAGTCTTATCATGAGGAATATCTAAAATGAAAATCTACAAAGTGTGAAACTTGATTTGTTATTCATTAGTAGAGACAAGGTCCATTATTCAGCAGTATTCATCCAACTACGTCAGAAAATTGGCAAGATATTTTTGTGAAATGTTACTTTCCGTGTTACATTACAGGTCTATGGATGTTATCTGAAAGCCAGCGACGCTAAAAGTGGAGTTCTCATAGTTTTCTTCAGTGTCTCTGGGAGAACGCTTTCAAAACGTGTACATATGAAGACCGTATTGAAAAGCTTTGGAAAAAATTGACAATCTAGCTTCCGCCGCACTTTTATGTGGGGAGAGTGCCGCGTGCAGAGTTTGATAAATCTGAAAAACTTTGGGTGATAGGTACCTAATAAAAGCCCCGCAGAGCAGCGTCTCCCAGCGCCAGGAGGCTACACTTTGTCTCTGACAGCCCAGCCTTCCAGATGCTTTCCCTCAATAAATTTCTGCCTCACAACGGGGATAAGGCGCTAGCACTCAACAAGATGAGTAGTCTGACTGGCTGCACTGAAAGTGTCAACTGCGTTTCAAAATAGCACTCTGCGCTTTGTGAACGTCCACTGCCAGCGCGTATGTCTTCAACTACTCAATAACAACACGCAATTTCACTGTCTGTTTGGATGCCATTTTGTCTTGCTTTCAAACCCTTCTCCAGCGAACAAACAGCCACTGACCTAATAACGCATTTCATTCAGCTAATGATTTCCCATTGGCCAAAAAAGTGCCCAGACACAAAAGGATGCATTGAGAAACACAAGTCAACTCCAACGCTGTTAATGGCCATCATTAGAAAATCTCCCAGAGCTTTGCACCACAGAGGACAACTTTGGCCGGAGTCAGAACAGAGCACAGGCACGAGATGATTCCCTCTGCTGGAGAGGGAGCTGCTGCTGGAACAATGGGACGCATTATCAGCCATGACTCAATATGTGCAACACTAATGGTCTAATAAGAGCTCTTCAGACTTTCAAATGTGAACTTACGGCAAATATATCACTTCCTTTTATATTCTAAACCTAGAGCAACGTTTACACGAGTCAGTCCTTTGATTTATAGCAGTTAGATTTGCATGTGGATTCAGTTCTCAGTGCACATTTTAAGCACATCCAGGAGTCTTAACATCTGAGAAAAGATTGAAATATGAACTGCTAAACTAATACAAGAATACTGCTCACTTCAGAACGGGCTTGTACAGGTCTTAAATACTTTATTAAAAAAAAGACTAGATATTTAGTTGTTGGCTGAGAACATTTCATTATCTAAATAATTACAGTCTTTGTGGTAATTGCAAGAGATCAAATTGGGATTTTGATTTGATTGTGATTCATTGCGCAGCCCTACAACTAATACACTACAACATTCAGAACAGACAAGGCACTAGTTTGTAAGCTCGCTTGTTTGTCGCTACTGTTAATTTTGCCAAAATATTTGACACCCGCTGATCAAAAAGACTTCGAATCAAATCTTCATCAAAGTCGCACGAAAGCTGGATCAAATGATGTTCAATATTTCTGTTGTTTAACCACCATCTTGAACAAATCCTGAACCGGTCTCATAAAAGCTCCCATTTATCCCCATGGTGGAGGCATGGGTTTGCGCTGGCACACATAGCGACCTGACAGATGAAAAGTCCCCTGAATAAGAGAGTAATCCATCACTAGTGCCATTTGGAGTTTGCCGGGCCCCTCTCCTCAACAATGGTTTGAGTGACAGCCAAAGATAAGGGCCCTCTGTTGACCAAAACCACCAGCACATGGGAAAACAACTGCATAGTCATCACCACCGAGCTACAAACAGGACATTACGAGAGCTTTTGTGAAATATCTTTGCATTCATTACCATCTCAATCCATTTTTTCCCCATTGAAGTCCAGAGACAAGACGAAACAAAGAAAAACGGAAAATAGGAGACAACACACGAGGGTTATTGAAAAGACAAAGAATTGTGTTGAAAATGCCAACGATAATTGAAGTATAACAGCAAGGGAAATTCGTTATTTGCTAAGAATTTAAAGAGCCCATAATACGCTATTTTATGATCTATGTTATAATGTCGTTTCCTCATCGCAAAGATGGAGTTGTGTTTTGTTTCATTCACACGTTTAACACACAAACCCTGCATATTTAGGATGAGTTCTTTCAGACAGAAAACTACACCTTGTGATGTCACGTGGTGATACAGGAAGGTGTTTTTAAACTCCATACACCTTCGCTAGAATCATTTAGATCATTTCAGACCTTGAATCTCCAAACAAAAGGTAAAAAGGTAGATGTTAACTTGAAAACTATAGCTTCACGACATCACAAGGTGGAACTGCATTTTGAGCTTTGAAGATGAAGATAGACTAATGATCAAAAGTTACTCAAACATTGCTTATCGAGCAGGTCAAACATGAAATACAGTACCTGCTCATAAACGAGAACGTTCAACACTGCAGCATTTTCAAAAGCTTTAAAAAAGAGGATGTTCAATGGCCAACTATGTCACCATGTTTAACCAAATAAATTTTTTTTTTTCATATTGAGGTGTTGTTGGTTTAACTCTTTAACTCTTGACTTCGAACTTCAAATGGAATGAATTGTATGTATAGTGAGTGTGTTGTATGTATAGTGAGTGTGCTGGTGTTTGTTACGTACTTTTGTGTGATTGTTGCTGTACTTTTCCCTGTCCTGAAGATGATTTTACACCAACCTGCCGAGGGACTGAAGATGGAAATTAGCCACGCTGGTTATAATCTTTACATATTTACTTTTTAAATGTTCATTAATACGTGCTGTCCCTTTACAAATAAATAAGACTAAGAAACGTGAACATGTAAATGAAACAAAACACAACTCCAGGTAAGTTTTAGAGGAGGTAACAACATTATAACAGCTCACAAGAGTCAATTTTGTGTAATAAAAGACAGTCAACTAAGGGTTTTCAGGTTAAGTTTGCTGCACAATTAACCACATTGACTCAAAATTACTTCAAAAATCTATTTAAATGCTTGCAATCTGTTCTACAAACTGACATCTCTTACTAACCTTGTACTTAAGAGGCTTCCACAAACATGTTCTGAAATGCACGAGACTCTTGTATTAGTAAAGCAGTTCATATTTCAGTCTTCTCTCAGATGTTATTGCTCCCAGACATGTTTAAAATGTGCACTGTGAAGAGAATCTTATCGCAATACTCATAAAAATTGCAATCTGTCAGAGATTTTTAGAATGAAGAGGCGGCAATCCCATTTTATTTCCATTTTATCAAATCAGTGGATATAATTTTTCCAAAACTAAATATAGTTTCTGGATTAAAAGTAGTGCATGAAAGTAGTATTAGTCTCATAGGATATAGTAGTTCTGATTATCTATCCTGGTGGGGAACTGGTATCGAAAATGTGATACTAACAGATAGGGGTGTAACGATATCAAAGTCTCACAATACGATATCGTCACAGTATGAACCTCACGGTACGATACTTATTGTGATATCGTGGGAAAGCTCATGGTATTGTGGGGAGACTCACAGTTAGGGATGTAAAGATATCCAAATCTCTTGGTACGATATTTTCCCGATATACATCTCATGGTACGATATTTATTGTGATATTTTGGGAAGCCTAAACAGTTAAAACTGTTAATATGCTACTTTTTCCTCTTAAAATGCCTTGACAAGACTTAATCCAAAGAACTAAGACTTAAAAGTGCTTAGAACAGTTATTTCTTCTTGTAGTCTGCACTGAAATGGAGCAAAGGATCATGGTCTATGTAGTTCTCTCTGTCTTTTTTAGCTATTGCTGCACCATAACTCTTAATTTAAGCAAAGAGACTTGTAATTCGATATATTGTGATGGTCCACGATATTATTGTGAGAACTTTGACGATACGATATCACGATATTTTGGTTATTGTTACATCCCTACTAATAGATGCTAAAACTATTATCAAAACTAGACATACCGATTTAAGCAAGAATCAGTCCAAAAAAAAGTCACATTCACAGGACAGAAATTAATCTTTCTTGAATAGCTTGAGAATGATCATTTAAGAAGTACTGTTTAATGTTAAAAATACAATTCTATTCTCAAAATAAAGTGTTTTTTTTAGTATCACCATGGTATTAGAGTTGGTATTGAGTACTGAGTCTATTCCTTCGTAAAATTATTACTATAATGAACGGTACAAAACCAATTCAATGCAAAAGCTTCATCTATTACATGCTGAAAAATTGATAAATGCAAAATTAGAATTCAAACCTGTGATCTTGTGGTTATGTGGTCACCCAGTCTTGCGGTGGGTACCTTTTGAAATGTGCGAAAAATCAATTAGTCAACTACTTAAGTAAAAGTATCCTCTTACCTCTGACCACCGTAAATGATTGATTGGCGTTAATATGTAATCTGACCCTATAGATTTTAACAGGAGGTACTACCCCACCAGTTTCCCCATCAGGAGTCTCAGATGAGCTTCACACCAGAACTCTCGCCCCCAAAAATAATTAAGCAAATGAAATATTCAGCATGAAACGTCTTATTATAGCATCAGCGCCTCATAAATTTGTAGAGATGAAATGAGTGGATTAATCTGAGTGCTAATGGGGATAGAGAAACCCGGTAATCTCCAATGCAACTTCATTTAGCATTTCGAAGTTTTGCACCACCTCCTTCAGCGCGCATCTCTTGGGTTGCTAGCTCGTAAGAAATCTGGGGGAAAAAGGGTGACGGTCTTGAACTGAGCGGTGAGAAGCTAATCATGACAAAGATCTCGGCTTTAAGTGCTCCAAATGGGGATGGCTGCACACTTCCAATTAGCGCATTAGCCGTAACCCCAGGCTCCGATGTCATTTTTACTTCTTGGTGCAGGGCAAGTTGGGTTTAAGTGCTAAAGTGCATGGCTTTCTGAAGGAGTGGAAAAAACATATTGCGCTCTGGAGACATTTGGGGTGATGGAAAGCCTAATATGGGAGAAAGTAGTTTTGCTTGTTGACCCAAGCCAGAAATCAAGCCGTTAAAGTTACCCATAGCACATTTAAGCAAACAATTGTATCCTTAAACCAATATATTTCCATTTTATTTACGAAAGTGTAAGAAGAGATTTGCCGTCACAAAGGATGCCTGTTGCCTATTGCTGATACTAAAACTGGTACTGAAACTTAAAGGTGCACTGTGTAACTTTCCTGGTGGAGGGTCCGTCAAATGCTTTTCTTCATGGAGATTTGTTTGGCATTAAAGCTTTCCATCGCCATGGCCAAGTTACAGGTCAGATCTGTGGAAAAGGCAACCCCGCTCACAGTCAGATGCCAGTTTTTCTAGGTATTTTTGAGCTATATAACCATTTGTAAATGAATAAATGTGCGGTAAAGCTGTTTAATGTCATACTGAGGAACATTTCAAGCAGAGCAATGACATTTCCATGGAAACAAGCAGGTGACAGACCCCCAACCAAAAAGATACTTAGTGCACCTTTAAACTGACATATCAATACTGCTACATTTTAAGTAAGTATTTTGACTTCATGAAATCAAATACATTTTTAAAACATACATATAAAAGGGATGTAACAATATCCAAATCTCACGGTAGTATATTTTCACGATATGGTATTTATTGCAATATTTTTTGGAGGTTAACAAAATTGTGAATATGCTACTTTTTTCCTCTTAAATGCCTTGACATGACTTAATCCAAAGAAGATTTAAAGTGCTTAGAACTGCTATTTCTTCATGTAGTTTGCACCAAAATGGAGCAAAGCATCATGGTTGATGTAGTTCCCTCTGTTTTTCTAGCTGTTGCTTCACCATAACAATGAATTTAAGCAAAAAAAAATATGATTGAATATATTGTGATGGCCCACGATATTAATGAGAGACTTTTGACGATACGATATCACGATATGGTATCATAATTATGTATCAATGTTTTCTCCTTACTATCAAAATAGAGTAGACGTTTTAGTATTGGACAGCACTGCTACAGCACAGCAAATATCTGTATGATAAATATTCCCAGGGTAGAAGGCAGATGTCGTGTAGGTCATGTGAGAGATCGAAAAACAAGTTAAAGTGGTAAACAGGCAGAGAGGACCACATCAGAGCCAAAGTTAGAACAAGATAAGTGATTCCTCATGCTTCCTTAACTGTCCATGTGCATCCAAAGGGGCATTATAAACACATATTTCACTCCTAGCACAGTATCGGGACAGTATTTCAGGACGTAAAGGGACCGAAGACCACACAAACGTTACTTATATTTTTATACAAAGAATCTGCACTTAGCTACTGGACTATCAAACCTTGCTAATATCTGCTTTGTATGGCTCTTCCAACATGCGCAGTACAAAACGGCTGAGGCTCAACCTATCTATACTTAAAGGAGCATTGTGCAACTTTTCTGGTGGAGTGTCCATCACCTGCTTGTCTCCATAGAGATGTTATTGCTTCCTCCATGGTATGACATTAAACCCATCTATCTAGGATTTACTCATTACGCATGTTTCTATTGCTCAAAAATACAATAATTTCTTCTGTGGATATGGTTGCCCGTCCACAGATCTGACCTGTAATATAGCCAATAGTTTCCCTTGAGATAGATGGGTTTAATCTCTACCATGGAACATTCTAGAGAAAGCAATAACATCTCTGTGAAGACAAACAGATGACAGATCCTCCACGAGAAAAGTTGCGCAATGCACCTTTAAAACAATCATTTTTATGTAGTTGTAAGAAATGGGGCTGTTCTATTGTTTTAACCAATCGCAAACTAATTGTTTCAAATCGTCAATTATCAACTTGGGCCTTTTTAATTAAAAGTCAATCCGCAGCAAAAGCTTGTGATTTGAAGCAGAGTTCAGACTTGGGAGAAATACTTTTGAGAAATTCCACTGATTAAAACAGTAAAGTTTTAAAAGCATGTTCATCTTTTTAATAAGAAAATATTGAGCTGAAATGAAAACCGTTAAAATGCTTCTTTTCCTTCAGCTTTTCTGCCTTCTTAATATTAACTGGGATGAGTACACTGGCTTTTGATTGTAAGAGACTGGTAAAATACACTGCACTTAGTTAGCTGATCTGAAAGCTGACAGTCCATTGGAGTCATGGTAATAATATCTTCACGTCAACAAAAACGATATAATTCAACGTAGTTTACTGGGACCTAATTGTAAGTCTCAGCCTGAACCTTTTGAAAATGGATTATTTAGCTCAATGACAAACCCTGGTCATACCTCCTGCGGTGTGGTGTGCCCTGTTGTCCGGGGCACGGCGGAGGCATCAGCGTTCTTCTTGAGTAAATAAATTCCTGGCAGGCTCCCCACAGGCCCCCACACACGCAGCTTCAACACGGGGCCACAGTGCTGCTCCTGAACACCAGCGCAGACCACAGAGTCCCATGTAGCCACAATAATCCAATATTTGAGCTGCAGGTCAGTGCCGTGGTGGAGGTCGCACTGTGGGTGCTCCTGCATAGTAAACACTGCATACCATCATGGATACGGAGGGCAGATTTAGGAGCTGTTACATGGGTTAAAGTTAGAATGCGGAAAAAGCTACTGATACACTTAGCTCTGGACTTTGTGCGTTTAGTACAGGGTTTCTCAAACTTTTTGTGGCCAGGGACAATAATCTTTAAATCAATTTCTCATAGTATTTACTTGTGGTTGTTTCCATCTAAAACATGGTACATTTGGAATTGGATATCATACAAAATTGTAGTATTGAAGTTAGGGCTGCTCGATTATGGAAAAAACACATTCTCACAATGATTTTGATCAATACCGAAATCGTTTCTCTCCCCCCAAAAAACCCCTGTAACTGTCGCGAAACTTTTCTAATTGAAAAAAATATAGGCTAGAAATATGTACCTTAGAGCAGTTTTATGATGTATAAAACAAAAAAAGAAAATATACTTTGAACCTAAAATAAGGCACAGAAAAACATAAATGTATCCAAAATAAACTATATATCCAGCTGTTCTACAATTTAAATAAAATAAAAATGTAATAAATATACTTATTTATATAAAAAAAATAAAAATAACCCAAAATAAACTTCATTAAACTTTATTGTTTCAGTTTGTTTATATGAGTTTGGAGATCCTTTGACACACAAATCGAAATCGAGATCAAAATTCAATTAATTGCAAAGTCTTAATTCAAGTACTGTTCCATGTTATCAATATTTTTGGGGGACCCCTAAGAAAACATCCCCGAAATATAATCAACTAAAGGAATTTTTGGTTGACAAAAAAGGGGGCATAAGAAAAGATTTCAATGATATATTTCCATATCTGACCCCAAGTGCACTCATAAAACTACACCTGCACGGGAGTTCATGCTAAAACTATTATTTATACAGGAAAAAAAGGTAGTAGGAAACAATGCATTTATATAAAGATTCAGTTTGTGACTCATGAGTTTAATCTTTAATCTTTTTACTCAAAAATTCCAAAAATACAAAATCTTCAGTTAACTCGCTCACTTCTCATTTCTGCTGTTGTCCCATATAAATCTGCATAATTTAAATAAAATAATAAGCTGACAAATATAAATTTTGGTCGACTAAGGCCCTACAGACTGATTAATAAACTAAAGGACTAAAGAACAACATCCCTAGTGTTTACACAAAGAAAGTGATACACAGAAGGTGACATTTTTAATCTTATCTTTAGAAGTGGACAGCTCACAATTCCCACAAGACAAGATTAAACATGAGGCTGAGTCCACGAGAACGAGGCAAAACTCTGACAGTTTATAATGAAATGTTGCAATCCAGTTTGACCTCAAATGCTCTGTTTATGCTGGCTTTGGAGCACTGCTTTTATAACTGCCGAAATGTCAAGAAAATGTAACTCAATAGCACTATCCTTTATGTCGATGTCAAATGTAAACACAGAATAAATATCTCAGAAGATAATTTTCCTCACATTGGCAATAAGTGGGAGTTGTGTATGTGAATTTGAGTGACGCACCTGGATAAAAACATAGAAGATGAAGCATTTCTGTAACTAAATCCGAGTTAGTTAAGCTAAGGTCGTACAAGAGTGACGCAAGAAAGCACGCGCAAATGTAAGCGCTATGAGATCAATGCGTGGTCTTGTTTTAGCTAAAAACTACATTTAGATTAAAAAGAAAACTGCATTGCGTTACTTTCAGAATTTTGGAAACAATTTGTGCACTCTGGAGACATTTGGGGCGATGGAAAAGCTAATACAGGGGAAAGTACTTTTGCTTGTTGACCCAAGACATAAATCAAACCTGTCACCCAAAGCTCACAAAGACTTAAAGGGCCCATATTACCCTATTTTCTGATTTATATTAAAATGTGCAAAAGGTAAAAGGTAGCTGTTAACTGGAAAACTACCACTTCATGACATCACAAGTACTGGAACAGAGCATTTTGAGCTAGACAGACTAATAATAAAGGGTTAGTCAAACGTGTGAATGAAACAAAACAACTCCAGGTATGTTTTTCATGAGGTAGCACCATTCTAACATGGTTTAACACTCACAAGAGTCAATTTTACATAATATAGGGCTTTAAGAATAATCATTTAATCCTTGAACCGTCAAATTTTCAATGGATATAATAAAAGTGTATTACCGATTTTACTGAGACTTGTGGTTGTTAAAAAAGGAGAAAACTACATCTAATAAAGCATCTGGCAGCATAAACAAATTCATTAAAATCTTTCATGATGCATATGTTATAGTATAATTGTATTTATTTTTATATGCGTTAATCCTTACTAGAGTTGTCACAGTACTAAAATTTCCAACTATTTCCATACTGAGGAATGGACTCCAAACTCATGATGATAATATATGATTTATTCAGACAGTAGAATGTAATTTTCAGCTTTAAATAGTACTTACTTCCTTAAAACTTAGTAGTAGTAATACTTTCTTTAAAGTTACCATGTGGCCTTATATATCTGTGGAATCTCTCAGTGGTCCAGGTATGTTCAGGGTCAGCCCTATGTTCCCACAGCTCTATGTTCCCACCGCTCTATTTCCCTCAGCTCTATGTTCCCACAGCTCTATGTTCCCACAGCTCTATGTTCCCACAGCTCTACGTTCCCTCAGCTCTATGTTCCCACAGCTCTACGTTCCCTCAGCTCTATCTATGTTCCCACAGCTCTATGTTCCCTCAGCTCTACATTCCCTCAGCTCTATGTTCCCTCAGCTCTATGTTCCCACAGCTCTACGTTCCCTCAGCTCTATCTATGTTCCCACAGCTCTACGTTCCCTCAGCTCTATCTATGTTCCCACAGCTCTACATTTCCCACAGCTCTATCCCATCTATGTTCCCACAGCTCTATTCCCATCTATCTATGTTCCCACAGCTCTATTTTCCCTCAGCTCTATCTATGTTCCCACAGCTCTATGTTCCCTCAGCTCTATCTATGTTCCCACAGCTCTACGTTCCCTCAGCTCTATCTATGTTCCCACAGCTTAATGTTCCCTCATTTCTAAGATTTTTCTTATTTCTAAGCTTTTCCTCAAAATGAAACTGTGTCAAGTCATTTTTATTTTTAGACCATATTTAAAGGGATGATTCAGAGTCATTTCAACCTAAGATCCTTTGCACCATGACCTCTAGATTACACCTGTAGTCAACTGCTGCTGGATAATAGGTTGAGTGTAATTGACGACCAAATTGGGAGAAATTGGGATAAAATCTGATGCAAATTGATGATGATAGTGGTCCATGGGTGTATCTTTGAGCTTCTGATACAGCTCAAGATCATTCTAAAGCTACTCAGGAAAGGCTCATTTCTGTCCTGTGAATGTGACTTTTTTTAGTATCACTACTTGCTCAAATGTGTATCTAATTTCGATACTATTTTCAGCATCGATTAGTATCTCATTTTTGGTATTACTGACAGTCTTTATATAGCATCTCAGGTTGTTCTGGCATTCCCAAGACGCACTCATTCTGTACATTAGCTCAAGTATGACAATTAGGTTAGCTGGGGATGTGACTTTGCCTCTGACTTGTTTATATGAAAACAAGAAGAAATCTAGTTAGACGTCTTAATGAAGCTTGGAGCCTGTGCAGTCTACCACAGCTCTCTGCACACAACCCTCCTGGACTGCTGCTCAGCCCCGCTCAGCTCATCCCATGGGACAGCCCTGGATTCTGATGCTAGGTGAACCGTGCCGCGATTCCCCTCTGGCGTCTCCCTGTTTCGCCAGGCCTGGTGTTAGCATAGCGACCCACAGGCCTCCCGCTAGGAACATGGCCGATCTGTGTAATGAGTTTTGCCACTGCGCTTGTATCTCTGACAGTATTAAGGCGAAGCAATGTGGCGGGCAAATAGCACTTCGACTGCCACTGAGCGACATGGCTCCTCTTGTCTTCTCTGTGTGACCTTTGTCTTGTACAGAGCAGCGTCTCAACTCATATCTCGTACTACAGCCAAGACTGTGTGGGAGGCACTTGAGTGAGAGTTCCACGGTAGAGAACTTGTATTAAGGGTTACTTTGACACTGTGATTAGAAAAGTGATAAAGTTAAATAAAAACTAGTGCAGAAATGTCAGATGAAGCTGTATATGTGTGAGAATATTTCCCTCAGGCATGTGTTTTGATTACTTTTTCTATCAAATGTAACCTATTTCCTTGTCGCTCGTCTTCGTTCATTTAAAACGCGAGTTTCGATTTACATTCAAAACTTTCAATTCCATTACTTCTTGTACAAGCCACGTTAAAGTAATGTTATTTACTGATATTCACTTTTCCGCTCTAGACCTATCTGCAAAACTATTATCTGGGTTATAAGGTTGCACCAAATAAGACAAAATAAACACTATGTTTAGCTGCATGATTAATGTTATGAAAATAATAATTTATGAGTGATCATATCTGGGCTAGGTCAGTGCTGCAGGGCTAAGTGGAGTAGACAATGTTCCACAGAGGGACAGTTAGGGCAGTAAAAGTTAATAAAGGTAATCCCAAGTGTTTGATAGAATACAGGAATTCATTAGAACATATTAGGTCCTGCGCCAACGGCCCCTTTGTCCTGACATGGGACAAGTATTGAGTCTAGAGCGGGGATATTGTTACACTAAAAGTGAAGGGACATTCTCACTTTCCTTCATGCGTGTTTTGGGCAGAGCTGTTGGTCCGTGTTGCGTGACTTAGTGATGGTGTTTATGTGGTGGGGTCCAGCACCTGCACATGGCATTGAGCTGGGGTAAAAATGGATTCTTGTGCAGAGAAAGGCTTATGGAAATGGTAAGATGAGTTTTGTGGGGAGTGATTTTGAATTTGTGTCACCAGATGGCTAATACTTGTGGGCGGACACGCCACCATGGCAGCAAAATATGTTCACTGCTGAATTTAAATAATTGTGCGTCCCTTATGCAATGGTGCAAATTAGCGTGCACGTCAAATTCGCTAAACTCAAATGGCAATTTAAATTAGGTGGCTAAACAGCATTTAAAAATTACAAGTGGGGAATGAGCAGAGTTCTCCCAGGTGAAATATGGAAAGAATTTAGAAAAACGTGTTAATATTAGCTGCCGCTTTAAGGTAATATAATTAAAACTCCAACACCCTGGCGCTGCTGTTTGACTGGCCTCACTCTCAGTTACATATTTTCTTTAAAAAGCATTTCACTTTCTTAATATGCTGACCGACAAGAACCCTCTTGGTAAAATAACAAGGCCTTCCATTTGCAAGTGCAAACAGGCCAGTAAAATCCAATCAATACACATTATTGGCTCAGCGGCGGTTGGATTTGTAAGAAAGCAAAGCTCTGGTCCAAAGGGAATTCCTTTGAAGTCGGTTTGTTTAACTCCAAATCTGAAAGGAACATTTCCTGTCAACCTCGCTGCAAAGTCTTTGTCCATCAACAACCAAACTGAGAGCAAAGCATCATTTACAAAACACAAGGAGACATGACATGAGCCCCCACTCCACTTTAGTCTTAAAATGACTGCGCACGAGAAATACAAAAACATACAGTGTCCTTTCAAGTGAGTGAGCAGAGGCTGCATACATGTTCTCCAAGCATGAGGGGACACACAAGAAATCCCATCTCAGAAACTGGAGTGTGACTAATTAGAGCAGAGGGAGGCAGTGTGTAACCTGAAGCTCAGAGCGGTGCTGGCCCGCGCTGCACGGCCGTTAGCGTAGCAGCGGGGAGCGCGACAGGGCCCAGGGACAGGCACCTGCACAAAACCTCCGCCAACTCCCGCATTGGTTCCGCTCTCAGTCCCCATTACTGCGGAGCGAGCGGGGCTGGCGAATCCATCTGCAGGTGTCAGGGGTATCAAACTTCTATGCAAACTGAAAAGGTGCAAAGCAGCACCACTATAACACTTACACAGCAGGGGGCCTATGGAGGATAGAGACGTCTTTACCCAAAGTGCAGCAAATCCAGTGTGGCAAAGTGGTGGGCTCACCTCACACTCACAATGAAACGCTTCTCTTTGATACTCCATTGTCTTTCTGCAAATACAAGCCTTCACAACATGACTTTGGCCAGTAGAGAAACAACACAAGGCACATTAAAAGATAACTAGCTCTATTATATGCAAGCACGCTGGCCTTCGTGGGGATTGTCTCAGTACTGGGTATAATAGGCACTTGACACACAGTGAAAGCAGCTCAAGAAACTAGTACATGCTGAATATCAGAGGGCGGCGCTGGTCTGGTTTGAAAGCCAGCTGTGGCTAAAAGGGTCAAACCAGCAGACAGCAGCTGGGAAGAAACCATGCTCCCAGGCTAGAAAAGTCCCACATCGTAGCTTTGGACCTGGGATAAACAGGCTCTGAAAGGATGACAAACAAAGCCTTAGACTGAGAGAGCATAGCAAACATTTAGTCGGAAAATGTTGACTTTGAGAATGATTCAGGAATTGTTCAGAGTAAATGCCTCTTTTTACAACAGCTATAAATCCGATGGCGTTGTATTGCTAATGGTTCATGTAATATTTAGACTGTGAAACTGACAAATGGGAAGGAATGCGCCAGGGAGAATGTCACTTTTAAGAGGTAGTAATTGCTCCTAGGCTGTGGTGTTTCCTTTGCCTGGCTAGCCAAAACTACGCCAGCTTACAAGACTATACAAAGACAGATCTCTGGAATAGTAGCTGTCTACGTGTTTTCCACTGGGTGTGATTGACAAGCGAAATAACCAATCTGGAAATAGCATGGTCCATTTATGTCAAAACAAACATGGTGGCTTGTAAGTATAAAAAAGAAAAGGAAAAAACAAGACTGAGACAGAACAGATTTCTGCTGAATCAGTGAGCGAAGAATTTTGTTTGTCTCCATTATTTATTGCTGAAAAATATATTAAAAAAATATCAATTCTTACTGTGAGTGTGGTCGCCTCTCCACAAATCTAACCTGTAATTTGACTTGCGAGTCTCCATGAAGATTCTTAAAGGGACAGTCCCGAATTTTGGACATAGAACCTGATTTTCTGATTCTGTTAGCCAGAGTGTTGGAGACGTGTGGAGACACTTGTTTAAATATTCCATCCAGTTCTTGTATTTGCAGAGGTCGCTGGTGCTAGGCTAGTGCATGTCAATGGCCATAGTTATCCTGCCACTAAAAACAGTCCACAAAGCACAGTAAGCACAAGTAAAACAATTATAACGCCAGACTGTCGATGTGAATGTCTGTGTTGACAGAATAATTTTAGAAGTAAAACCAACCTTGCATTTGAAGGATTTATGTCTGAGCAGCAGCAGCGAGTAGTACTTCCTGACAGAAAGCTTGGCAGTGGCGGACTAATATCACCTAGCACCGGGAAAGTAAAATTCCGCTTCTGCTGAGAAAATAGTCCTTCAACATGTGACAATTCATGCGATGCAAGGTTAGTTTTATTTCAAACATTATTCTATCGACACAGACATTTACATGGACAGTCTGGCGTAATAACAGATTTGCTTCAGATGTTTTGTGGAGTGGGTAAGACTGTTTTTAGTGGCAGGCTAATTATGGCCATTGACATGCACTAGCCTAGCATCAGCGACCTCTGCAAATACAAGGACTGGGTGGAATATTTTAAAAAGTGTCTCCATACGTCTTCAACACTCTGGCTCACTAGGAAATGAGGTCTTATGTCCAAAATTCCAGACTGTCCCTTTAAGTTTGTGGTCATACTGTTGAACATTCTGGGCACATCTCCATGGAGACAAGCCTACGACAGACTCTTACCCAGACAAGTTACACAGTGCACCTTTTTACAAATGTTGCAAGAATCTACAGGTCCTATATATGTGGCTCAGATTTATTTATTTTTTTCTTTTAATAACATTTAATAGGTTTTGTGTTTTCAAAGGTCAGTTATAAAACAAACAAGTTAATGTCAGCATGATGAATTTGCCTTTTGACCCATTTCTCCAGATTGACAAAATTGTGATTGACAGCTGCTTTGCTTGATCAATAATTCATGCTGCAGAATTGACTGCAAAGAGGAGCGCACCATTAGGGAGGTGTCACATGACGTTTTAGCAGCACCAAAGCAAAGGATGAACGCGTCAACACCTGGAACACAAATGAACCATGGACCTCTTTTTAAAACAACTTCCTCTTCACAGTGTCAGAGTAAAGATGCATTGTGAGTTTTGTTTGTGCCGAAGCCTTCACATATCTTGTTACTGTTGTCCATTTTGAAAAGGCCAAGCTGTCATATTGTATTTACAAAACTACCTGGATTAGATAAGACTGTTCAGTGTACTGTCTAATGTAATGACTGCACCGGGCACTACAGCTATTTATACTAATAATACATGTGGAGTGGAGAAAGGTCACTTCAAATTAGCCCAACTTATATTATGAAAAAAAGTATAAGAAAAGTTTTGGTAAACCAATCTTTGCAAAAATGGTCTGTTAAATTGGTACTTTTGTTGAGTAACTAGTTGGCTAAGGCTATAACCTCTCATTATACAACGTTATATATGAATAGTTTGTTTAAATTTCTAAAGTAGTCTACTGTTACATTTTTGGAAGTGGTTTGTTAACTGTATACTTTACACAAGAATAAACTTTTAATTAAACATGCATTGTGTAACTTCTGATGGAGGGGCCGCCAAATACTTTTCTCTATGGAGCAAGGCAAGAATGTTTCAAAGTATGGCATTAAATCTTTCTATCTTCATGACACCAAATCATGGTCAATGTTACAGGTCAGATCTGTGGAGAGGCGACAGTCAGAATGCCTTTTTTTGTAGGTATTTTTGATCAGTGAAACCACCTGTAATTGGACAAAAGTAAGGTAGAGCTGTTTAAAGTCACACTGTGGAACTTTCCAGGGAGAGCAATGACATAGCCACAGAAACAAGCACAAAGATATATTTTGTACTGGTGTGTTGGAGTAGCTCCGCAGCAGCTTTTGTGTAAATTTCACATTAAAACAAAAGTGTTGATGACTTAATTTTATCTGAAATACATTAACAAGAAAAAAATTTGGATAGCAGCAGTATCACTTACCCAAGCTTTAATTTATGGACTCACGGATTCGCTAAAACTAAAATATTTATGTCTTTTTTCCTCAAAGGAGCTGCGTCGCTGAAAACCATTACAGAGGAAATCACTATAGGATTGTATGCTTGTCGATATTTCACACAGCATCCGGAGAAGACACTGGATCAGTACGTGGCCATTTCCCCATGTAACGCTCTATGGACACACTTATGCGCCATGCAAATCTGTTGAGTTCAGAAACGGCAGGAGAAAGTGTAGTTTTGTGTCTCCCTTTTCTCTACATACAAAGACAGACATCCTTGAGGTCCCGTGCATCAATAACGCAGAGCGACGTGCACAAGATACTCTTCAAGGAGACCGAGTCAGCTTGTGTCGCCCGTGAAATAAACAAATGAGAAGTGACAATCCTTGTGATAGTCCATATATCCTCATGAACGGAAAACACCCAGCCTCCCCTAAGGCCCCTATAGATTCACACACACAATACCCAGGTGGCTTTGTGTCCACTGACAAAAGACTCCGCACGAAGCATGACCCGGCACGGTTAAAAATAGTGTGTTGTTGTTAATTGTGGATTCGCTGTGAAAATCTGGAGGAAAAGGCGGAAGACAAAAAGGGAAAAAAAAGGATTTAAAGTGGCGGTTTTGAGTAAGCGAGACTGACGTGCACAAGGCGGTGGTGAGAGCGGCGAGGAGTCGGCCAGGAGCCCCAAACGAACGCACACGCAAGACTGGGAATCGGATTAGCGCCCAAGTACGGTTCTCCCAGCGGCATTTTAGGAAACATGCAAAGGAAAAAAAAGTATTGTATAATAGTGTAGTGGTGTAATAAATTGTATGATGGAGTGGGGCGATATTGACAAAAATGAATAGCTCAGTATTTTGTTTAGAATATTGTGACTTGTTCTAAAACATGACTGTAAATCTCACAAAATGTAAATGAAATGTAAATGAAACTGCTTGTCTCCATGGAGCTGTTATGGCTTTGTCTGGGATGTTCCACAGTACAGATTAAACCTATCAAGGGAGACAAGCAGGTTACTAGATTACAATTTAGATCTGTGGAGAGTCACCCCTGGCTCCACCTAGTGCCTTTGCTCAATTTCATTTCTCTCCAGTGATTAGGTCAGGAATCAGAATACACTAGACCATTCACAAAAACCCCAGAAGTGCAAGTTCGGGCACCAGTCAATCAGCAAAGAGCCATACATTCTGTGTTGACAACGATTCCCAAGATCGAGGATTTAAAGCCAAAACAAGAGAATGTTCTGTGAATTTTATCAAGGGGAAAAGACGTTATTGCCCTTCTTCCTATGGGATATGGGAAAAAGTTGGTGCATTGCATACGTCACGACCAAATAGCAGCGATTGGTTAAAAAAAAAAAAAATCTAATGCTGCGAGGTCAGACGGTTTCTACGAAGTGAAACCAGCTGATAAATCAGGCAAAGTCACCCCTATTCACAGAAGTAATTATTGTATTTTTGAGCAGAATGAATGAATTGTATGACCCTCCACCATAAAAGTTACACAGTGCTTTAAAATTACCTGCAGAAATTTGAGATATTTGCCGATACTTGCACTTTCTAAAACTTTTTTTGCAGCATTTTTTATTTATTTCATTTTTAATCATAGTATATACTGAATATCATTTTGTACTTAAGTATCTTAAAAACGGGCATGCACAGCTCTGATGGAAGATAAGAGCAATAATAAGTCTGTTCCACAGGGGGTATAACTCATCAGGAGTGAGATCTGTTGAAATAAAAAGTGTGATGGTCCATTCGGGAATTGTAATAATGTAATTTGAAGAACAAAATATGACAATTACAGTATTTTGGCCAGTCCCTACACCTCCCAGGAGTGCCCCGTGCATGAATCCATTAATTAGCTCCTACCTATTTGTATAATTGGAGAGAGGAAATTCACATCAAAGCCTCTCTTGCTAAATAAGGAAGCGCCCGGCTATTCCAGAGACATGAATATGCAGACAAAATCCATATAAAATCAGCTATGTTGAAAATTCTGCCTTAATCATTCATCTCCACAGTACAGCCTGGGGGGCAGTGACACTTAGGCAGGTTAGAATATGGTCCACTGTTTCCACATTACACTATAATAAAGTTGGACATTTTGAATCAGAACTTGAAGGTCCTATATAACACAAAATGGATTCTTGTGAGTATCAAGCCATGTTATAATGCTGTTACCTGATCAAAAACATACACAGAGTTGTGTTTTGTTTCATTCACATACTGTATGTTTGAGAAATCCTGATTCATTAGTCTGTGTACATCTCCAAAGCTCTACCTTGTGATGTCATGTAGTGGTAGTTTTCAAGTTAACAGCTACCCTTTACCTTTAGTTCGAGAATTACCGTATATTTCAGACTATAAGTCACTCCGAAATCGCACCAGCCAAAAAATGCATAATGAAGAAGAAAAAAACATAATCGCACAGGACTATAAGTCGCAGTTTTTGGGTGAAATTTATTTTATAAAATCAGAGACCAGGAACCAACATTTCATCTTGAAAGGTAAGCTATAGTAATAACAGTACAACAGAGAACAACAGACTGCTAACGTTGTTAACATCATATGAACAGTTCTTCAGATAACTATAGCATAAACAGAACAAGTTTACCAAACTCTCCATCTCACTCCAAATCACTAAATCCATTGAATTCTTCATTCTCGGTGTCACTTCTGAGCAACTTTGTGACCTCCGGAGGTAAAGAGAGTGCCACTTCCTCTTCTGCATAGCTGTCGTCAAACTCAGCATCAGTTCCAGTTAGAATTATTCCAGCCTTTCTGAAACCCGTCAGGATGGTTTCGGTTGTCACTGAAGTCCAGGCTTTGTCGATACATCCAATGACTTCCAGGAAAGATGCATGGTGCACCCTCCCGGTTACCGTGAAGCTGTGTTCTCCATCCCCGCGTTCTACTGGTCCCTCACAAGTTTCTCGGTCACTCCAAACTTTCTTTCTCAATTATCGTTTTCTGCTGCATTTCTCACTACTTACAGCACGGTACATGCAGGAGGCATGCATAGTTGGGCGCCAAGTGACAGAGGTGCAGAGTAATAGGAGTAGCAGATACTGACACACAAGCCTACACCGCCCTCTCACAGCTGTAAGTGTGAAAACTTTAATATATAAGTCGTAATGGAGTACAAGTTGGAGGACCACCCAAACCATGAAAAAAGTGCGACTTATAGTCCGAAGAATACAGTAGTTAGAGGCAATTTCAGGGCTGAAATTATCAAAATGATTCTAGTGAAGGTGAATAGAGTTTAAAACACAGTGGAGGAAACAACATTATATAACACAGATCTGAAAATAGTGTTTTCAGTGTATTTTTGAACAAAGAAAATACATGTAATTGTATAAATGCTGTATAAAAAAGGATAATGATCATTCCAAGCCAAACAACAAGAACTCCACAGACAAGCCGGTAATAGCCTCTCCATCAGAAAGGTTACACAGTGCACACTTAAAAACAAATGGTTAAAAATGTACAAATTGAGATCCAAAACCAACACGAAGAGCCCACTGCACCACCTCGACCTTGAGCTGTCTTTCTCTGTCTTTTATGCAGAGCGTGATGTGTAATCAATGCACGCAGCAGCTCATGTGAATCCGGCAGCCTCAGAATGGCGAGGAAACATGCTACCATATTTTTGCAGCACTTTTACGCTGTAGCTCCTAATTAGTTCAGACATTTTGCTTAGTGGCCTGGCATTTTCGCCACAGGGGGGCTGATACAGTGAATCGTATTGGACATGCTAGGAGAAGGACACACTGCAAATGGCTGAATCAGGGCTCAGGAACCACAGCTCCACTGAAATGTACTAAATCCCACTCAGATCATATGGGTGTAGAGCAGAGGGAAGTGAGTGATTCTTGCTCAAAGTTAAGGACCAGCTTGTTAAATGTAGCAGTCACACGTAAAAATACTCCATTTACATTTAAAAGGTATTATGTAACTTTTCAGTTTGTTTCTATGGATATGTCACCGCTCCACAGCTCTGTCTTACATTTATTCAATCACAGGTAGTTTTTATAGCTCAAAAATATCTAGAAAAACAGCCATTCTGACTGTGAACGGACTTGCACGGAGCTGACCTGTAACTTGGTCTGGTTTGGTCTCCATGAAGATAGAAAGGTTCAATACCATACTGTAAGACATAACACACGAAGCCTCCACCAGAAAAGTTATACAACGCACCTTTAACTCTTGGGAGAGATTTGTTGCCTGGAATTTTGCACAGTATGGCATTAAATGTGTCCATCAGAGAGACAAGAAGGCGACACCACAAGGCAAAGCTACATGTCAGATCTGTGGCGAGGTGACCGTGCCAGGCAGAAGTGGTACAGTAATAATGTTTGCATCATTGGGTATTTTTGAGCAAGAACACCTCAATGGAGATCACCAAAAGGCATACTCTCCTAGCCTGATTCATCAGCTGGTTTTACTTCGTTTCACTTCGTACAAACCGTCTGACCTCGCAGTGTTAGAATTCGTTCGCTTGACTGTAGGTTAAATGAAAAAAAGTACTTGCCAATTGCTGCCATTTGGTAGTCACAAAAGTAATGTGCCAATAACGGGGGTAACTGGTATATTAAGTTTTTCCCAAATCCCGTAGGAAGAAGGGCAATAATGTCTTTCCCCTTGATAAAATTCACCAAACATTCTCTTTATTCCGGCTTGAAATCCTCCATCTCAAGAATTGTTGACAACACTGAATGTATCGCTCTTTGCTGATTGGAACGTGCCTGAACTCGCACTTCCGGGGTTTTTGCAAACTGACTATTGTATTTTGATTCCTGACCTAGTCACTGGAGAGAAATGAAATTGAGCGGAGGCACTAGGTGGCGCCAGCCTGGCTAATACACTCCATCAGAAAAGTAACATAATGTATCTTTAAATAGCATAACATTTCAAGTGAAGATGAAAATTGGTCAAAAAGCGAATTCGAATTCAGTAGGTTAATTTCAGCGACCAAGCCATAACTAAATAAAGGCCCCATATTATGCAAAATTGCTTCTTGTGAGCTTTCTGGAATGTTATCTGTTCTAAAACATACCTGCAGTTGTGTTTTGTTTCATTCACACATGTTTGAGTAATCCTCTATTAGTCTGTCTACATCCCCAAAGCTCCAAATGCCCTGCTCCACCTCTTGATGTTATGTAGTGGTAGTTTTCAAGTTAACAGCTGCCTTTTACCTTTTGTTCAGAAGAAATTGGCAATTCCAGGGCTGAAATTAGCTTCCAGTGAAGGTATATGGAGATTAAAAGCACCTCTTGTATTACTACATGACATCACAAGTGTTTTCTGTGCAGGATTTGTGTGTTAAACATGTAAGAACGAAACAAAACACAACTCTAGGTATGTTTGAGATGAGGAAACAACATTATAACATACAGTAGGTAGGAAAATAGCGTAATGTGGGCCCTTTAAACCAAGAAAAGACAGACTAAACCTGGGTTAAACTATGGTGTTTAATATCCAATTCAGATAACTGGATCAAAAACATGAGAAGGAATGTAATATGCAGAAAACAGGCACTTGCATACAAATTTGCTTTGCATCTCGGAAGTTGTTTTACATCGAGAGGCCTGGATAGAGATGTTCATTAGCCCATTGCTGAGACAAACAATTTTGATGGATTAAACATTCAAATATAACAAGATGCTTCAGCCTGGCGTTCCCCGGTTATTAAACAAGATCAAAGTTGGGCCTAAAGGTTTTTGGGGGAGAGAGAGGGGAACGGAGCGATGCGATTGGTCCTCGCGCAACTCCAAACGAACAAGAGCTGGACGTGGGAGATAGGACATCAGACGTGAACGCAAAGCTGAATCTGCCCCAGGCCTGTACTGTCAGTCTGCAGCACTCCAACAGAGAGAGAGAGGGAGGAGAGGGAGGAAAGGGGGGAGGGAGACAGTCCTCTACAAAGCACTTGAAATTATACAATGAGCTGAAATCGCATTTGGTAAGGTTCATATTTAGGAAAAGGAGAGGAACGGGGGGAAATATGTGAGTGGAGTGATGTAATCGAAGCAACTACGCATGCATTTCAATTACCAGATCTGTCAAAATGTGTTCTGTTCCTTTTGAAAGAAGGAGCAAAGCAAAAGGAGGAAAGTTCTATGTGAATACTTGTGACAATGCCTTTGTAAATGAGCATATTTTAAGTCCAATTTAACAGGCAACATGCAAACTATTACTAATAACTCACTGTGACCCTCTGTTTTGACACTTTGTAGATCTTAAGCAGATACTAGTTTTGCTTTGGCATAAACTGCTTCAGTAAATAAAATTACAAAAAGGTACTAACAGGTCAATGTTCTCCATCCGTGTATCATTGATTCATTTGTTTTTTTTAAATAAAACCAAAAATAAGAAAATGAAAACAATATTTTCTTCATTATTCATCTCTAAAACCAAAATAAAAATACAGATAATGATACATTTTTTTAAATTTTCTATTTTGAGTTTAAATGAATAATGTTTCCGTGACTTAAACTGCAATGCTGGACTTTTGCGCCATATACGGACTGAACCAGGACTGAACCACTAAATCAGGTCTCAGTCTGGTCCTGGTCTCAGTCCTGGTCTCAGTCCTGGTCTCAGTCCTGGTCTCAGTCCTGGTCTCAGTCCTGGTCTCAGTCCTGGTCTCAGTCACGGTCGGGTCCCGGCACACCTCCAGGCCCGTCCCGACACTCAGTCCTTGTTCGGTCCTGGTTCACTCTGTATGCGAAGCTAAAGTCCGGCATCACAGTTTATGTCACAAAAACAGAAAATGGCTGTTATCCATTTTTTCATTTTGGTCTTAGAGACAAATAATGAAGAAAATAGATTTTTTTGTTGTTGTTGTTTTCTTATTTTTGGTTTTATTTTGAAAAACAAATGAACGAATGATACATGGATTGTCCTCCACCATTTCAGTAAAAATAACAAAGCATGCATTCTATGCAAAGCAATAACATCTCCATGAAAACAAGAAGGTGATGGGTCTTCCACCAGAAAACCTGTGTAGCACACCTTTTAATGCAGATTTTTGTTGTAATATTGCAAACTCTAGGACCCCTAATAGAAATGGTCAGGTAAACTCTCTTTCTTCCCATCTGGGAGTACGACATCGTCACAGTCTTTAACACATTTGCTTAAACATTGTAATCTTACCACACAACCATTCATCTTAATTAGCCTCTTTTGATTTCACCACTGTGTTTGACAAATGATGTTGCTTCTGTTATTTCCACAGATCATTTGAAAACATCTGTGAACGCGCTCTCGCACCTCTCTCCAAAGAAACATCCACATAATGACAAGCAGCGTGCAGCGTTCGACCTCCAGAGTTATGGCCTGAACCAAGTAGACAATATAACACACGGACATTAAAATACAGTGTGTGTGGCTCTGGGTTTGCTGCTGCTCCGGTACTCCTCACAGTGACACAGTAGATTTGCCTGCTGATGGATTGCCTCACGTAGTTTAAGAAAGAAGTGCTGAGAAAATGCTTTTCGCATCAGGGACATCAGAAAATAGGAGGTCCTGCTTGGCGTTTTTCACAAGAATCAACTGAACCAATGTAGAGCTCAGTTTTTGTTTTTTATTATTTGTATTTTTTTTAAGTTTTATGTATTTATTTATTTAGTTTTATTATTTATTATTTTTTTTGCTAATGCTCACTCAAGTTTGAAGTAAATTACGTTTGATGCTTCCAGGTTTATTCAGTCTTTTCGTTGTTGTTGTCAGTAGTAACAGTTCCAGTTGAAAGAGATTAGATGGTAAGAAAATTGTAAGTATAAAATAGGAAAGAAATGCTGTGTTGTTTTTTTATTCTAACAGTGTAACATCTAAGTGAAGCGATTTGTTAATGGCACTGTGAGATTTCATTTGGATCGACATTATACTTAATCCTGCTTTGCCTTAAAGGTGCATTGTGTAACTTCTCTGGTGGAGGGTCCCTGAAATACTTTTCTTCAAGGGAGATGTTATTGCTTTGTCTGGAATATTTCACAGTATGGCATTAAACCTTTCTATCATCACGAACACCAAACCAAACCAAGTTACAGGTCAGATCTGTGGAGAGGGAACCCCACTCACAATCACAATTCCAGTGTTTCTAGATATTTTTGAGTTATAAAACCACTTGTAATTGAATAAATGTAAGGTAGAGCTGTTTAATGTCATATTGTGGAACATTCCAAGCAGATCACAGACCCCTGACCAAAAAGTTACATAGTGCACCTTAAAGTGGGTCGAGTGAAAATCAGATTTTAAACCCAAGACATATTAGATACCATATAACTGTCTTAAAACGTGAAAAACAGAACAAGCTCCTCACTTACCTTATGTACCGTATTTTCCGCACTATTAAGCGCTCTGGATTATAAGGCGTACTGTCATTGAATGGTCTATTTTCGAACTTTTTTCACAAATAAACCGCACTGGACTTTAAACGAAACACAACAGTTAGATGGGTCAGTCGGTCTTTGTCGTCGGACTTTGGATTGTCGGCGTGTTCACAGTAACTCAGTTGTTCAGTTGTGTCTAGAAGTGGCACATTGCACTCGTTTTTTCAGTTCGTTCCTTCGTTCCGTTACTCGTCCGCGTGGAGTGATGAGTGTGTCTGCAGGTGTTTTTCGTTGTGCGGTTGCTGTCTGCTCCGTGTGTGTTTGCGTGCGCTGCGGGTGGTGCGGCTTTGTAGTTTACTGAAGTCGTGCTGGGACACCCGAGTGGATTCGTGTATAGTGCGCTCTGAATTGCATTTTTTGATGGGGTTGGAGGTTTTTGAGCACGCCCTATAGTGCGGAAAATACGGTGTTCACTGTGGTCAGTTTATAAGAGCATTTTTACAACTAGCATGCTAACCACACACTTCCCAATTCTTGGTCAATAAAACACACAAAAGGACAGTAGTAGGATGCAAACAGTACACAGTGGACTCATTTTGACCCCGAGAGCTGCTTATACAACAGATATGTACGGGGGCAAGTCAAATTTTGCTCAAATACATGGGATAAAACCAGGCCTTTAAACACATGACATTTAAGGTTGCAAACTTTAATTGTCCGTGTAGGCCAGAGATCCACTGAGCCTATTATATTAAAGTATTGATGTGAAATGGCCTGAACTTTACTTTAGAAAGAGACAATTTGAGAAGGGAATTAAGGGTAGAGCTGAACGTTGCGTGAATGACAAAATTAGAATGAACTATTAGAGGTCTGTGAAGGTGAAGGGAACATTTTGTGACCTGTTGTGTTGGCAATAGTCATGCTTCTTAGATAGTTTGACAAACAAATATCAAAAATAAAGCAATTAAGTTGGGCAAACTTTACAGGGAAGGGTTTCTACAAATACTGTGTTTAGTTATAAAAACATCATGCTTTCACTGACCTCATTAGCAACAACACATTCCACCAAGGACTTCACTGCTCCTGTGTACTCCGAGCTGTAGAAGACAAAAATACACACACAATTACTTACTGTAGACATTTTCCGATGCAGTTCAAGTGTAGCAGACAGGCATACGCACATTTCATAGTATTTTAAAATCAATTGGTCCACACTTATTTACGCAGACTGTGTTGAATCAATTTGAGTATAGTAGAAAAAGTATTTGTTAGTTACTCTGTGTAACTTTTTGGTTGGGTGTACATCATTGCTCTGCCTAAAATGTTCCACAGTATGACATTAAACAGCTCTGCCTTACATGTATTCAATTACAGGTGGTTTTATAGCTCAAAAATATCTAGAAAAACATGCAATCTGACTGAGAACGCGTTGCCTCTCCACAAATCAGACCAAATTATTGAGATAGAAAGGTTTGACACCATACTGTGAAACATTCCAGACAAAGCAATAACACCTCCATGGAGAGAAGCATTTGACGGATTCTCCACCAGAAAAGTTACACAATGCACCTTTAAAGTCAACACACAACTCAACTGCCCCACATGAAACACAATAAGAAAAAAAAATAGGGATGTAACAATAACCAAAATATCGTGATATCGTATCGTCAAAATTCTCACAATAATATCGTGGACCATCACAATATATCGAATTACAAGTCTCTTTGCTTAAATTAAGAGTTATGGTGCAGCAATAGCACCAAAAGATAGAGGGAACTACATAGACCATGATCCTTTGCTCCATTTCAGTGCAGAAATGACACTTCTAAGCACTTTTAAGTCTTAGTTCTTTGGATTAAGTCTTGTTAAGGCATTTTAATATGAAACACAGTTAACAGTTTTGTTTGCCTCCACAAAATATTGCAATAAATATTGTACCGTTAGATATATATCGTGAAAATATCATTCAGAGAGATCTGGATATTGTTACATCCCTAATATATCATGAGCTTTCTCACGATATCACAATAAATATCGTACTGTGAGGTTCATACCATGACAATATCATATTATGAGACGAGGATATCGTTACACCTCCAGAAATAAATTGTCAAAATTATTGATATTTGATTTATATACCGCCTTTCAAAACACCCACAGCACATATCACACTCATACAAGGCAATATCAGTAAAGTGTCTTGCCTAAGGACACAATGAACCACTGCTGCTCCACTGTGGCAACTATTACCAGAAGTGTCCCGTCCAAGTACTAACCAGTCCCGGCCTTGCTTATTTTCCAATATCAGACAAGAAACTCCATACAACTCCAAACAACTGTACAACAACTCACCCTTATGTAAAAGATTACCCTTTGTACTACATTTATATTACGACATTTTTTACATTACTTGTACTTACACATTTATATAATTATGCCTTATTTGACACCAATCTCTTGCTATTTGTTACTTATTTAGAAGTATTTTTACCATTACCATTTGTCTTTGCTATTAGAATTTGATGTGTGAGCTACAGTGTCCAAGCAATTTCCCTTATGGATCAATAAAGTTTGTCCAAGTCTAAGAAACACCATAAATAACAGCGCAATGTTTACACTAAAATATTACTCTAAAAAGTAATGTCCATGTTGCCTCTAGTTTTAAATCTGCAGAGTCCAGATCTGTCCCTGGTTCTCGGTGGAGTGAAGCCTGACTAGGAGGCGTCCTGGGATGAAGCGAGACCCTCCCAGAGACTATGGACCATTTATGATCCAAATAATCTTCCTAAAAATTGCAGTATTTCACTATCAAACCAAGAAATAAGCCTCCAGCAAAGTCTGTTGTGATAAAACATCGAGCGTCATCAAACAATCATTTAACTGTCAATTTCCGAACTTGTGTTTCTTGTGAAAATGACTGAGCTCACACCAAAAGGGACATTCGTAATGGTGCGGTGTTTTGGTACATTTTGAGTCATCACGAATCATCTTCCAGGAAAAGCTAGATTTGGAGTTGTCATTTCAGAAACACTGTCTGTTCCTCCAACGATCAGAGCAGTTTTGGTGGAAATGGTGTTCATAGTGTCCAGCGCCGGTTTAACTGTGGGACAATGACTCAGTGTTTCAGAGTAAACTCTTCTAATGTCTTTAAACTTGTTTGAAAAGATCTGTTTTGGAAATAAAGATATCTGTAGAAACACGCTTTTAAATAAACAGGAAGTGACATCATGAGGGCATTTGCGTTTATAACAAAACAGTTCTGTGAAAGAAGAAAGTACAAAGGGAGTTACAGGCTTCATTATCTCTTCAAATAAAGGCACTTTTTTGCTTTGAGTGATGCATGTGAAACGTTACCCATCATTTTGAATAAAGTTACATTTCTCTCACCTCAGATTAACAGTTTAGTGCTTCGCTCACTGATTCAGCAGAAATTCTAAGTGTTTTTCAGTCTCTTGTGGTATTGTTTTTTTCTTTTCTCTTTTCACTGTAAGCAGACAGACCATGCATGTCCTTGTTTAGCCGATCCACCAAGCAATCGTGCTCACCTGAACTTAGGGAGATTCACTGGTGACTAGGCCTGTCACGATAAATACTATATTGATTTATCATTCAATATATGAAAGCTGGGACATCATTTTTGAGGGCCAATATTTATCATGGTACTTTTTCTTTGAACTAGAGAGAATTTTTTTGTTATTTTTTGGTACTACGATGAGATTTGAGCTATAGACTTATGAACTTCTAAGGCTCATTATAGACACAAACTAACTTGAGTCAGGGTTCCCACTCTTTGACTGACAAAATTTCAAAACTTTTTCATGATTTTTTTCATGACCTAATGTGAATGTTCCATGACTTTACATGTGTAGAACTGAGCATACTTTTATGGCTAAATATGAAATGTTAACTCTTTCCACTCACCTTATGGTTTGGTATTATAGTTTTTTAACATTCAAAATACTCTCAATGACTTTTTTAGGCCTGGAAAATTACATATTCAATTTCCTTGAATTTCCAGGATTTCCATGATCATGAGAACCCTGTAAAGTGTTGCACTCCATTATTTATTGTAGCTCCTATCTTTTAACAATATTGTACATATAGAACTGCTTTTTGGGAGATAATTCTGCTTTATGATTTGGTTATTATTTATCATCAATATTTACTTCAGCTATATAATTATGTATTATATGATGTTATATATATGATATATGTATTATATTTTTATATATATGGTGACAGGTCGACTAGTGATCATACTCACACCTTCGTAAAATATTGTGTGTAAGAACAGGCCCGTCGAAAGAAATTTGGGGGCCTGGCCTCACATGGGCCCCCCTCTAATATAAATTAAGAGTGTCAGATTCTGGGCCCCTAAAACCGTGGGGCAAAAAGGACAACAGACCCCTTTGTCCACCCCCGTCGACTGCCCTGTGTAAGTGTGTACGTAAGTGTGTATTCCGGATCCCAGGCAACACGTAGATGAGAAAAGATGAGTGAAAATAGAATCGAATCAGCATTATGAATCATATCGTAGCTCTTGATGAAGCAGTGCGGAGAAAGCGTTGAAGACATCAGCTGCGCGCCTGGTACCGAGGCCAGTGGTGAGGGTAATGCGTCTAAATCCACAGAGGAATGCATGAGGACGTGAGAAAAGGCAGTCTGTCCCATGTTAGCGCACACAACGCTGCTGGCCTGGTGCGGAGTGTGACCAATCACTTTAGGTTAACCACGGCCAGTGAGAATAACAGCATCTGCTAAATGTCCGCGCAGTTCAATGACACCTGATATTACATGCAATTTTTTAAGAGGGGGAAAAAAAAAAAAAGATTTAAAGTGTGAGAGGAGCTTTTGTGTTGTGGTTCTCATAGCAGGCTCCGGCCATGTGCTGTTTGTCACACCACAATGTATCGGTCCACTTAGCCTGTGGACAGAGAGGTGCTACGTGTTACACCATTACCCATAATTGCATTACAGTGATGGTATCTTTACATAACATCAAAGCAGACCTCTTCCAAGCCAGTGGGCTAAAGACGCCGTGGTAAAGAGTTAGTGCATGGGTGGTGTCATGTGGCTAGATTTGCAGCAGTGTTTCTTTAGAAGTTTCAGAAGAGGAAATTACAAGCTGCATTATAAAGAATTTGCAGATTTTTGGAGGAAATAAGTCTCTCATTTTGAAATCTTAATAGGCTTTATAAAGAAACATATGTCCTTCACTATATCTCTTTGTGTGTGTTTTTACTGACCCCTTGTGGTTGGAGTTATGATGCCAAACTCCAGCTATTGTGTGTCCTGAAAGAAAACAATGCAATGCGATCTTCTCAACACCAGTGTCATTAATTCAGATTTTTTTTTTTTTCATTTTCACAAAGGTGGAAAGATACTTCTGAACTTTACTATACATTTAGTTATAACATGTGGGCCTTGGTGTGGATTTGAAATTTACTATAGCAGAATCAAAAATATCAGACAAGTCAAATTTCTGACTCAAAAAAATCTACATTGGTCCATCCCTACTATAAACGTGACAATATTAAAAACTAAGGAATAGACTTGATATTCAATACTGATTCCAATACCACAATAAAAAAACAAACAAACAAACAAAAAAACACTCTTTCTATAGACAATAGAATGTAATTTTCAACATTAAATCATAGTACTGTTTACCATGTGGCCTTATAGCTGGGTAATCCCTCACTATGTCTCTCGGCTGGCCTGGGAACACCTTGGGGTCCAGCGGGAGGAGCTGAAAGAAGTGTCCGGGGTGAAGGAAGTCTGGGAGTCCCTGCTTAGATTGTTGCCGATGCGACCCAGCCTGGATAAGCGGAAGAAAATGGATGGATGGATGGACTTCCTCACTTCCACAGTGGTCAATGGGAGTATACTAGTCTGTGTGCTCTTATACTTGTTCTGATACAGTTCAAGATCATTCTAAAACTATTTACACAAGCTTCATTTCTGTTGTTAACCCTAACCTTGTGAATATGACCTTTTTAGTATTGATAGCTGCTCATCTAGTTTCGATACTGGTTTAAGCATCGATTAGTGATCCCTAAACGAGACTTATTAAATCTACTAAACATTACATCTACATTACAAACCTATGTCTTTGTAAAACACACTTTAAACACACCACAAACTTTCAGACGCTGTCACTTTTCATTTAGCAGTACGTATCTCCAGACATGATTTTAACTTGTACTCCGTCAGCTCACTATAGCAGTCGCCTGTACGGTAAGCCCATCGTGTTATTGGACATTGGAGGATTTAGCAGCTGTTGCTAGTTCCTCCAGGCTTCATAACACAGACATACGAAATGTTCCACTGAAAATCTCCACAACAGGTGCAACTTCATGTGTCTGTGAGCAGCGTAAAAACCCCATGTAATCGACAAAGTGGATTCAACACATATGTAATGGCAGGTAATTGCAAGTAGGGTTGTAAAAAATTGGAAATCAGATACTAAACGATCACATTCTATTGTCTAAAGAAAAGGCTTTTTATTGAAATTATCATGTTTTGGAATCTGTATTGAGTATTGGGTCTATTCCTTAGTATCAAAATCAAGTTAAACATCTTTGAATTCATTAAAAGTACACATCACAACTTTTCTGGTGGAGGGTCCACTTTGTGCCTCTCCATGAAGACGCTATTGCTTTCCCTAGAATTTTCCATGGTATGACTTTAAACATTTCCATCTAGCATTTATTCATTAGGGGTGTTTCTGTTGCTCAAAAACACAATAATTCCTTCCTTGAATAGGGGTGACATAGCCAGGCTGGCGCCACCTAGTGCCTCTGCTCAATTTCATTTCTCTCCAGCGACTAGATCAGGAATCGGAATACAATAGACAGTTCGCAAAAACCCAGGAAGTACGAGTTCGGGCACCAGCCAACCAGCAGAGAGTGATATATTCAGTGTTGTCAACGATTCCCGAGATCGAGGATTTAAAGTCGGAACAAAGAGAATGTTTGGTGAATTTCATCAAGGGGAAAGACGTTATTGCTCTTCTTCCTACAGGATTTGGGAAAAGCTTAATATACCAGTTAGCCCAATTAGTGGCGCATTACATACGTCACGACCAAATAGCAGCAATTGGTAAAATGAAAAAAGTACCCGCCTACTGTTGAGTGAATGAAATCTAAGGCTGTGAGGTCAGACGGTTTGTACAAAGTGATACAAAGTAAAACCAGCTGATGACTCAGGCTAGGGGTGATCCTCCACAGATCTGAACTGTAATGTGTCATAGTGCTTTAACCTGCTTGTCTCCCTTGTGATAATTTATACTGTGGAATATTCTTCATCAAGAAAAAAACATTTCCATGGAAACAAGCAGGTGGCTGATCCTCCACTAGAAATATTATGCAGTGCACCTTTAGAAAGTATTTCTTAAGCTCTTCATTCCCGCTGATAGAGATTGGAATAAAAGAAACTTGTTAAATAGTGCCATCTTAAGTCCGTATGTTACTATTCACTACTGTATGGAAAATAGTTTTATTCACGCTTTATGGTGCACTGAATTATGGGAGCAAAGATGCATCTGTGGAACAAAAAGTAAAAAAAAAAATGTACCACAAATTTTCTAAAACACATTTCTCAATTATTGGAAATATCTCCACATTAGAGACAGGACGATGCTTAAACCACTGTCCTTCAATTCACTGTTACTCACATCCAACCAATGGCAGATCCAGACTACATGTCCACATAGTACACACCACTTTAGTACAATGCACTTCCAAGGCCACACCACACATCAGAAATGAAAGAATTCAAGTAGAAAATTGTGCTATCTTATCTTATCTCCCGCTCAAGTCTGCAGGCAGTAGGTTTAAATAGCGTTGATTGTAATAACCCAACCTTTCAGCATAAAAACATGATTGAATTTGATTTCGTCACCGGTCACACAGTTACATAAACCAAGATATGCGAGGGCAAGAAAGATTATATGAAGGAACTATAAATGTTCTTGTAGGTAAAATGCCTTCAGGAAGTTTGTATAGGGGCTTAAAAAAGTTAAATAAAAATGTGAATCTGACTTCAGACAACATAGACTTTATTAAACAGTAAGGAGGCAACAATGTTCGATGTTATACGTTATAATATCGAATCGTTCAATACTGGTGTCACGATTCGATAAACATGTCCGAAAGTAAAAAACATGCCACGTTGTCCTCCTCAGACGCAACAAGAAAACAGCCGCGTAGGGATTTACGGTTGAAATAGTCTAACAGGTGGGTTTCATCTTTCAGTCACTTTTGATTTTACGTTGATAGACCCAGGAATAACAAAGATTAACTTTTAAATACTTTAGAATCGCTTTTGACTTCTCAACAGCTCTAAGCAAATGCGCTCCTATACACACCCGTAATGCAACTCACGGTATGCACGCTCCTTTTCTTAAACTCTACCTCATAAGTTTTACTCAGAAAACGGTCTGTTGAGACATTTCTACGTAATATAACATATTTTTAGTGTTCAGAAGGCGGATGGTAGAGCACAGTGTGTTTAAAAAGAGCAGGGCAGTGTGGGAGGAGCTACTGTCTGTCTCTGCTGCTGCTGCTGGAGACGTGGCAGAGCAGCACGGACACAAGAGCATCTGTGAATGTAGTTAGGGGAGAAGAAATCATCAAATCTTCATCAAAAAGTGATAATATAGATGGAAGGGAGTTACACTAAGAGTAGACTGGCTATATTATAAAGTATAAAATAGTCTGAGAAAGCTCTGTTCTTATTTTCACTGAATAAAAATGCTGTAAATGATTGAACCAAATGAACTAAAAACACTTCAAATACAAACTGCATCTTTACATTATTTCTATTGTAATGTACTGTATGTATTGTTTTATTACGCAACCTAAAACATATCAAAATCGAATCAATATTGCGACCTGTTTATCGAAATATGTATCACATAGTGAGAAAACTATCGTTGCATCATTATCAAACAGGTCTGTACAGTGATATGGAGGTGAAGAGCGGAGAGACATTAAGTAAATAGTCAGATTAAGCCTCATGATGCTGAGCTAGATAGACAGATTAATGTTATGCCAGAAATAGGACTGCAATCAAAACGCAATTTGAATGGCCACAAATTGCAAACACTCCAATTAATTAGGTAACACAATTTCATCTGCAAACAAATGCAAATCAAACCATGTGTACCAGGGATGGCTAATATTTGATTATAATCTAAGTATTGCAATTAAATTTGATGTTTAAATCCATCCACAAGCATTAACATTTGAGAGAAGACTGAAATATTAATTGATAAACTAAGCCAATAATGTCAAAACATGTTAAAGGATTAAACTAAAGTATAGCTTTGGTTTTAGACATATTTAGACACAACAGTTTGTTGTTTGGTGAGGAATTTTCTTCAATAATTGATGTTTTTGAGATTCAAAAATTGCAACTTGAAACCAGATTTGATTGTGATAGTTAGGCCTGTCACGATAAAAAATTTGAAGAACTATACTTCAACAGAGAAATATTGCAATAAACTATAATGCTGAAGTTGCTTTATGCCATTGAGACAAAGCAAGGTAGTCCCAGTAAACTTTTTTTTTTAAAGCTGCAACAAATAAATGGCAGAATTGACCAAAAAATTTGTCCTGGAAGTGACTTTTCAAACTTCCAGCAGCTCAAGTTTGACCATATAATAGGGATGTAACAATAACCGAAATATCATGAGATTGTATCGTCAAAGTTCTCACAATAATATCATGGGCCATCATAATATCAAATTACAAGTCTCTTTGCTTAAATTAAGAGTTATGGTGCAGCAATAGCTAAAAAAAGAGAGAGAGAATAACATAGACCATGATCCTTTGCTCCATTTCACTGCAGACTACAAGAAGAAATAACACTTCTAAGCAGTTTTAACTCTTAGTCCTTTGGATTAAGGCTTGTAAAGGCATTTTAAGAGAGCCTCCACAAAATATCGCAATAAATATCGTACCGTGAGATGTATATTGTGAAAATATCGTTATGAGAGATTTGGATATTGTTACATCCCTAATCGTGAGCCTACCCTCCATATCATGAGCTTTCCTATAATATCGCAATAAATATCATACTGTGAGGTTCATACCATGACGATATCGTATCATGAGACTTGGATATCGTTACACTTATACCGTATAACATAAAAAAAATGCAGAAACCTCCCCACTTTTGCAACAAAAACATACACACAATGCATATTTAACCCCAAAATATACAGTTTCATCTTTCATACATTGAAAGAAAAGCCAGTGTAGTTATTATCATGACAGGCCTACTTGCAGCCCCAACACGAACGCTCCAGTTTATTGAAAACATTACTATTCAAAGTACACAGATGGTTTTACCCCCAGCTCTGGCCTCACAGGTAGACAATGTAAAACACTACTTTCCTGCACCGCACTGACAACATTTGATTAAAACATCTGCATAATGGCTAATGTTGTTACCATAGGAACACCTGTGATTGATGGCTTTGTTAAGAGGAGGAGTTACACACCATTAAACGGGCGTAATAGTGCGTGGCAGTCATCTCAATAACCAGGGACAAAGCAATTACCAACTCATTAAAACAGGAATGGACTAATACAACACACGGTGAGTGACAGAGATGGGACGCTGTCAGTCTGCGATTTATGCCTCTGTTCTGTGACTGCTGTGAACAAACTGTGTCCTCTGTGTTCTGGAGGTCACCACAACGCTGAGCTTGCCAATGGAAGTTTAGTGAGAATGAATGCACAACTTTTAAGGTGCTGTTTTACGTTTGGTTCAGTGAACACGGGGGCTTACAGTGCTCAGATGTTTCTATTTGTATTTTATCTGCACAGATTTTTGCAGACTTCTGTTCTCGCTGGAAGGTGTTAGTGCTACTCAATTATTTAAAAAAAAAGAAAAATGTTAATGAATAGTAACTGAAATCAAAATTGAAATCATGATTATTCAAAAGATGATTTGCTTAGAAACAAATTAAATCATAGACTGACATATCAAACAGTTGCACACACTCTACAGGTAGGTATAATCAAAGAGCAACCATATGAGCAAACATATGTGCGCAGTTAGTGCTAATAATCTTGATACATACGATGACAACAATCTTGTTTATAACTGATTAAAGCAATAATAGTCATTTTAATTAGATTACTGCACAGCTCTAGGAGAAGTTGTTCAAAAATCACATCTGAAGTGATCAAATGTCTCAATGTAGACAGAACTGTTTACAGCTAACATCATTATGTCTTGTCATGTCCCTTTCCATCAACTGAAATGGCTAGATTGCAAAAACAGTCCAGATGACCACCAATGAAACCTTCTCTACATTTTTGGTTGGTGTTTTTATTTGAGGTGTCTCGGGCAAAACAGGCATAATGTATTAAACTACATAATTATCAGTCTCACTGCATTAGTACATTTAATAAAGATGACTTTCTATAGACTGATGGACCCAAGATCAGAGAAATCAACTGAGATATGCAAAGAATGGCATCTGGAGTAAAAATTAAAACTGGATCAAAAACTAAAGCAGTAACTGAAAATATATATGTAACTAGGGATATACCATATCAGATATCCATACAGAAAAATTAGCTGGACTGAATATTGCCTTCCAAATATCAGTTCAGACGATATCCTGGCCGCAGAGTTTTAAAATGGTTGCCCATTCAAGTCAATGGGTTGAGCTCAATGGCACATGACTCCAGATTAGCCTTCAGCCCGGCTAGGTACTTCCGGTGGCTCTGGGCCGATGGAGCATGCGCAGTAGTGCTCTTTTCTCCCGCAGGGACCCGTGAATGCACGCGAGCACATGCACGGAGCGTGGTCTTGTGTATCACGTGATCGCTTTGAACAATCAGAGAGAGAGGAACTAGAGCCGGAGCTAACGATTATAAAGTGTTTTTTAAGACAACTGAAGGGTTTTGAGCTGAGAAAAAGTTTATGATCTAAAAATATGTAAAAAATCGCCACAAAATCCAACATTTTTCAAAGTTGTAGATGTCCTGTCAGCCGAACACGAGATGTTTGTGATTACATTGCGCTCTACCAGAAAAATCCTCTCTCAGTCCAGGGGATTTTTTCTGCTGAAGTACCAGTGAGTGACCACTACGCCAACTGGAGGCAGATACAAGCAGCAATACCCTATGCAGTTATTTTAATAGATCCATGGGTTGGATATATGAATCAATGTAATGAGATGACTTCCTGGTTGTAGTTGACCCAGAAAGTCTGACAATGTTTGATATTTTTGAGATATTAATAACAGACGCATGCCGCATTTGTATCAGCTTTGTTTTATTATATGTCTTATTATATGAGGCATTGGCAGATACTTAAAGCCATAGTTTTGGAATTGTTATTGGGACTGAAGAAGCTGGATCCTGAAGAATAAACTAGAGCAATATCTCATGGGCACTACTCTGAAGGTGCATGTTGCCTTCTCATTACTTTTGTCATCGTCTTGAGACTATATGGATTTTATTGTAAAGCATTTGTTGATTCCACCAAAAAACAACTTCGGGAAAAAAGCTTTCTTGCACCCTCACACCACATCTGCTACAGCGGCATCATTGGACTTCTCATCTCCGCTGGGATCACACCGGGCCGTGTCGTCTTATTGATTCGACGGCTCAAGTCGAGGACACTTGTTGAGAGGAAGAGCCAGGTCCTGCTGCCCTGGATGTGATTGAGAGAACTCCAAATTCAAATCCGAGCAGGCAGATGAAGTGAGACAGATGAACCCCACCACACAAAGTGCACACAAAGCACACACACAGAGTCACACACAGGGCTGTATACATGAGCAGAGAGAGCATAGAGCAGCAGCGCCTTTCAATCATCACCGGGCTGGCCTAATCCATCTACTGCTGCTTGACTAGGATCCAATCACCATTCCCAACAGGGCCTGAATGAAAGAATGGCAGACAGCCTGTAAAGAAACCCACTCCCTCTCTGCCGAAAATTGATGGCACGGCCGTATAGTCTTTCTGCCTGGTTCATGAGGCATCCCGTATCGAGGAGGAGAACATACCATAAAAATCACTCCGCCTCCGCCAAAAACAGCCAAGCGCTAACCTCATTCGATACGTTGAGCGCGCCGCCTTGTTGTCAAAAAGCATGTTTTGTTAAAGGAGGTGTTTGGGCCGTTCAAGCATAGGAAAGCCATTAGGAAGTGTCAGCAGCGTCTTATTTGTCCCCGGCGGATCACACTCATTTTCTTGTGTTTAATGCACCAAAACAGGCCCATTCTCTACCCGGAGCAGCAGCAGCCACGCGGGGGCTACATGACATGAAAGATAAGGCATTTCGGAAACAACAACAAAAAAATCTAAGGAGAGAAACTTTTACAGTGACTGCAAATCTGTCAGAATGTCTATACTTTGAACTTTATCATAAGATAGTGTCTGGAGCCCTGGAGTTCTAAAGTGGCTTTTTTCACGTCTTACAAGTTGGCTTGTAGCTGAAAGTCACAGCTGGGGCTGTCGAAAGTATTGAAAATCAGATACTAATCAATACTAGAACTAGAATCAAAACCAGATACTTATTTGAGCAAGTATTGATACTGTCATTCACAGGACAGAAATGAAACTTTTCTGAATAGCTTTAGCATGATCTTGAGCTGTATCAGAACAAGTTACTACTGGAGGAGATTTTTCAGAATAGGTCCAATTAAGAGCTGTTCAATTATGGCAAAAAAATCATTATCACGATTATTTTCATTAATATTGAAATTACGATTATTCAATCTATTATTTTTTTGTTACACGATGCATTTATTCAGCAATTCTCTCTCTCAAAAAAAAAAAACAGTTATTGATAATTTACACAAAGCTTTCAAACTGAAACAAAATCTAGGCTACAAAAAATATGTATCTTAGAGCAGTTTTGCGATGTATAATACATAAAATGAATAAAATATACTTTGAACATGAAATAAGGCATAGGAAAACATAAATGCATCCAGAATAAACTATATATCCAGCTGTTCTACAATCTCTGTATTTAAAAAATAAAATAAATATACTTAAAAAATCCACAAATAAATTTTGTTAAGCTTTAGGGCGCAACAGAGCGAACGCTTTAGCAGAGAAAATAAGTCCAGCAGCAGAAATATCTATTAAATGGTGAGGCAGATATGAGTCCTGCTGCGATACACACTCCTCCGTGACTTTATGGAGATAATCAGTACCGTAGCTCCACATTACGCACATTACACACAGCACGTACGGCACCAGGTGCTTGCGGAGGCACCACACGAATCCTCGCAGAACTACGCTTGTCACGCCCTGGTCCTCACTTTCACCGGTACGTAAATCATTTCAACTCTATTATATGAGTCTGGAGATCGTTTGAGACACAAATCAAAATTGCGATCAAAATTGGATTAATTGCACAGCCTTAGGTCCAATTGATGTATTTTTTCTCTTTTGATACCTGCTCAAATGAATATCTCATTTCAGTACTAGTCTTACTAGGTTAAGGCTATGCAATCAATGTCATTTTTTATTGAGATTCAGTCATTTCTAACACGCACTGTTATGCTTGGCTCAAAGCTTGAAGAGGAGTTATGACTTTAGAGAATGAAACTGTAATATTAAAGTTTGTTGTTTTGTTCAGGCAACTAAAAAAATAAAGGCATTTTTATTTGTTTTTAATAAAATAACCAATTATATTTAATCAGAAACTCGTGTATCTAATAAAAACAAAAATAAATGTACCTATATGAGTTTCTCCATTCTTTTCAGAGTAAATCTTTACTACACTGTGTCACTGGCCTTCACTTTTGATAGCAAATGAACCTCTCCTGCAGACACTAAATCAATGCAGCATTCGTCTGGTCAAATTGCACAGTCATAGTTTTAAATCACTTCTGCCATGGGTTGTTTTTCTCCTGTTTGTATGACTCCTCGCTCCTCTTGAAGGTGGAATAGAAAAGTACTTTCAATTAAAGAGAAAATCGGGGGATTTCAGTCGTCTGGGCAACAAACTGAATTAATTATTTTTGACCAGATTCTAATTACGAAGCCATGTTCTGCTCTCCGTTTTACAGGGTGAACCGCTGCCTTGTGGGAAAATCACAGGGAAACCCCCCCAGAGCTCCTTTTAACGAAGTATGAATAATTGAAAGTGTATTATTTTTAACAGCTTCATAATATTAATTGGGCTGAGTTGCGCATTTAGTATTTATGAGTAAGCCCCGTACCCAGCTGTGTTGCATGTAATCGGGTGTAACGTGGAGAATCACAAGGAAAGAGTTGGTGAATGTGCAGTAATGGGATGTGGGGCGTGAGATAGAAAATGAAAATGAACATAGCTTGGATGCGAGCAGATACATCTTGATCGCAAAAACAGTCCAGATGACCATTGGTGGAAGGTAACGAAGTAGAAATGTAAAAGTACAATACTCAAGTACAATTTTTAGGTATCTGTACTTTACTTAAAAAAGTGCACTATCTAACTTTTTGGTTGGGGGTGTGTCACCTTAGCCCGATTCATCAGCCGGTTTCACTTTGTAGAAACCGTCTGACCTCATAGCGTTAGAATTCGTTTGCTCGACGGTAGGCGGGTACATTTTTTTATTTAACCAATTGTCGCTATTTGATCGTGACGTATGTAATGCGCCGCTAACGGGGCTAACTGATATATTAAGCTTTTCCCAAATCCTGTAGGAAGAAGGGCAATAACATATTTCCCCTTGATAAAATTTACCAAACATTCTTTTTGTTCCGGCTTTACATCCTCGATCTCGGGAATCGTTGCCAACACAGAAAGTATGACTCTTTGCTGATTGGCTGGTGTCCGAACTAGGGATGGGCATTCGATGAAATTTTCTTAATCGATCGTCGGAAGAATTAACGATCGATTATCGATGAATCATTAACGTTTTTATATTAAAATGATCATCATTATTATTACTATCTGCACTACTAATCTGCATAAATAAATTCAACTTTACGACATATAAACCGTAACGACTCTAGAGCCACATCAATCCGTTTGACATTATAATGTGTTTAATTCAGTTTTGCGCAACTCTCACAGAAACCGCATGGCTAATTTGCATAAACTCAGCGAAGATAAAACTACAGCTCTTGTGCCCTGATGCGGTCAATTTCTGTTGGATTAAAAGACACGACTCAGTGGAATATAGGTTAGTGTGACCAGATTTGCGTTTGTCAAAACCAGGACACCGTACGGGAGGTGGGAGGTGGGGACTCGTCATCGACATTGCGCAACTCTCACCTGGTAAAGCTTTTTCCCACTGGACACAGAAACATGTGTTCCTGCTTTGTATACACTGTGCACATGGACTCACACTTGTCCCGAACGCAACGGAAAGCGTGGAATTTCTTGTACAAGTCATCGTTAAATACGCATATGCACTTTGGTACGTTGCAGGCGGACTGATTGTTTGTGTCTCGCTCCTTCTGAGTGCAGAGAGCTACTTGTACGGATCCCTGTTTGGTCACGCTACGCACAGCAACCTACATTCGGTTTGTCGATTAAAATTTACGTAATCGATGAAATTCTTAATGATCAATTATCGATTAATCGACTAATCATGCCCATCCCTAGTCCGAACTCACACTTCCAGGGTTTTTGCAACCTGTCTAGTGTATTCCGATTCCTGACCTAGTCGCTGGAGAGAAATGAAATTGAGCGAGGGCACTAGGTGGCGCCAGCCTGGCTACCGTCACCTGCTTGTTTTTATGGATATGTCATTGCTCTGCCTGGAATGTTCCAAATTATGACATTTAACAGCTCTACCTTACATTTATTCAACTACAGGTGGTTTAATTGCTTGAAAATACCAAGAAAAACGTTCATTCTGACTGTGAGCGGGGTTGCCTCCCCACAGATCTGACCTCTAACTTGGTCTGGTTTGGTCTCCAAGGAGATAGAAATGTTTATTGCCATACTGTGAAATATCCCAGGCAAAAGCAATGACATCTCCATGGAGAAATTTATTTGACAGACCCTTCACCAGAAACTTTGCACAATGCACCTTTAAGTACATTTTAGAGTAGATACTTTTTACTTTTACTTCATTACATTTGAGAGCATGTATCTGTACTTTCTACTCCACTGCTACTACTATTTTAGATCTGGACTGAAAAGTAAAAAGTACTTTTCTCTATGGTTTGAGACCGGCTGAAACTTATTTTTCGCGCATTTAATTTGAGTTTCTGTCTCAACTTTGGGCAAACTAAATACAAATGCCCCAAAACAGCTACAAAAATTAAGAAATCACATGAATCACATTTTTTACTATTTACTGCGTACATCTTGGGCTTGCTATAAATGCCCCTTTCTGCCTTTTGGCTCTGACTCCATGAACTCAACTGGAGCGTCATAATTTGAAAACAGAATACAAAATACATCACAAAAACTCCTCATGCATTGTTCATAAAATCATATTATTTATAAATTATAAAATATTCATTGTGGTGTGTTTTCAAGCATCAAAAAGTTAAGCCCGAAGTAGAGATGCTTTATCTATTTTTTGAGTGTCAAAATAGGGCTTTGAAATTCAGATTTATTAAGAAACATAAAAACACTGGATTATTTAGCTGGAACTCAATATTGAGGCATTTCCGGTAATAATAATTCTGAGCCGTATAGTGCATGGGTATAGCAATGGTTGGAGGAAATTGTATTCATTTTTGTGCCATCAAAATTGATGTGGAAATTATGATTCAATAAAAATAGAAAAAAAAAGAATTTACATGCACTGAGTGATCAAATAAAAAGGAAATGAGAGTAATACATAATATAAAGTGAATGTGGGTTGATGGAACATTTTGAAAGGGTGTGTAGTATAGCACTGCATTTTGTTAAAGTAAATAAAGTGTTTTTTTTCCTATTTCCAAAAGGTAGGATGCAAAAAATCTGTTAATTTCTCTATACAAACGTTCTTTAGAGGCAGTCACTGTTGGGCAAGTTACTTCACAACTGTAAAGTGTTATTTAGGTCTAAACCAGGACTAATCTTGGACTAGCACTTGGAACCTAGGACCGCCCCTGAGAGAACCCCGAGCCCATAGAGCAGGGTGTCCGCAAATCGCGATTGGGCGTCAGCTGTGATTAGTCCTGTGGAGCGCGGAGCTCTGCGCCGGTCATTTTGCCCGCGGTTATCCGACGGTCTATGCGGGCGCACCTCCAGGCTCGTCCCGACATTCAGAACTGTATCAATGGCATTTCACCGCTGCTGATATTGTGGTGATTTTAGCGAATTTGTATGAAGAAAAACGAAAACCCCACCACTTCAATCTAGGTTAAAAAAGCTTTGCAACACACATTACTGACATTTGTGCCGAGTAAACTATTACCATTTATTTCCTGTAATGCCTTACATTACTGTGTTATAGTAAAAAGTAATGTATTACAAGAATTTGTTACTTTTATAACCCATTACTCCCAACACTGGAGGCAATGCATATTATAAAGATTATGTAAAAATGTTGATTTTGTCAAAATGTCACTGTATGGCAAATGATCACCTAAATGCTCATTCATCACTACTATGAAATCAACCGAGATCATGTGAATGCCTCAATGTAAACCAACCTCTCTCAAAAACTAATTTCTAGTGGTGTGACAACTCTACAAAACAAATGACCCCCATTTTTTAGTCGGCAACAGGATTTAGACATACATTTTGTTTTTATTTAAAGCTCCTATGATCTGCAACATTAACTCTTGTGAGCTTTTAGTCGTGTTATCACCTCTTCAAAGACATAACTTGAGTTGTATTTAGTTTTGTTCGCACATGTTTGAGTAACCCTTTATCACTCTATTATTAGTCGGTTTACTTCTCCAAAGCTGAAAATGCTCTGATCCACCTTATGATGTCATGTGGATGTAATTTTCAAGTTAACAGCTACTTTTATCTTTAGTTCAGAAGAGTTTGGCAATTCCAGGGCTGAATCTGTTCAAATGATTCTAGTGAGGGTGTGTGAAGTTTAAAAACGCAGTGGAGCACTTCCTGTATTATCACATAACATCACAAAGTGGAACAGAATCAGTGCGAGAAAAGAACGCAAGATAAATATGCTTATTTTGTGTGTTAAACTTGCATGAATGAGATAAAAACACAACTCCAGCTATGAGGAAACATAATAACATAGATCAGAAAATACCACAACATCAGCACTTTAACAGATGCAAAGACATGTCTTATTTCCCCTTTTATATTACCATGGCAATATATCTGAAGCGTAAAAGTGTGCTTATAAATTCCCGACTGTTAGCTGTGATCAAATGGCACTAGTCCAGGAGAAGCGGCCTGCTGGGACTTTGCTGCAGGAGACTCTAGTCTGTTTAACAAAGACAAATACCTGATACCTCCTCTGCTTTATTTAGCACTCTCCTCCAGCACAACTGCCATTTACTTTGTACAGGGACCCTGATTGACACACGCAATGTAATCCCTGTGTGTGACAGAACTGTATCGACACTGTGCTAAAGTGGACGGTGTTCAAGACAGGCCCAGCATTTTTCCCTTATAAAGCAATGTGCCTTAAAGCGCCCATATTACACCATTTTCTGATCTAGGTTATATATGTTGTTTCCTCATCAAACGTACCAAGAGTTGTGTTTTGTTTCATTCACACATGAGCTAAGTTCTTCTATCAGACTGAAAACACTGTTCCACCTTATGATGTCATGCGGTAATACAGGAAGTGCTCCACTGTGTTTTTAAACTCCATACACCTTCACTAGAATCAGTTGGATGATTTCAGACAATCTCTGCTGAACTAATGGTAAAAGGTATTGGTTAACTTGAATATTACCACTGTATGATAGGAGTGTAACAATATCCAAGTCTCACGATACGATATCGTCACGGTATGAACCTCACGGTACGATATTTATTGCAATATCGTGGAAAAGCTCACAATATGGTGGGGAGGCTCACGATTAGGGATGTAACAATATCCAAATCTCTTCTGTACGATAGTTACGAAATATTTTCACTCGTGCTGTCATGCGATTAAAAAAATTGAGAGATTAATTAATTATGATCTGTAATTAATTAATCTAATTAATCTCTTTTTAATCTCACCTAAAAATTGCTGAGAAAAGCTTCAATCTGAGGTATTTTCATTTAAATTCATTATTACATTATTGTGGCAGATCAAAAGACTGATATAGAACAAAAAAAGTGACTTTATAAAGTCATTTATTGTTTAACAAATGTCTCCAAATTGGCTGTTGAGCCCAAGTCTCCATGAATAAGAAACTGTTTGTTGTAAAGTAGCAAAGACGAGGAAATCTGAACATAATAACTTTTGTCTACTTAAAGACAATAAAAAGTCCAGTCTTTCCTTAACCATATTAAAAATATTATTGATAGAGAAATGCTTTTATATATGAGATCACTGGTTTTAGTCCTGGTTTTAGTCCTGGTTTAGACCTGCTTTAGTCCTACTTTAGTCCTAGTTTAGTCCTGGAATGGATTAATCCTGGTTTTAGTCCTGGTGTTAGTTCTGGTTTAGTCCTGGTTTAGTCCTGGTTTAGACCTGGTTTTAGTTCTGGTTTTAGTTCTGGTTTTAGTTCTGGTTTAGGCCTGGTTTTAGTTCTGGTTTTAGTTCTGGTTTTAGTTCTGGTTTTAGTTCTGGTTTTAGTTCTGGTTTTAGTTCTGGTTTAGTCCTGGTTTAATCCTGGTTTAGACCTGGTTTTAGTTCTGGTTTTAGTTCTGGTTTTAGTTCTGGTTTTAGTTCTGGTTTAATCCTGGTTTAGACCTGGTTTAGACCTGGTTTTAGTTCTGGTTTTAGTTCGGGATTAGTCCTGGTTTAGTCCTGGTTTAAGTTCTGGTTTTAGTCCTGGACTGGGTTAGTCCCGGTTTTAGTCTTGGTGTTAGTTCTGGTTTAGAGGCGCACAGGAGGAAGCGCGGTTTATGCAGCGTACGCGAGAAAACATGTATGCGGCGCACGGGAGGACAGCGGTGTCTGTGCAGTAACTACGGAAAGAAACGTGGTAAGCGTGTTCTCAGGTTAATGACAATGATGAAGGTGTGTGTTTGTTTGTGTGTGTTTGTGTTTGTGTGCGTGTGTGTGCGTGTCCCCTCATGTGGCAGGTCACTATAGGACAGTAGTGCAGACATCATGAGCCTATGCAGGTTATAATAAAACATGGTAAACATACAGATCGAAGGTTGGTGAAGCTGGCCTCTTCTATAGGACTAAAAAGTAGGAATCTGAATGACCTGTAATTATTTTTATATTATTCATATAACATAATTTGGAAGTGCACAGTTTGCATGCTAGTTGTTGCTAGTTTTACCGTTGCTGCAAAACTCCACATCAGTGTCTGAAAGTTGTGAAAAGGGCTTAAAAAACTCATCTTGGTGAATAATAAGGATGCTCGGAATGCATATGATAAGTGAGGAATAACTTTGGACCACTGCAAACTGTTTACAATGAACTAGTTCTATTTTTCACATTTTTAACATCAAACACAAATCGGGTACAGCTCCTCTCAAAACATGTTCAGAAATGTTTATCTGTCTCTTTTTAGAGTCTCCAACATACTAAAGCTGCCAGATGTGTCAAAAAAGCTCACTATAAAGAGAACTCCAAGAAATGCATTGCCGTATCCGTCACAATACGATATTTCTTCCCAAATTATCCTTGAGGCCTGTCCTCTATAGACCATCACTATTCTCCTGCGTCAGCACCGCACAGTGACACTGCAGTGGCCTCTTGGAGATTTGGGTCGAGTGGCAGTTTTTGCTAATGCGCTGATCCGGCCCGCAGGGAGGGGGCGCTCTGGGGCGGACTCCTGCAGAGAGGTGCCATCGCACTCTTTAAGATCCCTCTGTGAAGCCCACAGCGTCACGTCTACTCCATTTAATGATCCAGATAACCTTGAAATGTATTGCGCACAAAAGGAAACCATTCATTTTACTCACATCCGGCCCTAATTTGGATATGGACGATTTGCCGGGATCTTAAAACAAGTTAAAGGACTCTTCTGGGTTTCACATTTAGAGATCTTTTGGACTATAGTGAAAATACAGTTCTTTAATAGCACACCCATGGGGATTCAAATGGAGCGCTATTACAATAACGACATAAAACGTTAAAGGTGCACTATGTAACTTTTAGGTTAGGGGTTCGTTACCTGATTGTTTCTATGGATATGCCATTACTCTTTCTGGAATGTTCCACGGTATAACATTAAACAGCTCTACTTTGCTGCATTTATTCAATTACAAGTGGTTTTATAGTTCAAAAATACAAAAACAGCCATTCTGACAGTGAGTGGGGTGGCCTTTCCACAGATCTGGACTAAAGCATTTGACCGTTCTCTACCAGAATAGTTACACAGTGCACACTACATAATTTCAAACACATAACTGAAATGCTAATCCATGGTATTTCAGACTAATTTTGATCATTTCAGTGCTCAAACTGATTTCATTATGCAGCATAGCAACTTTATAGCTAGCAGCCATGGTCTTTAGCTTACTTCCAATTACTTCACCCCTCAGTACATTCATCAGCTTGAGTTTCAATTAATTGTATAAGAAAGACTTGCAATCTGTATACTAATGTTTCCATCACTGTCAATATGTTAAGTTATTTATATTGTTCCTAGTCATTTTTGGAAACTTAAATACAAGCTATGTAAATTTGCAGTTTTCTGGTCAAGAATGCCTATAAGTTTGTGCTGCTTTCGGTGGAATCTGTAATTTCCAGTAGTTGGTGACATCACTAGAAACTGACCGTGACTACAACCATGTGTTTCTGGTTACAAACACCTGGTTGCAGGGGCGGAGTTTAAAGTGTGGAAACCAATCACACTGCTTCTTAGCAACTCTTCCCAGTTGAAACGTGGCTTTGTGCGGAGTTTAGATGTTTAGTTCCACTTAAAGTTAAGCGCAAGCATGTTTTTATTTTACATTTACATTTACTGCTCTTTGCAACTATCTGGATTATTTAATTACTACTTTTTACAACTACGTGGAGAGATAAATGCATATGAATGATGATTTTGAGGTGCTGAGGGAACTGGCTGTGAATGAGGACAAAGAATTGTTATGATGCTGTGGTCATTATAAAGGCATTCTCTTTGTAAGTTTGATTTAATGAAGTTTACGAGAAAAAGTTGTTTTTGTTTACGTCCAGCTTTTCCGCACGTGTGCAGTGGCTGGCAGGCAAAAAGTCAGTAAAGCCTCTCGTTTGCATTGACAGTTGCGTTGCGTATGTCTGTCATGAGATAACTCGTCAAATTTTGAAGTAGCTTTTGCATTTAATTGTTTTGACATGACTTCATCATCTTACTCTAAGTCACTGAATGTTGAGGATCAAAAACATTTCTTTGAAAAGTTAAAACTCCCTGATACCTTGACGATGTTGATGTTGTACGCTGCTGTATGACGATTGTTGATGTTGTACGTCAATAACTATCGACAATTGATGATGACGTTGCCGCCCCAGATGTGAAGTCATTGTGTTTTTTCATAGAACATCAACCTGCCCAGGGTCTACAGGTGGAAATTATCTCTAGTGCTACAACCTGGCACAATGCATCTCTCCTGTTAAGGTTAATGTATATTGCCCACTGTCCCTGTCTCATTAAATAAATGAACTAAACTGAATATATTTGCACTCAATTTAGCTGATTTTATATAGGCCATCCTTAGTTTTGGTATTAATTAGTATCTGGGTGTGGATTTGATTTGACAACCTTTACCAGAAAACATCATAAGATCAATTTACACTAGATTTGCCAATTCCTAAGGACAGACCCAAGAAAAAAAACAAAATTTTACAGCCAAACCTCGACTCCCAACCGTGCCGAACCAACCATTCCATGAAAACAAGGGCACAGCTTGTAAATGCACCATATAACAACCCAGTGAGTCCATATATCAAACATGCTCATCCAGCCATAATGATGAAAAGAAAACATGCTCCCTCAAAGGCCACTTTTAAATGGCAGTGACACGCAGGACACAGAGGCTGCAGCATTCGCCGGAGCAGAAGAGGGAGCACCAGTGAATACATCATTTGGTCGCCCGCGGTAACACCAGACATTGATATAAACACAAAGCATTCGCGCAAATATGTTAAGTACCATTCTCATATGGCAAGTTTCCATGAAAAATACAGCACGCTACAAAGAAAGAAAGATTAATACATGACGACAAAGGCCAGCAGCAAGAGAAACGAGGGGCCCGAATCGAATTAGTGGCGAAATAATAAACTGGTGAGTGTGATTTGGAGTTTATGTAGGTAAACGTTGAGATATTTCCTTCTAATGTGTCCGTAAACACATTCCATTTGCTCTAATTAATGGGATAATATGGTCGATGAAAGACTGAAGTTAATTCTCAAGTGCAACGTATCACTGAAGACTCATAACTACAGTTGGCCACCGTTCAAAATTAATATGCCAAAAAATTACCACCAGGAGTAAAGCACTGCGAGAAAAAAGCCAGGAAATCCCAGCTAGGGTTCTCAAAGTAAGCATATGAAAATCATCTGGTCCCATTAGCGTACGCCAAGACTAAACAAACTTACCTTATAAAACGAAATTTAATTATCACTTGGCCCATCTGGTGTTAGCATCGTCTAGGGAAGCAAAACATAGCAAGAACATTGTGCAGAATTAGCAATATCCCAGCCAAGGTTTTCAAATTAATTCTGGTTACATTTATTATTGGGGCTGTCAAAAGTATTGAAAATCAGATACTAATCTGCACTAAAAGTACTAATGAAAGCAGATACCAATGTCAGCAAGTATCGATACTAAGAAAGTTACATTCACAGAACAGAAATTAACCTAAACCTATTCCTGAATAGGTTTAGAATGATCTTGAGCTGTATCAGAAAAAGTATAAGACCACACAGTCAGGCAGAAGTGGGACCAAGTCATTGTTTTGCAGGTCTCAAGTAAATCAAGTCATTGACCTCAAGTCTGAGTCAAGTCCCAAGTCAAGTCTGGAGTCACTGGCCCATAAGTCCAAGTCAAGTCCAAGTCAAGTCCAAGTCAAGTCCAAATTGTCTGCTTTGAGCTTCAAGTCCTTCAAGTCCTTTCAAGTCTGTAAACCAAAGTACCAAATAGAGCTTAGATTTTTGCAATTTATATGAATTTTAAACATCATAAAAAATCTTTTAAAAATCATAGTATATTAATATGAGTATTTATAGCGTATACAAGAGTAGTAGAAATTGGTTTAGTTAATTTTTACTTTTTAAATATCTTGACAAGATCTTAGAGTGAATGATTACAGTCAGAATAGAAAGAATTCAGATTTAAAAATGCTTCTCAGGTCTTCTCAACTCACAGGCCTCAAGTCCAAGTCAAGTCCCAAGTCACTGACCTTCAAGTCCAAGTTGTGCCCCAAGTCTTATTCCATTTCATCAAGTCAAGTCTCAAGTCCTAAAAATAGTGACTCAAGTCTGACTCAAGTCCAAGTCATGACTTGCAAGTAACCACCTCTGCAGACTAGTATACCGCCATGGACTATACCTGTATGACTGAGGGACTGGAGATATATATAAGGCCACCTGGTAAGATAAAATAAAGTACTACGATTTAATGTTGAAAATGAGGGAAGCTCTACCCTCCCCTAGAATGACCAATGCTCCCTCATAGTTCCTTCAAAGATTTTTGCCCCAAGCACATCCAATCCTGACAAATTCTATATTAGGTTTTATATATCACTACAGGGGCCTAACTACAATTAAACTGGTTTGAAACAGCAAAGAAAATATGGTAGTGGGTGGGAAGTACAGTCCACTGTTAAAAGACAAAAAGATGTAAAGTGAGCACACACATTAATGACCTTAGCACCACTTAAACTCCTCCAACCAAAAATATCCTGCTTCTATGATTCATTATACTGTAGTTACAAACAAGTAAAGTGTTTAATTCAGGTATTTAATAATACTGTACATGGCTTTGTGGGAAAATCCTGACATTTAGCCATTTTCATTTAAAAGAAAAACCAGGAGTGAGACAGTGTGTTGGAGTTTTCTTGAAAATAGCTAAGTGCCTCTCCTCCAACGCACCTGTCGCCCAGTCAGGTGCGCAGAGTCTACTCTACAGACAAACGAATAATCCTGACATTACCACAACCTAAGTATTTCGCAGTGCAACCCATCAATAGGACTTTCATATATTTCCTGTGAGCTGAATGCACATAACTACAGTATTAAGTTAAGTCAGAGTGTGTTGGCTTGTGAACAGCTCTGGTGTGATCTCACATTCAGGCAGCCTTCACCAGTCTTAGTCTTGTTGCTGATATTTAGGTTGTCACACTTGCAAAGCAGCCAGACGGCCCAGCATATTATTGACACTGGCTGCACTTAACATCTGTGAGAACAAGAAAACTGGCAAAGACAGAGACAGCAAGTCACAAATCTCATTTTAAAACTAGGTGGTGAGATGGATCAAAAAATTCATATTGCCATTGTTGTTACGCAAAAGTGTCACAATGCCAAGTAGGACTGGGTATCATTAAGAAGTTGCCAATACGATACGTACCTCGATACATCGGCCACGATACGATATGTCTCTCGATACAGTGCACTTTTGATTTGATATGATATATTTCAAATGAATTCGATACAGTTCAGTAAAAATAAAGGCTAAATCATGGCTGTGATACTAAAAGTCTTTCTGAAACTACTACAAATTTAATAAGAAACACAAACATTTTAATCATCAAAACAGTGAAAATGTCAAATGTGCTGGATAAATGAGTTTCCTTCCTCTAAACAATCAACAAAACCGCAGCGCTGTAACAAAATAATTTAGTAAAATAAACCAAAAATTACTTTTGGTGATATATCGATACAGCAGCCCACGATATCGATACTGTATCATCACATTAAACAGTATGATATAGCGATATTTTGATATTTTTGCACACCCCTAATGCCAAGGAATAGACTTGATACTCAGTACGGGTTCTGATACCACAACAATAATAAAAACAATTTTAGGCATTAGAATGAGTTAATGGTGAAAATTACATTGATTAAACGGATATAAGACTGCATGGTAATACATAAAATACACTCAGTTGTCCTCAGTTGTAGGTTCCATAGTTGTATAAGCGTATATTAGTCTACGGGATCTTATACTTGTTCTGATATAGCTCAAGATTGTTCTAAAGCGGTTCATGAAAGGTTCTTGTTTAGTTTTAGTACCGATTAGCATCTGATTTTCGATCCAAAACTCTACTTGTTTAATTTTATTGGTGGAGACATTTCAATATGTATACAAAGAGACTTCAACTAGGCTCTAAATGAAAAACAGAACATTTGGCACAGACGGCTCAGTCCAAAATGCTGCTGGTGAAGGGTTTGGCACAGAGTAATAAGGAAACTGCCCTAACATGCTCATACTTACCCTCGAGATTGACATTTTAATTAATATTGACATTTGCATAGCAGTACTGATACCCACATTTGTACTCAGTTTGTGTCAATATACTGAATCGATACTTCCACAAATTGGACCTGTAACTTGGTCTGGCTTGGTCTCCATGAAAGTAGAAAGGTTTAATACATACTGTACATCATTGTAGACAAAACTATAACATTTCCATGAACTAAAGCATTTGATGGACCCTCCACCAAAAAAGTTACACAACGCACCTTTAAGACTACTCATTTTTGTCAACGCTGGCAAACTCCAAAGTAACCTAAATGCATTCTGGCATGTGAAAATTAAGTTATTAAAGCAAATTAGGTCAGGACTATGAGATAAATAGCGATGTTGTGCTGTCCTAATTTGTATTGAAGCAGGTCAGTGGCTTTCTAGACGAGGTTGCTCAGACTTGTTGAATCGATCTGCCCATCTCTCCACTTTTATGGGGGAAACTCATCAGGATTCTCCGGATGCCCCCACCAGGAAGTACACACAGTCCTTGACCATGATCTGCAGCTTAAAATGTAAATGAGCCTGTGAATAATGGGGCAAGTCAGCAGTGAATATGCAAAGCTGCACAAATTATTTTTTGCTTATGCTATAAATCACTTTTGTGTGTGGGGAGAAATTTTGGAGGACCCTGAAACCAACCAAAAAGCTGGGTTGTTTTACAGTCTTCTAGCGTCTGGGTGGGAGCGTCGCAAGGTGGCTGAAAGTCATACCAGAAGAACCTATTTAAACCAAACCACAGAATTCTTGTTTCTGAGGTTGTCATGGTGTTTGCTCCGCCACAATGAGACTACATGAAGAAAGTCAGTCCTCACCCTGGAAAGTGGATATTGCTCTGTTTTCTTAAGAATTTGGCACTTAGACTTTTCCAAGCCAGAGCAATGCTGTACTGCTGTATTGGGCCACGAAGGCAGCCAAGTCAACACCAAACCAAGTAGAATCATTTTAACCGAGGCGTTAAAACTCAGACTGTGGTCTTCTGGCCCAAAATTTTTTTCTTGTTCTTTGGAGCTTAAGGGGCTCTGTGTAACTTTTCTGATGATGAAACTGCCACCTGCTTGTTTCCATGGATGTGTGTTTCCCTGGAACATTGCATTTCTGCTATGGGTGAACACGCCCTCTTCACAGGTCTGATATTTAAAGGGACAGTTCGGAATTTTGGACATAGGGCCTCATTTCCTAGTAAGCCAGAGTGTTGGAGACGTGTGGAGACACTTTATTAAATATTCCATCCAGTTTTTGTATTTGTAGAGGTCACTGGTGCTAGGCTAGTGCATGTTAATGGCCATAGTTAGCCTGTCACTAAAAAACGTTTTATCCACTCCACAAAGCACCCAAAGAAAATCCATTATTATACCAGACTGTCGATGTAAATGTCTGTGTTGATTGAATAAGTTTAGAAGCAAAACCAACCTTGCATTTGAAGGATTTATGACTGAGCAGCTGCGAATTGTACTTCATGTTAAAAGCTTGGCAGCGGTGGACTGATATATGAGAAAATAGTCCCTCAACATACAACGATTTACGCGATGCAAGGTTGGTTTTACTTCTAATATTCTATCAACACAGACCTTCACATCAATAGTCTGGCATAATAATAGATTGGCTTTCGGTGTTTTGTGGAGTGGGTAAGACTGTTGAGGCCCTATGTCCAAAATTCCAGACTGTCCCCTTTAAGTTGGCCCGGTGGCATTTCCATTTAAGCAATACAATGCCATCTCCATGGAGACAAGCAGTTGACGTACTCTCCAACAAACAACGTAACATAAATCACTGTTGAGTAGTTTCAAGGAATTGCAATCATTTTAGCCTGAATGGCAAGGTAATGAGGAGCAAAATATCGCATGTTCTAAACTCAATGCTTCAATTCTTTTTTTAAAAATTGTCCACAAGAGTTTTTCCACTTATTTTCTGAATGAAAGGGTAAAAACTGATTCAAAATACAGGGTAGGTCATGATTCACAACTGATTCTGCGTCACAATGATCGGAGACAAAATTGGGTCCCACAATCAAACAAAATGAAGGCTCCGAAACACAGTATTTGACCAGCCAATAGCAGAAAACACTTTTGGTATGTCAATAAAGGCTTTCTCACTGTTTATATATTTTTAAAAAGACCCAAAACATGCTATTTGGACTAAAAGTACAATCAAACCACAGCGTGTTGACTGTTTTCACAAAGATTAGTTGCCTTGTAATTTGCACTTCACTTTGCCATCTCTCCCAAACAATAGGGAATAGTTTTGTGTGTTATAATAGCAACAATGGAGAATGGAGGTTTTATGCATAAAATATGTCTAAGTTTTAAAACATTTTCATATTTGTCGAGACAGAAATGGACCGAAAAGCGACCCAAAACTTTACTACAAACGACTCTGAATGAATATAACATGAGGAAACAGCATTCTCATGAGAAGTTTGTGCAATTCACTTCAAACCCCTACCTTTACAACACTGAAAATAACACATTGGGCACTATAATTAGGCTATGACTGAGACTACTATTAAAAAAGCATAACAAAATCCCTTTCTTACTTTGTACCTGCCGAACAATTTGTGTCCACTTCATTCAAAACAGCCATTATGTTGCCTGTGTTGAGTAGCTTACCTCAGAACCACTGTCAATTACAACGGCAATTAAATTTTCAAATAAAGTCATCTTCTTGTGCGGTGAACCTGCCAGACCATGATGCTTTGAGGCTTGTTTGTTTGGATGGCCACTACTTTAACATCAGATCAAAAGAGCCCCGGCTTTGTACAGCTACAAAAGAACAGATAAGACAGCATGGGAACACGCTAGGAGAGGTTATTTGTAAAACCAACCAGCATGAATGTGGTGGATTAGAGCAACCAAAGCAGCAACTAGCTGCATTGTTACAGGTAGAAAGACAGACTGTAGCTACAACAACTACTGAGAACATAATGACAACAGGATAAAAGTGCAATAAAACACCTGGTGGAGGGTCCAATACCTCCACCTCTCCATGAATAATAATAATACATTTGATATTATTATTCAAGGGCCTAGTCACTAGAGATGCGCGGATGGGCTATTTTTTTCATCCGCAACCGCAACACAAAACTCATCATCCGCCCGCTGTCCATTTTGCACCGAAGGTTTTCAAAACCGCACCCGCCCGCCATCCGCCGATTGATTTTAGATTTTAGAACAATCATACAGCAAACAAACTAAGGAGCCTCGATAAAAATGCAAACTCTATAGCTCATTCATTCCAAAATTCACTCAGCGTGTATGTTCGCATTCTTAATTGTCCTTAACAACCCCAAACTTACGTGGTTTTCTTGCGCAGCTAATTAATTGACAACGTTTTTCGACTAGGCTATTTTTTAACCTTCTTGCCTTCGTGTTAAATACCCCGAGTGGCAGTCTACGCTATAATGTCTGCATGTTTTAAAATATAACTGATATCGAAACAAAATAGACAGATCATCTCATCCAGATGAACCTTTATTGAAATCAGGCAATGCCCTCTTTATATTCCAATTGAAATAGGCAAGAAAAAAAATGCATAACTAAATAAATATGGCCTTATAGCCACTTATGTGTTGGCAAACAGCTGAAATAAATTAGAAATAATAAAATAAACTGCATATAATATGTGCCCCGTAAACCTTAGGCATCAATAACCTGACACAATCTTAAACTTCAGAACATAAAAACGAGGTCAAATGGGCTAATTAAGGATATGACGTACACTTCATACTACAAGCATAGATAATGAGACTCGTCTTTTCAGATGTAGGTAACAATACTAACAATAACTTTTTTTTTTTTTAGTAGTAGTTAAACCGCCACCCGGCCGAATTTAATTAAAATAAAATTTTTCGTCCCGTCATCCGCCCGACCCGGATACCGCGGTTGTAACCGCAATCCACGCATCTCTACTAGTCACTAATAGAAATGATCAGGTTCAATGGATTTTTCATTGGAGTACCCTTTAAGACAAACCAAATAGTAAATATGTGTAAGAAAAAAAATAACTATTCAGTCATATTGTGATACTTCATTGCACAATTTTCAAATCGATTCAAAAATAATTCAAATCAATTTTTTATATAACATTTTTCACTAAAATTTGTCACATTCACTGTTCTCATGATTTAAGAAGAAAAAAATATATATACTTCATACAATTTCATTCATGTGAAGGTGTAGTTAACTATATTAATAGAAGCAATTATTGATAAATCGCAATATATCATTCATTGTTTTAGTATAGGGATATTGTCAGACTCAAGGCAATGGACACCCCTAACAGCCAATGGAGAATAGTGGTACGATTACAAAAAAATTCAAACTTAATTCGATACGAAAGAATAGACTCAGTACACTATCATCATGGGATTTGAATCGGTGCTTAGACAATAGAATGTAATTTTCAACACCGTACTTTCTCTTATATTACCATTAACTCGTAATAGTTTCTCTTATATTACCATGTGGCCTTATATCTGTGTAATCTTATACTTGATACGGCTAAAGATCGTTATGAACTGCTACTCAGGAAAGGTTAATTTTTGTCCTGTAAATGTCACTTTTTAGTAGGGATGTAACAATATCCAAATCTCGTGGTACAATATCATCATGATATGCATTTTCAAGAGGCTAATATAATGTTAGTTGGGACACTTTTTTGCTTTTAAAATACCTTGACATGATTTTGGTGTGAATTATTACCATCATAATCCCAATAATTCAAGTAAAAAACATATCTCTTCATGTTGTCTGCACTGAAATGAATCATGGGATATGTAGCTCCTTATGTTTATAAGCTATTACTACTATAAAACCATGCATTTAAGCAAAGGAACTTGTGATCCGATATATTGTGACAGCCCACGATATTACTGTGAGACTTCTGATGATACAAAATTGCGATATTTCGATAATTGTTACATCCCTACTTCTTAGTACTTCCTAGCTACTTCTATACTAGTTTTAGTATCGATAAGTATCTGGGGAAAACTAACTTTTGCCCCCATTTAGGAGTAAGACAATGACTTCACAATTCTCTAATTTTGTACATAGCTCAATTCCAAACAGCATTTTCCTCCACAGGGCCTGCACATGGAAAACAAAAGCTGTAGAGACAATCATAATGTCAAGCCTGTTCTAGAGACCTGAGAGCTTTACCATGTCGAGGAAAGAGTTGAGACGAGTTTGTTTTTCCTTCTGAATCAAACTTTAATGATCCAATTCAAAACCAACAAGGGGCGAGACGACACAACAAAAAACTTCTGTTGTGGCTCGCCGTGGGTCAAATTGTCAGCAGGAGCCTCTCATTTCACACTGTGTCTTTTTATTGGATGGGCAAGTCTTGGCTTTTCCATCTGTTAGTGAGAGAAAATCACAACACATACATACACAGTGATTACGCAAACTTACTTGCAACTTAGCTTTCAGTAACTTTATCCGAAAGCAAGATTATTTAGAAATAAGTGTTCAAGTAATTTCAGAGGTAATAAAGGCTAATAAATGGACTGTCTCGTGCAAATACAAAAATATAGACTGAAAGGTGGAAATGTGTGCAATCAGATCAGCAAAGGGAATAAATGTTTTAAAATCTACAGAGATGTTAAAATGTCAAATTAAAAGTTGCACTGTGTAACATTTTTAGTGTGTGGTCCGCCACCTGCTTATCTCCATGGAAATGTTATTGCTTTGTCTAGATTCTATAGATTATAGTATGGTATAGATCAGAGATGGGACCAAGTTGTGGTTTTGCAATTCTCAAGTAAGTCTCAAGTCTTTGACCTCAAGTCTGAGTCAAGTCCCAAGTCAAATACAGGCAAGTCAAAGTTGGGCCTCGAGTCACTGGCCCATAAGTCCAAGTCAAGTCCAAGTCATCTGCTTTGGTTTAAAGACTTGAAATGAGTTTTTTTTTTTTTTTTTTTTTTTTTTTTTGCAATTTATATGATTTTTAAGATAAAATGTACTTATAAAGTCAAAGTATATTTATATGAGTATTTATAGAGTATATAAGAGTAGTAGAAATGCAAATGTTTGCTTTTTAAATGTCTTGACGATCTTAGTGTGAATCATTATGGTCAGAATAGAAAAAAAATTCAGATTTAAAAGGGCTTCAAACCTTCAAGTCACAGGCCTCAAGTCCGTGTCAAGTCCCAAGTCACTGACCTTCAAGTCCCAAATCTTAGTTCATTTTATCATGTCAAGTCTCAAGTCCTAAAAATAATGATTCAAGTCTGACTCGAGTCCAAGTCACAACTTGCATGTCCCCACCTCTGGTATAGATTAAACCCATCTATCACACATCTACGCTACATTACAGTTCAGATTTGTGGAATTATTGTATTTTTGAGTAATAAAAACATCCGTAATGATTGAATCTTCAAGGAGAAAAAAGGTAGCGGACACTCCACCAGAAAAGCTACGCAGTGCACCTGTAAATGAATATAATAAAAATGTAAACTTAAAGGTTTGTATTAGTCTGGAGTGTAAATGTAGACAGGAATTACATATAAATTTTTGAGTTTTTGAATTTGAGTGTTGAGTGAATGTAAAAGGCTTCTGGTGTTTTGAGAGGCGCTATATAAATCGAATGCACTTTTATTATTAATGTAGTTTAAAACGCATTATGGCGTGTAATTGAATTTCAATCGGTCAATCTACATCTCCAAATTGTTATGAAATAAATATGAAATAATATAGATTTAAAAAGTCAGATCACTAATGTACTGTAAGCCGTACACTATGAATCAACGCTCTGACACTTCAACTCGAATAAATGTTAGTGCATCCCATTTGCCAAGCGTTCACACTGTGCATTCAAACCCCATGATACAAATCAAAAAGCTATTACCACCGCAAAACTGCTCCCTTTTCTAATTCAATTTCCAACTTTTTAGACCTTAAGAGAAAACCCCAGACAGCGCAAGTCATATCAGTCACATCTTCATCACATAACTCTCCATTATTGCTGATTGCATGTGCTCCTAATATCCAGGGGCCCTATAAAAAACATGCCTCACTTCTTATTGATATAGAGAGCTCGTGGCATTCTGAGCCAGTGCTGAGTTCAATACATGGATTAACAGGTTCTCTTGGCATCACATGAGCGGTGCGGGGAAAAAGGACCACACAGTCAAAGCAAATGAAGGAGAGAGAAAGCCGAACAGCTAATCAACATTCAGCCGAGCGGGAGAACAGGGCTTGGACTCGATAAGTATCTCGCTGACATGTAGCCTTTGCAATAATCCACTGGTGGCCGCACATTTGGAACGGGCTGGCGGCGGGGTGGCGAGGGGCCGGGGTTGGGTCTGTGACAGGAGAGGGCGCGGCGTGCTGGGGGAAGATGGATGACAGGGGGAGAAATATAGACGTACGGGGCCTATGAGCCGTGCAAATCGTGGATGTTAATTATTAAGAGCAGGAGCAACTGTTGTCGATCGTCCCCAGACCCGCCGAGTGGATCCTTGGAGAGGAAAGGTGTGAGAGAGAGCGGATGACACTGTAAAACTACGCAAGTGAGTTTCGCTTGAATAAAATCAGCTGCTTTCCTGAATCACATTATGGTTTATTAAAAGTACACTATGTAACTTTTTGGTCACCTGCTTGTTTCTATGGATATGTCATTGCTCTGTCTGGAATGTTCCACAGTATGACATTAAACAGCTCTACCTTACATTTATTCAATTACACATGGTTTTGTAGGTCAAAAAATGCATAGAAAAACACACATTCTGACTGTGAGCGGGATCGCCTCTCCACAGATCTGACCTGTACCTTAATCTGGTTTGGTATCCATGAATACAGAATGGTTTAATGCCATACTGTGAAGCATTTCAGATGAAGCAATAACATCTTTATTAGAAATAGTACTGCTTTGCTTGGAATATTCCATGGTATATCTTTAACATCATCTTGCAGTTATTTAATTACAGGTAAATTTAATGCCATACTGTGGAACATTTCAGGTAAAGAACTAACCTTTTACATGGGTACAAGCAGGTGGCAGATAGCCTGATTCATCTGCCAGTTTCACTTTGTGGAAACCGTCTGACCTTACAGCATGAAGATTTGTTCGCTCGATGGTAGGCGGGTACTAACTGATATATTAAGCTTTTCCCAAATCCTGTAGGAAGAAGGGCAATAACTTTTCTTTACCCTTGACAAAAATTCACCAAACTTTCTCTTTGTTCCGGATTTAAATCCTCAATCTCGGTAATCGTTGCCAACACAGAATGTATGACTTCGTCTACATCCATCTCGACCACTTTGTTTACTGTTGTGCTGTACCACAAAAGGGACCCAGACATGGCTTCACAGCTCTTCGTGGTCTACAACTTCTGGGGTTCGTCCAAACTGTCTAGTGTAGTCCGATTCCTGACTTAGTCGCTGGAGAGAAATTAAATTGAGCTGAGGCACTAGGTGGCAGACCCTTCACCCCAAAGTTTTTATAGTGCAACAGTCAAGCTGTATCTACATTTCAAATATATTATAATATTCTCAAAAGTTCAATTTAACACTGAAAATGAACTAAACCAGCATTATCACTAGACAAATACAGCTCTGAATAAAACTACTAAAAAAAACATTGAGTTTTTACTGCATTTATAAAAGGCGAGTTTTGTGAACAGTTGCATTTGAACATTTTGCTTGGTTTGACAAACTATTATAAAGGTTCAAGGACGTTCAGGTGAGCAAATGGTTTTCTAGTGTGCTATTATGCAAGAAGAATCATGCGGTAATTAATATACAACATTTATCACAAAATTACAAAATAACTAAAGAGAAACGAAAACTAATCTAGAGATAAACATTTTAATCATGTTGGAGAGATTTTACAGTGCACACCTTCATCCACAGCTTATGTAACACTGGTGGGTGAACGCACTGGGAATTTCCTAATGGGGTTGATACTTGCAGCAGGTGATGTTGGCTATGTCGGTTTACATTTGCAACGCTTCACAAACTCAGTCAAATCCACTTTGCGCACGTCCTGTTTGCACACAGACTTTCCCAGACCCTTTTCTCCCTCCTTCTTTTTCCCTAACAGTTAGTGGCAAAGAGGGGTCAAAACACCACGGTCAGGAATGGACATGCACGATGTGAGAACATGGTTACCGGTTCAGTCATTACTATCACTTACAATCCTTCGCGCGCTAATCTGTGTTGACTTAATAATAGGAGTAATGCGCGTTTGCGTGTGAAGCGTTAAGACCATTAACTGAGCGATGCCGGAGAGGCGTGAGAAAGGGACAGGAGACAGACTGGAAAACCTGGACAATACTGTAACTAAGTAGATTTTGTGTCCAGACCAATAACACTCTATATATTACACAAAATCGAGTCTTGTGACAGCTAATCCATGTTATAAAGTGGTTACTTCACCAACATACCTGGAGTTGTTTTGTTTCATTCACACTAGGGATGTAAAAATAACCAAAATATCGTGATATCGTATTGTCAAAAGTCTCACAATAATATCGTGGGCTGTCACAATATATTGAAACACAAGTTCCTTTGCTATGCATGGTTTTATAGTAGTAACAGCTTATAAACATAGGGAACTACATATCCCATGATTCATTTCAGTGCATCCAACATGAAGAGAAGTGTTTTTTACTTGAATTCTTGGGATTATGATAGTAATAATTCACACCAAAATCTTGTCAAGGCATTTTAAAAGCAAAAAACAGTCCCATCTACAATTATATTAGCTTCTTCAAAATATCGAACCTTGAGATTTGAATATCGTTAAATCCCTAAGTCACACATATTTGAGAAATCCTTTATTATTAGTCTGTCTACGTCTCCAAAGCTCAAAAACAACTCCACCTTATCATGTCAGGAAGTGTTAGTTTTCAAGTTAACAGCTATATTTTATTTAGTAGCGAGGAAATTCCAAGGCCAAAATTATCCAAATGATTCTAATGAGTGAATAAGGACCACATGACATCACAAGGTGGAACAGAGTTTTCTGTTTGAGAGAAGAACTTCAAGATTTGTGTGTTAAACATGTGAGAATGAAACAAAACACAACTCCAGGTATGTTTTGAGAAAGAAATAATGGCCCTTTAAAACAATGCATTCGAGATTGGCGTAGGCCATATTGTAAAAAAATATATATATAATCACCAGATCACTTTTTATTTACTTATTTTACTTACTTACTACTTCCTTATTATTGTATTTGTACTGTATTTTTATTGAGGTAAATAAAGACGTCTGCTCTACAGAGCCTACAAAATGCCCCAAAAACAAAATGTCCTGACTTATTCTGCATAAAAACTGCTAACCCTGTAGTTCAGACTAGTTCAAACCTAAGCCAATGATGTTCATTATGTCTTCTTATATACTTTAACTTCTTAGTTCTTTTAAAGACAATGCAGTAAAGTGTATTTACCTTGTTGACATGTTTCGGCTGCTAGTAAGCCATCTTCAGAACTTCACCGGTGTCATATATCAGCTTTGTTACTTCCTGTAGTGGTCAGCCTGATGGACCTGGCAGGTCGCTCAGACTGACCACGCCTCCCGTCGCCCGGTGTTCTCTGGAGGAGGGTGTCCCAGGTGTGTGAAAGGAGGAACGCTCCGTCATCACGGTTAATGCTGTCCATGCCTCGCTTTCTGATTTCAATGGCCTCCTTGATCCAGCGTTTGAACTTGTTGTTTTCCGATCCAATGACCCGAGCCCCGTCCCAATCCATAATGTGGTTGTTCCTTTTACAGTGGTCTGATATGGCGGATTTTAGGTTTTCCTGTTCTGCTTTGTCTTTTTGTGTTCTGGTGAGTCTCCCTGACGTTTCCTTTTCGCATTCCTTTTGGTGTTCCTTTTTTCGGATGTGGAATGCCCGGCCTGTTTCCCCTATGTATGATTTATTGCATGATTTGCATTGGATTTCGTAGATGGCATTGCATTTTTGTTCTTGTGGGATTTTGTCCTTGGGATGTACGAGTAGTTGGCGGAGTTTTGTGTATGCGAAAAGAAACGTCAGGGAGACTCACCAGAACACAAAAAGACAAAAGCAGAACAGGAAACCTAAAATCCGCCATATCAGACCACTGTAAAAGGAACAACCACATTATGGATTGGGACGGGGCTCGGGTCATTGGATCGGAAAACAACAAGTTCAAACGCTGGATCAAGGAGGCCATTGAAATCAGAAAGCGAGGCATGGACAGCATTAACCGATGACGGAGCGTTCCTCCTTTCACACACCTGGACACCCTCCTCCAGAGAACACCGGGCGACGGGAGGCGTGGTCAGTCTGAGCGACCTGCCAGGTCCATCAGGCTGACCACGCCTACAGAAGTAACAACAGCTGATATATGACACGTCACCACCAACACCGGTGACAGTTCTGAAGATGGCTTGCAGCTAGCAGCCGAAACATGTCACAAGGTAAATACACTTTACTGCATTGTCTTAAAAAGAACCTAAGAAGTTATAGTTCAAACCTGTTCTGAAATGTGATTCTTATTAGTATTAGTTTGTCAGTTCATATTTCAATTCTTTTTCCCAATTCCTCTGGGCATGCTTAAAACGTGAACTTTGTGAAGAGAATCCTGTTATTAAAAATAGGAATCGCATTTGCATTTTTTGTCAGAAAACTTGCAAATAGATATTTTTGCCACATCGTTGAGTTCTAATTTGATCATTCTGAAAGTTCACATGTCGCTGTGATTGGTTTAATCCAGCTGTCACTCACCCAAAGAATCACAGAGGCTGACCAGAAGGAGAGTTGTTACGCTATTTTCTGATCAGTGTTATAATGTTGTTTCCTGATCACAAATATACCTGGAGTTGTGTTTTGTTTCATTCACATGTTTAACACACCAAGCCTGCATATTTAAGCTGACATCTTCTCTCAAAAATGAAAAGACTATGTTCCACCTTGTGATGTCATGTGATAATACAGGAAGTGCTCCACTGTGTTTTTAAACTCCACACACCTTCACGAGAATCATTTGGATTATCTCAACCCTGGAATTGTAAATCTCAAATGAACTAAATGTAAAAAGTAGCTGTTGGTATGAAAACTACCACTTCATGACATCACAAAGTGGAACAGACCATTTTTTTTTTGAGCTTTGGAGATGTAGACAGACTGATAATGAATGAAAACAAACACAACTCCAAGTATGTTTTTGATGAAGTAACAACATTATAACAGGGCTTAAAGTTCACATTGTGTACCGTATTTTTTGGACTATAAGCCGCTCCGGAGTTAAGTCACACTTTTTGGGGGAAATTTATTTTATAAAATTAGACACCAGGAACAGACATTTCATCTTGAAAGGCAAGTTACAGTAATAACAATAGAACAGAGAACAACAGGCTGTTAACGTCACATATGAACAGTTCTTCAGATAACTATAACATAAACAACAGAAGAGAACAAGTTTAGCAAACTCTCCATCTCACTCCATCTCACTCCTGAACAACTTCACGACCTCCAGAGGTTAACGGAGCACCGCTTCTTCTTCTGCTTAGCTGTCGTCAGACTCAGCATCAGTTCCAGTTAGAATTATTCCGGTCTTTCTGAACCCCGACAGGATGGTTTCGGTTGTCTTTATGTTTGTTTAAATTTTAAATTGTCAGTGATACAGAAGTAATGGTGGGATCGACTGACATGATACAAGACAGGACAGTGGCTCTTTTTCTCTCTTCTGCAGCTGACATGCGCAGTTGAATGCGAAGTGACAGAGGTGCAGGAGTACATAAACCTAGAGCGCCTTCTTGTGGCTGTCAGTGTAAAAATTTTAACATATAAGTCACACCGGTGTGAATTATAGTCCAAAAATACAGTAATATAGGACCTTTAAATAGAGAAACAAAATAACAGATCAAGATCATGATTCAATTTTTATCACCATATCGCTCAGACCTGATTTCATATACAACAAAAAAAGGGCTTTTTGGACAGTCAAGACACTTAGATCTGCACCAGCAACATCCCTCACCACAACCAGTCACTCACACAACTACATTCATGCATGGCTAAGAATGTTTTGCCGAAGAGTACGACGACTGTATGCCTCGGTCAGAGCCGAAATCGAATCTCTAACCTTTAGCACGCGCCAAGTCTCTGACAAATCTTGATCCACACATGTATTTGGGAAAATTTTTTCTACCCAAAGAAAATCCAACTGTAGCATTGTGAGTTATGCTGCTCGCACACAAAACCAGATTCACACCAAAAACACATTTTTTCTTCTTTGGCCCTAAACTGACCTTCTCTGAAAATTTCATTAAACTCTGTGAACAACAACTTTTTGAGGTATTTCACTCAGACAAAGCAACAAAAGCCTCAAAACACAAACTTCTTGGCATGGTCTGCGCAGTTAATTATGTAAAAGTCCTAAACGCACAAAAACTCAAAAACCTTGCAGATATTTCATTGTTGTGTCATTTATCACAAGATGGGAGATTACAGAGAACAATTTCCGAGAAGCAATTCCTATTTTTCTGACAGAGTTTCCTACTTCTAGTCAAGGATAAGGTCCGTATCTATATATAGGCTGTGACAAAGATAAAAGTGGAAAAATGCGTATCCTTGTATGTGATATATTAAGAACAATAGTCTTCTTTTCTTACTCCACAACTTCAGGTTAATGCATTACAGGCGTTGTGGGACTGTGAGAAATGAAATCGCTTGGTATGTCGGCGATGAGTTTGTGTGCTTGTTGCGCTGGTGGGGTCTGGTACACAAAAGAGGGAAAAAGAAGGCTAACAGTTGAGCGTATCTTGAGCTATAAATCAGCGCTGTGGTCAACCTGGCCAAGAGCATTTTCAAACCCATTTGCAGAAGATAATGCCAGCCATTGCTCCAGCCCCAGGGACAGGGAGGTGGGCCTCATGAATCATTGCCCTTTTAGAGGCGCTGCGGCGTGGCTCTCACCTTGCTCAGTCCATAGGGTCTGCTTGACTCGTCCTGGTGGGCAGCAAACAAGGAGTGGCACTGGAGGGGAAGAGGAGGACCGCGGCCAAAAAGTTACAAAATCCTGTTATGTGCAGAAAACTTGTGGTGCAGTGTTCAACTATTTTACTGTATGCCCAGGGCACGCTGCTGGAAACTGAGGCAACGTGCGAACTCAGAACTGAGGTGGGATCTTCAAGTTAAAGGGTAAAAGCTTTATCCATCAAGAAACAATAGCAAGTGTATATCCAGAGAAACTGACAATACGCTCAGTTTTGGGCAGATTTTATTCAGGCGATTTTAATGATTTTCCTCAAATTCTATCATTTAAATTTACTAAACTCGCACAGAGTCCTTTTTTTTAAACAAATTTGTAAGAGAGCTGTGTAATTAAGTTTAAGTTTTTTGTGCTGTTATCTCTTTATAATAAAGTGTGCAAATGAAGCTTTATGGGTACTCTACAGACAGCAGTCTATGATAAAAATTTAAGGCCGATGTGCTGAAAAACGCAAATATCTATTGGACATATCGGTTAGTAGGGCCAAAAAAATCTATCCTTGGGTTTCAGACTGATGATTTAGGCCAGTTTCCTTAGGAATTAACAATTTAGACAAAATATTGTATCTTTTAAATGGTTTACCTATAAAAGAAAGCTGAGACCCAAACATATGAAACAATAACTATAATAAAGTCAACTTGATTCGGAGCAAAAAAAAAAAAAATTATTGTTTGAGGGTAAATGCTCTAACTAAAAACTGCATCTCACAGTAATAAAAATTAAGCAAATGTGTGATTTAACCTGCAAATGTTTGAATATACTACTACTACTACTACTACTATTTTATTTATTTTTTATTATTATTTATTTATAATTTTTTTATTTATTAATTATTTTTTTATTTTTTTTTGTAAATGTGTACAAAAAAATGTCCGTCTTGTGTTTTGGATCAACACCAAAGAAACAACTTCCAACAGCAACAACTTCCACAGGTGCTGCAGATGTATATCACCTGGCTCAGTCCTTTGGGTCCTGTTGACTTTTATTGGTAGTTAACAAACCAGGAGTGGCACAGCAGGGAAATGGTTGAACTGAGGCCAAGGAGTTCCAAAATCCAGCTGGAAACATGCAGCGCCTCACCGCTGACAACAGCGAAGTCGACAGGATGAGAGAAACTGTGGCACGTCTACAGTGAATAGAGCTGGACACCTGCCAAATACCAGAGAAAGAAGAAGAAGGCCAAAGTACTGTGACGTCACCGGGTTTGGAAGCACCATTTTGAAGCTGTGAGTTTGGCGTGTTGCCTGTTGGCAGACGCCGTTTTTGGAGAACGGGGGACTTTTCTATAAAATTAGTGGGCCTGGAAAAGAACAATGATGAAGACTTAAACAGGCAGCTTTAAGAAGGTCGTATTTAGTGTGGGCTATAAAAAATACTAAATGAAAAGAATAGTACAACTCAGTGATTCCAAAAGTTGGCTCCAAGGCCTCCAGGGGCCTCATAGGGACAACAGGGGGGACTGAAAGGTTGTCTAAGCTTGTTTCATTTACTACTTCAAAACAGTCATTACTTGTATTTATACATTCAAGAGAAAATATATAGTTTCTGAATACAGTGTGAAGTGAAAACCCCCTAGGATCTTCAGATTGATGATAGTCGAGGCACTGCAGACTTGGGAATAGCTGGTTTAACTGATATAGATACGGTGGATCCAAATAGCACATGAGCAGAAAACTGCATGATATAAGCATATACTGTGGTGTGCTTAATGATATTTGCTTTACAGTTACTAATATTTAAAATATATCACTCGTATTACCAGATCTTTGGTATTTTTTTTTGCCCTAACGAGATGAAAATCGGCACTGCATACATCCGTCCCATTAGGATGACACCCTCCGAATTTGAGATTGGTCGGATGAGCGGTTCGAGAGTTATGCTTGGAACAGACAAACACAGAGACAGACGTTCTTTGAATTAACTGATAGATTTATTACCATGTTTTCATTATTCATTAGGGCAGAAAAAATAATCACATTTTGAATTGATGCAACTGGCAAATCAGACACTTAAGTTTTTTTGAAGTATCATCATTTCCTCCACAAATAAAATATCCTACACTTCAGTCTTATTCTGCACAAAACTGCTAACCCTGTAGATCTGAACAAACATGTTCTGAAATGTTTTTCTTTTCAGTTCATATTCCACTCTTTTTTGTCAGTTCTTCTGGACGTGTTTAAAATGTGAACTTTGAACAGAGTCCTGCTTGTCAGAAAAATCACAATTAGGTATTTTCATGGAAAAGAGAGAATGGGATAAATCTGAGCACACTCTACATTCAGAATCCACAGTTTCAGTCTCAGCTCTTTGATAAAGTGTTAGCCCGTGTCTTTGCTCTTGTACGCTGACATCACGAGACGTCTGAACATGGATGTAGCAGCGGTCCACAGAGCTGTGTGCACGCCAACAATTGGCTGTCAGCTGGGTGTATTTCATTGTGTTCTTGTACAACGAAAGAAAATCTATAAAGAGATGAAAACCACCATGTTGAGAGCAGCACGTGAGCATGGCACATAATGGCACCAAAGCTTTGTAGGCTGTTTGTACAGTGAATGACAGCTCCAGCAGGGGTCAAGGCCACATGTGAAAATCAAGTTATTATACTGGCTAATAGGGCTGGGCCTTATTGTGTCATATATCAAAATACCGTCATAATTGTGGTAGATGATATGAAAATTGATTACCACAGTATAATGTGCACATGAAACAATTGTTTTCATCTCAAAAGCGAGGGAGATCAGATGACCACAGCTAAACGTTACAGCTAATGGATAGAGCATCTTAAAAGGTGTATTAGGTTATTTTTTTGGTTGAGGGGGGTGGCTGTCACCTGCCTGTTTCTGTGTCATTGCTCTGCTCTACAGTATGACATTAAACAGCTCTACTTTACATTTATTAATTTACAGTTGGGTTTATAGCTCATAAATACCTAGAAAAACAGGTGCTCTGAATGTGAGTGGTTGGCCTCACCACAGATCTGACTTGTAACTTGATCTGGTTTAGCTTCCATGAAGGTAGAAAGGTTTAATGCCATGCTATGAAACATTTCAGACAGAGCAATAGCATCTCCATCCATGGAGAAAAGCATTTGACAGACCCTCCACCAGAAAAGTAGCCTGATTCATCAGTCAGTTTCACTTCGTGGAAACCGTCTGACCTTGCAGCATTAGGATTCGTTCACTCGACAGTAAATAAAAAAAGTACCTGCCTACCAATCGCTGCTATTTGGTCATGACGTATGCAATGCGCCGAATCCCGTAGGAAGAAGGGCAATAACGTCTTTCCCCTTGATAAAATTCACCAAACATTCTCTTTGTTCTGGCTTTAAATCCTTGATCCCGAGAATCCTTGCCACACCAGAATGTATGTCTTCGTTTACATCCATCTCAACCCAGTCATGGCTTCACAGCTCTTCGCTGATTGGCTGATGCGCAGTCTGCAACTTCCGGGGTTCTTTCAAACCATCTAGTGTATTCCGATTAATGACCTAGTCGCTGGAGAGAAATGAAATTGAGAGGAGGCACTAGGTGGCGCCAGCCTGGCTACCAGAAAAGGTACACAGTGCAGATTTAAACACAGATTTTGGCAGCTGTGCAGACTCTAAAAACACAAAAATGACACACAGACTCTACAACTCACGTCTGAGATTGACAAAGTGCTCTTGCGCCAGATATACATTGACTGTAAGTGTGGGGTGGTTCAGGACTCATGCAGGTAAGACTTAAAAGATCTTTAAAAATCAATGCACCCTGACACACTGACCTCGGTGAGTGCAGGTGAGGGTGAGGTCTGCGGAAAGAATCCATACAGGTCCATTTTTTCCCCAGACACTGCAGCAGCCTAGAGAGATTTTCAGGTCATTACACGTATGTTATCGCATGAACCCACATGAAACCGTGTTGCTTTGGTCAAATACACACTGCAATTGTCGCTGTTGGTGTAACAATCTCCAAGTAACCTGCTGGAAGTACATTCTGAACAGGCCCAGCAGTTAGTACGTGGTATTATTCAGCTAACTTACCAAGAAGAGCACAGTCTGCACAGTCTTTTGCTATTGTTGCTCCTTATTTATAATTTATTACCATTTATATTTTTTTCCTCTTTATTATAATGTGATTTGTGAGCTACTGTGTCCAAGTCATTTCCCTTGTGGATCAATAAAGAGTGTCTAAGTCCAAGTCGAAAGTTGTTTACTATGCAAAGTAGCCATGTGCTCCGCTCTCAGCATCTTTTTACGAGCCCCAAAATCTTGCTGCAATTGAACAAACTAAGCCAGAAATATAAATGAATGTACCAATGTGTCATAATCAGCTCAAAGCCCACACAGTCTTCTTTTAAAATACATAGGCTAATATGTGTTGGTGTTTTGTTTTTGTTAAATATTAAGTTCTATCTCCATCGCAAATGTTGTACCATACTGAGTCCCTTATGAATCATGGTCCAAAACCAAACCAGTCAAAAGTTATTATGTTGTACTGAATAGCCTGTAATGACTCCAAAGTAGAATACAAATCACCAAACTGCCAGACGGGAAAATTTCGTTTCCGAGCCTGTATAATTGAACACATTCAAATATCACACGTGAAATTGGTTACCGTATGAATCATGATCCAAAAACTAACCAAAACCTCAGTGTAAGTCAAAATGTATTACATTGTACTGAAAAACTATTACAATAATGATTCCACTACAACAAAAATAAGGTCTTAATTCTTGCTGATGTATAATTGAACACAACACATATTAAGCTGTGTGGAAATTACTTTCACATTCACAAAAAAATCAAACCATTTTAATAATAACGTTTACAAAAGACTCTTAAATTAGGAATCCACCACACCACAGGCTTTCAATTTCTTTACTAATTGAGATAGTTGCGCGAATTATTGAGGTATTAAATTCATCTCAGAATCTCATATCAGTTCTTCGACGCCGTGACTGCAGGTTTAATGACGAAGTGAGTAGTCTGGCAGAGTTACTACTTCAATTCACTTGGCACGACAAAACAATACGACGGAGATACAGATTATGGATTTAATATCTATGCACGTGGGTGTGACTCATAACGTTTCATGTCATGTCGATAAATGTCAAGGAGACGGTTGGAATTAGCTCACGAGCCATAAAAGCTTTGAGACGCGCTCAGCTTTTTAGTGAATTTCTGATGCCATTTTAGTCAAATAAGCACACGATCTGCGCTGCAACCACACCCATAGATGCAGACGAGGAAGCAACCTAAATGGAAAGCTAAAGACCTGTCACGGTAACAAATAATAAACCACGATACAGACCATCTCAGAAATTATTAGAACACCAAATATAAACCTGACGATTCTGTTTAGAAGATCCTATATTACACAAACTTGACTCTTGTCAGCTTTAAGTCATGTTGGAAAGTTGTTACGTCAATAAAAACATACCTGGAGCTGTGTTTTCAAAATCAAGATCAAAATGGTCTGTTCTACCTTGTGAAGTCATGAAGTGGTAGTTTTTAAGGTTTTTAGTTCAGCAGAGATTGGCAATTTCAGGACTTAAATTATCCTAATGATTCTAATGAAGGTGTACGGAGCGAGTGGAGTTCTTCAAATTCCTTGGGGTTCACATCTTTGCAGACCTCTCCTGGTCAGTCAACACCTCAGTACTGGTCAAAAAGACCCAGCAGCAGCTCTACTTCCTGAGGGTGCTCAGGAAGGAGCAACTAAACACAAGCCTGCTGGGTGAACTTCTACCGTTCCACCATTAAGAGCCTGCTGACCTCTGCTGTGTCAGTGTGGCTGCACAGAGGCTAACAGGAAGCATCTGCAGACGGTGACCAACACTGCGCAGAAAATTATTGGCTGGCCTCTGCCTTCCATATCCACCATCTACAACACCCGCTATCTCAGCAGGGTTAGGAAGATCATAACGGACAATACCCACCCCGGCTTCCACCTCTTTAACTTGTTGCCTTCTAGCAGACGCTTCAGGTCCATACCAGCCAGAACAAATGGACTTCAAGACACCTTCTTTCCCAAAGCTGTCACCATATTAAACTCAAGTTTGCACTGAGAACTGTTAATTTGCACCATCAAGGCCTATGTCACCTCTACAATTTTAATGCTGCAAGCCACTTTATTCACTTTAGTCTCAAGTCTGTTTTACTGGTATGTGTCTGTCTGTCTGTGTATCCCTGGTGGGGTTTAATGTATATGTGTAGTAGTTAGTAGTTGATAGTAGTTTTAGTTTTATGATATTATTATATTTTATTATACTGCAGAGTGTGCACTTTGAAGGAGCAGCTCTGCATCTCATTATACCGTGTATAATGACAATAAAGGCTTTTTATTCTATTCTCTTCTATTCCGAGGAGTTAAAAAAAATTAAATAAAATAGTGGTGTGCTTCCTGTTTTACCACATGACATCACAAAGTTGAATAGTGTTTTCTGTTTGAGAGAAAAGCCTAAATATGCAGGGTTTGTGAAACATGTGTGAATGAAACAAAACACAACTTCAAGTCTGTTTGTGACGAGGAAACATTACAACATAGATCAGTAAATAGCTTACTATGGGTCCTTTAAAATATTCAATTTTCTTATGTAATATTCAACATTTTCTGAGACACTGTATGTAAGGGTTTCATTATCTGTAAGCTCATCGCTTTCATTCTTCATCTCCATGAAGAAAAACATTTGACAAACCCTCTAACCCTCCAGAAAAGCTACACAACGCACCTTTAGGTCGATATAGTAATTATCGAGACAGTCCTACTGCTGCCACGCCCATAGACGCAGACTGGGAAACAGCCTGAACAGAAAGCAGACTCTTATCCGCTGTCCATACACATTAAATACACAATAAATCGCATTTATTACAGATAGCTCTAAATGACTTCCCCTCCCTTACTCCTCCCTCAGCACTTTGCACAACATGCCATTGTATTGAGCTAGCGCCTCTTGATGGGTTGGAGAAATTTGCCGTGGTTGCCTCTACACTTTGTAACCTTGAAACGTACTTACTGTGTGATGAATGTTGCTAGTGTGGGACCACGTATTGGGTCATTCATATTATCATAGCACATATTTATATAGAAACACGGGGCGGGGGAAGACTTATCATCGGCGTAACTGCGCAGACGTTTCATTAAAAGCTAATACGAAAAGTCCCAAGGCTTCTTTGCAGTGTGTGTTACTTCATTTACTTGTGCAGATGTGAAATATAAGAGAGGAAAGTATGATGAAAGCGGATTGTGTATTCAAACCATATGTGGTGCCGTGCGCTTTAATCACTAACAATAGAGCGTGATAAAAGCAATAAAAGAGAAGAGAAATATGTACAATATTCAAGGGTCTATAATGTGCTACTTTTTGATCTATGTTATAATGTTTCTTCACCAAAAATATACCTGTTTGAGTTGTCTTACCTCATTCACATATATTTAACACACAAACCCTGCATGTTTACACAGCCTTCTTCTCTCAAACAGACAACACTCTGTTCCACCTTGTGATGTCATGTAATGCAGGAAGTGCTCCAATGTGTTTTTCAACTCCATACACTCCATACACCCAATCTTCCCTGGAATTGCAAAACTCTTTGTTCAGTGGACATTGGCAAAGAGTTATCCCAATGATTCTAGTGGTGTATGGAATTTAAAAACACACAGGAGCACTTCCTGTATTACCACATGATATCACAAGGTGGAACAGAGGAGTGTTTTCAGGTTTGAAAGCAGAACTCAGCCTAAATATGCAGGGTTTGTGTGTCAAATACTTGTGAATGCAACAACACACATCTCCAGGCATTTAGATGAGGAAACAACATTATAACACTAATCAGAAAACAGTATAATATTGGCCCTTTAATGTGTATTACTTGTCATGGTGTGGTTTAAATCTATTGACCTCCATCTAGAGTTGGTCAAATCACATATTTTCTTCTTTTTTTTTTAAACAAACTTCAAGGCCTTCTTTAAAGCTTTATCGGACCCCTTAATTCTATCCCTCAATATTGCATTACATGGCTTTATCACAGCCAAAGGCCTTCACCCGGGTCAGATATTTAAGTTCAATCAAATCACTTCTTGGAAAACATGTTTGAATGGACTTTCAGAGGCTTTCCAAAAGGCCAGGGGCCAAATAAGCGGACTTCAAGGCCTCTATCTTGAATGTACCCGCACGAGTCTTGGCCTGCACGTGATCCTCGTCCAGCTGTGCAAACACTAGCTATCAAAAGGACCATTAGGCAAATTCAATTAAAATCCACAGGTCAGTGGAGTTTTTTGGTGTACATTTTGAATTTTTTGCATTGGCGTTATACAGGTTAAATCTTAAAATTATGCACAGTATAGAACAGGGCTGTCACTATATTCAAAATATAATCTTGACTTCCATACTAAGGAATAAAGAATACTCAAAGATTTTTAGACAAAATTTTTCCTTAAGTTACTGCGTGATCAAATGTGTTTATGCATTTATTTAAAGTACTGATACTTCAAATGAGCATCTAGTTTCAGTACTAGTTTTAATATTTATTTGTATCTGATTTTCATCATTTTTTGACAACCCTAATGTTTTTAGTGTATCAAAAATTGCATAGTTGTTGGTGAAGTGAGGAATAAAGCAGATAAATGAAGCTAATATCAATAACTGCTAGATGTTAACACTGGGAAGTATCTAAAGGGAAAGCAGTCCAGTCCAGGTCTATTCCAGGTCTAGTCTAGTCCCAGTCTAGTCCTGGACTAGTCCCAATTGAGTCCCTGTTCAGTGCTGGTTCTTCAAAGCTTCTTTCCATCTTGAATGTATCCTCACAAGTGAGGCCTGCACGTGATCCTGGTCCAGCTGTTCAAAGGGAGCCTTGAGAAGAGCATTAGCTAAATCCGGTTTAATATCCACAGGCATGTCATCTTTATTTACTGTTCGGACTTTCAGGGCAGCGCGCTGTCAGAGCCACTGGTCTCTTATGGCATCACGGTCCTGACACTGGGACACAGAAGGTGCTCTCCTCGGATCAGGACCTGTCATCTCTGTCCTTCTCTGCCTCTCACTCGCCGCTACACAAAACCTGTCATACTCAGTTTGACTATTATACATATACATATACATTTTAATCATCATTGTAGTCACTCCCTTTGATTATAACATTCAATTGTAAGTTTTAGTTACAATTGTATTTTATCATTATCATAACCCTGTTTTTTTTTTTTTTGTTTACTTACTTTTTAATTTTCTGTTATATTGTCAGATAATATTTAGATTTAATTTTGGTCCAGGCCTGATAAACAGATCTTAAGGTAGAAGTTAGACCACTGTGTGTCATCTGCATCTAATTATGCTCAGGAAGTGTGCCGTTAACATGGTGGTAGTTGTTGTGAAAAGTGCTCATAAACTCATTGTGGTGAATAAATATGAATCATTAGGAATGTTTAAGATAAGTGAGGACCTCTGCAAATTGTTTAAAATAAACTATTTTTTTCACATTTTGAAGAATTTTTTGAACAGGCTACAATCCCAAGCTGATCTAAATCCAACACTGCATGCATCACAAACTTCAAAAGTTGTTATTTTATTTTGAAATAAGAAAGCCAAAACAATATACCAGATAGAAAGGTGCATGCATGCACTTTGAAGAAATCTTGTCCCAAACAACAGAACATCCTTTACTGTCATCACAGTTTGTTTCAACCAAATACTCTTCCAAAGTTATGACAAATTCCAGAATTCAAGTTAAGATGAGATGTAGTGACTGTTGTCTTATGTTTCAGTCATTTGTAGATTAACTTATATTGTTTGTATTTTTCTATATTCTACTGTCCTCAACACAGATTTCAAAAACCCTCCTCTCCTCCTCCTGCACCTCCCTCAAATCCACCCTATCCATCTGTCTGAGCAGTGGGGCACGGCGACTGCAAGCAGCGCACTTTTCTTCCTTATTTTCATTTGCCCATGCTCTGGCACAATGTTCTGTATGCACAATTAAGATTTCTGTTTGAGCGACTCTCCGCGATCAACACGCAAGATCAATTATTTTATACTTTCTGAGTGTCAGCAGGATTCTTGGCTTACATTTCAATACACTTTGAAAAAGGCTTCTTTTACAGCGGCTTTGAAGAAATGCAACATGACAGCCTTCTGTTAGTTATCACCAAACGCAGGTCTTTGATGTCGCCTAAAGATACAATCTAGAAACCCTACTACTGTTCTCTGAGTAGTATAGGTTTGGTCTAATTGATGGGTTTCAGATGTTCCAGACATTACAACAGGGAACAGTGCAATACTGTTTAATACAGATGCACAGAATACAGATCTCAATGTCGAATATGCTTGAAATGTTACACCTGTACTCTTCTGAATGTACTAGTATGGCATGTAGGCCTGCCACAATAACAGATTTTGAAGTGTGATATATTGACAATAAACGACAATGCTGAAACCAAACTGTAAAGCAGAATTACCCTCAAAAAACAACTCTAAAATTTACAATATTGTTTAAAAAAAGACAACAACAGCAGCAGAATTCAACACTTAAATAGTCTGTACCTATAATAGATGGCAGAAGTTCCAAATTCAACCCTCTACAGCTCAAATCTTATTGCAGAACAGAAAAATAGCCAACATTTTCTCAGTAGTGCAACTTGTTACAAAAAGCTTACAAGCTTACAAAAGTATTGTTCCATGTGTCATGTATTGAACGATGTAGTAATTATCGTAACAGGCCTAATGATATGATACGTATTTTTATTTTATGAGATGTATAAACTTCCCTATGTGACGTAGAATGCCCGTGTTATGTTTTCTTAGTTATTGTTGTATGTTCATATCTGCAATAAAAATAAAAAAGTTAAATCAATACAGATGGACAATTAAAATAAAATAAAAAAATTGTTCAAATGCCGATATTTGTTGTAATACAGCAAGTCCTTGAGTCCAGAGTCTAGCTAGTAACAGAAATGGTCAGGTTTAGTATTTGTACATTTACCTTTTGGATATTTCATGGCAAAGTACAACATAATCAGTAAGAAAATGTGGCTCTCGCTCTCCATCTTAAGAGTATGACATCACCACATCACAAATCAAACCACAAATGGGCTTCGTATAATGGTGTTGTAGTTAATTACCCAAACCAAATGACTTCCGTTCTTAAAAGTTCTTGTCACAGTCAACCTGGGCACCGGGAAATGACTAAGGGGTCTAAAAGAGTCCAACAACAGCCTTCAATTAACACTAAGAACCTCTAATCAAAATAATCATGCCTTGTCAGAGAGCAATTATTTAATTGTCATCACGGCGATATGTTTGAATAACTGTGATACTGATTATATGGTCTTGTGGGGCAGGAAAGCCAACATACATTTAACCCAAAGAGTCTGTGAGTCAGTCAGTGTGGTACTTTTTTGGGTCATTTTAGTGCATCAAAGTGAAATATTTATGGTTCATTGGCAGTAATGTATTCCATTTTTAATCAGCCATGATAGAGTACAGAATGAAGCTGGACGATTACATGCCCTGTGCCTAGTAATACTTCGGTAACTACTTTTAACTCAGGGTTACAGTACATTTGAGTTTTGTGGATTGGGAAATATATGGAATCTCAGTCGTGACATTTAGAGGCACATGTCAATTAGGTTAGTCATAAAATACGATCTGGATATTTCCATTGGGGTTTGAAGAGGGCAGATTATACTTGATATTAAAATCGTGCATATGCATACTGCTGAAAAAAAAAAAAAAAAGTTCAAAATGAGAATGAAAAAAATGGTTACTTCTTAAAGTCCTTCCACATTTTGATTGATACTTAGACTTAAATGAATACAATCAAAAGACATGTTTTAGTATCTGTTAAGCTTGATTTTATACAATATTAAAGATTGATATTTGCACTTTTTAGCGCATCAGCAAATAGCCTTAAATCTCCAGCAGAGGGCGATATTTTGGGGATCAATCAGCTGCCAAAAAACTACAAAAAAAGCTTTATTTTAACACTTTAATTCAAGAAGATAATTGCACCAAAATGTGTATTCGCAGCTCTCATTTGGGTTTGTGATATAAATGGGCTCTGGGTGAGTTTAGCAAATTTAAAAAGGTGTACTGTGTAACATTTCTAGTGGAGTGTCCGCAACCTGCTTGTCTTGAGGAGATGTTATTGCTTTGGCTAGAATGTTCCACAGTACAGATTAAACCTATCGATCACAAGGAAGACAAGCAGGTTACAGCACTACGCTACATTATAATTCAGTTCTGTGGAGTCATGCCTATTCACAGAAGAAATTATTCTGTTTTTTTGAGCAATAGAAACTCTCATAATTAATAAAAAATGCTAAAAAATGCTAGATGGATATGTTTAATGTCATACTATGGAACATTCCAGGTAAAGCACTGACATACCCATGGAGACAAGTAGGTCAGGAACCCTTCACCAGAAAAGTTAGATAAGTTTCTTTGGATTCTAAACAATGGTCATTGGTCATACATCTGAGCATTGTTACTGACAAAAATACCGATTATTTTCAATACCGCTCTTTTCTATCTCAAACTCTTTCAACCCCTCTGCCTTTGTCTCCTCGCAGCTAAACGTCAGTAAATATAATGTAGGGCACGCTTCACGCTGGAAAATGAAAAATTTAACCGGAGAGAGAAAATATGGTTCATTGTTCACAACAGTCAGCGTTTAATCTGCATAACCTGTTCGAGTCTGTCACATTTCGCTCCTGTGTGAAGGGATGGCATGTGTGGCATTTAAAGGCGAGCTGATAAAATGGCCGCCTGTTTGACCTTCATGTAATGTTCTGCATCAATTTAGAGGAAGTCCCGTCGTGTTTGGTGCGTGGAGGGTGTGCGTCCCTGTGTCTAATTAGAAAAGGAATGCAAAAGAATGGCCACGACAATGACGAGTGATACGCCGGCACAAGAAATCAATTTATACCAAATGGTTATTGCAATTATCTGCATCAGAGGGAACAGAATGTATTGCAGTGATTTGGTGTTTATCAATGGCATTTACACGGGAAAGAAATGACTTAAAGAGCTCCTAAATTAGTCAAGCCTGTTGGTATTTTAGACTACATTTTAAAGCTCAGGCGCCTATATGCTGGTTCTGGTCAAGTCCTGCTCCAGTCCTGCTCCAGTCCTGGTTCATGTGAAGTAAGCATCAGACTAAATTTCATATTGTGACATTTCTAGTTTTGTTTAGGTGATGCTCTGATGCAATACTGGTATCAGTTGTCGATGCAGATACTGACAAATTTGCTGGATTGAATATCGCCTTCCAAATATTAAGTGATATATTCTATCTCTAGTCTCATAATGTTGGAATTTCTTTTTATTGTAAGTTATTCTATGGCAGCGGTCATCAAACTAAAGCCTACGGGCCAATTCTGTCCTTTCATGCCCCTATGACCGACCCTCCCAGCCTCTCTGCTCCTCACCACTTGAACTGGCCCTTTGAGGCAATCCTCAAAAGTTGTCATTGCCCATTTCTGTAAATTAATTTTTGACATAAATAATAACACGTCTGCATCTTGTATTTTGTTGATTTTTTTCAATAAAAAAATTATATTTATATGAAGTATTTATATTTAAATAATTAAGACGTGTTTACATTTGCCGCCGAATTTTCATCACCTGACAAGCTCGAGATAAAACAGTGACAGTCAACACACGTGCAGAGTTCTGTTGTGCAGTTACGGACAGCGAAATGGTGACAGAGAATTGACAGAGAATGCCGAGTTTTCAAAGAACAGTGGACGACCAATTATTTTTTTGTACGGACTGTGCAGTTTGTCTGATATGTAAGGAAAGTGTGGAGGTTTTCGAAGAATATAATCTGCATTGTCAGGGTCATACAATTCTGTTCTTTGGCCGACCCGACCCCCCATCACAGTCAGGAACGATAATGTGGCCCTCAGAGAAAAAAGTTTGGTGACCCCTGTTTTATGGGTTATATGAGAGATAAATAACAGCTACAAAACAATCACATCGGTTTTGTTTTATTGTATTTTTGTTTAAAGGAAATAAATGTAATTTTCTGTCTTTGCCTTGTTATCAGTTGATTACATATTGATATACTGATACTTAACGGTATAGTACGGAATTGGTATCGGACCTGAAAAAGCTAGATCAATACATGCCTGGTTCTAGTTCAATTCTGGTGCCCTGTTCAGTCCTTGTTCAGTCCTTGTTCAGTCCTTGTTCAGTCCTTGTTCAGTCCTGGTTCAGTCCTGGTTCAGTCCTGGTTCAGTCCTGGTTCAGCATCTCTAGTCCAGCTCTAGTCCAGCTCTAGTCCAGCTCTAGTCCAGCTCTAGTCCAGCTCTAGTCCAGCTCTAGTCCAGCTCTAGTCCAGGTTTAATCCAGGTTTAGTCCAACTCTTGCCCAGCTCTTGCCCAGCTCTTGCCCAGCTCTTTCCCAGCTCTAGTCCAGCTCTAGCCCAGCTCTAGTCCATCTCTAGTCCATCTCTAGTCCAGCTCTAGCCCTGTTCTAGCCCTGCTCTTGTCCATTAGTCCATCTCTAGCCCAGGTCTAGCCCAGGTCTAGCCCAGGTCTAGCCCAGGTCTAGCCCAGCTCTAGCCCAGCTCTAGCCCAGCTCTAGTCCAGCTCTAGTCCAGCTCTAGTCCAGCTCTAGCCCAGTTTTTCTATTGTACAGGGATAATGAAAAACACCAATGGTTGCTCCTTTCATCCCCATCGGAGTCTAGCGTGAGATGAACGAGTATGTGATCCGTGCACTTTTGCTGACGGGGCAGATGTGCACAGAGCCACTGAGGTCTAACACGCCTGTCGCTCCTGTCGCTCCTGTCACCGTCCCAGGACATTTACCAATACCCTAGGGTGATGGAGCTGTGGCTGGAACATCCAATGAGGATCAGGGAAACAAGCCGAGGAATTACTGTCCCCCCAGTGTCACCTCTATGAGACATGACGACACACAGGGTTTAAGCAAGACTGAACTGGATTTATGTTTAAAATACAGGATTCTGCTCAAAGTTCATATTTTTAAAAAGTGCATTGTGTAACTTTTCTGGTGGAGGGCCAGTCAAATGTCTTTCTCCATGACAATGTTAGTGTTTTTTTCTGGAATGTTGCACATTGCATGGAATATGAACTAAGAAACACAAGAATCACATTTCAGAACGTGTTTGTATCATAGACTGTACATATAAATGGACAAAGCTAATGCACTAGCCGCCTCATTCCAAATAGGAAGTTCGCAAGCGGGTTCTTCCAACTCCTACTGACCCTGGCTCCCACTGACTTACATTGGAATATACTGTCACTTCTCTGTCCTTAACTGCTGCAGTGAGTCTCGTCATTTTGGTCTTAAAATGTTTGTATTCACCCGCTCTACATGATCCTGGTGTTTCTTTTTGCTCTTATTTGTCCAACAACAACAAAAAAAATCCTATTCCTAATATAGAGCCTGGCTCCAAATTCACTTCTATAACTGTGAGCATCACAAGCTTCATTTGAGTGTACGGTTTGTACAGATCTAAACTACAGGGTTAGCCATTTTCATGCAGGATAAGACACGATAAATGTGGGGTCTGGAAGAAATTATGGTACATCAAAAACTGCAGCCTTTGAGATTTGCTAATTGCATCCAAAGCTCATTCAAAGCCCATGACCTGTGACCTATGGTCATGAGCTTTGGGTAATAACCGAAAGGACAAGATCATGGATACAAGCTGCCGAAATGGTTTTCCTTCGCAGGGTGGCTGGGTGTTCCCTTAGAGATAGAGTGAGAAGCTCAGTCATATGGAAGGAGTGTGGAGTAGAGCCGCTGCTCCCCCACGTCCAGAGGAGCCAGCTGAGGTGGCTCGGGCATCTGTCCCTCCAGGACACGCTGGAGGAAATATTTGTCTTGGTTGGCCTAGGAACGCCTCAGGGCTCCCCCAAGGAGCAGGAGGAAATATCCAGGGTGAAGGAAGTCTAGGAGTCCCTGCTTAGACTGCTGCCCCAACGACCAGATAAGTGGAAGAAAATGTATGGATTGTGATTTTCAATTTGACTGCAGCTTGAACAGTTTTCATACAAAACATTAAAAGTTACTAAAATTCAGAATATCTGATCTTGACTTGAGTAGGAAAACCAAATCTTATTAGAGCTGAGCAGTAAGTCAAAGAAATGAATCAAGACTTCTTCCTCATATTGATTTTGATTTACAATTAAATTAACTTTAAAAAAATGAAATCATAGAGTTTCCATTACTGATTTAATTCATTTTAAACAGCTCCACACACACAAGCACACACACGCACAATTGACTGACTGACAGGATTAATTAAAAACCTCACAACACACAACATTGCACATAACAAGCAACATTGTGTTTTCTTTTTCAAATCCCTTCCCAAAAATATGACAACATTACAACTGTACAAATATAGCGCCACAAAAGAGACTTCACTTGCACTGTATTCTGATCCAGTTTTGCTCATGGAGTATCCAGTTGCACAGTGCATTCTCTGGCGTGCGATTCTTTACATGGAGCAGATCAGTCAGTGTGTACGGCCACTGTAGGACATCAATCTACACCGGCTATGGCCATTATTTATTCATGCTGGGGCTCGGGTTGCATGACTGTACAGGACATAATCAGAGAGAGAAAAGAAGTGACGTATTCAATGTCACAATTCTAACAAGAAATCTTTGGCTTGAAATTTGTAGTTTATGTGCAAGTTTCTTTGTAACATGATTGTACTATTTGTATTTGTATATGTATTTTTATTGCCAATTAAAACAACTAAACACTACTAATCTTTTTTTACAATATTTCTTTTCTATGTTCTCAGATTTGTCATGTGAAATCGCAGTATTGCACAATTAATTTAAACAATGCTTAATAATGAATGTTTTGTGCAAGGTAATTCGACTTAGTGGCATCTATTGTCCCAACTTTTTTTCTACTCATTTCAGTATTAACTTTAGGGATGGTCCAAAATAGATTTTTTGAGCTGATGCCAATATTTGTCTTGCTTCTGTGACCGATAACCGATATTTGCTAATACCGATATTTTAAAAATCTGTAGTAGAAACCAAATTTATATTAAGTTATAGTCAAGTTTTATGAACGTACTAATTATTAAAAAATAGTAACAAAATGTATTTGGTTTTAATTGGTTTTAATTAATCTGGTTTTAATTCATATTTTCAATTTCATGACAAATCTGATGCACTAAGAACAAAGTGGGAAATGACACGGGCAGACCAATATCTGAGGAAATCCACTGATATCGGCAATAGTTGATAATCAGTCCTTTTTATGAGTTTTAATGAGAGTCATTTAACACACAAATACACAAATTTATTCTAAACCTTTGCTCCACACCACATGCTTTTAGTGACAAAAGACTAAGGACCTCACAAATAAAAAACACCCAACCATAACATGACGTGACTGAATTTCAGCAATTGCTAAAATTCAATTGCCCACCACCATCATACCATTTAAAACACAGCCAATTGGCAATAAAACATGAATATGATGAGAATAAACAATGCACTTTCATGTAGGAGCTGAGAAGTTTGGAACTGAATGGACTCGTGCTGAGAACCAAAGCCATCTGGGAGTGCGTGAGATCACAGAGGCAGCAGATGAGTGGCAACGCTTCCTCCATCACCAGCTCTGCATACAGATGGCGGACAACTTCACTTCGTCTTAAACCCAGACATTACTTACTTCAAACACTTTCTTGTACTGCAAAAAGAGAGCTGATATTTGGGAGTTGCGGGAAAAGCTAATAAACACTCTCTGAACCTTGGCCTACTTTTTATGTTTCATTTCTAAATGATCGCACTGTGAAATATTCAATTTGATATAGGGTGTGTAGCTCCATTGCAAGCCTCTAAATTATGTTGCATCTTTTTGCACCCATCAGGTTTGCATCAGTACTTTTATGAAACTCATTCCAAAAAAACCCCAAAACATTTACACAGGTGGGTAAATATAAGAAGGGAAATAGACAGCAAGTTTGGTCTGAGGTGCAAGCTTGTCTTATGCCATTTCTTTGATTGAAATGTTCCACAGTATGGCATTAAACTTAAGCTAAATTAATCTCCGTGGAGACAAGCATGTGACGTCACTAGGCTAAGTTACAGATCAGTTCTGTGAAGAGATGGTAGAGTGAATTTAAGGCATTTTTAAGCACCCGATACTTAAATGTCGAATAATGTGAGTGCAAGATAGATGTGTTTAATGATATACTGTGGAACATTCCAGGTGAATTAATAACATCTCCATGGAGACAAGCAGGTGGCAGATCCCCACCAGAAATGTTAGTTAGTTAGGGCAGTCAGAAGTGAGAGATAAACGTTTATACAACTGCTGCATTCCAAACATTTTGCAGTGTTTTTAATTTAGATTCACAGGCAAAGAACAGCAGAAATGAATCAACAATGAATTACAATCTGTCATTTGATTCTCATTTGAGTCATATTTCCTTTCATCTAACCAACACACTGATGCATTTCATATTGTGAAAGCAGACCACTTTTAAGTCTTTAAAAATAGTGTTGTTACAAAACTAAAATTTCACACTCGATTTTGATTCTAAAGAACAGACTCAATACTCAAGACTCTGATACCACAATGAAAATTTTAAAAAACTCTTTCTTTAGACAACAGAATGTGAGTGTCAACATAGTACTTTCTTTCATATTATCATGTGGTTTTATATCTGTATAATCCCTCAGTCGTGCAGGTAGTCTATGTGCTTTTATACTTGTTCTGATACAGCTCAACATCAACTTCTAAAGCTATAAAAAGGTTAATTTCTGTCCTATGAATGTGACTTTTTTAGTATTGATACTATGGATGTAACAACCAAAATATTGCGATATCGTATCATCAAGAGTCTCAAAATAGTATCGTGGAACATCACAAAATATCGAATTATAAAATAAATAAAAGTGTCTTTGCTTAAATTAATAGTTATGGTGCAATAGCTAAAAAAACAGAGGGAACTACATAGACCATGATCCTTTGCTCTATTTCAGTGTAGACTACAAGAAGAACTAACTATTAAACACTTAAATCTTAGTTCTTTGGATTAAGTCTTGTCAAGGCATTTTAAGAGGAAAAAGTAGCATTTTACAGTTTTGTTAGCCTCCATAAAATATCTCAATAAATGTAGGGCTGCTCGATTATGGAAAAAAATCATTATCACGATTATTTTGGTCAATACTAAAATCACGATTATTCAAACAACTACTTAGATGATGCATTTATTCAGCATTTCTCTCTCTCTCAAAAAAACCCCAACACTTAATATAGGCTACAACTATGTACCTTAGAGCAGTTTTGTGATGTATAAAACATAAAATGAATAAAATATACTTTGAACATAAAATAAGGCATAGAAAAACATAACTGTATCCAAAATAAACTATATATCCAGCTGTTCTACCATCTCTATATTTAACCACACGAATCCTCGCAAAACTACGGTCGTCGTGCCACGGTCCTCACTTTCGCAAGCTTGTAAATCGTTTCAACTCGATTATATGAGTTTGGAGATCGGTTTGACAACAAAAATCAATTAATTGCACAGCCTTAAGTAAATGAGAGATGAATTTCGTGCAAATATTATACCGAGAGATTTGGATTTGGATATTGTTACATCCTTACTAAGGAAAAGACTCAGTATTCACTACAGTTACCACAATGATAATAAAGCAAAATATAATGTGATTTTCAACATTAATAGTAATTTCTTGTGGTCTTATATCTACAGTAGTTTCGAGGTTAGATTTAGTATCCCTACTTTCTCGCCAATGAAACCATGTCCTGTACTGACCTATACCACGCCACTTACGCAAAATCCACTTCAGTTTTCGACTTTATGGCATGTCCCTATTTGCTGCAACTTAACTTAACGCATGCTGGATGCTTGGCTATAAAAAACTATTGCAGTCGTAGTGTCAGCCATTAAATCTCAATGCCCTCCCTGTCCTTTACGAGCCAGGTCTGCGGCGGCTCCACCTGCTTCTTAGCAACTCTTACCTAACAGTTGTTTTAAAGCTTGGGCAAAGGGGTCAAATGGCCAGCTTTTAACACGTGTTGATACAAATCGGGGGCAAAAAGTCGAGCTACTTTTCTCCGTCAATTTGAAGTCTTTTTCTCGGTTTGGATATAATGGCCGAGTAAAGGAGAAGAAGGACAGGGCTGAGGGGAGAGAGGGGGAGAGGGAGAGAGAGGGCGAACTGCATAATTCAAAGCAGACGGGCGCTATATCTAGAAGGTCTTCGTGCCTGAATTAAAAACAGACAAAACCAATTAACCTAACATTTGACCTGCCAATGTCATCCATATTAACGGCTTCCTTAAACTCTTGTGAAGTGCTGAGAGAACGAAGGGTAAGAATGGGGTAGTTATGTAGTCATTTTGTCGATTAATCGGTCCAATGAGTCTTAGTTTCAGCAAGTTTATAGTTTCTGGAAGCGCCTGAACTCTTATCTAGGGCTCCAAGCATTACAATTACGTTTATTTGCTGTAATCTTAGACTTGGACTTGGACTTACAAAGACTTTATGGATCCACAAGGGAAATTATCTGGACACAGTAGCTCACAAATCACAATATATTAAATAATAAATCCAAAATTAAGTAGAAAAAACAGACTGATCTGAAATAAGGCATAATTTTATAAATGTACATAAGTAAAAATCAAATGTATAAACATAGTAATATATATTTTTGTTATTCTGTTCAAAGTTATCACACTTTAAAACACATCCCGATGAACTGACAAAGACTGAACTACAGGGACGTATCAATAACCAAAATATTGTGATATATATAGTCAAAAGTCTCACAATAATACCGTGGGCTGTCACAATATATCGATAATTACAAGTTCCTTTGCTTAAATGCATGGTTTTACAGTAGCAACAGCTTATAAACATCAGGAACTACATATCCCATGATTGATTTTAGTGCAGACAACATGAAAATATATGGTTTTATTTGAATTCTTGGGCTTATGACGGAAATAATTCACACCAAAATCTTGTCAAGGTATTTTAAAAGCAAAAAAGTGCCCCATCTACAATCATATTAACCTCAAATCAATATCGCAATAAATATCGTACCGTGAGATGCATATCGTGACAATATCGTACTGAGAGATTTGAATATCGTTACATCCTTACTGAAGTATGAACTAAAAGGAATCATAAGTACAGTAAATCTAAACTACAGGAATAGTGTTTTTTATGCAGAATAAAGGCGGGATATTTTGTTTGTGGAGGAAATGATGATACTTCAAAATTTGCAGCCTTTTCTGATTTGCTAAACGCGTCCATTCATATTGTGATTTCTATTTGATTGCAATTAATCTTGCAGCCCTGGTTCAGTTAAGGTTAGTTTCTGCCTAAATAAGCTGTTTACTAGTATTTCTCTTAGCAGGTCATGATAATTTTTTCGCCACACCCCCTTTTGAGTGATTAATCAGTGCGCTGGGCATGTCTTTAGATTTGGACAAGCTTTATTGATCATCAAGGGAAATTATTTGGACACGGTGGCCCACACATCACAATATATTATAATAACAAAGAGCAAAAATATAAATGGTAATAAAAAAATATTCCAAATAAGTAGCAAAACTAGCAAGAGATTGGTGTCAAATAACGCATAATTAGATAATTGTATGAGTAAAAATAAAATACAGAAGTAATACAAATATATCTCAGCTACAAACAAGAGGTTTAGTTCGCTAATAGTTTCCTTAGTCAACTAGAGCTTTGGTAAAAATAGGCATGTTGCGGTGTGGTGCGGTGTATTTTCGTCTGTTTCTCCTTCCCCATGCCCTGTAAAACATCAGTGTAAATGGTTTATAATGCCACCGGTGGACTCTGAAATGGGAGACCTGGTTTCAATCAGCAGTCAGATTGCTCTTACATTAGGCCTGGCAGGCGCAGCGGTAAATCAGGCCGGGGCTGGGTGCTGCTGACAGGAGGGAACGGGCTCGGTTAAGGCTCCGCTGTGTGTCCCACTCACCGCGCTGTCTCTGGGCCCTTGGCTGTGGTGTGTGGTGTGTGTGGTGTGTGTGGTGTGTGTGTGTGTGGTGTGTGTGTGTGTGTGTGGAGTGTGTGGGGGGGAGGACAATAGTAGCCTCTGATGGCTCTATAGAGACTGGGCCTTCAACTATCACTGGCTCACTGAGGAACTAATAAGGCCTACTGCTCAGGACAAGTCTCAGGTCTGGGGTTAGGCTGGTTTCACACAGTTTGTCAGTGTCACAGAGTATGAGTGGGGTTGGGCGAGACGACAAAAAAATGTACCACTTTTTAAAAAAATTATTATTAAAAGTGCATTGTGTAACTTTTCTGGTGAAGGGTCCGATTTGTGTGTGTTGTTTCACAGTATGACAGGGGTCTCCAACCTTTTTCCTCCTGTGAGCTACTTTGTGTACAACGAAAATGCCAGAGAGCTACTAATCATAGTGGTCGCCAAAAATATAAATACAAGAGCCATGGTAAGAAGAAGATGAGGTACAGTTAGACGTCTATAAAACATAACCCATTATACAGTTACCAGTGCACAAAATTGGGCATCAAAATTATACATTTACAAAGGAAATAGGCATTTAATTAATCCAATTTGATTTATTCAGCGGAGTACGTATAATTCAGAAATCAGCTGGCGAGCTACTTGGAGGGGGGTGAGCTACTGGTTGGAGACCCCTACAGTACGGTATTAAACCTTTATCTTGTCCTGGAAGCCAAACCAGATCAAGTTACAAGTCAGATCTGTGGAGAGGTAACCCTGCTCGCCGTCAGAATGCCTGTTTTCTAAGTTTTTTGAGCAATAAAGCAACCCGTAATTTAATAAATGTAAGGTAGAGCTGTTTAATGTCATACTGTGGAACATTCCAGGGCAATGACGGGCCCACACCCAAAAAGTTACACAGTGCACTTTTAATAATGCGGTTTAAAAATAGTTACATTTCTTCAATGTCTGAACTCTTTCCTGAGCGTTCCTGGACAGGTTTAGAACAGGTTTTTGAACTTTACCATAACAAATATAAAACATCTGGCTAAAAGACTAATGGATAAAGAAAGTACTTTTATTTTGTATATGAATATTAGTTTCTATTACAAAACAATTCGCTTTTGTTGTCATTGTGGTATCATAATTGGTATTGAGTATTGAGTGAATTCCTTCGAAATCGAGTTTTAATTTTAGTATCGGATATGGTTTTCAACTGAATACACACCGGACATCTTTTATTTTACTTTGTTGACCTAAAATGTACCCTCACCCCGGACCACGACGACACCCCGATGCCAGGAAAGCAACAAACAAAATCTCCAAATTCCCAACCAGTTTAAACCAGTTGGCGTGGTTTAAAAAGGGCTCCTCGGTTTCCCTTGTGCCAACGCCCTGACCAGCGAGGCATCTCAAAGCAGTTACGATGCCCCATATAAAGTCAAGCAACGCCGATCCCACCCACCACAAACCAGCGCACTGCGGATCCAACCTCTCATTACGACTCCTGGGCCCTGAAATTAGCAACATTGAGCCCATATGGAAAGCATGAGGGAGCGTCAGCCTGCTGGAGCGGTGTATGCAGCGGGTGGCCACAGAAAGGCTCTAGCTCTTTAACAGTGCCATTCAAACTGGTAGGAAGGCAGCTGCGATGGAGGAAACGCGCAGATGCTATGGACTCCAGCCCCAGACCCAACATGCTACGAGGAAATATTCCCAACATGGAGCGCAGATGGATGGTGCTTGAGTCAACATGACGGGCAGGGCTGGAGCGGAGCAGCAGGTAGACCGACAGAGGGGAGCCGGAGAGTCAATAGTTGTATTTCAAAAAGTGAATGGCTTGTTAATAATGGACTTTCCTGGCCAGGTTTCAGCGGTTTTCTAGTGCTCTATGCAAACAATGAGTCTGAGCTCTGCGGGTTAAGAGGGAGACTACATTAGACTTAAGATTTACTGACATTTCTATGATTAAGAACAAGTGTACTGCTTCAGCTGGCTCCTTTTGGGCTATGTATGCGTCTTTATAATGATGTATGCATGTAATTTAAACAAAATGTTTAAAAAAAATCTAATAAAAGCTCAAATAAACTAAAAAGGAATAGACTTGATACTCAATACCAAGATATCACAATATTCAAAAGCACACACTACTTAGACTTAGAATGTGACCATTAAAACATTATTATTGTGGCTGTGATCTCTAATTCCTCAATGGTCCAGGTTGGTTCCAAAGTGGTCCATGGGTGTATACTAGGCCTCATCCACACTAGTACATATTCGAGTCGTTTTCGTTGCGGATGCAGTGTTCGTCCACACTAATCCAATAGAAAACAACTCCAGAGACGGAACGATCTGGTGTCGCCAACTCCCACAAATTCATCTGTGTACAGATCTGATCCGGCACTGTGTGGCGCCTTAAAACATTCACTGTGTCTTGCGCTTTCCTGATTCGCTGGGTTTGTGACATCAGTCATGTGATGTTATTGTGGAAAACAGTTTAAACAAACCATAGACAAACGGGAAACAGCGTAGCTAGAACTACTTGCTATTAGAAAAGACAGTTTTCACGCTTGCCATCTTCCTCGGCTTGAAATCGGCTGCTGCCACTTCAGACACTGTGCTCCACTTCCTTGTTTTTACCGCCCATGTGATGTCATGACGATATGATGCCAGCCTAGTCCTGTGACTAGTGTTTTAGGCGGTTTCACGTTACTGTGTGGATAGGGAAGGCTTTGATTGCAGACACAGAAACAATGTGTCTGGACGCAAATCGTTTCTGATACGGTGATACATTTGAGTGTGAACGTAACCATAGTCTATGTGGTCTTATACTTGTTCTGATACAGCTCAAGATCATTCTAAAGTTATTCAGGAAAGGTTCACTTCCACCCAGTGACTGTGGCTTTAGTATCAACACCTGCTCAATTGCGTATGTAGTTACAATACTAGTTTTAGTATCGAATAGTATCTGATATGCACCACTTTTAACAATTCTAATTCAAACTATTACTTCTACATTGTGAAAATGAACCTGAAGAGAACGTTTATAGATCTAATATAATTAATCTTTAATGTCTGACACTTTTGCTTACAACACTAGATGTAGAAAAGTGGCTGTTCTCCAATTTTTAGCAGCAGAACAAGCCCACAGTTTCTGAAAGTTGTTGTATTCTCGATTACAACATTTCTGTAATTAAATGGAATAATTTAAATCACAATTTTAAATGTGATTAATTGCGCAGTCTTATTACAAGCAATCAGCAAGATCATTTTGGTGCAATGTGCCACAGTGGAGCTCGCAGACCCAGTTTGCTAATGATGGGTATAGCAAGCCATTTGTGCATGCTTGCCACAATTAAAACCTGACATTTTCAAATCAATTTTCAAAACAATTTTCGCAACAAGACCACACTTAGAGTTAGTGCATCTTTTACATACATAATAACATTTTGGTTGAGGGTCCGTCACCTGCTTGTTCTTATGTAGATGTCATTGCTCTGGCAGGAATGTTCCACAAACAACTGCTAAATATAGTAACACAGACAAACTGAGAAACCATTGTATTTATGTAAGCCTATAACTGAGATCCATGTATAAGCTGACTATACTTTTTTTTTTCCTTTTACTACCAGACAGATAGCATCACATTCACTACAGCTGGGATTTAATGTCATAGAAAAACATGCTCCACCACCACAGCTTATTTTCTGCTCCCTCTTATCTTAGGCGACGCTCTCCGATGTATAAAGACATAAAAAGGTCTGATTTGAAGAGAAAATGACTGGTAGCTCTAATAGTTAAATTATAGCAGTGATGTTTTGAAAAAGTGAAAATCTATAAATCTAGCAAGCAAGGAAAATATGACAGTCAGTAAAGCAGACAGTAACATGCAATGAAAACAAAGAAGGCGGATGACAATGAAACTACTTACTACGACTCAGAATGTACAATTTAACTAAGGATTTTCTGCATATAGCTTTGAATACAATTATAGGCTTTTCACACGTCTCTCCTAACCGCTGATGTGAAAAGTTTTGCTATGATAAGAACAATAATAATTGCTCAAATAGTGTGCTTTTACTGTATGGAGGTGCTTGAATTAAAACACACACAGACACAGGCATGTTGACAATAGACAGACCTGTGCAGGCTTATTTGAATGATGAAAATATCAGGATAAATGGGAGATATAACAAATATTTTTAGTACAGAAAACAAAATTTAAGATTTATGAAGGTCTGAACAAAGCTGGTCAATTCTTACAGTGATGATGGTTTGATTCTGTCTTATGGGATATTCCTGTGCAGAGGAATTCACTTTTCAATCAAAAGTGAATACTGGTGATAAAGCAAAGATGGTAATTCACATTGGGAAGAAAAGCTTTCATTCAACTCAACAAAGGTTGCTCAAAATGCTGGTTGACATGATAGAAGATAAGGCTGAGAATCACAGGGTCCCTCATTTTTCAATGTTACGATGCTCAATGTATGGCTCAAAATACAATATTGCCACAATATGAAGATATATATCATAAACGATATATTGCACATGATACTCTGTCATATATTGCTGTTTTTTTAAGAGCCAGATACATTTTAACAATAATATTTATTTGTTGAACCACTTCTTGTTGAAATAGACCTACTTTAATCAGCAAAACCATGAATATGTCAAGTGTACTGCATAAACAACTTTCTTTCCACTATTATTCAGTGGCACAAAATTGTGGCAATGTCAAAAAAATGCTATAAGACACCAAAAAATACTCTTGGTGATATATCGAAACAGCAACAGCAATAACAATACTGTATCACCAAATTCAATATCACGATATATTGATATTTTTGCATAGTAGTAGCAGTAGTAGTAGTGCAGTAGTAATAGTAGTAGCAGCAGTAGTTGTAGCTGTAGCTGTAGTTGTAGTAGTAGCAGTAGTTGTAGCAGTAGTAGTAGCAGTAGTTGTAGTAGCAGTAGTAGTAGCAGTAGTTGTAGTTGTAGTAGCAGCAGTAGTTGTAGCTGTAGTAGTAGTAGCAGTAGTTGTAGCTGTAGTAGTAGTAGTAGCAGTAGTTGTAGCTGTAGTAGTAGTAGCAGTAGTTGTAGCTGTAGTAGTAGTAGCAGTAGTTGTAGCTGTAGTTGTAGTAGCAGTAGCAGTAGTTTTTTATGTGAAGTAGGCACATCAGTCAGGATTTTCCATTTTATTTGAGCCTTTTACACAGACTTACTAAATAAATACATGCCGCAAATAATATGGCACGCACAAGGAATTTGTTTTTATTTAACTAAAGTTATTGTGTTAAAAGTTAATTTAAATATTGCAATAAAACAAATATATATTTTTCTCACAACAAGCAGCTCCACTAAATACAGAGTGTCTCAGTTTTATGTGCATTATTCAGAAGGTCATGTCCAAGCAAACATCATAATAAAATCAACAACATGCAGGTGGTCATAATGTCATCCCTAATCTGTGTATATTCAGGCCACAGCATTATCCATTCAGAATCTCAGAAGATTTAATTTAGGCCAAATTAACCATAATTCTTCCTCGAAATTAGTTTGTTTTCTGTATTTTCTGAAAAGTAGGCCATAAACAGCGCCATCAAGTCATTAGCGCATGTGTGGAGAGAATAGAGAAAATGACGTCTGTTTGTGAAGGTACAAAAGGCAAAAGTGGAAAACCCTGGTAACGGAGCTGCAGTATCCTTCTGGTCAGAATGATTGAAGAAAACCTTAATGCTCCAGCAGCATGACACTTAATAGCACTGTCAAACCGGGTTTCAATGATAAAATACCCATCCACTACATCACTACACCTACTCCAATCCTCGACCACTGCAGAGGGAGTGGGTCTATTGTAAAAATAAATTATTGTCCGTCTTTGCTAATCGACAGGTATCTCCCAGAGCCAATATAACAACCTCTATAAGGTTTTACTGAAGGCCGAGTCCCAGGGGCCTTGTACAATAATACAGTCCAAGGCTATGGGCAGTTAGGGGCTAAATTACAAGCTTGTCCAGTCATTCCATTGCTTTCCTACACTGTATTCTCCACACAGAAGTGACGTTTCAAACTTGATCAACACTAAGGAACAGACTCGATACTTATTCCAATGCCAAAATGATAAAAACACAGTTTAGTTAAAGAATATAGTGTCATTTTAATCATTAAATCGTAATGTGTTCTTTTATATTACCGTGTGACCTTACATCTCTGTAATCCTTGTCGTCCAGACAGGTTCTATAGAGGTCCAAGGGCGTATATTAGTCTAGGCGCTCTTATACTTGTTCTGATACAGCTCAAGATCACTCTGAAGGTAGTCATAAAAGGTTCATTTCTGCCTTGCTGATGTGACTTTTTTAGTATTGATTCTTGTTAAAATAAGTATCTAGCTTTGATATTTTAGTATTGATTAGTATGTAATTTTTGATACTTTTCACAACCCTGGACCCTGGACGTTTATATGATGACTGAACGGAAGACACAAAATTGGTGTCGCGTCTTCACTTTTTATTTCGTGTTTAGGCGAGCGTTTTCAAGAGGAAATCTGCGTGCATACGGTGAAACAAAAGTGTGTGGAATTCGATTGGGTATGCATGACAGGCGACGAGGTGGTGACTTTAGGTGGTGATGTAGGTGACGCAAACACGTACGTGACATGAGCATATCTGACCAGAGTTTTGCGTCTTGGGCAGTGGAGACGGAAACGGGAGCATATTCAACTTTTCCACTCTGGAGGGTGGTTTCAGACTTTGGGGTTTTTAAGCCCTAAAAACGCTGTCCCCGCCTAAACGAAAGGCACTTCAGATAAAATATTTTGTCATTTTTACTCGCAAGCGCTCCCGTGTAAACAGGCCCTAGAAGAGTTAAGGGGTAAAAATTGGTAATTTAAATTAACCATCAAGCTTGACATCATATGGTAGTATATAATGCTACAAACTAGTACAGTCTGGTATATCATAGTCCATTTCTTTGTGCCAGAGACAAAAAGAGCTTACAATATGCCATTTCAGAGAACAGCTTACTATGCAATGGTCTGATCCATAAAAGCATAACCAACAGAAAAATTCAATTCTGAATCTAAATACATATGGAGAAATTCCACAATATCCGAAAACCTTTGCAATACCTTGAAAACCGACCGAACAACACGCACTTCACAGTGAAAGGTGTAAGGCGATCCATTTACCATTACAATAAATGATGCAAATACATAAGCCTGTCTGTTTAGCTTATAGGTAGTCCAAAAGAACAGAGCAACCTAAACATGCAGCAAGGCCATGGATTTAGATGCCTGAAAAACCTCTGATGCAACTGGACGAAACCTGGGCCCGCTCCATCCTTGTAGCTGGCTCTGGGTCAGGCCTTTGCATTGTGCTGACAGCTGGAAGCGGATTGGAGTATTGATAAAGGACGGCCACGCGACTACTCGGACATGTCACTCTCGCTGTAAAAGTGCTGCCAATCGTGTCTTTAAATAAACCAGAGAGGGCCGCGGGCATGAAGCGCTGTGGAGAGCCGCTCTAGTGCATCCACCCCCACCAAGCACCAAGCTATTTCTGATCTGTTTAGCACAAGAGGGTTACAGGCTATTGTATATATGAAGGCCGGCGCACCTGTGAAAGATGGGGAAAAGTATAGATTAGAGTGAACCATTGTCAAGTGGCGGGTAACCGTTCTGAAATGGATTTACTCGGCAATTTGAATAAGTAGAAAAATATTCAAATCAGTTGCCAGGAATTCCACAATTGAAGTTCTTTACTCTCCTCAAAAATAGTGAATGGAAGCATTGGGATTGTCAAAAGTGCCTAAAATTACAAATTGAAACTGGAAAAACATAAAAAATTTTATATTTTAGAATGAGCTTACACCGAAAGACCACATGGGAACATTAAGTACTGATAATAATTTGCCAAAATATAGATAATAATTAACCAAAATACCATAATATCGTATCGTCAAAAGTCTCACAATAATATGGGCCATCAACATAGATCGAATTACAAGTTTCTTTCCTTAAATTCATTGTTACGGTGCAGCAACAGCTTAAAAAAAACACAGAACTACATAGACCATGATCCTTTGCTCTGTTTTAGTCCAATCTACATGATAAAACAACTTTTACTAAGCACTTTTATAACTTAATTATTTGGGTTATGACAGAAAAGCAGCATATTCACAATTTCATTAGCTTCCACAAAATATCGCAATAAATATCGTACCGTGAAATGCATATCGTGAAAATATCGTATCGAGAGATTTGGATATCGTTACATCCCTAATAATAATATACTGATAATAATGGACTATTGTTTTGTGTCAAAAAAATTCACTGGATTACTACAGAAAGAGGATGTGGAATTGAAAGTATAGGACTGGGCAAAATGGAAATAGAAAAAAAAAAAAAAAAAAAGAATCATGATTTCTTCTCCTCATATTGATCAATCTTAAATTTTGAGGATTTTATTTAGTCTTTTTCAAAAAATAAATAAAAATGGGTTGAAGTACATAAAACATAAAAAATACAGTGCCATTTAACACAAAACATAATAGCAATTTCTTCCTCTATCACTCCAAACCAATTGATTTTACTGACAGAAAATCGGTTCTTGATTCAAATCTCCCACCCAATCAAATCAAAATATCATGATCCAAAATAGAGTGTGAAATTTTACTACTGTGACAACCCTAGTAAGTGGTCAATAATATAATATCATGTGCATAAATGTGTCTGCAGTTTCTTTGTCATTCTTTCAGTGATGTATTTTGCCAATATTTATCATGTTTGTTTACCTGTAAAAGGGGAGGGCTTTGTAACACTAACCTTTTCTGATTGGCTGTTCAAAAATCACAACATCTGAGCCAAGAAGTATGACGTAGCCAGCAACGCGAGGATCAGACTCACAAATTCAAACCAACAATGCTAAGCAACAGATGAACTCCTCATAACCAAGGCTGGATTTTGAGCATCAAATTCATGGCTTCGGCGTTTTAAAGGTGACAAATCCCTCTGAAACAAGATCGAGGAATATAGGAGACATGATAACAGCAAAAGGTGACGGCAACCTAACCTACATGACAAGGTTACCCCAAGATGTGCTTGATCGTAACATATGACAAGCCCTATCAAAGGCGATGCATATTTTTGCTTTGAGAACACAGTGCAAAATGAAAAATTTGATATTGTAAGCCAATAAAGCTCCTGGATTTTTCTTCAGGCATTGGATTTGCATAATGACATTCCATATGTACCATAACCTTGAGTCCCTTGCATGACACCTATACAGTCCTTGGCTTTACTTCTGCTACCTGTTTCTTCTCAAAAACACATTTCAGACTATTTTTGCCGCTTATTTAAAATTTATAGCCTGCAAAATCTCAGATATGCTTCACCTGTCTGCAGCCAGCACCCCGTAACAGTGTGGATGGTAATGTTAGGTGAATGGCAGATACATGACACAAGCGTTTGCAAGCTGATGGGCGTACAACAACTCCGACACCTGTGCCTTGGCTCGATAAATAAAGAACGAGCGAAAGATTTCTTGTGCCGAGGGCGCTCTGGCTTGGCTGCGCACGTCCACGCACCCTCTCGTGTACGCGCATCCATGAAGTAGGGAGAAAAAGGACTGGGGACTGAGGTAGCCTGTGCACCTTGCAGATCAAACACTTTTAGGCACACTTGTTCGTTCTTTAAAAAAAATAAACTAAAATGACTCTACGTGAATATGCAACTACGGAGAAATATAAGGGCAGATTTTTACGCACCGATGACCGCCATTCCTCATTATGTTCAAATTCATTAGCAATTCTAGACAGATTTTCTGCTTCATTTAAGCTTTCATCCCCTCGCAGAAAACACCACGGTAGCTACGTACGTCAACTCAGGAATGCATGACCACGGCTAACTCTGACGTCGAAACATTAACCTTAAAATTAAGTCGTTTGGAACAGGTTAATTGCTTATTTGTGCACATACCTTCAAATGTTGTTGCAGGGGGAAAATGCGCTCAAGCGGTTCCTTTAAGAGCATGCATTTGGTTAACATGTAGACACGATGTACGCACGGGTAAAGTTGTTAACTCCATTAGCTATACGTCCAACAGGAATAAACAGCACGCGTGGTGACTGAGGTTAGCCCAAATTAGTGACACGACACTCGGTCACGGTGCACGCTTGTTTCCCGGTGAAGGCGAAGGCTGGCTGGAGGCACGCGTCCGACCGACCGACTACACCACAAAGTACAGTCCATAAAGTGCGCAAAACAAACCAGGCAAATGATTTAACGATGTCAAAAAAAACGAGCGCAAGTTAGCACACACATGCACCGTCTCAAGTTGAATGGAGGGCACTGGAAAAAAATGACAGCACTTACTGAATCTCCTCTTTGTCACCGCCGTTGGCATGTCTCTCTTCTCCCGCTGCTGAACCACTCCGCTATATAGTCCTCTTTAGTTTGAATCAAGCACGAAAATCCACTTCCAAGAACCCCAAAGCGAGTGTCCAAGCCAAATAAGCAGTAAAGATAGATAGAAGCTCCACAACGCGAGGAGGGGGGTGAACACGAGGTCCTATCCGGTCGGAGAGGCTCGTCTACTGGGTTTAATCGTGGCAGTCTCCCCGGTCAGGCAGCGGCTGAAGCAACGTACCGTGCCGTGCGTCAGCCGCGTTCAAGTCGAGAGAGGCGACAAAAAAGAAAGACACAACAAGATCCTATCCGCTCGCAAGTCGAAATGCTGAAATGTTATACTCCAATTTAGGGAAGTTAAAGGCGAAAGTAAGTCCGGCGTCCGTGCAAGGCGCAGGACAAAACGCAGGGAGAAGGTGCAGTAGTTGGATAGAGAGAGAACCGCTCTGGTCGCTTCTCTCCCTCCGCGATCACGCTTCGCTCTGTGGCACAAACGCACACGGGCGCTCAGCGGGATTTGCAGATTCACTCCTGCTCCAGTGTCTAGTCCACTCGTCCCTGCGCCCTAAAGCGATGTTGGTAGTTACTGGGGGGGCTCTCCGAAATGCGTCAATGATTTTAGATGTGTACAGAGGAGTTTATTTCCCCTGCTTATTTTTGCATCGTGCACCTGCTACGAGGATGCAATAAACTTGTCAAGAAGAAATAATGCGCTGGGATGAACGTGTTACGATTCAGACAGGGGAAACACGTGTGGAAATGGCACACGTCTAAACAAACAAGCATTGCAACGAATAACGATCCGATTTAAAGGGGCTCTATGTAACTTTTCTATTGGGGAGGGTGAAGTTCCATGTCAGATCTGTGGAGTAGATGTATTTTTAGTAGGCAATTAAAGGTGCATTGTGGATTTTCTTGTGGGGGGTCCTACACCTGCTTTTTTGCATGGAAATGTTATTGTTTTGTCAGAAATATTTCACAGTGAGGCTTTAAACCTTTCTATCATCATGGAGACCAAACCAGGCTAAGTTACAGGTCAGATCTCTGGAGAGGCAACCCCACTCACAGTTAGAACGTCTGTTTTTGTAAGAATTTTTGAGCAATAAAGCCACCCGAAATTTAATAAATGTAAGGTAAAGCTCTTTAATGTCATACTGTGGAATATTCCAAGCAGCAATGACATATCCATAGAAACAAAAAAGTGATGGACCCGCAACGGAAAAGTTCCATTGTTCACCATTAATACCTTTGTAAAACTGCAGGATATACATGTAGTGGACACTGTGGAAAATTCTGGAAAAGCAATAACACTGTCATGGAAACAAGCAAGTGGCCACTGCCCAAAATGTTACATACTGTAATCATCTGGACCAGGGGTGTCAAACTCATTTTGGTCCGGGGGCCGTATCCAACCTACTTTGATCCCAAAGGGGCCGGATCAGAAAACTCATGGCATTTATACCCCAAAAATAACAATAAGTTCAAATATTTGTGCAGAGAAACGTAAATCTATTACAGAAATCTTTTTTTAATTGATGAACTCTTTCTTTTACAAAATATTATAATATTATGAACAACCTGAAACTTTAAGAAAAATTTAATTTCAACACAATGTTTTAACATTAACTTGTATGCAAATAGGAATAAGTCCATTTTTCTTGGAAAATCCTGCACTCAGCTCCACTATTCTCATTTGTGACATTTTTCTGATGAGGGTGTCACGGTCAACAATCAAAACGATCGTCCTTTAAGAGCGTTTGGAAAGAGACAAGTCTTCATTTGTGCTGCTCTGGTGGGAGGGGCCACGTACAGAGGCGCTGGAGACGCTGCTATGCTAAGCACCACAGAAAATTAACAATATTTTAATAGAAAATATAATTCAAATATTTTAGTAGAAAATCACCCAAGGGCCACATTAAAGGTCTTGGAGGGCCAGGATCTGGCCCCCGGGCCTTATGTTTGACACCTGTGATCTAGACAAACAAAAACGTGCACAAAAGGCAAAATCCTTCAGCTAAATTAGTCGACCAAGCTTAGTATAACAAAGATGGGTCCCTGGCACAACCCTGCGGTGCTCCTTGCTCTTGAGGAGATAAAGGCAACGTTCAGACTGCAGCCTGAAGTGACCCAAATCAGATTTTTTCACCCCTATTCGACCTGTATCTGATCTTTTAACAACAGTTTGTATGACACAGATCAGATTTTTTCAAATGTGACACAGGCCACTTGGATATGTGCTCCAAAAACCGATACATATCCAATCTTCTGACATGTGACTTCACTCTAAACGGCCTGGTTGCATTTATCCGACCCACACGTCAGGCTCAGAGTCTAGTCAATGGAGGGTAAGCGAGGTGAGTGAGCTAATTAATATTTGGGGGGATCGCTGTATTCAGGCCAAATCAGAGGGGTCTTAGAGGGGTCGGAACTGGGCGGTTTCTGAAATGATTGCCAAAGAAATGTCCGAGTGCGGCTACAGGCGGTCCTGGCTCCAACGTCAACAAAAAATAAAGAGCCTGCGAGCTAAATACAAGAAGGATAAAGACTCAAACAAACAAACGAAGCAGCCGTGGACGTGTAACCTGTCCATTTTACGAAGAACTGGACCATATTTTGGGAGATAAGCCCAACGTTTAAGTGACTTCCATAACCACTGAGAATGCTCGCTGTGTGTGACGCGGTCGTGTCCTCCAATGCGCATGCGGGACACTTTTGGGACATTTAAAGTTCACACTGGAGATCACATACAAGTAGCATTTAATTGGAAATGTGAACGACCTTGCAAAAAAAAATCGGATTTCACAAAAAAATTCAACCTGAGCATTAAGCCCTGCAGTCTGAATGTAGCCTATGTGTATAATTATGCCTCATTTGACACGAGTCTCTTGCTATTTTGGCTACTTATATTTTATTAAATTAATATTACCATTTATAATTTTGTTCTTTGCTACTGTGTCCAAATAATTTAACTTGTGGATCAATAAAATTCGTCTAAAGTCTAAAATGCCCCAGTAGCATTGAAGGACAGGTCAAATTGCAAAGGACAAATTTCACTACGGAGACAAAACCTTACGGGGTTGATGGGGATATCTACGACTAGCAGTACAGTTTCCACAACCCTCTTTCCTCAGAAACACTATAAAAACATAGAGTGAATCAACGCCTCTCCTCCTCTCTCGCCTTGTGGCTTGAACAAGGTTGTAATTTATAATTGATGTGCACCGGCCAACTTCCTGTCTGAGAAAAAAAAAAAGAAACGTCAAAATTGTTTTTTTAATACAGCTGTGGGAGGAATGGGCAATCTAGTCTTTCAGAAACCGTCCCTGGTGACTGCGCCGTGCCTCTAGTGAGTGAAAGACATTTTTAGTTGGAAATGGCATACATAATTTTTGCTTACTCTTGAAATTGGCGAATATTCAATACATTTTTGGGGTGATTTTTGGCGTCTTCCCATTGGGACAGAGAAAGAGATGGAGGACAGTGCTTACAGAGCAGTTGGCTGTGAGATCCAGGAGCACTCAAGCATCTTAAGTGAAGGTACAGGGCAGAGACAAGTTGACCTACAGTAATAAGTAGCTGAATATGTTTGGTCTTTGACAAGTGTCTCTTCTCCTCTCACCTCTCTGTGATCAATTCAGCTCTGGCAGGTTCCCCACTGCACAACTGTTTCTGCTTCATTCACGCATTTAACACACAAAGCCTGCATAATATTGAGGCTGAGGTCTTCTTTCACACAGAAAACACTTGTTCCACCTCACAGGAAGTGCTCCACTGTGCTTTTAAACTACACCTTCACTAGAATAATTTGGATAATTTCAGCCCTGAAGAATAAAGGGTTCTACTCATTTATACTAACGTGTGAATGAAACAAAACACAAACCTATCGAGGCTATCAAGCTCTGGGACAACTGAATTTCTTTCTGTTGTAAAATTGGTTAAATTAGTTGTTTAGATGGTGATTGTTCTGTCCTGTTAAATGCACACTGTGTAACCTTCTCACTGAAGAGGATACTGACATGAAGATGCTTCTGATTTGCCCAGAAAGTTCCAATGTTCCACAGTATGACATTAAACAGCTAAGAATACATGCCTTTTGAGTTTATGACCCATCAAAACAAGTGTAATAAATGAAAATGTTATACTTTTATTGCCATACTGTGAACCATTTCAGGAAAAGCAATCTCCATGGAGACAAGCAGGTATAACTGACACTCCACAAGAAAAGTTGTATAAGGCTCCTATAAGTTAGTTTAGATTTTCGTTCTTTCTTTCTTTCTTTCTTTGTAAGAAAATTCATACCTTTTACAGTTAACATATACTTTATTGACCCTGTAGGGCAAATATGTCAAACACAGGCATGGGGACCAAATTTGGCCCAAGATATAATTATATTTGGGCTGCAAGATCATATCAAATATGCATTAGAGCTGGTCCACCGGCTACAGATAGGCAATAGAGGTATAATTTATTTTAACGTGTGTTACTTTACATTCCACTTGTTCTGGATTCAATGTTTAAGCAAAACTATTATTAAACGTTTATTTTAATAAGAAAAGGTTTAACATTACATATCTCAAAAGAAGAGAAAACATGCAGATGTTGTTGAAATTTTTCAATTAATATTTAGTTTGGTCCACAACTTGGTCCCAGTTTTTAATTTTGACCCTCTGTGAATATGAGTTTGACACTCCTGATGTAGGGCAATGTCCACTGCATTTGACCCATCCAGCTTGGGTCACCCGTCAGGAGAAGTAGCACTGTTCAGGGAGTCATTGTGCCATATGCCCACGGACAGCACACACAACCAGCCAAACACTGCAAAGTTTTAAACCCGGCTTTTAAAACAAACTCTCCACCCCTTAGACTTAACTCAAAATATTAACGTCACATCAAATCATTGAAATATTTAACAGTTATATCACACTTTCCCCCTGACTCCATGCATATGTTCCTTCTACTATTCATCCAGATGAGTTGCCATGCGACCTTCCCGTGAATGAAAAGACGTTTTATTCTACTTATCCTACAAATGATAACCTTGGTCAGTGCACAGTGTTTCAGGGAGAGCTTCTGACAAATACAAGGTCCATTTCATTCTGAAATGCCATTGGTTCCTCCCGTACTCTGTCAGTGGAGATGTGCCAGACAGACATGAGGCTCTGAAAGTTGTGAAGTATCTCTGGTGGCAGCTTGTTTTTCTGCTGTAGTGGTCTTCTGTTAATGCCGTCTTTTGGCTGTGAAGGTCAGATGGGTGCAGTGTGCTTTATAGCTGAGAAGTCCTAATATGCTCTGTACAGTCCGGTCTGGGTCTGTCTTTAAAAACGTCTTATATAGTGCACATGTCTTTGAAGAACCATCCACTTTCCTCTGCGATACTAAAACCCTCTAGCCTTTTTTTTCCCCTCAAGACTGTACAGTATGTATTTACCGCACAGTGAAAGCAGTATTTCCAATTTATCCTTTATAATTCAACTAAGATTATAGGTCATAATTTTAATGATGCACACTAGAAGGCAACTTAGGCATTATTGTTATTATACATTACATATTAATTTACATTTGACCCATCCTTCAGTGCTGCTGGGGCAACCTGACAGGAGCAGATCCATCTCCAGTTCTTGAGCTAAGTCAAGATGAACTTGCATGTTTTGGTCAGTCAGAAGAGCTCAATGTTCACAATAACTTCTCAACTGTTGTGTAACACTGTATACTGTAGGGCTGTCGACAATGAAATACTAATCAATACTAAAACTAGTATCCAAACTAGGTACTCATTTGAAAAGGTATTGATCCTGAAAAAGTCACATTCACAGGACAGAAATAAACCTCTCCTGAATAGCTGTTCAATGATTGTGAGCTGTATCAGAACAAGTATAAGACCATATAGACTATTGTTTCCTAAAGACTGGGCCAAGAACCTCAGGCGGCTCACAAGAGATTTTTTTGGGGTCGCCTTGTCACGATCTGCATGTATGTCTGCAATGTACAGTTCTGCCACATAACAGAGCTAGTGACTATTTTGTTCCAATGCTGCTGGTTCAATTGAATGCTGAAAAGAAAAGGGCTACGTTTAATATCCAACTAGGTGACTTGGATGGATCCCTTATTTATTGTTTTCACTTTTTAAAATTGGAGTAATACTAATTGTTCAGAGAGACATGATCAGTCAACAATAAAATATCCTCATTAATGTTCAATAATGGTCAAATCCATCTTTATTTTGTGATTTATGAATTAATGTCTACTGACTTGGGTCGCAAACGTTTGTGACTTTTAAAATATGAATCCCCAGAAAAAAGGTTTGGGAAACACTGACATAGACTAGTATACGCCCATGGACCACTATGGGACCTACCAGGATGACGGAGGGATTGCAGAGATTTGCGGTTTACAATGAACGAAATTTAAAATCGTGATCTGCATAAGTTTAATATGTGAAAATATCTGCAAATAGCATTTAAATGTCTTCTTTAAAGCAAGACTAAATATCAAAACTCCGCTAACAACCACATTTCCAATACATGCATCACGAATTTCGGACTTCCAGTCATTGTGCAATGCATACTGGGAAGGATTTTCCGAAAAAGTGAGTATCAAACCACCATGTTTGTTTTCCCAGTGAGATGCGTCTATTGGCAAATCCAGTCTTTTCAAGTCTTTTGAACCATATCACTTTTGTTTCTGGTTCTGATAGTCATATTTTAGTTTTGGGATTCAGACATCATAATTGTGTGGTTGTTGGATGTCCTAACAGTGGAAAATGGCTTGAGAAATGGGCTTCGGAAGTTTGATCTGATCAGATCTGTTTCCCTTTTGCAGTTATGAAGTTCGCAAACAAATTTCTTGAGCCGTTTTCCACTGTTAGGACATCCAACAACCACAACAATATGATGATATCAGGATCAGAAACAAAAGTGATATGGTTCAAAAGACTAGAAAAGACTGGCTTTGTCAATAGACGCATCTCACTGGGAAATCAAACATGTCGATTTGATGCTCACTTTTTTGGAAAATCCTTCATTATGCAATGATCGGAAGTCCGAAATTCATGATGCATGTATAGAGCTCCTCAACTGGGCAGTGCCTGGAAGACGAAAGAGGAAAGTGCGAGAAGAGGAGGTGCGAGGTCTGGACATATGAGGAGCAGTGGGATTGGTTTAACAGGTATCCACACTTGAGTTTCTTTGACCAGAAAGGTGCAAATGTACCTAGTTTGCGCTAAAGTTGCAAGAAAAAAGACTAGAAATAGCAGATCTTAGCAGTCAGTTGTTCCATTTTGACCTCCAGACCACATCACCAAGGCATCAGTATAATCAAACAATAAAAGCCTTCCACCTCCCCACTTCCTCTATGGCTCTACCGGGGAAATCTCAGACCATATTTAGCTCCACTCTCCACTTTAAATCTAAGGAAAACCTCATTTCCTTAAGTGTATTGTAACAAAGTCCTGCTCTTAATTATAGCTCACATTTGGAATAAATGGTTGACTAAATGACTGCGAATTCAAAAGAAAAGGGGCCCCAAATCAACGTTCCACCCCGGCCCTCCTAGCATACTACTTCATACATGGATTCCTTTATCAGCTGTTCGTTCTTATTAATTTTTTCTTATTAAACTCTATGGGGAAATTAGTTGGAATAAATTACTTGTACGGCGATTCATTTCTATCCAGAAGCCCCTGAGTTTGGTTCTTGACAGTTTGAAGGCTGATTTAACACTGGTGGAGTCACTTTTTGTCTGACACACAATTATTAAAAAGAGGGAAAACATTAGAGGACACAACACATTTTGAATTTTAATAACTGCAGTGTTTTAATTATATATTTTGAAGCATCTGACACTGCCTTTTCAACCAAGTATCACGGTCTATTGTTTTGGTGTTACCCGATTGAGTGTTAGATTAACAAAAGATAAACAAACAAAAGAAAAAGCAAGACCAATCATTTATAACAATGTTTTATTTCTGTCATCATAATTGGATGTCAGAAGTTTATTACAAGAGAAAATATTGTCTTTCATGATCATGCAATGGGAGGTTTAAAAGTGCGCTATGTAATGTTTCTGGTGGAGCGTACGCCACCTGTTTGTCGCCATGGAAACGTTTTTGCTTACAATGTTCCACAGTAACTCAGTTCAATATACTTTTCCACAATGTAGTTATATTTGGCTTCTGGGCAAACGTAAGTCCCGATATTCAAAAAAAATCAGCACTCAAAAAAGCCAACCATAAACAGTACAAAGAAGAGAACTAAGGGACTGTAACCCATAGCGTTTAGCTCCAGTCAAATGAAGCTCATCGAGGATGGCAAGGAGCAAATTTGGGGCCAATTTCGATATTAGGAATAGGAACATAATTGTGAAATAACACATCAGGATCATGTAGAGCAGGTTAACACGAACATTTTAAGACCAAAATGAGGAGCCGGATAGCAGCAGTTACAATACACACTGAATTGGAGAGTCAATAGTGCCGGAAATGCGCCCATGCTCACTTCCTGTGGTGGGTTAACTATGTCAATTTACTACTATATATGCACTCTATGGGTCCACTGTGCAAGCAAACAATTCATGGCTTGGCTGATTTTATTTTTGCCATTTAAACTGCAAACGCTACGCTATTTATCAGATTTTGTTAATTTCGTCCATTGTACAACTTACAGCAATAACTTATCTGCATTTGTTCAATTACTGATACCTTGAAAAACACGCATTTGTACTGCCAGCAGACTTGTCTCTCCATGGATAAAACCTGCTTTTCAAATTCTACATTTTTAAAAATTTCATTATTTTATTTAATATAATGTATGGCGAATAATGTGACTTTTGACTATGCTGATACAAAATGACTAAATACAGATAAAATTGAGTTACTTCGATATATTTACTACAAACATAAAGTTCATTCACCACCATAGTCTCCTTTATCATTACGAAACACTGGTCTGACTACTACATCAATTATACAAGAGCCAACAGCTAAAATTGCAATGTTTTTATAACTTCATAACAGACATTTAATGAGAATATCATAATAAGTAGAGAAACGTACTGTTTACTGACATCTGCTTTAAACACGTCATTGTTTATAATGAGTTGCAGGGAATACAGCTATAAACAGGGCAGGGGTTAAAGGGTTAATGACAGCAGTGCACAGCGTCAAAGGCTGTGAAAATATTATTAATGTCAAACATGCAGTAAAATATACAGTGTGTGATGTGCACTATAGGACTGATACATCTATTATTATCACAATTAGCAATAAAGCGATACAGACCACTACATAAATGTCTCTCAGGTCGTGTCCAATTGGTGGATAATTACTAAAAGGATTGAGATTACTTTCATTACTATACTTTAAAGGTCATATATTACACAAAATTGACTCTTGTGATCTTATTTTAAGCTGATACCTCCTCAAAAACATGGAGTTGTTTTTTGTTTCATTCACACATGTTTGAGTAATCCTGGTTTATTAGTCTGTTTACATCTCCAAAGCTCTGGTCCACTTTGTGATGTCACGAAGCGGTAGTTTTCCTGTTAATAGCTAAATTTAGTTCAGTAGATTGGCAATTCCTGGGCTGAAAATATTCAAAGGATTCTAGCGAAAATGTATGGAGCACTTTCTGTAAGAACTCAGCCCAAAGAGTGTTTTTGTGCTAAACATGTGTAAATAAAACAAACTCCGGATAGGTTTTTGATGAGGAAACAACATTATAACAGATCAGGGCTCTTGAGTTTATACATTTAGTATCATTTATGTAAGAAACTTTGAAATGGTACATCATGTTAGCTGTTAGAGTGACAGCAAAACAACAAATCGTATTGGTCATATATCAGGAGAAAAAATAGAGCTGTACTTTTACTTACAAAAATATTATTCTAACTCCCATATCTGTATGTACAAAAGTTCTGGGACTTCTTTATTGCGTACATTTTTCACCACTTGCCTACTGCCCTAAACATATTAACAATGTTTCGCCAGTGTTTTGTGTGCGTACGTGTATGTGTGTGTGGGTACATCGTTATAAAGAAAAAGTTCCTCTGTGCTTTAATGCTCGAATTGTCCTCAGTGCAAATCTTAGAGCAAGCAGTTACTATTTTAGCCTTATTTAATCTGCTTCACTCCTCAGTGCACCAGCGAGGGGAGTGCGTGCATCCTCTGCTAGTATCTGTCTAATTAAAAAATAGGGTTAGATCACTGTGCAAATATATTATTCTTCATTAAAAGTAGTTTATATAGCTTGGAGGACCTTTAAGGAAACTAGATAACACTTTATATTAACTACACTGTTTACGTCCATAAAAAAGCACAATGAAAGACTTGATTCATAGTAAAGTAATAATAGCTGATTAAAAATTATTTGTTATGATTTAGTAACTACTTAAAGACGGTGGATTTTACTTATTTTCGGTATTAACTGCAGACACATAATGGTTTTAGATCACCATGTTACCATTAACCATTTTGAAAATTCAAACTTTTTTGACGCTCTAAGGCTACGTTCAGTCTGCAGGGCTTAATGCTCAGTTTGGATTATTTGTGAAATCCAATTTTTAGCGAGGTCATTCACATTTCCAATTAAATGCGACTTGTATGTGATCTCCAGTGTAAACTTTAAACGCCTCAACAGTGTCCCGCATGTGCATCGGAGGACACAACAATGTGACAAAATGCATCTCCCAAAATGCAGTCTAGTTCTTTGTAAAATGGATGGGTTACACATCCACAACCGCTTTGTTTGTTTGAGACTTTAGCCTTCTTGTATTTGGCTCTTTATTTTTTGTTGACACTGTGTTACGACCCAGCTCGTTTGGGGTGAGGGAAGTAACAAAAAATAAAACCAAGATGTAAAATGGAATAAATTAAGTAATGTTTAATTAGCAGGAATGTAAAGGTAAATTAACAAAACACTAAAAATATACAGAAAACAACCTAAACTAAGAAACAGAACAACAACAGAATAAACAGAGTTTTGTGCCAATCACGCAGGCAGGCTTACACAAAAAACGAGTGGTAAAACTTAGGGACACACACTAAACTAAAACACAAGTTCCCCAAACCAGAATCAAGTGACCAAATCAAAAAAGGCACAAAACTAAAACTACACACACATACAAACAATATGGCATACTGGCCACCACCAAGGCCAGCAGCCCCAAACAAAATCTCCTTAAATAGGGGGAGGTGGCTGCAGGTGAGGTGGGCGTCGACTTGCTCCACCAATCACAGACCAGGGCTCCTGCAGCAGAGAACTCTGCAGAAATATTACAACTAAGGCCTGGGGCCGTAACACACTGGAGCCAGGACCACTGTAGCCACACTCGGACATTTCTTTGGCAATCATTTCAAAAACCGCCTGGTTCCCTCCAAGATCCCTCCAATTTGGCCTGAATACAGCGATACCCCCAAATATGAATTAACTCACTAACCTCACCTTCCCTCCATTGACTAGACTCCGAGCCTGACGTGTAGGTGGGATGAATGCGACCTGGCCGTTCAGACTGAAGTCGTGTGTCAAACGATCGGATATGTATCGGTTTTAGGAGCACATATCCAAATGGCCTGAGTCACATTTGCAAAAAAAAAAACATATCTGTATCGTTCAGACTGTCATTAAAAGATCAGATACAGGTCGCATAGGGGCGAAAAAAACAGACGTCTGCAGTCTGAATGTAGCCTAAGTCTCTCCTCGCTTTCCTCTCTGCAGTAAGTCACTGCCCCTTCAGAGCACTCTCACATTACAATCAGCCTGCGTCCCACTAATGAAACCACCGCACATCACGTTGTGGATGGTTTTGCATCATGCTTTTTGTATATTTATGGAGAACTGTCGTGTGGGAGCATGGGTGACATAGGCTTGTGGGTTGAGCATTGCAGAATCTTACAAGGAGGATTCGAATAGTGCCCGGGAGAGATCGCTACATTAATGAAACATGCATGGCTGATATATAAAAGTTCTTCAGCAATGTTTTTGATAAGAGAATGTAATAAAGCTAAAAAAAAATGCACAATACCTCCTCAGCGTTAGTAAAGACTTAATTAACAGCATAACCCTAAGTCATTCTTAACAAAACATGACTTCATTATAAATAAAGTCTTTCTTGATGCTTTAATATGACTAATTACGACGTCATTATAAAGTGTTACCAGCATTTCTAAACATTTCTCAGCAAAGATGGTGTGTAGATCCAGCTGTAGTGATGTGTTGTGTTCGGGACCTGGATGCCTTCATCTTGTAGCCGTTGCACAATTAACACTGAGCTCAATGAGGCAGGAGAACAGTTAATAGAAGTTAATGACCACAGCACTCCGATGTGTGTGAGTCATTAACCAACAGCAGTCTAACATGTGAACAAATGAACAAACTAAGCCCCTCACCCGGACCAATGACACCCACTGTACCAGGCTGAGTACATATGACAGGTTTTTATGTTTTTCTACTTCTGACTTGGTTTGCTAAGTACTTATTTTACATTCAAGTGGTAGTTTGTTGGGAAAAGAAAAGTTGAGAAGAAAAGTAAAACAAAAACAAATACAGAAAGTTGTGGTGAGTTTTAAAATGGGTTTTAAAAAACACAGAAAATTCCAATCCAAAATCCAGGGACAATTTAGACAAAGAAGTTATTTTTCGTACAGTTTATAGTTTATAGAGTTCAGCTCCACTCAAATGAAGCTCCCGATGCTAACGGTTACAGGAGCGAATCTGGAACCAGGCTTCGTATTTAGAAATCCGACCACGAGTACCATACAACCACAAGAGCCGTTCATGATCGAGGTTGTTAAACGTGCCTGCCCTTCTCATCGATACTCTGCTCAGCACCGTTCTGCACACACCACAGTATTTCGGTGGCTCTTGAGAATAATAATGTAACTTTTAGCTTTTTAGTAAATAAGTGGAGATTGAATATGATTAACTGAGATTCAGGAGCAGGACCACGCCTCAACCGCCCTCTCCTCCCCATCAGCGAACCACAACTCACTTCGACCACACCTCTAATTTCCCAGAAGCCTATTTGTAGCAGCCTTTCCCATCATCCCAGTTTGTCTCAGCTAACTCCACCCCACCCTCCCACCCCCTATCTTGTTTGTCTTTCAGTCATAAAACGCCTACAAGTGGAACAGAGAACAAAATAGTGAAATGAAAAATTCTGGATCATGTACAGCGGGTTAATACAAAAATTTTAAGACCAATATGACGATGCTCGCTGCAGCAGTTACAGAGAGAGGGGCGACAAGATCCTAATGTAAGTCGATTGGAAAAAGGGTCAGAAGGAGCTGGATTTAGAGCGCGCGGCGCTAGTGCATTTAGAGGCTATGTCGGCTAGATTGGCTAATATATATACAGTCTATGTTTGTGACCCCATCAAAAACATATCTTGAGTTGTGTTTTATTTCATTCACACATCTTTGAATAATCCAAAGCTCAAAAAACTGTATTTCACTTGTTTGTGATTCTAAACTTTTAGTTGTATTCCACTTTTAACTTTTACCTTTAGCTGTAGTTAGTTAGTGTGGCCATACTTACTACTTAGCTAAGCAAGGCCGGGCCTGGTTAGTACTTGGATGGGAGACCTCTGGGAAAATCAGGTGCCACAGTGGGGCGCCAGTCGCAAAAACTGTTGTTGTGTCCTTAGGCAAGACACTTCACCCACACTGCCTAGTATGAACGTGGTGTGTGCGTGCGTGAGTGATGGTGGTGGTCGGAGGGACCGATGGTGCTGATTGGCATGGCAGCTGCGCTTCCGTCAGTATGCCCCAGGGCAGCCGTGGCTACAATAGTAGCTCACCACCACCGGGCTTGGAGAAAAAGAATAATGAATCTATAAAAATGCTCTGTAAAGCATCTTTGTAACATATGTCTGTGAAAAGCGTTATATAAATAAAGACTTACTGATTTACTTACTAGTTGTTGTTAAAAAACAGTGGATCACTTCCTGTCTTACCACATGACATCACAAGTTGGAACAGAGCGTTTTCAATTTGATCAAAATACTCATTCTAAATATGCAGGATTTGTGTGTCAAACATGTGAAAAAGCGATCCATGCTTTCGTGACATCACGTCTGGACTATTGTAATTCTTTATATGTAGGGTTGGACCAGGGCTCCCTGCAACGCTTACAACACGTCCAGAACGCTGCAGCTCGTCTGCTGACAAATACTAAAAAACGTGAACACATCACACCTCTTCTTTGTGACCTGCACTGGCTCCCTGTCTTATATCGGGTGCAATTTAAAATGTTATTAATTGTTTTCAAATGTTTGCACTCCATGGGTCCAGTCTACTTGAGGGAGTTACTGCAGCCCTGTACTCCGCCCAGAGCCCTGAGATCAGCCGACCAGCTCCTGTTGGTCGTACCCAAAACTCGGCTCAAGACAAGAGGTGACAGAGCTTTTTCTGTGGCAGCGCCCAGATTATGGAACTGCCTTCCTCTTGCTGTCAGATCCTCTCAGTCTGTAGCGCAGTTTAGACTGAAAACTCACCTCTTCTCCCTGGCATTTAGTACGAGCTAGTCAGGTTATCTTGGTGTTTTCATTGTAGTTTTCACATGTTTTCTGTATATATCTATGCAACTGTTTCTTCTATGCTGTTGTTGTTGACTTGTATGTGAAACACTTTGGTCAACTGAAGTTGTTTTAAATGTGCTATATAAATAAACTTTAATTGAAGTGAATTGAATGTGTGGATAAAAAACAAACAAACACAACTCTAGGTATGTTTCTGATGAGGAAGCAACATTATGACATAGATCAAAAATAGTTCAATAAGCTCTTTAACAAAATAAAGGTGCCATTGTGTATTTTTATTAGTTTAATCATAACTATTCTACAGTTTTGACATGTCTTGGCCCTTTGTTAACATTATGGTTGCTCGGTAACAGCTAAAATAATTACCTGTATGCATCTCCTATCGCCTGCCCATATATGCAATTAGAAAGTAAAACTATAAACTCTGTCAGTATTAAAAAAACTAGGCAAGGCTTTTAGTAAAACCTTGATTGTAATGATGTTAATTTGTTTCTTTTGTGAAAAGAGTATTTTAACCTGTCATATGCACTTTAAATTGTCAAAAGTAAAAATGTGAAAAGGATTAGTGCGCTCGGAGTCTTGTAAGAGGTGGTAACAGCCCAGGAGAGAGCTAATCGCGAAAGTTGGGGGGTAATTTTGAGGTGGAAGTGTGAAGGCAGTCACCGTGTCTAAATGAGAGGGAAGGTTTATGGAGAGATAGCACTTTTTAAGCGCATATTTCAGAGCCACTGCAGGAAATGATGTGTCTAATATTTTTCTCATGTTCTGACTCAAGGGTCAAATGTGTTACTCCGAGATGTTGTGGTTAAAACTGTCAAAACCAGCTGTCAAATTCTATGAGTGGAGCTGTTCAAGGAGAGCTCTTATATAGGTATACACACATTTTTTATACAGAGGGAAATCAGTCTGGTTCAAACGCCCTCTGGTGCATCTCGAGCCAGAACCATCAGATTTCAATCACACGTGTGAAATGTAGCAGTTCTCATTGGTCACCTATCATTACAGATAAAATGACATTTCTCTCACCTAAGATTAGTGCTTCTGCAAGTATAGGTCCAGACTATAGACTGTACATATAAATGGACATAGATAAAGTGCTAGCAGTCGCATTCAAAATAGGAAGTTCGCATGCAGGTTCTTCTGGCTTCTTCTGACTCTGGCTCAATTTGGCTTACATCGGAATATTGTGGTTCCTCTCTCTGTAACTGCTGTTGTGAGCCTCATCGTTCTGACCTTAAAATATTTGTATTAACCCACTCTACACGATTCTGGTGTTTTTATTTCACTATTTTGTTTGTTTAAAAAATTGTATTCCTAATATGGAGCCTGGATCCAAATTCATGCCTGTAGCCGTGAGCATCATGAGCTTCATTTGACTGGAGCTTTACTGGGTAACATCCATGGATCTATAATAAAAACTGGATAAGGCATTTTCCCTCTGTCCCAGCTCGAGACGGACTAGTGGCAGCTACAGGTACTGCAGATCCCAGGAAAGAATTCTCCCATAAAACCCTGTTCGTCTGACAAGGCATCCACAACTTTCACAAAGGTCAGATTTTGTAGGGATTCTTTTCTATTTTCACACCATAAACTTTTTTTTTTACAATTTTAAAATATTCAAAGACCCTAAAATGTACTTTTTTGTAAGACTTGGCCTAGCCTCGCCCTAAGCCCGCACTAGCTCTGGTCTTGCTCTGATTGGTCCAAACGCTCCACGCTGTGCACATTACAGACGTCGCTCGGGTGGGAAGCAATAGTCCATATTGAGTAATTAAATGTGGCAGAGAAAATAATTTTTGGGCCCATGCGCCATTGAGGACAAACCACTGAAAACATTACGGCACCATCTTGGATTCATCTTCCAGATTTTATTATAGTTCTATGGTGACGTCACACTCCCTTAGTCCTTAGAGTCTATGGTCCAGACGCCATATTGCTGATCAGCCCCAGTTTTCACCGGCATAGGCCCACAGCTCTGTACTGACTTTGTTCTCCAATTTTATTTTCTTAATCTATGATGTACATAAGATTTGGCAGCGTCGTGCAGTCATTTTGACACAAAGAGAAAAAATCTGCTACTCGCTAGTGTGATCTGCAGCTCCATCAGAGGTGCCAGTAACTTCAGGGCTCTTTGTTGTGATGATGTTTACAGCGACATCTGCTCCCATTGGGCACCGCAGTTTTATAACATGGTAGTCAGCTGACTCGTTTTTCTTATTAAGCCATTTACGATGAATATTACAATTTAAAATTTGCAAATTATAACATATGGATCCATAATGATGTCTTCTTTAAAATAAATTATCTATAACCATGACCACAAGACAAGCAGCTGATGCCACCAGACCAAATTACAGGTTAGCAAAGAAAACCTACTCACAGTAAGAATTCATGTTTTTAGCAATGAAAATATGTGCAATTGAATAAATGCAAGATAGAAGTTTTGTCATATTGTGGAACATTTCAGACTAAGCTATAACATCTCCATGGAGACAAGCAGGTATTGGACCCACCACTAAACAGCTACATAATGAACATTTATGGTGACTGGAAAATGCAGATTGTCTAGTTAGTTTAAGCTAAAAATGAGGAGTCATAGCTTCAGTTTTGCTCATTTGAATTTCTAAGGAGAGGATGGCGCAAGAGAAAAACACCACATAAAAAAAAAAGAAGTCATGCATTTTGAGTAGACGTCTCTCACTACCGACATTTGCACAACAGTAAAGGTATCTGCCATGAAATTCCTTGTGATATACTCGTAACAACATCAGACAAATGTACTTCTGTTCACTTTTTGTTGTGTTGAATTACCTGGATGCCATGCCAAAATACATCCACAGAAAACCTCTCCAATGGGACTCTGCGATGTGAGTGAAGTGGTACAGCAAACAGGATTATCAGACATTTTCTTAGCCGAAAGCTTTTGCAAAAACGCTGCAAAGTTAACCAGAGAGCCGAGGAGGAAAAGCCCATTGAGAGCCTGTTATTCTTCTTTCGCAAGTATTCAATTAATCAGGAAATGTCCAGCCACAAATGTGCATTACTTAGCTAAAGTTGTTTTGTCTTACAAGTTAAGTGGGACTTTCTACCTCAAATGCAACTGTAAGGAGTTCATTTCAAAGCACTACAGTTGCACTAGAGAAGCTTACGCAGACTAGACTGTAGAGTATATACAACATAGTGAACGTAATAGTACTTATATTAAAAAAAAAAGAAAAAAAAAAAGAGTTTTATTTTTTGGTGCTTAGACCATAGCAAGCCAAAGTGAAAGGCCACATACTGTATTACTGGGTTGCACATGACATCATAACATTCTGTAGGCCAATATTAAATACTAGGGGTGTAACGGTTCACAAAAAACACGATTCGATTCATTTTCGGTACAGTATGGGGAAAAAATTTAAAACCATTTGTTTGTTGTTTATTTGTGTGTTTATTAAACCAACAATTTCTTTATTATAATTATACAAACAGGAAAACAATTTCCTTGTAAAAAGTAAATCAAACTATTCAAAAAGTAAAGTGCAGCACTAACAGTTCCAGCTTGAAGTTTTACTTTTGTTGTCCATATTGTCTGCAGTAAGTGCAGAACTGCTGGAAGTTACATTGTCAATGGGGGGGGTCAAAAGCGAAAATGAGGAAAGGGGCACGACAACTGTAGTTTTGCAAGGATTCACATGGTTCGGAGAGACGTAGTCAAGGTGTGGGGCAAGTGTTGTCAAGGCAGCTACCCTAAATATAAAGTGTGACGGGAAACACTGCCACCCCAATCACGGACAAGTTCCCTCATGATTATTAAAGAGCTGAGCCTTCTGTGTAGCTGCACATGTTGTGGCGGAATGTAAACACACACAAATTGCGCGAACTCACTTGTGCACAGCCCTGCACCAAACTGAACATCCCGTACCAAAACGGTTCGACACAAGTACACGTACCTTTACACTCCTTTTAAATACAGACGGGGGTTAGTCAAAATTAAAAGCTTTAAAATGCAGATTTTTGTTGTAATTCAGTGAGTTCTTGGGTCTAATCACTAATAGAAATGATCAGGGTCAACATTTGTGAATTTACCTTTTCGAATTTTCATGGCAAGTAAAATGTAATCAATAGGGACATCTGTCTCTTGCCTCGCATCTGAGAGTACAATGTCCTCACATTTTAGAATCTGAAAACCATCAATAGTAAGTGGTGTTAATTCTGGTAAAACCCATAAACTGACTGAAGTTGGAGGAGCCAACCTCTTAGTCCTTCAATCAGGAGCTAATTTACTGCAAACGATTCCTTTTTCAGACCAGAGACTGTTTGACTGTTTGATTGTTTGTGTTTACACAAGTTTGGGCTCTCTCTTCCAACCGGTAAACGCCATCTGTAGTCCGACTTCTTCAGGGCACTATACCAGGTGTGAGCGAATAAAAAGACCCCCTCATCCATGTTTATAGTCCTGTGGGCACATTGCCGTATTTTAGTTGGCTCTGTTCCACCTTGTGATGTCATGTGGTAATACAAGAAGTGCTCTAGTGTGTTTTTCAACTCCATACACCTTCACTAGAATCATCTGGATAATTTCAGCCCTGGAATTGCCTTTCTCTACTGAACTAAAGGTTAAAGGTAGCTGTTCACTTGAAAACTACCACTACATGACATCATAAGGTGGAGCAGAGCATTTTGAGCTTTGGAGATGTAGATAATAAACTGATAATAAAGCATTACTCAAACATGTGTGAGTGAAACAAAACACAATTCCAAATGTTTTTCATGAGGTAGCAACTTTCTAACATGGCTTAAAACTCACAAGAGTCTATTTTGCGTAACATAGAACCTTTAAAGTGTGTCATTTGTCATCATAAAGACAAAGAAAGATCCTACTGGGAAATGACCTCTGGACCTCCATGCTGTGAGGTGTGACCACTAACCACCCAACCTCCATGCTGTCATAAGATGTGGAGAATGCAGAGAATGCCACTATTGTGATCACTTCAAATCGTTTCTAGAGGGATGAGGGCACTATATATTTACACGATTTCCTTGAACTATCTTTTGAAAATGGCAATAGGAAAAAAGGCTGTTGGAATGAAAAGACAGAATGAACCAAGGACTCACCTTAAATGGGTATTCAATGGAAAAAAAAAATGGGAATGGTGAACTTGGGAACTTTTATTGAGCAATAGTATGGATGGAAAAAAATGTAAAGATGCATTGTGTAGCTTTTTTGGTGGAGGGTCAAATGCTTTTCTCCATAGAAATGTTATTGCTTTGTCTGGAATGTTTCACAGTGTGGTGTTCAAACTTTTTATCTTCATGGAGAACAAACCAAGTTACAGGTCAGATCTGTGGAGAGGCAACCCCGGTCACAGTCAAAGAACATGTTTTTCAAGGTATTTTTGAGCTATAAAACCACCTGTAATGTAAGAAATGTAAGGTAGAGCTCTTTAATGTCATACTGTGAAACATTCAAGGCAGAGCAATGACAAAGCTATAGAAACAAGCAAGTGACGGATCCCCAAGCAAAAAGTTACATAGTACACCTTTAAGTTGCTTGTCTTGTGTACCTAAAGATTTGAATGTTGAATGTTATAAAGTATATAATTATGTCTATGTTACTGTTTAATGTTGATCAAAAAAAATTATAAAATTAAATACACTGTTTACCTTTTGTTTTTTTGCTACTAAATGTATTGTGTCTTTATAGCATTATTTAGTGTTTAGAGTAATTTTTTTGGGCAACTTTAGTGCAAACTAGGGGCATTTTCAACGTTCTAAGTTTGTGCTGCCTTCAGTGGCCTCTGTGATTCTCAGTAGTAGATAACATCACGCAGAACTGCCCTGATTACAGTGTTTCTGATACAAACACTCGGCTGTGGTAGGGAGTTTGAAGTGTGGATACCTGCTGGACCAGTGTTTCCCAAACTTTTTTTTTTTTTCTGGGGATGCTTATTTTAAAAGTCAAACCTTTGCAACACAAGTCCATAGACATTATTCGTAAATCACAAACTAAAGGTGGATTTGACCCTTATAACATTAATGAGGATATTTTACTGTTGGCTGAATAATCGTGTCTCTCTGAACAATTAGTATTAGTTACTCAGTGAAAAACTGTAATTGAAGCAGCAATAAAAGGCATCCATAAGTCGCCTGTTTTAACATTAAATATAGCCCATTTCTTTTTCTTTTCAACATTCAATTGAACCAGCAATATTGGAACAAAATAGTCAATAAAATAATTACAAAAAGACTACAAATTGTACAAAACATGTCTTAACATTTCAACATTTCAAATGAGATAGGTGGGCTTGTCTGCGTTTTTGTAGCACGTTCTAGTCCAGGGTGCAGGAGGAAAGCGCAACACGCAGATCAAGAGTATAGGCAGAAGTGTATATTGCAGTTCTACATGCAGATCGTGACAAGGCGACCCAAAAAAATTATCTCTTGTGACCCACCTAAGGGTTGCGACCGAGTCTTTGCGAAACAATGTGCTAGACCAGTCACACTGTTCCTTATACCTCCAGACTCCACCCCTCCTCCTACCTCCTTCTTTTCTTTAGTCCTCCAGATACTGCCTAGTGTAGCATTTCTATCTGAAATGTGGTGTCACCTAATTATGTCACCTTTCCCAAGTTTTCCAATTATTTCTTTGTGTATATGCATTTCTGTAGAGCTCGCCATTGTAAACAAAAGAGCTGAGGATTTTCTACCATGAAGTTGTCAGTGTATTTTTAATAGGCACTGCTTAAATGACAGTTATTATTGATTCATATAGATGCATACTATTAAACCATTACATCCAACAGCAGCAACTTCAGTTCAACACTTCAACAACTTTCTAAATAAATAGCTTTACTCTGGACTTGACATCCTATAATTAGCTGAGTCATAACGTTCCAGAGAGATGCCATGTCTGACTGCAAGCATTTGTACTGAAAATGTAAATAAAATGCACATTGAAGAAATATTAAAGGACCCATATTACACTATTTTCTGATTTTAGTTTAGTTTCATTCACACGTTTAACACAAACATCATTTTTACCTCTGTACTCCTGCACTAAAATCATTTTGTAATTTCAGTAATTTCAGAACTGATGGATTCAACATTTATATTAATCTCACTGTGTATGTAATGGTAATGTAATATTCACTTTTGTTTACTCAATCTAATTATAATCAATGTATTAATATGTGCACTTAAACGATTCTGTTTCTGAGTATTGCAGATTTCATGAGTTTGCAGAAGGTCACAAAGTCCTATCTATTCAATAACAGGAAACAATTTGGGCGACCATTGCTTAAGGAGGATAAAACTAAGGAGGATGAAATGAGGAAGGGCAGACTGACCTTAACTCTGGCCTGAATACTGTACTGAAGTGTTATTTTTGTGTTTCCTGTAAGCAAAAGAGGAACTACTCCTTTAATTAGAGTCATTAGGTGGAACAGAGCATTTTGAGCTTCGGAAATGGACAGACTAATAATAAAAGATTACTCAAACATGTGTGAATGAAACAAAAACATAACTCCAGGTATGTTTTTTATGAGGTAACAACATTGTAACATGGCTTAAAACTCACAAAAGTTAATTTCACATTATATAGAACCTTTAACCTTTAACTTTATTCTGGTAAATGAACGCTGGGATCACAAACACACATGCTGTCTCCCTTAAATTGTAAATAACTATATTGATTGCAAAGCCAATATAAAGAAATAATGTTCCTCCATATTGGCAAAAACACATTAAAGATTCAATACAAACCAATTTTTCTGTATGGCTGTAATTTCATATTGTCTGAAAGGGAAATGGGGCCTCTAAATGTGTTCCTCTAATTGAAATGACCTGTTTCTGGTTAGGTTCACATACGCTTTCTCCTGACCATCTGTTTGGTCACAACCACAATCCACTGGACGCTGTAGACCTGCAATTTCGGTAGAGCCAGTGCAGAGCAAAGCAGCCATGAAAAATTGTGTTTATGGGAACAAATTGTCCGAGCAACATCAAAACTAAGCTCAATCATTGTAAATCATAGCACAAAATAACTGCCTTTCAGGATTGTTTAAACCTTTCATGGTATTTTTTGCAGTGTTGTCCGTAGTTGTTGACAGAGTCTTAAATCTACATTGTGTAACTTTTCTGGTGGAGGGTCCGTCAAATGTTTGTCTGCATGGAGATGTTATTGTTTTGTCTGGAATGTTTCGCAGTATGGTATTAAAGCTTTCTGTCTTCATGAAGACCAAACCAGACCAAGTTAGAGATCTGTGGAGAGACAACGCTGTTCACAGTCAGATTGCCTGGTTTTCAAGGTATTTTTGAGTTATAATACCACCTGTGACTGCATAAATGTAAGGTAGAGCTGTTTAATGTAAACCTTGTGCAGCAAAATGGATTCTTAAGTTTTTTTGTGAGTTCACAAACTCACAAAAAATCCATCTTGAGGTGCTCCTGCTGTACGGTTTAAATTTGACCTGAGAGGTGGGGGCTTCTATGCACATGGGGAGGTGTTTCAGACATGACGACAACCCCAAGCGCCAGGCCAACATGGAGCAAAACAAACATGGCAGAGTCGGTGGACGGTGATGGTGACTTGCCCTTAATGCGCAAATGTGTACTGGAAAAACTGCTAAATTTGTTTATCGACTCGACTACAGCATGAAACTTGTTTTGGTTTTACTTGGTGCAAGTTGGATACGTCATTTTGACAGGTTTGCTGTGACTGACTAAAAGAAACTGGTGGGCAGGCACTGGTTCGCACAATCAGCTCGAGACATTCTGCTGCAAGTTCCTCCTTTTTCTAAAACTTTTAGTGAAAGCCGTTCCAGATGGATGATGTATAGAACTCAATTCAGAGTGATACATGTATCAATTTAGTTTAGTTTAATTTCATACTGTGGAACATTCCAGGCAGTACAATGGAATATTGATAGAAACAAGCAGGTGACAGACCCCCAACCAAAAATTTTGATAGTGCACCTTTAATATTGGCTTAGCTGATGAAATATACATGTAATGTGTTGGGATGTGTTTTTCAGATCTATTCAAGTGGGACTAGTTATTTTTCTGATATGGCAAAAAATGAATTACACCAAGATAAAAATAAAACTGTGATTTCTCTAAAATATTTAATCTTTTTTTAAATTCATATGTTGAATAGAAGCCACTTACTGAGCACACAAATACGAAAAGATTGTCGTTAACAAAGTTCATTTTATGATTGAAATATTAAACCAACAGTAGTATACTTTTGGTTCTTATGTACAGACCTCTGCTTAGTTCATACCTTGATAGTTGAACTTCTTCAGAACTGTATCCAGATGTGAGAAAGTTGTCATGCCCCCTCATCCCGATTCACAGTCTGGTGGTACAATGCTACTTGTTGCTCTCCGTATCTATAAGTCTATGGCCTTCGGACTATCCCAATCCATGAGGAACCATACAGTGGAACATTCCAAGAAAAGCAATAACATCATGGAGAGAAGTAAGTAAAGGACCCTTCATCAGAAAAGTAACATGATGCACCTTTAAAAAACAAACTATAGGACACTAGTTGTCACCGTACTAAAATTTGTAACTCAATTTCAATACTAAGTTATAGACTCAATAATACTTATTCTGATACATGACGATAAGTCTTTGTGGTCTTATATTTGTTCTCATCCAACCTCATTCTGTCTCGTGAATGTGACTTTCTAGTATCGATACCTGCACAAATGAGTATCTAATTTTGAAACTTGCTTTAATAGAAATTAGCATCTGATTTTCCTTTCTTTTCACAACCTTAAAGCACACTGCAGATATTTATTTCTCCTATAATCCACATTTATTCGGTTGCATATTCCCTTTGAAGAGCTTGTTGGTTGATAATACATTGCCGCGAAAATCTAAACAGCATTCTCCCACATCACATGCACCTCCCTCTTCACTGGAGAACCTCAAATGATCTGAAAACCGCTCTATTTCTTCAAAGACCCGTGCCACAAGAAACACTGCGGCAGCCTCACAAAAGCTATATTTAAAAGGGCCAACGCTAACAAACCAAGTGGAACAGACAAGGAGGTGGGAATGGGTTGAAGGAGAGCTTTCTTTGCAACGAGGAAAAAAGTCAGTGGATATTGGCGAAAAACGAGGAGGCATCAAAAGACAGAAAATTCAAGCGGAGACGAGAAGAGGTGCAGAGAGGAGACATTGTTTTTATTTGGTTCTGCGCTGAGAGGGAGCTGGTCGGGAACAGGAGAGGTGAGGAGTAGTAGCCAGCAGGTCTCTTAGCCCATTGAGAGCCAAGATCAGAAAAAGAAGAAGGAAGACGACGAAGCCAACTCTCAGATAAAGAGTGTAAGCCAGTGTATGAGTAAGTAAGAGTAAAGGCATTTTTTTTACACTGGAAGTTAGTCACTGGAGAAGGGAAATCTGTTATCTGTATTTGAAAGTCTGGTAGTCTGGTAATGCCAACTGCTGGACTTTTTGGAGATAAAATAAGTTTCAATTTCGATATTAAAGAATAGACTTGATACTCAATACTGATTCAGATACCACCACTACCATGATAATTAAAAACACTCTATTTAACTCTTTACTTAGACAATAGAATGACAATTTCAACATTAAATATACTATATACACTGCCTGACCAAAAAAAAAAGTTCACACGCTCTAATATTTTGTTGGACCGCCCTTAGCTTTGATTACGGTATGCATTCACTGTGGCATTGTTTCGATAAGCTTCTGCAATGTCACAAGATTTATTTCTATCCAGTGTTGCATTAAATTTTCACCAAGATCGTGCATTGATTATGGTAGAGTCTGACCGCTGCGCAAAACCTTCTCCAGCACATCCCAAAGATTCTCAATGGTGTTAAGGTCTGGACTCTGTGGTGGCCAATCCATGTGTGAAAATGATGTCTCGTGCTCCCTGAAACACTCTTTCACAACCTGAGCCCGATGAATCCTGGCATTGTCATCTTGGAATATGCCCGTGCCATCAGGGAAGAAAAAATCCATTGATGGAATAACCTGGTCATTCAGTATATTCAGGTGATCAGATGACCTTATTCTTTGAGCACATACTGTTGCTGAACCTATACCTGACCATCTGCAGCAAACCCAAGATCATTTGCTTAGTTAAATTCAGGTGTTGACTTTTCTTCTTTTTTTTTTGGCCAGGCAGTGTATCATAGTATTTTCCATGTCATTATCATGAGGTTTTATATCCGTGTAATCCCTCAGTTGTCCAGGTATGTTCACAGTGTTCCATGGATGTTCTAGATTATAAAAAGAATAATAAAGTGGACTGGTAATGCCAACTATGGAACATTTGAGGCAAAGCTAGTTAATCTCTAAGTAGGTTCAGTTCATCTTAAAGTGTACCCTCCACCATAAAAGTTACATAAGAAAAACACTGTGTGTAAAATCCCTTGTCATTGTCCAAATAGAATCCATGGTAAAAGGAAATAAACAAAAGTTTATTTGGTTGAATTCCTTTCGCAGCTCATCCAAGCTGCTTCTTCAGTTCTGGTCAGACACTTCATCTGCCTGAAGGGAGGAGCTAACTACACTGAAATGACTCAGAAACTAAAACACTTACTTGTTTACAGTTTCTGTTAGTTAGCTAGGCCTATTGATCTCGCGCTGAGTGTGGAGTCTTATTAGCATAATCATTCAGGGACATAATGGGTGCTTTCACACCTCTGGGCCAGCCCTGGCGATCCCTTTTGTTTTCATTGCTTGTTTTGAATTAGGTTTGAGGATAGAGTTGTAAATAGGAGATAAATGGTGTCTGAGTCCCCCATTTCTGTTCAAAGATGGATTGTCTTTCTTAACAAATTAACAAATTGAATTTCTCCTTTTGCCAAAAACAAACACTCTTTACATTTAAATTCAGATCAGATTAAGAAATGCTATTGTATTCCCCTGGTATAATTTTACTTGACAAGTCAAATATACTCATCAAATAAATATGTTATCTATACAGTACTTTTTGCATTGTAATCCCCCAAACACTATCAGGCAGCAGTAATGTAGAAAGCCTCTAGTGGTGAAGTGTGAGAATGCAATGACGCGGGTTGGCCAGTCTAATTACTGATGGTAAATTTAAGTTATAGAATCCATTTGGAGGAGCTAACTGGGCTATTATGTTTTTACCAGTTTATCAAGAGTATAGGCACGAAATCCACTAAAGAATACACAAGTGTGTGGCAAGGCACTTATCAAACCTATCAACTTTCTTGTTATGAGGAGAGAATACTAACTACTCTGTGATGATTTCACAGGTACATCACCTTGTAGGAAAGAACATTTTGAATTGGTGAGTAGAGCTGTTCAAAACCAGATAATCCACAAAATTTTTCCTCACGCCTTTGAGCAAAATTTGTCTAGCCCCTGTATTGTATAAGCAGATTTTTACATAACAAAAACAAAAAAGACACACAACCCACCCCTTTCACCACAAAACTACACAAAAAACACTCAACAAACAAATATTAACTGTCAGTCAAGTCCAGTCCTGTCAAAATCTTCAAAAAAGGTGTCTATGTCTGTTCCATATAAGCGGACTCAGAATAAGTCAGCTGTGTGACTGTGTGTGCATGTCTACGTTTAATCAGGAAGTGTGTGTTAGCATGCTAGTTCTTGTTAGCTTTACCGTCACAACAAAAGTCTGATCTGGCTGTGAGAAGCGCTTATAAACTCGAGGCGAATAATTAGGATGCTCTGAATGCATAAGGTAAGTGAGGAATAACGTCTGAGCACTGCGAACTGTTTGAAAGGAACTAGCTCTGATTAGTCACGATTTTTAAGACAGTAAATATCAGGTACAGCACCTTTAAGTCATTGGGTCCCAGGTAACAAAATGCACCCATATTCTCCACAGTAACACATTTTAAATTTCGACTGACAGTTTAACTTAATGGTGACTCTTGTGAGCTTTAAGCCATGTTAGAATGTTGTTACCTCCTCAAATCATACTTGGAGTTGTGTTTTGTTCCATTCACATGTTTAAATAACTCTTTATTATTAGTTTGTCTTCATCTCTAAAGCTCAACATGCTCATGTCATGTTGTGGTAGTTTTCAAGTTAACAGCTATTTTTTACCTTTAGCTCAGTACAGATTGTCAGTTCCAGGGCTGAAATCATCTAAATGATTCTACTGAAGGTGCATGGAGTTTAAAAACACAGTAGAGCACTTCTTGTATTACCACATGACATCACAAGGTGGAACAGAGCCAACTAAAATACGGCAATGTGCCCACGGGACTATAAACATAAATATGCAGGCTGTGTGCATTAAACATGCATGGATTAAACAAAATACAACTCCAGGAACTATGTTTGTGATGAGAAAACAACATTATAACGTATTTCAGAGTAATATGGGTGTAATATGAGCACTTTAACATTTTTCCACATCATCCATATGTATTTTGACGCATTAATCCAATCATTTCACATAGCAGGGATCTCTGGGAGGATTATATGCAAGGGGGATGTGTGTGAAACTGGGTTGCCGAAAGAATTACAATTTGCAGAAACGCATCACCTCTCCTCTTGCATCTGGGTTGTTAAATGTTTTTTTTTGTTTTGTTTTATTGTTGTTGTTTTTTTTTGCAGTAGAGAACAGCGTGACTCCAGCACTTACCATGACAACAAACATGCCTCTTGTGTTTTAAGTCACTTACTATTCATGAAATGTTAAATATATACCTCTGAACACTACAGAACATGCATGTGTTGCATTGGCCAAGTCCCCCAATGCAGATTTTTACACTTGTTAAGGACACTGGCAGCAAGGTCAGGCTGGTGTGCGGATACAATAGGCATAATGCTGAGAGGATGACAGCTCTGAGCAGGTTTGTTATGGAGGAGGTCAGATCGCAGCAGGGGTGGAGCATCGGGGGGTACAGCCATCTCTTTCTGCCATTTTAGTTCTATGGAGAGAGTAAACCACTTAGTAGATGTATCGCTTTGGGTTCCTTTTCCTTTTGATTATTTTATTGGTTTGCGTATAACTTAAACATCCTTTTTTGTGGTTAATTACACATAAATAATGTATCATTACCAAAAAAAAGACAGGAATGAACCTTTCCTGAATAGCTTTAGAATGATCTCAAGCTGTACGCACACATACCTGGATCACTGAGGGATTACACAGGACATTTTGCAAAGATTATTTGGCTCACTCTTGCGTGAAGGACAACAGTACCACACACGCCATTTTCAGGAAAGATTTTAGTCTACAAGTGGATTATGTGATCAAACAGGGCGTCATAATGAAAAACAAGCTTCCTTCCAACATGTTAGAACTTTACTATTTCAGGTTTTGGAGCTGCCATTACATATAGAAAATCAGACTCGATACCGAAACTATTCTTGAAACTAGATACTCATTTGAATATGTATCGATACTAAAAAAAAAAAGTCACATTCACAAGACAGAAATTAACCAATCCTGAATAACTTTAGAATTATCTTGGCTGTATCAGAACAAGTAGAAGAGCACATAGACTAATTATACGCACATGGACCACTATGGAACCTTCCTGGACCACTGAGGGACTACACAGATATAAGACCACAAGGTAAATATGAAAGTACTAGGATTTAATGTTGTAAATCACATTCTATGGTGTAAAGCAGTTGTCATCAAACTAAGGCCAGTGGGCGGACTCCACTTGAACTGGCCCTACGAGGCAGTCCTCAAACGTTGTCAGGGCCTATTTTTTTTAACTACTTTTTGGCAAATAATAACACATCTGCATCTTGTCTTTTGTTGATTTTTTTTTTTGTTTTTTTAAATTTAAAAAAGGATATTTATATGAAGTATTTATATGTAAATAATTATATGGCATATTTACATTTGTTGCCGAATTTGCCGTCAAATTTTCATCACCCGACAAGCTCAAGATTAAACAGTGACAGTCAACGCACACGCAGAGTTCTGTAGTGCAGTTAAAGACAGTAAAATGGTGAGTGTTAAAGTACGAAAAGTTTTGACAGAGAGTGCAGAGTTTTCAAAGAACAGTGGAAGACCGATTATTTTTTGGTTCAATGCAAGGGCCGTTTGTCTGATATGTAAAGAAAGTGTGACGGTTTTCAAAGAACATAATCTGGGTCCTCACTACGAAACCCACTACAAAGAGTATGCTGACTTGCAAGGGCCAATAAGAGAAGATAGGATTCGGCGGATGAAAGGCGAACTGGCTGCTCAACAACATGTATTCTTTTGTCGGCCTACCCGACACCGGCCCCCCATCACAGTCAGGGGCGATAATGTGGCCCCCCAAAAGAAGAAAGTTTGGTGACCCCGGTCTAGAGAAAGAGTGTTTTTAATTATCATCACGGTATCAGAATCAGTACTGAGTATCGAATCTATTCCTTATTATCAAAATTGAGTTTGAAATGTAGCATCATGACAACACTATGACCGGACAAATGTTTGCGACAAATACCCATTCACCCCACAGAAATAAGGAGTGCCACAACAAATAACTGAGAATCACATAAAGCTGCACTGTGTAACTTTTATAGTTTAAGGTCTGCCAGCTGGTTGTCTCCATGGAGATATTATTTCTTTTCTAAACTTTTCTATTTTTCTTTTTTATTTCGGTTACAGGTGATAACAGGTACCTTTAAAAAAAACAATCTTCACTGTGCACACTCTCACCTCTCCGCAGATCTGACCTGTAACATGTGCCACCTTCTTTTTGTCCATGGAGATAGAAAAAGAGATAGATACGTTTAAAATTGTACTGTGCAAAATTCCAGGCAAAGCAATAATATCCTTCCCCATAGAGAAAACAGATGACAGACCATCCACCAGAGAAGTTACACAGAGCATCTTTAAAATCAGCCAAAAATCCTTCAGTGAATAATGGTCCACTATGATAATGCCTCAGCCTCTTGGTCACTACCTGCTCCAGAGCTGTCACTCACATAGAGTTGTTGACGTCCTCCCTCTCTCTCTCTCCTCTCCTCCTCTCCTCTGTCAGCACTTTCCCTCCAGCAGATTGGGTTGCGCCAGTCCTCTCTCACACCATCGCTCTGGGAATCTGCCGTTTCAACCAGCATCCCCTCAGACAAATGGATATTAGCTGGTTAATTTTTAATTCCTGAGATGCGCGCTCACTTTCATGGCTGGGAGGAGAGCTAATGGGAGCGGGATTGGGTATCAGCGCGAGGCGGATATCTGGAGATGTGGGAGCAGCCTCTTGGGAATGGCCGGGGAGGGTGCTCGTGTCCATTGAACGCCATTAAGAGTCTTGAAGTAAAAGCAAGAAAAGCCCTCTCAAAGAAACACTGTCCGGCTATTGACCTTTTCCAGACACAATGGAGGTCCCTTGCTCAAGAGTTATCGAGTGGGTTGGTGAGAGGCATTCATTAAAACCACGGTGGAGTGAGAACAAGCCTGCCTGATAGACTTGGTACCCTACCCGGCAACAGCATAGATTTCGGTTGATTTCCGAACAATAGAAAGCATGAGAACCAAAGATACCCACATTGAGATAGAGGTGGTCCTTTTGTGCCGTAGAACAAAACTACAAAACCCCTCACAGATGGTTTATAGATTTATACAGTAAAATACAAAGAGATGGGTGGTCTAAAGTAGCTTGTGATTGCAACAAGATAGTAGCTATTGAAGGTTCCTTATGGAGAAGTAGATGAAAACAAAAACAATCACCATTGTCAGTGGACTCAATTTCCAAACTGGGAACTTGCTTGAAAGATATGGTGCAATGTAAAACAATGAATAATAATAACAGATTTTGACTGAATGTTATGCAAATGTACAAAATATACCGTCTTATCCAGACTATAATTTGCTCCTGAATATAAATCGCACCACCCAAAAATTGTGTAATGAAGAAGAAAAAAACATATGTAAGTCACACTATAAGTGGCACTTTTGGGGGAAATTTCTTTTTTTTTTTTTTTAATAAAATCAGAGACCAGAATCCGACATTTCATCTTGAAAGTCAAGTTAATAGAACAGAGAACAACAGGCTGTAAACGTAACACATGAACAGTTCTTCAGATAACTATAGCATAAACAACAGAACAGAACAATTTTAACAAACTCTCCATGTCACTCCAAATCACTAAATCCATTGAATTCTTCATCCTCGGTGTCACTTGAGCAACTCCACAACCTCTAGAGGTAAATGCATCCTCTTCTATGTAGCTGTCGTGAGACTCAGCATCAGTTCCAGTTAGAATTTTTCCGGACTTTCCGAATCCCGACAGGATGGTTTCGGTTGTCATTGACGTTCATGCTTTGTCGATCCATCCAGTGACTTCCAGGAAAGTTGCATTGCGCACCCTCCTGGTTGTCATAAGTTTCTCCCTCACTCCAAACTTTATTTTCTGCTGCTCATTTACTGTTTTCAGCTGCATATTTTGCACCTTGTAATCTGCAAAATATGATTTTCTTTTTAGGGTCATTTGTGTTCAGTCTTCTCAGTTGTCTTTATAAGTTTCTTTAAATTTTAAATTTTCAGTGGTACAAAAGTAATGATGCGATCAACTGACATGATACCAGACAGGACAGTGGCTCTTTCTGCAGGAGACATGCACAGCAGAGAGCAAAGTGAAAATGTTACAGGGTAACAGGAGTAGTAGATACTGACACACAAGCCTAGAGCCTCTCGTGGCTGTCAGTGTGAAATTTTAATACATAAGTCGCAGCAGAGTATAAGTTGCAGGATACCCCAAACATAAAAAAAATTGCGATAGTCCAAAAAATACGGTAAGTAAAATACTGTATACACGATAGGCAAATCGCAGCTGAGCACAAAAATGAAAGCGTACTACAAAGACCACAATCCTTTGCTCCATCTTAGTGCTGGCAACATAAAAAATATGGTTAAGTTGAAGCTTTCTTCCATGTTTTGTTCCCTCATCAAAAGCATGCCTGAAGTAGCTTTATATGTCATCCAGGCAAATATACAAAAGCACGATACGAAAACAGTATACTACAACTTCACAAACCTGATGTGAAATGCAATGAAAAGGAGAGTGACTTAGTTCATGTTAATACGTTATTTTCAGCGAATATAGCATTTTCAAAACAACACAAGATAATATAGTGAACTAAATATGTTTTTGTTAGCAGTTAATACCCCATAAAAGTAAATACCCCCTCATTAAACATTTTATTGCTGGAATCATACCTCAATTTTTGTTAATTCATAATTTATTTTAAAATAGGATTTGTATAGGCAGAAACTGTAACATATAAATACTGTCAAATCTGTACATTCATGACCATTCAAAGCCCTTTGTATAGACTGAGGGAAAGCATTCACACGTACACTCATACACTGACACAATATTGCACGTATAGAGACTCCAGTGAGGTCAGTGTTTTGCCCAAAGGCATAATAATAGCTTAGAATAGGAAAAGGTCAAGTTTCAAAGATTCAAGGTTTCCTCAAAGTTAATTTATGTGTACCACAAAGTGAATTCAACTGCAATTCAATATCACACCAAAATGAAGATGCTTACTTAAAGCTGCAATACATTTTTTTTTTTTGGTCTAAAAATAAGTACATAAAAAATAAAATAAAAAAATAAAATTAATAATGAGAATAAAATAAAGGCATGCTTTTGTTTCATTTTGGTTTATCTATCCATGGGTTTCAGAATGATGAAACATTACAATAGTTGCCATAGCGATTAACAAATCAAAACTAAATATCCGATCTTTTCAATGATGAAGAGTCTTCAAAACATAAGGTTTTAATTTTCATGGAATCATGCAGGTGACTAGCCAGGCTGGTGCCACCTAGTGCCTCCGCTCAATTTAATTTCTCTCCAACGACTAGGTCAGGAATCAGAATACACTAGACGGTTTGCAAGAACCCCGGTTGTTGAATTTGTAGACCGTGTAGGCCAATCAGCGAAGAGCTGTGAAGCCATGATGTCAAACTCAAGTGCCTGTCTGGGTCCCTTTTTGTGGTACAGCACAACAGTAAACAAAGCGGTCGAGATGAATGTAGATGAAGCCATACATTCTGTGTTGGTAACGATTCCTGAGATCAAGGATTTTCAGTCTCTGTTTGCTGTTGTGCCGGCAATTACTTGGACACCACTGAGTGTTCCGGCACATTACATACGTCACGACCAAATAGCAGCGATTGGTTAAATAAAAAAATTAAAAAGTACCTATCTACCATCGAGGGAACGAATCTTAATGCTGCGAGGTCAGATTGTTTCCACGAAGTGAAACCGGCTCATGAATCAAGCTATCAGGTGACATGCCGCCTCTAGAAAGTTACATACGGTAACTTTAAATAGAAAATAATACTATAAAGATTTAAGATTGGGAACAAATTTATAACACAAGCCCTCTAAAAAAATCTACCAATGCCAAGGCAGGTTATGTGAGTTAGGGGTGTTTTGCTCAAGGGCACAATAACATTCTAAAATTGAGAAGAGGCCAAGGTTTAAAACTGTTCATACACTGTTACAGCTCCCAACTTTAACCACATCTGATGTAACTCTTCAAGCACATTCAGAGTAAAATTTTTTTATTATTATTATTATTTTTTTGTAAGCTCAAGGTTCTGTCAAGGTGTTTTTAAAAGCACATTTTGAACCCTGGAATCGATGTTGCGATCAGTAGAGCTTGATCTTGAGTAAGTGCTGCCATTAAATAAATAAAAGCTAAAAAATCTTTAAGGGACCTTTCTGGGGAATTTTGAACATTTCCAAACTGACAGGAACCATAGATTATTTAGAAACCGTCTCGCCAACGCATTTGAATGGGCCCATCCCTCAAGACAACTCGCGGAAAACTGCTTTATAAACTCACCGCAGTGCCCCTTTTATCGCACAGTTAGACAGAGAATCGCATGCACAGCCTCCCCACTGCGACTGTCAATGACTTCATATCCACACAACACAAATACTCAAAGATTCAGCCAGTAATAGCCTGTCTAGATAAGTGTGCATCAAAACGCGCATTCAGATTCATCTTTCTATGTTTTTCTCATGACTACCTAAAATAATTTTCTTAGCTTTCAGTAAGATTGACGCACATAATTGTTTTTATTGACTTAGGCGTACCATTAGGCGAGGAGCAGCTTGGGGGTAAATGGCTTCTGACAGCAGACCTCACACTTAGGGTTATTACCAGGAAAATGTTGGACAGAAATCAGCTAAAAGGATGGCGTGGTGCTCTGTAAAACGCTTCATAAATGTTACTGGATGACATACTAATATTTTTTATAGGAAATTGTTTAAAAATATATATAATTTACAAAAGGAATTAGAATTTTTTGTTGTGTTATCAGAGCAATAATATTCTAAAACAGTCAAATTTTTGTTCTTACAAGTGCTCCTAACTATAGAAAATTAGTTTCTTCTAATAAAACAAATTTGTAAAAAGCTAAATATCTTATTTCCCGAACATGTTTCGGCAGTGTCCGATGACTGTTGTGACATGTCTCTTGTCAGCATTTGTTCAGGCGTGGTGAGTTTGACGGATCTAGCAGATCTATCAGACTGACCACACCTACAGTCATGTCTCTGCTGAAGTGAGAAGGTAAACGTCCCCTCGTCTTTGTTGATGGTCCGTGCGCCCTGCTTCCTGATTTCAAAAGGCTCTTGTGTCCATATTTTATATTTGTGCTCCTCTGTTCCTACTATTTTTGCCTTGTCCCAGTCCATCACATGGTTTTTGCTTTTGCACTGGTCAGATTTTGCAGACTTGACATTTTCTTGCGTTGCCTTTTCCTTCTCAGATGGTGTTAGTCATGTTGTAGTTTCTTTCTCGCACTCCTTTTTGTGTTCTTTTATTCTTGTGTTGAATGATCTTAGTGTCTCTCTCGTATCTTGAATCTCATAAATGACATTATTAGATTTATTCTTAGGTTGTATTGTGTGTTTTGGGTTAATCAGGAGTTGATAAGAGACACGTTAGAGGAGTCTGCTGACACCTCTGACGAATGTGGAAGCTCTACCACTGAAACATGTCAGGTGAATAAGCTATTTGCCTTATTAGAAGAAAACACAACGTTTCTATATATTCAAGAAGACCACATTCATTTTCTGATGCTCCTGACTCTTTGTAGGATTTGTTCTTCCAATATATTTTCAGTTAAGAAAAAGTTCTGTGAAAGCCAGCACTGTTCGTAAGAAGGCTTTAAGTACAAATCTGTTCATAAGAATTTTTCCAAAACAGACGCACCATACGTGATACCATTTGGCTAATCCACCTGTCAATCAACAGGGAGATTCACAAGCGTCCAGACTCGCATCTTCGTAAAGTATTGAAGAAGTGTGGATTCTGGATTGTATTGTTGTTTTGTTACAGTATGGCATTAAACATATTTTTCTATACAGAGACAAGCTGGTGACACCAAAAGGCCAAGCTACAGATCAAATCCACTGCAGTCAAAAGTCTGGACACACTATCTCATTCATTTTTTTCTTTTTGTTTACTACATTTTCATATACATAAGAAAGGACAAATGGTTTCTGACTGCAGACCTCACACTTAGGGTTATTCCCGGGGCCCCACGTTGGACAAAAGGTCAGCAAAAAGCACGATGTAGACAAAATCTCTCCTTTTTTATCACGGTGTTTGGCATTCAAAGAGGATTCAATGAAAGAGAATTAACTCACATGGCAGTATAAAGGTTGTCACTGCAATAGAAAGTTCCAAATATAATAGAGGATTTTCAGCAAATAGCAAGATGATTATGCAGTAGTGTTTTTAAAGGAATCGTATTACTCATGTCATTTTAAAACTGGCAGGACTGACAATTGATTTAGGATGGCTTTATTTCACAACAAAGGTAAAATGAATTAAAGTAAATATTTCGCAATTGCTTTCCTGACGAATGAGAAAGCACAAAAGTTGTTGTAGAGTCTAATGGTTCCTGTTATGAAGTGAACAAGCTGAAAAGAGTCCATTTGTCATTGTATGAATTGGCTGTGAAGCGTTGTCATGAATGCTAATACAGAACACAAGAGAGAGGCCGCTTTGAGGTGAAAGTTTCTTGGTTGGATTTTGTGAAACCAAAGACGTTCTAGGGTAATTCTGTATTTCAATCAGTACTGAAATGTCATAGCCTTTAGAAACTGTAATTGCTGTAACGTTTTTGATATTCTCACGTTACTTTCTTGAAAATGTAGTCATGTAAATTATTAGGATTTAATTATAGCTGATTTTTATTTTATGCAAATTTCCCATCTCGTCTCAAATCTGGCCAAACATGATCGTCCAATCAGATTTGTTTTTTTCACTGACACATGTGAAACGAAGGAGCTCACTGGTCACATTTCATTCACAAATAAAAACTAATTGAGTTTAGTGCTTCACTCATTGATTCTGCATCAATCTGCAATGTTTTCCAGCCCTCTTCTATGATACTTTTTAACTTATTTTTTTTCCCCAATATGGACAAACCATGTGTGTCTCTGATTGGTTAATCCACCTGTCAATCAGAACTGTTTGATTCACCGTAGACAGACCTAGTGCCTCCGCTCAATTTCATTTCTCTCCAGCAAGTAGGTCAGGAATCAGAATACACTGGATGGTTTGGAAAAACCCCGGAAGTGTGAATCAGCAAAGAGCCATATATTCTGTGTCGTCGATGATTCCTTAGATCGAGGATTTAAAGCCGGAACGCGCATTACATACGTCAGGACCAAAAAGCAGCGGTTGGTTAAATTTTAAAAAGTACCCGCCTACTGTAGAGTGAACAAATTCTACCACTGCAAGGTCAGACGGTTTCTACGAAGTGAAACCGTCTTATGAATCAGACTAGATTCACCGGTGATCAGACTCACATCTTTGTAAAGTACTGGAAAAGCATGTACTCTGAATTCCAGGCAAGCGGCAAGTTACTTTTCAGGTAGAGTGTCTGCCATGTGCTTGTGTTCAAATATTCTTGTTTTGTTCCACAGTATGGCATTAAACATATTTACCTCCATGGAGACAAGCTGGTGACGCCAGAGGCCAAAGTTACAGATCAAATGCAATACGAGTCAAAAGTCTGGACACACCATCACATTCACTGTTTTATTTTTATTTTTGTTTACCACTTTCTATGTTTTAATATACTTGTGGCAAGACCGGCTTTGAGGGTCTAGGCTGCGGGTGCTCTTACCTGGCGTTCCGTGGCGCTGCGCTGGTGGGCTATTTAAGCGCTCCCTTCTCAGTCGTTCCCCCTTTTGGCTCACACGCTCTTCCGGGCCTCTCCTTGTGGCCGCTCTGTCCTCCAGCTCAGGTAACTTTCACTTTGTAAATTCCATGCCCGTTACATCAAATTTCCTATCACGTTTCCTTTTAGTGTCGCTGCTTGGCCGCTGCTTGGCCGGTGCTCTCACCACATCTGTCCCTCGCGTCTCCGAATTACGGAGCACCTAGGGCGCGCTTTCGTCTCCCTGATAAGGTAATGCACGCCCGGTACTCCTCCACTCATTCATCCGTGCCCATACTTTTACCGGTGTCTCTCTGTAGCTCCACGGGTGAGCCGAGCGAGTCCCTCCCCATTGCGCTTGGCGGTGCGCCGTGTCTCTTAAACCGCGGCGGCAGGTAACCAAACCCTTATCATCACCTGTGCCAAACCGCTCTAAATTGTATGTTTGTAGCGTGTGCCGGTCCACGTTGTCTGGACCACTTCTGGACGGCGTTATTCTGTGTAGTTGCCTTTGATTCAGCCTGGGGATTACGCTCTGTCACCTTCAACCACGGTATGTTTAGCCCAGATCCTTGCACTACAGGCTCCGATTTTAATTCCAAAATTAAATTTTCTAGGTGTCAGCGGGGGCCTGCAGCGGCGTGAGGACACCACCTCTGCTGTTTTGTTTGTTCTGTTTTGTTTGCTGTGTTTTGTTTGTTGTGTTCTGTTTTGTTGTACTTCTGCTTCACATTTGCTTTGTTTTTTTGTTTTATTTGTTGTTTTTTTTTTTTATTTTGTTTTGCTCTGTTTTGTTTTGCTTCAGTTTTGCTTCGGGTTTTGGGGTTTTGCTTTGCATTTTCAATATTGTGTACTCGTTTTCTCACTGTAGTGTTTTACTGTTGGCTGATTTTTTTTTTTTTTTTTTTTTTTTTTTTTTTTTTTTTTTTTTTTTTATGGATGTAGCTACTTTTAAACCACTTAAATCTGTCTTTTAAAATGGAAAAGAAATAAAGATTTGTGCAAATGATGGAACCTGGCTCTCTCTCCCTTAATGATATGCTTACCTGTGTGCCTTACGTTTAGATTTCATTTCCCCAAACTAGATTTGGGGTGGCGTTGTTGCAGCAACACATCATAAAACTTTACATTTCTCGGAGTGTTGAACCCCTCGGTTGCCACATACTGTACCTAAGGAAGACAAGATAGATGCATGATGCAAATTATGTGAAAGTAAGAACAATATTTTATATAAATACTTAGAATTCAAATGCTCAAAGTAGCCACCCTTTACTTTCTCGACAGCGCTGCAAACCTTTGGCCTTCTCTCAGTGAAGTCTCCTAAAATGGTTTTCACTTCACATCTTCACAGCTGTACCGTGTCGGGGTCAAGCAGCCGCGGACTGGGACCTAGAAACAGCCCTGGACTTTTCACCCACAAATCGGCCCACAGTGGAAATTGAGGGGTCAAGAAATACTAAAAGGGCAAGTCCAATGATCAATGCAAAAGGTTGCTACTTCTAAAAATCTAGAATCTAAAACTAGTTTAACTTATATTAGTAATATAGTTCAGTTTTAAAGCTAAGCAATAACACTTTTATAGGAAAAAATACAACAGAAAAGTTCAACAGTGTTTCTTTATGGTAAAAATGGGTGAGATTCAAAACATATAACCAAAGAAAGAAAAGATGCATTAAACATGCACTGTGTCATGGCGACTTGGACCGGCAATGTTCCAAGGTCAGGGTCTCCAGCCAAGTCAGGACCAAAAATCTTTCATCTTCACAGGAACAGGAAGGAGCTGCTGCCCACAGCTACATCCAAAATTTACACTTATGTGGCTCTAGTGCCGAAACATGGACTGCAAGCAGAACTTCAACTGAACTTCGACTCGACAAAGTTTTAAGATGGACCAAAAATTCTTCCACCAAATGTTCACCTTCAAACTGCGAGGCCTGAGTTGCTCAAAAATGATAACAAATATTCTTATCAAATCTCAATGTTTTTTTGACAAAGTCCATTTTAGAACGAAAGGGCAAGGTTTAGCAAGCTCAAAAGACACTTCATTTTCCATTACATTTGAGCCACGTGCCATCTTGATCACACGTTCTTCTGTATATTTTTAGCTGCTTTTATGAAGATTCAAAAAGACATGCACTTTGATCAGTCCTTCTTTTTACTTTTCCAAGCTGGAGGTCAGTACTTGACGTAAACCTTATAAACTTTGAAATATGGAAATGTATTATATTACAAACTAAATCACTTTAAAAGGTTCATATTTTATATTTTCTGATCTGTGTTATAATGTTTCCTCATCACAAACAGACCTGGACTTGTGTTTTGTTTCATTCACACATGATTAATACAGAAACTGCATATTTGGGCTGAGTTCTTCTCTCAAACAGAAATACAGTAAGTGCTCCACTGTGTTTTTAAACTCTGTACAAGTTTGCTAGAGGAATTTTAACAATTTGAGCACTTCAGCTTTGAAGATATAGACTATTAATAAAGGATTACTCAATAAAATGAATGAATGAATGAATGAGACAAAACAACTGCAGGTATATTTTCGATGAGATATTAACATTATAACATGGCTAAAAGCTAAAAACAAGAGTCAATTCTGCGTAATATACAATCTTTAATGACTGACAGTGTAATTAAATGTTCTACCCAGATCCAATCACTACATATTTTCATTTAAAGTTGCACTATGTGACTTTTTGGTTGGGGCTCCACCACTTTCTTGTTTTTATAGATATGGCATTCCGTCAAAAAACAGCTTTACCTTACATTTACAAAATTACAAGTGTTTTTATAGCTCAAAAATACCAAGAAAAGCAGGTGTTCTGACTGTGAGCGGCGTCGCCTCTCCACAGACCTGACCTGTAACTTGGTCTGGTTTGGTCTCCATGAACAGAAAGGTTTAATATCACACTGTGAAACACTCCAGACAAAGCAATAACATTTCCACGGTGAAAAGAATTCGACGGACCTTCCACCAGAAAAGTACACAATGCACCTTTAATTCAGTCCAACAAGTAAAAAAAAAAAAAGCCAAACTGTATGACAAGTGCGGTGGAAGTAGGTGATTACAGCCAGTGCCATTTCACATGAGAGTGCCAGCCACAAATCGAAATGCTCAATAGTTTTGTTTACTGTGAGCATGAGGCCAGTTGTAGAGCACTTGAGAAAACAGTGCTGCAGGTAATGGAGAGAGACAAGGTGCAGGAGAGGAAAGACCCCCTCAGCTCTTCCCAAATACAGTTCACTGACTCAATGCTTCCTTTCGTGTGTTACCATTTCTATTGTTTGTTTTTTTTTCTCAAGATTTTGGTTGCTGTAATGTGATTTTTTGTGAACTTTTCTGTTTAGAGGGGTCTGCTACCTGATTGTCTTTGTTTGTCTGGCAGGGTTAGAGTACCAATTAAAGGGCCCATATTACGCTATTCTCTGATCTAGGTTATAATGTTATAGTCTCATCAAAAACATGAAGTTGTGTTTTGTTTCATTCACACAAGTTTAACAAACAAACCCTAAATATTTAAGTTTCTCTCAAACTTTGTGATGTCATGTGGTAATACAGGAAATGGTCCAATGTGTTTTTAAACTTCATGCACCTTCATCTGGATAATTTCAGCTCTGCAATTAAACATCTCGTCTGAACTAAAAAAAAAAAAGTTATTAGTTACTGTTACAAATTACTTCCCCCATAAAGTAACTGCTGTAAAAGTAATTAATTACTCAGCAAAGTAATCATCCATGTTATGTACTACTGCCCGAAAAACCGAGTTTGTTTTGCTTTAATGCAGTGGCTCCATCTTCACTAGAGCTCACGCTAACTGCACCGGGGCTTGGGGTGAACAGCAGCGAGAGGTGTGTTCGCATGTGACGATGTGAAGCACTTCATTAGATTCGAGTTACTTGAGGCAGACGTGGACAGAATTTTTTTCCCAGGGCACAGTTACACTTAACATACACATTCTTGCCCTTTATTTCAATGAGGGAGAAATGGAGTCGGTATTTTCAGTTTGAAAACGCTGCCTTTGAATGTCCCTGACTTATTGTTCTCATTGAGTTTGTCTCATTTAGCTGAAGTGTGCGGGAAAAAAAACAAGAAGGCAGCGTGAGCAGAGACTCCGCCCACCCAACTTCTTAGCCAATTATCATGGCCCTGCTCTCTCCTGGGCTCTCTGGACTGAACCCAAAGGACTAAACCAGGACTAAAACAGAACTAAACCAGGTCTAAACCAGGACTAAACCAGAACTGAACCAGGACTGAACCAGAACTGAACCAGAACTGAACCAGGACTGAGTGTGGGGATGGGTCCGGAGGTGCGCCCCTGTAGACTGTGGGGTGACCACAGGTGAAAGGACCGGTGCAGAACTTCGCGCCCCACGGGGCTAAGCACAGCTGTCGCCCGATTGCACTTTGCAGACACCCTACTCCACGGGCTCTGCATTCTCCCTCTCAAGTCCAATATTAGTCCTGGTTTAGAACAGGTTTAAACCTGGCTTAGACCTGGTTTAGTTCTGGCTTACACATGGTTTAATCCTGGTTTAGTTCTGGTTTAGACCTAGTTTAACCCTGGTTTAGTCCTTGTTTAGTCCTGGTTTAGTCCTGGTTTATTGCTGGTTCAGTTCTGGTTTAGTCTTCCTGGTTCAGTCATGGTTCAGTCCAAGTTCAGCCCTGGTTTAATCTTGTTTTACATGTGTCGTAGCCTATGATTTATGTTCTGTACGTGATTAAGAACAGCGTTAATGTTAATAACATCTATGATGCCACGAAAAAAACAAAAAAAAACACTGCACCACTACTTAGATTACAGAATGTTTAACCATGAAATAATAGTACTTTCTTTTAAGTTACCATGTGGTCTTATATCTGTGTAGTCCCTCAGTGGTCCAGGTAGTTTCCATAGAGGTCCATGGGTGTATATTAGTCTATGTGCTCTATACTTGCTCTGATACAGCTCAAGATCATTCTAAAGCTATTCAGAAAAGGTTCATTTCTGTCCCGTGATTGTGACTTTTTCGTGTCAATACCAGCTCAAATGAGTATCTAGTTCGAGTACTAGTTTTAGTATCAGATTTTTGATACTTTTGACAACCCTAATCCATAATAGATACGTTTAGGTCGCAGATCCTCCACCAGAGAAGTTACATAGCACATCTTTAATAAAAAAAGAAAAAAAAACACATATTGGGCTAGAATTACTTTAACATAAGCTCCATATATGACAACATTAGCCTAACAGAGTCCTTCAGTTACAGTACACTGCTCCTCCTCTGCCCTCTCTCCACACCTCATTACAGTAACACCTCCGGCTCTATTCGCCAGCGGGGTGCCCTGTCTGTGCCCCCTTCCTCCCCCACTCAGAGACCACCACCGAGGGGAGAGGACGGCCAAGACCGGGGCAGGGTGCTGGTGTGGCGGCGGGTGATACAGCACAAGCCCTGGGTCCTTGCGCTTTTAATTTCACGCTTTGTTAATGTCCCACTTTGCTCGAGCTTGTCCGATGCCCTTCGCAGCCCAAATGCACTGGTCTGAAATATGCCCCCTGCACTGCTCTCAGGCCTTCAGAGTTACTTAAAGAGTGGTGTACTTAAAGCTAATGCGTAGTGTGGTTTAGAAATAGTACAAGATGAGAATAATGAAAGAAGATAAAGTTAGATATGTCCTGCTTTGAACAAGTACAGAAGGGATAGTCAATGTAGAGGATGAGGAAAGCTATAGCAGAAGACAAAATAAACACATTTCTTTTGGGATAAATAAAGTATTATCTATCTATTTACCTATAAATAGAAAGGGACAGCACATATTAAAATGTAAATATGTAAAGATTATAGCCAGCGTGGCGAATTACCATCTTGAGTCCCTCTGGCAGGTTGACGGGACAGGGAAAAGTACAGCAACAATCACACAAAAGCAAATATAACACCAACGCGCACTATACATACAATTATGACAATGAAGTTGGAAGTTAAAAGTTAAAGCAACAACCCCTCAGTGTAAAATGCAATTTTGTCAAACTTGGTGACATATTTGACTGTTGCTTTCGACCTGATCGATTAGCAAAAGAGAAACGTCCAAAAGCACTTTTCGTAAATGGCACAGAGCTGTCACTTCTAGATCTTACTCTGAGATAGACCCATATATTGACCAACCGATATTTACACTTTTTGAGCATATTGGCTATCAGCCTTAAGTCTCCAGCAGCAGATATTTTGTTTGTCCATATTAGCTGCCTATATGTACATTAAGAATATACAGTATAACTCAGTTCACCTTTTGTGGCCTCATGATTTTTTTAACGCCGTTTTGCATGCTTTTTTTTTTTTTTTTTGTAAAGCGCCTCCCCTCATTGGCTTGTAAATTGTTCGATCTCTTGCAGTGTGATTCTGAAGGGCTGTATGTTTGTAAGTTTTCTCCCCGACAAAATCCACAATGTCGACGAAACGTTCAGCTCCGACAAAGGCTTCTGCTGCCCTAAAAGGCAGGAAGACGCTAACCATCGCACAAAAAGTTGGACTTCTGGACATGCTGAAGGAAGGTAGAAGTTAAGAGGCTGTAGGGCTCCAGTACGGAATAAATTAAACTTCGGTTTGTTACATAAAAAAGGAAAACATAACATAAGGACGACAGAAGGTATACGTTTTTTTTAAAAAGGATGCAGAAAGTGTTGTAACTGTCCTGTCTAAGAAAAGTGTATGAAGTGTGTAAAGCCTTAAAACAAATATAATAATTGTAAAAAATGAAGCTGATTTCACCTATTCCGGTTTATTTTTAGAATGTAAACCCCCATGATTGATGAGAGACAACTGTATGCCTAAAAATCTGAACACAAAAACGTGACTACACTGCGCACTCCTCCAGTTTGTAGTAAAACAAGATCGTGGGTGAGTTTGTTTTCAATTTAAATTTGATTATTTGGGGGAAATTACCAAAATCTTCCCTACATATCAACCAATGACATTACAATATACAGGACCAGTATTTCCTGTTGTTATCAGCTGGACTTGAAACTTTCTTAATGTCTTAGGTCACGCAGTTTATTTATCATGAAGATACTGAATACACCAGCTTCGTCCGTGATCACATTTTTGCACCTTTTACATGTATCAGGTGACATATGTCCAAAGATAGCCTCGGGACCATTATTCACTGTAGATGTCATGTGAGGTAAAGAGACCAAGGTTATCCATTTGGATGCTTGGCACTGATAAGCATTGACAGCACTTTAGGTTAGATCAGGATAAATCTGACCTTGTTTTCCACATTGGCACAGTATAATTGTGTCTGCAAGCAAGAAAAGGGGCTCACAGACAATTAAATAGAACCACTTTCAACAGACAAAGCTCCACATATGTTTGTCTTTCATTTCTGTCATGAATAGTCCATCCATAATTAATAATATTTTGAACACATTTGCAGAACGGGTTGCACTCATGTGAGCAAAAAGGTTGTGGGTCTGATTCGCTCTTATAATGTTGTTCCCTCATCAAAAATATGGCTGAAGAGGCTTTAGATGTCATCCATGCATGTTTGAGTAATCTAGTGATCTCTCCTTAACCCTCTTTACGGTTACACTGCAAAAAAGCTTGGCCAAAATTTAAGATATAAACATTTAAATCTAAATGACTGAGGTCCCATCCACACTAGTACATATCTGAGTCATTTTCGTTGTGGATCCAGAGTTCATCCACACTAATCCGATGGAAAACAGCTCCAGAGACGGAACGATCTGGTGGCGCCAGTTCCCACAAATTCATCTGAGTAAGGATCTGATGTGGCACTGTGTGGACCCCTGAAAACGTTGATACGCTGACATAGGAGCTCTAGTTGTGTCCTTATTGGACCACGCCACTGTGACTTGCGATTTCCTGACTTGCTGGGTTTGTGACGTCTGTCATGTGATGCTATTGTGGAAAACAGTTTAAACAAACCATAGACAAACAGGAAACAGCGTAGCTAGAACTACTTGCCAGTAGAAAAGACTATTTTCAGGTTTGCCATCTTCCTCGGCTAAAAATCGGCTGCTGCAACTTCAGACATGGTGCTTCACTTCCTTGTTTTTACTGCCCACGTGACGTTGTGTGATGTGATGCCAGCCTAGTCATGTGACTAGTGTTTTAGGCGGTTTTGTGTGGATCATTTTAGGCGGTACTGTGTGGATCATGTCTGGATGCAGATTACTTCCGATACAGTGCTACAGTGATTCGTTTCATGATTGGTGATTCATGTAAATGTAACGTTAAAAGTACTGAAATTATCTGTCCAAGCAGCGAGATAAATTTACTTGACCAGTTATCTTAAAATAAACTACCTCTAGACTAGAATTAAGTGGTCTCAGAACTAGTAAGTAGATAATAAATCTGAAAACAGGATGAATAACTAATGATATAAGTTTTAAAATCTTGGCCAGATCAGAGAAATTTGCAGTAAGTTTCTGTCCAATGCTCAGCCCATAAGCCTACATCATCCATGCTCCTGCACAATAATTTTCAATAAATATACAAAAGCATGATACGAAACAATACACAACAACTTCAGAAACCTGACGCGATGTGCAGTAGTTTCATTAACAGAACGCACGCCGATTATAAGCACAGAGAGGGAAAACGAAGGGAGCCTTAGAGCATCAAAAAACGAAAGTGAGACTTGAAATGTGTTAATACATTGTTTAAGAATATACACAGTGATCTAAATATTTTATGCAGTTAATACCACATAGAAGAACTCTTTAATTATACATTTATGCAGAAGATGTGATTTAAATTTCTAATTCATAGACATAAAGAACGAGCAAAATACATTTCTTGATACTGATTCAATTATACAGTATATACACCCCATATTCTTTTCAAATGTATTATTATTTATCAAAAGCACTATACAATGGTTCTGTAAATTGTATTATTGAGCCAAAAAGATTCAAAGTCTAAATCCTCCTATCCTCCTGCTCTGTGTTGAATGAAAGTGCGACTTGTAGGTGTAAATAAAGTGGAAGTGAGTGGTGTTGATTGTGAGCACATGCAGGTCTGGTTTCCTGCTGCGTAACAGGCGGCTGCAGCGCATGATATCAGGGACCAACCTGAGACACTATCACTGTTATTAATGTTAAGCAGCACATGGACACTGGACATGTCCACTCTATATGACACATAATCAAGTTTAGTTTCACACTCAATTTTGACTAGGGCTGGGTATCATTAAGACGTTGCTGAAACAATACATATCTCCATACATAGGCTACAATACAATACATATCTCGATGCAATATATTTCAAATCGATTCGATAAGGTTCTATAAAAAATAATGGCTAAATCATGGCTGTGATACTAAAAGTCTTTGTTAAACCACATCTTGTGCAAAGTTAATATAAAACACACCCATTTTAATAACCAAAACAGTGAAAATGTCAAATGTGTTGCATAAACACATCCTCTCCATCCTCTAAACAAAAAAAAACTATAGAGCTGTAAGAAATTTATTATGCAAAATATACCAAAAAACCCCCCAAAAAACTCTTGGCGATATATAGTTACATTGCATGGTGCACTGTGGCAGTTTGCAGCAGAGTATGAAGCAGCTGGGATGAAGATCAGTGGGTGGGTGGAAAGTCCCTGCCTCAAGAGGAGGAGTTCAAGTTTCTCGGGGTCTTGTTCACAAGTGAGGGGAGAATGGAGTGTGAGACTGACAGGCAGCATCTGCAGTGATGCCGTCGCTGTATCGAACCATTGTGGTGAAAAGGGAGCTAAGCCAAAAGGCTCTCGATTTACCGGTCAGTCTTTGTTCCTCCCCTCACCTGTGGTCATGAGTTCTGGGTAATGACCAAAACGACGAGATCGCAGATACAAGCAGCCGTAATGAGTGGGTGGCTGGGTGCGCCCTTAGACTTAGGATGAGAAGCTCAATCACATGGGTGGAGCTCAAAGTGGAGTCACTGCTCCTCCACGTCGAGAGGAGTCAGTTGAGGTGGCTCAGGCATCTGGTCCAGAAGCCTCCTGGGCGCCTCCCTTGGGAGGTGTTCTGGGAATGTTCCACCAGGAGGAGTCTCCGAACAGAACACGCTGCAGGGACTATGTCTCTCGGCTGGCCTGGGAATGCCTTGGGATCCATCCGGAGGAGCTGGAGGAAGTGTCCGAAGTGAAGGAAGTCTGAGAAGCCTGCTTAGACTGCTTCCTCCATGATTTTCTTTTATATTACCATGTGGTCTTATATCTGTGTAGTCCCTCAGTGGTCCAGGTAGGTTCCAAAGTGGTCCATGGGCGTATATTAGTCTCTGTGTTCTGATACAGCTCAAGATTATTCAGAAAAGGTTAATTTTGTCCTGTGAATGTGATTTTCTTTTAGTTTGGTTTTATATTATTACTTGTTCCAAACAGTATCTAGTTTTAATACTAGTTTTAGTATGGATTAGTATCTGATTTTTGATACTTTTGACAACCCTACAAAATACAGTATCAGTATACATATGTGGAGACAGAATCCAACCTGGGTTAGCTGATATATAGTCTACCTTCACCACCTGCTCCTTCATTTTTCTTAAACTAAGCTAAAATAGCATCACAGTCAACAAACAGGATAAAACTTAATCAGCAGAACCCACAAAAACACAATATACTCAGAAAATATCTCCCATTTTCTACTAGGCAGTATTTTTATTTTAGTAGTAGTTATTATAAAGTCCACCCTCTGAGCTGTCACTGCCTGAGCCCACACTCTTTCTTTATCTCTATCCTCCTCTCTATCTATTTTTTATTTTTACTTGTACATACATTTATATAATTATACCTCATTTGACACCAATCTTGTTATTTTTGTTACTTATTTAGAATCTGTTATTACCATTTATCTATTTCCTCTTTGTTATTATAATATATTGTTATGTGTGAGCTACTGCATTCAAATAATTTCCCTTGTGGAGCTACTTTCTGTAAGTCTGAGTCAACCCAGCAAGAGCCCTGGTACAGCCTTTGTGTACATCAGTAAATATGAAAAACTGATACCAATAAATAAACATTCGCACATTCCCAGATCTTGCATGACTCAGACTTAGATTCTGTTGTGCATTTATCTAAATTAGTGTTCATTTATCACGCGTTCAGCCCTCTCCTGCCCTCCCAGTCCTCCTCCCTCTCCTCACTGTCCCATCTGTATTCTCTAAAGCCCCCATCATCACTCTGTCACCTGCTCTTCCTGCCTCAGTTGCCTCTTGTCCCTGAAAGCGCGTCGTCAGCACAAACTTGTTGAGTGTGACTTTTCCTCGTGAGTCAGCGCCATGGTGCAGTGGAAAAGGTGAAACAAAAGGCCCACACCGCTCACAATAACAACAGTTTATCGGAGACTTCCTCCTCCACTGCACTGCGCCGTCTGATGCCCCAGCACTTTTACACTCTCTTTACTTTTACTATATGAGGCCGGGCAGGTGAAAGACTACAGAAAAACTCAGTGTCTATATGTCACACTACTAAAGTTTCACACTCAATTTGGATACTGGGGATAGTTACTAGCCTCTAGTAGTTTTACTATCGATTAACGCTAATATGATGTTTGGAAATGCTTAAAAAAAGATGACGTCTGACTAGAGAAAATATACAACATATTAGACAAACTTTATTGATCCACAAGGGAAATTATCTGCACACAGGAGCTCACACATCACAATATATTATAACAACAATGAGCAAAAATATAAATGGGGTAATAATAAATTCTAAATAAGTAGCAAGAGACTGTTGTCAAATAAGATATAATTATATAAATGTAAATATACAGTAAAAATAAAATAGTTAATAAAATATAAAATCACAGCTTTGTACAAGAGGTCATAGGAAGACAGTGCAACAATGATATGATGATTGACATACAACATATGGTACTGCTAATATTTTCTGATGACATTTTAAGCTCTTAAAGTTGCTTAAAATATATGTTTTGGTTAAAATGGTTTCTATAGCTATTGCAATAATTTGCTGTAATTTCTGACACCCGTGGACCGGTGACATGCGGACGTCATAGTCTGCGATAGGAAGAATATTTTGAAAATGCATTTAATACTGAATACTTGAAATAAAATGTATTTTCTAATATATTCTGATACATGGTCTAATCAGAGTACTGTATTCTGAATACTTAGAATACCTTTATATTATGCACAATGTATTACTGGGCTTTGTCTGTGATCAAGCACTGCAGTGTATTCATTAGATTTTAGGAAAGTAACTGTATTCTGAAACCCACCACCAAAAAAAAAAAAGTAATTGTACTGGAATACAGTTACTCAAAATTATTAGTATTCAGACTCTATATATTCTTTAAGGATGTTATACATATCCTCGGAACAAGTATTCAGCTACTTCCCAACAGTGTTCATAGTACACTGATATGAAATAGATGAGTCAGAGTCCTGCACTGGGTCTGGTAGTCCTGGTTTAGACCTGGTTTAGACCTGGTCCAGTCCTGATGTAGTCCCGGCGATCGACTCTGCGGTTGCGGCGTGTATATATTTTTAATCTGGTAATGAGACGGCGTAGGTTCAGTCCTGGCTTAGTCCTGGTTTAGTCCTGGACTATTGGGCTGTCAGACTAATGGGCTGACCCTGACTCATCATGGGCACAGGTGGGTAACGGGTGGAATGTTAACGGGTCCGGGAGGGTGCGGATTTAACTTTCATATAATCACGGGTTAACGGGCAGGAGTGGTGCTGTACTACATGGGTGCGGGTGGGCGTGGGCCTCCAAAAATTGACTCTTGCAGGATTTTTTGCTGCACAAATACATAATAATAACAACAGTAATAAAATGATAAAATAAACGGTCAGATGTAATCACACTAGTCTTAAAATATTAAAACCAGTAAAATAAAATAAGAGCATAGAATAGAAATAAATAAATAAAACCAATAAAACACATATATAAATAATAATAATAAATAATAAATGATAAAATAAATAAAAGACACAGAGGACCACACAACTCACGCGGTGTTAAAAGCCAGAGAGTAAAAGTGGGTTTTAAGACAAGATTTAAAACACTCGGACGTGGGGGGCAGAGTGTTACAGAGCTTGGAGTCGACCACAGAGAAGGCCCCGTCCCCTGGTTTTAAGTCTCATCTTAGGCCCCACGAGCTGGAACTGGCCCTCGGACCTCAGAGCGCGCGGGGTTGTAAATTTGGATGAGGTCTGAGACATATTGCAGGGCCAGTCCATTCAAAGCTTTAAAAAACAACAAAAATCTTAAATCATAAAAAGGACAAGAAATCACACAATATCCAAATATAATAAATATAGCTTTAAATCCCTATAATACACTGTTTGTAATGTGGCTCAAAATGACATTTGAACATTGTCAGTTTTATTAAGTCGGATGTTTTCATTCATAGTCCCGAGGCTCATGCTACTGAAAATGTATTTTTGTTATATAAGATTAGTACGTGGCACAATGTCTACTTTATTTATATAACCCACTTCCTACACAATATACTAGGGATGAGCATGATTAATCGCTTAATCGATTATTGATCATTAAGAATTTCATCCATTACGTTCATTACGTTTTCATTTATGACAAACCGAATGTAGGTTGCTGTGCGTAGCGTGACCAAACAGGGGTCCGTACATGTAGCTCTCTGCACTCAGAAGGAGAGAGCAAACACAAACAGTTAGTCAGCCTGCAATGTACTGAAGCGCAAATGCATTTTTAACGATGATGTGTACAAGAAATTCCACGCTTTCCGTTGCGTTCGGGGCAAGTGGGAGTCCATGTGCACAGTGTATAAAGCAGCACATATGTTTCGGTGTCCAGTGGGAAAAAGCTTTGCCAGGTGAGAGTCGCGCAATGTCGATGACGAGTCCCCACCTCCCGCCCCCCGTACGGTGTCCTGGTTTTGACAAATGTAAATATGTGTGAAGAATTCCTCAGTCGTCCAGGTAGAATCCATGAGGAGAAAATTCAGTTTGTCGACTGGACAAAAGTTAGTTTGGTTGAAGACGTTTCGCAGCTCATCCAAGCTGCTTCTTCAGTTCTGGTCAAAATGCTGGTGGACAAACGCAAATATGGTCACACTAACCTATATTCCACTGAGTCATGCCACATCAGAGCACAAGAGCTGTTTTTTTTTTCTTCGCTTATTTTATGCAAATTAGCCATGCGGTTTTAAGTTTCGTTTCTGTGAGAGTTGCGCAAATCTGCATTAAACACATTATAATGTCAAATGGGCTGATGTGGCTCTAGAGTGGTTACGGTTTATTTGTCGTAAAGTTGAATTTATTTATGCAGATTAGTAGTGCAGATAGTAATAATAATTATGATAAATTTTTATATAAAAAACATTAATGATTAATAGATAATCGATCGTTAATTCTCCCGACGATCGATTAAGAAAATTTTATTGAATGCCCATCCTTACAATATACTACTGCAAATCACCTCTGTTACTAGTTTGACAGCTGGAAAATTAACTACCATTAAAGGCATAAAAATCAGCAAACCCCTGTGACTAATGACTGTGCTTCCTCTCACCGCGCTCGTTTCTGTTGGTATGCTGCGAACATGCCAAGTATTGACCAGGTAATGCAAACGCACAGAGGAAGAATAACAAGAGTGAGATGATGAAATTAGATGGCAATTGGAAGTGAAATGACGGTGCAACCCAGCCTCCCTCTGTCTCATGATATGTACAGAAACAACAGCTCAGATTAGCATGTCAGAGATGCGTCAGCTCCAATCCTGGCCCGTGTGCAGGCAGCGCGAGGAATTCAATCAACGATGTGCAGCGCGTGTTATATAAGCTCGGCCGGGTATACATGTAAACTGCTGCTGTATTGCGGTGCGTCAGTGTTTGCCAACAGTCATTTGTAACGTCACATATGTTTTGAAAAGCGGTTTCTGAGTCAGGGAGTGAAACCAAGCATGCTCTTATAAGTTATACCTATCATAGTGTCTTGAAAAAATATGCAAACTTATATAGGTGCACTGTGTAACGTTTCTGGTGTACCTGCTTGATTTCATGTTGTTGTTTTTTCTCTGAAATGTTCTACAGTATGGCATTTAAAGGTTGTATGGAGGATTTTTTTTGTTTCAAATTGTCAATGATAGCATTATAGAGGTGCAGTAGCCTTGTAATTATGATGACCAAAAAAAAGAGAATAAAATTCATCAACTCTGGACGTGGTGGGGCTAAACATTTGCCAATAGATAACGACACTGCCTCGTTATCTGTTAGCTGACAGGCTGTCAATCAATCTCCCTACGTTTCTAGCATAACTGACTTGCCTGCGCGCCGCCGGTACGTGGTTTACGTACGCCTGTCACGCAGTCCACAGACGCAAGCCGCACAGACGCTGTTTACTCCACCAACGCAACAGTTCTTAGCGGCTTTTTTTGACCTATATCTTCCTCGCAGTTAGCACAAAGTTTGTTGCAATGGCGACAAGAATCCAGGAGCAGTTAGTCGCAAAAGAAAGTCAGTTTTTGAGATTGCTGAAAGAAGAAGACAAGGGGAAAAGCAGCGAAGCCAAACTAAGGTGATTCTTGTAGATTCATTCCAGCGATGGCGCAACTGAAGCAGACGCAGGGTCTAAAGACTGACGCACTGGTCGCCAAATTACTCCTGGACAGGAAACTTCTGCTTATTATGAAAACGTACTTTATTTCCAAGAGCTAGACAAACGTTTTTCAGGACACGAAAGCGATATCCTATGTCTGAAAACGTAATTTTCAAGGCAAAGAAAGAGTCCACTTGCTGCTGCGTGTTGTAGGTAGTTCATTCGCACTGAATCTCCGCGCACTCTTCTCTGCACCCTTTCCTGCTCCTGTCCCTGCTGCCCGTTCCGCTCTTCCCCCTTCTCCTCACTTCTCCAGGCAAGGAATCTCCGCGCACCTCTCCCCTCTCCTCTCTCCTCTCCTCTCCCTGCTCCCTGCTCCCTGCTCCTCACTTCTCGTCCACGCACGAAATGTCCGCGCACCCCCTCCCCCCGCTCCTCACTTCTCCGTCTTGTCTAACCAACACTGTAGTTAGTTGTTTACAAGTCATGTGCAGCGCACCGGCTGTAAACAAACCTGTTTCTGGCGTAAAGAGGAGGCGGGAGGAGGCGTTTCTACGTAGGGAGCTGTAGGGGAGGGGGGTAGTTTCACGCATGCGCAACATTTGAAAAAGGACAAACAGTCGCTGGATTTCTCGTTCCTTGGAAAATCCTCTATACAACCTTTAATTTAACTATCACCATGGAGACAAGCAGGTCACATCACCAGGCCAAGTCATCGGTCAGATCTGTGGAGAAATGGATGCGATCACAGAAACAATGCACGTTTTTTGCGGAGGTTTTGAGAAATAAAACACCTGTAATTGAATAGATACAAGATATATTTATTTAACGCTATATTGTGGAACAGCGATAAGATTACCATGGGGACAAACTGATGGCGGACTCTCCAAAAGAAACATTACACAGTGTTCCTTTACTGTAAACACTTTGAAAACACAACACCTCACAAAGCAGCAGAGGTGCGCAAAACTATCAAAATATCGTATTGTTTAATGTGATGATACAGTATCAATATCGTGGGCTGCTGTATCAGTACATTGCCAAGGGTATTTTTTGGTAGAACTGACTAATTATTTAGTTACAGCGCTACAGTTTTGTTGCTTGTTTAGAGAAAGGAAACTAGTTTATGCGACACATTTGACATTTTCACTGTTCTCATGATTAAAATGGGCATTTTTATATTAACTTTGCACAGGAAATGGTTTAACAAAGACTTTTAGTATCACAGCCATGACTTTGCCATTATTTTTTTCGTGAACCGTATCGAATTGCTTTGAAGTATATCGTATCGTATTGCATTGTGGCCTATGTATCGAGATATGTATCCTATTGGCAACGTCTTAATGATATCCAGCCCTACAAAACAGTGTATTTCACAACTTTCAGAGACCAGAGCAGTTTTGACGTCACAGTAAAGCTAATAACTAGCATGCTAACAGTGCACATCCTGGTTTGCATATGAAAACATGACACAGAGGTAATGGAGACACGCAGTAGTCTCATTTTGATGCTGTAAGAGCTGATTTTACAATATATCTGAAATGAAACTTATTTTTAACTTAATTATATGAACAAAAATGGGTACATCCATTTTAACCTTCCATTTTATTGTAATTTTTCTTTGCATTCAGTCAGTCGTTCAAAATTTCCTTCACATGTTGCTAGGTTAGGAGAACCTAGCTGGAGGATTGGATTATTGTACATGCTTTAGAGTGATGGCAGAAATAGCAGGACACCCAGAAGGAACTGACACACATACAAGGAGAACATACAATATGCAAAGCCCCACATTATAAATGGAGTTAAACCTAAAACCATCTTACTGTGAGGTGACAGTTTGAACCCTATGCATAAGCAGCTCTTCAGGTCAAAAGAAGTCCACTGTGTGCTGCATCTAATGATGTTTTATTGTCCATTTATCAGGAAGTGCTCATTAGCATGCAAGTTGTTCACCGTGACGGCAAAACTCTGCTCTCGTCTCTGAGAATTTATAAACTGTGAATAACAATCAGATGCTCAGAATGCTTAAGGTAAGTGAGAACTAATATGAGCTCTACAAAAGTCTCAAATGAACTAGTTCTACGTTTTAAGACAATAAAAATCAGACTCCTTTATTTCAACTTAAAGAGCTCAAAGTACGCCATTTTCTGATCAGTTATAATGCTGCTTCTTCATCAAAAATCATACCTGGAGTTGCGTTTTGTTTCATTCACACATGTTAAACACATAAATCCTTCATATAAAACACTCTGTTACACCTTATAATGTCATGTGGTAATACAAGAAATGCTCCACTGTGTTTTTACAATCTATACACCTTCACTAGAATCATTTGAATCACCTAGTCCCTCCGCAGAATACACTAGATGATTCGCCATAACCCCGGAAGTGCGAGTTCGGGCACCAGCCAATCAGCGAAGAGCCAAACATTCTGTGTTGGCAACGATTTCCGAGATCAAGAATTAAAAGCCGGAAAAAAGAGAATGTTTGGTGAATTTTATCAAGGGTAAAGACGTTATTGCCCTTCTTACTACACGATCTGGGAAAAGCTTACCAGTTAGCCCTGTTAATGGTGCATTACATACGTCACGACCAAAAAACAAAGCGATTGGTTAAATAAAAAAAGTATCAGCCTATCGTTGAGCAAACGAATCATCCTAATGCCGCGAGGTCGGATGGTTTCCAGGAAGTGAAACCGTCTGCTGAATCAGGCTAGGTTCAAATAGGGCCCAGGAGAGATTGCTAAATTACAGAAACATGCATGGATGACATCTAAAACTTCTGGCACGTTTCAGCCATGTAATTGCCAATCTCTCCTAAACAAAAGGTCATGGATAGCTGTTAACTTGAAACCTATCACAAAATGACATCACAAGGTGGAACAGAAGATTTTGAGCTTTGGAGATGTAAACAGAATAATAAAGGGTTACTCAAACATGTGAATGAAACAAAACACAAGTCCTGGTATGTTTTTTGAGGAGGTAACAGCATTCTAACATGGCTAAAAGCTCACAAGAGTCAATTAATCGTAATATAGGACCTTTAAAAGTCTTCAAATTGACTTTACTAGTATGTTTTGGCAACAGTGCGTTCTTTTGCCTCTTGAGATAATGTGCTCTTTGTTGGACATAACAGGGAAACAATAGCGGGCGTTTAGTGCTAAGATGTTGTGTGCACCGAACTGTAACTAATGCACAGATGGATGGGCAGATGGGCAGATGGACAATGCGAAATGACAGAGGAACAAAGTATTTCACCAACAAGTCAAGAGCACATTATCACAATACTGTTACTATAGTGTTCAAACAATTAACACGATTAAGGAGAGTGAGATTTAGGTGAGGAAAACGAGCAAGATTAAAGGTCCTTATTATGCATATTGGATTCTTGTGAGATTTAAGTCATGTTATAATGTTGTTACCTCCTCAAAAACAGATCCGGAGTTGTGTTTTGTTTTATTCACACATGTTCACACATAATAAAGGATTACTTTATTATTAGTCTGTTTTCATCTCCAAAGCTCAAAATGATCTGTTCCACCTTGTGATGTCATGAAGCAGTAGTTTTCAAGTTAGCAGCCACCTTTTACCTTTTAGTTAGTAGAGATGGGAAGTTTAAGGCTGAAACAGTGGACAGTGGAGCACTTCCTGTATCATCAGGTGACATCACAAAGTGGAACAACAAAACACAACTCCAGGTAGGGCCGCTCGATGATTATTTTGGTCAATATTGAAATAACGATTATTCAAACGATTATTTTTTAGTTACACGATGCATTTATTCAGCAGCTCTCTTTCAAAAAAACAAAAAAAAAAAACAAAACAAAAAACACACATTTACTCAAAACTTTCAAAATGAAACTAAATACAGGTTACAAATATGTACCTCAGCAGAGAAAAACAAATGAATCCAAAATAAACTATATAGTGTATCCAGCTGTTCTACAATCTCTATATTTAAAAAATAAAAAAAATATACTTATTTATATAAAAAATATCCCAAAATAAACTTTGTTAAGCTTAAATCGTTTCAACTCGATTATAGGAGTTTGGAGATCGTTTGACAAACAAATCGAAATCGCGATCAAACTTCAATTAATTGCACAGCCTTAACTCCAGGAATGTTTTTGAGGAGGAAGCAACACTGTAATATTCATCAGAAACCAGTGTAATATCAGTCCTTTAAATAATTACATTTGTATTTAAAGGTGCACTGTGTAACTTTTCTAGTAGAGGTCCTGTCACCTCCTGGTCTTCATGGAGATATTATTGTTATGTCTCTATAACATTGTGAAATTGTATGTTAAAGGTAAGATAAAGTTGATATATTTTTGCAATTTTCTTCTCTTTTTCATTTTCCACTTAATTGATTTAAAACTATGACACATAAACCAGGTAATCATCTTAAAAAAATATGAAAACTATGTGCTCTCTTGTGAGCTTCAAGGCATGTTAGAGGGTTGTTACTTCATCAGAAACATACCTGGAGTTGAATTAGTTTTATTCACACATTTGAGTAACCCTTTATTATTAGTCTGTTTACATCTAAAACCTCAAATCGTTCTGTTCCACCTTGCAATGTCATGAAGCAGTAGTTTCCTTTTACCTTTTGTTTAATAGAAATTGGTAATTCCAGGTCTGAAATTATGTTAAATTATCTTGGGCCCTTTAAGGTTCAACAGTTTTTTCTTGTTGTCAGGCAGAATCGGGCTTGCGCTGTGAAAGGAACACTCGCAGATAGAAGAATAGACATTGGAAGTAGACAGTAGTGTTTAGGGAGGGTCCTATTTCCTGGACAGAGGCAGCAGGTAACAGAATCTGTGATACAGTGAAGTCATAGCTCTCCGAAGGGACGCCATTGATCCAACAGTGAGCACAGAAGCAGCGAGCCACTATCAAATTCTACACAGACACACACTTTAGTCACAAAGAGGTTTTACGCACACTCCAGTCTGCTAACTTTGGGATGAACTGCTAACGGTGCACTAGCCAATCAACAATAGATCAACTCACAGATGTCATATGTGCAAATTCTCTAAGGGGTATTTTACTTTTGTGGGGTATTAACTGCCAACACGTCACATATTTAGATCACCATGTTAACTTTTATTGTTTTAAAATGCTATATTCACTGAAAATAACATGTTTGTGACCAAGTTTTTACTTTTTTTTTCCAGGTTTCATCATCCCCTTTCACTTTGCTCTCTCCACTAGTCACTCCCCCTTCAGAGCACTATCACAACACAGTCTGCATGCGTCCACTAATGAAACTACTGCACATTTTGTGACATGCGTTTGTATATTTATGGAAAATTGTTGTATGGGAGCCTGGGTGACGTAGGCTTGTGAACTGAGCAATAGAAAATTTTGGGTAAGGAGAGTTCAAATTAGCCAGGCTGGTGCCACCTAATGCCCTCGCTCAACTTAATTTCTCTTCAGTGACTAGGTCAGGAATCGGAATACACTAGATGGTTCGCTAAAACCCCGGAAGTCCCAATCTGGGCAGCAGTCAATCAGTGAGGAGCCATACGTTCTGTGTTGGCAATGATTCCCAAGAGCGAAGATTTAAAACCAAAACAAAGAGAATGTTTGGTGAATTTTATCAAGGGGAAAGACGTTGTTGCCCTTCATCCTACAGGATTTGGGAAAAGCTTAATATACCAGTTAGCCCGTTAGCAGCACATTACATACATCACGACCAAATAGCAGTGATTGGTTAAATGAAAAAAGTACCCGCCTACCGTTGAGCTCAGATGGTTTCTACAAAGTGAAACCGGCTAATGAATCAGGCTAGGGCCCAGGAGAGATCGCTAAATTACCGAAACATGCATGGATGACATCTAAAACTTCAGGCATGTTTCTGAAGCTGGGACAATGTTATAACATGGTCAAAAGCTCCATATGTTATAATATCCTCTCTTTAAGACGTAACTTTTTTGACCGAGGATCTGCCATCTGCTCGCCTCCATGGATATCAATTACGGTTAGTGCTTTGCCTGGAATGTGTAATAGAACCACCGTGTTGCATTGCTATCTGAAACTCATGGAGAAAAAGACGTAGCACCACCACGTCTGTACTTACAGCTCAGATCTGAGGTGAGGCGATCCTGCTGTCACTAAGAATCTATGTTTTTCAAGGTATTTTTGAGCAATAAAAAGACCTGTAATTGAGTAAACGCTACGGACACACATAATGACATAAAAAACATTCAGCCCAAAGCAATAACATCTCCATGGCGACAAGTAGATGACCAACCCCGCATCCTGAAAGTTACACAGTGCATCTTTAAGGATTTTAAGGGGCTAGTTTATCCAGATATGGTGTTTTTGTATTGGGACTTTGAGGCGCTTTAAGTGATTCTAATGTTATGTGTGCAGAATAATATCGTAATATCGCCCTGCTCCCCTGTGTTCTGTGTATTGGGTAGTTCGATTTTCTTTATTTAGTTTGTATCCTATTTTATACTTTGGGCATTTGGAAGAGATCTGCTTAAGCCAAACTTTGCTCACTACAGGGCGCAGTGAAGTTAAAGCAATGCATTTTCTTTACTATAACTCTGTATTTGTGATGCCTAGAATGTTCCACAGTATGGCATCAAACTTTCAATACCATCATAATGACAATGATTACTTTTAGTTAGCTTATTGACTCACGATTAATCTAAAAGTTAAAGTGTTATTCATTTTCTGCCTTTATGAGAACTATTTTTATGAATGTGTTACCTATTAAAGCAGCACAGAAAGAATAAATAACTTACATTACTTCGGTTTATTTATTATCCGAGTCTGAACAATGTTTTGTTTTGGAAAATGACAGAATTCTCTCCATTACGTCCGTCTATGACTCACTCTTGAGTCACTCTTGTCGCATGTCAAGATGCTTGTCTCGGTCAGTGATAAATTAACGCTAATTTTAACCCACAAGCTGCAAAATGAGTAAAAAACAGACGTCTCTGGAAACATTTACACAATACCACAATTTTTTCTGTTGGTTGTATTATTTTATTTTGTTGTATTTATCAGCCACACCTTAAAAGCTGGTCCGTGAAAATATTGTCAATATCTGTGGCGCAAAAAATGTTGGGGACCTCTGTATTAACGTATATATTCTGATCTATGTTATATACTGTATGTTATTTCCTCATCACAAATACACCTGGAGTTGTGTTTTGTTTCATTCACACATTTAACACACAAATCCGGCATATTTAGGCTTAGTTCGTCTCTCAAATGCACCTTGTAATGTCATGTGGTAATACAGAAAGTGCTCCACTGTGTTTTTAAACTCCATACACCTTCACTAGAATCATTTGGATAATTTCAGCCCTGGAATTGTCCATCTCTGCTAAACAAAATCTAGATGTAGCTGGTGGAAAAGAGCATTTTGAGCTTTGGAGATGCAGACAGACTAATAATGCAGGATTAATCAAATAAGTGTGAATGAAACAAAACACAACTCCGGGTATGTTTTTGAGTAGGTAACAACATTCTACCATGGCTTAAAGCTCAGAAGAATCAATTTTGTGTAACAGAGCAGTGTTTCCCAAACTTTTTTTCTGGGGACCCATATTTTAAAAGTCACAAATCTTTGCGACCCAAGTCATCAGACATTAGCAGCTTTGAGCACATTTCTTTACATTTTACAGAAACAAAACTTAAAACCACACGGCTTATCTGAATATAAGAGATTTAAAAAAACAAACAGCTTGCTTGATGCGTCAGCTTCTGTCCGACTAAAGGACACGACTCAGTGGAATATATGTAAAAATTGGTTTGAGGTCAGTAAGCATAACCAGAATTAATACATAAGGCGCACCAGATTATGAGGTGCACTGCTGATTCTTCAGAAAATTAAAGGATTGTAAGTGCGCCTTATAGTCCGAAAAATACGGTACTCAGGTAAACAAGGAAAAACAGTAATCAGTGTTTCCCACAGAAAATTCGAAAAAGTGAAGAGAGGGGGGTGCAGATTGTGACAAGGTGACCCAAAAAAAATCTCTTGCGACCGAGTCTTTGGGAAACAATGTAATATAGGATCTTTAAAAACTTGAAAACTATGAAAACACAACCTCATTTGAATAGGCCTATGCTTCACTGTACTTTGAGACCATTAAACTTCTCTCGTAGCACTTTTCTAAGTTATAGCTTGGGCAAACTTGGTGGCCATCACGGTTCGTAGTTTTTAGACTCTGCCTCTTTAAAATATTGCAATTTCCAGCTCCATAAACTGCAGGTGCTGACGGTACAGGCCTGTTGCCATACTGGTGACACCCATCCCCTCTGCTGTATTCTCCTATTGTTTATCCCAATAGCCCTCATTTCATTCTAATGGCCCCTTAATGGAAGCCTATCTCTGATGCAGCTTCAGAAATCATATGCAAAACAATATTGTCTTTTGTTAGATTTTAATGAGCGGTAATTAAAATAATGAAACGTAATAAGCATCTGTGATAATTTAGGTCTAATACAAGGCAAAAACACTGAAATTGTCATTGACGTGTGGGCTGCACTTCTTTCCTAATCCTCCCTCCCTCTGTAAATTGGTGGACATTTGTATGAATTTGGAGTATTTTCTGTCCTGTTAATGTTAATGCGTTCGGCTGAAATATTTGTGCTATTAGCGACGCCATCTTTGTTAGTCTGGATTTGACTTGTCTCCTCCTTCGCCTAATCATAACAAATGATGTGACGCGTGCCCACAAAACACGAGCGATGGACAATGCTTGGGCTTCATCAGAGTTGCTTGTTGCTTGGTAACAGGCGTGTCCAAGGTTCTGCCATAATATTATAACTAGTCAAAGGTGAGGTGAGAGGTTGTTTGGGGGCTGGGCCTATATCACGCTGTTTTCTGCTCCATGTTATAATGATGTACATATATGGAGTTGTGTTTTCGTTTCGTTCACACATGTTTAACACACAAACCCTGCATATTAAGACTGGGTTCTTCTCTCAAAAAGCTGTGTTCCACCTTGTGATGTCATATGGTAATACAGGAAGAGCTTCACTGTGTTTTTAAATTATATACGTCTTAACCCCTTAACGGATGAATTTACACAAATGTATATAAAAAATGTTTTGTGTGTGTTTTCGCAGTAAGTAGATGATAAATTAAATTGACATTATTAATTTGACTATAGCAGAGAAAATGTGAAAAATGTTCAATTGTAAAAGAATGTAAATTTCTTACTTGCCCAAAATAAATACAAAAATAAAAAAAAATAAATTGAAATTTGGGTAGGTTGCAAATTTGCGACAACTAGAAACAAGTGCTTGCCAAAGGTTCCTAGGAAAGTCCTGCATATGCACTAACCGGGACTAGGGGAATGCAGCCGCTTTCTCGGCTTATATCTTGAGCCAAACAGTTTGTTGCATATTTGTGACACTTTGCATAAGGGGTTAACTAGAATCATTTGTATTATTTCAGCCCTGGAGCTGCCAATCTCTAGCCTGATTCATCAGTCGGTTTCACTTCATGGAAACCATCTGACCTCGCAGCATTAGGATTCATTTGCTTGACGGTAGGCGGGTACTATTTTTATTTAACCAATTGCTGCTATTTGGTCGTGACATATGTAATGTGCCAAATCCTGTAGAAAAGAAGAGCAATAACGTCTTTCCCTTTGATAAAACTCACCAAACATTCTCTTTGTTCCGGCTTTAAATCCTCAATCTCAGGAATCGTTGCTAACACAGAATGGATGGATGCTTTACAACTCTTCGCTGATTGGCCGGTGTTTGGTCTACAACTTCCGGGGTTCTTGCAAACCGTCTAGTGCAGGGGTGTCAAACTCATTTTGGTCCGGGGGCCGTATCCAACCTACTTTGATCCCAAAGGGGCCGGATCAGAAAACTCATGTCATATAAACCCCAAAAATAACAATAACTTCAAATATTCGTGCAGAGAAACGCAAATCTATAACAGAAATATTTTTTAATTGATGAACTCTTTCTTATTATAATATTATGAACAACCTGAAACTTGTATGCAAATAGGAATAAGTCAGTTTTTTTGGGGAAAATCCTGCACTCGGCTCCACTTTTCTCATTTTGGAAATTTTTCTGATGAGGGTGTCACGGTCAACAGTCAAAACGATCGTCCTTTAAGAGCGTTTGGAAAGAGACAAGTCTTCATTTGTGCTGCTCTGGTGGGAGGGGCCACGTACAGAGACACTGGAGACGCTGCTGTGATAAACACCACAGAAAATTACCAATATTTTAATAGAAAATATAATTCAAATATTTTTGTAGAAAATCACCCAAGGGCCACATTAAAGGTCTTGGAGGGCCGGATCTGGCCCCCGGGCCTTATGTTTGACACCTGTGGTCTAGTGTATTCCAATTCCTGACCTAGTCGCTGGAGAGAAATGAAATTGAGCGGAGGCACTAGGTGGCACCAGCTTGACTCGCCAGTCTCTACTACAAAGCATAAAAGGTGTTTACTTGAAAACCACTATATGACATCACAAGGTGGAACAGATCATTTTGAGCGTTGGAGATGTACACAGACTAATAATGCAGGATTACTCAAACATGTGTGAATGAAACAAAACACAACTCAAGGTAAGTTTTTGATGATGTAACAACATTATAACATGTTTTACAAAGTAAATTTTGTGTAATGCAGGACCTTTAAAGGAGACCTATGCCAGATCAAGAGTGTTCCATCATCTTTATCTTACTTAAAGTTGTAATTGGATTGACCCGAGCATGTTTGAGTAATCCTGTATTATTGAATTCTCAAAAAATTATCACCTATCCCCTATCTTGTTGTTGAGATTATTAACAAAATTGTAATTCCAGGTCATATATGTAATCTAAAATGTCATGTAGCGACTTTTCAATAATAAAAACACATATGAAAATCTGCTGCTTGCTACATTGAAATGCCATGTGGGCCTATCACTTGTGCAGTTTTGAACATTTTGGATTAGTATCGCAGTTTATAATGCACAGAATATAAAATAATGTTTAATGTATAGCTTCTTCTAAACTACTTCTACTAAATTATGTCTAAAATATGTCTTATTAAATTTGACATGAAGTAATCCACAAAATAGGAAAGGAAATAGGAGAAGCACTGTGTTTGAATCTAGCTCAGGCCAGTGCATACTGTCGTGTCCTTGGGCAAAACACTTCATCACCCTGCTATGAGAATAATTTGGTGGAATGCGTTGTAAAGCACTGTGAGTGGTCTGAAAGGTGCTACATTAGGGCTGCACAATATATTGCAATGAAATCAGTTTGAGATGGTACAAATCGTGAAGGTTGCAATTACTTCGATAATAGAATGTCATCCACAAAGAGCGAAATTTCCAGTCTTTTAATAGAAATGTACTTTTGTATTTGTAGTTTAAAGCTCTGCAAACATTTTATGAAATGTGTGGGGTTCTTGTATTAGTTTATCAGTTTATATTTCCTCAGATGTTAATGCTCCTGGATTTGTTTACAATATGAATTCAGAACAATCGCAAAGCTCATCCCAATTGCTAATGGAATTTTCCAAAATGCTATGCTAATGCCCTATGCTATGTAAATTCAGGTCATTTTTATTATTCACAGGTTTGACCACAGTGTTCCCCTGCAATAACAATATTAAATGCCACGTCCAAATGTTCCTTGTATGTAATCATCTGTAGTCTGTACTTCAATAATGCATGAATAGAATGTGGACAATGAAGTGCTGATGATTGTTCAATGTGGACTGTGCATTTTAATGTGTAGCTGGACTCTGTATTATGTGAAATATATGCCATGGTGCTTAAGATTTTACAGACACATTTCTGTGAAAAGCAAGACTCATCTTGTGTTTTGTGCTGACACAAGGTGCATGTCACAAAAACAACTTTAGAGCACAAATATCTGCATTAGGTTTCATTCAGGTGCATCACAGGGGCCCAGGCATTTCTCTGTCAAATGTGCATGTTCTCCCTGTGTCTGGGTGGGTTTCCTCTGGGCAATCTGATTACTCCCATCAACCCAAAATATTCACCATAGATACAATCCTCCAGCTAATGCAGTCCAAGACTAGCAACACGGTCACAGAGATGGGTGACTGGGTGTAGCACTGTGGTGCCCACTGCTCCTGAGGAGATACCGCAGAGCACTGAAAGATGGGTCAAATGCAGACAACAGGTTTCTTTATGGGAACAATAAAAAGTAGCCTGATTCATCAGTTGGTTTCACGTGGTGGAAACCGTCTGACCTCACAGCATTAGGATTTGTTCAGTCGACGGTAGGCGGGTACTTTTTTATTTAACCAATCACTGCTATTTGGTCGTGACGTATGTAATGCGCTGGACCGCTCAGTGGTGTCCATGTAATTGCCGGCTCCACAGCTCTTCACTGATTGGCCGTGCGCGGTCTACAACTTCTTGCAAATTGTCTAGTGTATTCCGATTCCTGACCTAGTCACTGGAGAGAAGTGAAATTGAGCAGAGGCACTAGATGGTGCCAGCCTGGCTAAATAAAGAGCACCTTAACCATAACTTGTTCTGGTTTGTTCCTGGTTTGGTCTTGGTTTAGTCCCGTTGTAGACCAGGTTTAGTTCCAGGTTTAGTCCTAGTTCAGTCCCAGTTTTGACGTGGTGTTCAGGAATTTCGCACATTGTGTGGAGTAAAATCTGTATACATTCACATCATGGGAACCTAATCATCCTCATGATATATGATTTAAAGTTCAGAAAAGATGTTAAGAGTTTAGATTAAAGTTCATAAAGTTTGGTTCAGATTTCAGGAAATGAATGTAAGTCAGTGTAAAATCTCCAAAAGGTACAAAAACCCAACACATTTGCAAGCGTGAATTCAGGTTTAGATGCTTTACATTCAGAGGATTCTCTTTTGAGTGATTTTAAATGTTTAAATTATGTAGGTTTGTCCATAAATATGTCCAAGCAGATGATACAAAAATAACTGGTGAAACTAGATAATCATTTGAGCATCTATACTAAGAAAAATCACATTCACAGGACAGAAAATGATAAAGAAATGAGAAATGAAAAAGAATCTTGAGCTGTATCAGAACAAGTTTAAGAGCACATAGACTTATATTACCATGGGCGTATACTAAAGAAAGTACTATGATTTAATAGCAAAGAAGAAATTCAATTCTGTCAACTGGATACAAGTTTTTTCATCAAAAACTTTAGTCCAGTTGACAGAATTGAATTTGTCCTTTGCTATGGATCCTACTTGGACGACTGAGGGATTTAATGCTGAAAATCACATTCTATTGTCTAAATAAAGTGTTTTTATTCTCATCGTAGTAACGGAACTGGAATAGAGTATCAAGTCTATTCCTTAGTATCAAAATAAAGTTTGAAATTTTAGCATAATGACAACACTATTACACAAAATTTGACTCTTGTGAGCTTTAAGTCATGTTAGAATGCTGTTGTCTCCTCAAAAACACAGTTGGAGTAGTTGGAATGTTTTGTTTCATTCTCACACATTTGAGTAATCCTTTCTTATTAGTCTGTCTACATCTCCAAAGCTCAAAATGCTCTGTTTGGGAGAACTCCTCAGCCTAAATATGGAGGATCTGTGTTGAATGAAACAAAACACAACTCCAGGAAACAAGATTATAACACAGACAATATAGCAAAGGTAACTTCCACTTTTGCTGTTTTATAACTGCAAATCACAAGTAAAAATAAAAAATACATCATATATATCACTAACGCTAGATCTTTCTTGTGCAATTTTGTCTATATTTCCCATGTTAAGTTGCTCCTCTTATGGCTGTGAGCATGTCCCACATTAGGGCCAGTGTCTTGTGTAGTTACTGTAACACAGGGCAGATAGGCTTACAGTGCCCCGGGGCTCAGAGCTGTGACACATCAATACTGAATCAAATCTTACACTTGTCTGAGCTGATCCTCTGCAGCCTGTCTGTTTATACGACTGGCTCCATGCAAATGTGAGTGTCTCCGAGATGTACAGAGGGGACACAAGCCAGGCTCTGCAATATGGATCTGTATCTATGTATCTGCTCTCCTTATGATTTTGAATAGGAGTGTAAACTGATTTGGTATTCGTTAGGTTATAAATATACACATTACAAAAACATCTAACAAGCTTTAAAGAAGACTTCGGCTACGTCCACACGACAACACTCCTCGATTTTTTTTTTTTTTTTTTTGCGGGTTGAAAAAAATGCGCGTCCACATGTGTTGAATCAATAAATATTCATGTCCACACAACAACAGAGCACTGAGTGAAAACAATGTAATACATACGCCACACCTGTATGTGGTGGATACAGCCAGAGCCACTGGACACACAGTACTACAAAGAGAGCATGTGCATAAAGGCCTTCCTGCGCAGGAGTTCTCTTCTGGTCATGAGGCGATGAACGGGTCACGACATCATTGTTTTCCAAAAGCTGCAGTTTGCTTGTCCACACGACAATGCAATGCCGGTGTTCTCAGATTTCTCCACTCTGGAACGAATAAAAACTTCACAGTTTCGCCCAAAAAACGTTGTCGTGTGGACACCACCTTACTACGCTTGTGTCTGCTATATACTTATAATCTATCACATACAATTAGAGGTGTGCAAAAATATCAAAATATCAATATATCGACTTGTTTAATGTGATGATACAATATTGATATCATGGGCTGCTGTATTGATATATTACTGTGTATTTTTTGGTTTATTTTACTAAATTGTTTTGTTACAGCGCTAGAGTTTTGTTGCTTGTTCAGTGGAAGGAAACTCGTTTATCCAACACATTTGGCATTTTCATTATTTTGAAGATTAAATTGGGCGTTTTTCATATGAACATTGCACAAGAAGTGGTGTAACAAAGACTTTTAGTGTCACAACCATGATTTAGCCATTATTTTTTATTGAACCTTATCAAATTGATTTGAAATATATATTGTTTCAAATCGAAAGTGCACTGTATCGAGATATGTATCGTATGGTGGCCCATGTATGGAGGTTAGGGTTAGGGTTAGGGTATCATATTGGCAACTTCTTAATGATACACAGCCCAGACACTGAGGGCGAGGTGGGTTAAGTGTCTTGCATAAGGAGACAACAACAACATCATCTGTGCGACCTGTAGAGCCAACCTGTGGGTTAATGGATCTGGATCTGACCACTCAACCGATGATATTTACATTGAGAGTGGGATTCAAACCGTCAAACTTCATGTCAGCGGGCACATCACCGATTAAAAAATTCATTTGGAGAAGGAAGTCAGTGCAGAGCAGTGGGCGTATGCTTGGGGGAGGTGAAAATGGGCTTCATCTGCAAAATGGCGTTTAAAGATTGGAGATTAAAGATTGCTCAAATATGCAACTTTGGGTGAACAAATGATGAGAGGAAACAATTATAACATGATTAAAAGCTCTGAAAAGTTGATTTTAATATATAATAGGCCCACTTTAATACATTTTTGATGAATGTCATGGCACACTACATAAACTTTAAAGGAGACATGTTTTGCAGGATTTTAAAGGTGCAATATGTAACTTTTGTCGGTGAAGGCCCGGTCATGGCTGGTCCCCGTGTGCCTGAGAGCATGACGTATGGGCTGTCCCACGTGAGAGGAGGACAGTTCTGTGATGGGACAGCTCCAGACCAAGGTGACCTCTGTAATATATGAGCCAGTGCTGCCAAGGCCTCCAGGAGCGAATTTGTCATCAACGCTCCCCAAGAGGAAGGTTACCAGCAAATCAGGTTATCAGTGCAGTTCTGTGGCAGCGCTGGGGCAAAAACACACATTATCTCACCATAAGGACAGCTGGAGTTGTCACTTTGCATTTGAATGTTTACCAACTCGAGATTCTGTCAGTTGTTGAAAACACTTTTTGGCTAAAGTTGATGTACAGTTCAGAATAGTTTTGTTATTTGTCTGTTGGTTCAGAGCTTGTCATTTAAATATAATGTTTGTTTTGACTGAAAAATATGCTATTTACTTTGGAACTTTTAAGATATACATCTATACAAGCCCTCAAAGTTATTTTCTACATAAATGGTCATATTTTTATATCGCGCTTTTCCACATTCAAGGCACTCAAAGCACTTTACATCAAGGAACCACTCACCCATTTATACACAAACACAAGCACACACACAAACACCAATGTACGTGGACACCAACATCGTCCCCTTGGAGACAGACAACATTAATGCCATACTGTGGAACATTCTCAGCAAAAGTACAACTTCATGGAGACAGAAGATGGCAGAAATGATACATAATACATTTTTATATTAGGCTATTTCACATCTATGTTACAATGTTGTTTCCTTATCACAAACATATCTGGAGTTGTATTTTGTTTCATCCACACATTTCAAACACAAATCCTGCATGTTTAGGTTGAGTTCTTCTCCCAAACACTCTGTTCCACCTTGTGACGTCACATGGTAAGGAAGTGCTTCACTGAGTGCGTATACATGTACATCAGTATCCCGGTTAGCCATATCGATACTGCGTCTACATGTCACAGTATCCCTGTTACTATACTCAGCAAATCCCAGCTACAGGATCCCGGTTTCTCATAACTGGGATAACTCAAAAATTACTCAAAAAACTCGATCATAACTGGGATACTGATGTGCATGTATACACACTCACTGTGTTTTTAAACTCCAAACACCTTCACTAGAATCATTTGGATAATGTCAGCCCTGGGATTGCCAATCTCTACTGAGCAAAAGGTAAAAGGTATTTAAACTTAGCTGTCGGGGAGCTGTTTACTTGAAAACTACCACTTCATCATGCCTCCGCTCAATTTCATTTCTCTCCAGCCACTAGGTCAGGAATCGGAATACAGTAGATGGTTTACAAAAACCCCAGAAGTGCAAGTTCAGGCACCAGCCAATCAGCAAAGAGCCACATATTCAGTGTTGGTAACGATTGCCGAGATCGAGGATTTAACGCCGGAACAAAGAGAATGTTTGGTGAATTGAATCAAGAGGAAAAACGTTACTGCTTTGGGAAAGCTTAATATACCAGTTAGCCCTGTTAGCGGTTCATTACATACGTCACAACCAAATAGCAGCGATTGGTTAATTGAAAAAAGTACCCACCTACTGTCAACTCAGGCTACCATTTCATGAGATCACAAGTTGAAACACAGCATTTTAAACCTTGGAGATGTAAAGAGACTAATACTAAAAATACTAAAAATGAGTAAACGAAACAAAACCCAACTTCAGGTGTGTTTTTGATGAGGAAGCAACATTCTAACATGACTTAAAGCTCTCAAGAGTCAATTTCAGATAACAGGACTTTAAGAAATGCTCAAAGAGCCAGCTACTGTACAACCCACCCCGTGTACAGTAAGGATGAGGTAACATTGTTTATTCACTCTTTCACCTGCAGCTCTATGTATCTCGTGTTTTACCTCCACCTTTACCTTAACCCTCAACTCAAATCTATTTATAATCCAGTACCTTACACCGGTGTGATGCATAGTGGCAATGACCTGATTGTGTTAGCTTTATTACATTGTGGGCCAATCCAATAGAGGGCAGCGGTGAGTGCATGCCTTCATATGAGAGGCCCATTACCACCTGGAGCCTTGACAACTTCTCCATTGAACTGTGAGACTCTGCGCCCTCAGTGCCATCCGTACACGGTTACATATAGGCCGGTAAATACTGGTCCAAGGGCAGTTTGTGGTCCGATTTAACAGAGTAACTTGTGTAATTTATGGGGTAATTCAATATGCATAGGATTTTATGACCTACAGATGGCAAGAAAAGCTGTATTGTGAGGAGTTCAAGGCCAAAGATGTGTAGTATACTCGGTTACATTTACTTGAGTAACTTAAATAAATAAATTGTACGTTTCTAGCAGTGCCTTCCTCAAGTAAATGTTTTGGTTTCTCTTCCCACTGTGAGTAAGTCTGGAAGTGATACATTTTTTGTGTTTATCCTTCGCAAATACCAGTTCTTTCTAATTACATAAACTTCAAACTATAAATCAGATGTTTCGTCCTGACTCTTTTAGTTATTCCTACTTGAGTAGTAGTTTTCCCAAATACTTCTTTTTTACTCTTACTTGAGTTATTTCTTGGACGAGTACTTCTACTTGGGTAATTTTATTTTGACGTAATGTATAGGGTTCCCACTCTTTTTCACTGACAAAATTTCTAAATTTTTCCATGACTTTTCCATGACCTAAAGTGAATTTTCCATGACTTTACGGCACCTATATGTGTAGAACTGATCAGACTTTTAGGGCTAAGTATGAAATGTTAACCCTTTCCACTCACCTTATGGTTTGGGATTATAGTTTTTTAACATTCAAAATACTGTAAGTGCATTTATTATCATCTTTTTTAAACAAAAGGCACAGACTTTCAGAAATAATCATAATAGTCTAATGAAAACTTAACAGAACAATGTAGTTGTGTGAAAGAGATACTAAAATCCCATGACTTTTCCACAGCTTTCATTGAATTCCCAAAATTCCATCACTTTTCCAGGCCTGGAAAATGGCATTTTCAATTTCCAAGACTTTTTCTGGATTTCCATGACCGTGGGAACCCTGTATATATACATAGACATAGCTAATAAGAAGAAATAAGAAATGAGCATGGGTGTGCTTCTAGTTCCATCGATTCTGGCTTTATATTGAAAAACTGTCAGCCCTCTGTCTGTAACTGCTGCATTGAGCCTCATTTTGGTCTTAAAACCCAAAATTTAAATTCACTTCATTTATTTATCATGTTTTATAGACAAAGCTGTTCCCAAAGTGTTGCACAGAGGTGATAAAATGAAGACAACAAAATGTATAATTGTTAAAAATGTTATCATACCAGTCCTAAAACAATAAAACAAGCATAAAATCAAAATAAACTTCCATTGAATTTACAAAATGTCATGTCTTTTCAAGGCCTGGAAAATGACATAATCAATTTCCATGACTTGTCCAGGATTTCCATGACTGTGAGAACCCTGAATATTAGAAATGAGAGATTTTGCCATGCTCCAACATCAAAACATGGCATCTGTTTTCAGTTTCAGTTCAGTATTTACATGTAGGTTGAGTGTTTTGAGTGTTACAATGCTTGAGCTCTCCTTTATATAACAAAGGATCTTAAATTATTATTATTATTATTATTATTATTATTATTATTATTATGATACTACCCATGTACAGAACACAGACTGTATATATAAATGGACATAGCTAATAAGAAGAAATGTGAAGAAAGAAGAAAAAGTGAGTATGGATATGCTTCTGGTTCCATCGACTCTGGATTCAATTGGCTTTACATTGAAAAACTGTCAGCTCTCTGTCTGTAACTGCTGCATCATGAGCCTCATTTTGGTCTTAAAATCCAAAATTTAAATCCACTTTATTTATTTATCACATTTTATAGCCAAAGCTGTTTCCAAAGTGCTCCACGGAGATGATAAAATGAAAACAACAAAATGCATAATTGCTAAAAATTTTATAAAACCAGCTCTAAAACAATACAACCAGCATAAAACCATAAAATAGGAATAAAAATCATAAAATAGGAATAAAAGAGTTAAATAAATAAAAATAAATAAAAGGCACAGAGGACCACACAACTCAGACAACCCAGAAAAAGCCAGAGAATAAAAGTGGGCCTGTATTAACCCCGTCAACATGATCCTGCCGTTTTTATTTTGCAATTTTGTCCGTAAATATATTCCTTACATGGAACTCAGCTCCATATTCGCCTCAATAACTGCGAGCCTCAGTGAGCTTCATTTGCCTGGAGCCGAACACTCCTTTAGTCCGCTTCTTTATACAGTTTACGTTACAGGAGTAATTTCACATCAGTCCTAAGAGACCCAGTCCCGCGCAGTTTATACTGACAAAAACAAAACCAAAACATGCATTTCCATATTACATCAGATGTCAGAATTGATTTAACACCCAGACTGCGAGTTATAAATCAAAAGCGCATGTTGTGGATAATGTTAAAGATTTAAAAATAGACCTAGAGCCCAGATGCCAAACAGAAGTCATCACAATTCAAATCAATTTCAGTGGGAGTCGGTGCACTGGAGGCTACAGCACTACTCAAACTTTTAGACAGGGAATATTTAAACTGGCTGCCTATTAAATCCCTGCTAATCCATCATTATTGGCCTTCCCCTGAGCTAGCCGTCATTGATATGCCAGCGCTATCCGTGCCTTTAGCCTGCAGCCCTGTGCCACAAAGGACCATCACACACGGAGCCGCTTTTTATATAAACCAATATGTAAAGAGTTTATTGACGAATGGGTATGTCAGTGAGTGAGACAGTCCACCTGACCCGGTTTTCTTTGAATAAAATAGTAACTGGAGCATTGTGCGCGTGCTCTATTTCAGATTTCATGTTTTTATGAGTTGGTTTCATTAATAGTTATATGGCGAGTGCTGCTGGTTGCCTAAGGGTATGTTTGGATAATTTTATAGACGCTACGTTCGCCTAGAGCAGGAACGGAGCGTCTATTTTTGTTTAGTTCCCTTCACGAACCCAAATGTGAAAATGGTGTTATACTGTAAAATACACAATTTTTTTTTTTTTTTTATGTTTTTTTCAAATTCGTAGTTGAAATGCACAAATTAGAACAGAAGCAATGAAAGAACTCAAACCCAAAGGTGCAGAAAGACTCACAAGCTTGTTACTTTGACTAGATGGAAATGAAGGTAAAGTGTCTATCAACAGCAGCAGATCTATGTTGTAATTTATATTAGATGCTTTCGAGATACTTCAGTGTGTTGTGGTTTGAGCCCAGTTGTTCTCATTTAGACTTGGGTTGGTCCTGTTCTAGTCGTCGGTTTATGATTTTTTGATGAAGGTGTGAACACGAGACACAAAGGCGAGTGATTCTGGAACTATATCCTAGTGTCTTAGTACTCAAAACTGGTCTTGCTTTCGAGACCAGCCTTGTCTCAGATTCTAGCGCATTTGTACTTGGCGTTATCTTGGTCTTGATGCTGCTTAGTTTCAATCTCAAGGGCTGACACTCGACGAATGTGATTATATTTCACTATGGCCAGTAAATGTGCAGAGGCTAAATATCACTGCAAAACCAGTAAGAGAATGTAACTGTAAATGTTATGAACGTTGATAAACCCATTTGATTAACTTTGATGTTGTTTTCTGCAATGTGCCAGTGAAAGTGGAATTAAAGAAGAGGTTCTCAAACTGTGGGAGACGGTCCAAAAAAGTGGCAGCACAGTTTGCTTGGCTTATTTTAAGCTTAAATGAACATTAACCAGATCAAATGGAGATAGATTTATAAAAACACTGATATATATATATGTGTGTCAAAATAACTTCAAAATACAAATAAATGTAGAAAATGACAAAGCTGGTCATGATTTGTTCTTAAAAGGCCGTGGTCTTGGTCTCAACCCTCAAAGGTTTTGGTCTCAGGACCCTGTGGTCTCGGACAGGTATTGGTCTCGTTTCGTGCGGTCTTGACTACAACACTACTGTATCCTGGCTCCCTTAATGCATTTGAGTGTGATTGACAGATGGATTAACCAATCAGAGAGACACATGGTCCATTTGTGTCAACATAAACATGGCGGCTTACAAGTAAAAAAAATAAAACAACACAGAGAACTGAGAAACAACATGGTTATCTGCACTCAGCACCAAACTGTTATTTATCTACTGACTGGACAAGGAAACATAAAGGTGCACTCTGTAACTTTTCTGTCTGTCCACCTGATTGTTAAGAAGGAGATGTTATTACTTCACCCGTGAAGTTCCACAGTCTGGCACTTTATCCCTACGAATCTCTGAAGAGGTGAATCTTTTCACTGCAATAATCCCTGTTATTAGTTTAGGCCAATTCTGGTGAGTCTACAGAAATGTTTATTAATGCACATTATCACCGTTAAGAAAATAAATACATTTGTATTATTTTTTCAGAGGTGAATAATATTCGGTTACATTTACTTGAGCAACTTTAAAAAAAAGTACTTTCCAGAGTACTTTTCCAGCAACATGCTTTTACTCCTACTTTTACTTTAAGTAATAATCGTGGTTTCTCTTCCCACTGTGAGTAAGTCTAAGTGACAAATGCTTCATCTGACATAATGAAATTAACTTTTGTGTTTCTTGCTCCTTCAGATATGATTTAATTTGTCTCATTTTTCAGTTTATCCTTTGAAAAAAACAGATTTTGTGCATTATGTAATGTTTTGTCCTTCATATTACATTAGCGTCAAATTATAAATCAGACAGTTATGTAAGATAGATGTGTTTAAAACAGTTTTTGATGATTCTCTTAATTTAACTTCATTTGGTGGGCTAATACCTCTTGTAAATATAAATGATAATTTGACACCAATCAAGAAGCAATTGGTGAAGAAAAGTTGAAAAATATGTTGAAAATTACAACAGTTCTAAACACGATGATTCTGTCCAAAAGTCTGGCACATTTTACATGCAAGAAACATTTTTTTGTCCAATATTTTAAACATTGTTTCACCAAAATAAATGTGTTTTCTTATATTTTTATTATTCAAATATTGATTTCTGTGTACATAAGAGGGGTTTTGGTCCAGTGTACATCTTGGTTGCTAGGTAACAGTAATGGAAATCTCTAACGATGTCATGATTTACAACCAAGAAGTAAAATTTAAAAATTTAAAATGAGTATTCAACATTTTTAGTAAAAGCTTAAATAAAATGATCTTAAAAGTGCATTGTGTAACTTTTCAGGTAGAGGGTCTGTCAGATTATTTTCTCAATTCCAGATGTTATTGCTTTGTCTGGAATGTTTCACTGTGTGGTATTAAACCTTTCCATCTTCACGGAGACCAAACCAGGCCAGCTTACAGGTCAGATCTGTGGAGAGGTAAACCCGCTCACAGTCAGAATGCCTGTTTTTCTAGGTATTTTGAGAAGTAAATAAAGTAAAGTTAAATAGTTTGAAAAAAAAAAAGTGTTTGTGGGGAAGCTGGCCAAAGTAGTCAAAAGAAGGAGGCAGACAAAAAAATTTCAATTTTTACCAAAAAATATTTATTCTTCCTTGCACCGTGGTTTCATGGAAAAAAATAAAATACAAAAATACATATTTACAAAAAATAACTTTGCTTAAATAAAGTCAAAAGCAACAGAAATTAACAAAACAAAGGAAAACCCCACGTGCACACGGCTGCACTGGTGGTGAACCTCCAGCCTGTCAATTTTAGTTCCCCAGACAGGAAGTACCTCCCCCTGGGTCAGCGCCAACAAACACAGGTGAGCTCTTCTAGAAACTTCACCTGTTTCTAAGTGAGCTACTTACTTTTGTTCAAGGACCCTTTAACCAACCGTGCTCAAAATAAACTAGAAATACTGAAATATGAAAAACCAAACAAACAAAATCCGTAAAACAAACGAGAACTGAATCCGAGTCTTCCACATGGTCTGGCCCAAAACCCTCCCCCAGAGACTACAAATATGGCCGACCAAGGTCACACCCCCTCTTTTGTCTCCAGCCCATGTGGAGTAACAAGTAAGATAGTAAGTTGTATGTGACAAAATGAATAGATATAACCATATAAAGCGTATTTAAAGTAACTGGTGTGTAGTGATGAACTTAACTAAACAAAGACTAAATAAAACAAACCTTGGATAGTAATATTTAGCTGTTTAGTAGAATATTGATATAGATGTAAAATTTAAGTCATTTAATGTTGTACTGTGCTACATTCGAGGAAGAGCAATGACATATCCATAGAAACAAGACTCCCGAACAAAAAGTTACACAACACAGCTTTAAATATCATGAGCTTAACTGTGCTTTCATAAACTGAATAGTCCAGCAGTTCATGGACTCTTTAACGCTGTACTGTGGAACATCCCAGGTAAAACATCTCATCGCCATGGAGACAAGAAACCACAAATTAACCCAACCAGCACCCATAGAGACTAGCTGCCTCCACATGACGCAGAAGAGCCCCTACAAGTCAACTTAACCTGGAAACCTCCTGTCTGACCTTCGAGTACATCATAAGTATACTTTGTTCTCACATATTTCGCCCATAGAACTCAATTGGATAATGACTACATCAGTAAACATGCTCACCTCACGGTTCCTATAGAAGAACCTCGACACCTTTTAGCCCGTCGCTAACTCGCACATTAACACGGTGTATATATAGGCTCAGCGTGTAGGCGTGGAGTGGGGGGAGCATGGCGAATGGCATTATGGGTAAAAAGGCAGGATGGAGCCGCACACGTCTGTGTACAGTTGGCCGGGATTGATGGAACTCAGCCCACGGTGATGATGTGTTTGTCTTGAACGCGTCTCTCTGGCTCTGGCCTCTCAACAGCAGATGAAGGGTTAATGCACAGGTCAGGGCTGCGAGAGGGAGTGCTACATCTGACTGTGTGTGTCTAGCTATTACAGAACACGGTGTTATAGGAACGGACAGTGATGCACCAAGAGGCTACAGTGGCAAAACGGCATCATTTCGGTAAACAGTTTATGATAATTACACATGGATTTGTCTTAAGAATGATTCTGACTTAGTAACTATAGAAAATCAGATACTTATTGATATAAAAACTTGTATCGAAAGTCATCTGAGCAACTATCAATACTAATAAAGTCACGTTCACAGGACAGACATGAACCTTCCTGAGTAGCTTTAAAATGATCTTGAACTGTATCAGAACAAGTATAAAACTATAGCCTGATTCATCAGCTGGTTTTACTTCATTTCACTTCGTACAAACCGTCTGACCCCACAGTGTTAGTTAATTCACTCGATGGTAGGTGAGTACTTTTTTATTTTAACCAATCGCTGCTATTTGGTAGTCACGTATGTAATGCACCGCTTATGGGGCTAACTGGTATATTAAGCTTTTCCCAAATCCTGTAGGAAGAAGGACAATAACGTCTTTTACATTGATAAAATTCACCAAACTTTCTCTTTATTCCGGTTTTAAATCCTTGATCTCGGGAATTGCTGACAACACAGAATATATGGCTCTTCGCTGATTGGCTGGTGCCCGAACTTGCACTATTGGGGTTTTTGCAAACCGTCTAGTGTATTCCGATTCCTGACCTAGTCACTGGAGAGAAATGAAATTGAGCGGTGGCACTAGGTGGCACCAGCCCGGCTAATAAGACCACATATATGGAAGATAATTTGTTCCATCAGATTTAGAATTTTACATACCACTGAATTTCTCACTTTAAGTCTGAAAAAAGATGTCTGAATTATTTTTATTCTGATTTTTAGCTGCTGAAATTTTAAGTATACTTTTTCAATATGTTTAAAATTCAAAATAAAATAAAAAAATCTGTTCAAATATTAAGCACAGACATTTTCAAGCCCTAAAATTCAACAGTCAAAGTTCAGAGTGTAAAATTCACAATGAAAAATTTCACAACAAAGATCCAAGATTCCAAGCCTGGAGTCCTTTGTGAGTGAGGACAGAGGCTGTTTCCTATTGGCCGTTCTCATCTGTAGGCGGGGTTTGAGGTTTTGATAAGGCTAATTCTGACCAATCAGATTGCTTCGCTGCACCATTTCTTGCTGGTTACTAAATTAGATCAGATCACCTTTGATGGATTTCTTCTGAACTGGTGTCTTGGATCTTGGCTGGGAATTTTTTGTCACTGCAAATTTAACACTCAAGTTGAATTTTTATTTATTTTTGTTTTAAACACTTTGAAAATGTACACTTAAAATTTCAGCAACTAAAATTCAGAATAAAAATTATTCAAACAAGTTTTTTTCAAAGTTATGAAATTCAAAGTGAGAAATTCAACGGCATTTAAAATTTAAAATCTGATGAAACAAATGATCTTCCATAACATAGACCAGTATACGCCCATGGACCAGGACACAAGGCTACAAATATAATATAAATACTACGATTAGAGTGTAGAAAGAGTGTTTTTTAATGTCATCATCGTATCAGAATCGGTATTGTGTATTGAAATCAACACAATGTAACTCCACAATTAAGTGGTTTGCGAATTAGTAAGCAAGTTTTAAATTATTTGTTGATTATAAATGAGTCTTTGTTCATGTTTTATTACGGCCATTAAAAGTGTAGTTTTGTAAAATGTTGCCAAAATTATTGCACGAAATGATTCAAAAACAGTGCATTATTTTTGTGAGGCAAATAAACTAGTAAACAACCACAGTGAAAGCACTGAAACTTGCAGTATGTAATAAAATATAATGTAAGTCCAGTTTGACTCCCAAGCCAGATGAGGTCTTTCAAAATGTATTTGCCCGTTTTCTATTGTTTGCATTGATTTCCTCTTGGTGTTCCACTACCACTAATAAAAAAAAAAAAAAGACAAATATCTGAAAATTTCAGTCTGACTTTTCCTGGCACATTTAGAAATATAAAAATGTATTGTATTATGAGAGGAACTCAGAGCTGCTGTAAAGGTGTAAATTTTCTATTCATTAAAGACACAATATGTAACCTTTTTGCCAAAAAGTAGACTAAAATCAAATCAAAAACAATTAAAAATAACACAACAATTTTGATCTTAAATATGAGTAGTTTTGACAGCAGCAGGCCCTGACCCTCCTCATTAGCACATATCTCTGTCCCCGTCCTCAGTCTGAATACTCCACTGTGCTGAAGACAATAGGAGCTACATGTGACCATCTGGACGTCATTACTGTACACCACGGTTTATCTCTGTACTGTTCACTGCAGGAGGAAGAGGAGGAGCTCACTATTCAAAGGTTCATTATTTAAACAGAGTCAAACAGAGAGCTGTGAATTACACACAAGTGACATTTCTGTAAAATGACTTCATTAGAATGTAAGCTGAACTCTGGTATTAATGAGATTTATTCATATAAGAAGCTTCATTAATTAACTTTCTCTTTTTGTAACATTTAATTAGGTTTATTTCTAGGTTTTGCTCTTCATTAAAGCAACAGTGTGTAACTTTCTGGAGGCGCATGTCGCTCTGATCCCGGTCTGGTCCCGATGAGGTCCCGATCTCGGTCCCGGACCCGGATCAGTCCTGGTTCAGTCCGTATGCAGCGCAAAATTTTGGCATCAGAGTCAAGGAAATCATGTAACCGGGAAACAGCCGTTATCTGTTTTTTCCATTATTAATTTAAACACAAAATCGAAAACTAAAAAAAACTAATCCTTATCTGTTTTTTCATTTTGGTTTTGGAGACAAATAATGAAGAAAATCTTAGTTTTTTCGTTTTCTTATTTTTGGTTTTATTTTGAAAAACGAATGCACGAATGATACACGGATTCATCTTGTTTATTTAGGCTGAATTCTTCTCTTAAACGGAAAACACTCTGCTCAGCCTTGTGATGTCATGTGATAATACAGGAAGTGCTTCACTGTGCAAACTCCATATACCTTCACTAGAAACATTTGGATGATTTCAGCTCTGGAATCCCAAATCTACTGAACAAAAGGTAACTACATGACATCACAAGGTGGAACAGAGCATTTTGAGCTTTGGAGATGTAGACAGACTAATTAACCAGATTTACTCAAACATGCGTTAATGAAACAAAACACAACTCAGGTTAGTATAATATAGAACCTTTTAAAAAGCCCTACTTTTCTCCCGAACGCGGTAATACTAAGGCTGGGCTAATCACTAAAGAAGTTTTAATAAAACATCATAAGCAATGTCAGTACTTGTTCTACTGTCATTAAATGTGAGACTAAACGGCTCCTGTACTTCCTGTGGGCTCTGCGTGAGGCTGGTCCTCTTCAACAGCAGCAATAGAGGCCTGTGGAGCCCTGATGACAACTATTTTATTATTTATCTCTGGTTATAAAGTTAGTCTAATTTAACATAATCAAGAGTTTTGTAGCTAAGAGAAGTAGAAATGTATCTGGAGGAGACCACACACTGCACATAATGATCAGGGTACACACTGTAGAAGGGGTTTTGGGGTGTAACATGGCTCTACTCTGGTTTTAGTGGCAAGTGGAGTGGAGTTATGTGGAGTATATCAGTTATAGGAAATTGTGGAAGATGAGTTACTTATTTTAGATACATGTGAAATGAACCTGCTTCATTCATTTGTTACTTTAGATTTATTTGACAGGACAGAGAGTGACGGAGAGTGGGAGACAAATAGTCAGAATTTTCAGTATTTTCCATAACTGACTCTTTTTTTTTTTTTTTCATTTAACACTGAAATAGCTCACGCTTTTTAGACAGATTTGCAAAAGTCAGCATTTTCTCCTTGTGGGTGGGTTTCATTTGGGAACTCAAACAAGCACAATAGACAAACTTCTAGCTATAGACGATACTGACCAAGACTATCAGGAGATGGGTCCCTGAGAGCATTGTGCAGTAATAGCTCACTGCTTCTGACAAGTTGCCCCAGGTTGAAGGATGGGTCAAATGCAGAGACAGAATTTCCCTCATGGGAGATTAATAAAGTCTATCTACACCTTGAAGAGACATGTATACTTTACAATACATGTCATAATCAATCAGACAACAGCAGACAAGAAATCACTTGACTTGTAATTCACTGTTTATTCACAGGCCTTACCCTCACCAGGGGTCAGGGGTCGGGGGCCAAAGGTGAGATGAGGTGGACCGTGAACAGTCACAGAGGTGATTCACTATGACTTTCATTTTAACCTTCAGGAACATGGATGGCAGGCACACTCGCCTCAAAACGTAGGAGCTCACAAAGAAATCAGGACACCAAATCTTGATGTGTGCGTGTCATCCTCTTTGTCTTCGTGTACAGTGGTCCCTTGTTTATCGCGGGGGTTACGTTCTAAAAATAACCCGTGAAGTAGTCAACTTTATATTTTACAATTATTCTATATGTTTTAAGGCTGTAAATCTCCTCACCACACACTTTATACACTTTTCTCAGACAGGACAGTTACAACCCTTTTTGCATCCTTTTTACAACTTATTGCTGCTGTTATTTTCCTCCTTTATGTAACAAACCGAAAATTAAATTATTCCATAATGGAGTCCTGCACGAGTCCATTTTTGGAGACCCGCACCTGCGCAGTACAGCACCACACCCCCTGTTAACCCGAGATTATATCAAATTTATATTGTGTTGCCTATGCCTCAGACTGAACCAAGACTAAACCAGGACTAAACCAGGACTAAACCAGGACTAACCTAGGACTGATTCCAGGACTGAAGAGGAGGACTAATCCAAGACTGAACTAGGACTAAAACAGGACTGAACTAGGACTAAAACAGGACTAAAACAGGAGTAAACCAGGACTGAACTAGGACTAAAACAGGACTAAAACAGGAGCAAACCAGGACTGAACCAGGACTGAACTAGCACTAACACAGGACTGAAAGAGGAGTAAACCAGGACTGAACCAGGACTCATGATCGGGACGGGCTCAGAGGCGACAGCAGGAGAAAGGACCGACGGAGAGCTCCGCACCTCACGGTAAGCACGGCAATTGTCTGATCGCGCTGCACTTCAGAATCACACTGCTAGCGATCAAACATTTATGTAAATTTGGCCAGCTGAATGTATTCTGTACACGGCACTGAGGAGATTGATTGACAATGCTCTACAATCCCTTAACCAATCAGGATGCAGGGGGGAGGAACACAAAACGCACTCCTATGCTATAAAAAAACTGCACTAAAAAAATCTGCAAAACTACGCGATATAGCGAGGGACGACTGTATACTCTTATATTTACTATTTTATTTACTTTTTTGGTCATAGCTATTTTTTATTCTATATCTTCTCTCTTAGTACACTGGTTTCAGTTCAGTCTCAGTAATCAGTTTGTTTATCTTTTATTTTCTAGGGACAGGTAAAAGTAGGTTAATCTTCTTAATGTAATCTCACGCTAATTAGTAAGTATCCATGTCTCTTGCCAGGGCTAATTTGGACGTGTTTACATCACAATGAAAAAGGAAATATTAAATAAATATATATATATATATTGAAACTTGAAGTATGTGTAGTTGGCGTTCAGGCAGTAATTGGAGAATAATGTACAGTATTTCTCATCTGACTATGATCACAGTCAAGACCAAACGTGAAAAGATGACAGCTGAAATAGAGGCTTACAATGCGTCTTTTTCTGTATTGTGATTCCAATGAGTAAATTCCACCAGCTGTCTCACAACATAACACTTGATTGGCTTGTTACTCATGACTTTGTATTACATAATATTCCACCATTGCGTAATTCACAGTCCCTCTTCTAACATAGAGAAGGTGTAGTGAGATGTGGAGTAAAAAAATACGCTGACTTGGCTCTGGTCTTTTAAAAATAGGCACCACAGGGAGAAGTTCTGACAGCAGATCTCCTCTAGCCCTGGTAACGCACTAATCTTGTGTCTGTGAGAGATACCTGAGCTGTAAGTGGGCCACGGAGCAGAGCGCGGTGATCATGGACCGAGCTGGAACTATAAGAGGCTCAGAGAGGATCCAGTTAAAGCAGGCTACGTGACACCTCCTCCGCCACCTCTGACCGCAGACGCCTACTGACCCGGATCACAGCACCAGACAGGTAACTCCAGGGCAATGTACAGTACACGAAGGGGATATAAGATATAAGGTAAGATTATGTTATAAGTAAAAATGAGAAGTTACTTATCTTTTCTGAGTGCAGACGTCTACTGAACTGGATCCAAGCTTCAGACAGGAAGTAGCTCAATCCAGGGCAATGAACAGTAGCAATACAAAATGCACTAATTTATAGTGAGTACATCTTATATCTCTACCACGCACTGTAAGGTACAATAATGTTACTAGTATAAGTGAGAGAAGTTAAGGGACTTGTTATTTCTAACCACAGACTTCTACTGACCCGGATCACTTCATCTGACAGGAAGTAGGAAACTCCAGGACAATGTATCAGGGGGATAAAATACTCATTATAAGAACTGTAAGGTACAACAGTGTTATAAAAGTGAGAAGTTACTCATCATCTCTGATTGCAGACTTGTACTGAACTGGATCCAAGCATCAGACAGGAAGTAGGTAACTCCAGGACAATGTATGGAGGGGGATATAAGACGCACTCATAATAAGCACGGTAAGGTACAACAATGTAAAAGTAAGACGTTAGAGTACTTGTTATCTCTATCTGCAGACTTCTACTGACCTGGATCCGAGCAGCAGAAAGGAAGTAACTCCAGGACAATGAATGGTAGCGATATATAAAATATACAAATTTATAATTTGTACATCTTATACATCTACCATGCACTGTAAGGTACAACAATGTTTGAAGTAAAAGTGAGACGTTAGGGCACTTATCATCTCTAACTGCAGACTTCTACTGACCTTGATCCAAGCATCAGACAAATAGGTAACTCCAGGACAATGCATGGAGGGGATATAAGATGTACTCATTATAAGCACTATTTAATTCATTCATTATCACATTTATATAGCACCTTTTGAGACACCCAAAGCACTTTGTTCACTCCACACTGAATGAAACTGACAGAAGCAAGACTGCCAATCTGCACCAAAGGCCCCTCCGTCCACCAACACTCCACTTTCTTACCAGGCAAAGTAGGTGAAGTGTCTTGCCTAAGGACACAACAACAGTTTTTGCCACTTGCGTCCCCCTGTGACACCTGGAATTCCCAGTGGTCTCCCATCCAAGTACTAACCAGGCCCGGCCTTGCTTAGCTTCTGAGATGTAACACTTTGACAAGCCGGTATGGTCACTAAAAGGTGCAATAATGTAAGTAAAAGTGAGAAATTAGGGAACTTATGATCTCTAACTGCAGACTTCTACTGACCTGGATCTAAGCATCAGACAGGAAGTAGCTAACCCCAGGACAATGTATGGAGGGAGCATATTAGATATACTCATTATAAACATTGTAATGTACAGTAATGTTATAAGTAAAAGTGAGAAGTTACATATCGCTGACTGCAGACTTCTACTGACTTGGATCCAACTATCAGACAGAAAGTAGGTAACTCCAGAAGAATGTATGGTAGCGATATAAAATGTACTCATTATAAACACTGTAAGGTTCAATAATGTTTTAAGTAAAAGTGAGAAGTTACTTATTATCTCTAACTGCAGACTTCTACTGACTTGGATCCAAGTATCAGACTGGAAGTAGGTAACTCCAGGACAATGTATGGTAGTGATATAAAATGTATTAATTTATAATGAATATATCTTATATCTCTAGGCTGCACTTTAAGGCACAATAATATAATGTTATAAGTAAAAGTGAGACGTTAGGATACTTATTATCTCTAAACACAGACTTCTACTGACCTGGATCCAAGCATCAGACAAGGAGTAGGTAACTCCAGTACAATGTATGTATCATTATATGTATTGTAAGGTACAATAATGGTATGAGTAAAAGTGAGACATTAAGATACTTGTTATCTCTGACTGCAGATTTCTACTGACCCAGATCACAACACCAGACGGGACGGTGACTCCAGGTCAGAAGAATGTATGGCAGAGAAACAAGATGTACTTACGGCAAGGTAGAATGATACCACAGAGATTTATACATTAAGTATAAGTGTGCTGTTACAATCCTGTTTACAATTCTAACTCCTACTGACCTGAATCCAAGCAGCAGACAGAAACTCCACAACAATGTATGGAGGAGTTACAAGATGTATTCATTATAAGCACTGCTAGCAACATTACTATTATTTCACAAATTTAGAAGTAAAGTAGAGGAGTTATAGTACCTCTGACAGCAGATTTCCACTGACCTGGATCCAAGAAAGCCATGGCGGTAAAATGTCAAAATGTTTAGATGCGTATGTATGAGATATAAGATGTAAAAAATGTAAGCACTATGTTAAAAATAATGGTACTACAAAGTAAAAGTAAATAAATTCAATAGAAAAACCCAAATTAAAAATAAAAAAGTGAAAAGAAAGAACATTCACAACTGGCCATGTTTTAGGTTTATTTAGGTTTATTTATTTATTTATTTATTTTTTTAACAAATAAACCCTCTAGTGCCAACTGATAGATTGCCCAGTCATGACAGGACAGGCTGAGTGCTGAGCAAACAGCTGGCCTGTGGGCGGGACTAAGCCCATGCACCAGTGCTGCTGTCTGACTGTCAATCAACTGCAAAGAGACGATCTGATTGGTCAATTTTAACACAAGGGCCAGCAGCTTACAGACAGAATGCCCAAGGAAAAAGAGGGCATTTCTGAACAGGTAACCCCCAAAATAACACCAAATCTGATTGGATACTCATATACATCTTTTCTAATAGTGACACATAATACTGTATTATTGATTTTCATTGAAGAATATTGATAAGTAAAACTATGAAACAATACTTTTTGCACTTTCAAACAAGAAAAAAAAACCTTTATTAATCCTAAAAGGACAATTCAGTTTTCAGATCTCTGGTCTAGTCAACAAACAATAAACACCATAAACATAAAATATGTTTATTTATTTTTAGAAGAAATGTGACGTCTTTTTGCGAGGGGGTCCTCAACACAACATGCAGCATAAAATCAAAGCTCCTGCATCAGGGGATAAGCAACATGCACATCTAAAATGTCATCTGAGGGATTCCACCAGAATCGAAGTCATCCCTGCACAAACAAATTTAAATGTATGCTACAAATGTTTAAGTTTTTGTAACATAAAGGTGAGTAATGTCCGTAAATGGAACATTTCTTCTACCAACATATTTTTGAAGGTTTAAGACACTCACCAGCCCTGATGCATTTGGATAATTTAAGAAAGCTGCAGTTTTCTTAGCAGATGAGACGGCTAATTGACAGGAATGAATGGAGCTCTTTGCTCTCCATCGTGTGCAGAGACTTGTGGGAGATTAAGTCTTTGGGAGCTAGCACCTGTCTGCAGGTGGGACAAGTCTGGTAGTCACATTCATTAGCAGCACTGGAAATAGTGGGAGGAGTTTGGCATGAATTCTTTTTGTTCTTGTTCTTCTTTTTGTTCTTCCTCTTGCTTCCCTCAGTCTGGTTCTCCAACACTCTGCTGTCTACATGAGCAGTACGTAGCTCCTGCTGCTTGTTTATGTCCGGCAGAAGAGCGAGCAGTTCATTGAAGATGCAGCTCAAGTTCTCTCCGAGCAGGTCCATGCAGCTGTGGTGGTATTGTGTGGCTGAAATGACATTCTGCCTGAATTGTGCAGAGTAGTTTTTAAACTGGTTGAACTTTGATTCGTTGTTGAGGAGGTACTTCTTAATAGATAAAGTGAGGTCCAGATTCCTCTGTTCAAAGTCTTCTGGGATACGGTACCCCCCAGATGTCAATGAAGGGCTGCTAGAGGAGGAAGACTCAGGCACAGTACTCCCCAAGACCAGGACTGGACTCTTTTGTTTGGAGAGGGGGGATTTATCAGAATAGCCATTAGCTAAACTGGGTTTGATCAGAGGTTTTTTCACAGGAGAGGACTCTGTCATATCACCGCTTCCTTTTCCATTGAGGAGTGAAGCAATATCCGACAAAGTGGGCGCTGCCCTAAACTCCTGCCGGATCAAGCCTCCACTCTCATCATCTGATTTTGAATTAGACCGTTTAATCGAAGCTTTGCCACTCTCTCCTATCTTGTTTTTCCTCTCGGAGGATGGCATGCTCGTGGAAGAGAGAAGCTCAAGACCTGGGCAGATGGGAGCAGGTTTAGTCGTAGCAGGGGTGTGGGTCATAGAAGCAAGAGCAGGGAAATCCTCTTCCTGGAAAAACGTCGTCTTTTTAGGTGGAGCAAAGTACGCTGGAAGCCTTCTTGTAGAAACACTTTCCAAGTACACTGGACGCCTGCGTGTAGAAACACTGGTCACAGGCAAACTTGGGAATTCTTCTTGAAGGTGTGCATGAGTGTCTTGTGGTGTCGGGGATGCTACAGTGGCTCCCAAACCGATGAACTCATCTTCAGGATTTCTGCTTGCCATGGTTTTTAGTGGGGGCATGTTGGCTGTAGGGTTAACAGGGTCTGACACAGATGGCTGTTCCCCTGGATAAGCTCTCTCTGCTCTCTCCTCCACCTTTGAAGCTCTTTTGTCTTTCATGGCCCCTCTCTGACCGCTCACTGCTGATGACCCCTTTCTGGCTGCTTGACGGTCATTTCGTCTGTGAGGTCTTGGGGGTAAGTTGAACTCCAGGTTGACCTGGCGGTTCTTACTGTGCACTGCAGCCTTATGACCTTTAAAATCAATCTCTGTACGGAAAGCATGAGTGAACTTCTCCGTAGCACACTGGCCCTCCTCACACAGATAGTGACTCTGTCTGAAGTGCTCACTCAGCTTCTGGTAGTCACAGTAATATTCTTGTGATCCATCAGCATCACAAAAATGACAGAAGAAGTGATCTTTGCGCAGGTGTTTAAACAGTTCGTCATTGTCTAGATATCGTACATAACAGAACTTGCAAAGTGGGTGTCCTCTGTGACTTGTGTCATTAGGTTCTCCATGAGTTTGATGACAGGCCAGTTGTTTTTGGGTGTACCATTTGCGCTCATAGGAGAACATCTTGAGATGTTTTGAGCAGAGCCTGCAACAAAAACGTTTATGCTGCTTCCTCATATGACGCTCCAGTTCTTCAAATGTTGAGAAGACTTTTGGCTCTGGACAGTGAATGCACTGTGGCAGCAAAAGACGCTTGTACTGTGCAAAGACTCTCTCATCCTTAAAATATATGCCATGATTTTGATCACATGGGAACCTCTGATAGGGTACAGATGCGAAATCTTGGAGTTTCTTCACAAATACCACCTTATCTAGATCCTCTCGGCACAGTGCACAGTACTTTTGATCGCAATACACCCTCATTTTAGTGGAACAACGATAGCATACTGGATGGTCACATTTTCCAAGGGCAAAGATGTCGATTTCTTGACAGCAGAGGAGGCATTGCTTCTCGCTTTCCTTTGTACTTGAATCTATTGTTGCCATTTCTTTTCTGGTTTAAAATGATGTCTAGACTGAAATAAATATCTTTTCTATGTGGTTATGTTTGTTTGTATGTAGCTGACTATAGTCTAAGAACTTGTGTTCGCTCTGGATTCTTGGTTTAAATGACGTCTGAACGGACAGCACACCCATACAGACTCTGTGTCTCTGTGACATCACAAAGCTTTACAAAGAATTATGGTGTTGCCGTGGTAACCACTCTGATTCAGAATGTTGTTTTTTTTTAAATATAATATTTTTATTTAAACATTTTAAGAATCACAAAGTTGTTTTTAAAAAAAAAAAAAAAAAAAACAAGTTTAGAGCTAGTCAATTTCTTACGCCATAGAATTTTCCTCTGGAGGTGATTTAATTTCACTGCTGAAATATCTGTTGTTCAAGTTTGTTACAGTTTTAGGTCTATACCATTTTGAAACAGACTCACTTGTCTGGTCTGCAGGTCTGGTCATGCAGTTAAGAGCATCACATTTAAGAGTTTAACAAAGAACATTCACAACTGGCCATGTTTTAGGTTTATTTAGGTTTATTTAGGTTCATTTATATATTGATATATATATATATTTTTTAAACAAATAAACCCTCTAGTGCCAACTGAAAGATTGTCCAATCATGACAGGACAGGCTGAGTGCTGAGCAAACAGCTGGCCTGTGGGTGGGACTAAGCCCATGCACCAGTGCTGCTGTCTGACTGTCAATCAACTGCAAAGAGACGATCTGATTGGTCAATTTTAACACAAGGGCCAGCAGCTTACAGACAGAATGCCCAAGGAAAAAGAGGGCATTTCTGAACAGGTAACCCCCAAAATAACACCAAATCTGATTGGATACTCATATACATCTTTTCTAATAGTGACACATAATACTGTATTATTGATTTTCATTGAAGAATATTGATAAGTAAAACTATGAAACAATACTTTTTGCACTTTCAAACAAGAAAAAAACCCTTTATTAATCCTAAAAGGACAATTCAGTTTTCAGATCTCTGGTCTAGTCAACAAACAATAAACACCATAAACATAAAAATATGTTTATTTATTTTTAGAAGAAATGTGACGTCTTTTTGCGAGGGGGTCCTCAACACAACATGCAGCATAAAATCAAAGCTCCTGCATCAGGGGATAAGCAACATGCACATCTAAAATGTCATCTGAGGGATTCCACCAGAATCGAAGTCATCCCTGCACAAACAAATTTAAATGTATGCTACAAATGTTTAAGTTTTTGTAACATAAAGGTGAGTAATGTCCGTAAATGGAACATTTCTTCTACCAACATATTTTTGAAGGTTTAAGACACTCACCAGCCCTGATGCATTTGGATAATTTAAGAAAGCTGCAGTTTTCTTAGCAGATGAGACGGCTAATTGACAGGAATGAATGGAGCTCTTTGCTCTCCATCGTGTGCAGAGACTTGTGGGAGATTAAGTCTTTGGGAGCTAGCACCTGTCTGCAGGTGGGACAAGTCTGGTAGTCACATTCATTAGCAGCACTGGAAATAGTGGGAGGAGTTTGGCATGAATTCTTTTTGTTCTTGTTCTTCTTTTTGTTCTTCCTCTTGCTTCCCTCAGTCTGGTTCTCCAACACTCTGCTGTCTACATGAGCAGTACGTAGCTCCTGCTGCTTGTTTATGTCCGGCAGAAGAGAGCGAGCAGTTCATTGAAGATGCAGCTCAAGTTCTCTCCGAGCAGGTCCATGCAGCTGTGGTGGTATTGTGTGGCTGAAATGACATTCTGCCTGAATTGTGCAGAGTAGTTTTTAAACTGGTTGAACTTTGATTCGTTGTTGAGGAGGTACTTCTTAATAGATAAAGTGAGGTCCAGATTCCTCTGTTCAAAGTCTTCTGGGATACGGTACCCCCCAGATGTCAATGAAGGGCTGCTAGAGGAGGAAGACTCAGGCACAGTACTCCCCAAGACCAGGACTGGACTCTTTTGTTTGGAGAGGGGGGATTTATCAGAATAGCCATTAGCTAAACTGGGTTTGATCAGAGGTTTTTTTCACAGGAGAGGACTCTGTCATATCACCGCTTCCTTTTCCATTGAGGAGTGAAGCAATATCCGACAAAGTGGGCGCTGCCCTAAACTCCTGCCGGATCAAGCCTCCACTCTCATCATCTGATTTTGAATTAGACCGTTTAATCGAAGCTTTGCCACTCTCTCCTATCTTGTTTTTCCTCTCGGAGGATGGCATGCTCGTGGAAGAGAGAAGCTCAAGACCTGGGCAGATGGGAGCAGGTTTAGTCGTAGCAGGGGTGTGGGTCATAGAAGCAAGAGCAGGGAAATCCTCTTCCTGGAAAAACGTCGTCTTTTTAGGTGGAGCAAAGTACGCTGGAAGCCTTCTTGTAGAAACACTTTCCAAGTACACTGGACGCCTGCGTGTAGAAACACTGGTCACAGGCAAACTTGGGAATTCTTCTTGAAGGTGTGCATGAGTGTCTTGTGGTGTCGGGGATGCTACAGTGGCTCCCAAACCGATGAACTCATCTTCAGGATTTCTGCTTGCCATGGTTTTTAGTGGGGGCATGTTGGCTGTAGGGTTAACAGGGTCTGACACAGATGGCTGTTCCCCTGGATAAGCTCTCTCTGCTCTCTCCTCCACCTTTGAAGCTCTTTTGTCTTTCATGGCCCCTCTCTGACCGCTCACTGCTGATGACCCCTTTCTGGCTGCTTGACGGTCATTTCGTCTGTGAGGTCTTGGGGGTAAGTTGAACTCCAGGTTGACCTGGCGGTTCTTACTGTGCACTGCAGCCTTATGACCTTTAAAATCAATCTCTGTACGGAAAGCATGAGTGAACTTCTCCGTAGCACACTGGCCCTCCTCACACAGATAGTGACTCTGTCTGAAGTGCTCACTCAGCTTCTGGTAGTCACAGTAATATTCTTGTGATCCATCAGCATCACAAAAATGACAGAAGAAGTGATCTTTGCGCAGGTGTTTAAACAGTTCGTCATTGTCTAGATATCGTACATAACAGAACTTGCAAAGTGGGTGTCCTCTGTGACTTGTGTCATTAGGTTCTCCATGAGTTTGATGACAGGCCAGTTGTTTTTGGGTGTACCATTTGCGCTCATAGGAGAACATCTTGAGATGTTTTGAGCAGAGCCTGCAACAAAAACGTTTATGCTGCTTCCTCATATGACGCTCCAGTTCTTCAAATGTTGAGAAGACTTTTGGCTCTGGACAGTGAATGCACTGTGGCAGCAAAAGACGCTTGTACTGTGCAAAGACTCTCTCATCCTTAAAATATATGCCATGATTTTGATCACATGGGAACCTCTGATAGGGTACAGATGCGAAATCTTGGAGTTTCTTCACAAATACCACCTTATCTAGATCCTCTCGGCACAGTGCACAGTACTTTTGATCGCAATACACCCTCATTTTAGTGGAACAACGATAGCATACTGGATGGTCACATTTTCCAAGGGCAAAGATGTCGATTTCTTGACAGCAGAGGAGGCATTGCTTCTCGCTTTCCTTTGTACTTGAATCTATTGTTGCCATTTCTTTTCTGGTTTAAAATGATGTCTAGACTGAAATAAATATCTTTTCTATGTGGTTATGTTTGTTGTATGTAGCTGACTATAGTCTAAGAACTTGTGTTCGCTCTGGATTCTTGGTTTAAATGACGTCTGAACGGACAGCACACCCATACAGACTCTGTGTCTCTGTGACATCACAAAGCTTTACAAAGAATTATGGTGTTGCCGTGGTAACCACTCTGATTCAGAATGTTGTTGTTTTTTAAATATAATATTTTTATTTAAACATTTTAAGAATCACAAAGTTATTTAAAAAAAAAACAAGTTTAGAGCTAGTCAATTTCGTAAGACGTATGCTCTCCTTCATTTGAGGCAAATTTAGATCTTTAAAAAAGATCTAAATCTGTAACTGAATTGATGTGATAAATTTTATTGTTTCACATTTTTTGCTGAAATGTCCTGCCACTGGTTTAACTATGTCATGGTGCTGTAGTGCAGTAATCAAGCGCTTTCTGGGACACTGCTGGTTTGTGGTCTACAGCAGACAGAGTGCAGAATATAGGACCTGCATGGGACCACTGATAGAAGTGTTATAGAAGCACTATACACGATTGCTCTGCACTTTCTGAGGCTACTTCACAGCCTTCTTGTGTGGAGGAGAAAAAGGCACAGACACGGCTCCTTTTGATCTGCTTTCAAATGATTCTCTAGTACTTCTATAGCACTAGACTGCAGCTGCTGTTTGGAGAGGAGGAGGAATATTAATGTAACTTGTTAAAAGTGAAAATGGGGTATTGTAGAAAGGGGTATTATGCAAAATCGACTAACTGCCTTTCTGGACCTTTTTACCCTCTTCAAAAACACGCCTGCAGAGGTTTGTATGTCTCACCCATGCATTTTTGAGGAATCTAGCAATCTCTCCCTGGCTGTATTATCAGTTCACAAGTCTACGTCACCCATGCTCCCACACGACAATTCTCCATAAGCAGGGCTGGGTATCAATAAGCAGTTGCTGATACGATACTTAACTCGATACATGGGCCACGATACGATACATATCTCGATACAGTGCTCTTTCACAAGGTAGCCGTGGGTCTTAAAAGTCTTAAAAAGTCTTAAATTATGCTGTCCATGTCTTATTTTTCTCACAAATGTCTTAAAATTCATTAGACTATTTTTTTTGTATATTAAACCGGGCTGCAGTGCAATGTTAAATGGAGAGAGACAACAACGTGAAATCACATAACATGAATGAACGTCTAATTTGGAGTATAAGCAAACAATACTTTGGTTTCTGGCGCCAGCGGCAAAGAGTAAATAATCAGTACAGTGGAGGAAGATGTTGGATGGATCATGGGGAAGTGTGGGTTGAATCCACAGTGGCTCTTAGGCTACGTTCAGACTGCAGCCTGAAGTGACCCAAATCTGATTTTCTGGCCTCTATGTGACCTGTATCTGATCTTTTAATGACAGTCTGAATGACACAGATCCCATTTTTTCAAATGCGACCCAGGCCACTTCGATATGTGGTCCTAAAATCGATACATATCCGATCTTTGACATGCGACTTCAGTCTGAATGGCCAAAGTGCATTCATCCGACCTACACGTTATCAACAAGCCACAAATGTCACTATTCTGCGCTGAAGTAGGCGAAATTTGTTAATGAACTCTGCGTCACTGAAGCAAAGCACATCGCCACTCACCACTCTTGGCTCTCCACATCCACACCACTCTCCACATCCACACGTTCCTTTCAATGGACGTTGCTGCCACTGCCCCACAAAACGCTACGGCCAAAAAACTCGTCCTTCTCCTTCTCAATCTCCTCCTTAAAACAAGTAATTTGTTCATGTTCTGGCTCCGGTACGAGAGGAAGTTTTAAAATTGCTAGGTGCTCAATACTCGCGTCCATGTTTGGACAACTTCCATAAACACAGAGCACGCTCGCTGTGGTTGACGTCATCGTGTCCTCCATTGCTCATGCGGGACACTTTTGGGACGTTTATTGTTCACACTGGAGATCACATACAAGTCACATTTAAGTAGAAATGTGAACGACCTCGCAAAAACATCGGATTTCACAAAAAAATCCAAATTGAGAGTTAAACCCTGCAGTCTGAACGTAGCCTTAGATTCTAGATACAGTACCGTAGTTGGTTGGTCATTATTAGAATTCGATCTGGTGTTTTTTGCCCGCATAATGGTTGTGACATTGGTCTTAATTGGTCTTAAAAAGGTCTTAAAAAAGTCTTAAATTTGGGGTCGTCAAACTTGGGGATACCCTGTTTCAATTCGATACGATATATTTCAAATTAATTTGATATGGCTCAGTAAAAAATAAAGGCTAAATGATGGCTGTGATACTAAAAGTCTTTGTGAAACCGCTTCTTGTTCAAGTTCATATGAAACACACAATCCTAAAAAACTGTGAAAATGTCAACTGTGTCGCATAAACGAGTTTCCTTCCTCTGAACAAGCACCAAAATTGTAGAGCTATAACAAAATCATTTTGTAAAATAAACCAAAAAATACTCTTCACGATATATCAATACAGCAGCCCACGATATCGATACTGTATCATCACATTAAACAATAGGATATATTGATATTTTTATATTTTTCCACACCCCTATCCATAAGTACACAAAAGCATGATATAAATAAATACAATACAACTTCACAATCCAGATGCGATGTGCAGTCGTTTCATTAGCGAAAGACACTCGGATTGTAATGTGATAGCACTCTGAGACCAAAGGGAGGGGAATCTCAGCGTCAAAAATTAAATTGAAACTTATAAAACATGTTAAAGCACTGTTTTGGCAAATATAGCCTAATAAAAGTTAACATGGTGATCTACATATAAGCATATTCGCAATATTATGTGTTAGTAATTAATAGTCCATCCCCTCTTTGAGTGTATTACTGTAGTGAGGAAATCATTGTGGGGTTTCTTTGTACGAAGTTGAAGCGATCATTGGCACCACATGGACAAATGACTTCAAATGATCTTAGTTAAAATGGAACTTTTGCCAGTCATGTTTTTGTCAGCTGTTTGAATTCTACCAGCAGTGTGATGAAAAGTCAAAAACTCACTAGAACATATTTCAAAAGGAGAGAAAAAAAATTGGTTGGTCTTTTGTGGTTAAAAACAGTTTCACAGTTTGTGGTAAATACCTGGGTATTATGAAGAAAAGCTAATAACAAAACCATGAACACAAAAACATCCCTCATATTTATGTATGGAAGTATGTAAGGCCCTTAGTAACTATGTTTTTGAAAAGATATAGTCATAATTACAGAGGAACCAAACACTAAATCTACTTTCTTCACTACGAAACTGTATATATGATGTTTTAATAGCATTAGCCACAGTTCCTAGTCATTTTTTGGGCAACTTTTGGGCAAACTGCAGCTCTCTGGTCAGAAACATCAGGTACATTGTGTAACTTATCTAGTGGAATGATGTTATTGCTTTGTCTGGAATGTTTCACTGTATGGCATTAAACCTTTCTATCTTCGTGGAGGCCAAACCAGACTAAGTTACAGATCTGTGAAGAGGCGACCCCGCTCACAGTGAGAATGCCTGATTTTCTAGGTATTTTTGAGCTATAAAACCACCTGTAATTGAATAAATGTGAGGTAGAGCTGTTTAATGTCGTACTGTGGAACATTCCAGACAGAGCAATGGCATCTCCATGAAGTGTGGATACCTGTTAGACCTATCACACTGTTCCTTTACTTCTTGTCTTTGTCTTTTCTCTCCTTTTTTCCTTCAGGTACGGTCCAGTTTTTCAGCTCTGTTTGAAATGTGGTTGTTTAGGTGTTTAGGCCAACTTTAAATACAGCTGTAGAAGCCATATTTGGTTGGTCACTTTGTGTTTTTGACATCGCAAAAATGACAATCGGCAGATTTGTTAACTCAATTCTCCACAATTTTCCCAGTTCACCACACCAAATGTTAACCTCCTCCAGTGTGACCGAGCTCCTCACCCTATCTCTAAGGGAGTGCCCAGCCACCCTGTAGAGGAAACTCATTTCAATCGCTTGTATCTGTGATCTTGTCCTTTTGGTCATTACCCAAAGTTCATGGCCACAGGTGAGGGTAGGAACGTAGATTGACCAGTAAATCGAGAGCTTTGCCTTTTAGCTCTTCTCTCTTCTCCCTCTTAATCTTAAAATGTTATTGCTAATTTGCTATTCAACTTTATAATCCCTGATCAAATAAATAATTATATTACTACATTGGCTATAAACACATCATCATTAGCAGAGGTGGAGTAGAGTAGCCAAAAAATATATTCAGTTAAGTGTATCATTACTTCAGAATAGTATTACTCAAATAGAAGTACAAAATGGTAGTTCAATTAGCAGTTAATTACTCAAATAAGGATAAAAAAGTATTTCAGAAGACTACTACTTAAGTAAAAGAAACCTAAAAACATTCTGTGCAACTTTTCTGCTTGAAGGTCTGTTGGAATTGGAAGGGGAAAAAAATCAAATTCAAATAATGTCATATGATTTCATATTGTCCAGACAAAGCTTTTGTCACTTGTAGACTTGCTCACAGTGGGCAGAGTCATCAAAACTTTTACTCAGCTAAGATTACTGCTACTTCAGTAAAAATCTTACGCAAGTAGGAGTAAAAGTTTGCTGCTAGAAAAGTACTCAAGACTTCCTTAAGACTGCTATCTCCATATTTGATCATTTTATTCTGCTATCGTCTTTTTCCTGCTGTAATTTCTTCTTATTACCCAAACTTAATACTGTTTTGCTGTGACCATGCAAACCCAGTGGGACTTCGCCAACTGACTGTGTTAATATTAAGCCCAAATTTATCATTTGGAGCTGATTTGTCCAGTGTATTGGGCGTGCATTATTTAGAGCAGTAACACATTTCCTGCTTAATAGTTGTGTTCCTCCTCTTGCCATGTTTTAATCTGTATTAGTCTAACCCAGGCTCCCAGGGGACTCTGAGTGCATGCTAACTCTATGGTCTGTGTTTACTGCATGAATATTATTAGGGAGATTGTCCTGCAGGATGAGGAGAAGAGAGGAGTGAGAGGACATGAGCTTATTACTGCTAGAGCTAGTACTGCTATTACTGCTACTTCTTCAACCACCACTGCGTTTTATGTTTACACTGCCGTAATAATTTTGCTATTTTTATACTGTTGCTTATAGTATTTCTACTGCTACTGCTGCTGCTATTATTGCAGTTGCAGCAACTAATAATACTACTTATACTTCTACTCTGAATACTAGTACACATGGTAATGTGGCAATTATCACAAATGGTATAGGTGATTCTACAACTACTAATATTACAACTGCATGATACGTAATTTGACTCCAGATGTTGCCTGTATTTCAACAGCTGCACCACCTCTAGTATTACTATACTAGGACTAACTACTACTAATGACTACTACTACCTACTACTACTACCAACTACTACTACCTACTACTACTACCACCACTACCACTACCAGTACTGGGCGGCAGTAGCTCAGTTGGTAGAGCATTCGCCCACTGATCTCGAATCCAGCTCTCGACATACATCGACATCACAGGTTGAGTGTTCAGATCCACTGACCCACAGGTTGGCTGGTGTGATTCCAGCTCCCACAGATGAATGCTGTCGTTGTGTCCTTGGGCAAGACACTTAACCCACCTTGCCCACAGTGTCTGCGTACACTGGTGTGTGAATGTGTGTGTGAATGGGTGAGTGGTTCCTTGTTGTAAAGCCCTTTGAGTGCCTTGAAGAAAAATGTGACCATTTGCAATTTACTACTACTACTACTATGACTACAACTAACTACTACTAGCCTATAATGTTCATTCTTGGAATACTGTTATATTGTCTTCCAGGATTCCAGGTTTTTTAGGTTAATGTGATGGCTACGTTCAGATTTTTTTGTGAAATTTGATTTTTTTTTTTGCAAGGTCGTGCATATTTCCAATTAAATGTGACCTGTATGTGATCTCTCTTTAAATCCCCCAAAAGTGTCCCACATGTGCATTGGAGGACACAATGACGAGCGTGCTCAGTGTTTATGGAAGAAGCCTAAATGCTGGGCTTGTTCTCTAAATATGGTCCAGTTCTTTGTAAAATGGACAGATTACACCTCCACGGCTGCTTCATTTGTTTGACTCTTTAGCCTCCGTGTGTTTCACTCGCAGTCTCTATTTTCGTTGACACTGGAGTCAGGACTGCCTGTAGCTGTGCTCGGCCATTTCTGAGGCAATCATTTCAAAAACCACCCGGTTCGAATACAGTGATCACCCCAAATACTAATAAACTCGCTAATCTCACTTTCCTACCATTGACTAAACTCTGAGCCTGACATGTAGGTGGGATGAATACAACCTGGCCGTTCAGACTGAAGTCGCATGTCAAAAGATCGGATATGTATCATTTTAGGAGCACATATCCAAGTGTCCTGGGTCGCATTTGAAAAAAATCAAATCTGTATCATTCGGATTGTCATTAAAAGATCAGATACAGGTCGCATAGAGGTGAAAAAAATCTGATTTGTTTCACTTCAGGCTGCAGTCTGAACGTAGCCTAAGCGTCTTGCATCAAGGACACAATCACAGTATGCAAAGTACCACTATTACTACCATCTTGCTTGCTGAAAGGTTTTCATTTTTCATTCCGCCCCTTCTCTCTCATTTAATATCTCTCTCTTTTTAATTTTACGATGATTACTTATGTTTTGATTTGTTTGTATTGCGTTTTTAATGTATTTCTCATTCTGTAAAGCACTTTCAATTACTTTGTGTACGAATTGTGCTTTACAAATAAACTTGCCTTGCTTTGCTCGTATTAACCATTGTGACTAACTTGATGAGCTAGGGTGCATTGCAGGACAAGGTAAAAGCAAAGGAGGAGTGTCATTGTGAATGGGGGTTAAGGTGAGTAAAGTGTCTTGCTCAATGACGCAAACACAGTATGCCATTCTACTACTAATACTACCTTCATGCTTGTATTAACTACAGCTTCATACGTAAATATAATAACATAGTTTTTCTTGCAGGATGCACTGAAAGCAAAATGACGAGAGCGATTATGAATGGAAGCTAAAGTGAGTAAAGTGTCTTGCCCGAGGACACAACCATAGTAAGCTCTTCTATTACTAACACTACCATCTTGACTGCAATAACTCTTTCTTGCATGAACATCCTAAGAAAGCTTGTCTTGCAGGAGTGGAGAAGACAAAAGGGTGGTGTGAACTGAGTAGTGTCTTGCCCAATGACACGACCACAATAAACATAAACATCATTGTGAGATTGTCTTGCGGCGGGAGTGGAGAAGACAAAAGGGGGAGTGCGATTATGAACGGGGGGTGAGGGTGCGTGAAGTGACTCGGAACAAATAGGAACGGTGAGCTCGATGTCATCAATGCGCGGCGTAATAGAGCCCTCGACGTATTGATCTGAGGGTTAATGAAGACAAATCAGGCGGCGGAGAGGGACTTTAAATATGTCCGGTTTAAAATGTCATAAATCTCACTATGAATCCTAATAAATAATCTAATGAATGGGAATGATCAGAGATAGACGTTTGGTTTACGTCGCTGTCATCTGTGGATTGGAGAGAAGGGTTAGAAGCATGGTCGAATATGCAGTAAAGTATGAAGTGGTATTCAGTTTTGTACCGTATTTTCCGGGCTATTAGGCGCTCTGGATTATAAAGTGCACTGTCATTAAATGGTCTATTTTCGAACTTTTTTCACAAATAAACCGCACCGGACTTTAAACGAAACACAACACTTGGATGGCTCAGTCGAACTTTGTTTGGTGCGTTCGCGGTGACTCTGGGCTTTGTTCAGTTGTGGTGTGTAGGGAGGGTGCCGTCTGGGACCGCTGGATTGTTGGCGTGTTTGCAGTGACTCAGTTGTTCAGTTGTGGCTCAGAAAGGCACATTGCACTTGCTTTTTCGGTTCGTTCCTCCGTTCAGTTCCTCGTCCACGTGGAGTGATGAGTGTGGCTGTGGGTGTTTTTTGCTGTGCGGTTGCTGTCTGCTCCGTGCGTGTTTGCGTGCGCTGCGGGTTGTGCGGCTTTGTAGTTTACTGAAGTCATGCTGGGACACCTGAGTGGATTCGTGTATAGGGCGCTCTGGATCGTGGGGCACGCAATCGTTTTTTGATGGAGTTGGAGGCTTAAGATAGTAGCCCGGAAAATACGGTACTTTAAAGAGGGAGTATTACACTTCTATGGGATTGTAACTGCTAACGTGTAATATATTTATGCTTTAAAAATGTATCTCAAGAAATATTAGTAATAACAACAACACTGTTTTGACTTGGATCTAAACTAGAAGTGCACTGCTCTGATCTTTTGAACACTTAAGAGTCTCAGAGTGAGTGGTTTTACTGTAGCCAGGGAGCAGCAGACACGATCGCGCTCATAACTTTACATTTAAAAATCATTTAAGACCAAAAAATCCTCTATTGTGTGGCGGCCTTAAGTCTAGAAGTGACAAAAACTTTACTTTACATTATTTTATGTTTTGTCCTTCCAAAATACATCAACTTCAAATTAAAAAGTTGATGCTACTCTTTAAGTTACTCTTTATTTGAGTAGAAGTATTTGCAAATACATTTTTACTCTCACTTGAGTAATTTGTTGGACAACTTGAGTAATATTTATAACTGCTAATGTGTAATATATTTAGATGACCACGTTACCTTTTATTGTTTTGAAAATGCTACACTCATCGAAAACAATGCAGTACCCATAGACTATAAAGAAGCGGGCTAAGGGAGTGTGATTTCACCCATAATGTTCAGCTCCAGTCAAATGAAGCTCACTGAGGCTGCAGCTGTAGAGGCGAATTTAGAGCCTTGGTCCATATTTGAAATTCCGACCACGAGTATCATATAAACCAATGAACACTAGTACGGGTGCACTGCTGGTTTGTCTCTCAGGGGGGCGCTTAGCAACGCTGTCAATCAAAGCTGTTGCCAACACTAGCTGGAGTGACCTTGGGGAAAGAGGGCGCTGTTATTAATGTTCATATCTTGACTAATGGGCAAAATAATCAAATAAAAACACCAGGATCATACAGAACGGGTTAATATGATCATTTTAAGGTCAGATTGATGAGCCTAACAGCAGCAGCTACAGAGAGAGGGACAAAGTTTTTGGAGGAATTGGAAGTGAGCCCATGATCACTTCCTATTTGGAACACAGTGGCTAGAGAGCTAGGTCATTTATATATTCAGTCTATGCTATTAACGTGTTTTATAAGTTTTACTTTTTGACAGTGCTGTACATAACATGGTCCACCAACACTGCATCACTGGTGAAGAAAGCCTCTACTTCCTGCAAAATCTCAAGTGGGAAAGTGCCTCATCACCATCATGACCACATTCTACAGAGGAACCATTAAGAGCATCCTTTCCAGCTGCACCACTGTGTGGGGTGGAAGCTGCACTGACCATGACAGGAGAGCCCTGCAGCGCATAGTGAACACAGCCAGGAAGATCATTGATGCACCACTCCCCTCCCTGCAAGACATATACACCACCCGCCTCACTCACATATACACCACCCGCCTCACTCATATATACACCACCCACCTGACCCGCAAAGCCATCACAACCCCATGTTTTCAAGCAGGGCTTTAAAACATATATTGCAGAACATAGGAGCACAATCAGATATAAAAACGTGAACTATCCTGTGGAGGCTCATTTTGTAGATTTTAATCATCCTATCTCTTCCTTAAGATATACTGGCATTGAACATGTAAACCTGCCCCCTACAGGTGGGATTCTGGAAATGCTCCTGTCAAAAAGACACTTCTGGATTCACCAACTTAAGACTCTTGCTCCTCACGGACTGAATGTAGAGGTTGACCTAAGATGCTTTTTGTGATATGGTTAAACTATTTCTGCATTTAATACAATGTTTTTTATGTAAATATCTAAACTGTTTTTTTTTTTTTTCATGTTATAGAGTGGGCTGAACTCACTGGGTGACCTCACTTTGGGATGTCCCTTTCGTTGGAGGGGGATATGAGCACCTGGGCTGGCAACCATTTTGTGTACTGTGGTCCAAAGTAAGAAAAATATCTGACGAAGGCTTTTTTTGCGGAAATGTTATTTAAAAAAAAAAAAGCTTTTGGACATCAGCCATCTGAGTGTATTATGTATGTTTTCATTTTTATCATGCAAGTCACCCCCACACAGTCTGTTCAGCCTCCTGCACTCTGGGAGGAGCTACAGGAGCCTCCATTCCTGTACCACCAGACTTACTAACAGCTTCATCAACCAGGCTGTTAGGATGCTGAACTCTCTCCCCTCTATAACCACCAGGAAGCAGGAATCTGCGTCTCCCTAAAAAACACTTGGACTTTTCCATTGATTATTATTTATTTATATGCTTGGGAGTTAGAACCACAATTTCAATTTTTCACGTTTCGTATAAAAAATTGACTGAACTTTTTTTAAAATATGAATTTGAACATCAGGTTTGCGAAGTAGTAATAATTTTGCATTCTGCTTTTGTATACTTATGGAGAACTGGGGTTACATAGCTGTAAGATTCTGTCTACAAACCTAACAGTAAGGAGGGTTTAAATAGGGCCCAGGAGAGATCACTGAATCACTGAAACATGCTTGGATGACATCTAAAATCTCTTCAGACATGTTTTTGATGAGGGAACAACATTATAACATGGTAGAAAGCTTCAAAAAGATGATTTTGCAGAATCCCCTTCTTTAAGACTTTTACTCACTCTGAATGCAGCCTCTACAGAAGAAAGTGCTGCCATAAACTTGGAAAGACATTATTTCTGCTTGTTTTCCTGTGCAATCCATTTCCAGATTGTGTAGTAATATGTGTGTACTCACGGCTCCTCCTCGCTCCTTTTATAAAACATCTGTCACTACTTTCATGGTTGACTGTCTCTGCACCCAACCATATGGAGAGGTGTTAAATACAGTTTGTTGAAGATTTTTAATTACTGTTTCTGCAGACATAAAAAACAATACCAAATAAAGTTATAAATCATTTGACATCAGCATTATTATAGAGCTCAAGAGTGACCGCCCGCCCCTGGTTCCGGAAGTTAATTTCTCATTAATTTCTCACGACTTTCTGGAAAAAAAAAATAAAATAAAATTAAAAGTTTGAAAGCTTAAGGCTAATCAGTTACGTGGTGACTAACGACCACATTATCTATCATTTCATTTCAAAACTTCATAAACAGATAAATTATTAAAACATTTCAAGGAATCTACGACTACAGATGAAAATTTGCCTGCACATTTACAAGTTGTACTAACACATGTGGATTAATGCACATTAATCTGTCCCACATTAAAAAAATATACATAATTAAAAATAAATACACACATTTAAAAAATCTTGTGTTTTAAACAGACTCTTTGGTCTTAAGACAACAAAATGATGATATTAGTTAACACATAGCTGGTTCGCCCCCGCTATGCCTTTGAATTCTTAATATTGGAATTTAATATTGGATGTCTATGGGAATAAAAATGGAAAATTTACTTCTGGGGATGTCCTGAGCACATTTTTTTGCCCCAGAGTCTGAGTCCAAGGCATTTAATTTTGAGTATCTGCTGATACCAAGTCCTGATCTGATACTTCTATAAAACATTATGAAATGAACTAAGAGCAAAGAATAAGATCCAGGATGTATGGGGGGATCAGACTGTATTGATTTCAATGTGTAGTATTTGGGCTGAACTTGTGAAAAATCAAATGTCCAAAACTTAAACTTTTTTTTATTAACTTTTCTAACCATTCACCATCATTGTTGAAAATCTTGACTTTTCACAGTCTGGTCTTGGAAAGTGTAACTTAGTAAACTTAATGAACTGGACAAAACAGGAACCAGACCAGAATTAGATCAGACCTGAGTCTGGACTCTGCCCAATCTACAGTTTGTATATTTGATATTATATGGAAGACTGTGCATTATATTTGAAACATTTAGGCCAGTCTATGAAATCCAAATAATACAAAATCTTACAAAATAAAAACGAAATGACAGAAACCCCACAGCCTCTCTCCCCCACACCGCCCCCACTCCCCTGCACCGCCACCACATCCACAAACTCAGGGTGTCAACATGGGCCACAGAACCCCAGGTAACAGCGCCCGAGTACGGCATGGCCCAAAAGTAGCAGCCGCTGGGACAGACAGTCACGCTGACGGGACGTCCCTGAGCAAATCCCACGCCTCAGAAAAACTGTTGTGTGTCCTGTCTGTTATATACGTAAACTATTTATCCAATATCTGATCATATCATAACGTCTGAGTCTGGATCGAGTCCGCAGTCACGTGATTTCCAATCATGTGATTGGATCGGGACAACCCTATTTACTTCCAGAATCGGAGCAGATTTGAACTTGGGCTGGATTGCTGAACTCCATATAACCTAAAGAAAATATTTTTCTTTCTACTTTTTATGGGAAATCTTTCTGTATTTTCCAGCTAATTTGTGAGCGTGAAGAGCAAAACATTTTACTTATTTGAAAAGCCTTGCACTTTTAAATGAAATCAAAACAAGTCACATCAAGTTAATGAAATAATATACTAATATAATGTAAGTACCCGCCTCTGGACTACATTTACTCAGTTACATTTACTTGTGTCACTTTTTAAAGAAATTCTACTTTTCAGCATACTTTTCCAGCAGCGTACTTTTACTTCCATTTGAGTAATATTTTATTTAGCCTAATTAACAGTACTCCTACTTGACAAAAAAGTTGGGTTTCTTTTCCCACTGTAAGTAAAGGCCGCCACACACTACAGGAGGATTTGCTCGATTTTGGCTGCAATTTGCTTCTCCCCGAGTCCATGCAGCGCCAAACTTTTATGCTTTATAAATCATGTATCTGAAGTACTGCACTAGAGCCCGACCGATATGGATTTTGTTGTGGCCGATATGAAACCGATATAATGGGAGTTGGAGCTGCCGATAGCCGATATAATCACCGATATATTTAGTGATGTAAAAATTCACTGTGTAAATCTTGAATTGATTAAAAAACTTAGGTTTGGCTCTAGTGGATTCTAAATTGGGTTTATTTAGGCAACATTTATTGTTATTTTGACTCTTTACATCATATTTACATACAGTAGATTGGCCTAATGGCATTTTTGCATCACATTCTAGCTACTAGTGATGGGTATTCCAGTTTTTTTTTTTTTTTTTTGGAGAACCGGCTCTTTTGGCTCGGCTCACTAAAGCAGCTGGCTCTTTCGGCTCCCAAGCGACTCTTGAGATTGTTTTGTTGCAAGCAGGACTAAACCAGAACTGAACCAGGACTGAGTGTCGGGACTCGGTTTCTATCTCTCTCCTGCACTCGAGCCCAAGATTAGTCCTGGTTTATTCATTTTATGCTGAACTGCAGCCAAATATGCACTTTTTTTTTATCCTATGCACACGCAGATTTCTGAAAGTTTCATTTTCAGCCGCTGCTGCTGTCAAACTACGGGTCTACATGCGGCATGAAGAGAGAAAAAGTGAGAAAAAAGAGAAAACACGGCTCCCAATAAGAAGCAGGCTCCCGTTGCTTCGATCGCGACCGACCCATAACTCCTAGCTAGTAAACTATCGCTATTAGCCTTTAGCAGTAAATGCTGCGCACCGCGGTAGTTAATTATATGCATAAATGTGGATCATTCACACGTCTATTCACAGCTCATTTACATATCAATGCAGGTTCAGTAACAAATATACGGCCAATGTAGTCACTTTACAATAGACCAATAGAAAACAGCCTGTTTATGTGCGGGAGCTACAGCAGCTAACCGCTAACAAAACCTAAACTAGCTTCAAAGTCGATGTATTTCCTACACTCACCGCTCACACAGGCTCCTCCTCACATCACAAGTCTGCACTAATAAATGTCCTTTTAATCCAGACTCAAACCGATTGTCCGAAAAAGAATATAATCTCAATGTTGCGCATGGCTGCGGGTGTAAACAAACACACGCGAGTGAAGTGACGTCACTCTGGTGGTGTGTTCAGGGACAGTACGGACACAGACAAATTACACCGCAGATAAATACTGATGCGGAGCCACATATTAGGACATTTATCTGTCTGTAAATTGGATTAAATGAACATAATGTAGAGAGTCTAAGCTTTATAACGAGGTATAACATGCCCACGTGAAATATCGGCCCATATCAGCGAGCATATCGGCCGATAGCCGATATGTCTCCAGGTGCCCATATTGGCTGATAATATCAGCCAGCCGATATATCGGTCGGGCTCTATACTGCACTACATTTCACAAATAATAATGACACTGTTTTGACTTGTATCTAAACTAGAAGTGCAGAGCTCTGATCTTTTGAACACTTAAGAGTCTCAGAGCAAGTGGTTTTACTCTAGACAGGAAACAGCTGACGCGATCACGCTCACAACTTTATATCCTGTGGTCCGCAGACATATCCCACTGCGGTCTTTTCAATCGGAGATTTTAAGTCTCATAAGAGTCTCTTCGTGTCTGTGGTGTGCACTTTTTGTCGCACGTTTAAAAATAATTTAAGACCGAAAAATCCTGTAGTGTGTGACAACCTTAAATCTACAAATAAATAATCTGACAAAAACTTACTCGCCTACTGTGCATTATTTCACGTTTTGTCCTTCCAAATACATCAACTCCAAATTAAAAGTTGATGCAAAAGGTCTGCATGGGACAGAGTTTTCAGTCCCGCTCCTGCTCGCACCTGCATTGTGCAGTTCGCTCCTGAATGCGCCCGCAAAAAGTTGTAATTTTCATTCCCATTCCTGTCCGCATCTACGATATTTTGTCCTGCTTCTGCCCGCAAATCCTGCAAGATGTGGACGTTCGCTTTCTTAAACTCTATCAAACATGGAGAAGTGGAAAGGAATTGTCCGAAATGTGCACGAGATTAGACCAGGTCCGCAAATTTAGGCTGCTTAAAATGTCAGGACAAATGATGCATGATAGGCAAACATTCATCATTTTTATATTTTACTTTACACTCATATTTAGTTTGCAGAACTGCAGTTTTGTCATTCCACCCACACCCGCAGTGAGCTTTCAAAATGTGTCCCGCGCCGCACTGTTTTGCATCAGCTTTAGTCAATGCTACTCTTTAAATTAATCTTTTTTTTGTTTTTTTGAGTAACTTCATTTTTACTCTCATTTTCCAATTTGTTGGAGTACTTGAGTAATATTATTTTGAAGTAACCTTACACTTACTTGAGTACAATGTTTGGCAGCTGTGCTGTGTTCCCTTCTGCAGTGGAGTCACAGAGCAGTTTGAGCGATATGGCTCTTGATCCCAGCACATGTTCAGTGTCACATGAGGAGAACTGTCCAATGAGCAGAGCCTGTAAAAGACACAAATGATTCATGACTCTTCCAACTCCTCTCCTCCTCTTCTCTCCCCTCTGCACTCGTCCTTTCCTATTCCTTTCTTCTTTTCCTTTCTTTCTATCTGCTCCTCTGTCTCTCTTCGTCATCCCTCCCCTACCCACCTCTCCATCCTTTCTCTTCCCTCTTCCTCTTCTTCCTCACCCCCTCCACTGCACTCCTCCTCTCTTCCATCCAAATCCTCTTTCCTCTTTCGCTCCTTCTCTCCCTCCTCTCCTCTGTCTATCCTCCTCTCTCCCATCACGCCCTGTCATCCCCTATCCACCTCTCTGTCCTCCTCCTCTTCTCACTTTTTCCTCCTCTCGTGTCTTTTCTGCATCAGTGTTTCCTCCTCTTCCTTCACTCTTTTCTCCTGCTCTCCATCTCTCTCCTCCTCTTCCCGTCTTTTCATTTCTCGTCTTTCTCCTCTTTCCCCTCCCCGTCCCCTATCCCCTCTCTTCCTGCTACCCCATCTTCATCATTCTTTCTTCCACCACTCCTACCCTCTCCTCTCCCCCTCTTTTTTCCATCCTCTCCCTCTCAGTCTCCTCTCCTCTTCTTCTATTCCTCCTCCTTTCTCTTCCCCTCTCGCCTTCATCATTCTTTCTCTCCTCCTCCCCTCTTCCTCCCCCTCTACTCTCCTTCTCTCCCCTTACTCTCTCACTCTCCTCTCCTCCTCTTGTCTTCCTCTCTGTCCCCTCTCCTCTTCTTCTATCCCTCCTCCTTTTTCTCCCTTATCTCTTCCCCTCTCCCACCTCCTCTCCCTCAGTCCTCTCCTTCACCTCTCCTCTCGCCTTGGCCTCCCCTTGCTCTCCATCCTCTCCCTGTCCTCTCCTCTTCTCCTCTTCCTCCCTCTCTCGTCTCCTCCTCTCGTCCTCCTCTTCCTCTCCTCTCCTCCTTCTCCTCCTCCTCCTCTCCCCTGGCGCGGTGACCTTGAATAGGCACAAATCTCACCCGTGTCAGTGGTCGTTAAACAAAGCAGAGGGGCCACGGCGCTGATAGCCACTGCCACCCTCCATCACCAACATCTGTCTGCTCAGGCCAAAACGAAGAGAAAAAAAAACTTCTTATTTATGTCCTAAAACTTGTATCAAACTTCCAAGGCCCGGATGAATCATTCACTCTGGGGGATGTTAGAAGTTCGTGTCCTAGTTGAGAAACAAATTTTAGGGTAAGAGTGACCTATGACCCCACCCTAATGTGACTTGTATGATCGCAATGAGTTTTTTTGTTTAAAGTATCACAATACTTTTCAAACTTGACACTAAGGAATAGAATATATACTCAACAATCCGATACCATGATGCTCGATTATGGAAAAAAAATCATTATCGCAAGTATTTTGGTCAATATTGAAATCATGATTATTCAAATGATTATTTTTTACTTACACCAGGCATGACCAAACTACGGCCCATGGGCCAATTGTGGCCCTCAGACAAATTTTTCTTGGCCCTCAGGCTTTCAGGAGAATTGGCCCAAATTATCTTACATCATTTAAAAATTAACTTCTTACTGCAAGTATTTGGAAAATCTACCTTGATAAAGCGAATATTTAATATTTAGTGTGTGGTTTTAAGGATCTTAGCATGAGCCATCAGTATTTGTTCATGCTATTCGTGTTAAACATGCACATATTTCAATTATTCACTGTATTGAGCACCAGTCTACTGCCCTCGATCGGCCCTCTGCTTCATCTGTGTTTACATATGTGGCCCTTGATGAAAAAAGTTTGGACCCCCCTGACTTACACAATGCATTTTTTTCAGCATTTCTCTCTCTCTAAAAAAAAATCAAACAAAAATGAAACACCATGTTATTGATAATTTACTCAAAACTTTCAAATTGATAATAAATATAGACTGCAAATATGTACCTTAGAGTTGTTTAGCAATAGTGATATCCACACGCTACAGGAGAATTTGCCCGATTTTGACTGCGATTTGCAATTTGCTTCTCCCCAAGTTTGGGGAGGCGTGACCCATCTTTTTTGGCTTCATGTGCGATTTTGAAGCTGCTGCGCTCCTCGTGTGTGGCGTCAGTGCGACTCCACCAAACATCAGCGACGCTACGGTAACAGCCAATAAAACAGCGTCAGGGGCAGAGGAGTGACGGACACAGAGGCGTAAGATACAAACTTGAGATAGAGCAAAAATAATGAAGAAACTTTATTATTCGCCTCTCGTAAAGTGGTAAATTTAAAGTGCAGCATCTCATCCACATTATCCATAGAAATTGCCTGCCCCAAATAATGATATCCAGTCCACAAAACCGTGCTAAGCCAGTTTGGGGCGTTCTTTAAAAGTAAAAAGGCAAGAGTAAGTTCCTCACGTGTGTCTGTTTACATCCACACAGCGCACGGATCGAGGTGAAGCTGCAGATTCACGATAGTCACTCCACTTCCTGTGAACGTTATCGCCAATCTGTTATACTTTAAAAATCATGTATTTGAAGTATTTAACCACATTTCACAAATAATAATAACACTGTTTTGACTTGGATCTAAACTAGAAGTGCAGTGCTCTGATCTTTTGAACACTTAAGTCTCAAAGCGACATCGTTTTTACTGTGTAAACAGGAAACAGCTGACTCGATCACACTCACAACCTTATGTCCTGTGGTCCGCAGACATATCCCGCTGTAAGCCAAAGATGTTCATTTTATCTTCTTATGTACTTGGGTTCTTTTTAAAAACAATACAGTAAAGTGTTTACCTTGGTGAAACATGCCGAAACATGTCAACAAGGTAAATACACTTTATTGTATTGTTTGTAAAAAGAACCCATAATGTTATATTCCGTTGCAGTCTTTGCAATTGGAAATGTTAAGATTCTCCTCGTGTCTGTAGTGCGCACTTTTTATCGCACATTTAAAAATCATTCAAGACCGAAAAATCCTGTAGCGTGTGGTGACCTTAAGTCTGCAAGTGACAAAAAAGTTATGTGGATAATATGAATGATTTGAACATGAGTGTTTCTTGTACCTCTCCTGCTGATTCCAAATACTTTTGTACTTACACTTAAGAAATATTATTCTGAAGTACGTTAGCCTTGAGTACAGTTTTTGTCTACTCTACCCACCTCTGTTGAATAGCACACCGTGTAACATTTCGAGAAAAGCAATAACATCGCGACGCAGCTCTCCACCAGAAAAGTTACAAAGTGCAAATTTAAATAGTTTCAGTACTACAAAACACACAAGTTTGCTGCGGTGGAGTTTGATTGACAGTTCTGGAGCTGTCACGTAATCACTGTTTAAACTGCACCCAAACCTCCCTGACCTCAAGAAGCATTTTAAACACAGTTAACTGAATATTCATTAGTCGTATTCTTCTTCATCAAGTCATCGAGAGGCAAAGAGGCTGACGCGGATCTCCAAACACAAAAACTCAACCGTGTCAATGTGAGAAGTACGCACGGTAGCTACGGAAACGGCGTCTTTTTTTTGTACATTTTAATGAAGTGCTTTGGGAGATGATTGTGAAAAATAAGAAAGTAAGAAATATGAAGTGTATGAAAAGAGTTATATATAATTTGTGTCAATATTTGGTCTTGTTTAAAGTTTAAAAGTTGAGAGTGAAAGTGTGAGTTGCTTCCGGAGATGAGAAGAGAAGAGGGAGAGCACAGGGTCATGTGACTGGAATATAAGTACACACTTGGGCTTTCAGTTTGGGTCCAGACGATCGATCGGTCCACCCACACCAAAGAGCAAAGTCATGTATATATCAGGAACGCATGTCTGATCAGAGGGAGGAGAACGAGAAGAAGAAGAAGAAGAAGAAGAAGAAGAAAAGAGGGAGGGAGAAGGTGGGAGATGGATGGAAAGAGAAGTTGGGAGAGAGATGGAGAGAAATACGGGTAAAAAGAGAAAAAAAAGAGAGAGGTGAGAGGGAGTGAGGTGGAAAGACGGAGAAAAAAAGGAAGAGAAAAAGAGATGGAGAGAAAGAAGAAGAAGAAGAGATAGATGGAGAGAAAGATGGGTACAAAGAGAGGAAGCGAGAGAGAGAACTGGAGAAAAAGAGAGGAAGAGAGAGTGAGAGAGAGAAAGAAAGATGGGGAAAAGAGACAAAGAAAGAGAGGTGAGAGGGAGAGAGGGGAAAAACAGAGAGAGAAAGAGAGATGGAGAGAAAGACAGGGAAAAAAGGAAGAGAAAGAGACAGAGAGAGAGAAGAAGAAGAAGAGAGAGATGGAGAGAAAGAGAAGAGAGAAGATGGGTAAAAAGAGAAAAAAAGAGAGAGGTGAGAGGGAGTGAGGTGGAAAGAGAGAGAGAAAAACAGAAAAAGGGAAGAGAGAAATGGATGGAGAGAGAGAAGAAGAAGAGAGAGATGGAGAGAAAGATGGGTAAAAACAGAGGAAGAAAGAACTGGAGAAAAAAGAGAGGAAGAGAGAGTGAGAGAGAGAAAGAGAGAAAGAAAGATGGGGAAAAAGAGACAAAGAAAGAGAGGTGAGAGGGAGAGAGGAGAAAGAGAGAGAGAGATGGAGAGAAAGACAGGGAAAAAAGGAAGAGAGGAAAAGATGGAGAGAGAGAGAAGGAGAAGAGAGAGATGGAGAGAAAAATGGGTAGAAAGAGCGGAAGAGAGAGTGAACTGAAGAAAAAAGAGGAATAAAGAATGAGAGAGTGAAAGGGAAAGAGACGGAGAGAAAGATGGGTAAAAAGAGAAAGGGGAGAGAGGGGGAAAGAGAGATAGAGATGGGGAGAAAGATTGGGAAAAAATGAAGAGAGAAAGAAATGCAGAGAGAAAGAGGAAGAAGAGAGATATGGACAGAAAGTTGGGGAAAATAGACAAAGAGAGAGAAAGTTAGGGGAGAGAGTGGGGGTTGGAGAGAGAGATGGAGAGAGAGAGAAGATAGATGGAGAGAAAGACAGGAAAAAGACACAAAGAAAGACAAGCGGAGAGAGAGAGAGATGTGGAGAGAAAGATGGGGAAAACAGACAAAGAGAGAAAGAGAGAGAGAGAGAGAGAGAGAGAGAGAGAGAGAGAGAGAGAGAGAAAGATAGGCAAAAAGAGACAAAGAAAGACAAGGGGAGGAAGCAAGAGAGAGAGTTGGTTCGAGAGAAAGATGGGGAAAAGGAATAAAGAGATAGGAGAGAGAGATGGAGAGACAGATGGGGAAGAGAGACAAAGAGAGAGAGGTGAGAGAGAGGTAGAGATGGAGAGAAAGATGAGGAAAAAAAGATGAAGAAAGAGAGATAAAGAGAGAGATAAAAGGGGAGAGGAGAGAGATGGAGCAAAAAATAAGGAAAACGAGAGAAAGAGAAAGAGAGAGACAAAGAGACAGAGGGAGTAGGAGAGAGACATGAAAAGAAAGATGAGGGCAAAAGATGACATCAAAAACATGCCTGTTTTTAGATGTCATCTATGCATGTTTGAGTAATCTAGTGATCTCTCCTGAGCCCACAAGCCGATATCACCTCAAGAAATACACGAAAGCATGACACAAAACAACACACTACAACTTCAAGAACCTGAAAAAACTTGCAGTGTTTTGATTATAGCGAAATGCACAATCATGGTGTTGTGACGGCGCTCTGAAGAGGGAGTGACTTAGCAAAGGGAGCACAACAATAATAAAAGCTAAAACGATGATCTAAACGTGTTCTGTATTAGGGTCGGTGAACTTAAATACTTGGCTTTAAAAAGACCTTTTGAAATGTTTTAAAACCAGAAAGAGACGGAGGAGCGAGGAAAAAGAAAGAGAGAATGAATTTTCAAAACAATAAAAGCTAAGACGGGGATTTAAATATGAATACTTGACTTGAATAGACCTTTTGCAATGCCTTAAATCCAGGTGTATTTGAACTGTCCATCCCTGTACGGCGCCCCCCCCCCGCTGTGAGCTCTCCCGTGCTTTTGTGTACTAACAGCTGAGCTAACAGTCAGAAGTGCAGTGAGGGGGAAACAATCTCCACTGGATACTGCGCGACAGAAGGACCAAAGCTGCTGTTCCGTGTCTGCGTCTGTACTCGAAGACAGCGCTCTCTTTTCCCACGCACTTTAAACGCCTCTTGTTGTCAGTGAGTCTCGCTTCTGCACTGATGTGAGCTTTGTCAGGTCACCAGCTGTCTCCTCTCTCCTCTCTGCTCTCTTCTTTTTCTCTCTCCCCTCGCCGTAGGATCTGGATGTTGGTTTTGACGGGGGACCGCGAACGTGACATGGCCGTGACAGGTCTGTTTCCACGGTAACGCCGGTGTCGGGGGAAGCGAGGGGGAGAGGTGAGAGAGGCGAGGGAAGCTACAGGCAGAATTAATCACAGTTTAATGATGAGGCCAGACATGAATTTCCATAGACTTTCAAGTAGATTTAACTCAAAGTGAAATAGGCAAAGTTTGGGTTTACTTCAGTTGCCATGGTGATGTTATTGCTTTGCTTTGCTTTACCTGGCATGTCCCGCAATATGCAATCATCTGCTTTTCTCCATCGTGATAGTCTAAAATCTAACGCCATACTGTGAAACATAGCACCCGTACATGTTTGAGTAATTTAGCAATCTCTCTATTAGAACCCTGTTTATGGTTAACTGTAAGATTCTGTCCAATGCTCTGCTCACAAGCCTACATTACCCATGCTCCCACGCTGCAACTTTCCATAAATATACAAAAGCGTGATTAGTGGTGGAAGAAGTACTCAACTTTGTTACTTAAGTAAAAGTACAGTTACTGGAGCAAAAAAACTAAATAAAAATACTCAAGCAAAAGTAAAAGTGTCAGTGACAGTTTTTTGGTTGGGGGTCCGTCTCCTGCTTCTTTCTATGGATATGTCATTGCCCTGCCTGGAATGTTCCACAGTATGGCATTTCTCAACTCCACCTTACATTTATTCAATTACATGCGTGTTACTGCTCAAAAATACCTAGAAAAACAGGCATTCTGACTGTGACCTGAGTTGCCTCTCCACAGATCTGACCTGTAACTTCATCTGGTTTGGTCTCCATGAAGACAGAAAGGTTTAATACCATACTGTGAAACATTCCAGACAAAGCAATAACATCACCATGGTGAAAAGCATTTGATGGACCCTCCACCAGAAAAGTTACACAATGCACCTTTAAGTAAAAGTATTAACGTACCAGTTTCAAAATTAAACATATTTCACACACTTTTTTGGTGATCTAAAGCTTCAAATTTAGTGGTTTTCAGACAGAATTCAACAGAAACAATATTTTTTTTAATCCTCACTGTTTTTTCTTTGAATATTTGAACTTTTTTTTTGCTCAAACTACTGATCTCACATCACAGACAATAATAACAAATGATGGATTCTATTGTGCTCGGAACTTGGGGAAAACCGACCTCCACTTTGAGAAAATGCAAAGGAATGGTCAATCAAATTGGGGTTCCGAAACACAAACTCGGGCCAGTCCATTTGGACATTACTCTCGGGCATCCATATTTTCCCAAACTGTTACAATGGAACACATTTACAACAGATGTCCGGAGAACTGACTCGGATTTATCGACTACCAACATTCAGAATGTGACGTTCTTTTTTCGTTTTTGTGTTGAAATGCAGAACTGATCACTTCCTCTCTTGTGTCTGGCACTTTTGCTTAATTTGGAGAAGTGATAATTCTGACATTTGTTTCATCCTTTAGCACATTTTGTGTTACACTTTGCCTAGTTCAAATTATGCTTGTATCTGTGACCCACTCTGACTTCAGACGTGCCTAGAAGAACATCTGTGTCTTCAAGCTTCAAGTCAACAGACAAAGAAGAAACTGTCTGGTGCCGCAATGTTTCTTTAATCCTCACCATTTCCAAAATAACAGGAGAATTTAACCAACGCAGCCCAGTTAAAAAATGTAGTGCAGTAGTTTTAAATTGACTATTCAGAACTTAAAGGTGCATTGTATACAAAATCATCCAGGTAGAATCCATGGCAAAGGAGAAATTCAATTTGTCAACTGGATAAAGGTTTATTTTGGTCGAAAACCTTTCACAGCTCATCCATGCTGCTTCTTCAGTTCTGGTCAGACACTGGTGAACACTGCCTAAACTACACTGAAACTACTCTGAAACTAACACACCTACTTGTTTACAGTTTCACGAAAGGAGAAGATCGGTGATTCCAGATAGAGATCTTCAGGAAGCCCACACACATTGACCAGTACCTGCCTTTTGATTCACATCACCCACTGCAGCACAAACTTAGAGTTATTCAGACATTACAACACAGGGCCCAAGTGGTTTCTACAAGCACAGAGGGAAAGGAGAAAGAAGAACAACATGGGCAGAAAGCTCTCTCTGTTTGTGAATATCCTAAATGGGCTTTCAATAAAACAAACAGAGCTATAAAACAAGACCACGGAGAATCAGAACCCAGAAGAAAGGGTGTAACTATTCCTTACATGGCTGGTGTTTCTGAAAAACTACAAAGGATTTTCAGACAACATGTTAACATGTCGAGACAGAAACTGGTCCACCTAAATGACAAAACGCCAAGTCACAAACAAAGCAATGTTGTCTACTCCTTTCAGTGTAGTGAAGACTGCAGTGAGCGCTACATTGGAAAAATGAAACAGCCACTTCACAAGAGGATGTACCAACACAGACGAGGGTGCAATAGTGGACCTCAGTCTGCTGTCCATCTCCACCTAAAAGCCACGGGCCACTCCTTTGAGGATACTGAAGTACAGATCTTAGCTAGAGAAAATAACTGGTTTGAGAGGGGAGCTAAAGAGGCTATTTTTGACAGAAACAACTGATTTATTTTGTTTTTCTTCAAATATTTTTGTTTGCTCAAACTACGGATCTCAGGTCTCAGACAATAATAACAAAATACAATTTCATTTTTCAGTTCTTTTTTCATTTTTGTGTTGCAATGCAGAAACTGATGACTTCTCCTCTTGTGTCTGGCACTTATGCTTAATTTGGAGAAGTGATAGTTCTGACAGCTGTTTCATCCTCTGGCTAGTTTCATTCTTGCCTAGTTGTCAATAAACAGGCAAAGAAGAAACTGTCTGGTCCTGCGATATTTCTTTAATCCTCACTATTTAGGAGAATTTCCACAACGCAGTCCACTTAAAAAATGTAGTGGAGTAGAAAGTACAGATACCTGCTCTTAAATGTGGTGAAGTGTGGAAGATTCCAGACAGAGCAATGACATTTATGGAAACAAGCAGGTGACGGAGCCCCAACCAGTAAGTTACACAGTGTACCTTTAACATCTTTAATTATTGTGCTTCAAAAGAGAAACATAAAAGTAACAGCGGCTTCTCGGGCACAAAGTTCACTGTGTTCTGTCAGCGTAAATACACAAAAGTTCAGTTCTTTTCACATTATCACAATAGCTTCAGGAGGTGGTGCAATTATTCAACCCCAAAGACGGGACAATTACGACTAACAACTTAAGAACCGGAAACCAAAACTACACCACCAGTCAAAAGTTTTCATTTGTTTCTTTCATGATTATTCTCCATGGATTTCAGAATTAGGACAATTTAGGAGCAACAATTAAAAACAAAATATTATATCTTTTGAATCAGAAAAAATCCTCAAAATGTTGCATGTAACAGGAAGCTGAAAGCCATGAATAGATTCTGACTGAAGGCATCAAAACTAAGAATGAACACATACAGAACATCAACACAAAACTCTAAACTTGTTTTAAATTTTTTTTTTTAAAAAATAGATCATGAATCTCATTGAGAGAAGGTCAGTGGTTTGCAGAGCTGTCAACAAAGCGAAGGGTAGACATGAATGTGTAGCTTTTCTGGTGGAGGGTCCATCAAATGTTTTTCTTCATGGGGATGTTAATGCTTTGTTTGAAATGTTTCACAGTATGGTATTAACTGGTATTAACTGACATGTTAGTGCCATATGAACCATCTCGCACTCAGAGGAGCTCAGGGACCGGCCTCCTGCTGGTGCCCAGAGTCAGGACTAAACACGGGGAGTCGGCGTTTCAGATTCATGAAGCTAAAACCTGGAACAGTCTTCCTAAACATGTGAGACAGGCCTTTACTTTGACTAAATCCAGGCTCAAAACGGTTCTGTTTAGCTGCATATGACTGATGATTTATGATGATTATTTATCTTTTGATTTGTTTGTATTGTGACTTTAATTTTAAAGCACTTTGAATTACTCTGTGTACGAACTGTGCTATACAAGTAAACTTGCCTTGCCGTAAACCTTTCTGTTTTCATGGAGACCAAACCAGGCCAAGATACAATTTAGATCTGTGGAGAATGCCAGTTTTTCTAGGTATTTTTGAGCAATAAAGCCACCTGTAATTAAATAAATGTAAGGTAAATCTGTTCAGTATTTCCCTCAGCACTTTAGAGTTACCCCGCCTTGACAACGTCCCTCCAAACCACGTGAATCCTCGCAAAACTACGATCATCGCACTTCTTCTCCGTGCACGGAATCTCTGGAATCATAACCAATTTTCTGTGGGAAACACTGCTGTTTAATGTCATACTGTGAAAGATTCCAGGCAGAGCAATGAGAAACAAGAAGGTGACGGACCACCTACTCAAAAAGTTACATAGTGCACCTTTAAATTTGCTTCTTTGCTCCAAAATTCCATACATCTTGCTCCATATATCTGCTGTTTTATATGTATTTAAAATGTAAAAAGTAGTAAACACGAAGAAAAACAGCACTGAATGAGAGAGTATGTCGAAACTTTTGTCTGTTTTGGGTTAAATCTGGCAACTTCAGCGGTTGCCAGTACTGAGCATGATTTTCAGTTGGCTTTGGATGTGGTTTGGTTGACTGGGCTCCTCTGCTGCAGCGTTGTGAACATGAGACGAGACATAGGGCAGATTTTGGCTTTGAATTAGAGCAAGACCAGAGCCAGTCAAGCTTCAGTCCCTCATGTGTGTAACTGCTAATGGTCAGACAAACTTTGATACAAGCCCTTCTTAACTACACATGGACAGACATCACTCAAACTAATATGCATGTGTGGTGTGGCTGGTTTTGACTGATCACGCTCATTGGGTAAATCTCCCCTTTGACAAGCTTGTTAACAGCGCTAAGGCTAAAATGTGCTTTTGTGGAGATTTGTCTGGCAATCCAAATGAGAGCTTTTGAGTGTAATGGTTTTCAACTCATCACATCAATTCTGTAATAGTCCATGTTAGGAAAAACAGATTTCAGTTGGTGTGAAGAAAATGGCTTCTGCTAACGTCAAAGTTTGACTAAAGCCTAAAATAGATTATGTTATTTTCTGATGTGTTATAATGTTGTTTACTCATCACATACATATCTGGAGTTGTGTTTTGGTTCATTCACACGCGTTTAACACACAAACTTTGCATATTAAGGCTGAGTTCTTCCCTCAAACAGAAAAAAACTCTTAGAATAATTTTGGATAATTTCAGCTCTGGAATTGCAAATCTCAACAGCTGCCTTTTACCTTTTGTTTAGTAAACTTAAAAACTACCACTGCATGACATCACAAGGTAGAATAGAGTATTTTGAGCTTGTGCGAATGAAACCAAACCCAACATTAGTTATGTTTTTGAGGAGGGAACAACATTCTAACATAGCTTAAAGCTCACAATAATCAGTTCTGTGTAATAAAGGACCTTCTCATCAATGTGTTTGGGCACTGTCAATTAAAGTGGCACTATGTACTTTTCTGGTGGATGGTCCGCTGCCTGCTGGTCTCCATGGAGATGTTACTGTTATGCCTGAACCGTTCAACAGCATGCTATTATACACATCTATCTTTATGGAGAAAAACAGCTGATGCTGCCAGGTCAAGTTATGGGTCAAATCTGTATCTGTGGAGATGTATATTTGACCCCAAAAAAAAAATCCATAATGAAATAAATCCTAGATACATACAGTACATGTATATGAGATTCCATATACTGTGGAACAAGCATAGGTCCCTGACCCTGTACCAGAGGAGTCACACACTTGCATTATTAACTTAAAATGTCTTATAGTACATAAAATTGACTTGTGTGAACTTTAAGCCATGTTATAATGTTGCTTCAACCGCAGAAACTTACCTGGAGTTGTGTTTTGTTTCATTCACACATTTGAGTAATTTGAGTAAGTTACAGCAGAACATAGCATAATGTAGGCCCTTTAACACGACTATTTTATAAAATATTTCTACATACTTAAGAGAAAAAAGCAACTAAACACCATAATATTCTGTGACAATGTCTGCAATAACTTTTCAAATCTGAACACAAATAATAAATCTGTAAATATGCACTACAGACTATAGACTAATACTTGGAAATAACAACTTGCCATGCAGAAAATTCTTTGTTCTCATTTTCGAGCTGGGGTTAAAGAAGCACTTACAGTTGGTGCTACAGGCTTTTCTGTGTAAGTTTCATCTCTCTTTAAGTACACCCAAAGGAGACCATTGTGGAAGTCTTCTCTCTGACCCTGGATCCATAACAGGCTGTAATAGTGAGGAGAGTTTCAAAATGTCCAATGTTAATGTCTGGAGAACTGGAGCAGTTTACAGAAGAAATCTTGGTAAGTGCTGAGTTTTCTTCTAAAAGGTCAGATGTCTGATGCCCACTCAGACCAGTGCGTACTGTCGTTGTGCTCTTGGGCAAGACACTTTGCTCACCTCGTCTGAATGTAGGTGAGTGATTTGTGGGGGTTGGTTATAGCTACTATTATTACTATCACTGCTACTACAACCACCACTGCAACTACCACTACTGCTACTACGACTACTACTACTACTACTACTACTACTACTACTACTACTACTACTACTACTACTACTACTACTACTACTATTGCTACTGCATTACTACTACTACCACTACTGCTACTACTACTGCTACTACCACCACTACTGCTACTATTACTACTACCACCACTACTGCTACTGCTACGACCGCCACTACTGCTACTAATACTGTTGCCACTACTGGTACTACTACTACCGCCACTACTGCTACTACCGCCACTACTGCTACTACTGCTACTACTACTATTGCCACTACTGGTACTACTACTATTGCTACTACAACTACAGCCACTACTGCTACTACTGCTACTGCTGCTGCTGCTACTACTGCTATGACTACTGCTCCTACTTCTACTCCTACTACTACTACTATCATTACTATTACCACTACTATTACTACTACCACCACCACCACTACTACTACTACTACTACTACTACTACTACTACTACTACTACTACTACTACTACTACTACTACTACTACTACTACTACTACTACTACTACTGTACATGCTTTTTCCACACTGTGTTTTGGCTCCTGCTGCCCTTATTGCTTCTGTCCTCATGACACATTCCCAGATCATCTAAACAAGTGTCATTATCACATGATTCTCAAAGCCCTACAAGCCTTGACAAAATGGTTTTATAGTGAACAAGATGCATTTTGTCTCTTTTCGGGTTCTTTTAGAAAAAAAAAAAAAACAACTAAATTTGGCTAACTCGTCTTGTCATGTTCTTCCGAGTTTATTCCATTTAGATGTCAAACTCAATGGGACTTGTGGCAGAGTGGATCCACAGAAGCCTTAACTGTAAATGTGTGATGCACTCCAAGGTAAACTGCACTTACACAGTTTAAAAACACTTGTATAAAACTCCACTTGATTTATATAAGAGAAAAGGTTTAGTCATGCTTTCATGTGTTCCATTTAACCGCGTTATTGATGTAATCTAGACTGAAAAGCTACAGGCAAGGCTAATCTTGTTCAGAGGTGGATAGTACTCGGTTACATTTACTTTTCTAGAAGCATATTTATACTTAATTATGTTTTATTGAAGTAAAAGTACCCTTGCTTGAGTAAAAACATTTTGGTTATTATAAATCAAATTAAGTTAATCATCGAGTTATAGCGGCTAATTTGGAGTCCGTATTAGAGCTCATATTTGGAAATCTGAGCATGTGTATCATAGCAACCAAAGAGCCAATCAGGAGGGAGGGTGTTCACCTCGGGGAAAGAAGGTTCCTGATTGGTTATTAATGTTTATATGTTGATTTAGGGATAAAATAAAGAAATAAAAACACTAGGATCACAGAGAGGGGTGACGTTTTTTCAAGAGAAATTGTACTGAAGCCAGAGTCGTTGGAGCTGTTTCGAGCCCATGCTCCCTTCCTATACAGTCTATAGCCCAAACATACAGGCCAAACCTTTTAAGACTATTTCACTGGTGTTTGTTTGTTTGTACCTATGTAGATTTTGGTTTTACTTGCTGAACAAATTCAGTCTAAATAAGGCTGAGTAAGGCGGTCATGTTACCCTTGTGTTTATTTGGCTTATGTAACAGACTCAAACTTGCCCTTCACTGAAAGAAAGTCTATTGCCAAAGAATTCAATTTTTTCCACAATTATAAAAGTATTGTCATATTGCCTTGTGCATTATATCCAATTTACTTCTATCTGCTTTCTGTTAGGGCCTCACAGATATTGCTTGGCCAGTATGGGCACTTGGAGACATATCGGCTATTGGCCTAAATTTAGCTAAATATGGGCTGATAGTCCACGTGGGCATGTTATACTTCACTTAGACTCTCTATATTATGTCCATTTAATCCAATTTACAGGCATAAATATTCTAATATCTGGCACAGCATCAGTTTTTATCTGCAGAGTAATTTATTTGTGTGTTTGACACTGTATGACGCTCTTGTTTACACCAGAGTGATTTCAACATCGCTCTGAGACAACACTGAGGTGCTGCTTTAGATGCTCTTGTGTCTGATCTGAGATACCGTATTTTTTGGACTATAAGTCACACTTTTTTCATTGTTAGGGTGGTCCTGCGACTTATACTCCGGTGCGACTCACAGCCGCGAGAGGACGCTATAGGCTTGTGTATCAGTTTTCTGCATATGTCTCCTGCAGAAAAAGTCATTGTCCTGCTGCAAATAGTGAAATATGCAGCAGAAAACGGTAATCGAGCAGCAGAATGAAAGTTTGAAGTGAGCGAGAAACTTGTGAGGGACTGGCAAAAAGCAAGAATGGAGAACACAGCTTCATGGCAACTGGGAGGGTGCGCCATGCAACTTTCCAAGAAGTCATTGGATGACAAAGCATGGACTTCAGTGACGACCAAAGTTGCGCAGAATTGCTCAGAAGTGACACCGAGGATGAAGAATTCAGTGGATGATTTGGAGTGAGATGGAGAGTTTTGTAAACTTATGTTCTGTTGTTTATGCTATAGTTATCTGAATAATTGTTGTTACATTAACATAATAATGCCTATTCAGCCGGCTGTTCTTTACTCTATTGTTATTACTATAACTTGTATTTCAAGATGAAATGTCGTTTCCTGGTCCCTGATTTTATTCTCCCAAAAAGTGCAACTTATATATGTTTTTTTCTTCTTCATTACGCATCTTTTGGCTGGTGCGACTTATACTCCAGAACAATTTATAGTCCAAAAATATGGTAATAACTAGAAATAAAAGCTAACTTCAGCTCAGTTTAGGCCAGCATCAAAACTACTGCTTTTTTTTTTTATCAAAGTGAAAGTGTGGAATAGAGAGGACTGTACCATAGATAGAGGACACACATCTGCAGTCAACATCCTGGATTATATTCTTTTTACAGATGGTTTTGAGTCAGGATTAAAAGGATGGTATGAGCAGTGAGTGTTGAGTGAGCGGTTTTGAAGTTACTTTTCGTTCTTTCTCGTTGATTAGAGCTTAGCTGCTGTAACTACCACACATTAACAGTTTGTTTTCTTACATTAGCTTACTGTAAAGTGACTATAGTAGTGGTATACACTGGATACGCACTGATATGTAAATGAGCTGTGAATAGACGTGTGACTAGTCCAGTACTAATTAATTATCACGGCGCGCACACATTTACGATCACCGCTAAAGGCTGTTTACATTGTTTACATTCTTTACAGGCAAGAATGTCATGCTAAAATGCCATTAGGCAAACCTACTGTCTTTAAATATGACTGTAAAGAGGCAAAATAATATTTTCATTTCAGTCATTTTTGCCTAAATAAACCCAATTTAAAATCTAATACAGTCAAATCTAAGTTTTAGAATCAGCTGAAGATTAACAGTAAATTTTTACATCACTAATGATAGAAACCTCCAAAGCCCTTTTATTGATATCACACTGGATCCAAAAAATCCACATCAGTCAGGCCCTACTTTCTATTATTGCAAGAACACAAGAAAGCTCTACATTCCTTTCCTCCCCTCTTACTTTTCTGCCTTTTTAGTCATAAATCCTCTTTGCTTTGGGGACCATGCCTCCATCTTGGTAAAATGTCACAGATTTGCACTTTATACACCTCTAGTTGAATATATTTCTTCCAAACTTCATTGGAAATTGTGTCATTTCATTTCAGCAAAGGAACAACAGAAAAGATAGGCATCCTGGTTTTATAAACAACCTTTTGCCTATAGTACTCTTTTGCAACCTATTGTGAAATCTCAGAGGTTTAAAGGATTCTTAAGGTCAGACGCAAAGACGCTAGAAAACACCACCAGTTTTACCTCCTCTCTTTTGTTTTTCTAATAAAATAAAAAAGCAAAGTAGATTATTTTTATTTGATTACATTTTGTATACTTGTTTTAATAAAGTTTGAACATATTGACTTCTAAGACTGTTTTTTTTGAAAGGCGCTCACAGTTTCATGTTCGTATTAGCACCAATATTTGCATGACTTTCTTGACTTTCATGGTGTAGTATCACAAGGTCTGAGTTCACACTGCACAGTTCTGTTTAATCAGCCCAGAATAAAGCACATTCTTACCTATGGTAGAAAAAAACAAAAAACAAACAAACAAAAGAAACTGCTATTTATTCTTGTTCTTTGATTTGTGAAATCTTTCCTTTAGTATAATTGCACTGATTATATAAGTACTCATTATTAAAATAAGCAAAATTTCCCACTTAGCTTGGTCTACTGAATTACACTAACAAATAGAAAGTGTAAACAAGTAGGTGTGTTAGTTTTAGAGTAGTTTCAGTGTAGTTAGCTTCTCCCTGCAGGCAGATATGAGATACAGTCCACCAGTATTCTGACCAGAACTGAAGAGGCAGCTTGTATTAGCTGCAAAACGTATTTAATCAAAACACTTTTGTCCAGTTTTGTCCAATTCAGAATTTAATTTCTCCTGTGCTTTGGATCCTACCTGGACAACTGAGGGATTTTCACTTTCACTCCCTGAAATTTCAATAAGACCGTCGGTGTGTGTGTTTCATAGTCACATTTTTCATAAGTTAACTCAAAAATTGTCTCAAAAAAGTCTTTGCAAAGCTGAAGAGAACTTGTCTTGTATGTAGGCCAAACAACCACAAGGCAAAATACTCTTGTATTTTTTTTTATTTGGATTCTTTTTTCAGACCAAGGTTTAGTTTGTTTTCATACCTGACAGTTTCATACACACAGGTACACACAGGTACACACACATCATGAGACCACTAGAAAACCACTAGTGAGCAGTGGAAAATGTCAGGTCTGAAAACAAACTAAGCCTTGGTCTGTAAAAAGAATCTATTAAAATAAATCATTGGAAGATCAAATGAACCTCATAGAGCCAAAATACTCCTTTTGGTGGACTTGTGGTCATAACAGGACATGGAACTTCCAAACATGCTGAGTACAGACTGCAGCTGCATCTACAGGACGCTGTGGGAGGCTGTGGTTTAACTCAACGCCTCACCTGCAAAGTGAAAATGTACCCACAAGATGTACAATTGTCTTTGGGTGCCTAGACTCCTCTCTGGGATGAGGTCCAACTCCACTAACACAGACTTTGGTATTCAAAGATGATGTTTGAATTTCTCTCTCTTAATAAGATCTGTCTCTATTGTATTCTCATAAGACACCACTGGATGCTGTCCATGTTAGATCAAAGAGCACAGGTGAGTCTGAACAAAGACCAGGTGAGGGAAAGAGGTTGGCCGATTTCACATCTGCCATCTACTGATGCAAAAAAAAAAAAAAAATTCAAATGAAATTATAGTAAAGCTGTCATCTCTAAAATGGGATACATTTCTGAAGCAGGACTTGTGATTCCAAGAGAGGTGGATGAAAGTCCTCACGTCCCTCTGACCTCTGAAAAATTCCAATAAATGAACCTTCTCAGAGTAGTTGGGAGGATAATTAGATCGCTGCGTCCTCTGACATCCACACATCCTACACAGTTCTCATATCAGGTTTTCTCCCTATAATCCTTCCCAGACCATTATATCGTCTCCTGTGTTGTGTTACCTCTGCTGGGCTAAGTCCATCTGAAGTGTGTTACAAAGTGTCTTCTCCACATGATTTGGATGGCACTCCAGCGCTCAGTGCAATCAGCTGCGTAAACAGCACAGGCCATTGTCCTGCACAGGCTCTACTCCTCCACTGCTCTTCACCCAGAGTTCTGCATTCATTACGAACACACCTCCACTTCTGCTTATTATCCAAGATTCACCAGTGTGATACAGGGAGAGCACAACACACAACAGACTACAATATAAGTGAACTAAAGACAATACGCAAATAAAGAAGAAAAATATTAAACGTCAAACATTATGAGACTTTCTGGGCTAACTATGACTAGTAAATAGTCTTATTACATCAAATTATGTGTCCAACCAAAATATCAACTGAACGATATTTGGATCCGATACCTTCAGATCAGAGCCTCTCTATTACAAATTACAGCAAAAGCAGCTTTTGCATAACCATAACATAAACACTTAAACCTTTGTTGCTGATATAAAGTTACATTCAAATATGAACAATTCTCATTTTTAAGCTTCTTTTCATACAGGCTAATTGACGATACTGTTACTTATCCTTGGGCTAAGACTTTAAAGCCGATCTCCACTTTATTTGTAATTAGAGGACTACAGTAATAAAGCAGCCACTAAATAATGAAGACGTTAATTAAAAACATTAGGTGTAAGTAAGTCCTGTTCACTCTGCAAACAAGGGGAATTCAGTAACACAACACGTTTGCCTATCAGGCGCACAAGAAGAAGTCAGGGTGAGGTTATGTATTTATGGCAGTGAAGTTGATAACAATCTCAGGGTTGGTGGTTTGATCTCTGTTCACTGTATATGTGTCACTGGGCAAGACATTTCACCTGCCTTGCTTGTTTAAATGTCCAAGTACTCGTTGCTCTCCTACGTCCCTTGTGATGTTCTGAACAGTTAATGAAAGTGCCTCTGGTGTTTGATAGACGAAACTGTTCTGGTGAATTTTAGGTTTTGGTTAAAGTGGTGGCGGTTGGTCGGATGTGAATAAAGTAGCTAAAAATTGGGCTCAAGGAACGCTACTTAAAAATGTTATTTTAAAAAGTAATAGTGAAAAAATATTTGGGAAAACTACAACTCAAGTAAAAGTAGGAAATTCGCGTATCATTCGTTCATTCGTTTTTCAAAATAAAACCAAAAATATGAAAACGAAAAAACAACAAATCTCTTCATGATTTATCTCCAAAACCAAATAGAAAAAACACATAACGATTCATTTCTTCAGTTTTTGATTTTGTGTTTAAATGAATAATGGAAAAAACGGATTACCGCCATTTCCTTGACCCGGACGTGACACATTTACCTAAGTTAAGCAGAAAGTGCCCTAGACATACATGTATATGCCTATAGAAAGTGCAAGACTGAAACCCATGTTGAAACCTACGTTCTGTTTTCACAGAAATAAGACCCTAAGGCCCAAAGACATGACGATAGAAAAAAAATCAGTGTTATATTCCAGGTATGTTCTTTTTATTTAAAACAAAGCGATAATAGACAGGATGTAAATATTATTTTTCGCCATCTACCTGATTCGCTGTCATGCAACTCTACTTTAAATGGTGGTAATGTTAGTGCACTCAGCCAGAAACTATTGTAACATTATTCTTATGAATGGATGAATGAATGAATTAGGTTTTCATTTGAAATCTCAGCATGTGTTTTCCCATCCTCAAAAAACTGTTTAATCATATAATAAAGATCCTCAAGTCCAGCGGCCATTAGTTTTGTTTGGCGAGCCTTCCTGGTCATAAACATACAGTATTTATGTGTGTGTCTATCCTCCTAGTAAAGGTTCATTTCTGGTTTACTCAACTTGCATAAGGGTCCAAACTGGATGAAACTGGAAATGTTTATCCGTTTTTTCCCATTATTCGTTTAAACACAAAATCGAAAAATGAAAAAAATTAATCGCTATGGCTTTTTCATTTTGGTTTTGGAGACAAATAATGAAGACAATTTTTCATTTTCTTATTTTTGGTTTTATTTTGAAAAACCAATGAATGAATTATACACGGATTATAATGATTTAAAGTTAAAGTAATTGGAAGGACAAATCATTTAATGTGGTCACATGGTACATAGCGCATTCACACCTCAATATATGTAGACACTGGTGGAGAGGAGGGTTAAGTGTCTTGCCCAAGGACACAACAGCAGTATTCATCTGTGGGAGCTGGAATCGCACCGCCAACCTGTGGGCCAATGGATCAGATTACTCAACCAATCATGTATACTGAGAGCGGGAAAGCATTCTACCAACTGAGCTACTCCTGCCCCGCAACATAATTCATCACTTGTAGAGTTACTCACAGTGAAACAAGTGACCAAAAGTACTATTACTCAAGTAGGAGTACAAATCTGCTGCTAGAAAAGTACTTAGACAAGTACAATTTCTATTAAAAAAGTTAAGTTAAGTTAATAAAGGGAACTGTGTACTACCCACCTCTGATCATCGAACAGTCTGGGATAATTCAAAAGAAATCCTTCAGAGTTTAGACCTACACCATCGCCAGCCAAGTGTCTTTTTATGTCAACATTACATAACATGTGCCCAGTGCTTTTCTATGAAAGTGACTGATGCTTTTCTATCTTCACAGCGGAGGTATTATAGCCTCTGGTGCTAACATCATTGAGCTGGAACTGAGTGAAACAGGGATTTGTACTTATAACTTTAGGAGCAAAAACTGAAAGAAGACTTCAACTACTTCACATTTCTACAAGACGACTTAAAGGAGCATTGTGTAACTTTTCAGGTAGAGGGTCCACCACCGGCATGTTTTTGCCCCGAATGTTCAACAGGATGACATTTACTTTGACTATCTCCATGGAAACAAGCAGGCCACGCTACAACGCCAATTTACAAGTCAGATCTGCAGAGAAGTGGGCCTGTTCACTGTAATGGTGCATGTTTTAATTGTAGTTTTTTATTAAATAAATACAAGATAAATTTGTTTATTGCTCTACTGTGGAACTAGCCAGGCTGGCACCACCTAGTGCCTCCACTCAATTTCATTTCTCTCCAGCAGCTAGGTTAGGAATCAGAATATAATAGACAGTTTGCAAAAACCCCGGAAGTGCAAGTTTGGGCACCAGTCAATCAGCGAAGAGTGATATATTAAGTGTTGTCAACGATTCCTGAGATCGAGGATTTAAAGCTGGAATAAAGAGAATGTTCGGTGAATTTCATCAAGGGGAAAGATGTAATTGCCCTTCTTCCTACGGGATTTGGAAAAAGATTAATGTACCAGTTAGTCCCGTTAGTGGTGCATTACATACGTCACAACCAAATAGCAGCGATTGGTTAAATGATAAAAAGTACCCATCTACTGTCTAGTGAATGAAATCTAAGGCTGCGAGGTCAGACGGTTTGTATGAAGTGAAACGAAGTAAAACTGGCTGATGAATCAGGCTACTGTGGAACATCCCAAACAAAACAATAACATTTCCATCGAGACAAGCAAATGGCAGATGAGCACCTTTATGTTTTTTAACAGAAGACCACAAAACCAAACTGGATATTCTTGCAAGCAGCACCGGAAACAATCTCCTGGCATATGTGTTGTTTCTTTAGCAAGAAAATTATCACTTGAGCACGCACTTAAAATAGACAGAATTTAAATCTGCTTTTCACCTTACTTCTGTTTTGTGCATATAATCTGAGCAATACTTAAAAGTTTTCTCAAAAAAGAGGAGGAACTATCGCTTCTGTCCTTGGGTTATAAAATGCAAGGTTATAATGTTTATGTCTCTAAAACTTTATTTAGATGAAAAACTAATTTGCCTGAGTTAGGTATAGAAATACAGCAAGGTTCACATCACATGGATACGCTAATAAAGAAAACAACTTGTGAAATATTGGAGAGTTTCTTACCATGTTCATCAAATACAGAAGTTTCTTGCTGAATAATAATTGTCGGCTGTTCAATTCCTATTCAGCCAGTTCCAACTGTTATTGTGCCTATGAGCAAAGTGTTGTTTTGTCTCTCACCTTAATCAAATGTTAATTAAGAGATCAAAATTTAGTGATGTCTAATTGTCAATGATAGGCTTGGATTATTTGAATGGAGAGGTCTAAGGATCACCCAGTTTGGAGCAGAGTTTGGAACTTCTGAGGACTAAAGTGCTTTTATATACACTGATTAAAAGACTTGCTCTTGTATGTCCATGAATCAACTCTAAAGTCATTTTTATTTAGTTTGTGAAAAAAACAACAACAATTTGATCAAAAAACTAGATCAATTTGCGGAATACAAATTGTGATTAGAGGGCTAGGAAGATAAGAGGCTTTGCTGTTGTGTGTCCAGAGTTCACACGGTCCCCCTGGAGGCTGCTGTGATGTAGGACACAGAGGAGGGACAGTGACACCTTTGTCCTGAGGGCTGTTCCTCTCCTGAAACTGCCCTGACACAGGATCTGCTGACCCTACCTGACCAGTCCTCCTGTTAAACTGCACTAAAATGGATATCTGTGAATCTGTAGTAGTACCATATTTTCCAGACTATAAGGCACACTTAAAATCCTTTAATTTTCTCAAAAATCAACAGCACGCTTTATAATCCGGTGCATTGTGGATTGTGTATTAATTCTGGTTGTGCTTACTGACCTTGAGCCGATTTTATGTCGTACACAGTGCTCAAAAATCTGTCAAAATGTTTTAATACAACTTTGGTAAGCTATGAAGCTGCACCGCCTGATGAATTGTCGGAGCATTACGGCTACTGTACTCAGGACCCTCGGAGAGTAAAGGGTGAAGTTTAGTTCAGCGTTGACTCATCGCACACTGCCGTCATCACCTTGTCGCTGTCGTCACAGAAAGAACACACATATTCCACTAAATCGTGTCCTTTAATCCGACAGAAGCTGATCGCACAAGGAGTGAACTGTTTTTCAGTGTTTATAGTTTTTGCAAATTAGCCATGTTGTTTTAAGTTTAATTTCTGTAAAATGTAAACAAACGTGCGCAAAGCTGCATTAAACACATTATTACTCAATGTATATTTGAGTCCACCTTGTAGGAAATAAAAAAAAAGAAACTTAAATTATCCAGCCACATTCACATTCATAATACACATTCACCAAGACAGGGAGGCAATGCCGAGCAAATTACGCCACGATCTGCCAATTGATCGTGGATGTCTGGTCCAAGGGATCAGTCTCAAGTGTCGTCCGTTTGTTTCCCTTAATGTGCCTTATTATCTGGTGTGCCTTATGTAAGAAAATAGATTATTTATATTGCACCTTATAATCCGGTGGCCTTACAGTCCAAAAAAAATGGTATTTATTTTACAACCTGGACATCAAGCATACATTTTTTGGTCTACATGCCTAACAATGTTTTGCTAAAATCCTTCTGGCAGTTGACTGAGGTTTGGCAGCTGATTTTAAAATGTACAAGTTGAATCACTGAATCATTTCACGGATTGTCCTTTTGGTCTTACACAGAGTTCATCCGGGGTCCTTTCACATTTGATTTCGTGAATACCTAGCGAGGATAAAATCTGACAGTTTTCTGGTGAAAGAGATAGCAGAGGATACATTATTTATTAAAAACCACTGAGCTGACCATCTGGACAACGTCTCCTCTCCACTGCAGTCCTCGCTAAGTCATTTCCTCCATCTTAGCATCTCTATCATCTCCCCTCTATATTTTGCTAAACTGGCATGCATCAGTTTGCCTTGGCACAGGTGGTTTTGGTCCCAGTTCCGTTCTCATTCATAGTTCCAGCTTGCCTCTCCCTTTCCCACAAGTCTGCTGTTGCATGCGCGCTGAAAAGCTCTCCAAAATTCCTCTATTTGGTTTTGGATCGCCACGGAAAAAGGGTGGCGCCGTGGCCCCCCTCCAGAGCCACACAAGGGAGAGGGCCTGCTTCCAGTCCCTCTTCCAATCCATGCCAGTCTACGGAGTTGGGTTGCCAGGTTGGACCGAGGAGGTGGAGGAGAGGAGAGGAAGGGGAGGGCTACCCAGTGGGATTATGGGATCACTTTGCTTTGACCCATATCCCTCGTTCTGCTCGGAAAATCTCTATATGAAAACAACCCAATTACTGTTGACCCCAGCGCCGGATCCAAACACCACAGCTACTAATTAAAAGAGAAGGGTCTTCCTGTTCCAGTCTTTGTTTTTGCGCACTGTACCGGAGCCAGTGTTGTAGTTGAAATGAAAGGGGCCCTTAGTGCGTCGTGGGGTTCGGACAGGGCGGGTCGAACATGGTTAGCTTGAGCGGAATAATGAAGTATGATTGGGCTGGACTTTGTTAGGGGCACCAACTTGCAGTAAGGGGATTTGAAAGTGGAACTAAACACGAAATCTGCTTTTGTGCTACTAAACTGGGTATATGGTGTTTAAACAGCGTTGTCTACTGCTCCGATAGGTATGTTTTGAGGAACTTTAGTGCAAATGAAGTAAATATGGAGCTTTCTGGTCAAAAACAGGCTAGATCTAAGTTTGTTCTGCCTAAATTTCTGCAATTGGTGACATCACGAATGCCAGTTGTTGTTTCTGGTTACAAACACCTGGCTGCAGGGGCAAGTTTCAAGTGTGGATACCTGTTAGACCCACCGCACTGTTCCTTATACCTCCAGACCCCTCCTCCTCTCTCACTCTCCCTGTTAGTCCTCCAGGTACTGCCCAGTTCAGCAGCTCTCTCTGAAATGTGGTGTGGGTGGAGTTTAAGTGATTAGTTCAACTTTAAAGTAGAAGAAAATACAGATGCATCCAGGTCTATCCTCACAGTACGGAAGTTTATCCTCCCTCAACTTCAGTGTTTGGATTGGGGTTGTTAAACACAGTCAGATCATTACAATTAATTTGCTTTAAACTAACACTTCCAAGTCATATTCTCACCCAATAAATTTTTTGTTTATTTTGGGGTTCAAGCTTGTTTCGTGTTATACGTGCTTAATGTACAAATTAAAATCTAATCAAAATTACTTTTCATTAAAGAGACAATATATACATTTCTGGAGGTTGTACCTACCTGTTGTACCTCTCAATTTCATTTCTCTCCAGCGACTAGGTCAGGAATCGGAACACAATGGACGGTTTGCAAGAATCCTGGAAATGCGAGTTCGGGCACCAACCAATCAGCGAAGAGCCATACATTCTGTGTTGGCAACAATTCCTGATATCGAAGATTTAAAGCTGGAACAAAAAGAATGTTTGGTGAATTTTATGAAGGGGAAAGACGTTATTGCCCTGCTTCGTATGGGATTTGAGAAAAACTTTATATACCAGTTAGCCCCGCTAGCGGCGCATTACATACATCACCAACAAATAGCAGTGATTGGTTAAATTAAAAAAGTACCCGCCTAGTGTCAAGCAAACGAATCCTAAAGCTGCGAAGTCGGATGCTTTCCACGAAGTGAAACCGGCTGATGAATAAGGCTAGTACCTACATGATTTCATAAAAACAGAAATTTAAAACCATGTCAGAACATTCTGGAGATAGGTTAGTTTTATGCCAGAGTTGCATATTGTGGGTTTAAGTGTATTTGAATAAAAGTAATGAAAACTATGTTTGTTTGTCTGATTAGGTACCAATAAGAAACAGTTCTTTCACCACTTAACCATCAAGGCCACTGTTTAACTCACACTGTGTTATTAAACATTATTAGCTGCAGTGGACTGGCATACAGACGAACCATAAGGACACCAAAGATTGCTCATGTTCATGTTTTGCTTGTAGTAAATTAAAACTCGCTTGTCCAGGACCTTGTTAGAAGCTCCATAGCCGGCAGCATAGTGATTTGAAGGTACACGCTGAATCACAGATCCATCCAAACAGGCCGCACCTCTGCACCCCTGAGGGCCCAGAGAGCGCTGTCATCAGCCTGTCCATCTAAGTGTGTGTGTGCGCGCGCGTGTGTGTGCATATGTGTGTGTGTGCGCGTGTGTGTGTGTGTGAGTGAGTGAGTGGGCCTTCTACAGCAGCCTCCAATCCAATCTCTATTTCATTCAATTATGATGGTGCAGGGCAGCGTCAGGCCAGGGCTGTGTTTGCCCTCCAGAGGTGCTGGTGTCTGCTGTGGCCCCAGTCCCATCTCTCACCCACACGTCCTGCACTCTTCACACACCTCGCACAGACACTGAGACTCACATAAACAAACTGTAATGAAACACGGCCCTCAGAGTATATAGCACGCAGGGGATAGAAGGTGCTCTTATGGTCTGGGCTTGGTTTTTGTAAGCTGGTGTTGCTGCTTCCACCTTCCATTTTATTCCAAAGTTATTTTATTTTATTATAGTTTATATTTACTTTTATTATTCATTGTTTTATGTTGCTCATTTCGCCGAAGCAAGTTCTTAGTTTGTAGATTTTGTTCACTGACAATGGCAATAACAATTTTTCTGATTCTGATTAGATGGTAACCTGGCACTAGACTGATTCATCAGCCGATTTTACTTCGTTTCACTTTGGACAAACTGTCTGACCTCACAGCCTTAGATTTCGTTTGCTTGACGGTAGGCGGGTACTTTTTATCATTTAACCAATCGCTGCCATTTGGTCGTGACGTATGTAATGCGCCGCTAACACTGCTAATGGGTATATTAAGCTTTTCCCAAATCCCGTGGGAAGAAGGGCAACAACGCCTTTCCCCTTGATGAAATTCACCAAACATTCTCCTGCTTTAAATCCTCGATCTCAGGAATCGCTGACAACACTGAATATACTGACTCTTCGCTGACTGACTGGTGCCTGAACTTGTACTTCCAGGGTTTTGCGAATTGTCTAGTGTATTCTGATTCTTGACCTAGTCGCTGGAGAGAAATGAAATTGAGCTGAGGCACTAGGTGGTGCCGGCCTGGCTAACCTGGCACAGCAAGATGGATTCTCGTGATCCTTGTGAGTTCACAAATTCACGAGAATCCATCTTAACATAGTCACATTATAAAGGTCAAATTTGCCCAGTAGTGGATGGACCAATTACATATCAGCACTGAGGTTTGAGCAGAAGCAAAAGCTGAGAGCCAAAACAAACAGATGCTAACAAACATACTTCAGACTATTGTAATGAAAATACAGACTATTCTGTTGAAAAATGTGCAGAATGTACTTTGTGCATTTGTAGACAGGGAAGATGTCTGTGCTTTTCTCTCAACTGGATGCAACAAAAGTTTCATTCTGCTTGTTCCTTTGTTGTGTAGAACTCAATTCTGTGCTACACATATTTTCAGTCAGGTTTTAAAGCATCACACAGAACTGAAACAGCCCTCTTCAAAGTCTCAAATGATCTTCTTTTAGCCACTGACAGAAGAGAGTGCTCTGTTTTAATTCTTTTAGATGTACGCCGCTTTTGATATCGTTGACCATGCGATTTTAATGAACGGCCTCAAAAACTGGGTTGGTGTCCAAGACTCTGCACTTGCTTGTTTTATTTCAATCTTTTAGACAGAACTTTTGCGACAACCATGAGTAATTTAACATCCTCCTTTGCCATCATTACCTGTGGTGTGCCATTTCAGGTCCCATTTTATTTTGTATTTATATACTCTCCCTGACATGTTATAGCCCGACATAGTGTGTCCTTCCATAGATATACCTCCCCTTAAGGCCAAACGACCCTTGAAGAACTTTATTTAAGCATGTATTTTAATGAATATGTTACCACTAGGGATGGGCATGATTAGTCGATTAATCGATAATTGATCATTAAGAATTTCATCGATTACGTTCATTTTAATCAACAAACCGAATGTAGGTTGCTGTGCGTAGCGTGACCAAACAGGGGTCCGTACATGTGCAGACTCTCTGCACTCAGAAGGAGCGAGACACAAACAGCCGGTCATTCTGCAACGTGCCGAAGCGCAAATGTGTATTTAACGATGACTTGTACAAGAAATTCCACACTTTCCGTTGCGTTCGGGACAAGTGGGAGGCCATGTGCACAGTGTACAAAGCAGCACATATGTTTCGGTGTCCAGTGGGAAATAGCTTTGTCAGGTGAGAGTCGCGCAATGCCCAACTTCCACCCCCCGTACGGTGTCCTGGTTTTGACAAGCGCAAATATGGTCACACTAACCTGTATTCCACTGAATCATGTCGCAACAGTGCACAACAGCTGTTTTTTTTTCCATTGCTTAATTTATGCAAATTAGCCATGCGGTTTTAAGTTTCGTTTCTGTGAGAGTTGCGCAAAGCTGCATTAAACACATTATAATCTCAAATGGGCTGATGTGGCTCTAGAGTGGTTACAGTTTATATGTCGTAAAGTTCAATTTATTTATGCAGATTAGTAGTGCAGATAGTAATAATAATGATGATTTTAATATAAAAAACAATAATGATTAATCGATAATCGTTGGGAGAATTAACGATCGGTTAAGAGAATGTAATCGAATGCCCATTCCTAGTTACCACAGAAACGATTTCTAAAGAGTTTCACTCTTAAATTCATTTCTCCTCTAAATCACAAAGCTACAAGTGGAACGTTGTAACATGTGCACGCTCCACTAAGAAGAGGTCAGCCCTTCGCATAACATCTGCTTGGCATTTAAAACATTAGCACTTAATTGAAACCCTTTATATTGCACTTGTTTAACCCTGGCATTTAGCGAAATTTAGGCACTCAACTCAACACAACTTCATACAGCGAGGAACATGGCCTGTCTTTGCCGGTATTCAAAGTAGTCGTTATTTATTAGCTTCATGAAGTGGGAGCTTAATAATGACTTGCTAAAAAGAACACACGGCTGCCAAATGGAGATGCGAGCCAGTGGTCTGTAACTAAACTTGAGGCTGAACCACCGGCTAATTGGTGGCTGGCATTTAGCTTAGCATTTTAAGACTGGAGTGGTAGCAGTTTGCCAGTAGCGTCTTCTGGTGCTAGCCTACATATTCATTGTCAGATGTCCAGAATTTTAAAACCACGTGGCACCAAAATGAACACAAGCACTTTTGTTTCCTGAAGGCAGCTCTCAGCTACTCCAGGATTCACGCTGGGAAGTGAGTGGAGGTGTTAAAGGTTGTGTGAAAGTTTTGGAATAAATTTGGATTTTGGAGTGATAATTTGTGATTTTGAGAATGGAAGAACAATGGATGGTTTTACAAGTGGGGGGTTTGAGTGGTACTTTATAAACTGTAAGAAACCAGGGAATATATAGTACGGTTATTTATTTTTGTGATGGATAATAGAGGGATGTAAAGTGCACTTGAATCGGCAGTCTTTCGTTTTAATGTATTCTTGAGATGAAATACTGTATATGCTCTTTATTTCTCAATATGATAAATGCTTTATGTATTTAAAAGAGTCCTGCAAATTTATACTCAAGTAAAAGTTTGTACAGTTACATGGCCAGTAATTAGAGGTGTGCAAAAATATCAAAATATCCATGTGTTGTGTGGTTTAATGTGATGACACAGTATTGATATCATGGGCTGCAGTATTGATATATCGTCAAGAGTGTGTTTAGGGGTTTAACGATATCCAAGTCTCACGATACGATCACGGTATGAACCTCATGGTACGATATTTACTGCGATATCGTAGGAAAGCTCACGATATGGTGAGGAGGCTCACGATTAGGGATGTAGCAATATCCAAATCTCTCGGTGCGATATTTTCATGATGTCCATTTCACGGTACGATATTTATTGCGATATATTGTGGCTATCAAAACTGTTAATATGCTACTTTGTCCTTTTAAAAATGCCTTGATAAGACTTAATCCAAAGAAAGAAGACTTAAAAGTGCTTAGAATTGTTATTTCTTCATGTAGTCTACACTGAAACGAAGCAAAGGATCATGGTCTATGTAGTTCCCTGTCTTTTTTTTAGCTATTGCTGCACCATAACTCTTAATTTAAGCAAAAAGACCTGTAATTCGATATATTGTGATGGTCCAGGATATTGTGAGAACTTTGACGATCCTTCGGTTATTGTTACATCTTTAATAAATATACCTGTGTTTTATGGCATACTGTGGAACATTCCAGGCAAAGCAGTAACATCTCCATGGAGACAATTAGGTGGCAGACCCTCAATCTGAACAGTTGTGTAGTGAATAGGGGTGGGCGATATCTCGATATTTTAAATATATCGAGATAGTTTTTAAACTCGATATGGATTCTGACATATCGTATATATCGATATAATGCTTATATTCAATTTTGATTTCGCCGCTTCGCTTGTTTGTCTTCTCTCTCGTCGCCTCTGCGTGTCCCCGCCTCCCTGATTTTGTTCGCTCGTGTCTCCTTCACTCCTCACTACCACCGTGAACGCCGAAAGTTGCTGCCAGTGAAAAGCTTCAAGCACCACAAACCTTTTCCACCATTTACAGACAAAACCATCAGCAGCACATCCTCATATTCCACCGAGTCGCGTCCTTTAGCCCAAAAGAAGCTAAACGAGCTGAGCTGCATGAGAAGTGCTGTTTATGCAAATGAGCCACGCGCTTAAGTTTCGTTTCTGTAAAATGTAAACACACGTGCGCAAAACTGCATTAAACACATTATTGTCTCAAACGGGCTGATGTGGCTCTAGAGTCGTTATGTTTTATATATTGTAAAGTTTAGTAATATAAAGTCTATTTATGCAGAAGATTTTAATTAATCTGTTGAAATGTAAATTTTACAATAGTGTTTGGAAACGTTGGGTTTGATCTGCAGTGGATTGTGGGATTAAACCTCAGAGCTCCTTACTGCTGGACAGAAACATGGATCTATTAAAATAAGGAACATCCTGAGCTTCTTCTGCTAAAGGAGCTCACGGTTATGGTTATGATTATGGTCTGGATAACAGAGTTAATGCAAAGATAAGCTTGTGTTGAGTTGTTTTATTTATGAATGAAAAGAAGGAAATATATATTATTTCTTTTATTTTACAGTTAAATTATTATTTATGTAATTTGTTTTTTTGTAATCTTAAATGTTCCTATGAACTGCCGACCTCTTACACTTCAATAAAAAAAAAAAAAGACCTTGTGGAATTTGGCAGATTTGTTTTTGCAGTTTTCAGTTTTAGGGGGTTATTTTTTCTTGAACATATATCGAGATATATATCGTATATCGAGATATAGCAAAATATATCGAGATATATTTTTTGATCCATATCGCCCAGCCCTAGTAGTGAACCTTTAAGTAAAGGTAAAAAGTATGTATGAAAAACACTAATCAAATTAAGACTTAATACAAATACTAGTTACTTTCACAGATTTTTAGCAGCATTTTAGGTCAGTATTGAATAAATTAAATAGATTAAAAGTGAAGTTGTGAGACAGCTGTGGACTGGGACTCATATGTAACAAATAAATACAATTGCATGGTTTTAATTTTACCCAATTATCAAAAATGTAACAAAAAATAAATAAAACAGGTACCAAAATCTCCTCAATTACAGTTTTAATCCAATATAATCATGAGGCTCATTACTTACTTCATTGCTTTCCTTTAATAATTTACTATTTTGCTCACCAAATTTGAGAAGTTTTAAACTATTCTTGCAGTAAGATTTTTGTCTGACCAAATATTTGCATCTCTTCCCACTCAGTTCAGCTCCTCACCAGCTTTACACAGAGTCTGTATCATGTGCTAATGTGTTCTCAAAGCCAAAGAATTTTGTGTAGCACAGACCCACAATCTGTCTCCCTTCATGGTTAACGTATAAATATATGTACATCTATACTGCACAATCTGAGAAGCAAACTGTTCTCTGAGAAAACTGATGCAATTTGGGGTTTAAATTTTTCACACCAACTATCAGGAAATGTTTCGCTTTCCAACTTCGCCGATACGAGAAGTACAGCGTCAAAAAATAAGCTCTAAGTCTAAAATTCTGAATCAAATGAAACGAAAATAAGTTTGAAGGCAGAGCTAAAGCAAAAACCAGGGATAAAGCAGAATTAAACTGGGATTTTGCAAACATTTTACTGGTTCTACATAATTACAGTTTAGGAATTGAACTAAAATGATAGAATTGTTAAATAAGTAATAATTGTGATGGTAAAATAAAGCAAATGAAGAAAAAATTTACAGTTCATTTGTAACTTTTTTAACAGAGTTTTCCACCAAAATATTACTGTTTTACCTTAAATCTTCCCGGGCCAAGTTATAGGTCAGATCTGTGGAGAGGCGTCACCACACAGTATGAAACAAAGATCATTATTATTATTATTTATTTATGTATTTTTAATTTTTTTTTTTATATAAAACCTATTAATATTAATTAAATATCTGCATTTCCAGACTGAGAGGACAAGCAGATGGCAGACCCAACCCTCCAGAAAAGAGAAAAGTTACATATTGCACCTTTAAAAGTGCAGTGACAGTGGAGAGAACAGAGCAGAAATTTAACCGTGGCCTCCATGGTCGTAGTTGGCTGTTCTTGTGGCCGACTGGCTGGCACACTGAGCAGCTTTTGGAATTTTTGAGATTTTCATGGATTTTTGACTTGGCATTTGGCTGTTTTGACTGGCTGGGAAGTGGAGCTTTTGCCGTTCAGGGGACGAAAGTTAAGGACTACTGGATTGTGTAATTTCAACAGTTTGTTTTTCCTGTACCCATGGCGACCTCACATGGAGCTACCCCTGAAATTCGACAGACTTTTTACGGCAAAAAATATGGCAAAAGATGTTTTAGGGAGAATGACGAAAAGAAGAGAGCGCTGAGTGAGGCTTAGGAGAGGCTTGTCTGTTGTGTGTCCAGACTGCACATCAGAGTCCTGCACCGGGTCGGGTACGAGACGGGTACGGGCAAATAGTTGCGGATTTAAACATTCTGGAATTTTACAGGTGGGTAGTGATTACCCATGGGTGGGTAAGGACTAACTCAAGACTAAACCAGGACTACACCAGGACTAATCTTGGACTTAAGAGAGAGAACCCCCCCAGCGAGAGAGAAAGTGCGATCGGGCGAAGGCAGCACTTACCTCTGTGCGCACGAAGATCTGTGCGCGCAGAGATCTGGTCCGGTCCTATCGCGGGCGGTCACCTGACAGTCTATATGGGTGCACCTCTGAGCCAGTCTCGACAGTGAGTCAAGGTTCAGTTCTAGTTTAGTCCTGGTTCAGTCCTGGGTTAGTCCTGGTTCAGTCCTTGCCGTGTGCAGCGCAAAGTTCCGGCATCTCAATCAATGTTTCTTCTGTTCAGTAAATAAAGCCTGTGAAGTTATGACGTATTTTTGACAGTCGAGTCACGTCTGTGAATTCGTATCTGTACTGAAGAAAGTGTAACCGTTTTATTTCATTTCGTGATTGTAATTCATGAAGTCGTAAAGTTTCAATTCGCATTCTGGTGGATGCTTCAGTTAGAATGCTTTTAATTTGTGTGTGATTTATCAGGGACACGGGTGGGTAACCATTGGAATGTTAACGGGTCCGGGTGGGTGCCTTTTTAACTTTGATAAAATCACGGGTTTACGGGTGGGTGCGGGGCTGAACTGCGCGGGTGTGGATGGGTGCGGGTCTCCAAAAACGGACCCGTGCAGAACTCTGCTTCACATGGCTCCACCTGGACATTGACAGAGGAGGGACACTTATATCCTGAGGGCTGTTACCCTCCTCACACCTCCCTGACACTAAACCTGCTGAGCTATTACTGTATTTCTCTGCTCAGTGTGCTTAAATTGTCCCTCTGGGGGAAATAAAATGACTGATTATTTACAATGAGTACAGAACCAGCACCTCAAGACAGTGTGATAGTGTTGTCCATTCTAGTCTTGTACAGTCCAGTGTGAGTATTATACCTCTGATGATGCAGACCAAGATAACAAGGACTCATGGGAGTTGTACTTTACTTACAACTTACTCAGTTCTTATCCAACTTCAAATGATAAAGGTCGCATTAGTGCTGCTCTGTTAAACATGCCTTATCTAACCGAGAGCTCTTCACTGTGTATGTTTGTCCTTCTGCTGCGATATCACTGCCCTCCCCAAACACCTGACCTCATGCCACTGTTTTTACACGGGATTGGTGCATACTAATTAACTCCCCATTGTTTACGTTTGAGAATGTTGTAGTCATACAAAGCATTCTTGTATTTAGCAAGAAGAGTAGATTTTTCCTCAACAGGTCTGAAATAAATAGTATTTTACTTCTATGAAATTCTTCTAGCTTCTAGCATTTCAAGAAAGGGCAAAACGCACACACAAAAAATGCATATTAATCAGTTTATTCCACAGTGTACCATGCGGTTAATGTGGCTTTGTTTTCCAATTTCCATACTCTATACACCTTCACTAGAATCGTTTGGAATCATGTAAATCTCTTCTAAAAAGTTAGTTTAGTTTTAGTTTTAATTTTTATAAAACTATCGCTTCATGACATCACAAGGTAACACAGAGAACTTTGAGATTTAGAAAAATTTTATAAAACACAACTCCAGGTATGTTTTTGAGGTAATATCATTCTAACAAAGCTTAAAGTTCACAAAAGTCAATTTTGCGCAATATAGGACCTATTCTGTTGTCAAAAATGTATGTATATGTTCTCCTCAGCAAGTTAAACCCTATTATTTTCATAAAGTTATACATTTGACAAGTTGTCTGTCTATTGCATTGGCATTACTTGTATTACTTTCAAATTGCAGTTCAGTGAAAGTTGCATAATGAGCACATGTTATTTTTGATGTTGGTCCGTCTGGTATTTGCTCAAATGTCTGGTACAGTGTGTGCTTGCTTCAGTGCTGCAAAACTGCAAAGAGCACTGCGCATTTCCGTACTTACAAATACTCATTTGTACCATTTAAGATCGCAGGGTTTCCAAGTGCTTTTAGCACCTTGGAGGACATCATTCACTTCTTTACAAATGTTTTGCAAACTACAGAAAATGGTGAATGGAAAAGACTGACCCACTGGCTATTGGGAAAATCTTTTACAAATGAGATAAAACAAATCTACAACTTTATCTGAATTTATTATTTTGGTAACACTTTATTTTAGAGTCCACTTATTAACATCTAACTACCTGCTAATTAACATAGTTGTAAATGGTTTATTTGTCATTCAGCCCTTATTAATGTCTAATTCCCCATAAGCTTATTCTGCTATTAGTTAGACATTTACAAACACTTTCCTATTAATACACTCCTTATTACTGCTTATTAGTATGATACTAGGCTATTTTTGCATATGATTTTTAATAAGCTTTTGGTAATACATGCATCACGAATTTCCGGACTTCCGGTCATTGAGCTGGGAAGGATCCTCCGAAAAAGTGAGCATCAAACCACCATGTTTGATTTCCGAGTGGGATGTGTCTATTGTCAAAGCCAGTCTTTTCAAGTCTTTTGAACCATATCCCTTTTATTTCTGGTTCTGATATTGTCATATTTTAGTTATGGGATTCGGACATCATAATTGTGTGGTTGTTGGATGTCCTAACAGCGGAAAACGGCTCAAGAAACGGGCTTCGGAAGTTTGCGAACTCCATAAGCGCAAAAGGGAATCAGACCTGTGTGACTGCAAACCTCCGATCAAACTGTTTCCCTTCTCAACGGAATTGAAAAATAGTGAAAGGCGAAGGCGATGGGTGGTACTGATACACTAGAAGTACCAAAAAGGTAACCTTTGTCTGCCTAAGAAATCATCCCGAGTTTGCAGCAAACATTCCGAATCCCATAACTAAAATATTACAATATCAGAACCAGAAACAAAAGCGATATGGTTCAAAAGACTAGAAAAGACTCGCTTTGTCTATAGACACATCCCAATGGGAAAATAAATATGGCGGTTTGATACTCACTTTTTTGTAAAATCATTCCCAGTATGCATTGCACGATGACCTGAAGTCTGAAATTCATGATGCATGTATAAGGATGTTGTTAAAGAGTAGTACTTATTTGCGCCAAAAGCTTATCAGAATCGTAATTCATGGATAAAAATGGCCTAGTATCATATTAATAAGCAATAATAACAAGTGTATTAATAGGAAAGTGTTTGTAAATGTCTAACTAACAGCAGAATACGCTTATGGGGAATTGGACATTAATAAAGGCTGAATAAATACTAATGAATGACAAATTAAGCATTTACAGCTACGTTAATTGGGGTGGGTAGTTAGATGTTAATAGGTGCACCCTAAAATAAAGTGTTACCATTATTTTTTGCCCAGCACTAATGTATAGTGATGGCAATTTAATCAGATTTGTCAGATTATCAGAACAGCTCTGGTTATCTGTTTGCTTGTTTCTTTTGTATGTGTGTGTTTTATCGTTTATGGACTGAGAACTGTTTTGGTTAGTCAAATCAACAATGTTTTGGAAGCCTTCCTACTTTATGGATGTTTTCATGCTCTAAAAAATACTCAGTATTTTCAAACCACATATTTTTGTTGATTTCTCTCTGAGCACAGATAGTTCTTGATTCCGGCCAGTGCATTTGGCTCAATCCCCCTCCACTCCTCCCCTCCCTCACATCAGCAGCACCTCTGGCTCTTGAGGGATCTTTGGGCTGGTCTCACCGACAGATGGTCAAGGTCGAACCAAGCACACATGGCTACATCAAACCAGAGCCAAAATACACACTCCTGCCTCCAATGTCACATCAGAGGTGATCCAGCCCTTCTCATTCTCACTTCAAACTCTTTACTTGGAAAAAACTTTGAACTAAAAACAAATAACCAATATAGTTATAGAATTGAAATTGATTAAAAGTCCGATCACATTTGTCTAGACTCTATGGGAGAGCTGAGCAAACCTGACATTCTCCACACAGCTCCTCGAGGATTCACAGCTAAAAGTTCACCTGAATTATGTATTATTGCCAATACCAACAAGAGCTAAGCCTTTTTCAATCCGAATATTTAGACGTTAGCTGGCGCTGACTCTATCCTAGTGCTATGGGCATTTTACATTCATGTTTCATAGTTATGGGTCTGTGTAGCTACCAGATGCCTACAGGGTACAAAGTAGAATCTCCTGCAGCCACGTGAGCGAAATCTGATTAAAGATGAGTGAACATTACCTTGCATGGGAATGACTTTAAGGTATAATAAATAGATACAGATCAGGGAGATTCCGCCTTAGCGCTCTAATAAATCTGGACGTCTGGTTTACTTTTCACCTTATATCATCAAAATGGGTCTCTGGAGATGTTTGTGAAAAATATACTGTAGACCTGTAACTACTGTCGTAAAATCAAAATCAATCTTTCAATCAAAATGTTCCAACAATGATTATTGTGCATCCTTTTTTATCCTGACGATATTATTATTTTTTTGTCCCATTCCTACTGCAGCCAGGGGTTTGGTGAGTATTCGGTATGGGCATTACATTTTCAATTAAATTTTCTTAATCGATCGTCGGGAGAATTAACAATGAATTTTCAATTACTTATTAATGTTTTGTAATAATGATGATAATTTTAATATTACTGTTACTAATCTGCATAAATAAAATTAACTTTACACATATAAATCATAACCACTATAGAACCGCATCAGCCTGAGATTATGTGTTTAATGCAGCTTTGACACATTTGTTTACGTTTTACAGAAACAGAACTTAAAACTGCTCTTAGCGCAGCTCTGCATTTAACAGTTATTTCATTCGCTTTATTTATTTTGGCTGCTGTTGTGATGAAAAGACTGAAAAGTGTTTGTCTTTTGGACACATGTGCACTCAACTTCATGTTGCAGTAACCGGGATACCGCATATATATGCACCATGACGAAACTGGGATACTTAAAAAAAAAAACAAGATACTGATGTGCATGTAAACACTCTCACTGAGTGGTACAGTGATCTCCAGGGAGGTACTGGCCGAAATGTGGGACTGTGAGGCTGCAACTCCATTGTTTGTGTCAGACGTAGCCTAGTCTCCTTACGCTACACTACACACAGCAACGTACATTCGGTTTGTCGATTAAACATGATCGGTGAAATTCTTAATGATAAATTTTCGATTAGTCGGCTAATCATGCCCATCCCTAGTGAGTACATCTATCTGTACTCAACCAAGCTCAGCGAGGGAATTCTGGAGGTTCTGAGTTTTCACAGGAAGTATGTGTCCTTAAACTCAAAATGACAGTATCAGTGGTGGGTCAAGTGTATTGAGCTCTGAAAGGAGAGAGACGACCTGAATAGTCCGGATATCTCAAATTTGTGCGAGAGAAACTAAAGACATCTTCTAATGTGTTTTGATGAGGGACCAACATCCTGTTTATTTTGGAGAAATAAAGAAGTATTGACCGTATGCTGCCTTGCACACTTTTGTCACAAATGAGACTGAATCATGTTTTCTTTGTGGTGGAACTACCGGGTAAGTAGGAATTTCACTCCACTTTCTGAGAATTCAAGAAAAGTTTCTGTGAAAGACAAGTACGATATAAAATCTGATATAAAGTAGGTTGATTTGTGTACACTGCAAAAAACAAAAACTAGTCATCTTAACTAGTAGTTAAGATGACTTGAATTAAGAAAGTTTTATCATGAACTGAGTAAATTTCACTTGACAAATAAAATTATCTGCCAGTGGAATAAGACTTTGTACTTAAAATATTAAAATAGATCTTGCTCCACTTATAAGAAAAACAACAACTTTCTACAATGAAAATAAAATCGAATGTTACTTGAATCAAGAAAACCACATTTACTCCACTGGTAGATAATTTTACTTGCCAAGTTGAATCTACTGAAAGGAACATTTTCGTAATTTAATTGATTTTAACCTACCTAGAAATTGTTTTTTCCAGTGTAAAATCTTCAGTGTTCATGTCACCGACAACTCAACACTGCAACGTTTCTCTGGGAGGCTTAAAAACAGCTTTGTCGTCCATATAGAACCATTTGCTGTCAAGATAGGCGGCCCCATGCAAAATAATACCACCCCAATGATGATGGCGACGCCCACGGCAACTTCGGGAAAAAGGTGATCTGAAAACTCCGAGCGGTGACTTAAAAACAAGCACTAAACTTTTCTGACCGAGAATTTGCCACGTGTTCATCTTCATGGAATTGTAACTACTTTGCTTGCAAGTTTTGCGTATTTATCTCCACCTAAACAAGCAGGTGACATCACAAAGATACAGATCTGTGGAGAGGCGAGCCTGCAGTGCATCTTTAAACTCTCCAAGTCATTTCCAAAAACTCATAAGACATAACACTGCACCATGTAATTGGAAGCTTCCATTTGCAGCAGATAAACCCAAGTCTCCTGGAGCATTTGGACGCGCTGATGCAGTCTTGACTCATTTTCCCTGGATTGTTTATTTCTAATGAGTAACCGGCACTTACATGTTTGTCTGGCCTGTTATGTGATACTGTGTACATTTAGCACTTGAGAAGATGGCCCATATTAGAGCTGTAAGAGAGCGAGGATGCAGGAAGATGACTGTACATGCCCATAAGTGACTCATTAGGCCTTGTTTATCTCCACAGCCAACACCCTGCTCTGTGCTACAGCAAGAAGGGTCCTACAAATGGATCCTACATCATGTCCATATCCGGTTTCTAATTGATTACTGATTGTGTAATGAGGGAGTAGTCGCCATTATGGGTTTGTCTGCATGACTAACTTTTTGTCATTAAACTCAATTTTCTGGTGTTTGGTCATATTTGTGCAAAATTGTTGAGACGCAAAACTCATATTGTACTAATGGGTTGTTTAGGCTGAATATTTCTCTCAAACTGAAACAATTCTGTGTTTTTAAACTCCATACACCTTCACTTGAATCATTTGGATGACTTCATTGTTGTAATTGCCTGTATCTACTGAACTGAAGGTAAAAAGTTTAGCTGTTAACTTGAAAACTACAACTTCATGACATGACAACGTGAAACAGAGTGTTTTGAACTTTGGAGATGTAGACTGACTAATACCAAATGGTTACACAAACATGTGAATGAAACAAAACACAACTCTAGGTATGTTTTTGATGAGGTAACAACATTATAACATGGAATAAAGCTCACAAGAGTAAATTTTGTGTAATACAGGACCTTTTATCAGTCTGATGTAATCTTTATAGACAGTAGCTCTCCACTAGGAATGGGCATGATTAGTCGATTAATCGATCTGATCATTAAGAATTTCATCGATTATGTTCATTTTAATCGACAAACCGAATGTAGGTTGTAGGGATGGGCATGATTAATCGATGAATCGATAATTGATCATTAAGAATTTCAGCGATTATGTTAATTTTAATCAACAAACCGAATGTAGGTTGCTGTGCGTAGCGTGACCAAACAGGGGTCCACATGTGTCTCTCTGCACTCAGAAGGAGAGAGCAGACGCAAACAGTCGGTCAGTCTGCAACGTACCGAAGCACAAATGTGTATTTAACGATGACTTGTACAAGAAATTCCACGCTTTTTGTTGCGTTCGGGACAAGTGTGAGTCCATGTGCACAGTGTATAAAGCAGCACATATGTTTCGGTGTCCAGTGGGAAAAGGCTTTACCAGGTGAGAGTCGCGCAATGTCGATGACGAGTCCCCACCTCCCACCCCCCGTACGGTGTCCTGGTTTTGACAAACGCAAATATGGTCACACTAACCTGTATTCCACTGAGTTGAGTCGCATCAGCGCACAAGAGCCGTTTTTTTTCTTCACTTAATTTATGCAAATTAGCCATGCGGTTTTAAGTTTCATTTCTGTGAGAGTTGTGCAAAGCTGCATTAAACACATTATAATGTCAAACGGGCTGATGTGGCTCTAGAGTGGTTACAGTTTATACGTCATAAAGTTGAATTTATTTGTGCAGATTAGTAGTGCAGACAGTAATAATAATGATGATAAATTTGAACATAAAAAACATTAATGATGAATCGATAATCGGTCGTTAATTCTCCCGACGATCGATTAAGAAAATTTAATCAAATGCCCATCCCTACTCTACACCCCCTTCCAAGTAGCTCGCCAAAGGATTTCTGAATCATACGTATTGCGCTAACTAAAATTTTATTTGATTAAATGCCTATTACCATTGTAAGTGTATCATTCTGACGCCTCTGTGCACTAATAAATGAATAATAGTTGTGTAAATGCTTTAAAGATCTCAAACTGTTCCCCATCTATGGCTCTTATATTTACTCCATTTCTTGAGACTGCTAAAATGAAGAGCTCTCTGGCATTTTTGTTTTGTCAAGGTAACTCACCAGAAGAAAAAGGTTGGAGACCCCTGCCTTAGAGTCACAAAATCCCAGTCTGCCACCATGTGTATTAAAGTATTAAAGTTATCTTCTCAACAACAATTCAAACTTGAAGATGCGCTATCTGCAACGTTTCTCGTGAGGGTACGCTGCCTGTGTTTCCATGGTTATAATCATGTTTAATGCCACACTGTGTTGCGTAGAACAACTTTAAGATTGAATTGAAAATGTGCATATTCAATTTAAAAAGTAAAATCCAATAAATATCCATACATTTGGGAACTATGATTAAAGGTCCTAGGAAAATTGATTCTGGTGAGCTTTAAGCCATTTTACAACGTTATTACCTCCTCAAAAACATACCTGGAGTTGTGTTTTGTTTCATTCACACATGTTTGAGCAACCCTTTAGACCAGGGGTGTCAAACTCATTTTGGTCCGGGGGCCGTATACCAACCTACTTTGATCTCAAAGGGGCCGGATCAGAAAACTCATGTCATATAAACCCCAAAAATAACAATAACTTCAAATATTTGTGCAGAGAAACGCAAATCTATTACAGAAATCTTTTTTTAATTGATGAACTCTTTCTTATTATAATATTATGAACAACCTGAAACTTAAAGAAAAATACAATTTCAACACAATGTTTTAACAATAACTTGTTTGCAAACAGGAATAAGTCAATTTTTCTTGGAAAATTCCTACACTCAGCGTCCACTTTTCTCATTTGGACATTTTGTTGATGAGGGTGTCACTGTCAACAGTCAAAACGATCGTCCTTTAAGAGCGTTTGGAAAGAGACAAGTCTTCATTTGTGCTGCTCTGGTGGGAGGGGCCACGTACAGAGACACTGGAGACGCTGCTGTGATAAACACCACAGAAAATTAACAATATTTTAATAGAAAATATAATTAAAATATTTTAGTAGAAAATCACCCAAGAGCCACATTAAAGGTCTTGGAGGGCCGGATCTGGCCCCCGGGCCTTATGTTTGACACCGGTGCTTTAGACTGTCTACATCTCCAAAGCTCAAAATGCTCTGTTCTACCTTATGACGTCATGAAGCTGTAGGTTTCATTTTTAACAGCTACCTTTTACCTTTAGTTCAGCAGAAATAGGCAATTCCAGAGCTGAAATCATCCAAAAGGTGCTGATGAACGTGGATAGAGTTTAAAAACACAGTGGAGCACTTCCTGTAAGCGTTTTCAGTCATAGATCAGAAAATAGAGTAGCATAGGCCCTTTAATCACTGCAAGTACATACATATAATTAGCTGCACATAGATATATGGCTACGTCATGCACAGAACCATCTCTCACTTTCAAATCATCATGTAATTGCCATTTCTAATCTTTCACATTTACCATCTTAATTAGCGATATAAATCATATCTACACTTGTATATCAGGCCCTCTTTGTCACCACTAGAGGCCGCCGTGATGTATAACTGGTGACAAAGCCAAATGATGCTATCAAACTGGCCTCCCTGGTCAAATGAGCCAAATTTGATCAGGTCTCTTCCTCTCACAGAGCTGTCTCTAACGCACACCGAGGTGCCATCGCTTCTTACAGGACGGCACTGAATACTGAAGCTGCTACTAAAACGGGAGAAATATTACAATTGTATTACTATGCGTAGCTAATGCACCATTTGATTTGATAGCGAGCTGTTTGTCACTGCTTGTATTTGCGTCTCTAATGCAATGGTCCTGGGCATTTCCTCCGCAAATAAGTGACATAATCTGTTTTGTCCATGACTGGTGTTTTTCATTGGAGATTTGATGCGTGTAATCACAAAGCACAAATAAACTGGCATACAGAAGTAACCCAAATCTGCAGTCTGTTTGGTGATACTTGAAGAGGAGGTGTAGCATATAATGTAATACACTGGTACAATTACAGCAAGGCCACAAATGAAGGGAAGCCAAGAAATAAACAAGCTTAAAGGTGCAATATGTAATAGAACAATAACCAAAAATATTGTGATACTGTATCGTCAAAAGTCTCACAATAATATCGTGGATTGTCACAGTATATCAGATTACAAGTTCCTTTGCTTAAATGCATGGTTTTATAGTAGAAACAGTTTATAAACATCGGAAAGTACATATGCCATGATTCATTTCAGCGCAAACAACATGAAGATATATAATTTTTACCTGAATTCTTGGGATTATGACGTAAATAATTCAAAACCAAAATCTTGTCAAGATATTTTAAAAGCAAAAAAGTGACCCATCTACAGTTATCTTAGCCTCTTCAAAATATCGCAATAAATATTGTACCGTGATAATAACGTACCATAAGATTTGTATATCATTACATCCCTATAATGTAACTTTTTGGTTGGGGGTTCATCGCCTCCTTGTTTCTTTGGATATGTCACTGCTCTGCCTTGAATGTACCACAGTATGACATTAAACAGTTCTACTTTACATTTACTCAATTAAAGTTTGTTTTATAACTCAAAAATACTTTGAAAAACAGGCATCCTGACCTGTAACTTGGTCTAGTTTGGTCTCCATGAACATAGAAAGGTTTAATACCATACTGTGAAACATTTAAGACAAAGCAATAATATCCTCATGGTGAAAAACAGTTACACAATGCACCTTTGACTTATACTCTAGTGATGATACATCCGGCTCCTTTATGGAATCTGAATCTTTTGGATCTGTTCATGTTGAAGAGCCCTTCAAAAGACTTGTTTTTTAATATTTATTCACATGCCTGAAAGTGAGAACTCATTGTAACAACAAACTAACCACAGAAAGAAATGACCAAGGCTCAGATTTATTTAAAAAGGTTCAAACTGCAAATGAGTGTGTTTACCCTTTGAAATGATGCATGATTTAAATAAAACACTGCACTACAATAATAATGATTTAAAAAACAAACTGTTATTATGATACTTCTGTGCTGATTATTGTGTTGGTTCAGTGTTAATCAGTAGAAAAATGCATACAAATTAAAAAGAAAAAGATTCAATTCTTTTAAAAAATAAGATTTGACTGGTTCCAACCATTCAAATTTAGGACCTGTTCATTAGAGCCGACTCTTTCACAAACATCACAACCCTATTGGCGCTGAACGATTTTAAGAAAACATCGAATTGCAATTTTTCTGGAAGATATTGCGGTTTTGATTCGATTAAGTTTCAGTGCACATGAACATTTGCGAACATCACAGAAACTTACGTCATACCAGAGTCCTGCACCTACGATCTGACGCTGGATGATAACTACAAGTCAAAAAACTACAAGTAATAATGTGTTTAAATGCAGCTTTGCGCACATTTGTTTACGTTTTACAGAAACTAAACTTAAAACCACATGGCTTATTCGCATAAACTATAATCACTGAAAAACACAGCTTGCTTCTTGTGCTGCTGATGCGGTTCAGCTTCTGTCGGACTGAAGGACACGACTCACGAATCTGTGGAATATGTGTGTTCTTTCTGTGACAGAGGATGTGCTGATGATGGTGAGTCTGTTCTGTTCTGTTCATGTTAAACTTTACACGAACACTAGGTTTAAATCCTCGCCTCGTTGCATTGTGGGGGTGAATTACTTTGCGGTGCGTAGATCTCGACGCAGATCCATAAATCCATAAACTTGGGCTTTTAGGAGCACAGCAAAAAAACATAGCTTTGACGCTCCAAAAATCGTTCTAAAATTCTAAAATTCATAAAAATCATTTTCGGTCCAAAATGATAGAATGTTCAGCCCTAATCACTTTTATACTCAGTGGAGATTATTTTAATTTATCTGCCACATGCTATGGAGAGCCAAACCAGCTCACTGTAACTGAAAAAAAAAAAAAGGATAAGTTTAATGCCATACGGTGGAAGATTCCAAACATAGCAAGAGACCTCCATAAAACAAAACAACCTTCAGCTGAAAATTTACAGTGCAAAACCAGAACTAAATTACAGCTAAACCAGGATATCAACATGACGGTATTTAAAATTGTTTGTACGGCAACTATTACTGATTCAGTCATTCTTGCAAACTACTTCCATTAACCTTTTTGGAACTCATTTAGAGAGTTTATATACAACTAATTTGAACAGTATGCCAAATAGCACTTCATTTGTATTTGTTTATTATCCAAACAAACCGGTGACGGTCTATCCATGGGTTTCAGAATGCTGACAAACTAGGACTGTTGCCATTTACAATTTAAAAACTATTTATATTTAATGGGAAAGTCCTCAAGTTGTTAACAGGAAGTAAAACTCATGAATACTGTAGATTACAAGAGCTGCACTTCATATATTCACAAACACACTCACATAAAGACAGTATCGTGAACAGCGGGATCGAAACTCTCAACCTCCCAAGTATTGCACAAGCTCCCTTTACCCCTTCTGATGTTGCGTAACTGTAAACCCCTGATCTTTCTCCTCTATACCACAATAAATACATTCCTGGCCCCAGCACACTTGAACACATACATTTTCAGCCTGTAGCATGTTGTAAGTGATAAATGGCTGTAACCTTAGAGCAAGCCTATTACAGACGCTCACTATTTCATTAAATGATAAACTATCGGCACAGTGCTTATCACCTGTTGTGTGGAAATGGAAAATGACATGAAGAATGGCCACCCTGTTGTTTGGTTCAGCGTCGAGGCTCCACTTGAAGGAGACAGATTCAGAAGTCGTGCAGTGGGGTCTTAATAAAATAAAGGCTTTTACGTTGAGGCTGCTGGGTCAGGCAACACAATGTCTGAATTAGATCATGATTGTTATTACAGTTATTCAAGTTTTCTTATGAAAGTGTGCAGTTAGATTTGAATACGCCGATAAGAGAAGCAGTAGGGCTCGGTATCATTAACAAGTTGGCGATACGATACATACCTCGCTACACAGGCTATGATTCGATATGCATCTTGATACAGTGAGCTTTTGATTCAATATGATATATTTCAAGTCGATTTGATGTCTCCTGGGCGCCTTCCTTGGGAGGTGTTCCGGGCATGTCCCACCAGGAGGAGGCCCCGGGGAAGACCCAGGACATGCTGGAGGGACTATGACTCTCGGCTGGCCTGGAGGAAGTCTGGGAGTCCCTGCTTAGGCTGCTGCCCCCGTGACCCAGCCCCGGATAAGCGGAAGAAAATGGATGGATGGATGTGATACGGTTCAATAAAAAAAATATCATGGCTGGATGGATACTAAAAGTCTTTGTTAAACCACTTCTTGTGCAAAGTTCATATGAAACACAAACATTTTAATCCTCAAATCAGTGAAAATATCAAATGTGTTGAATTTTTTTTTCTTCTAAACAAGCAACAAAATTGTAGCTGTAACAAAATACTTTAGTAATATATATCAAAAAATACTCTTGGCGATATACTGATACAGCAGCCCATGATATTGATACTGTATCATCACATTAATCAATAGTTTTGCACACCCCTAAGAAGCAGTATAGATTCTGTACCAAATTTTGAACCATGAGTGAAGAACATGGTCTTTTAAGATTAGTCTTCAATTTAGAGTATTGAAAAAATATGTAAGTTTCCACATAAAGGTTATGGGATATCTGATTTTCAAACTGTGAAAGGAAGAAGTAGGTCTTCAAACCCATGACTCTATGGCAAAAGGAAGACACTGGGAAACTTTGCATAGCCCTGGAATGTCACTTATTGATCAGTTCAGTTTGTCAAACATGGATTGGATCAAAAAAGCACTTGGATGAAGAATAGGCCTTTCTCTACGAATGAGCACTGCAGAGCTGGCCCTTTGCCCAGCAAGATGGATTCTCGTGATATTTGTGAGTTCACAAACTCACAAGAATCTATCTTGGCAGGTTTCCACTGACGCGATAGGACCTGCCTGCTGGTTGGCCGATCAAGGTTAGGTTAGGTCTGGATGTGCAAGCGGTGCATCGCCCTCATGGTGTATTTTGACACAGGTAAAAAAAAATAAATTAAATCACACAGGCGCACAGCTGGAAGTGTGGAAGTGGGCACCAGGGAAGCGGGCACGTGCTTGCGTATCTACATGCGTTTGATTGAAGACCAATGTGGAAATAAGTGGCTTATGGCGTGGGTGGCAGTGTATGTGAACAAGAACCGACCCAGTGATGAAGTAAATAGAACAAAGTGTGGTGTGCACTGAAGCTGCTCCACACAGCGCACATGTGAATACACCTTTCATTGTAAGCTCAGAATCCAAGAAAAGTCAAGGTAAAAGAAAAGAAAAGAGAAAAAACAACAAACAAACCCACACACAAAACATCATAATTATCTCATGTGTCTGAACATAAAAATGACAAAATGTGTTGGGAAAAAAGCACACATTCTGTAAAGGGAAATAGTGGGGCAGTTGGTTAAGCCTGTGCTGTAACTGGAGGGTCAGTGGTTTGAATCTTTCCCAAGAACATACTGATGTTGTGTCCATGGGCATGGCACTTTACCATTTTGTATTTCTAAATAGTTCTATTCTTTGTCGTATAGTAGTAGTAGTAGTAACAGTAGTAGCAGTACCAGTAGCAGTAGTAGCAGCAGTAGTAGTAGCAGTAGTAGCAGTAGCAGCCATAGCCGTAGCCGTAGCCGTAGTAGTAGTAGTAGTAGTAGTAGTAGTAGTAGTAGTAGTAGTAGTAATAGTAGTAGTAGTAGCAGTAGTAGTAGCAGTAGTAGTAGTACTAGTAGCAGTAGTAGTAGTAGTAGTAGCAGCAGTAGCCGTAGCAGTTGTAGTAGTAGTAGTAGTAGTAGCAGCAGCAGAAGCAGTAGTTGTATTAGAACCAGTAGCAGTAGTAGTAGTAGTAGTAGTACTAGCAGCAGCAGTAGCAGTAGCAGTAACAGTAGTAGTTAGTAGTAGTTAGTAATAGTAGTAGTAAGTAGTAATATCACCCCTGAACATTCTAACATGCATTTCACATTGAAAAGGAGGTGAGGGCAAAAGACATGGCCCGAGATACAAACGCCTTGAATCAAAGCAAGTTTAAAGTAAACATGAGACAAACTGATGAAACACAACTTCAGATCAGATTCAAAAACAAATCTTCACTTGAGAACCTGGGCCTGGCTGCTTTGGAGATAGACTTGAATGGCAGTTTGGTCCTGGGCGCGTTTGAAGTGCTCTGGTGACAGCCTGCGGAGTGGAGCGGGCACTTTGAATCCAAAAGTGGTGATCTTGAACTGACCAGGAGCCACGCATGATCTGAGCACCGACGCCTGGCTCATCGTCAAGTCCGAGGTACACAAGAGTCCAGCTGCTATTGGAAAAAAAGGGAAAAAAACATCTGAAAATGTGGTAAGCAGGAGAGGAGAGGGACTGGAGTTGAAAATGTGATTGTGATGCAAGGTGACGAGGACTTGAAAAGGTGGAGTAAGTAAACTGAAGAAAAAATTGGTACTAAAACTTGTGTCGAAACTAGATACAGATTATAGCAAGTATCAGTCCTAAAAACGTCATATTCACAGGACACAAATTAATCTTAGCCATAGATCACTATGGAACCAAAGGCCACATGGTAATCCAAAAGGAAGTACTACGATTTAGACCCTGTTTACACTAAGACGGATCCGTGTATCACCGTATCAGCGTATTGGAAACAATCTGCGTCCACACACATCGTTTCTGTATCCGCAATCAAAGCGTTCTCTGTCCACACAGAAACGCAAAACCACCTGAAACGCTAGTCACGTGATAGGCTGTGGTCACGTCTTCACGACGTCCTGACGACATGTGAGCAGTAAAAACAAGGAAGTCTGAAGTTGCAGCAGCTGATTTTCAGCCGAAGGAGATGGCAAGTGTAAAAACAGACCAACGATGAGGTTCCGTTGTTACTTGGCATAACACTGGATTTTAAGATGAGCATGGCGGCTCAGAGTGTAGACTGACTCGTTTCTGTGTCCCCAAACCTTCCCTATCCACACAGCTTTGAGCATATTTGTTTCTGTTTTACAGAAACGAAACTTAAAACCACATGGCTAATTTGCATAAACTATGCGCTCAAAAAACAGTTCACTATTGTGCGCTGATGTGGTTCAGCTTCTGTCGGACTAAAGGACACGACTCAGTGGAATATATGTGTTCTTTCTGTGACAGAGGGATGTTCTGCTAATGGTGAGTTTGTTCTTCTATGGCGTTGGAGATAGCTCATGTTAAACTTTTCAGAGATTATAAAGTCTATGCGTACGATCATACACCGTTTATATGAATGGACATATATTCTACTTTCTTAGCGTTTTGGCACTGAATTAGCTACGTCACGGCGCATAGATCTACATCAGCGTATCAGCGTTTTCGCAGAGCCAGATTAGATCTGTACTCAAATGAATTCATGGGAGCTGGTGGCACCAGATTGTTCCGTCTCTGCAGCCATTTTCAATCGGATTAGTGTGGACGAATACTGCATCCGCAACGAAAACGACTTGAATACGTACTACTGTGGACAGGGCCTCAATATTGAAAATCAGATTCTATTGTATAAATAAAGTCTTGAGTACTGAGTCCATTATCGAAAGTGAGTTTGACTAAGGATGTAACAATAACCAAAATATTGTGATATCGTAAAAGTGTCTCTCCAAGTGTTAATCCATTCACACTTTACAATCCTAAATTTACAAACTTTGCACCAAAAGCACCCAGACTTCTGCATACAGGTTCCATGCTGCTGGTCCCGTTGCCACAACAACAGGGTTTTATGTCCGGGTCACGTCTTCACCACAGTTTGATTTATGTTTTTTACTTTTTCATAATAATAATAATAATAACAATAATAATAATAAAGTTTGATATAGCGCTTTTCTGGACACTCAAAGATTCTTTACAGAACATTTTTCAGTCACTCCACACTTGGTAGTGGTAAGCTACTATTGTAGCCGGAGCTGCCCTGGGGCAGACTGAGAGAAGCGAGGCTGCTCCATCAGCCACTCCGACCACCACCATCTGATCTGACGGGATCAGGCTTTGACTAGCCGGTATTTTAACTGTGGAAAAATAAATGGACTAGATTACAGTAGCGTGCAGTGACTTCATTGGGTTTGGGTATTTTTATGTAAACTACATTGTAAATTAGTATATTTATTTTTACTCACATTAATTGAATGTACACAGAGCCATTTTGGAATCAAATTAGAGCAGCCTCGACCATAGAGTTTATTTGACACTCTGTTTGTACAGGCAGGGCTATTTGTGTCTACCTTATTTAAGCAGCTGAGTATTCAGGATTATTATTATTGATGAAAAAATCATTCCTGCAAAGCAATAACATCTGTGCAGATAAAACTGAATCAAATGTATCCTGTCCATGTGTTATTCTCTACACAGATCTGACTTGTATATAATATCTCCATGGAGACAAGTACTCGCTGTACCCTTCACTAGAAAAGTTACATAGAATATCTTTAATAATACAAATTAGGGATGTCCCGATCACCTTTTTTTGCCCCCGAGTCTGAGTCCGAGTCATTTGATTTTGAGTATCTGCCGATACTTGAGTCCCAATCCGATACTTCTATAAAAATTATTAAATGAACTAAGAGCAAAGAATAAGATCCAGCATGTGTGGGGGATCACATTGTATTGATTTCAATGTGTAGTATTTGGGCTGAACTTGTGAAAAATCAAATGTCCAGAAATTTTATTTTATTAACTTTTACCATGCACCATCATTGTTGACAATCTTGACTTTTCACAGTCTGGTCTTAGAATGTGTAACTTAGTAAACTTAATGAACTGGACAAAACAGGAACCAGACCAGAATCAGATCAGACCTGAGTCTAGACTCTGCACAATCTACAGTTTGTATATTTGATATTATATGGAAGACTGTGCATTATATTTGAAACATTTAGGCCAGTCTATGAAATCCAAATAATACAAAATCTTACCAAATAAATACAAGATGACAGAAGCCCCACAGCCTCTCTCCCCCACACGCCACCACATCCACAAACCCACAGTGGAGCGCGCATCGCAACATCAGTCCCACCGCTCTATAGACACACCGCTTTTCCCACCCTCCCCGCCAAAAGCATTAACTCCGTTGCGCAACATGCAAACAAACCGCACCGTGTGACGACGCCATCGGCCGCACAGGTGTGAACAGGGGCCACGGAACCACAGGGAACAGCGCCCAAATGTCCCAGCGTTAGTGCACCGCTACTACAGCAGCTGCTGGGACAGACAGACGGGCTAACTGGACGTCCCTGAGCAAATCCCGCACCTCAGAAAAACTGTTGTATCCTGTACGTCCTGTGTGTTATATGCGTATATTATTAATTCGATACCTGATCGGACCATAACGGCCGAGTCCGGATCGAGTCCGGAGTCACGTGATCGCCACCAATTGATCACATGATCGGCGCCGATCATGTGATCGGATCGGGACAACCCTAATACAAATAACTTAAAAAAAAAAAAAAGTCCGACCCAAAGCTCCCCATTATTGTTGATCCTGCAGCTGTACTTGTGATTACTGTCTGTTTGTTGGACTGACCAAGATCTCTGGCTCATATTGGATTCAGAGGAAGACAAGAGTCCAGCTGGGGTCTAAGGAGCAGCTGCTTTTCAAAAGTCTGGAAAAACAAAGTAAAGAGAAAGAGAGAGAGAGAAAGAGAGCGGCCAGGCCAAACACAGGGCGAAGAATGGAGATAGGATCATGATAAGAGGAGATGAGGACTTCAAAGGTGCTCTCTGTTCAGATGGGTTTAAGCCGAGTTTAAGAAAGTAGTTTACACCACATCATATGTTAGAACTAGGGGTGTAACAATAACCGAAATATCATGATATTGTATCGTTAGAGTTAATATCATGGGACATCACAATATATCGAATTTCAAGACTCTTTGCTTAAATTACGAGTTATGGTGCAGCAGTAGCTAAAAGACAGAGGGAACTACATAGACCATGATCCTTTGCTCCATTTCAGGGCAGACTACAAGAAGAAATAATAGTTCTAAGCACTTTTAAGTCTTAGTCAAGGCATTTTAAGAGGAAAAAGTAGCATATTAACAGTGTTGTTAGCCTCCACAATATATTGCAATAAATATCGTACCGTGAGATGTATATCCTTGTATTATCGTATTGAGAGATTTGGATATTGTTACATCCCTAATGGTGAGCATTCATCACAATAAATCTCATACCGTATCATGAGACTTGGATATTGTTACACCGCTAATGTTAATGGAGTTGAATGGGAAATTTAAATATTTTTGAATAGTTTTTATTTATTTTTTTATTGGAAACAGCTAACGTAACAGTTTTTTTTAGAATAAAGAGATAATGGAATGTGTTTAACAACATGCTTTTCCCAGTAATTTCCTCAATATGACACCAAGTCCACTACAACAGATCTTTGCTCCACCTCATGAACTCCATACATTAAATGTGCAGAAAACTAAAATATAAAATATGTCATCGTCATCGTAATCAACTTTATTCTGGACTCATGGTACATTTTTAAAACAGACAAGGACAGTGACAATACAAAACAATAAACATTTATGAGTTTAAAAGACAACCACACCAGTGTCTCCACATACTGGACAGATATCGAGTTGCACTGAATCTTATAATTGTGAGTGACATTATTATAAAACTGTACTTAACTGTGTATTTAAAATTATTTAAAATTTGATGAAAAAATATTTAATTGATGTTTTACCTGCTTGTTACTGCTTAGTATCAATTGTGACGTTTTATTCTGGACTAGGGATGTAACAGTAACAGAAATATTGTGATATTGTATCATCAAAAGTCTCACAATAATATCATGGGCTGTCACAGTATATCGGATCACAAGTTCCTTTGCTTAAATGCATGGTTTTATCGCAGCAACAGCTTATAAACATCGGGAACTACATATCCCATATTCATTTTGGCGCAGACAACATGAAGAGCTATGTTTTTTAATTGAATTCTTGGGATTAAGATGGAAATAATTCACACCAAAATCTTGTCATGGTATTTTAAAAGCAAAAAAGTGTCCCATTTTCAATTATATCAGCCTCTTCAAAATATTGCAATAAATATCATACCGTGAGATGCATATCATGATAATATCGTACCGAGAGATTCAGATATCGTTACACCCCTACTTTGTACTCCTTGTATTTGAAAGTAGTTGAGGTATCTGGTGGTATAAAGGGAAATTGAACACTTTTGGTAGGAAAAATGCTATTTGCCAATTTCTACTAAACAAAAAGGTAAAAAGTAGCTGCTCACTTCGATACAAACTATCGCTTCATGACACCACAAGATGAAACAGAGCATTTTGAGCTTTGGAGACATGGACAGACTAATAATAAAAAAATACTCAAACATGTGTGAATGAAACAAAACTCCACCTATGTTTTTAACAGCATTATAACATGGCTAAACCCGCACGAGAGTCCATTTTGTGTAATATAGGACCTAATACAGGTCCAGTGATTGGATTACTCTGCTCTATTTGGGTTTGAATTGGATTTGGAACAGGCTGGAGATGCAAATGAATAACTTCTGGTCAGGATCATATACAACAGCCTCTACCTGCAGTGACAAAGCATTACACTAAGCAGGGATCATTGAGATGCACTGCGTCTGGTGCGGTATGTGATTCTGGTCTTTGTTAATAATATACAGGAAATGCAGAAATATGTTTAAAAGCCCCAACACCATTGTCAGTATCTGCGTTTCTTACTTTCTAATAGCACATTTCTTCATTAATTAGTACCAAATATATTCTTACTATTCAAGAAAAAAGACCTAGGTCACAGTTTTGATGCATCAGTCATAGCAATAATAGTAATACACTTAATTTGAACAGCATTTTTCTAAAGAATACAAAATTATACATTATTAAAAGCAAAGGGAAATTAGCCAAAAGAATGTGAATATAACAAAAAGGTTTTCAGCAATGATTAAAAACCAACCTGGAGATCTTCTCTTAGTGTTTGGGGTTGAATGAATGGATATAAGAGGTCACTCAGACAGCGAGGTGTCCTTCCATTTAGGCATGTAAAAGTTGAAAATCAAGTTAAAATCAGTACAAAGAGAGTAGGGATGTAACAATAACCAAAATATCGTGATATCGTATCCATGCGAGGAGAAAATTAAGTTTGTCGACTGGACAAAAGTTAGTTTGTTGTTGCTCATCCAAGCTGCTTCTTCACTTCTGGTCCTTGGTTCTGGTCTGGATGAGGTGCGAAACGTCTTCAAACAAATTAACTTTTGTCCAGTCGACAAACAGAATTTTCTCCTCGCCATGGATTCTACCTGGACGACTGAGGGATACTTCACGTGATATCGTATCGTCAAAGTTCTCACAATAATATCGTGAACCATCACAATATATAGACAACTCTCTTTGCTTAAAATAAGAGTTATGGTGCAGCAATAGCTAAAAAACAAAACAAAAACAAAACAAAACAGAGAACTACATAGACCATGATCCTTTGCTCCATTTCAGTGTAGATCACAAGAAGAAATAACAGTTCTAAGCATTTTTAAGTCTTAGTTCTTTGGATTAAGTCTTGTCAAGGCATTTTAAGAGGGAAAAGTAGCATATTAACAGTTTTAACAAAATATTGCAATAAATATCGTACCGTGAGATGTATATCGTGAAAATATCGTAGAGAGATTTGGATATTGTTACATCCCTAATCGTGAGCTTTCCCACAATATCACAATAAATATAGCACCTTGAGTTTCATACTGTGACGATATCATATCATGACACTTGAATATCGTCACAGCCCTAGAAGAGACAGAAGTCATTCATGTAAACGTTATAATCCCTTTAGAGGTGCTACAATCAGACAGGAGAGCACTTTTAGGGGCAGGTTCTCACATCCCTATAGCCGATGAGGATGGACTGCAGTGTTATTATGTTTCTATGCTGCTCCTGCCAAACTTTTGAATTTCCTCTGGGATCAATAAAGCATTTATCGAACTCTACAATCTCTCTGTAGATCTTGAGCGAGGCTTGATCAGTGCAGCATATCAGGATGTCATCAGCATTTCCTGGGGGCTGAGGCTAACTGGAGGTACTGCTGGGCCTGAAGCGCTCTTACTCAAGGTAAAGTTTAACCTGAGTCTGTATTTTAACTGCAGCAGGAGAGCGGATTTTGTGCTGTCAGGACTGAACCGTGTCTAAATCAGGTCTAAACCAGGACTGAACCAGGACTGGACCAGGACTGAACCAGGATTAAACCAGGTCTAAATCAGGACTGAACCGGTGCTGAACCAGGACTGAACCGGGTCTAAATTAGGTCTAAACCAGGACTGAACCAGGACTGAACCATGACTAAATCAGGACTGAACCAGGACTGAACCAGGACTAAATCAGGACTGAACCAGGACTGAACCAGGACTAAACCAGGACTGAACCAGGACTAAACCAGGACTGGACCAGTACTGAACCAGGACTAAACCAGGACTAAACCAGGACTGAACCAGGACTAAACCAGGACTGAACCAGGACTAAACCAGGACTAAATCAGGACTGAACCGGTGCTGAATCAGGACTGAACCGGGTCTAAATCAGGTCTAAACCAGGACCGAACCAGGACTAAACCAGGACTAAACCAGGACTGAACCAGGACTGAACCACGACTAAACCAGGACTATACCAGGACTATACCAGGACTGGACCAAGACTAAACCAGGACTGAACCAGGACTGAACCAGGACTAAACCAGGACTGGACCAGGGCTAAACCAGGACTAAACCAGGACTGGACAAGGGCTAAACCAGGACTGGACCAGGACTGAACCAGGACTAAACCAGGACTAAACCAGGACTGGATCAGGACTGGACCAGGACTGGACCAGGACTAAACCAGGACTGATCCAGGACTAAACCAGGACTGGACCAGGACTAAACCAGGACTAAACCAGTTAAACCAGGTCTAAATCAGGTCTAAACCAGGACTAAACCAGGACTAAACCAGGACTAAACCAGGACTGGACCAGGACTAAACCAGGACTGAACCAGTGTCATTATCATAAATATATACACACTGCAACTGCCAAGCCGATCGTCAGGACTACACCAGGACTGGACCAGGTCTAAACCAGGTCTTAACCAGGAGCTGATCACCTCCGCTGATGGGTTTTATGTAATAAATACACTAAAGCCTCTCTCAGCCTAGTCCATCTTTCCAGGAAAAGACCGGGAAATGGCTTTTGCTTCCAGGGCGACGGACGCGGCAAGTATTTTTCTCCTGTTCATCGTTCATTTGATTCACCTCACCCGCCCGTGTGTAATCACTACCCGCCTGCATACCCGCCCGTAACATCCCAGAACGTTAAAACCCGCCCGTTTCAGCAATTATTTGCGTGTATCCGACCTGGTGCAGGACTCTGGTGTGAGCTAATGTGTCCCAATCATTTCCCTTTTTGATCACTAAACTTTGTCTAAGTCTAAGCTCAATCAACCTGGACCCAGAGGTGACATCACACTTGACAACCATCTCATCCTCTGTTTTCTAACGTTTACATTGCGTCACCATGTTAACTGCCGAAGATTCCTCCATAGACACACATGCAATGCCCCCAACTACAAAGCATCAATTACTTCCAAAACTATCATACAACCATCCAGATACCTTTCCTTTTGTTTTGTGACATTTCCGAACAACATTGAGGCAGTGCATTTCCCCATCCTCCCCTGACCGGTGCGTGACCCCTGACCCCCCATAAATCCAGTCTGCTCCGGATGAACTCTGCTCTTCTTCCTCTTCCTCTCAAACTCGCCGCTGCAGCAATTTCAAACTTTGATGTGAGCTATCGCGCTCTCATCTGGGCGCCGCGCGTGGGCTCTGACTGAAGGTGATGGGGTGAATATTAGAAGCTGACATTTTGCTGTCGCCTGAACTTCAGAGAGAGACGGAGGGAGGGAGAAGAAGAGAGGGAAAGAGAGAGGACGGGAGAGAGAGGACGATACAGAGGGGCAGAGCTCGAGAGAAAAACAGAGACAGAGGAACACAGAAAGTGAAAGGCAAGGGAGAGAGAGGGATGATAGAAGGGAGGAGGGAGGGAGAAAGAGCAAAGAAGAAAAGGGAAGGAAGAGAAAAAGGGGTGAGAGAAGGAGAGAGCTAGATATATGAGAGGAGGGGTGAGGGGAGGTGGAGAGAGGGAGAGAAAACAGAGGCAGAGAGATAGCAATTAATACTTTGCCGTGACATCACTCTCGGCGTGTTCTACATGTATCTCTATGGTGGAATCTTCAGCAGTTACCATGGAGGCACAGTGCGCTGCAAACACTGTCGAAAATGTTTTAAAATCGCCTGAAAAATGATTAAATAAAAATACAAAAAGGATTCAAACAACACATTTTCAGGACTGTACTGTTGTTTTAACCCTTCCAGACCAAAGGTATCATATAACTTTCCAACCTTAAAAGATAGAAACTTATTTTTTTCCTTTAAAAGCTGACAGTTGCGGCTTTCCGAGCATATTTTCGGCTTGAAGCATGAAGGAAAACAAGTGTCCAACAGGAACTTTGTTTTCCACCAAACACATGCACTCCATCCATTTTGATTGACCCAAACTTTGCCAAAGACTGCAGTGAGTAGGGGTGTGTGAAAATATCGAAATATCTTTATATCGTATCGTTTAAAGTGATGACACAGTATCGATATCATGAACTGCGTATTTTTTGGTGTTTTGCGCTAAATTATTTTGTTATAGTGCTACAGTTTTGTTGCTTGTTCAGAGGAAGGAAACTCTTTTATGCAGCACATTTGACATTTTCACTGTTTTGATGATTAAAATGGGTGTGATTCATATGAACTTTGCACAAGAAGTGGTTTAACAAAAACTTTTAGTATCACAGCCATCATTTAGCCATTATTTTTTATTGAATCGTATCGAATTATTTTGAAATATATCGTATCGAACTGAAAGTGCACTGTATCGAGATATGTATCGTATCATGGCCTATGTATCGAGTTATGTATCGTATCGGCAACTTCTTAATGATCCCCAGCCCTAGTAATGAGTCAATATGGTCGACTGCTCTGAACGTTTGTGTTTGTAACATTTGAAAAAGCCACTCTGCAGTTATGTCTCAAATAAATGTCAAATTACGCATCTTGGTCTGTGTAATTGCGCATCCCTTGCTATTTTTATCTGAAAGTTTTATTTCAGTCAAAATGTACAAATCCAAATGTAATAAACACCATGGAAATGCAGGAAGTGATGTGGCTCTGCGCCCTGGACCTGACACGAGCTGTTTCCATGACTGGCACCAGGAAAGTAATGGGGCGACTGCACTTTTTTTTTGTTTTGCGGGCAATAAGGATATTTTTAGGTTACTTACAGACTTGATATTTTACACTTTTGGAGCTTAGGCCCAATATTAAGCACTTGTTATACCCAAAAAAGTTGTTACATGTTACATACATACATGTTGCTGTGTTTTACATGAAAGAGTGTGAATTTTATTTTCAGTTTTGTTTTGTTTTATTGATTTGTGTTTTTATTCCTGTAGCTTTTATTACAGCCATATGACACAACTATGGCAGCAGACTGTGAAATAACAGGTTGTACTGAAGAAAAGGATGTGTAACACTTAGGGCTGTCCTGAACCGATCGGAAATCGGCGCCGATCACGTGACTGCGGACTCAATCCGGACTCGGTCGTTATGTTCCAATCAGGTATCGGCTAAATAATATACACATATAACACATAGCGCACACAGGACACAACAGTTTTGTTTTTTAACTGAGGCGTGAGATTTGCTCAGGGACGTCCAGTTAGTGCGACTACAGGCACATTACACTGGGACTTTTGGGCCGTGCCGTACTCAGAAGCTGTTGCCTGGGGTTCTGTGGCCCATGTTCACACCTGCGCGGCCGTCATAGCACAATGCTGTTCGTTTGCATGTTGCGCAGTGAAGTTGGCACTTTTGGCTGAGAGGGTCCGTACTATACTACGCAATGAAATGAACACAATCTGATCCCCCCCCACATCCCGGATCTTATTCTTTACTCTTAGTTCATTTAACTTTTTCATTTAATTTTTTCATGTTTTATAGAAGTATCGGATCTAGAATTGGTATCGGCAGATACTCAAAATCAAATGACTCAGACTTGGACGCAAAAAAATATGATCAGGACATCCCTAATAACACTTCATTAGGGAGTAAAAGGGGGAGTTTTAATAGCAAAATTAAGAAAAAAAGGACAAATGTACTAAAACTGCCCTTATGTCTGAAAGGGTTAAAGGGACTTGTTAAACAAATCAGCCCACTGGTTGTAGGTCCAGCTAAAAAAAAAAAAAAGAATTAAAGTCGAACTCCAGTAGCAGTGGTTCAGATAGAGCAGTGCTTACTGTTAGCATCGCACCCCAGGGAATGTCGATGGCATCAGCTGCAAACTATCAATAGGAGGAGGTGTGAGAGAGAGAGGGGATGGTGAGAGAGACGAAGGGAAGGGCAGATGGAGCGATGATAGAGCGGAGAGCAGAGAGAGAGAGAGAGGAAAGGGAAAGAAAAGTGGAATGGACAGGGGGAGGAGGGAGAGGAGAGATGGCCGTCCTTCAGTGTCACTCTCAAGTGTGTAGCTTCAAGTAAAAGTCACAGCAGCAAAGATCAGAGAAGAACAGAGACCGGCGTGGGGCAGGTGGAGAGATGGAGAGCAGGATGTGTGTTGGATGTCGAAGAAGACAAAAAAGTCCTAGGATTTTTCAAGCAAGACGAGATGCAAAACATGACATGAATCCTGAAACACACAATGTTCCTGTATGATCTTCAAGGTTGTTAATGAGGCAAAGGTGAGTAACCAAAAATTCTACTCAAATTAAAACTTCAAATTGATATTACTGAAGTAGAAGTACTAGTGCCAGAATCAAGTAAGTGTAAAAAAGTATTTGGGAAAACTATTACTCGAGAAACTTATTGACAGTGGGAAGAGAAATCACAACTTTTACTCAACATAAAGCTGCCACACCCTACAGGATTTTTCTATCTTAAACAATTTTTAAACGTGCAACAAAAGTGCACAAAACAGGCACGAGGAGAATCTTATGAGATTTAAACTCTTATATCGCAAAGTCTGCAGCAAATAATGCTTCAAACTGGATTAATAGTGCGATTTTGTAGACTGGATGTCATTATTTGTGAAGGACAATTTCTATGGATAATGTGGATGAGATGCTGCACTTTAAGGCTATGTTTATATAATGACGGTCTGAACAGAAGATGTGGCGACGTGTCTTCACTTTTTATTCTGCGTTTAGACAAGCGTTTTCGGGATGCATGCATACGGTGACGCAAAACTGTATGGAATTCGATAGGGTATGCATGCTGTTTGGCTCACCTGCGACGAACTGGTGCACCCAGAATGGCAGAGGTAATTCCAGATCCTTCTCTGTTCACTAATAGTATCTCTGCATATTCTGTACATTTGTTGAGATGCTTTCCGTAAGTTTATTAGAGCTGTCAGAGCAGCTTGAAGGTCCGACACATTGAAATGATCCGACGTGACGTGAGCAGATCTGACCAGAGTTTTGCGTCTTGGGCAGTGTAGAGGTGTTACTGCCCCAGGCCTTAGTTCAAATATTTCTGCAGCGGACGAGCCCCCAATTTGTTACGACCCAGCTCGTTTGGGGTGAGGGAAGTAACAAAAATAAAAAAACCAAGATGTAAAATGGAATAAATTAAGTAATGTTTAATTTACAGGAATGTAAAGGTAAATTAACAAAAGACTAAAAATATACAGGAAGCAACCTAAACTAAGAAACAGAACAACAGAATAAACAGAGTTTTGTGCCACAAAAGGGGTCACGCAGGCTTACACAAAAACGAGTGGTAAAACTTAGGGACACACACTAAACTAAAACACAAGTTCCCCAAATTAAACCACATAAACCCACAAACAGAATCAAGTGACCAAATCAAAAAAGGCACAAAACAGAACTAAACTAAACTACACACACACAAAACAAAATGGCAGACTGGCCACCAAGGCCAGCAGCCCCGAACAGGTGCTTCCAATCTCCTTAAATAGGGGCGGTGGCTGCAGGTGAGGTGGGCGTCGTCCTGCCCCACCAATCACGGACCAGGGCTCCTGCAGCAGCAATCAAGAGAACGCTGCAGAAATATTTGAACTAAGGCCTGGGGCCGTAACAAGAGGGAAATGCTACGGCGGACCGTATTCAACTTTTCCACTCTTGAGGGTGGTTTCAGATTTTCTGGCGTATTTAACCTCCCAAAATGCCATCACCATCTAAACAAAAGGCACTTCTGATAAAAGATTTTGTCGTTTTTATCCGCATTCTCGTATAAACAGGCCCTTAATTTACCACTTCATGAGAGGTGAGTAATAATGTCTTCTCATTATTTTTGCTCTATCCCAAGTTTGTACCTTGTGCCTCTGTGTCTGTCACTCCTCTACCCCTGACACTCTGTTTTATTGGCTGTTGCCGTAGCGTTGCTGATGTTTGGTGGTTATGATCTGATGGAGCAGCTCAGAGTCGCACAGACACCACACACGAGGAGCGGGAGCGTAGCAGCTTCAAAATCTCATACAAAGACGCAAACTCAGTTCATGCCTCCCCAAACTCAGCCAAAATCAGGCAAATTCTCCTGTAGTGTGTGGCGGCCTTAAGACTACTGTTACGTCAATAGAAATATTACTCTAGTTGGAGTAAAAGGATGCTGCTAGAAAAGCTTGAAAATTTCTTTAAAAAGTTACTCAAGTAAATGTAAGCAAGCGTATCTGAGTACTGCCCAATTCTGTCAATAGGCTCTGTACTCTGTAATCTGTATTCTCTAATGAATCTGCGACATTGCCCCTCCAGCCACCAATCACTCACTCGCCACAATCACACACAGGCAAGGCGGGTGACGTGTCTTGCCCAAGGACACAGCAGCCCGGACAAGTTCAGACTGCAATTTCACTGGTTTCCCCATTTCAAGAAAAACTAAATCCAATCTCATTTTTAATTACAAAACATTGGACACAAGAGCCAATTTGGTGTTTTAGTTTAGTTCAGTACTCAAGGCTATTTTGAAGCAGAAAGCAGAGTGAGTCTCGCCCGAGTCTCTCTTTTGAGTTGCCACGTTCAATAAAAAAATGCAGTTTGCACATTGCATCAGATTTGTGAAGTTGTTTCGTGTGTATTGTTTTGGATCGTGCTTTTATGGAGAGCTGTTGTGTGGGAACATGGATGTAGTCTTTGACAAAATGACAAAACTTTATAAAAACGAGTGGGTTTGGAACTCTACAATGTCTCCCTGATTTCAGAGGGAGTGACTGACAGGTGGATTAACCAATCAGAGAGAAGCATGCTGGAGAGGAGATGTAAATATAGATCCAGCAGTTGTAGATGAAATGATAAAAGTACACATAGGTCAAAAGTTACTCAAGTAAAAGTATCACATGGAGAAATCTATTTAAGTAAAGGTATTATATCAGTTTATAAATGTACTTTAAGAGTAAAAAGTAAAAAAAAAAAAAAAGTTTTGCAGAAATTTTTAGAGCAGTTCAAGGATGAAATGTGATGATTTTGAAAAATAATTTAGCCGATTTTAGTTTTCAGTGATTCAATTGATTTCTTAATTTTCTAGCTGCTTTTGTGCTTTTGGTTTGCTCAAAGTTGGGGTGAGAATTCAAATTAAATGAGCTAAAATAATAAAGTCTCTGTCTACTTTACTTTACTTTTCAGTCCATGTCTAAAATGCAGTGGAGTAGAAAGTACAGATACAAGTTCTCAAATGTAGTGAAGTAAAAAGTATCCACTATGCACTTAAGTAAAGTACAGATAGCTACAATTTGTGCTCAAGTCTTTTACTTTTACTTTCTTTTGTACTTTCTTACTAGGGATGTAACAATAACCAAAATATCGTGATACTTTATCATCAAAAATCTCAGAATAATATCGTTGACCGTCACAATATATCGAATAACAAGTATCTTTGCTCATTTTCATTGTTATGGCGCAGCATGAGTTTAAATAGAACTACAAAGACCATGATCCTTTGCTCTGTTTCAGTGGAGGCTACATGAAAACATAAGTGTTATTAAGCAATTATAAATCTAAATCATAGTTCTTTGGATTATGACAGTACCAAAAGTCTTGTCAAGGAAGTTTAATAGGTAAAAGTAGCATATTGAAATTTTATTGGCAGAGGTGGGGATTTGGAAGTCGTGACTTGGACTCGAGTCAGACATGAGTCACTATTATTAGGACTTGAGACTTGACTTGATAAAATAGACTAAGACTTGGCACTGGACTTGGACTTGAAGCTCAGTGACCTGGGACTTGACTCGGACTTGAGGCCTGTGACTTGAGAAGACTTGATGCTTCTACTAAAAACATATATGTTTTTAGAAAATACAGTACTTTTCTCTTTACAATTGATATGCGCAGTGCTTAATTTTACAAGAACAGGACTCTCCCACTTCTCTGTTTGTTACTTTGGATGTAACTGAAGTACTGTGATATGGTGTCCTCAAATGTACTACAGTAATATACAGTAATATACAGTACAATACAGTAAGACACAGGGAACTACATAAAACATGATTCTTCCATTTCAGACACATGACAAAATAACTTGTCAAAATAATACTGTTACTCAGTACTGATCAAGACATTTAAGACATTTTAAGAAAAAATAACATTTCTACAACTCTTTTATAAATACCATGAATATACCATCACTTTTCTAAGTACAATTTAGTTTAAAATTCATATAAATTGCAAAAATCTAAGCTATATTTGGTACTTTGGTTTAAAGACTTGAAATGACTTGAAGCTCAAAGCAGATGACTTGGACTTGACTTGGACTTATGGACCAGTGACTCGAGACTCAACTTGGACTTGCCTGTATTTGACTCGGGACTTGAGGTCAAAGACTTGAAACTTGCAAAACAAAGACTTGGTCCCACCTCTGTTTGTTGACCTACACAAAAATATCGTAATAAATACCGTATATGTGTCGTGAACATATCGTACTGGGAGATTTGGATATCGTTACATCCTTATTCGTTACTTTCTGCCACTTAAATCCAGTTAGTTGAAATCTAAAAAAGGACTCTCTGATCTTCTTTTTCTCCTCTCTCTGATCTGAATGGTCAGCGACTAAACCCCAGCACCGACCACAACAGGATGAGGTAATTTACAAGAGGACTATCTCACTTTGAATCGAGTTTTTTGATAAATTGACTAGTTTGATTCAGTAATGATGTGTCTTTATGATAAATGCAGGAGCCTGGTGACCCTGTGCTAACCCTGTCTGAGTGTGCAGGGTAAATAAACAAAGTCTGGCTTGTGAAGTAAGCCTTTAGTCTGGTTTTAATGAGCCTTAAACTACAGCCATTGCTCTTGTCTGCTTTATCTGCTCAAACAAACCCATTACATCAGCTCTGACCTCTTCTCTTCCTGTTTCTGTTGCAGTTATCTCATAGAGCGCAGTGAGCCAGGCCGGTGGCATTCACATCGTGGGCTCTGTCAGCTTCTATGGAGATGTATTGGTTTTCTGTCTCTGGTCTTGATCACAAATTACAGTAGTAGAGATGTGACAACTTGTACTTCCAAGTAGTATTTTTCTGCCATTGTTTCTTCTTTTAACTGGCTCTGGTTTGGTCTGTATGAAGATAAAATGGTTTAATGCCGCACTGTGAAACATTCTAGGCAAAGCAATAACATCTCCATGAAGAAAAGCATTTGACGGGACCTCCACCTGAACAAAAATACACACAACTCATACCCAAACTGTGTATCCACGGCAAAACGTTGAATATAAATGTTGTTGGAAATAGTTATATCCATATATGTTTTGTGTTGCTATGGAGACGCACCTCTCCCCTGCCTGTGCTCTGGACCGGGGGTTGCCGTGTGGTTGATCCCAGGTGTCAGGGGTGCGTTTCCCGGCCAGAGTCCAGCTCAAAACCAGATTAGGGTCAGTAATCTGATTTCTCATGGCCGTAATCTAATTTGAGCTGTCATTTAGTGTATGGGGAATGGTCATTATGCAGGTCTGGTTTGGTGTTTTGGTTTGTGCTGTGGTAGCCTGGGAGCTGGCGGGGAGCTGATGTGAGAGAGATTGATCAGATTACAGTGCAAGAAACGTACAATAGACGAAAAATAATTGCAGAAGTGTTGCCATCCAGCTGTGTATTACTGCTCAGATTCAACGCCAGGTAGAAGTATGGTCTCAACACTCTTAACATCCATAAAACTGAATGAGTTTGCTTCTCTTCTAGAGTATGCCCTGCTCAGGATCTGCACTTGGCAATAGTCCATGTGCAAGGAATGTTGATTAGTAACTTCTAGGTTAGAGTTTGTAAAACACCCTCAGTATCAATAGCTTTAAAATAATCAGAGACTGTTGCCATTACGTGAGGCAAATGTCTTCTTGCATGTGAAGACACAATAATAGGAATGTGAAGCTGTCGCTGACTCGCCTGATTCATCAGCTGGCTTTACTTCTTTTCACTTAGTACAAACCGTCTGGCCTTAGATTTTGTTCGCTCGACGTTAGGCGGGTACTTTTTATCATTTAACCAACCGCTACTATTTGGTTGTGACGTATGTAATGCACCACTATATTAACATTTTCCCAAATCCCGTAGAAAGAAGGGCAATAACGTTTTTCCCCTTGATGAAATTCACCAAACATTCTCTTTATTCTGAATTTAAATCCTCGATCTCGGGAATCGTTGACAACACTGAATATATGATTCTTGGCTGATTGGCTGGTGCCCGAACTCGCACTTCCGGGGTTTTTGTGAACCGTCTATTGTATTTTGATTCCTGATCTAGTCGCTGGAGAGAAATTAAACTGAACGAAGGCACTAGGTGGTGCCAGCTTGGCTAGTCTCTGACAGTAACATCCTTTGGGGATTCTGCATCCTCTGGCCAGGGCACTAAGCTCTGGAACTCCTCAGCCGCTGATGAAACTGGACCCAGACTGTGGTGATTTTAAACCTAAACTTATACAAGTTTTAAAAAGTAATCAGACGTGTAATCAGTGATAAACAGTGAGGACCTGCATTTGCCTTTTGTATATAGTCAAATTATAATGTGAACCCCTGTGTGTTTTGCCTTTTCTAAAAGCCCTTCTAGGGACGGACATTACAAATTAGCCTTGGCTATGAATGCTGTGAATATTTTACACATCTAAAGTTACTTGTCCCTTTCAAATACATAAATAAATGTACTCACTGTAACTTGTTTGATACTTGACTAAAAGTTTTGACTTGATGTCTACTCTTTGAAAATACTGTTTACTGATACTGACAGTTTACATGACATGATCTTGATAAAATTATGAAAACATGAGATGCTCTTACTAATGTGCAGATGCGGTACATACCTCACTCATGTCACTGTAACAAAACACGGCTTTGACTTAAATTTGTGATTTGACTTTTCCACCATCACATTTCTAAACAGTCAATGAACGTTATGCAAATGATCAGTACTGAGCAAAAAGCATTGGGATCGTTTCATTTCCAACTCCTCTCTCTCTGATTTAAGTCTACAAGGGAGAAAAGCTGCAGGTGAACTTTGAAATGAATCAAACATTTCACATTTATATAAACGTTTGAAATTTTTGTGTCTATTCTTTCAAAATGCCAGAATTTGTGCGTTATTTAATCTTGTCTGTCCGACTACATTAACTCATAAATCTGGTTTAGTTTCTCCAAATACGTTTTACTTTAATTATTTGGGTCCATTCTTTTGCATTCTACTTGATATCCTAATAATAATATTGTAAATACTCTTACTCAAGTACAACTGGACTACTGGACAACTACATTGGGTGACAATATAAGACATTAGGGCTGGGTATTATTAAAAAGTTGCAGATACGATACATACCTTGATACACAGGCCACAATACGATACATCACTCGATACAGTGCGCTTTCAGTTCGATACGATCAAGTCAATTCGATACAGTTCAATAAAAAACAATGGCTAAATCATGGCTGTGATACTATAAGTTTTTGTTAAACCACTTCTTGTGCAAAGTTCATATGAAACACACATTTTACTCATCAAACAGTGAAAATGTCAAATGTGTTGCACAAAGGAGTTTCCTTCCACTGAACAAGCAACAAAACTGTAGATTGGTAACAAAATTATTTAGTAAAATATACCAAAAAATACTCTTGGTGATATATCGATACGGCAGTCCCCGATATCAATGCTGTATCATCACATTAAACGATACAAGACAATACCTCTTTTCTTCTTCAGCTCAAATGGATTTGTCTGAAATCTTCTAATCTGTTCCAAGTTTTTTTATAAGCAGAAGATTCTTAAGGAATTTTCTTATACATGCAGACTTCTAGATGTTGCAGTTAAGGTATTGAATTGCAAATTGAGTTGTGATTACTATCTGCGAGAACAGTTTTAAACTATTGAAGTGACTGACTTGACTTGTTGTGGTCGTACAGAACCCCAATTGTCAGAGGTGGTAGAGCAGCCACATGTTTTACTGAAGTAAGAGTAACGTTACTTTAAAATAATATTACTCTAGTAGTAGAAGTACAAAGTAGTGGTCCAAGAAATTACTCAAGTAAGAGTAAGTTAAAGAGTAACTAATTAAATCATATCTGAAGGAGCAGGGCAAGAAACACAAATTTTCTAGTCCAGATATGTCAGACTCAGGCCTGAGGGCCAAATTTGGGTTGCGATATAATTATATTTGGCCCGCAAGATCATATCAAATATGTATTAGAACTGGCCCGCAGGCTACAGATAGGCTATAGAGACATTATTTATTTAAAATTGTATTGTTATTTTATATTATGCTTGCCCTGCATTGAATGTTTAAGCAAAACTATTATTAAACATTTATTTTAATAAGAAAAGGTTTAAGATTTTAAGATAACATATCTCGAAAGAAGAGAAAACATACAGATATTGTTGAAAAATGTCAATAAATATATAGTTTGGCCCACAATTAAGTCCCAGTTTTTAATTTTGGCCCTCTGTGAATTTGAGTTTGACACCCCTGCTCTAGTCATTTCTTATTGTCAACATAAAGCTTTTGTCACTTACTCAGAGTAGGAAGAGTAATCAAAACTTTTACTGAAGTAAGAAGTACTGTTACTCCAATAAATATATCACTTAAGTAGGAGTAAAAGTATGATGCTATAAAAGTACTCTGAAAAGTTTTACCCACCTCTGCTCATTTTAGACATTAAAATTCATAATTCAAGTTTACCTTAATAACTAAACATATACCACATCAAGTTAGATTTTAAAGATGCACTACATAACTTTTCTGGTGGAGAGTCTGCTTACATTTTGTCTCCATGACGATGTAATTACTTTGCTTGGAATATTTCACAGTATGGTATTCACTTTAACGAACAAGCAAATGCCAACAGACCAAGAAACATGTCAGATCTGTCATCTTCATCTCCATAGAGACAATTCCGCTGCCTCTCCCCGAAAAGTTACACAATGCACGTTTAACAAAATGTCTCCACAAACGCCTATAGTGACCACAACCTTGAATATTTGCGCTTTCGTGATTCACGCTCCCCCGTCTTCTATCTCTGAGTGGAACCTTGAATTTTGACCTGAGCATTTTTAAAATCACATATTTTTCTCCTCCACTGAATCTTTCGTCGCAAATTGAACCCATGGCCTTTCGAAGCAACAACAGCCTGCATTACTCGCCATCCAAAACATAATAGAACATATCGGAATCCACATTGATTACTCGCGCGCTGGGTCTCGGATTGTTGGGCTGAGAAATTTCATTCTGAGCACAATGAAATCCACTTGTTTGGCCGGAGCTCCTTTTAAAAGATTACAATGAGTGAAGCGTAGAGGAATGACTGTGGATGGCTTTGCCCCACGTAACATGCTATCGGTGCCTTTGTTTACTCTGTCACGTTCTGTCAGCTGGAATTAGCGCCGTCCTCTGTGATCTGGAGCTTCAGTCCATCGCTACCTAGCATGCTAATGGTTTATACAGAGGTGGGGAGCCAAAATATTACTCAAGTAACAATACAGTTACTTCAAATAAAAAGTAGAAGTGCAAGAAAAGTTTCAAGTAAGAGTAAAAAGTGTGTGGGGAAACTACTACTCAATAAATAATAATAGTATAAATACTTAACTCAAGACCTAGCTCAACCAATATTAACTTGTTCTTGTGTTTAACTTTTTGGGGGTAATAAATAAATAGCATAATGTAGGGAAATCGAAATATGGTGATATCGTATCGTCAAAGTTCACACAATAATATCGTGGACCATCACAATATATTGAATAACAAGTCTCTTTGCTTAAATTAAGAGTTATGGTGCAGCAATAGCTAAAAAAGCCAAAGGGAACTACATAGACCATGATCCTTTGCTCCATTTCAGTGTCGATTACATGAAGAAATAACAGTTCTAAGCACTTTTAAATCTCAGTTCTTTGGATTAAGTCTTGTCAAGGCATTTTAAAAGGAAAAAGTACCATATTAAAGTATCGCCAAAATATTGCAATAAATTTTGTACCGTGAGATGTATATCGTGAAAATATTGTGTAAATATCGTAAAAGATTTGGATATTGTTACATAAGAAACTATTAAAAGGTACAACAAGGCAACTAAATGAAATAATGAAACAGCATTACACTGTTTGGTGCGTAGCTTGCATGTCATATCAGAACAATTACGAGCCCAGAGATGGCGCCCACGTAAACCGTCGGGTGACCGCAGATGAAAGGACTAAATGGTCACATTTTCTATAGTGCTTTCCACCTTCAAGGCACTCAAAGCTTCAACAAGAACACTCACCCATTCACACACACATTCACACACCAGTGTACGCAGACACTGTGGGCAAGGTGGGTTAAGTGTCTTGCCCAAGGACACAACGACAGCATTCATCTGTGGGAGCTGGAATCCACCAGCCATCAGTGGATCTGACCGCTCAACCTGTGATGTTTATGTCAAGAACTGGATTCGAACCACCAGCCTTTAGATCAGTGGGCGAATGCTCTACCAACTGAGGTACTGCCACCCGTGTAGTTCCACACCCCATGAGGCTAAGCGCAGCCGTCGCCCAATCGCACTTAAACTTTGAAAAAAAAAATTCGCTCGGTTTTCATTTTTCAGATCGGTCTATACATGGGAAACACTGTTCATACACCTTCACTAGAACCATTTTGATAATTTCAGATATGGAATTGCCGATCTCTTCTGAATTAAAGGTGAAAGGTAGCTGTTAACTTGTAAAACTACCACTTAATGTCATAATCATCACAAGGTTGAATAGAGAATCTTGATCTTAGGAGATGTAGACAGACTAATAATAAAGGATAGCCCAAACAAAGAATGTGAATGAAACAAAACACAACTACAAGCCTTTCGATCCTGTTTCCAACTGACCAACCTAACCAACCCCCCTCTTAACTGCTGTAGTGAGCCTCGTCATATTTGTACTAACCTGCTCTTACATGACCCTGGTGTTTTTATTTTGCCATTTTGTCCGTTAATAAATTGCTTGGCTCCAAATTCGCCCATGTAACCGCTCACAATCTTGTCTGACGAGATCTTGTGCCATGAGATGTTGTACCGTCCCTTGTGAATACTGTTCAGACTACCTGCCTTCCTGTAAAGCACGGTGGGGTTTAAGCGTGGACATTGGACTAATCTAACAGCAGTGGTCTCTCAGAAAAAGAAGAGGCCTGGATCACTCTCATAAGATTATGACAATTATCTTAAAGCTGCACTATGAAACTTTTCAGGTAGAGGGTCCATCACTTGATTGTCTCCTGTAACTGCTTGGCCTGGAATGTTTCACAGTATGTCATAAAACATCTTACATTAAGTGAATTACAGATATTTTTATCACTCAAAAATACCTTAAAAACATGCATTCTCATCGTCAGCGAACTCGCCTCTGCACAGATCTGACCAGTAGCTTGGCTGTGTAGTGTCATTTGCTTGCTTCTTTGAAAATTGAGACGCTTAATCCTGTGATGTTGAAAATTCCAGGCAAAACAAAGACATCTCCATGGAAACAAGCAATGGCCTTTTAAAATGCCTTTAAAATTACGATTTGAGTTTGTAATAAATAACAAAAAATGATGAAAGGAAATGATGATGATGAAAATAATATTAGTTTAAGTATTGGGACTAAAAATGTTTATTTAAAAATGGGGAAAAATAAAATTAATTATGAATTGGCCGTAATGTGTCAATGTAAGGTGCCCTAGTGGTGTGTTTATGTTGCACTACCATATTATTTTTGTTTAATTTAACCAAATGTGTGTCGGTGTGTGTGGTCGGGGGGAAATGGGGGCTTTTTTTTGTTGTTTTGTATTTGTTGTGGATGTTGCTTTATGTTTTTGTGTTTTGCTTTATGCTGATTATTGTAATTTGTTAAATGCTGATTGTTGTATTTTTTATTCTGCTGTCGTTAATAAAAAAAAAAAAATCTGATCTGAAGGAGCAGTGGTGAACATTCCACCAGGAAAGTTACACATTGCACCTTTAACCTCGGAGCATGAGGAAAAAGAAGAACTACCAGAAAACCGACGATACATGAACCAGGTTTCGAAAGTATCATGGATCATGGAGAAGGAAGTGAACAATGGGTCACGGGGGAGAAGAGGTGATGAAGAGGAGGATCAGAGAGGAAGGATGGTGTCAGGAGCGCATCTGTACAAGAGAAAGCTAATAAAAACACGTTCAATAATAATAAAGATAAAGTTATATTGACTAAAACATGAAACTTTTACTTACATGTCTTAATGTATTTGCCGTAGGTTGACCTCGTGGCTCATTGGATTTCGCGCACAGGAAAGACTTTGACAGCTAATCGACTGTTACACATAGCAGGGATGGATTTGCATAATCAATAAATTTGATTGACCGCTGCACACTGTACACACGCCCACTGTGTTTACAAGTATCACAAAGTCTGATCAATAAAATACTGTCTCATTTATTACCCCAGTTCAATAAATATGGGTATTACATATATAGTACATCTTTAATCAGAAGTTATTTTTATTTTATTATTGTATTATTTTGTATTGTTTTATTTTATTTATTTATTTTTAATTTAATTAAATTAATTTATTTATGTTTTTATTTATTTGCAACCTCAAAGCATTTTTATTATGCAAATTCCAACCCTTAAGGTGCACTGTGTAACTTTTTGGTTTGGGGTCCATCACTTGCTTGTTTCTATGGATATGTCTTTATTCAGCCTGGAATGTTCCACAGTATGACTTTAAACAGCTCTACTTTACATTTATTCAATTACATGTGGTTTTATCGCTCAAAAATGCCTAGAGAAAATGCATTTGGACTGTGAGCGGGGTCGCCTCTCCAAAGATCTGACCTGTAACTTGGTCTGGTTTGGTCTCCATGAAGATAGAAAGGTTTAATGCCATACTGTGAAGCATTTCAGACAAAATAATCACAAATAAAAACATCTCCTTTCAGTAATAACAACATGCACCTTTAAATATAGCAGTTATAACCAGAGTAGAAGTGATTTAAAATGTGTAGGTAAAAGTGCACTGTGTAACTTTCCTGCTTGTCTCCATGGAGATATTACTGTTTTGCCTTGATTATTCCACAGTATGCAAATAAACTTGGTAATCACAATTGAGATAGGTTAATGGTCAGATCTGTGGAGAAGCAAGCCCGCACATGGTAAGAATTTGTGTTATTTATTTATTTTTGAGCGATAAAAAGCAGGTAACTAAACAAATGCAAGGGAGCTACAATATGTTTAATGCCCTACTGTGGAACATTCCAGGCAAAGCAGTAACATCTCCATGGAGACAAGCAAGTACAGCAGAAGTTTCACAGTGCGCCTTTAATGTAATGTGAAGGACAAAACATAACACAATGCACAAAAGCCTGTATTTTCAAAGAATAAACTACAAATGAGAAAAATGAAATGTATCTGAAAGCGCGTTTCAAGACTCACAGTGGGAAGTGTAACAAAAGTCAAGTAAGAGATTTATCATGCTGTAAAATATTATTCAAGTAGGATTAGTGACTGAAAACTACTTAAAGTAAAAGTTAAAGGTTAAAGTTATTTTTATGTAAATTTTTTTAAAGAATGGTGTAAAGTAAATGGTGAATTACAATTACTTTTAACTTCTTAACGTCAAAACTCTTGTCATACTCAAGTACTGCTGTCATGATACTACAATTTCAAACTCTATTGATACTAAAGAACAGAATCGAAACTCAATACCAATTCTGATACCACAATAGGGCTGGGTATCATTAAAAAGCTGCCGATATGATACCTCGATGCATAGGCCACGATACGATACATATCTCGATACAGTGCACTTTCGATTCAATATGATATATTTCAAATCGATTCGGTACGAAATAAAGGCTAAATTATGGTTGTGATACTAAAAGTCCTTCTTAAACCACTTCTTGTGCAAAGTTAAAATGAAACATGCCCATTTTAATCATCAGAACAGTGTATATGTCAAATGTGTTGCAAAAACTAGTTTCCTTCCACTAAACAAGCAACAAAACTGTAGCGCTGTAACAAAATAATTACCAAATATACCAAAAAAAAATACTCTCGGAGATATATAGATACAGCAGTACCCAATATCGATACTGTATCATCTCATTAAACGATAGGAGTGTAACGATATCCAAGTCTCACGATACGATAATCATGGTATGAACCTCACAGTATGATATTTATTGCAATACTGTGGAAAAGCTCACGATATGGTGGGGAGGCTCACAATTAGGGATGTAACAATATCCAAATCTCTCCGTACGATATTTTCACGATATACATCTCACAGTACGATATTTATTGAGATATTTTGTGGAGGCTAATAAAACTGTTACTGTTAATATGCTACTTTTTCCTCTTAAAATGCCTTGACAAGACTTAATCCAAAGAACTAAGACTTAAAAGTGCTTAAAACTGTTATTTCTTCTTCTCTTGTAATCTGCACTGAAATGGAGCAAAGGATCATGGTCTACGTAGTTCCCTCTGTGTTTTTTTTTTTTAGCTATTGCTGCATTATAACTCTTAATTTAAGCAAAGAGACTTATAATTCGACATATTGTGATGGTCCACGTTATTGTGAGAACTTTGACAATACAATATCGCAATATTTCGGTTATTATTACATCACTATTAAACGATACGATATATTGATATTTCAGTAGTTTTGCACACCCCTATATCACAGTGATAATTAAAATCACTCTTTATTTAGACAATAGAATGTGATTTTCAACATTAAATGGTAGTACTTTTACTTTTATATTACTATGTGGTACTATAATGTATGTGTAATCCTTCAGTAGTCCAGGTATTTTCCATAGTGGTCCATGGACATACAACTACTCTATGTGGTCTTATACTTGTTCTGATACAGCTCAAGATCATTCTAAAACTATTCAGGAAAGGTGTATTTCTATCCAATGAATGGGACTCTTTAGTATCAATACCTCTAGTTTCGATACTAGTTTGAGTATCAATTAGTATCTGCTTTTCCGAAGTACCATAACACACACAAACAGCAGGTCTGCGGGTCCATACCTCCATGTACGCACCTGAGCTATAAAATCCACTGCACTTTTCACAGCTCCATTTCTTGCTTCTCTTTCATCTTTTCAAATCTTCCAACATAAAAGTCCCCAGACTGAGTGCCCTAAAGCCAGTCAATGCTGCCGATATTAAGACCCAATCTCTATGTCCATACAATCACGCAGTCTCAAGCACAATACGGCACCAATTACCCAGAATCCTCCACTGAAAGAGTATAAAACAAGTCATTTATGCACACAAGTCCACTTTGAATCGCTATGTTTGTGGCTGTTCTGATTGTGTTGCCGGCTAATGAGTGCGCCTGCTGTATCAAATCAAGTTATAACTGTGGTCAAGCAGGACGATGTGAATATGGCTGAATACTATTAGAGTGTATATGTGTGAGATATGGTCCTGGTCTCATTAAATACAACCTAAAAATGTGAATGCTGAAGGTTTTAGTCATTAAAGACTGATTCATGCAACTGTCTAGATTTCTACAAAGGAACAAACTGTTTTTAAGAAGGCGTACAATGTTTTTTACTTGTATTTAGCAAGCCACGTACCGTATTTTTTGGAGTACAAGTCACACCAGCTGTAATGAAGAAGAAAAAAACATATATAAGTTGCACGGGACTATAAGTTGCACTTTTTTTTCACTCCAAATCACTAAATCCACTGAATTCTTCATCCTCGGTGTCACTTCTGAGCAACTCCGCAACCTCCGGAGGTAAACAGAGCACCACTTCCTCTTCTGTGTAGCTGTCGTCACTCTCAGCATCAGTTCCAGTTAGAATTATTCCAGCCTTTCTGAATCCCAACATGATGGTTTCGGTTGTCACTGAAGTCCAGGCTTTGTCAATTCATTCAATGACTTCCAGAAAAGTTGCACACCCACCCGGTTGCTGTGAAGTTGTGTTCTCCATCCCCGCTTTCCGCTTGTCCCTCACAAGTTTCTCGCTCACTCCAAACGTTCTTTCTGCTTCTTGATTACAGTTTTCGGATGAATATTTCACTACTTGCAGTAGGACAGCGGCTTTTTTTTTTTTTTTGCAGGCGACATGCGCAGTGGAGCGAAGTGACGGTGCTACAGTAGTAGCAGACACTGACACACAAGCCTTAGAGCACCCTCTCATGGCAGTGTGAAAATTTAAATATATAAGTTGCACCGGAGTAAGTCGCAGGACCAGCCAAACCATGAAAAAACTTATAATCCAAAAAATACGGTAATTTAACTTAAGGTGTTTTTATTTTGGAAAATTGGCTACATGTTTGTTTTCAAAGAATCTTAAGAAAGTACAGAGCTGTGGGCGAGGACAGGTAATGATGAGAGAACACCTTTTGTCATGGTAAAACCTCTTGAAACAGACCTGTTATGCAAACCATGCATAATATCTCTTCTGTAAGGCTGTACCATCCATAATTAGATTATATTATTACATTGTTACACACATTACACTAGATGCCAACTACATTACTGCTGTGTGACAGTGAACCAGCTTTGGCCGGAGGGAGAGCACAGGTGAGGGGAGGAGGAACATGTTTCACATCTGCCATCTACTGGTGAAAAAACCCAAATAAACTTATGGATACTAGCTTTAACTATGACTAAAGCCCTATTCGCATGGGATTAGTATTACCTGTGGACATTTGGTGATTTGTAATAATTGCGGAGGACGCCTGAGATCTTGATCCCGTGCGAATGCGTCATGTCTGTCATTTGGAAAGTAAAAATTCAACCACAAATTACCTGCTATATTTGGCCAAACATAATACTAGTCCCGTGCGAATCTGCATCTCAGTGTTTGTTGTTGTTGTAATTGCGCACCTTTTCTGTGTCTTTCTTTTCTTTCTGTGTTCTTTTCTCTTTCAATACTTCTGTCAATGTCAGTAAAATAGAGTAATTTACGGAATTATCCCGTGCAAATGCGCTGCAAGTAACACAGAGGTGGGGCGGTAACCCAGATTGTACTGTTCCCATGCGAATAGGGCTTATGAATAGGGAATGTTCCATATCTTGGAATTAAACCTGCAGGTGGTGCCACAAAGACAAGATACAGGTCAGAGCTGTGGAGATGCAATGGCACTGAAAATAAAAATTTTTTTGCAATGAAGATAACCATAATTGAATGAATGCAAGATAGAAAAGTTTTAGGCCAAACTGTGAAACATTCAGGTCAAAGCAATAACATCTGAATGGAGACAAACAGATACTGGCTTGAGCATTCCCCTGGCTTGAAAGTCCCAGCTTGAGCGTCCCATTCTCTCAGCAGGAACGTCCCTCTCCTCCCCCTGGGCGCCCCCTTCTCTTGGGCAGCACACGGGAACCTGCTGTGCCCGAAACAGGGGGGATGTTCTCGCCGGCCTTTAGTATGTGATGCATTGAGTTAGAAAATCAGCATTCTATATCATAATAAAATGTGAATGTAGTGAGACCAAATGTTGGTCCTTATTAATGTCATTTTAGTGATCTTCCCAAAGTGGCACACATTTTTTCAGTCTGTAATATCAATATAGTCCTCATTTGCCCTGAGAAACTTACTCTAAAATCTTGTTCCCTTTGCCCTATAGCATCTGGAACTGTTGATTTGGGAAGAAACAGTAATTATTTCCTTACCTGCTGCCACAAACATAATTTGTAAGCAGCACAACACAAGAAACTTAAAAAGCTACAGAATTTGTTCAACTATCATTCAGAATCACTTTTAGGAAGATCTTAACTACATATTTCACTGAAATATGTAAAATAAAATCCTGAAATAGTTGTGGCACATTTATTGAGAACACGGGAGTTTCTGAGAGAGTGTGCCTCAGACAAAATTATGTGTTTGAGACCACATAATTTTTGTATGTTTTGTATGTATGAACAAATGTGCTGAGATATATTGTAAATCGCATGTGTAATTAATAAAATATATTTAAGTTTTTTTTTTTCTTTTTTCCCCCATACGTATACAGTATACATGATTCAGTAGGACTTTCCAGCTTTTGGACCTTCCAGCCAGGGGACTTTCCAGCCGATTCCCAGACAAACAGTTGAGGGACCGTCAAAAAGAAAAGTTACATAATACATTATTAGTAAAAATAGTTTGTATTTTCTTTAAATGTATTTTGGTGTCAGCAGCCTCAAACATTGGTCTTACTCTTTCCCTCTTTCCCCCATGAAGACGACACTTGACCCCCTTTGTATCCTTAATGATGTGTTTTGACATCTCCTCTATATCACTAAAGATGTACAACGACCATTAGAAAAGGTTTCGGTTTTTCACATGTAAACAGAGGCTGCGATAGGTGGGGGCCACTACAACCCATACTAGGCTGACCAATAGGATTCAAGGATACGTTTTTGCCAATTTTTTCCAAAGTTAATTGCAGTAGTGACAGTTGTAGCTTCTGGAAAAAACACAACACGAAAAATTGCAGCCCTGATTCTCAGAACATACTCAGAACATACTCAGAACATACTCAGAACACGCATATATCGGATGCTGAATGTAGTTTTTTGTTTTCGATATTGCACCTGACCAGTTAAAATCTCATTTTGAGTGAGCTGTTATAAACCTGTAAATGAGTTGGATCACATTTAAACATCCATAAATGAATAGTTCAGAGTCTAAGGTTTCTAGAGATACCAAATATGTCTGTGTTTCAATTAAGTTCATGAGTGTGAAAATCATTTATGATCACTTGTGGAAGTCCATTTTCTTTTATGCAGTTATGCTCTATGGGTAGCCCTAGGAATGTATGTGTGGGTTGTTCCTAGTCGGCGTCCAAGGGGGAAAGAGTTAACATATAGGTGAGTTTCAGCTGACGTCATTGTTATTAAAAGCCCGCGTTGCATGCTGGGAAATATTTTGGTCGGAGGCAAGAAACACGATAGTGGTCAAACACAGTGCGTAACCTCACGTATTTATCCCCGATAATGGTAAATTCCTGCTGCATTATCGGATGCACAAATAGAAGCACGGAAGAAGGAAAATGTCTTTTTCATATTCTGTGTGAAAAGAACCGCTAACGGTGAATTAAACGGCTTTCAAACATTCGCAGAGCAAACGTAGAAGATCCTAGCAAACCGTGGACTCCAACAAGTTCAACAACACATCGAGACTCTTGTCGGTTTTCATCTTTTCTGCTGTGAATGGCCCAGGAGTTTCCACCAAGTCATTGTGGATATTGCCAAAGTGAATATTTGGCCAGGTAGTTGGCGATTCTGACCAGAAATTTGGTTTGGTCCACCTTTTGTAGGGGTTGAAAAGGGTGATTTGGCTCCATCGATGCTTATGGCCAATTTCTGGTCAAATCGTCTTCGGTCCTCTGCCGTTAGAGTGGATAAATAACCGGGATCAATACCCTTTACGTGCTTTCTCGCTCCGTCCGTCATGTTGAATTAGTGTTTTTTGCCGCCGACCAAAATAATTCCCAGCATGCAACGTGCGCTTTTGTCAACAATGAAACTCGCCTATAGAGCATTTCTCTACATTGATACGCCAAAGCCTTCTGTAGCCATGATCAGTGGAACATACTGAATAAAAGACAGCTGATCTGAGTAAAGTGTTTTTAGTAGTGGTACACTTAATTGTGCCCATAGGGAAATTTGTCCTCTGTATTTGACCCATCCTTCAGGACGCGCCCGGGGATACATCTCTGTAATTTTGTTCCTAGTCTTGGTCAGGACTACCTTAGCTGGAGGATTTTTACCTAGATATAGTCCATGTTTTGGGTTGATGGGGGAAACAGGATTATAACTGTGGGCATACAAGCAGACAGAGAGAACAGTGTACTTTCTATAACATCAGAGTGAGTGGCAGCCTCTGAGTGCATTTGAAAAGTCAAGAGATTTGAGTTGTACTTTCGCCCAGCGCATTATTACCCCGGGACTTTAATAATACTTGTATGATACTCGTACGCTCACTTTTAGCGGGCTGCCTGGAGTGTCAACGCCTCTGAAACCACTGACACATAATTAAAGTGCGCCCGGTCTACAGCTTTTATAGGTGCAATGTTAATGTATGTCTTTGTATATATAAGTTTAAAGAACTCAACTCACAAAGCTTCACAAAGTTTTCATTACAACAAGGACAAAGTAAATTCCACTTGAGCCATATAAATATATTCTGGCAGCTAATGTGGTAGTTCTGTAGTTATTGGGCAATACACTTTTACCACTCAAGTCTCAGGCGAACAGTAGAAAGTAAGTTAAAAATGTACTTTATTTCAGTTTTAGTATTTCATTTAATGAGTGATTAGGACTTGTTTTTTTGGCCATAAAATTATCACATTACATTTTACTGTACGTACAAAGTATTTTAACTTATCTAGGTATTACTTTTTACGTTATATTAATACAAAAGCATAAGTAATTTTGGAATCTTAAACATATCATTCTGCAAAGGAGCACTTTATTTTGTAATTGTGTTTTTATACGTGTTTTTTGTACATAATGTGGATGAATGAGCAGCCTAACCTAACCTAAACTATGCCATATCTTCTATCGGTAAATCCATAGTATTTTCAAAACAATAAAAGGTAAAATTGCAATCTAAATATGTTATGTGTATGATATTAGACAATTCTAACTTACATTTAGTCAGTTACAGGTGGTTTTATAGCTCAAAAACACCTAGAAAAACAGGCATTCTGATTGTGATTGGGGTCGCCTTTCCATAGATCTGACCTGTAACTTGGTCTGGTTTGGTCTGCAGGAAGATAGAAAGGTTTAATACCGTACTGTGAATCATTCCAGACAAAGCAGTAAGAATTTTATGGAGAAAAGCACTTGCTGAACCAAAAAAGTAACACAATGCGCCTGTAATATGTTTTAAAAATGTCGCAATTTGCTTCAGTAGCTTCACACACTTTTAACTCGAGAACTCCTTGTTTCTTTCAACATAAGTCAGATCATTTTAACACAGTACTCTCCAGTAATAGCTTTATAGAAGTCCACTTGTGTCTATACAGCCTCCTGTGTCCGCATACGCCTGTGCGCTTGTGTTTGGTGCTCTGTCTCTCTGCTGTGTCGGGATCGGTAGAACCAGCTGAGCTGAGAGGAACACAGGGTGAACAGAAGGTCAGCTCCCAAAGGTGCAGTAAGTGCGCTCTGCCTTTACGTATTAATGTTGACTGTCTAATGCACTGGAGGAGTTAAGGTCACCATTTCAGTCTCACTTTGAGTCCAAAATTGTGAGAAATAAGTTTGGTATTCTGGTCTGTGAAACCTCTGGGCCATGTTCACTGCAAATACTTTTTTTTTTTTTTTTTTATTATTTGAACAAAGAAATGATTGCATGTCAAATTCAGGAAATGTAGCCACTCTAATCACTTCTCATTCAGAGCTAATTTTGTAATTTTTTTCACCTCTCATTAGTGCAGTTTAGGGCTCAGTTTTGAAACCTGAGATTTTAGCTGGAGTTGGGTTTATTGTTGCTTAGCTCTCTACTTGAATCTTGTTTATAAAGTGACAAAATTGCCAAAAATTACAGAAGTTGCAGTCCACCTCTCACAAATAATCATTAAAATAATCAAGTTTTAGTCTAACACAGGGCTGTCTTAATGATGACCAGGAAACCAAATAGGGCCTCAGACATATATTTTTGCCCTCAAGCCTTCAAGAAAACTTTTTTTTTTACTGCAAATGTACACAAATGCAAGTAATTCGACCACTCAATGACATCTCCCTGCATTACGCACAGTCACACAGGTAAATGTTCCAAGGGCGCATGATAAACGCAAACAGTGAATGCAATGGCGAACAAACCAAACCAAAGTGAGCATATATACAGTCTTTTAGCCCATGCACTCACCTGCCTCACTGCTTAAACACGTAAAACACCATCACAAAGCTTCAGATCATGAATACAAGCGCATGAGCTCGCACATCAGGGCCAAGAATTAAACACATCTGGACTGGACACGTGTTACCTGTGTGTTTTCTCATTAGGCTCTAATCCAAATTACTGCACATAGACCGTATGATAAAAGCAGCAGCTCACTCACCGCTTTTGTCGAGTACTTTCACACATGTTGGCTTCATGTCGCCATCCGATGTGCAATAATCCAACCATGAAATATAAATCCATTCGTTCTGTGCTCCGTGAGGTTCAAGTGTCAGGAAATCTTTTGCTCGTAGCCCAGGAGATTTAGTTGCTCTTCTGAACGTTTAACTCAAGTAACAAACTTAAAAAAACAATCCAAAAAGAAAGTCCAAAACCACATTCAATTATTTTCTTTCAAAGTCCAAAATGAAGCAGACCAAGCTAGCGCCAGTCAAACAAACAAACAAACAAACAAACAATCTCTCTAGCGCCAACTTGTGGATTGTAGAGTCATGACAGGACAAAGGAAAACAAGGAAACAGGGCATTTCTGAACATTTCTAACCCTCAAAATAACACCCAATCTGATAGGATACCCATATTTATTTGTGTTAGGAAGAATTTCAGACCTAAATGTGATTTAACTGATGTAATAAAATCATTAGTTTTACATTTTTGGTTGAAATGTCTGGTGTAGCAGAGAAGGCCCTGCTGGCTCTGACGGCCCACCGCTGTGTGAATGACACCGTATTAATCAGCGGTTCATTTGTTGTGCTCTGTGCGTTAAATATGTATATGTGGCCCCCAGTCAAAACAATTTGGACAGTCCTGATCTAACCCTGACAAACAGTGAACACAGGACACAAGACACAAGTATAAGCTGCTTCTACCAATGCCCATTTGTGTTTGATCCTTTGTTTGTTTTTAATATTTTACCAGTCAAAAACTCATTCTCAGTTCAGTTGTTTTTCTTTATGTTTACTACTTTAAACACTTTAGATTGATATGAAAGACAACAAATGCATGATGCAAGACGTATGGAATTATGTAGTAATTGTGAGCTTGATGATGAAGTCTCCTGAAATAGTTTTCTCTTGTGCACCACGTCAGAATCAAGACATGCCAAAAGTGCAAAGCAGTGATCAAAGCAAAGGGTGTCTATTTTTAGTTATTCTGAGTTTATTTATTTGTTCATAGTTTCAGTGAGAATCTACAATCTAAATAATCATGGAAATAAAGGAGAAACATCAATGAAAAAGCAGAAGAAAAGATTTGCAAGTCGTGACTTTGACTCGAGTCAGACTTGAGTCACTATTTTTTAGGACTTGAGACTTGACTTGATCAAATGGACTAAGACTTGGGACTCAACTTGGACTTGAAGGTCAGTGACTTGGGACTTGACTCGGACTTGAGGCCTGTGACTTGAGAAGACTTTAAAAGCACTTTTAAAACTTTATTCTTTCTATTCTGACCAAAATGATTCACACTATGATTTTGTCTCAGTTCTTGTCATCTTTTATATACTCTATAAATGATGATGATTTTTTAAGTACAATTTATCTTAAAAGTCATATAAATTGCCAAAACATCTAAGCTATATTTGGTATTTTGGTTTAAAGACTTGAAATGACGTGAAACTCAAAGCAGACGACTTAGACTTGACTTGGACTTATGGACCAGTGACTCGAGACTCGACTTGGACTTGCCTGTATTTGACTTGGGACTTGACTCGGACTTGAGGTCAAAGACTTGACATTTACTTGAGACTTGCAAAACAAAGACTTGCACCCACCTCTGTGAAAAAGTGTGTCCAAACTTTTGACTGGTGCTGTACATTGTGATAAACATGACAGTTAATATTACTACTCGTATACATTTTCTATCGCAGTTTTTCTTGTGTTTTTCAGCGCAGTGAATATTCAGAACGCCTTTGCCTGCTGCTACAGAAGCACAAAAGTGTAACCGCTGCATCTGGGCCTCAGATACAATAATATATTTACCGTACAAATGTATTTTTCATACACACAGATCAAACATCAGACTTCACAAGTTTACCAGCTGGAGTCAGGTCAGGACATATTTCATCTGTCAGTTTCCTCAAGGCCAATGTTTTATCCTCACATGCACCAAGCGCAAAGCCATACAAGATATTAAAGGTCTTATATTGTGCAAAACTGTGAGCTTTAAAGGTGCACTGTGTAACTTTTCTGGTAGAGGGTCCGCCACCTGCTTGACTCCATGTAATGTTATTGTTTTAAATGCTCTACGGTTGGAATTATTTTTAACTATCTTTATGAAGTTGAGCACCACATCACCAGGCCACGTTACAGGTCAGTGGAAAAGTGGGCCCGCTCACAGTAAGAATGCATGTCTTTGCAGTAGTTTTGAAAAATAAAAACACCTGTAAATGACTAAATACACGATATATTTGTTTAAGCAGATAGCATACTGTACACCAGAAAAGTTTGAGTGCTTTAAGCCACGTTATAGTGTTGTTACCTCCTCAAAAACATACCTGGAGTTGTGTTTTTTTCATTCACACATGTTTGAGTAATCCTTTACTCTTAGTCTGTCTACATCTCAAAAGCTAAAAATGCTCTGTTCCACTTTGTGATGTCATGAAGAGGTAGTTTTCAAGATAACAGCTGCTGCTTTTTACTTTTAGTTCAGTAAAGTTTGACAATTCCATGGCTGAAATGATCAAATTCTAGTGAAGTTGTACAGAGTGTTTTCTGTTTGAGAGAAGAACTTTGTGTGTCAGTGGTGAAAGGTAACAAAGTAAAAGTAGTAAAGTACTGTACTTTATCATACATTTTAGATATCTGTACTTCACTCAAGTAAATTTGAAAGTGGATATTTGTTTTACTTTTATTTTTCTAGATTTGAGAACAGGTATCGGTACTTTCTACTGCACTACATTTTTAACAGGACTAAAAAGTAAATGTATTTTTAATATTGTCTGACCTGGTGAAAGGGTTTATTTTGAACACTTTAATTTGAGCAAACAAAATATACAAATAAAAACAGCTAGGAAAAACGATCAATTCTGTTCTTTTTATTGATCAAATTTCAGAACAAATCTTTATCAAAACCAGTACATCTGAAGCCTCCAAAGCTGCATGAAATACTTTTACTTTTTACTCTTTAAATACATTTTTAAACAGGCACTTTAATATATTTACTTAAGTAGATATTTTCATGTGATACTTTTACTTTTTTTTTGTATTTTTGCTCCAGTATCTGTACTTCTAGCCTGATTCATCAGCTGGTTTCACTTCGTAGAAACCATCTGACCTGGCAGTGTTTGCTTGACGGTAGGCGGGTACTTTTTTTCATTTAACCAATTGCTGCTATTTGGTCGTGATGTATGTAATGTGCCACTAACGGGGCTAACTGGTATATTAAGCTTTTCCCAAATCCCATAGGAAAAAGGGCAATAACGTCTTTCCCCTTGATAAAATTCACCAAACATTCTCTTTATTTCAGCTTCAAATCCTCGATCTTGGGAATTGTTGACAACACTGAATATATGACTTTTCGCTGATTGGCTGATGCCCGAACTCGCACTTCTGGGATTTTTACGAACCGTCTAGTGTATTCTGATTCCTGACCTAGTTGCTAGAGAGAAATGAAATTGAGCGGAGGAATCTGTGTATCATTCGTTCATTTATTTTTCAATATAAAACCAAAAATAAGAAAACAAAAAAACAACTGTTTTCTTCATTATTTGTCTCCGGGACCAGAGCGGGACCAGAGCGGGACCAGAGCGGGACCAGAGAGGACTCCGTGCTTTGATTCCGAGCCTCCGTGGGGTCTGAGCCTCAGCTTTGAGCTCCAGCCCTGCCATGGGCTCTGAGCCTCCGGTCTGGTCCCGGCCTGGTCTCATTCTCAGTCCCGGTCTGGTCCCGGTCTTGTCCTGGTCTGGTCTCGGTCTCAGTCCCGCTCTGGTCCTGGTTTCAGTTCTGATCTCAGTCCTGGTCTGGTCCCGGACCTGGATCAGTCCTGGTTCAGTCCGTATGCAGTGCAAAAGTTCGGCATGGCAGTCACAGAAGTCATGTAAACGGGAAACGGCCGTTATCTGTTTTTTCCATTCTTCATTTAAACATAAAATCGAAAACTGAAAAAAACTAATCATTATCTGTTTTTTCATTTTGGTTTTGGAGACAAATAATGAAGAAAACAGTTGTTTTTTCATTTTGTTATTTTTGGTTTTATATTGAAAAACGAATGAACGAATGACACATGGATTCAGAGGCACTAGGTGGCACCAGCCTTGCTACTGTACTTCTACTTAGGTAACACAGCTGAGTACTTCTTCCACCACTGTTAGGTGTTAAACATTTGTAAGTGAAACAAAACACAACTCCAGCTATGTTTGTGATGAGGAAACAACATTATAACATAGATCAGAAAACAGCGTAAATGTTACTGCAATAAGACAATTATACAACATAAGTTTAATTACTACATTCACTGAACTTGCAAACTCAGAAGTGCATACACAGTTGAGATATTATAGATATTTATGTTGGCAATAGAGACAACTGTTTACTTAAAATAGAAAAGGTGAGGCAAAGCGGAACATGGAGCATATCCAATACAAAAAGGTGTCAGCCGTAATTGTACCAGGTGGTAAGAGGTGAGGTGTTGCTGTGGGTGTTGAAATAAAACTGTAAAAAGTAACTGAACAAATCGTTAAAAAACATTATGTGCACAGACGTACATACAGAACCCTCCCAGCATGATGTCAGTGCAAATTATCAATAAAAATATAAAGCGGAAAATGCCTAAAATGAAACTGAACATATCTCACCTTGGGGCCCCAGCTCTACTCGATAAGCCATTGAAATTAAAACACATTTAAGGCCTTATATTCCTAACTTTAAATGATACACTCCGATGCTTCTATCCGAATCCTCATTACCGTTATCCTTTGACAATGCATCAAACGGCTCTCCAAGTCATTTTCCATTTGACAGGTGTATAAAATTGATAGATCCTCCATATGACTGTTTTAAATCACAATTTCTCCACTTCCCCCCGAGCAATTACAGAACAAAAGTACTTGAGCTAAGCGTTTTTATAGGATTAAAGATGCTATTTACTAATGCAGCGGTCTATGGAGGTTCGGCTAATGGCGATCACACAGTTTACAATGAGCCCGGTGACATTTATGGAGCTCTTTTCATTATCGGACATTACCACCTCAGTTAACCCAAGGCGTTCTGTGTCTCTCAGAGTTCAGTGGTTCATTATTCAGGTGAAAGTGGGACCGGGGTGAGCCAGGGATACCTCTTTTTATGCGTCTATAATGACCACAGATACCCAGTGTTTAAGGTAATGTGGAAACAAGCTGTTATACGTACCTCTTTTATTAAGCCATTATAGCCAAACATGAGATAAGTAAACAGGATAACCGGGAAAGCTATTCGAAGCCGAGTGGGTTAGTAATTTCAGGGACAAGAATGTTCCAGCCGTATCAAAACAAACATTGCACTTAGGAGTAAAAATAAACGGAGAAAAATAGCAGCCATCGTCATTCAGGTTGTATTATTTTGCGTTGGGCTGCTGATCTTTACAAGAAGTCGTTCTATACGGGCTACAAAGCTGTTTTAAAGCCCGCTGGAGAATCTGTGCTTTGTTGAGTTGTTGATGTACATGGACGCTATATCATTTTTTAGCAGTGAACCTTTTCTCATATTCTACATTGAAATGAATATGATTTCTGTGTAACCGCAAATGCCACCACAAAGAAAATGCGAGTAGACGTAAAAGTGGCCAGAGCTGCGGAATAAGGTCATTTGGATTGAAAAACATTCTAAATGATATGTGACCAATGAGCTCCTCCATTTCCCATGTGGCACTGAAATAAACAAACCTGATTGGACGGTTCTAGCTCAGTTTAGTCTGAGGTGCAGCAGAGGTGAGAGAGTCTGGATCCCAGGTTTGTACCTAATAGCTGTAGGGTTGTCATTAAAAAAAAAATAAATAAATTGATACACAGTAGGGATGGGCTTGATTTGTCGATGAATCGATAATTGATCATTAAGAATTTCATCGATTACGTTCATTTCAATCGACAAACTGAATGTAGGTTGCTGTGTGTAGCGTGACCAAACAGGGGTTTGTACATGTAGCTCTCTGCACTCAGAAGGAGTGAGACACAAACAAGCAAATGAGTATTTAACCATGACTTGTACAAGAAATTCCACGCTTTCAGTTGCGTTCGGGACAAGTGGGAGTCCATGTGCACAGTGTACAAAGCAGCACATATGTTTCGGTGTCCAGTGGGAAAAAGCTTTGCCAGGTGAGAGTCGCGCAATGTCGATGACGAGTCCCCACCTCCCTCCTCCCGTACGGTGTCCTGGTTTTGACAAATGCAAATATGGTCACACTAACCTATATTCCACTGAGTCGTGTCGCATCAGCGCACAAGAGCTGTTTTTTTTCTTCACTTAATTTATGCAAATTAGCCATGCGGTTTTAAGTTTCGTTTCTGTGAGAGTTGCGCAAATCTGCATTAAACACATTATAATGTCAAACGTGGCTCTAGAGTGGTTACGGTTTATATGTCGTAAAGTTGAATTTATTTATGCAGATTAGTAGTGCAGATAGTAATAATAATGATGATACATTTTAATATAAAAAACGTTAATGATTAATTGATAATCGATCGTTAATTAAGAAAATTTTATCGAATGCCCATCCCTAATACACAGTAGTGATGGGAAAACTTAAATATCAATATATCGACTGAGGTATAAAAAATGCATTTTAGTTTTAGCACCACACTTTTTCCAGCTTTTTTACTTTTTACTATTGACCAAAACATATTCTGAACTTTTGATTCATGAAAGCGTCCACCTTTGGCAGATATTTTTACAATAGAAATCAAATATTCTTCAGAAATCAAATATTCTTCCCAAGTCTGTTGCAGAAGTTCCCATAAATGTGTGGCACTTGTAGGTTGCTTGGTTTTCACTCTTCTGTCCAGTTCATCCCAAACCAGCTCGATGGGGTTTAAGTCTGGAGACTGTGTTGGACACTCCATGTTTTCAAGCTTTACCATCTTGTTCTTTTTTCCTGAGGTAGTTTTGGCAGAGCTTGGACTTGTGTTTCGGGTCATTATGTTTTTTTTTGTTGTTGTTGTTTTTTACCTCTGCTTGTTCAGTTCTTACTTTGGTACCATTTCAAGCTCTTCATTAGACTTGCACAACTTGAACCGCAATAAATAACTGGAAAAATTGGGGTGTTCTAAAACTTTTGAATGGTACTATATTTTATTTTTAGATCAGCTGAAGCTGGAGTTGAACAAAAATAGTAACATCTATGCATACGCCAATGTAAAATAGTTTAAAACTACCATCTGTAATTAGACTGACCGACCCGCCCTTGTTGTATTCACACATATCACCACTATATAGGCTATAAGTTATTTCTGTCGGATTAGTGTTGTAGCTTTGGCATCACAGAAGAAGACCAGGTGAGGGGAGGGGGCCAGGTTTCACATCTGCCATCTACTGGGAAAAATAAATAAATAAATAAATCACTTTTGCATATGGTTGCTTTAAATGAGACTGTCAATGCATTTTAAAGGTGCATTCTGTAACTTTTTGGTTTCAGTTCTGTTACCTGCTTGTTTTTGTTTTGATTATGCCATTGCTCTGCCTGGAATGTTCCACAGTATGGCATTAAAACCAACCTCAACTCAGCCTTAAATGTATTCAATAACAAGTGGTTTTATAGCTCAAAAATACCTACAAAAACAGACATTCTGACTGTGAGCGGGGTCGCCTCTCCACAGATCTGACCTGTAATTGGATCTGGTTTGGTCTCCAGGAAGATAGAAAGGTTTAATGCCGTACTGCGAAACATTCCAGACAAATAGTACCACTTAGTATCGAATCTAAAACAAAAAACACTTATAAAATCCTGTAGCGAGTTTTGTGGATTGCTTCCGTTATATTATATATAGGCGTCCTTATTTATATTTCACACTGTATCCCCATTCGATTCCATTCACAACTATTAGGGGTCATTTGGAGTTCTTTTGTCCATTTCCGATCACCTGTACGCCCTAGACCCCTGACCAGCCCTGTGTCTGACCCCATCAGCAGACAACACAAAGAACCAGGAATGACAGGCTTTTCATTATTGCCTCTCCATTGTGCCGGAGGGGGAAATCAATTATAAAAACACCTCTAACAGCACAGATAACAGCAGCGTCCCCCATTGTGCCACTACCAGATGCCATTTTTTCTTCTCTTTCTCAAGGGTCCCTCTTGACCAGTGCGCCATCACCTTGGTGCAATTTGCTCCCCCATCTCAAATCCCATTGCCTTTTCGAATTGGATTTAGCAGCCTCATTGAGACTGTGAATGGACCGGGTGCTCAGAGGGGGCGGGGAGGGGGGGCAGGTTTGTGAGAGATTGCCGGAGGAGTTTGCAGGTCCATGATTGGTCAGGTTTCCCTTGTGTCCGGCGTTAACCTTCGCTCGGCGGGGATGAGCTCATTACAACGGCGGGATGGGAGAATCAGGCAAGGACGAGGCGTGTAAACAAGAAGCAAAGTGGGTACAAAACTAGCAAAGCACTACTGGGAGGGATGGCATTGTGTAAGGCTAATAGGGGTTTATGGGAATGTGTTTGACACTAGTTACGCAAACGGTTACACAAATCAGACGCCATCAACTTCTGGGTGATATTCTGGCAAGTTAAAGGGCTCATATTACGCTGTTTCATGATCTGTGTTATAATGTTGTTTCCTCACCAAAAACATACCTGGAGTTGTGGTTTGTTACTTTCATGCTTTTTACATACAAACTGCATATTTAGGCCGAGTTCTTTCAAATGGAAAACACTGTTCCACCTTATAAGTCATGTGGTAATACAGGAAGTGCCCCACGGTGTTTAAACTCCATATATCTTTTACTAGATTCATTAGAATTTCTGTAAAATGTAGACCAATAAAAACAACAAAAACATCCAGAATGAAAAAAAAAAAAAATTATATTAGGCAATTTTTTGGTTACAGTGTCACAGTGGTAGCCAGGCTGGTGCCACCTAGTGCTTCCACTCAATTTCATTTCTCTCCAGCAACTAGATCAGGAATCAGAATACACTAGATGGTTTACGAGAACCCCAGAAGTTGTAGACCGCACACCAGCCAATCAGCAAAGAGCTGTGAAGCCATGATGTCAAAATCAAGGGTCTGGGTCCCTTTTGTGGTACAGCACAACAGTAAACAAAGCGGTCGAGATGGATGTACATTCTGTGTTGGCAACAATTCCCGAGATCGAGAATTTAAAGCTGGAACAAAGAGAATGTTTGGTAAATTTTATCAAGGGAAAAGACATTATTGCTCTTCTTCCTTCGGGATTTGGAGCATTACGCCACGACCAAATAGCGGCAATTGGATAAATAAAAAAATACCCCCATACCTTCGAGTGAACGAAACCTAATGCTGCGAGGTCAGACAGTTTCCACAAAGTGAAATCGTCTAACCGTCTAACACAGAGGGGCTTTAAGTTAGTATTTATAGTAGTTTTAAGATGATTTCAGCCTTCTGGTTTGTTCCTGCCTGGTTTTGAACCCATGTTTTTTTGGTCCTGTTAGAGTCCTGTTCTGGTCCATGTTTAGTACCAGTTTTTTTTTACAAACGGCGTGCATCCCGCTGATAAAACAACTGCACATCGCATCAGATTTCTGATGTTGTAAGGGCCAGTTGTTGTAACAGGGCCCAGGAGAGAGTTCTAAATTACTCAAACATGCATAGATACAAAACCTCTTGACGTTTTTGATGAGGGTTATAACATGGTAGAAAACTCTTTAAGACCTTCTCTTTAAGGCCTTTTGACCATTCAAACACTATATATAGAAATGTGTTGAGTAGCCAAAATGTTGTCTTCCAGTTTATGTTAAACTAGTTTCTTACAGCTAAAATACTGTGTATTTTTGTTAGGCAAAACTGATTCAAAAGCAGCTCTATGTAACTTTCCTAATGGAACCTGCTTGTCCCTGCTTTGCCTAGAATGTTCCACAATATGGCATTAAACCTAATCTCTATGGAGACCAGCAGCTCACGGTAAGCATGGATGATTTTCAATGTATTTTTTTAGGATTTAAAAACAACTAAATATGTTAATTTCACACAGGGGAACATTGCAGGCAATTAATTAATATCTCCATGGAAACAAACAGATAGCATACTCCCCACCAGAAATGTTACACTGTGCAAGTTTTTACTTCTTATACTACTACTACTACTACTACTACTACTACTACTTACTACTACTCTGAACCAGCTGCATATGATGTTTTTGGCTATATTTTTGTTCTTTCCAGACACAGCAATGAATTGTGGGTAAACTAGAGACAGCTGACAAAGATGCCGTGAGTGTCCCTGCTGAGACGGTGGCGTCTGTGTTACTCACTATAGCTCCCAGACTGTGCATTTGTCATGAAGACACAACATACCGAGACTAAAAAGTATAGCTGATTGGAGTAGAAATGTCATTGCCAGGAGCTTGCCTGATCCGGACTCTATACTCAGGATGTACTTCATGAAGCTTTGGGATTTTAAGTACCCTAGCTTTTCCTTCAGGGTTATCTTCGCCGTGTGCCGTGCCCTATCAAATCTGTGCACGTAATCAGGCTCTCCAGTGTACGTGAAAAACGAGCAGCCAAAGTTGTGGTGACAGCCTGTAGTTTACTCCAGCTACTGCAGAGAAGGGCTTTGGTGTGGTACTGTGGTGAAGGAACTGCTCAATTCTTTAAAGAGAATGTAGATGTCCTGTTTTTTCCTTTCCTTCACAATAAAAAAACGCCTTATTTAGAGTGAGGGCTTATGTGTGACAGGCCCATAATGCAGCTCCCAGTCCCTCTCTGACTGATCCAGGAGAGGATTATATTTTGGGGGGACTTGCAGAATTCTCAGTATTTGGTCCAGGGGCAGGGCTTAGAGTTCCATGTCAATCAAAGTGCTGTACTTAAAGGTGCACTGTGTAACATTTCTAGATGAGAGCCCACCACCTGCTTTTCTGGTCTGAGATTTGACCTTCATTCTGAGAGGACTAGAATTTGGACTGTGTCAAATCAAACAAAAGTATACAAGTGACAAAAGTAAGTAAGTCTTTATTGAGATAGCGCTTTTCACAGACATATGTTACTAAAGACGTTTTACAGAGCATTATTCATTCACTCCATACCCGGTGATGGTAAGTTACTATTGTAGTCAGAGCTGCCCTGGGGCAGACTGACAGAAGCATGGCTACCAGCCAATCAGTGCCATCGGCCCCTCTGACCACCACCAGTACTTACACACACACACACCACTTTCATACTAGGCAAGGTGGGTGAAATGCCTTGCCTAAGGACACAACAACAGTTTTGAGACTGACACCCCCACTGTGGCACCTGATTTTCCCAGAGGTGTCCCATCCAAGTACTAACCAGACCTGGTCTTGCTCAGATTCTGAGATCTGATGGAATCAGGCTTTGACAAGACGGTATAGCCACAAAAGCTTTATAAATATGACATGATTTGAATGTTTGTGTTTCTTGCACTGCTCCTTCAGATATTATTTCTGTGTTTTTTTTGTTTTGTTTTTTTGTCTATCTTTGAATACACCCAATTTGGTTCATTATTTATAGATTTGGCTTTCAAATTATGTCAAATTAACAATCAAATGTTACTTTTAAGTTACTATTACTTGAGCAGTATTTTTCCAAAATACTTTTTTACTCTTACTTGAGTAATTTCTTGGATCAGTACGTTGTACTTAACATTACTCTTTCTCGGGTGACAGTAGCTCAGTTGGTAGAGCATGTGTCCACTGATTTGAAAGTTGGCAGTCTGAATGCCGCTGTTGACATAAACATCTGTGTACACTGGTGCATGAATGAGTGCTTGAGTGGTTCCTTGATGTAAAGAGCTTTGAGTGTCTTGAAGATAGAAAAGCCTATATAAAAATGTGATCATTTACCATTTACTTGAGTACAAGTGACAACTCTACCCATCTCTGCAAAATCTCTCCCCGCTACAACTCTCCTCCATCTCCTCTACGACAACTTCATCCAATACTTTTACATTGTTATATTCCTACATTTTAACACTGGCAATTGCATTATTAGAAATCACAAATACATAAAAACCCAAAGTCCAGAGTGAGGGGTTACGTGGGGTGACTAAAGTGGGTAAGAGTGGCGCAGAATGCCACTTCTCCAGCAGGCGGCCGAGGAGAGGCTCATTTGAATTACATGGAACAATAACTCACTGAGGTTGGGCTGAGGATTGCCTTTTTATACAGTGGCCCGGAAAGCTCAATGAAATTCAGAACCCACTGCAGAGGCTTAAAGTTAGTCACGTAGATATGAAGAGCTCAAATGGGACAGCTATTATGGCAAATGGAGCAGGCGGTGTCTGAACCACTCCCATTGCACACCAAACTCAAGGCCCACTGGTGAAAATGGCTGTTAAAGTGCCTCTCACAGGTTAGACTGCTTATTTGACTAAAACACATTATATTTAAAAAAAATTCCAGTTTGGTTACCTTTTAGGATTCAAATTTTACTTCGTAGTTGGAAATCATAACATCAGGGTTAAGTTTAGGGTTTGAAATAATATTTAAAGTATTGTAAGTTGTAAATTGTGCCAAACGTTTAGATAGAGTTCTCGACTTCCTGTAATTTTCAACATACACCACCAGTCAAAGCTTGAACACATCTTTTCATTTCTGTTTATTCTTTATTTCCATGTTTATTTACATCATAGATTCTCACTTGAGGCATAAAATCGGTGAAAGAACACATATGAAATGTAGTGAACAAAAAATAAGCTCCAAATAACTCCAAACCTGTTTTATATTTCTGATTTTTAAAACCAGGCACCCTTTGCTTTGACCATTGTTTTACACTGTTGGCATTTCTTGATCCTAACCATTTCATGTAAATTCATCAAGAAGATCACTGACAGAGGGGCAAGAATATGTCAAAGCAAAGGGTGGGTACTTACACATCTTAAATTTAAAGGTGCACTTTGTAACTTTTCTGGTGGAGGGTCTGCCACTTCCTTATTTCCATGGAGATGTTATTGTTTTGTCTGGAATGGCATTAAATGTATCCATCTTGTTGTTATTGGCCTAAAACCTTGCATTCTTACTATGAGTGGGCTTGCTTTTCCACAGATGTAACATGTAATAAAAAAATGTGATATCAACAAATCGGACCAATGGCTTGAGAGGTCTGGACTGAAGGACAGCACAGAGGCTCATCCTGGCTGCACAGGAACAGGCCCTGAGCACCCAAGCAATAGAGGCCCAGATCTACCACACCAGACCAGACCCGCGGTGCAAAGAGGCTCCTAAGACAGTCCAGCACTTAACTTTAGGATGCTGGCATGGAGAGACATAACCAAGTGGCAGGCATAGTGTGCAGAAAAATCTGTTCAGAGTAACAGCTGGAGACCCCAGGGTCAAGATGGAAAACACCTCCCAAGGTTGTGGAGAAAGATCGAGCCAAGATCCTGTGGGACTTCCAGATACAGATAGACAGGATGGTGATGGCGAACCAACCAGACATAGTGTTGGTGGATAAGCAACAGAACAAAGCCGTGGTGGTGGACATTGCAATACAAAGCGATGGTAATATCAGGAAAAAGGAACACAAGAAACTAGAGAAATACCAGGAGCTCAAGGAAGAGCTGGAGGCGGCCAGGAAGGTGAAGGCAACAGTGGTTCCCATGGTAATCGGAGCACGTCGGGCTGTAATTCCCAAACTGGAGGAGTGGTTACAGCAAATCCCAGGAAAAACAGTAGACATCTTAGTTTGGAGAAGCGCGGTACTAGGAACAGCAAAGATTATGCGCAGAACTCTCAAGCTCCCAGGCATTCAGTTAACGACCCGAGCTGGATGAAGGTGAGAGACCAACCACAGTGAAAGGACCTTTTTATATCTTCTGAACTGAAGGGTGTTTTTTCTTACATGAATTGCAATGCATAATTCAACATCTGAATGGTACAAGGTTTAGACATTTCTTCAAATATGAATATGCTTTGAGATACTGTAACATTAACTCTCTGGGTTATTGCTATGTGTACAGAGATCTTAATAACGCTTGTCAGGATCTTAATACACTTGCTTGTGTTACTTTCACATATTCACTTAACATATGGTTTACTGTTTTACTCTTTGCTCACTGTGCTTTAGGGTTGGATTACCAGGCCTGTCACATATTTTACACAGTGCAGGCTGTTCTCCTCAGGTTTGCACTTTTCATTCTGTAGTGTATAGTTAAAGTGTAAGTAAAATAACTTGGCTACTTTATTATAATATACAGCAGAACGGTCGTTGCATAAAACAGAAAGCATTTGGGGTTGTTGGAAAGCTGTGTTTGCTAATGTGTTTGAGTTTCAGTCGGTAGAGCTGTTCCTCTGTGAGCAGCTAAGTTTAAGGTAAACTTTATTAATCCCTTGTTAATTTCATTCCCAGTGCTACTCAGGGACCCATCTCCAGTCTTAGTCAGGACTATCTGAGCAGCAGGATTTTAACTAGTGCTCTGAAGTGTTTGGGTTAGAAGGAAACTGCAAACTCTGCTTAAAAAGGTCTGGGAGTTGAACCTGCAACCTTAGTGCTGAGTGTGCAGTAAAGTAGACACAGGTAACAAGATAAAGTTTTGTATTGTTTTTTATGCTATATATATATTTTTTTTTCAAAAGAATAACAGATGTTTGTGTTGTTTTATTGCTGTTTCTTAACATAGATAATTCAAAATAAAATTGTGACTTAAAGCTACAGTATGTAACTTTTTAGCCATAAAATATGCTTAAATAATGTGGATGTTTTTATTGCTCTGAAAAATTTTGTGTTCTTACTCAGAGCGGGCTTGCATCTCCACAAACCTGACTCCTATTTGGCCTGGAGGAAGGCCTGCTCCTGTTTGTTTCCATGGAGATATTGTTCCTTTGGCTATAATATTCTAGCCAGGCTTGCGCCGCTCAATTTCCTTTCTCTCCAGCGACTAGGTCAGGAATCGGAATACACTAGAAGGTTTTGTAGGAAAGTTGTAGATCGTGCAAAGGCCGATCAGCGAAGAACTGTGAAGCCATGACGTCAAACTCAAGCGCCTGTCTGGGTCCCTTTTGTGGAATAGCACAACAGTAAACAAAGTGGTCAAGATGAATGTAGACAAAGCCATGTATTCTGTGGATTTAAAGCCGGAACATTGTTAAATGTTTGGTGAATTTTATCAAGGGGAAAGACATTATTGCCCTTCTTCCTATGGGATTTGGCGCATTACATACATCACGACCAAAAGACCAAAGTACCCGCCTACCGTCTAGCAAACAAATCCTAATGCTGTGAGGTCAGACGGTTTCCATAAAGTGAAACCGGCTGATGAATCACGCTAATAATATTCCACAGTATGGCATAAAACTCATCTTTCTCCATGAAGACCATTCCAAAGTATGGTTTTAACTCTAAATGTTTCCACTGAATCGTGCAGGTGATGTGCCATTTCCAGAAAGTTACATACTGTACCTCTAATCTTTTTCCAATTTATCAAAATATTGCATTTTACATTTCCATATTAATTCATGTATTTACACTTAGACTTAGAAAAACTTTATTAATCCACAAGGGAAATTATTAGCTCACACATCACAATATATTATAATAACAAAGAGAAAACATATATATAAATGGTAATAATATTAAGCAAAAGAGACTAGTGTTAAGAGAGATAGAAAGAGACTGGTGTTAAATATGTACAATTAAAGTAAGAAATAGAAATATAGTAATAAGTAGGTTACAGAGTTAATATAGTATGTGCTGTCTATATTAATTTCGATCATATAAAGAGAAATGAGTTTACTCTTTGCCTTTTCATTCTCTTTATTGTACCACGTGAGCCACAGTAGCACCCATAACCCACACAGCACCCCTCCCCATGGGCCCAAATCCCTGGTTAGTTCTTAGATTACACGATAAAGGCTGACCCGGTATTCTTGTATATGTCCTCATTTATAACCGTCTTGATTAATTGTGGGCGAAACCTCAGTCTTGTAGATACAGGGCTAGTGTAATTAACTATCCAACAGGGGTCTGGCTTCAAATTAATAAGTGTAATGTTTAATCAAAGTTTACATCAAGCAACGTAACTGATGGCTGAATTTTGTACCCTATATCTAGTTTAACTCCAGGCTACGTTTGGTGGTGTTATTACCGGGCCTTTATAGTATATATGTTATCAGCACCTGCCTCTGAGGTTGCTGTGTTTAATTAATTGGGCGGTAATTAAGAGTTAGCGTTCAAATCTGCGGAGGAGAACAGGAGAGTTGAAAGGAAAATCCAAACTAATGAGAGAAGACTTTGAAGTAATGGAGTCCGTGGGTTTGGGCTAATCGTGCAGGCTTTCGGGCGCCTGGGTTTTATCGCGCTCACACCAGCATGGGCACCATTGTGGGGCTTTTCAACTTTTCTCGACGGTGTACAAGTTCACAATGGAAAAGCGGTGAAGCAGTGATGTAGTTTTTTTTGTATGGTTCAGATTATCTTGGTAGTAGACGCGGTTCAGTTAGAGTTGAGTAGATTTGCATAAAAGTGCACTTAAAGCGACCATATGATGCTATTTTCTGATCTGCTTTAACATTTCCTCATCAAAAACAGACTTGGAGTTGTGTTTTGTTTCATTCACACATATTTAACACACAAACCCTGCATATTTAGGCTGAGTTCTTCTCTTAAACAGAAAATACCATGTTCCAACTTGTGATGTCATGCAGTAATACAGGAAGTGCCCCACTGTGTTTTTAAACTCCATACACCTTCACAAGAATCATTTGGCTCATTTCAGGATCGGGATTGTCAAGCTAAAAACTCAGGGTTCCCACTCTTTTTCACTGACAAAATTTCAATACTTTTCTATGACTTTTTCATGATCTAAAGTGAATTTTTCATGACTTGACGGCACCTACATGTGTAGAATTGATCAGACTTTTAGGGTTAAATATGAAATGTTAACCCTTTCCACTCACCTTATGGTCTGGTATTATAGTTTTTTAACATTCAAAATACTGTCAATGCATTTATTGTCGTCTCTTTTAAACAAAAGAGCACATACGTTTGGAAATAATCATAATAGCCTAATGATAAGTTAACAGAACACTGTAGTTGCGTAAAATAGATAATAAAATTCCATGACTTTTCAAAAACTTTCATTGAATTTACAAAATTTCCAGGCCTGGAAAATGACATTTTCAATTCCCATGACTTTTCCGGTATTTCCATGACCGTGGGAACCATGAAAATTTAAAGGGTAGCTTGAAAAACTACCGCTTCATGACATCACAAGGTGGAACAGTATATTTTGAGCTTTGGAGGTGTAGACAGACTAATAATAAAGGATTACTCAAGTAAAACACGTCTCCACATACATTTTTGCATAACAACATAACAACATAAAGGATCTTATATGACTTTTAAAGTATACTTCAAAATAATACTACTCAAATACAAGCTCAAAGTAGTGGTCATAGAAAAGTAAAAAAGTAGCTAATGTTATTTTTTTGGTCTTTTGATGATTTCAGCGATCTTCAGACCTGAGTTTGCTTTTTCAGGAGGTTGGGGTCTCATTCATAAAGCTGGCATTTGTACAAAGCTCTTACCTACTTTCAACATTAAGTTTGTGATTTACAAAAAGACAACTTGATGGGGAAATGAGTGGTGCAATCCCAAAACCTCTAATTTTGTGCATCAGGGGAATCATCAGCATCAGAAGAAGATGATCTTTACTCAGAGAGATGAAAAGTAAGTGAGTTTGAAGTAGCTTGTGTTTTGTCTGCAAGCACACTTTTAATATAAATTCCACATGATGTCTTGTGAGCTGATTTACACAAGTTTTGGCAAGTTGTAGACACCTCCATCTGCAGTCTAACTTCTTCAGGACACTATCCCAGGTGTGTGAGAGGAGAAAGGCCCCTTTGTCTTGATTTATAGTCCCGTGTGCATGTTTCCATATTTCAATTGCCTCCTTATTCCAGCGTGACCACTCTGATGAAAATCCCTGTGAGACATGAGAAGTGGAGTGTCAGGTATGAAAAACAAACTCTGGTCAGAAGAATAAATTCGAATAAATAAATAAACTACGACTCAAATAAGATTAATGTAACTGTCTGGATTTAACACCCAATTTATAATCTGCAGTTAATAAAGAAGGAAAGTAAAGTATGATAAAGTACACAACAAATGTAGCTGGTTTCACTTTGTGGAAACTGTCTGACCTCGCAGCAGTAGGATTCGTTTGCTTGACAGTTGGCAGGTGCTTTTTTTATTTAACCAGCTGCTGCTATTTGGTCGTGACATATGTAATGCACCGGAACGCTCAGTGCTGTCAAAATAATTGTCGGTACAACAGCAAACAAAGCAGAGAGTGAACATGTCTGTCAACAATCATTGTCGTTTCTGTGAGGTGAACTTGCAGACTAAAGGTGCAATAAAAAATGTGAAGTTTGTATTTGACAAAGAAAGTCCAAAGGAGGATAGTGTATGCAGTCTGCTATCGCAACTTGGGTTGGTTCAACTCTTTACTGATTGGTCGGTGCACGGTCTACAACTTCCAGGGTTCTTGCAAACCATCTAGTGTATTCTGATTCCTGACCTAGTCGCTGGAGAGAAATGAAATTGAGCAGAGGCACTAGGTGGCGCCAGCCTGGCTACAAAAAATGTAACAAGTAACAAAAAATCAAAAAACAAAACCATATCTAGAGGAGTGGTACGAAAGAAATAAGGGTTCAAATAATGTGGTATTGACAACAAAGAGCGTTTTATACATACTTTTCTTAGTCATCAGGAAGAGTACTGCTGCATTGTAGGCCTGGTTAAGTACTTGTTTGGACCTTATTTTGTAAATGAGCTGATGATCAATGTCTGTAGATGCTTCTTTTTATTTTCCTTGATGTTAACCTGGTTCAGTCTAAGATGCGGGCCTTTTCTGAATTCATAAAAATGTACTTCAGAACAAAAATATTTGTAATGGCAGTACAGTGATATTTGAGGTCTAGTTCTTAGCTACTCCAATAACTTCTTGGTCATATTTAACAATCTCCTTTGACTGCCCCCACAGGGATCTAACCTTGCCCGTTTAGCCCATCGTTCTTCTCCAGTGCCTGCAGGGCTGCCCACAGGAACAGGCCTGAGCTGCTGCTATGGTAATGGCATTTATCATGGAAGAGAGTCCGGCAGAGAGGAGGGGGAGTTTATACAGAGGATATTGATACTTTGCAGCTGATGTCGTCAACATTCTCTGGAGGTATGACACTAAATGTAGGCACTGTTTTGTCAGAAGCTCTATCAAACTTTCAACTAATCTTTGTTTTAACACAAAGCGGTGTAGCTAGTCCATTACATAGGCTGGTGATGTAAGGACAGGAACAAATGTAAAGTTTTAAAAATGTTTATTGATTGAAGTGGTTTTGCAGTAAAGTGACCTGTAAATAGTGATGTTACGAGATGTGCCAAGGCTTCGAAGCATGTGTCGAGTAATCCAGGAAGTTTTTGGTGAATTGCGTATTGAGGCTTGTATCGGTGACATATGTGGTGACGTACGAAGCCTTGTGAACCGCCCGTACGTTGTAGAAGAAGAACTACAACGTGAAACGAATAAGGATAAAACAATAAATTACTTTTACTTACGTTTCCAACTTCTCCGTTCCTTTACTTTTCACGTTGTAGTTCTTCTTCTTCACTTGCCGCTTGATCGGTCCGTCGGAAAATAGAGTCCCGCGGTCACTTCTGTTGTGACTTTTTGATATGTTGCGGCATTTGCATTTGTGTTGTGGCGTTTGTATTTGTTGCGGCGTTTGCATTAAAATAGAGTCCCGCGGTCATTTCCGTTGTGGCTTTTTTTTGGTGTGTTGTGACTTTTTGTTGTTGTTGTCGCATTTGCATTTGTTGCGGCATTTACATTTGTTGTGACCCCTCTCGGCTTCTGTACCTGAACAACAGTGAGGACAATGATGCCTCGTATGGATCACAGCCTCCTGAGAATGTGCTACAATTTTTAAATCCATTTTGTATTTTTTCTTGAGTTTCAGACTATTTTCAAACTTTTTAGTCTGTGTTTGCTAATGTGGGCACTGAGTCACCATGGTAACTGATGAACATTCCACCATGCACATACATATAGAACCCCCCCAGCCTGATATGCCCCGGTTTGAACATACAATACGAGGTTATTCAACTGTCCTACCAAAGAAAAAAGGTGGTAAAAAATAAATGTGTGACTGTTCTGCACCACTTTCTCATTTTTCATAGGTTTGCTTTCGGGTTTTCATCTGGACACATTTTGACCAGGGTTGCCAGATTTTCAGGGAACAACAAGCAAACAAGCCTTTGAAAAAAAAGCCCGAAACAAATGACCCAAGCCCTACAAAAAGAAGCCTCAAATAGATGCAACTATTTAAACGTTTGACGCAACTGAACAAGCACTAATGAGATGCATAATTATTTTTTGCATAATTATTTAACTTTCAAACATTAATGTCTTGTATTCCAGTCATTTTATAGGCTGTATATGTTCATTACTGAGTCTGTTAACGTGGAACAGAACTGAAAAAGGGTAAAAATCACACCTTTTATGACGTGAAATATGAGGCCACTCGGAAACAAGCCCAAAAGAACACAACCCAAAACTCTCAAAATTTGCAAGCGATTTTCTAAAAATAGAATCCCTAAGTGGCTATAAAGAAGCAGTCCTGGCAACTCTAGTTTTGACTCCCATTCAGAAGTCATTTTCAATCTGACAAACTAAACTGTGCTCAATAAGTCCTGAAGGAGGAGTTTTACCCTGAAACCAGTTTATATGTAAGTCTCATTATGGGCCGTTGTGACTTTATTGTGTTCTGCCGACTCTCGTTCACTGCTGTTAAGTACCTGGTGGTTACCATTTGACTGGCTTGATCTCTCACTTGAGTAAGGTGTTAAGATATCGCTGTAAACAGGAGGAAAATTATACCTTTATGCCTTACTTTTGGTTGACTTTTTAGTTTTTGGAAGTCTGCCTTGAATGAGAATTAAAAAGAAATGAGAAAACAATGTTGCCTGTATGTGGAAGGGTTATCAAAACTATCGAAAATCCGATATTAGTTGATACTAGAATTGAAATTAGATATTCATTTGAGCTAACTGTGACGTAGGTTGACCGTAAAGCGGGTTGGGGTTCAGCGAGTAAGGTTAAAAAATCCAGACACAGACAGGAAGCAGTGGTCCACGGTTTACTTTTTGTTTTCCAATAGTTACAAAAAGTGCAAGTGCAAAAAAAGTGCAGGGTGAAAATGGAGGCAGGCAGCAGTTTCCAGACCTTTTATGCTGGTCTTTACTGATTGGATAAAACGACTATAGCTAAAAATAGGGATGGTAAAATTATCATTAGCTTAATATCTTGACCTAAATCTCCATAAAATAACCCAAAACCAGATAACTATTAAAATCACCAACTATATACATAAAAACCCTAAAACCATACACCAATTAAATTTTAAAACCCATAAACCAATAAAACACCTAACCTAAAACCCCTGTACAAATAATATGCATGGTCCAGCCTGGCCTGTTGGACTCTTTTAGGACCTGGACAGAAAATAAAAAAGGAAGGTAAGTATAAATGCAGATCCACACCATTCATTAAAACACAATAAAATACATTACTAAACACATCAACATTCCAAAAAACAGATATTGCACCATATATTGCACTATATATTGCACTAATTAAATTTAAAATGTAATTGGTTTGTCTCCTTTCCCTCCAAGGACAAGCAGCTTCCAATTAAAGTGCTACTGTGCCTCAGGATTAAAAAGTGGTAAAAAGGAAAGACAATAAGTGATTTTTAAAACCAATTGTGTGCAATTTCTTTTTGTCATGTGCAAATATGTTGAAAGTGCTGTGTGCTATGAAAGTGCAGTGTTTTAAAGTGTCCCAGTGAAGGGTGAAGGTGCTTAGTGTAGTTCTGGGTAACAAACCAGCCTGTTTGTTACACTAACCTTGGGCAGCAAGATGGATTCTCATGATATTTGTGAGTTCACAGACTCCAGAGAATCCATCTTGGTGTGCACCCTCATTAGGATAATTGCCCAGTGGACCAATCACGTCTCAGCATTGATGTGTAGAAACCAAAGGTGAATGAACCAAAACAAACATGATGATGCCGACAGACGTACTTCAGCCTATTGTAGTGAAAATATGGGTCTGGTCAAGTGGTAACGGAGGGAAACGGGCAGATTTTTTACATTCAAATAGCTCTTATTCAGAAAGTAGAGGGACTATTGAAATAAGTAAGGTATCAGAATGTAGGAAAGAGTTAACACTCCAACAGGGTAAAGTTAAACCTGTGATATTCTTTCAAGTTGTTGACAAAAAATTTAAAAACTCATGTCAGTAAGAGGGAATGAAGTATTCAGCACTTTTTGGGCAATAAATACAAACAGCGATAACTACCGGTTCTCACTTACATATCCTTAACAAACTGGTTTGAATATTTGCTTCATATAGTTTTCTACCATATGGTACAAGATTAGGTTGAAAAACCTCTTACTTTTTGAGTAATGAGATTTGTTATTAAGAAAGGTCATGGTAATGGAGGGGAAATTGTGCAAGCAAGTAGAAGGTGCATGATTTTGCATAATTTGTTAGCTTTTTTTCTTCCGAATACTTTAATATTACTTCAAAATGAAAGGTAACTATTTCTATAAAATATGTCAGTCCTTCTAAGCAAATTTTTATCATTTAAAAATTTTTTTTTTTTGAAAAATCATGTACCTTCATCAACAGTTCATCAACTCAAGATATGATGAAATACATCAATTTATTTACATGATTTGCAGGTCTTTGAAATTTGGGAAATCATTTTTGTTCCATGTTGCATACATGGTCTGTTTAAAACGGATGGAACTTTAGAACCAAAAATGGTACAGAAAAAGGTAAACAGTTTCATAAACTAGAGTACATATGCTATTTGTTGAATACATTTTTATATCAGATGCATTAACTTGAAATTTTGGCCTTGCTGTATACTTCTGCTGCCCATATGCAGTATTTAGATTGTGAAAGCATACATAAGGTAAGCACTGTGCATCTGTGACATGGAGGATGACTGTGCTTTTCTCTCAACTCTCAACACTAAAGTGGTATCATGTCTTTCCAGTTGTGAGAAATATTTTTGCATTTTTCTGTATGTACAACTGTTCCCTTTTTCAACATTTTTTTTTAAAACTCATTACCCTTTGCAACAAAATCAGGTAAATAGAAGCTCTGATATAATTATACATATGCAATGTGTAATTAGCAGCAGCACAGGAGAAGCTTGTTAAGAACTTATGCCAACATTTAAAATAACACCTCTGAACTTTCTGGAGTTTTACTTTTTCCCACTCCATTTCGATTGTACTTATTTGTTATAAATATTACAATATTATTTTGTTGGAAAATATTATAGTATAATAGTATTGCAATATTATAACTAAGTTTGAAAGAAATTATTGATTGAAGTGGAACATCACCATTGCACAGAAAATAAAGGTTAAAGTTTTATGCCATACTGTGGAAGATTATAGCCAAAGGAACAACATTTCCATGGAGACGAGCAGAAGGCCAAAGAACAGTCAAGGAGATGAGTCAACAGTCAAGCCAATGTAAGGACACGTTTTTCTCGATATTTTATGTGCAATAAAAACATTAGAAAAGTACATATTTGGGTTTCTGTCTTAAATATGTGTGTTTTTGGTGAGGAAACATTATAACATAGATCAAAAAATAGCGTAATATGGACCCTTTAATGGAAGTACACTTTTTCCTTTTCAAATTTTCCTTGCTAATGTTGAATTACCTTGTTGTTTTTACCCTTGGCCCGTGCCGGGTCTCTCCCCATGCAGGTGCTGTGATAATCGGTGCAGTCATTGTTGCATAATCCAGATTCAGACCGATCCAAACAAACCCACAGAGACACACGATTGCATGGACGCTCCTGGTGGAAGTAATAACAGAGAAATGAGCATCGCATAAAGGGCCGCGTTAAACAGTGTCTCCGCGGTAACGGGTTCTGCATGACTTATTTTATGTTGTGCTCACTGATTTTTAAGTAACCAAAATGCACCTGTCAGATCACTGGAAAACAAACACAATAGGACAAGGACAACATGGCGGCCAGAGTTGATCATGATGAAAATATTCCAAAAAAATGGGCTGATTTGTTTATTAGCTGTTAAGGATCTAATCAAATATGTTTTTAAAAGGAAAACTGTTTTTTGCTGCTAATAATAATAATGAATTTGTCTTATATAGCTTCTTATGTGCACCACCTGCCCTTCTGACCACCACCAACATTCATGCACCACTTTCATATTAGTCAATGTGAGAGAAGTGTCTTGTCTAAGGACACAACAACATTTTTTTGAATTTTTTTTTTTGCCACTTGCGCTGCACTGTGGCACCTGACTTTCCCAGCGGTCTCCCATCTAATTACTGTCCTGACGCGGCCCCGCTTAGCTTCGGAGATCTGACGAGATAAGGTTTTGATAAGGAGGTTTGTCTAGAATGTTCCACAGTACAGACTGAACCTCCCTATCTGGAGAGAGACAAGCAGGTTACAGCACTACAGCATTATAACTCGGATCTCTGGAGAGCCGCCCCTGTTCAAAGAAGGTGTTATTGTACGTATTTTTGAGCAATAGGAGCACTAGTAATGAGTAACTGCTAGATGTACCGTATTTTTTGGACTATAAGGTGCAATATCAGTAATGTTGAATTCTCTCGGATTATAAGACGCATTAAGCAAAAGAAATGGACGACACTTGAGACTGAGCCCTTAGCCCAGGCATCCATGATCCATTGGCAGATCATGGAGTAATTCGCCTGGTGTTGCCTCTCTATCTTGGTGAATGTGGATTATGAATATGAATGTGGGTGGATAATTTAAGTTTGTCTTTTATTTCCTACGAGGACGACTCAAATATACATTGAGTAATAATGTGTTTAATTCAGCTTTGCGCACATTTGTTTACATTTTACAGAAACAAAACTTAAAGCCACATGGGTCATTTGAATAAACTATACATGGTGACAAAAACAGCTCACTCCTTGTACGTTGATGCGGTCAGCCACTGTCAGACTAAAGGGCTTGACTCAGTGGAATATGTGTCTTCTTTCTGTGTTGCAAGAAAGCATTTCAAGTGATTTTTGAGCAACATGTACCACATAAAATCGGACTGAGATCAGTAAGCACAATAAGAATTAATACATAAGGCGCACCGGACCACTGTCAATTTTTGAGAAAATTAAAGGATTTTAAGTGTGCCTTATAGTCTGAAAAATACTGTATTATATTTATATTAATACTATATTGTGCATAATTGTATATCATGTTGTACTGCAATGAACCCTAAAAGTAAAAGGAAAGGTTGATTTGTAGTTTAAAGGTGCACGGTGATGGAGGGTCTGTCCCCTGCTTGTCTCAATGGAAATGTTATTGCATTGCTTATAATGTCCCACAGTATGGCATTAAACTAATAAATTCTCTGTGGAAACAAGCCGGTGCCACCATCAGGACAAGTTAGTGTTTTACAGAAACAAAACTTAAAACCACATGGCTAATTTGCAGAAACAATAAGCACTAATAAAGCAGCTCGCTCCTTGTACGCTGATGTGGTCAGCTTCTGTCGGACTAAAGGACACGACTCAGTGGAATATGTGTGTTTATGTGTTTCTCCGTGAGGCTCCTGACTACAGTAGCTGTAATGCTCCGACAATCCATCAAGCCATGCGACTTCGTAACTTACCAAAGTTGTACTAAAACATTTTGACAGATTTTTGAGCGCCGTATGTCACATTAAATCGGTTCTTTGTCAGTAAGCAGAACCAGAATGAATACATGAGGTGCACTGGATTATAAAGCGCACTGTCGATTTTTGAGAAAATTAAGGGATTTTAAGTGCGCCTTATAGTCCAAAAAATACAGTATATGTTTAATGTCATACTGGTTAAGCAATAACATCTCCTGGATCTGGAGAAGGTTAGCGCACCCTCCACCAGAAAAGTTCCACAGTGCACCTTTAATTTGCCCTGGCTACGCCTTGAATACTGCCATCCACTCACATAAGATTGGCAGCACAGTGTTCTCCCATCAACCCAAAACTATCACTAATCTGATTTAAAGTGCCTATGACAGGTTGGGGTACTCATTATTTCAGATTTGGCAAAAATTTTTTATAATTCTTGTCCCATTTTGGCCATTTTTTAGGTTTAAATCATGACATCACGGAAGGGTATTTCACTACCAAGCAACCATGTTATACAGTGTTCTAAAACTCCACAGAAATTATTTTTTAACAAATAAAAACAGAAGAAAATATCTTTATTTTGCTGAAATGATGTTCAAAGTATCAGAAAAAATGTGTTTCTTTTAGACACATTCTCCCAATAATGTCATCAAGATGGAACTAAAATATAACCCTCTGCTTTCTGTAATTTTCAATATATTTTTCAAATTTTCTTCACAAATTGCTTATTGATTTTTGTAAAACTATCACAACAACAGGTTTTATCCCACCAAATTAAGCCAAAATTCATCAAAGAATCATCAAAACCTGTCACTTTAAACATAAGACCTCGGGGACGGGGTCTTCTCCGCTGCTGCCTCCACTCTCTGAAACTCCCTGCAGAAAACATCAAGATGCATTCACACTCACCTTGTTTTAAAAAGCCCTGAAAGCCCCTTCTCTTTAAACCGCCTTTCATTAACTTTCTTGTGTCTTCTGTTTGTCTTTGTCTCTCCATGAGTATTTTGAAAAGCACTATACAAGTGTTATTAATTGCCCAGCTGAGGTACTCCTGGCCAAACCTATAGCAACGAGATCACTGAGATAGGTCCCCGGGCGCTGTGCTGCAGTTTCACACAGATACAAATTAAACTCACAGAAAACGCCACATTTAAAGGTGCACTGTGTAACTTTTCGTCTGTCCGTCACCGCCTTGTTTCTATGGATATTTCTCTGCTTAGAAAGACAACAAATCTATCTAGAAATCAAATCAAATACCTAGAAAAATTCTGACTGTGAGCGGGGTCGCCTCTCCACAGATCTCCACAGTAACTTGGCCTGGTTTGCCGTGAAGATAGAAAGGGCTAATGCTATACTGTGAAACATTCCAGACATTCCAAGTGAAGCAATAACATCTCCACTGAGAAAAGTATTTGATAGACCCTCCACCAGCAAAGTCGAGTCCTGCACGGGTCCATTTCTGGAGACCCTCCCCTACCCGTAACCTGGGATTATATCAAAAGTTAAACCCGCACCTGCCTGGATCTGTTAACATTCCACCCCTTACCCGCCTGTGCCCATGATAAAGCATTCTAACTGAAGCATCTATCAGAATACGAATGGAAAAGTTACGACTTCAAGAATTACAATCATGAAATGAAAAGAAACTGTTACACTTTCTTCACTACGCATGCAAATTCACAGACGTGACTCGAGTGTCATCACTTCATAGGTGTTATTTACAGACGAAACATTGATCGAGATGCCGGACTTTTGCACCGCCCACGCCACGAAGTGAATGGGGACCAACCCAGGACTAACCCAGGACTGATTCCAGGACTCAATCAGGAGGACTAAAGCAGGACTGACCTAGGACAAAACAGGACTAAATCAGGACTAAACCAGGACTGAACCAGGTCTCACTGTCGGGATGGGTTCAAAGGTGCACCCGCGTAGACCGTCGGGTGACCGCAGGCAATAGGACCGGCATAGAGCTCCGCGACCCATAGCGCTAAGAGCAGCCATCGCCCGCTCACCTTTTGCAGACACCCAGCTCCGCGGACTCAGGGTTCTCTCTCTTAAGTCCAAGATTAGTCCTGGTTTAGTCCTGGTTTAGTCCTGGTGTAGTCCTAGTGTAGTCCTGGTTTAGTCCTGGCGGGGTTCTGGTTTAGGCCTGATTTAGTCGTGCTATAGTCCTAGCGTAGTCCTGGTGTAGTCCTGGTTTAGTCCTGGTGTAGTCCTGGTGTAGCCCTGGTGTAATCCTGGTTTAGTCCTGATTTAGTCCTGGTTTAGTCCTGCTTTATACCTGGTTTAGATCTGGATTGGTCCTGGATTAGTCCTGGTTTAGTCCTGGTTTAGTCCTGATTTAGTCCTTGACCCGTGCGTAATCACTACCCGCCTGCATACCCGCCCGTAAAATTCACAGAACATTAAAACCCGCCCGTTTCAGCCACTATTCACCTGTACCCATGTGCAGGACTCACAATGCACCTTTAAAACCGCAAATTTCAAACTCGACAGCAGGTTACACTTTCCAAATGTGAGAAAGCTGTTGTTCCGAGGTGGACTGTGCTCGCTGATTGAAAGTTCAGTGTCACCAGAAAGTCCCACCTGGCGGCTGCCTTGGTAAACAAATGAAGAACAGCATTGAAAACGTGTGGTCTGGTGGTGACACAGGTGCTCGTCTGACAGCTGTGTGTTTGTGTGTGTATGTGTGTGTGTGTTGTGTATTATTATGAATTAGTATGGCTCACCTGTCATTAAAACCCACTGCTCTCTCACCCACGGCTGGTGTAAGAGGCTAAGGTGACTCCGAACAACAACACGCAGTTCAATACTTTGTTTATATTAATATACGCATGGACTGATCTTATGTTAGTCAGGATATGTTAAAGGTTCAAGGTCCCATATGACACAAAATGGATTCTTGTGAGATTTAAGCCATGTTATAATGTTACCTCATCAAAAACATACCTGGAGATGTGTTTTGTTTTAGTGAAATCCTGCATTATTAGTCTGTCTACATCTCCAAAGCTCAAAAGGCTCTGCTCCACCTCGGTAATGTCATGAAGCGATAGTTTTAAAGTTTACAGCTACCTTTTTACCTTTTGTTGAGTCGCAGGATGACATCACAAGGTGGAACAGAGCATTTTGAGAGAGATGTAGACAAACAAATGATAAAGGATTACTCAGATGTGTGAATGAAACAAAACTCAACTCTGAATATGTTTTTGAAGAGGTAAAACAGTCTAACATGGCTTAAAGTTCACAAGAGTCAATTCTGCATAATATAGAACCTTTAATTTAGACCAGACCTTGGCATTGTACAGCTCCCGGGCACATATGGCCTCTTAGTTGACTCTGACCGGCCCGTTTAAACTCATTTGGAATTACAAAATAAACATATTTTATAATTTTACCTCATGCATGGACTAAAGCTGCATTGTTTTTGTTTTAGGGGTGTTTTTTTAAATTACATTTTTTGTAAGGCAGCCTTACTTTTTCATTGCTTAGTCATAACCTCTTAAACTAAACTCATAAACTCTTACCAGTCTTACCAGCTCGTCAGAACAATGCAATTCACTGCTTTTTATAAAGAAATACAAGTAATATTATGCAGAATTGAGTTTTTGTTTGATTTGATTTTCTGATTTTCATGTGACCCCATGAAAAAAAAAAAATTGCCCAACCCTGATTTAGACCAGAGTGTGACGTCACTCACCGTCTCCAGTCAAATGAAGCTCACTGTACTAGCGGTTAAAAGAGTGAATTTGGAGCCAGGTTCATATCAAAAATTTTTTTTCACATACAAAATAGAGAAATAAACCACCAGGATCATGTCGTGGAAAAAATGACATATATGTTGAAGATAAGTAATAATTTATAATAACATTTACGAAGCCCGATGAGTTTTTGGAATATAGACCAAGGTTTATTCTTGTTACAGCAGATATGGACAGGGACTCAGCCTGTTCCGGTCAAATCCTACTACATCTCCCACCCTCTCTCCCAGTATCTCCCCATGTATCTCCCAATATCTCCCCATGTCTCTCCCCAGAGCATTTGAGCTCTGAGTATTTATACAGAAATACAAGTTACATACATATCAAGCAGAGTGACTTTGGTTTCAGCGGCTGGGGCTAAATGAACATACAGTTGATGATAACAAAGGGCTGCCTGAAGGCGGAGACAGTTGTGTGTGATGAACGTTTACACATGTTAATGACTGGTCTGGGTTTCAGGTAGAAATCACATTCATTTACACAAGACAGATTGAGAGAAATCATTCCACAATCTAAATTTCTATCACAATCATATAGAGCGGTGAGGTTCACTGCAGCAGTTACAGAGAGAGCGGCGACAATTTTCCATTGTAAAATCAATTGGAGCCAGGGCTTGAAGGAGCCGGAAGTGCCCCTATGCTCACTTCCTATTTGAAACACAGTGACTAGCAGGTTATGTCCATTTACATATATACTCTATGACTTAGACTAAATCAGGACTATCAGGACTGGAGGAGGACCAAATCAGATCAGGATCACAACTAGAATGGGGCCAAATGAGGACCAAGATGAGTGTGAGTTCATGCTTTTCTGAAAAATGAATAAAAAATAATGAGTCTCAGTGTTGTACCTTAACAGTTTTACCCAAGGAAAAAAGACATGTAGCACACTAGACATTGTCCCATTATATAAACCTTTTGCCTAAATTGCCTCTATTCACGGTAGCCCTATATGCCTCTCATCGCCTCCCATCTGTACAGATTTATAACACTGACTGACATAAAACCTCAAGTTGAACTAAAGTGAACCAAGGCGCTCTCAGAAACTCCCCTTTAAATAAGTACCTTAGGCCTGACACCAGGACACTGAAATGTATCATTAACTGCTCCATACATCACTTCTTGTGCATTATTTCTGCTGAAACAAGTAGCAGTCTCACTTATTATTAAACATACACAGCATCTAACTCTCCAGATAAGAAATAGCTAGTTTTGCTGCCATTAAAAAGTGAAGGAATTCTCTGCAGTGGTGATGCCAGAGGCTGAATGTTCTAAAACAATATATAAATCACTTTTTCCACTTAAAATGTAAAATGGAGAGGCGGGTAGTACTCAGCTGCGTTTACTGGAGGGAAGAAATTGTACTTTTTAGAGTACTTTTCTAGCTGCATTCTCTTACTCCAACTTGTGTCATATTTTTATTGAAGTAACGGTACTCTTATTTGAGTAAAAGTTCTGTTACGCTTCACTCTGTGGGTAAGTCTAAGAGTGATATGATTTGAACATTTGTGTTTCTTGCACCACTCCTTCAAATGTGATATTGTTTTTTTTTCACATTTTTTTGTCTATACTATAAGACATGGTTTCGCAAATACTGGATTGTGACCCTCAGGTTTTTTTGGTTGCCTTGTCACAATCTGAATGTAGGTCTGCAATGTACAGTTCTGACACTTGAGAGAGCCACTGAATATCCTGTGCTCAGTAGGTCCAGTGTTTCTATGCTTATTCCTTTCACTACTACATATATGTGTGAATTGGGATTTTCTGTGCTTACAAAAATGAAGACAAAGCACAGAAACAGACTGAATGCTGCACCTGTTCTTCGTGCTGCGCTCTCCTCCTGCACCCGGACTAGAACGCGCTACAAAAACACAGACAGGTCCACCTATCTCATTAGAAATGTTGAAATGTTAAGACATGTTTTGTATAATTTATAATCCTTTTCTAATTATTTTATTGACTATTTTGTTCCAGTATTGCTGGTTCAATTGAATGTTGAAAAGAAAAAGAAATGAGCTACAGTTTAATGTCCAAACAGTTGAGTTATGGATCCTTTTATTGCTCGTTCAATTACTGTTTTTCATTATTTAAAACTTGAGTAATACTAATTGTTCAGAGACACGATCAATAATGGTCACTCCACCTTTATTTTGTGATTCATGAATAATGTCTATTGACTTAGGTTTGTGACTTTTAAAATATGGGTCCCCAGAAAAAAGTTTGAGAAACACTGCTATAAAATATATAAAATACCAGATTTTGTGCATTATTTATTTTGTTCAATTACATTCACTTCAAATTTTAAATCAATCACTTATCACTTTTATAGTTACTCTTACTTGAATAATAGTTAGAACATAGTATACAGAATATATAGAATAGAAAAATACTTTTGTAACTTGAGTAATTTATTGGAACACTTCTTTGTACTTCTACTTGAGTAATACAATTCTGAAGTAACGTTACTCTTACTGTATTTTCCGGGCTATTGGGCGTGCTCTTAAGCCTCCAACCCCATCAAAAAACCACCACGTGCCCTGCAATCCAGAGCACCCTATGCACGAATCCACTCGGGGGTCCCAGCACGACTTCAGTAAACTACAAAGCCGCAAACACACACGGAGCAGACAGCGCCACGCAGCGAAAAACACCCGCAGCCACACTCGTCACTCTATGCCGACGAGGAAACGGAACAGAGGAACGAACCGAAAAAGCGAGTGCAACGTGCCACTTCTAGAAACAACTGAACAACTGAGTAACTGCGAACACGCCGACAATCCAGCGGTCCCAGACAGCACCCTCCCTACACGCCACAACGGAACAAAGCCCAGAGTCACCGTGAACGCACCAAACAAAGTCCGACAGACCCATCTAACTGTTGTGTTTTGTTTAAAGTCCAGTGCGGTTTATTTGTGAAAAAAGTTCGAAAATAGACCATTTAATGACAGTGCGCCTTATAATCCACAGCGCCTAATAGCCTGGAAAATACAGTACTTGAGTACAATGTTTGGCTCCTCGTCCCACCTCTGATCATATATTCTTTTCTGCCCTTTCCATCAGCTGCATTTCACGTAGTTGCCACCAGGATGATCGATACAACAGGGAACTTAAAAGTTTCTGTTTAAACTCTGAGTGAACCGCGGTGAAGGCTGGACCTGTCAGTTTGTGGGGTCATCGCTGTAACATAAAGGCGGGACTCGTCAGCCCAGAGTCCTTCACAAAAGAAGAGTCTCAGTCTCGAGAGGTTTCCGTGGCTACTGTCGGGTTGGATAAATAAATAATGCTGTTGGACTGTATGAGTGTGTGGCAATGTTTCTCATGGAAAATGCCCTGACACTGGTCTCTGCATACATATCAGGGCACAGATGTTACAGGAAACGGTTACAGCTGTAGTACAAGCAGTTTGATAGTTGCAGTAGCCCTAGTATAAGCAACAGCAGTACTAGTGGTATAGAAGCAACAGTAGTAGTAGTAGAAGTAGTAATAGTGTTTTCCTTTAAAGCAGATCTATTGAGCAAAATTGACTGTTAGGAGCATTTAACCATGTTATAGTTGTTTTACTTCTAATTTATCCTCTTGAAGTTTGATTTATCATCTTTAAACTTCTGTATAAAGACAATATTGCCCCTGCTGTCATTTTGGTACAAATTTAGTGCCAAAAATACCAAGTATTTAGCGTGAAGCGCAGCTATCCATGGGAGGTGTCGACAGCTGCATGGTTCTCGTTGGGCACTGCACTTTTTTAACACTGAAGTCAGCAATTTGTTTCTTTTATTAAGTTGTTTTAGATGAATATTGTGATTTAAATTGTCCAAAATATAACATAATGATCTGCGGGTGTCATAGATTATAACTATATAGTACAGGGGTCATAAAACTAAGGCCCGTGGGCCGACTCTGGCCATTCATGTCCCTTTGACCGGCCCCCCAGCCCCTCTGCCCCCCACCACTTGAATTGGCCCTATGAGGCAATCCTCAAAAGTTGTCATGGCCTATTTTTTTTTTTAATTACTTTTTGGCAAATAATACTGTATTTTGTTGATTGTTTCAATTAAAAAATATATTAATATAAGTATTTATATTTATATTAAAATGATTATATGACATATTTACATTTGCTGCCGAATTTTCGTCACCTGACAATCTCAAGATCAAACAGTGACAGTGAAAGCACGCTCAGAGTTCTGTAGTGCAGTTATGGACAGCAAAATGGCTCGTGTTAAAGTACAAAAAGTTGACAGAGACTGCAGAGTTTTCAAAGAACAGTGGACCATTATGTTTTTGTTCTGTGTAAGGAGCGTGCAGTTTGTCTGACATGTAAAGAAAGTGTGGAGGTTTTCAAAGAATATAATCTGCGTCGTCAGGGTCAAACAATTTTGTTATATGGCCGACCCGACCCCGGCCCCCATCACAGTCAGGAGCGATAATGTGGCCCCCAGAGAAAAAAGTCTGGTGACCTCTGATATAGTAGATACAAAGACAATATGTCTTCTTTAAACTGTTGGTGAAATGTTTTCCCCAAGGATGAAAGAAAAGTATCAACTCAAATCACTTTAAGAGCAAATTACTTGTCTATTTGTTTTTTCTAACTTCTAGCAAATGCAATGAATAAATATCACAAACATATTTTCAAAGTATCCACGACAGAAAATTGCACTCTCGTCTCACTTTATGACCACGCCCTCTGAGCTCAGACCGGCCAATCCCAAAGCATCAACACTTTAAAATGAACCAGTTCCAGTGAAGCAGGACATTAAAATGTACTGATCGTGGTCTGGCTCTGACGGCTTTGTGTTGGTCCTGATGGGGTGTAATGGCCACAGCCCTTGTGGATAACTGCTGCTCTAATCACCATTATTCATATGAAGCAGGCTCATGTTTACTGGAACTCTGCAGCCTCAATACAGCAACAACATCGAGAGATTATTTTTTTCACAAGTCGATTGAGGTAATAAATAATGCATTATTTAGATGAAAATCTTTTCACTTCATCTAACTCACTGACATTTCATAATTTACAGTTTAAAGTACTGTGTTTGTGGAAAGTGCGTAACAATTCTACCTGATTAAAACACTATGGTTGCCAGCAGAGGACACAAGGATAGAAAAAACCCAGGTATATTTTCCATAATTAAATAAATAAATAAATAAATAAATAAAGGCTAGCCACAAAAAAAAAAAAAAAAAAAAAAAAAAGTAAAATATACTCTATGACCTTTAAAAGCAAATCATGAAAACTGAAAGAACAATGTTTCATTTTAGATTTTCTTTTTTTTTTTTTTTTTTTTTAGCAATTAATCTTTACAATGGTGTGGTTGGGTGATTTCAAAGTCACTAACCTTTGGTAACAGATACTGCTTTAGGTATCGTCCTGTTCTAGTTCAGTTTAGTCCAAGTTTAATCCTGCTTACTTGATGTGAGTCTGTAAGTGTAAAAAGGCCCATTGTGCTATTTTCAGATCTATGTCATAACGCAGTTTCCTCATCAAAAAAAAATAAAAAAAAAAAAATAAATAAATAAATATAATATATATATATATATATATATATATATATATATATATATATATATATATATATATATATATATATATATATATATATATATATATATATATATATATATATATATATATATTGGAGTTGTGTTCTGTTTCATTCACACATGTTTAACACACAAGTTCTAGACTGAGTTCTCTCTCAAACAGGAAAACACTCCAATCGTTCCAAGTTCAGACCCTTTAAGTCCTGGTTTATTCTAGGACTGGGCGATATGGGAGCAAAAAATATATCTTGATATATTCTGCTATATCTCGATATATGATATAAATCTGTGTATCATTTGTTCATTCGTTTTTCAATATAAAATCAAAAATAAGAAAATGAAAAAAAAAAACAGTTTTCTTCATTATTTATCTCCAAAATCAAATTGAAAAAAATGATTTGTTTTTTCAGTTTTTGATTTTGTGTTTAAATGAATAATGGAAAAAAATCCCCTTTATGTGACTTAAACTGTGATGCCGGACCGAACCAGGACTGAACCAGGACTGAACTGGTCTCAGTCCTGGTCTTGGTTCTGGTCTCCTCTTGGTCTCAGTCCTGGTTCAGTCCTGGTTCAGTCCGGCATCACAGTTTAAGTCACGGCAAACGGGATATTTTTTCCATTATTCATTTAAACACAAAATCAAAAACTGAAAAAAAAATCTGTTTTTTCAATTTGGTTTTGGAGACAAATAAAGAAGAAAAAAGTAGTTTTATTGTTTTCTTATTTTTGCTTTTATCTTGAAAATCAAATGAACAAATGATACAGGGATTGCTATATATCTTGATATCTGTAGAGGAAAAATAACCCCCTAAAACTGAAAACTGCACAAACAAATATGCCAAATTTCACAAGGTCTTTCTTTCATTGAAGTGCAAAAGAGGTCGGCAGTTCATGTAGGAACAAAGCGCTTCTGAGACATAAAAAAAAATTCCCTGTATATGAAGATAATGATTTAACTGTAAAATAAAGGAAGAAATAATACATATACTGCCTCAACTCCAGCTCTTTGCATTAACCCCATTATCCATACGACGAGCTCCCATAAGAAACTCGGGAAGGTTACTTATTTTAATAGATCCATGTTCCTAACCAGCAGTAAGGAGTTTTGAGGTATCCCAGAAGCCACTGCAGCTTAAACCGAACGTTTCTAAACACTATTGTACAAGTTCTACACTGCAGCAGATTATTAATTAAAATCTTCTGCGTAAATAAACATATAAAACATAACGACGATAGAATCACATCAGCCGGTTTGAGATTATAATGTGTTTAATGCAAGTTTGCGTACATTTATTTACATTTTACAGAAAAGAAACTTAAAACCACATGGCTAATTTGCATAAACTGTAAGCGCTGTCGGACTAAAGGACACGACTCAGTGGAATATGTGTGTTCTCTCTGTTCGCAGGATGTGCTTCTGATGGCCTTGCTTGTTCATGGTGGAAAAGGTTTGTAGTGCTCGAAGCTTTCGTTGGCAGCAGCTTTTGGCATTCGCGGCACTAGACATCTGTCTGCGGTTCATAGCGAGGAGGCGGAGGCGAGCACAGAGAAGACAAATAAACAAAGCTGCAAAATCAGAATTAAATATAAGCATTTTTTCGATATGTATGATAAGTCAGAATTTATTTATTCCGCAATTTAGAACAAATATAGTCCGGGTTTAGATCTGCTCATACTTGGACAGCTTCATGTGACGTTTTACCTTTTGTGGACTGAATCAAATCCTTCAAAATGGGGTACTACATTAGGAAATACCAGCTCCTAGAACACGGCTGTACTCCCCTTTGCGGCTGCCTTCACTGCATTATCATAAAACCATTCTGCAGTTTATGTTTATGTCCACTTTACTTCTTTGTTCTCTCTCTGTCAAACAACACACAGTGCCTCTTCACCACCTAATCTCAGCCTCTCTACTTTTACAACCAGTACACAGATTGGTCAAACTGGCTTTTTTTCCAGTACTATAATACTCCCCATCTCCTTACGTCAATGGTCATAACGCGGGCCATAACTTCCCTCGCGAGATCCAATCACCTGCTCACAAAGGAAAAAAAAAAAAAACGCGAACCAAGCTGGGGCCCCTTTTCCCAATTGCATACAGAGTGACTCCCTGATAGCATTGTTTCTGGCGCTCATAAAAAAATCTATTTAAGGCCGATCTAATCTTCTTAATCTGGTCCCCTCAGAAGGTGGTGATGGGAAAGATTCTGATGCGGACGGCGTTTGGCAAGGCACGTTCTCTTTTGGAGGAGGGAGGAAATTGCTGGAAGGAGAGGATATTAAACTTCAATTCCGCAAATACTGATAAGCAAAGAATTGGTGATTTATTTAGGCGTTTTGTGGAATGAATGGCGCGGTACATTGGACACAAGTTTATTCATAAGAAGTGCTCACAGCTTAGGCTTGCTATTTCTGTCGTAATCTCAAATGTGCACAGGAAAGAGATGTCTGCGTTGTATGTAGTTCAAGGTATTAATCGGTCTTTGCAATATGATTGTCTGAAGGTGAAAAGTCCAATATTACGTAAAATTGACTCTTATGAGCTTTAAGTTATATTCTAATGTTGTTACCTCCTCAAAACTGTACCTGGAGTTGTGTTTCTATTCATTCGCACATATTTGACTACCTTATTTTTCGGACTATAAGGCGCACTTAAAATCCTTTAATTTTCTCAAAAGTCGACAGTGCGCCTTATGTATTAATTCTGGTTGTGCTTACTGACCTCAAACTGATTTTATGTGGTACAAATCTGTCAAAATGTTTTAGTATGACTTTGGTAAGTTACGAAGCCGCACCGCTTGATGGATTGTCAGAGCATTATGGCTACAGTAGTCAGGAGTCCACTGAGTTGTGTCCTTTAGTCTGACAAAAGCTGACCACAAGGAGTGAGGTTTTTTTTTTTCAGTGCTTATAGTTTATGCAAATTAGCCATCTGGTTTTAAGTTTTGTTTCTGAAAAAAGGTAAACAAATGTGCACAAAGCTGCATTAAACACATTATTATTCGGTGTATATTCCTATATTCCTCATAGGAAAAAAGAAAAACAAAACAACTTAAATTATCCACCCACATTCACATTTATAATACGCATTCACCAAGACAGGGAGGCAATGCCGGGCGAATTACGTCAGGATCTGCCAATGGATTGTGGACGTCTGGGCTAAGGGATCAGTCTCAAGTGTCGTCTGTTTGTTTCTCTTAATACGCCTAATAATCCGGAGCGCCTTATGTACGAAAATCAGCATTATTGATATTGTGCCTTATAATCCGGTGCACCTTATAGTTCAAAAAATACGGTAATCCTTTATTATTAGTATGTCTACATTTTCAAAGTTCAAAATGCTCCATTCCACCTTGTGATGTCATGTAGTTGTAGTTTTCTTGTTAATAGCTCCTTTTATGTTCAGTTCAGTAGAGATTGGCAGTTCCAGGAACGCCTATTGAGAGTTATTTTTTAGAAGTAACCCCCGCGATAAACGAGGGACCACTGTATTATGCTATTTTCTGATCTATGTTAAAATGTTGTTTCCTCATCACAAACTTACCTGGAGTTGTTTTGTTTCATGCATTCACACATGTTTATTTAGGTACAGAGAGTGCTTCTTTCAAACAGAAAACACTCTGTTCCACCTTGTGATGTCATGTAGTGCTCCATTAATGTTTTTAAACGCACGTTTCACTCGAATCATTTGAATAACTTCCGCGCTGGAAATGCCAATTTTTACTGAACTACTGAAAGGTAAAAGGTCGTTGTTAACTAAAACTACAACTTCATGACATCACAAAGTGGAACTAATCATTTTGAGCTTTGATGATGTAAAGACAAATAGAAAAAGTTCAACTCCAGGTATGTTTTTGAGAATGTAATACCATTACAACATGACTAGTAGCTCACATGAGTCAGTTTTGTGTAATACTACCTTTCTGCCTTCTCTCTTTTCTTTAGCCGAGTCTGTTGCCACTGAAGTCTCTTTGTGCGTCACTCCAAACTCTGTCACTTTGGACCGACGCTGAAATGGGGCCGAGGGAGAAAAACGCAGCCTCTCAACCAGATCTGAGCTTGAATGAATTATCAATGGTCTAAATCCCAAAGAGACAGAGACAGGGCCCAGAATAATGTCCATTGGCACTAGATTTGCAGGAATGGGCTGAATTTCAAGGCTCCAACCTGGCAGCGTCACGCAAGGACAGTATATTCAGTTCATCTGTGGGCACCTTCAATGGAAAAAAGAAGGTGTTTTGAATAAATATGTTAGCGCTTGGCAAAGTTTAATAAAGTGGTGACAGTTGAAAACAAACGGATGTAAAGCCACTTCTCCCCGGGAATATTACTGTGGCCGGCTGCCATTTTGATTCAATAATACCTTATGAGAGTCAGAGCAGCAGGTCCTCAATACGGGCCACACATTTCAATAGATTTATAGCAAACTTATTCAGATGTGACACGGGGGTCATTTGGCATTACAAACGGAGCAATTTATACGTTCAATAAATGTGAATAATTTGAAACAATATAGTGTTAAATATGATGCATTCCCAAGGTTACTTTAGCTCCCATTTGTTGTAAAACGGAAACTGAAGTAACCTTGAATTGTGACTCATGTTTCACTGCTTATGGAGAAATATAATAGCACATTTTCAGATATTAAAAACGTCTTGCATAAAGGAAAATATACACGCACATGATTTTTATCTCCTTTTTTAAGTGCTTTATGTTAATACTATTGATGCCATCTGAATACTATTGAAAAGTAATGAGCAAATTTGGCATTGATGATTTTCTTTCACTTTCTTTCATCTACATGAAGAAAAAGATCATTAATACCCACTAGGGGTGTAACGATATCCAAGTCAAGTCTCAAGATACAATATTGTTACGGTATCAACCTCACGGTACGATATTTATTGCAATATTGAGGTAAAGCTCATAATATGGTGGGAAAGCTCACGATTTGGAATGTAACAATATACAAATCTCTCTGTACGATATTTTCACGATATACATCTCGCGATACGATATTTATTACGATATTTTGTGGAGGCTAAACAGCTAAAACTATTTATATGCTACTTTTGCCTCTTAAAATGCCTTGACAAGACTCAATCCAAGGAACTAAGACTTAAAAGTGCTTAGAACTGTTATTTCTTTTTGTAGTCTGCACTGAAATGGAGCAAAGGATCATGGTCTATGTAGTTCCCTCTGTCTTTTTTTAACTATTGCTGCATCATAACTCTTAATTTAAACAAAGAGACTTCCACGTGATGGTCCACGATATTATTGTGAGAACTTTGACCATATGATATCATGATATTTCCATTATTGTTACATCCCTAATACCCACCGTCTATTTATCGTGGAACCAAACATTAAATCCATTTTTTCAGGACTAAACTGCATATAAGATGTTTTAATGGCATTATCTACCGTTCTTAGTCATCTCTTTGGCAATTTTAGAGCTAATTAGATGAATGAGCTTTCCTGGCAAATTCAGACTGATAGATTGATATTTTTATACAGACTGATATCAGCCCCTCCATCGAGTGTCAAGCCAAATGTGAAAATCCAGTCAGATTTGTTTATTTCACTGACACACGTGAAATAAACATAAAATTATATTGACCTCACCTCAGATTAACAGAGTTCAGAGATTCACTCACTGATTCTGCAAAAATCTGCAATGATTTTCAGTCCTCTCTTATGTTTTATTCCTATATTGTATACGGACAGACCAAGCGTGTCCCTGATTGGCTAATCCACCTGTCAATCATGCAGAACAGGGAGACCCCAGGCAATACATTTTCAGCTTTCTGGTCATCTCCTAAATCTAAGTTTGTGCTGTGTTCAGTGGCCTGTGTAATTCCCAGTAGTTGGTGACATCACAAAAGACTGCCCTGATCACAGCCACATGTTTCTGACTCCAAACACCAGAGTTTAAAGTGTGGACACATGATCTTTATTTCTCTGGAGAATATGTATTTTATGTTAACTTCATTACTGCTCGTGTGCATGATTTTAGTGGCAGCAGTAGGAATACTTAAACTTTAATGCAGACTTTTTCATTGTGTGTACAGAAAATAGATCCAACAGTATCCTATAATAACTCTTGACTCTACGTGTGTTAGTACAAAGAGTTTTAGCTGTGCACTCTGAACAATGCAGCTTAATTATTTATCAGCTGAGAGCATTGTCTGTTCTAAACATAGGCTGTATTTCTCCATAGGCACAAACATGTCAAACATAGACAGGGGATATGGGTGAGTATTTTCATCTTGGTGTCAGTGGCAGGTCACAACCACTTTGTCAACTCAACTTTGTCACACATCACTTCTTATATTATGCAAAATTGACACTTGTGAGATTTAAGACATGTTAGAATGTAGAACTTACCTTGAGTTGAGTTGTGTTTTGTTTCATTCACACATGTTTGAGTAATCATGCAGAGAGTCCCCCCGTAGAGTCACCCCTCGTCCTGTACGCCACGCAAACAGTCCCCCCCCCGTGGCATACGTCGCACTGGCTGTGCCACTAAACCAGAACTAAACCAGGTCTAAAAAAAGGTCTAAAACCAAGACTAAAACAGGATTTAGCCAGGATTTAACTATGCCACCGGACCGCCCACCGCGCCTCCTCCCATACGCAGCCCAGTTCCTTTCGCTTCTCCGTGTTTGATAGAGCTTCAGAAAGCAAAAGTTCCCATCCTGCGGGACGTGAGGGCGGGAGCGGGACAAAATATTGCAGGTGCGAGCAGGAGCGGGACTGAAAATTACAATTCTTTATGTGAGCGGACGGGAGAGGGACTGCACAGTGTGTGAGCGGGCGGGAGTGGGCGGGAACGGGACTGAAAGTTATGTCCTGCTCAGACCTCTACCACACAGCTTTGAGCATATTTCTTTATGTCTTACAGAAACGAAACTTAAAACCGCATGACTAATTCGCATAAACTGAGCGCTCAAAAAAACAGCTCGCTATTGTGCGCTGATGCGGTTTAGCTTCTGTTGGACTAAAGGACATGACTCAGTGGAATATGAGTGTTCTTTCTGTGACAGAGAGGTGTTCTGCTGATGGTGAGTCTGATCTGTGCTTCTGTCACATTGGAGATGGTTCATGTTAAACTTTTCAGAGATTATACATCTGCAGGTCATACGCATAGACTGTAAATATGAATAGACATCTAGCCTCTTAGCGTTTTGATGGCGAATTAGTTTGCGGCGCAAAAACCTACATCAGCGTATCAGCATTTTCAGCCGTCCACACGGTGCCGGATCAGATCCATACTCAAATGAATTCGTGGGAGCTGGCTGCACCAGATCGTTCCGTCTTAGTATTTAGTGTGGACAAACACTGCATCCGCAACGAAAAAGACTCAAATACGTACTAGTGTGGACAGGGCCTTAGTCTGTCTACATCTCCAAAACTCAAAATGCTTCATTCCACCTTGTGATGTCATGTAATGATAGTTAATAGCAACTTTTACCTTTAGTTCAGTGGAGATTGGCTAAAATTATCCAAATGATTCTAGTGAATATTTGTATTTTTTGTTTTTTTTCCCCCCACAAACTACCACTTAACTTACGTGAAACTATGATAAATATTTACTACAGGTACTGCCCCATAAAAACAAGTAACAATTGGATAAAAAAAACCAAAAAAAACACATGAAAACCCGTTACACTGTATGTACTATAAGTTACACAATTCAAGTTACTGAATCGGCCAACAGTGGTCTCTTTTCCTGTCAGTTTCTATATGGGCTGTATATGTTCCAGCAGTTTGGGCTTGAATCACAGTCTAGACTTTGAGAAGTTTGACAGACAGGTAAAGACATAAGATACATATGCAGTAGTGGTTCATAGTCATTTTATCACTCAGGGGACTGAGACCAGGGCCAGACCAGAATTGAGACTGGGACCAGACCCGGGACTGAGAGCGGGACTGAGACTGGTTTAGTCCTAGTTTAGTCCTGGTTTTGACCTGATTTAGTCCTGGATCAGTCCTGGTTCAATCTGGCATCGCAGTTTAAGTCACAGAAACAGGAAACGTTATTAGTTTTTTCCATTATTTATTTAAAGACAAAATCGAAAATAGAAAAAAAACGAATCGTTATCTGATTTTTAATTTTGGTTTTGGAGACAAATAATGAAAAAAATTGTTGTTTTTTTCATTTTCATATTTTTTGGTTTTATTTTGAAAAACAAATGCATGAATGATACACGAATTCTTGAAACACACAAGAGTCCATGTTGTGTAATGTAGAACTTTGAACATATTAAATTATGTTTGTGAAGATGTGTGGAGTTTAAAGGTCTCATAAAAAAAACTAAACAAAACACAAACTGGATTCTTGTGAGTTTTAAGTCATATTATAATGTTGTTACCTCATTAAAAACGTACCTGGAGATGTGTTTTGTTTCATTCACACGTTTGAGAGACCCTTTATTATTAGTCTGTCTACATTTCCAAACCTCAAAATGCTCTGTTCCACCTTCTGATGTTATGAAGTAAAATATAAAAACAAGTAACAGTTGAAAAAAACAACAACAACAAAACAAAACATGAAAACCTGTTATATGTTCTATAAATGACACAGTTCATGTTACTGAATCGGCCAACAGTGGTCTCTTTTCCTGTCAGTTTCTATATGGGCTGTATATGTTCCAGCAGTTTGGGCTTGAATCACAGTCTGGACATGATTTGAGAAGTTTGACGGACAGGTAAAGACATAAGATACATACGCAGTAGTGGCGCATCGTCAGTTTGTCACTCAGCGCTGAAGTGAGTGCTGCAGCCATTTTGAGGACAGATTTAGATGAATAAACAGCAGTGGATGTATTGAATTGTATAGAAAGGAGAGAGGTGACAGACAGCTCAATACTGATCCCTGTGAAATGTGAGGGTTCTATTTGTGGAGACTTCAATACTGCAAAAGGCACAGAGGAAAAGATAGGTCATTTATAAGAAGGAATAATATAAAGGGCCCATATTACGCTATTTTCAGATCTACACTTTGGATGATTTCAATCCTGGAATTGCCCGTCTCTGCTGAACTAAAGGTAAATAAAGGTGAAAACTAAGGCTTCGTGACATCACAAGGTGGAACAGAGCATTTTGAGCTTTGGAGATGTACACAGACTGATTATAAAAGGTTAGTCAAACATGTGTGAATGAAAAGAAACACAACTCCAAGTGTGTTTTTGATGAGGTAACATTATAATATGGCTTGAAAATCCGTGTATGATTCATTAATTTGTTTTTCAAAGTAAAACCAAAAATAAGAAAATGAAAAAACAACTATTTTCGTCGTTATTTATCTCGAAAACCAAAATGACAAAATGGACAATGATTTATTTTTGGGACTGAGACCGGGACCAGACTGGGACTGAGACTTGGACTAGACTGGGACAAGATCAGGACTGAGACTAGGACCAGACCGGGACCAGACAGGGACTGAGACCGGGACTGAGACCGGGACTGAAACCGGGACCAGACCGCGGACTGAGACTGGGACTGAGACCGGGACCAGACCGCGACTGAGACTGGGACTGAGACCGGGACCAGACCGGGACTGAGACCGGGACTGAGACCGGGACCAGACAGGGACTGAGACCGGACTGAGACCGGGACCAGACCGGGACCAGACTGGGACTGAGACTGGTTTAGTCCTGGTTTCAATTCTGGTTTAGACCCTGTTTAGACCTGTTTTAGTCCTGTTTTAATCCTGTTTTAGTCCTGGTTTGTCCTGTTTAAATCCTGTTTTAGTCCTGGTTTAGTCCTGGTTCAGTCCGTATGCGGCGCAAAAGTCCGGCATCACAGTTTATGTCACGTAAACCTTAAACAGCCATTATCCGTTATTATCATTCTTCATTTAAACACAAATAGAAAACTGAAAAAAAAAAAAAAGAATCGTTATCCGTTTTATCATTTTACTTTTGGAGACAAATAATGAAGAAAATTGTAGTTTTTTTTTTTTTTTTGAAAAACGAATGAGCGAATGATACACGGATTCTTGAAGCTCACAAGAGTCCATGTTGTGTAACGTAGGACTTTGAACATATGTATATAGCATTTATTTCATTATGGGTGATAGAGATTGACAATTCCAGGTCTGAAATGATTCATATTATATTAGTGAAGGTGTATGGAGTTCAAAAGTCCCGTGAAAAATCTCACAAAATGGATTCTAACATTTTAAGTCATGTTAAAATGTTGCCTCATCAAAAAGAAACTTTGGAAATTCCAGGGCTGAAATAATCTCAGTGATTCTAGTGAAGGGGTAGAGAGTTTAAAAACACAATGGAGCACTTCCTGTATTACCACATGACATCATAAATTGGAAAGAGTGTTTTCAGTTTGAGAGAAGAACTCAGCCTAAATATGCAGGATTTGTGAGTTAAACATGTGAATGAACCAAAACACAACTTTTAACGAGGACTTATAACATAGATCAGAAAGTTTCGTAATACGAGCCCTTTAAAAAGAGTTTTGGAGATTCTAGCTACACAGTGGTAAGGAAAGTACCTGGCAAGTGTGGTGATAGAAGCTGTACTTGTGAAGCGGCAGAGTTATAGAGGGTGTGCTCCTGTGGAAAGCTCTAAACTGCTGGAACTTTTCACATTCAGACAGTAGAGTCATGAAGGCCTGGTCCAGCACAGCCTGATCGGAGCAGATTTTTTTCCCCCTTTTTATAATCCACTGTATAGTTTTCATCTGTTTTATACCATTTTCTGTTTTCTTACACTGAAAAGAAGAGATCTGGATTACTTTGTCCTGTTTATTAAGCTGGTGCACCAAGTTTCTTACTTCTTCCTCAAATATATACGTGAAGTTTTGTTTTCATTCACACTGTAGTGGACCAAAACAGAAATGCAACAACGAGGTATAAAGATAAGTTTAAATTCAATAAAGTAAAAAAAAAAAAAAAAAAAAAAAAAAGGCTCAAATTAGGTAAATCATTAACAAAAAGCCGGGCCCAACTGGGGTAACTTAAATCAAACTGAACAGAACAAAACTAACCCAACCAGACAAAGAAAAGGGGTGTTTAAATACACAAGGACAAACTAAAACTGAACACAAGAGGAGGGAATTACACTAAATAATTAACTAAAACTACAAACTTAATCAAAGTAACAAGAAGGCAAATACGTATAATACAGAAAATACAGTATTTTTCGGACCATTGAGCGCACCGCATCAACTAAATTTTAAGAACATTTTAAACTTGTACATATATAGGCTGCATCTGAATATAAGCCGCAGGTGTCCACATCTTCAAGAACGTTTTCAAGTTTGGGCCGTCTGCTTTTATCGCTTCTGAAAGCTTTTGTTGTCTTTTTGCATTGAATCAGTTCCGTCACGCGGCCGTTGACGAAATCTCACCATTGACTCATTGATGCCGCGCTCACGTGCAGCAGCTCTGTTTCCTTCTTCCACAGCGACATCAATGTTTGTTTACTTAAAAGCTGCATCATCTGCATTTCTTCGTGTGTTTTCCGTGAGGAGTGCGTGTGTGTATGAAGCGTAAAAACTCTACTGCGCATGTCTCCTGCAGAAAGAATCTCTGTCCTGTCTGTATCGTGTCAGTGTCTTGTAGGATTTCAGCAGATTCCAGAGTCTCTCGGGGGCGGGGCTAGTTCTATCAATCAGGTATGAGTGGATGTCCGGCTACTGACGTTTGAAACGTTTCTTCTCATCATTTACGCATACAGGTAAGACGGTGTTTTCTGCGCTCAGGCTGAGTGTGTATCCGCTCTGTTACCAAACCATAGACCATATATATGAATGGACAGTGTGTCAAACAAAGAATCCGTCCATATATTCGCCGCATCGTTTTATTGACCACAGGGTTCAAAGTGTGAGAAAAAAGTAGTGGCTTATAGTCTAATAAAGTAACCTTAAACAAACTAGACGAACGAACTTAGTAAAACTGTGTAAGCGATAATTCAGACTTACATTAACTAAAATGTGTGCACCCAAATTAGAATATAAGTCTAAATAAAGAAATGAAATTAAGCTACAGTATGTGTGCTGTAATGAACTTAATGTAAATGAAATTAAATGAAATAATGGAGTGGTGGCAGAGGCATCCACCACACGCACATTTATTGCACAAATCCGGCATATTTTTTCTCTCAAACTGAATATTAGTCCTGGAATTGCTCTACTCTCCACTCTCCACTGAACGAAAGGTCAAATTTAGCTGTTAACTTGAAAACTATCACCACATGACATCAGAAAGTGGAACAGAGCTTTGGAAATGTAGACAGACTAATAATAAAGGGATTACTCAAACATGTGTGAATGAAACAGAACACAACTCCAGATGTTTTGAGGAGGAGGAGAGTACAGAGATGACTCAAACATGCTTGAATCATTCTAAATACAACTTCGAGAGAGCAAACGAGAGGAGGAATTTATGCATAATAGGTCCGCTTTAATCTCATCAACTCATTAACGAATTTGACTCACATTTTCTGTTTGCGGCTGTAAGACTTTCCAGACGTGTGTTCCAAGAGTTAAAAGTTCACATATCCACACACAGCACCTGATGGAGTACAGCCATTTGCAGCTTTCTTCTTTTTCCTTTTTTTTTTCTTTGCAAAGCACCAGGCAGCTGCTCTGTACTCTCCCCTATACACCACCTACAGTACATAAAGATGTGTCTTCCCTCACGGCCTCAAACTTTCTCCTTATACGAGTCTGTGAACACCTTAACCACAAAGGATTTCCGATACTGTGCAGGTCTACGTGTCTGCATACAAAACGCCAATATAGTCCCGAATATGAACGGAAAGGCAGACCCCCGCTGGCTCCCACTGAAGTCACAACATGTCTCAAACTTAACACAGTCTAATAAGAGTCCGAGAGAAGCCGCAAGAACTGATGATTCGAAGGACAGAGGTTGCGGCGGCTATAATTATTGCATTGTAATTCAAACCTAGATTCGTGATTTTGTAGTAATGGTGTTTTAAAATGGAGTGTTATTTTTACTGTGAAATGAAATGTCTCTTTTTGCAGATATTTCATTATGATGAGTCATGAGGAGGGACTGTAATGGTTTCTCCTGCAGCCCGTGGTGCCAAGGAGATCTGAATAAAACAGGCTTTGGAGCAGTGGGAGAGCAACTTTTCTTTCATTTTGTTTTGAAAAATGCGCCCACTTTTACTCACAAGAGGCTACTTTAATAAAAAGGCAGGCCCTGTGCATCAAATGTCATGAATAAGACGTCTGGAAGAATAAGATACATGAAAATACACTAAAAAGAGGTGGGTAGAGTTGCCAAACATTGTACTCAAGTAAGAGTAATGTTACTTCAAACAGCAGCTCAAGTAGAAGTACAACGTGGTGCAAGAAATTAGTCAAGTGAGAGCAGAAATGTATTTGGGAAAACGACTAATCAATTAAGAATAACTTAAAGTGTAACTGTAGGGACATAAAATCTGATTTATTATTAAAAATCAATGCAAACATCTGGTCATTTTCTAATGAAAGACCAAAAAAAAAAAGAGAAAAACTACATTATATCTATTAAATATATCAGTGGTACAAGAAATGCAAATGTTGGAAAGAGTCACCAAACCTTTTACTCATTGAAAAGTACTATTACTTCAATGGAAATATTACTATTAAGTAGGAGCAGGAGTAGGAGTACAATTTATTTAAAAAAGTTACTCAAGTAAATGTAACTGACTGTATCAAAGTATTTATCCACAGTGGGAAGTTACTTTTACTATAGTTACTATTGCGATATTATTACAAGTAGGAGTAGAAGTATTCTGATAGAAAAGAACTGTTAAAAGTCAGTATTTCTCAAGTAAATGTAACTAAGTAATTGAGTACTACCCACTTCAGCCCACTAGAGGTTATTTTTTTAATAAAGTCAGGTTCTAGCATCAAATGTCAGGGATACAAAGGCAAGGCAAGGCAAGTTTATTTGTATAGCACAATTCGTAACAAAGTTTCAAAGTTTACAGAATAAGAAATACATTAAAATTAATAAAACAAATCAAAACATAAATAATCATGAAGATAAAATTAAAAAGAGAGACATAAATTGGAGAGAAGAGTGCGGAATGAAAACTTTCAGTCATATGCACAGTTAAACAGAAATGTTTGAGCCTGGATTTAAACAGCGTAAGAAGAGGCCTGTTCAATGTTCAGGATTTCCAGGTTTTAGCTGCATGAACCTGAAACTCTGACTCCCCTTGTTTAGTCCTGACTCTGGCAAGCAAGGCCGGTCCCTGAAAGTGCGAATGTTCAATGACAAACAAAATGTACTTTGGTGCTCGGCCAAGAGACTTGTACACAAGTAGAGCTAAAGTCTATTCAGGCACAGGAAGCCAGTAGAGACTGAGCACAGGACATGTGCTCGTATTCCTATTCGAGTAAGACCCGAGCTGCATTCTGGATGTTCTGCACTGTCTCACAGCTTTTGGAGAGACAGTAGCAGACCATACAGTATCAACCTACTGGAGACATGCATTTTTCTCCATTTAATTAATTAATTTTTTTTTCATGTACATGTCTGGTTGAGTGAATGGATAAAATAATTTGTCTTACCTTAACAAAAAAACAAAAACAAAAAACAAAACAAGACTACTAGTACCATATGAGTATATACTGTACACATAATATAACAGCATCATTTGATATTCTTCTTTAAGTACGTGGGGGCATATATTATATTTCTTTAAATTATGAGCAATGCAGCTGTATTCAGACGTTCAAAGGGGAACAACCACAGCTCAGGTCTGTTCCATGTGAAATATATAATTAACTTTATTCATGTGGATATAGACTTTAATACTTAAAGGTGCACGATGTAACATTTCCAGTGGAGGGTCCGTCAGATGTTTTTCTCCATGAAGATGTCATTGCTTTGGCTGAAATATTTCACAGTATGACATTAAGCAGCAGACAAAACAATAACACCTCCATGGTGAAAAGCATTTGACGGACGCTCCACCAGAAAAGTTACACAATGCACCTTTAAACCCCACTGTGTACTTTTGTTTTAACTAAAAAAAAAAAGTGACTATAATAAAATTATGTTTTTATTGCACTGAATCCACAAACCCGCTTCTCACTTCCACCTGTCAGTATGAATGTAATGTCTCTATTGCCATGGAGAATGTCCCGAAGTATGGCTTTGACTTAGAAAGAAGAAAGTAAGTTGTTGTGTGAGGACCTGTTTACACGAGAACGCTTGCGGGTAAAAACAACAAAATATTTTATCGGAAGCCCCAAACACGGTGACTGCGTTTTTGGGGCTTAAAAACACAAAAATCTGAAACCACCCTCCAAAGTTTCCATCTACACCGCCCAAGACACAAAACTCTGGTCAGATCTGCTCAGGTCATGTACATGTTTACGTCACATACATACAGTACACAGAAACAAACATGAGATCAGATCATTTCCATGGTCGGACCTTCAAGCTGCTCTGGCAGCTCTAATAAACTTACAAGAGGCATCCCAACAAATGTAAAGAATATGCAGAGATACTATTAGTGATCTGGATCTTCTTATTAAGGATCTGCAATTACCTCTGTCAAATTCTGGATGTACCAGTTCGTCACAGACAAGCCAGACGGCTACGGACGAGACCGTTGGTGGGACAACTTGGTGGAAGGAGTGGCTGATGAAAATGCGTGGTGTGAAAACTTCTGTATGTCCAAAGATGCCCTTGTTGCTTTAAGTACAAGCATACCTAATAAAATTCCACACACTTTTGCATCACCATATGCACGCAGATTTCCTCCTGAAAACGCTCGTCTAAACGCAGAATAAAAAGTGAGTCTGTTCAGACCATCATCATATAAATGTAGTCTTACTTTAATGTGTATTTTAACTCAGTTCTTTTCCACCTTCAAGGCATCAAAGCACTTCACAAGAAAGAAGAAACCACTCACCCATCCCCACACACATCCATACAGCAGTGTACGTAGACTGGGTGGGTTAAGTGTCTTGCCTAACGACACAACAACACAACTTAATACGGTCTGTATCTAATCTAACACGGCACTTTTAATTTAAAAGAATACTGCAGATTAGTGAGCTCTTAACTCTCCAACAGTGAACCTTTCTCTTCTGTGTGACATTTTTACTCTTAATTGAGCCATTATTTGGGACATGACTTTTTACTTCCTCTTTAACACTATTATTTTAACAGCACTAGTTCACTTTGGCTGTTCTCCAGTCCTATAAGCCCCTCTTCACACAGGAGCCAATGACGGTGAATCATTATTACCCACTTTGACACACAACTCGGACTCTTTATCCAGGGAATGCGCCCGGGCTGCAGACTTGGCCCAGATCAAGTGCCCTGAAACACATGAATGCAAAGTTTTCAACGGTGATCTGGCCCAAACGTATGTGTATAGGGGGACATTGTGCGTTCACTGGCCTGGTTACTGGCCTGTCCCGACTAATGGAGCTTCAGTTAAACGGATCTGGGTCAGGCTTTTACATGAGTGAATGGGCATGTTCACAATGCACCCCTGTGTCCTGTGCGTTCCAATATGAGCTCCGATCCACTGTGCAAATAATAACATAATAACAGGCAGCTGATGGAACAGTTGGGACGTCTGTGTGGTCGAGGATGTTAAGGAATGCGAGTCAGATTTGTTTGCAATAAAAAAAAAAATCTTTTATTGATCAAAGAAAGGGGAAATTACAATAAAAAAGTGGTCGGAAAATTATTTTTTGGTGGAGCATCTGTTACCTGCTGGAGATGTAATTGATCTGACTGGAATGTTCAGCAGAAAAGCATTAAACTTATCGATCCCCATGGTAACAAGCAGGTTATGTTACCAGGCTAAATTACAGGTAAGATTTGTGGAGAGGTATTCCCACTCAGTAAATATGTGTGTTGTTTAAAGGGACAGTCTGGAATTTTGGACATAGGACCTGTTCCTCTAAGGTTTTTTTGTTCCAAATAAGAAGAGAGATGAAGCGCTTCTTACTCCAACTGAGTTTACTTTGAACTTAAAAATACAACTTGGCCGAAATTTGCCCCTGTAACTGCAAGCCTTGATGAGCTTCATTTGACTAGATCTGAACACTATGGGTGACGTCACACCAGAGTCCTGCATGGGTCCGTTTTTGGCGACCCGCACCTGCCTGCACCTGTGCAGTTCAGCCCCGCACCTGCCCGTTAAACCGTGATTTTATCAAAGTTAAACCCGCTCTCGCCCTGACCTGTTAACATTCCACCTGTTACCTACCAGTGCCTGTGATAAATCACACTTAAATTACAAGTTTTCTAACTGAAGCATCCATCAGAATATGAATTGAAAAGTTACAATTTCAAGAATTACAATCATGAAATGAAATGAAACAGTTACAGTTTCTTCAGTACGAATAATTCATCACTTCACAGGCATTATTTACTGAGCAGAAGAAACATTGATCATGATGCCAGACTTTTGTGCCCCAAGCACCACGGTCGAGTGACCGCAGGCAAAATGACCGGAGCAGGTCTACGTGCCGCACGGAGGTAAGTGCTGCAGGCTCTCTCTCTCTTAAGTCCAAGTTTAGTCCTGGTTTAGTCCTGACCCGCCCGAGTGTTATTACTACCCGGCTGCATACTTGTCTGTAAAATTCCAGAATGCTAAAACCCGCCTGTTTCAAGAACTATTTACCTGTACCCATTGGGTACACACGGGTACTCGACCCGGTGCAGGACTCTGCTTCACAGTCCCTTAGTCCACTTCTTTACACAGCCTCTGGTAAGTGATTAGAGACACACCAACCATGCAGGGATGAACCAGGTCTTGACATGGACTTAACAAAGTCTAAATCTGGACTTAAATGGTCTGGAACAAGTTCAAAACTGGAACTACATTTGAAAAAGACTCACCAGTTGTAGCTGTGCCGTAGTTTGAAAAACAATGCTTTATCTGCAGTCTACTGTTTTCATCACACCGTGCCATTAAGTATGAGACCTCATTATGATGGTATAATGTAATAGACTGACAGACCTGTTTAAAATGCTACAAATTGAGGCTTTTGCTCCCTTTGGATTAACCTTTAGAGGGAATCACTCCTGTTGCTTTAGTTAAGCCCCTCTGGATCAATGGAGTCTGAATAAACATGCTAAGTACTTGAGACTGACCATGGCTTTAATGGATCATTCATTTTACATTTGAAATTAGAAGAGGGATATTTACTTAATCATAGAGTAGAGCTGCTCAAAATAACTTCAAATTGATATGAGAGAAATAGCTGCAACTGTGACACTGTCTGATTTGGTGAATTACTGAATCAAAGTGAAAATCATATTAATCTCGTCTCTATCATCTGTCCTTGAGAATTCCTGACCTCGTCTGATCTCAGACGCTGAGCAGGGCTGTGCTGGCTGCTACTTGGTTGGGGAGACCTCAGGAAATACCAGATGCCATAGTGGGGATTGATTCACACTCAGAGCAGTCCATACCGCTGTTGTGTCCTTGGGCAAGACTTCCCCCACATCACCTCTAGTGTGAATGAGATAATGAATGCATGCACTGGCCCACAGCTACATCTGCCATGTTTACAGCATGTGCAGTATGTACTCGAGTATCCTGGATCTTAAAGGTCCTGTACATTGTGATTTTTTCCTGTGCATTTGAACAAAAAATAAAAGTCTTGCCTCGGTATTCTTGTTGATGAGTTTAGCTTTTCATAACTTTTGAGATAATGTGTACCGAATCTGAGCCGTTCAGGTGAATGTCCTAGGAGAAGTGGGTAAAAGTAAGACAGCTACAGAAAATTTAATTAAGTTTAATACAATATGGCTGACCCCTGGTGCAGCGGACGGTGTTGGTGTAATAATATTTTTATTCATCTTGTCATGGTCTACTTCTTTGTCTAAGCCTAACTCTACTCTAACTTTTTTTTGGCATCATTCCTATACCTTACCTGATACCTGATGCACCATTTTATGGATTTTTTGGAAATTGTAAATAGCCAAAAGTGGGTGAAGTGGTCAGGAGAAAAAGTTTCTGCTACAAGAACAATGTTCAGATTTTTTTCTATATATTAATCTATACATTTTTGGAAAGCACCCGCACATTTCTATGTCGTGGTGAGGGTCTCCGGTCACTACGAGCACATCACTGTCGGTGCACTTACTTAAAAACTCTTGTGATACTAAAAGGCCCCTAACCAGCTTTGGCGCTTGGTCTTAAAAAAGTTAAATTATAAACATTAGTTATTCCACCATTTTCTTCCACTTTATCCAGCCGCATATATATTTACTATCCATTCGTGACTAAAATCAACCATCTTCCAATGAGCTCTCCTAATTGCAGAGCTAACACGCTGCACTTATTTGTCTTCTGGCACAAAAAACAAGCACGCAACATCTCCACAATTATGACCTCGTAAACTTTATTGCATTCTCCACATCATCATAGGTGTGTAAAATATCGTTGTTCAAAGCGTTTTTTGTGGAAACCAAGATTAATGGTCCAAACTGTGGCTTTTTTATTGGAATCAGACCTCAAACCACCAGGACTCCATCCCACTAATTACATTTCAGGGCATGAGTGTAGACAGTGCACTCCTGACTGTGATTTCAGAAGGTTAGCTGGAGTCTGTGAGCGAGTAAAGAGCTGGGGGTGATAGTGTAGGAGGTAGACATGGGACCATACTGAACTATTGGCTAAAATAATTATGATTAACACAATTATCATGATAATTACTCAAATTACTGATTCTTAATCTTAAAAATGTTATGGATTTAAAGGACCTATGTTGAAAATACCATATCTGGAGTTGTGTTTTGCTTCATTCATACATCTTTAACACACAAACCCTGCATATTTAGGTTCTTCTTTAAAACAGAAAACACTCTTTTCCACCCTGTGATGTCATGTGGTAATACAGGAAGTGCTCCACTGTGTTTTTAAACTCCATACATGTTCACTAGAATAATTTGGCTAATTATAATGTGACAATCGTTAATTCTTCCGATGATCGATTAAGAAAATTTCATTGAATGCCCATCCCTAATTTGGTTTGGTTTTGGTTTATTTGTAGCACTGTTTAATTTAAAGGGGATTATTATTTAAGCACAGTTATTTTTGTAAATATGTATTTTAATTTTGCCCACAACTTGGTGAAGGATGAAATAAACATTTGTTGGTAAAGGGACATTTTTCCGTCTGCCTCCTTCTTCAACCACTTTGGCCAGCTTCCCCACATAGAATAAACCCAGGAACTGCTAGTTTCTAGTGAACTAAAGGTAAAAGGTAGTTAAGCCGCTGAATGGAAAACTACCACTGCATGACATCACAACGTGGAACAGAGCATTTTCAGCTTGAGTTACTTAAACATGTGTAAATGAAACGTACAAATATACAGCTCATATTCTTCCATGTCATCTTTCACAGAATTGCACTGTATTATAAGCGAAAACAACGATGATCTCGAAAAGAACATTCTGCAGCTTTTCTCTGCCCGTTTTGGTGTTGTCATGGCGATTATGTATGTTGGCGATTACCACAATGATCTGACCCTCTTTCTCCGTGTTCTTGGTATGTACAGTGTGTTCCCAGTGACGTGATTAAGACGACTGGAGTGGTAGTTTGTATAGTGGATGTGCTGGGGGCGGGTGGGGCGGGTGGACGGGGGCGGTGTGGGGGCGGTTGTGGGTGGGGGTGGGTGGGGGTGGACGGGGCATTGCCTGCTCTCAAGCTGAAAGTCAGAGATGACACGCTGTCACTCCAAGTCGACGCTCACTGCTCACGGCTCCTCTGTACTTTTTGACACGCTGAATTGAAACGCCTTGGCCCTGAGAGAGGGAGGAAGAGAAAGAAGCAGAGAAGGGGGGTGAGAGAGAGGGTAAGAGTGGGAGCAAAAAAGAAGGTGGGAGAGAGAAGGCAGGACAGCGAGAGAGAGAAAGGTGGGAAGAGAAAGAGGGTTGGAGAGAGAAAGAGGGAGAAAGGAAGGTGGGAGAAAGGTGGGAGAGAGAAAGAGGGTTGGAGAGAGAAGGTGAGAGAGGGAGTAAGGAAGGTGGGAGAAAGACAGAGAGGGAGATGGGAGAGAGAAAGGGGGTTGGAGAGAGAAGGTGAGAGCGGGAGAAAGGAAGGTGGGGAAAGAGAGAGAGGTGGGAAAGAGAAAGGGGGAGAAAGGGAGGTGGGAGAGAGAAAGAGGGTTGGAGAGAGAAAGGGGGAAAAAGAAATTGGGAGAAAGAGAGGTTGGAGAGAGAAAGGGGCAGAAAGGAAGGTGGGAGAAAGGTGGGAGAGAGAGAAATGGGAGAGAGAAAGAGGGTTGGAAAGAGAAAGGGAGAAAAAGGGAGGTGGGAAAGAGGTGGGAGATAAAGAGAGCTGGAGAAAGAGAGAGGGTGAGAGAGGGAGAAAGGAAGGTTGGAGAGAGAGAGAGGTGGAAGAGAGAAAAAGGGTTGGAGAGAGAAAGAAGGTTGGGGAGAGGGAGAAAAGAAGGTGGGGGAGAGAGGTGGGAGAGAGAAAGAGGGTTAGAGAGAGAGAGAGGGAGAGAAACAAAGGGGGGAGAGAGAAGAGGTAGAGAGAAAGAGAGAGGCAGAGAGAGAGAGAGTTTGCCGGGGGTGCGCCAGAAAAACACGACTTTTAATTGCACTTTTAATTGAAACGCCTTGGTCCTGAGAGAGCGAGAGAGATGAAGGAAGAGAAAGAAGGAGAGACAGAAAGTATGAAAGAGGGAAGGAGTGAGAAGGTTGGTAGAGAAAAGGGGTTAGAGAAAGAGAGAAGGAGTAGAGAGAGAAAGAGAGAGAAGGGTGGGATGGGAGAAAGAGAGGAAGGTGCGAGAATGAGAAAAAAGGGAGACAGGAGAAAGACGACGAGAGCGAGAGACGAGCGAGAAACCAAAGACCGTCGAGCGAGAGGTAGTGAGAGAGAACTGCGGGCGGGCCTAAAGATCACGACTTTTAATTGCACCTTTACCCACGATCCCTTGCTGCTCCTCGTGGCCCGTCTGAAGCGAAGGTCACTCAGAATGGACCGGCGCAGCGACCCTCACATCTACAGCCCCATTACCCCGACTCAACAGGCGGCCACAGAGCGCTGAGATCACCCGGAGCCACGCTAAGTCATTTTATAATCCAGAGCCCCCACATTTGCATACGCTAAGACCCCCATTAGCACGTGTAGGTTTATGGTCAGAGGTAGAGATCCCCCGAGGTGCAGACAATCGAGATAAAAGACAAATAAAAGGATGGAACGATCTCACGGCGGACCTGAAAGTGTTCTAATGCAATCTTATTATTATTCGTTTAACATTTACCCAAGGGCGTTCAGTATTAAAATGATCAGAATTAATAAATGAAATGGAGTGAAAATGTGCACTAGGTTATAATGGTACAACCCCAAACAAGATTCTGACTCACCGTGTCTAAAGATGTGTGCCGGGCAGTGAATGTAGAAGGACGTTTTCCATAGTAGCACAAAAAAAAAAAAAAAAATCTATCTTAAAAAACCCATATTATGCTGTTTTCTGATCTGTTATATTCACTGTTGGGCAAGTTACTTCAAAACTGGAATGTGTTATTTATTAATTGTTACTCTCATTTCAAAGTAATTTGTTATAATATTACTGTATTTAAAATGTAAGACGTTGCACGACTATTGCAGCACTTTAAATTACTCTCACCAAAATAACTGTGCAACGATGCTGAACTTTTGTGTCGTATATGGACAGAACCAGGACTAAACCAGGTCTAAACCAGGACTAAACTTGGACTAGGACTTGGAATCTAGGACTGCCCCTGAGGGAACCACGAGCCCTTGGAGCAGGGTGTCCGCAAAGTGTCAGCTGCGATTAGCCCCGTGGAGCGCGGAGTTCTGCACCTTCTGGTCCATACGCTCGCGGTTACCTGACAGTCTATGTGGGCGCACCTCCGGGCCCGTCCCCTCATTCGGAACCGTAACGATGGTGTTTCACCGCTGCTGATATCGCAGTGATTTTAGCAAATTTGTATGAAGAAAAACGAAAAACCCACCAGGTTAAAAATGTATTGTAACATGTGTTACTGACATTTGTACTGAGTATAAAATATATATTTTTTTCCCTGTAATGCCTTACATTACTGTGTTACAGCAAAAAGCAATGCATTACAGTATTTTGTTACTTTTATAACGCGTTACTCCAAACATTGGTTATAATGTTGTTTCCTCGTCAAAAACATACCTGGAGTTGTATTTTGTTTCATTCACACATGTTTAACACGGAAATTAACTGGGTTATTCTCTCAAACTGAAAACAGAAAGTGATCCACTGTGTTTTTAAACTCCACACAAATTCATCTTCAGAATCATTTGCATCATTTCAGCCCTGGAATTTTCCATTGGAGCTTTGGAGATGTAGATAGACTAATAATAAACAAGAAGAAGAAACAAAACAACACCAGGTATGTTTCTGAAGAGCTACAAACAGTATAACATGGCTCAAAGCTCAAAAGAATCATTTTGTGTCATTTAGGACCTTGGGCTAATTTGCTCTTTCAAACACGCATAAAATCCATACACCACTGTGCTTCGACTTGGGATGCATGGTGGTTGAAGCGTCTTGCCCAGGGACACAACAAGAGCAAGGGTTCAGCATGCAGACGCTGAACCCCTGACCTTCCAGTTGGTGAATAAGTGCTCTAACCGCTGAGTCATTGCTGCCATAGCTCATTCTTCTTTGTAGCTGTTGCATTACAGGAACTGGAGCCAATGCCTGAGGTTGACTGAACTCATTTAAAGGTCCTATATAACACAAACTTGACTTTTGTGAGCTTTAAGACATGTTAGAATGTTGTTATAAAATCAAAAACATACCTGGAGTTGTGTTTTGTTTCATTCACACATGTATTTTCCGAGTGAGCCAGAGTGTTGGAGACGTGTGGAGACACTTTTTTAAATATTCCATCCAGTCCTTGTATTTGCAGAGGTCACTGGTGCTAGGCTAGTGCATGTCAATGGCCACAGTTATCCTGCCACTAAAAACAGTCTTACCCACTCCACAAAACACCAGAAGAAAATTAATTATTACACCAGACTGTCGATGTGAATGTCTGTGTCTGCGGCTGCAGTGAAGACATTTGCATCAGCAGGTGCAGGACAAAAGCCCACAGCATCATGGAAGACTCCACCCATCCAGCACATGGACTTTTTACAGCTCTCCTCAGGTAGCTCAGGCAGAAGATTGTGCCACCTACAGACCAGGACCACGAGACTATGGAACAGTTTTTATCCTGATGCCGTGAGACAGATCAATTCTGTCAGAAAGCCCAGACATTAATGCACCTTACAAAACAGCACTGACTTGAAATGCACTTTAAAAAAACAGGGCGGGTGGGGGCTGTGTTTTTTAAAGACTGTATTTGACATACAATATTTTAACTATTTATTCTTATTATTATCTATGCTGCTGTTGACCTGGACCTGAGTGCAGTATTTCATTTCTGTGTATTTTTTTATACTAAAATGGCAAATAAATTCTGATTCTGATTCTTTAGAAGTACAAACTAACCTTCCATTTCAGGGATTTATGTCTAAGCAGCAGCAGCGAGTTGTACTTCCTGATCTCAGCAGCGGTGGACTGACATCACCTAGCACCTATCTTGCCGGCAAAGTAAAATTCTGCTGCTGCTGAGAAAATAGTCCCTCAACATGCGACGATTCATGTGATGCAAGGTTAGTTTTATTTCAAACATTATTTTATCAACACAGACATTTACATCGACAGTAGTAATTGTTTCGCGTCTGGTGTTTTGTGGAGTGGGTAAGACTGTTTTTAGTGGCAGGATAACTATGGCCATTGACATGCACTAGCCTAGCACCAGCGACCTCTGCAAATACAAGGACTGGACGGAATATTTAAAAAAGTGTCTCCACACGTCTCCAACACTCTGGCTCACTAGGAAATGAGGTCCTATGTCCAAAAGTCCACATCTCCAAAGTTCAAAATGTTCTAATCCCCCTTGTGATGTCATGTAGCTGTAGTTTTCAAGTTAACAGCTGCCTTTTAGCTTTTGTTCTGTAAAACTTGGGAGTTCCTGGGCTGAAATGATCCAAATGATACCAGTGAAGGTGTTTGGAGTTTAAAAACACACCAGATCACAAGGTGTAAATATGCAGGGTTTGTGTTTATATTTTGTATTTTATTATATTTATACATTTTTTTATATTTACCAAAATTTCACGGTGATTGCGTAAGAAAAGAATAATGTAAAATAGCCAGATGATTTGTGATTATACTTACGTTTGTGTGGGCTCATACCTCTGACGTCACAATAGAGTCTTTGTCGTGTGTGTTTCCTATGACCTAATTCCTTTTATCAACATTCCACCAAGTCGACGCCGCGTTAAACCATGGTCCATTTCTGTGATGGGTGCCTGAGTGTGCGTGGGTGTGTGCGTGCGCGTGTTGTGTGTGTGTCTGTTGTGTGGTGTGTGTGTGTGTTAGGGGTAATCACATGGAAATCCCTATAGAAAGAGCCCTGTTGGTGGCACGTGGTCCGGCCCTCTCCTTCTTATGTAAGCGCCACTTCTAAAGACTAATGCATCTTTCTCTGACTGTTGGGAACTTAAGCTCACAGCTCCATTGCTCCTTTTGCTCCTTTAAATACCCGGCGGCATCTATCATTTATACAAAGTGATGGTAAAGGACTTTGAAAATGTGTTTAGATACGCAACACTGAATACCTGCCTTAAAATGTATTTTGTAACATAAACGTTCAATCAGATTACTGTATTTTGAGTATTTAACACTTTCGCATTACAAAACAACATGGTGGAGAATGAAAATACCTGTTGCACTGCCTGTTATAGATGCATGATGAAGTTCCAATATACATTTTCTGAGATTACACTTTGTCAATAAATGAAAATGTGTGTCTGGTCTCTGGTTGACAGATAGATTAACCAATCAGGGACGTGCATGGTGTGATCCTATCAAAACAAATATAACTGTGTAAGGGGAAAAAAAGGAGACTGGAAAACATTGGAGACTTGTTAACTGTTAATCTGAAGTGAGAGAAATATAATAGGCTCTATTCACACCTACGACACAAACCAGGAAGACGTAGTTTCCGACACTGGGCTCTCTGACAACTGTGATAAAAACCATTGATGTAAATGTCATCAGCAGTAAAATAAGGTAAGGTAAAAAAAGACTGTGTACATATGTGCTGTTTGGAGTCATCTTGAATTTGTCGCCCTCATTTCTTCTAATTGCATGTACCCAGTGAGCTCGGAGTTGTGCGTCAGTGGGGAAATTATAAAAACTGAGGTGTGGTTGTAATTGTTGGTTGAACATAACAGAGCGCTACAATAACATGTAAATGAAGAAAACCTGGACATTTTGGATTTTGTCAGACTTACTACCACAGACAGAGCCCGATGGAAGTTGTCATCGCCTGTTTCCGAAAGTCTTCCTGGTTTGTGACGTGAGAGTGAATTGAAACTATTTTACTTGTAAATGATTTTGACCAATGAGCTCCTTTGGGCCCGATCAAGCAGAAGTAAACAGCAAGGCCAAAAATTCAAGTTAATGCATCTGATATAAAAACGTATTCAACAGATAGCATATTTACTCTAGTTTATGAAACTGTTTACCTTTTTTCTGTACCATTTTTGGTTCTAAAGTTACATATGTTTTAAACAGACCATGTATGAAACATGGAACAAAAATTATTTCCCAAATTTCAAAGACCTGAAAATCATGTAAATAAATTGATGTATTTCATCATATCTTGTGTTATTCGATCTTTGAACCGTTGATGACGGTACATGATTTTTATTTAAATTGAAATGAACTTGAAATTGACCATGAAATTTATTTAAAATGATACAAATTTGCTTGGAAGGACTGACATATTTTATAGAAATAGTTTTAAAGTAATAGTAAAGTATTCGGAAGAAAAAAAGCTGACAAATTATGCAAAATCATGCACCTTCTACTTGCTTGCACAATTTTCCCTCCGTTACCATGACCTTTCTTAATAAAATATCTCATTACTCAATAAGTAAGAGGTTTTTCAACTTAATCTTGTACCATATGGTAGAAAACTATATTAAGCAAATATTCAAACCAGTTTGTTAAGGATATGTAAGTGAGAACCGTGAGTTATCGCTGTTTGTATTTATTGCCCAAAAAGTGCTGCATATTTCATTCCCTCCGTTACCGACATGAGATTTACATTTTTTATCAACAACTTGAAAGAATATCACAGGTTTAATTTTACCCTGTTGGAGTGTTAACTCTTTCCTACATTCTGATACCGTACTTATTTCAATAGTCCCTCTACTTTCTGAATAAGAGCTATTTGAATGTCAAAAATCTGCCCCTGTTTCCCTCTGTTACCACTTGACCGGACCCCTTTGCTTCTCATGAGTCACTGAAAAAACAAATCTGATTGGATGATCTTGTTTATTTTCGGGCTTGAGACATGACAGAGAGCGAGGGGACCAGGCTAATGTGTGATCTGTATAAAAAAAAAAAATACAGAGAGATCATTCTGGATTTGCCAGTCAAGTCCTGAATGCAACCAAATGAAAGTGCCACAGAACCAAAATACAGTTACTCATAATCATTGTATTATTTATAGCTGATGTAATTATTTTCCTTCTAAATTGTGGTTTTATTGGAAAGATGATTTAGAATCATGAAACTACTTCTTCTTCAGTAGTATTTTTAGAAACAATATTTTCCAAAATGAATACAAATTTTGCCTTATACTATTAATTTCTAATCTACAGTATATTATAATATTTACGACAACCAGCATGCAAACTGCACGCTTCCTGACTTCCATTCAATGTAACGCTTTATAATTAGACGCAGACAGCAGGTAGCAGATTTTTTTTGTTCAAGAGCGACTTTTAGCGACGATTTACCTGGACAAATTTTGCCCAAATACATGGAAACAAGGCATAAGGCCTTTAACTACTTTTTCTACCTTCAATTTATTTGAAATTTCTCACTTGCTATTTCCAAGAAACCTTATTATTCCGGTCCACGCTTAGCCCGTCTCTCAAATAAAGTGTACTAAATTAACCTGCTGCCGTGGTAACCCTACAAGGCTTTATTTTATCAATAGTCCAAACAGCAGTCTTAGAGCACACAACTCAGATTTAACAAGTTCCTACAACTTCTCCGTGGAGACTTTGTTGAACTTTTGGCATTTGGTTTGAATGAAAGTAGAAAAATGAAGGTTTTAAAGTCTCAGAACTAACATGGCAAGTCCTGTCACTTTGTAAATGGCTTTTGTCAGTGAGCCTTTGACACCATACCTATTGAAAATCATATTCCAGACTCAGCTTATTTTATAGTGCCAATGTTTTTCAATGCACCGGTGAATATATGAATAAAACCAAGAGCTGTAACTGTACTGCATTAAGTTAGCACTCTTATAGCTCCATTTATTTGGAACTGTGTCATAAAAAGTGCTCTTCTTCTTGGCATCAAATATTTTCAAGTATGCTGAAGTTACTCTATCCATGTAACTTTTAAAGGGCCAATACTACACTATTTTCTGACCTATTTTAATGTTGTTTCTTCATCACAAACCTGGAGTTGTGTTTTGTTTCATTCACACATGCACAACACAAAAACTGTGCACATTTAGGTTGAGTTCTTCTCTCAAACAGAAAACACTCACACACTGTTTCATCTTATGATGTCATGTGGTAATGTAGAAAGTGCTCCACTTTGTTTTTAAACTCCATACACCTTCACTAGAATCATTTGGATAATTTCACCCCTGGAATTGCCAATCTCTTCTGAACTAAAGGTAAAAAGTGGCTGTTAACTTGAAAACTCATGACATCACAAGGTGGAACAGAATGTTTTGAGCTTTGGAGATGTAGACAGACTAATAATAATACTATAAATGCTACTATACAGGAGGTGATAGTAGTTCAGTTGGTCGTGTTTGTCCACTGATCTGAATGTTGGCGGTTCGAATCTAGCTCTCGAGATAAACATCGTTGCTTGAGCGGTCAGAGGGGCGTGCAAAAAAAAAATCAAAATATCGTTATATCGTATCGCTTAATGTGATGATACAGTGTCGATATTGTGGACTGCTGTATCAATATATCACCAAGAGTATTTTTTGGGTATATTTTACTAAATTATTTCGTTACAGTGCTACAGTTTTGTCGCTTGTTCAGAGGAAGGAAACTCATTTACAGAGCACATTTGACATTTTTACTGTTTTGATGATTAAAATGTTTGTGTTTCATATGAACTTTGCACAAGAAGTGATTTAACAAAGACTTCTAATGTCACAACTATGATTTTGCCTTTATTTTTTATTGAACCAAATCGAAAGTGCACTGTATCAGGGTATGTATCATATCGTGGCCTATGTATCGAGGTATGTATCGTATCGGCAACTTCTTAATGATACCCAGCCCTAACCTTACTCCACCTCACTCCCAGTGTCTCGCACACTGGTGTATGAGTGTGTGTGTGAATGGATGAGTGGTTGCTTGAGGTGAAGTGCTTTGAGTGCCTTGAAGGTAGAAAAGTGCTGTGTACAAAGGTGACCATTTACCAAATAAATGCTAGTTAATTACCATCCTGTTGACCATTTTACAGAGCCTAGAAGACCTAAGTTCACTCCCATCTACCCCCCGTTTACCTGCTCGACAGCCTTTCATCCCCCACTCGCTACATCTCCTCTTCATCCTCTCAGAGTCCAATCTGCCCAATTTAAACCCCCATTGCAGGAGCACAGTCCTCTCTCCAGCACCACCTCAGCTGCTCATCCTCTCATTGCCCCCTTCACACTCCTCATGCTCTAAATGTCCCCTTCACTCTCCTCATCCACTCAACCTCCACTTAACTCTCGTAATTATGTCATCATCCTCTTCACTCTCCTCATTCTCTCATCATCCGCTTCGCTCTCCTCATTCTCTCATCATCCTCTTCGCTCTCCTCATCCTCTCATCATCCTCTTCGCTCTCCTCATCCTCTCATCATCCTCTTCGCTCTCCTCATTCTCTCATCGTCCACTTCGCTCTCCTCATCTCTCATCGTCCGCTTCGCTCTCCTCATCTTCTCATCGTCCGCTTCGCTCTCCTCATTCTCTCATCGTCCTCTTCGCTCTCCTCATCCTCTCATCGTCCGCTTCACTCTCCTCATCCTCTCATCGTCCGCTTCACTCTCCTCATTCTCTCATCGTCCTCTTCGCTCTCCTCATCTTCTCATCGTCCGCTTCGCTCTCCTCATTCTCTCATCGTCCGCTTCGCTCTCCTCATCCTCTCATCGTCCTCTTCGCTCTCTTCATCCTCTCATCGTCCTCTTCGCTCTCCTCATTCTCTCATTGTCCGATTCACTCTCCTCATCCTCTTATCGTCAGCTTCACTCTCCTCATTCTCTATTCATCCTCTTCGCTCTCCTCATCCTCTCATCGTCCTCTTCGCTCTCCTCATCCTCTCATCGTCCGCTTCGCTCTCCTCATCCTCTCATCGTCCTCTTCGCTCTCCTCATCCTCTCATCGTCAGCTTCACTCTCCTCATTCTCTCATCATCCTCTTCGCTCTCCTCATCCTCTCATCGTCCGCTTCGCTCTCCTCATCCTCTCTCATCGTCCTCTTCGCTCTCTTCATCCTCTCATCGTCTCTTCGCTCTCTTCATCCTCTCATCGTCCTCTTCGCTCTCCTCATTCTCTCATTGTCCGATTCACTCTCCTCATCCTCTTATCGTCAGCTTCACTCTCCTCATTCTCTATTCATCCTCTTCGCTCTCCTCATCCTCTCATCGTCCTCTTCGCTCTCCTCATCCTCTCATCGTCCGCTTCGCTCTCCTCATCCTCTCATCGTCCTCTTCGCTCTCCTCATCCTCTCATCGTCAGCTTCACTCTCCTCATTCTCTCATCATCCTCTTCGCTCTCCTCATCCTCTCATCGTCCGCTTCGCTCTCCTCATCCTCTCATCGTCCTCTTCGCTCTCTTCATCCTCTCATCGTCCTCTTCGCTCTCCTCATTCTCTCATTGTCCGATTCACTCTCCTCATCCTCTTATCGTCAGCTTCACTCTCCTCATTCTCTATTCATCCTCTTCGCTCTCCTCATCCTCTCATCGTCCTCTTCGCTCTCCTCATCCTCTCATCGTCCGCTTCGCTCTCCTCATCCTCTCATCGTCCTCTTCGCTCTCCTCATCCTCTCATCATCCTCTTCACTCTCCTCATCCTCTCATCGTCAGCTCTCACTCTCCTCATTCTCTATTCATCCTCTTCACTCTCCTCATCCTCTCATCGTCCTCTTCGCTCTCTTCATCCTCTCATCGTCTGCTTCACTCTCCTCATCCTTCCTCATCCTCTCACTATCACCTTCACTCTTCTCATCCTCTCATCATCCCCTTCACTCTCCTCATCCCCTCATCGTCCGCTTCGCTCTCCTCATCCTCTCATCGTCTGCTTCACTCTCCTCATCCCCTCATCATCCTCTTCGCTCTCCTCATCCTCTCATCGTCCGCTTCACTCTCCTCATTCTCTCATCGTTCCCTTCACTCTTCTCATCCTTCCTCATCCTCTCACTATCACCTTCACTCTTCTCATCCTCTCATCGTCCCCTTCTCTCTCCTCATCCTCTCACCATCCCCTTACGAGAGAGTCAAAAAGCATTAATGCACGTTCAGATAGACAGCCCTGACTCCACTGACCACAAACCCCAGTCATCTCACGTTTCACTCAGGTTGGTTGGAAAATTAAGCGTCGAAATGATCAGGAAAAGTAATCGATATCTCACTCACCACTCCAGCCGCAGATGCAGGATCGTGTGTCCAAGTCCCCCCTTAAAGCCCCCCCAGTGGGACCTCCGCCTGTTCGATATGTGGGGAGAGAAAAGGCCAGTCCCAGAGCAGTTTAGCACAAAAGATGTCTCGTCTCTTTGTCAGCGCGTGCTTATCTATAGTGTACTTGCGTGTATTGATGCCAACTACTGCAAAGGCCAGAAAAACTCATGGGACGAATGGAGGTACTTAGAAATGATGGACTGAAAAGAGTGACTTAAAATAGTAAGGAAGTGGCTAACGGGCAAAGCAACACTAGAACTGTCAAACATGGTATAGTTGTTTCACTTCCTTTCCCTGTGTCTCACTTTGTTCTCCAATTTTATTTTCTTAAAGGACTTATATTACTCAAAACTGACTCTTGTGAGCTTTAAGCGATGTACTTTTACCTCATAAAACTACTGTTATTGTGTTTTGTTTCATTCACATGTTTGAGTAATCCTTTATTACTGGTCTGGCTCAAACTGCTCATTATGTGATGTCATTACTTAATTTTAAAGTTAACACCTTTTACCTTTAGTTCAGTAGAGATCAGAAATTCCCAAACTGAACTTATCTAAATGATTGTAGTGGAGATGTTTGGAGTTTAAAAATACAGACATCACACAAGGTGGAACGGAGTGTTTTCAGTTTGAGAGAAGAATGTATGAATGAAAGGAAACACAAGTCCAGGTCTGTTTGCGATGAGGAAAGAACATTATAACATAGATCAGAAAATGTGCAATTGAATCAGATGTGACAGGGTTCCGAAGTTGTTTTGGTACAAATGGGAAAAACAAAACTAAAACAGCTATTACACTTGCATGATGTGTAGGTATACATAGGAGGTGCTCTTTGTTGTGGCATTGGTGACGTCAAGTCCCACGTGTTTCTTTTATTAAGTGGTTTTAGATCAGTATTGTTATTTAAAATACCAAAATTATAACATAATGATCCCCCGGCTGACAAAGATTATACTAATATAGCAGACACAAGCACAATATGTCTGAAAGAGGAACATCTCTTGAATCTCAGTCAATCATATTAACTTCATTTGTTGAAGAATTTCTCAAAGACAGGTCCTGGATTGGAATGCAGGGCTAACTCTGGTCTTTCCGAGTTTGCATGATTCTATGTCTGGGTAGGTTTGATCAGGGTTTTGATAAAATTTCCCACATCAGCCCAAAACATGCAACAACCTCCTGTTAAGGTAGTCCAGACTAAGCCTAGCTCATGATCTGGAGATGGGTACTGTTAAGAGTAATTTTCACTAATATATTACACTGCATGAATTTTTGTAAGCCATGTAATAATGACTAATGACTATAATGAAGTGTTTGTTTAATTCACACATGTTATTAGTACATATTATTAGTCTGTCTACATCTCCAAAGCTCAAAATGCTCTGCTCCACCTTGTGATGTCATGAAGCAGTAGTTTTCAAGTGAACAGCTACTTTTACTTTCAAAAGACATTGGAAATTCCAGGGCTGAAATGATCCAAATGAAGGTGTATGGAGTTTAAAAACACAGTGGAGCTCTTCCTGTATTACCACATGACTTCACAAGGTGGAGCAGAGCATTTTGAGCTTTAGAGACGTAGACAGACTAATAATGAAGGATTACTCAAACATATGCAAATGAAACACACTTCCGAGTATGTAGTTTTAAAGCTCTCAAGAGTCAGTTTTGTGTAATATAGGACCTTTGATGCCACATAAACTGTTCAGCCTTTCTTAAAATATATTCTGGTGTAAAGTGTGAAAATATTTTTAGGCTTCGCACAAGGTTAATATCAAAATTATTTTCAAATCTCCCATTACCCATTTGGAGTCCTGACGCACCAGTCGAGGAGCACTGGTCACTGACTCGGCCTCATTTGTACTCATCATAATTATCATCATTTTCATTTCCTAATAGCTTAATATCCTACAAATGACTCCGGGGTCTGGGAGTGTTTTTGCTTGCTTGCTTTGCCATCCCACTGACCAGGTTCTATTGACAGAGTAATTAGCTGAAGATTTAAAATAACCTTTAGAAAAAAACCTTTACAAATTGTGTGCTGCTTGTTATTCAGCCAATTATACACTCTTTAGGATCAGGTTTTTACAGGCTCCATTTTGACTACTTTGCTGTCATGTCAAAGCACTCACTCTGAAATCAATCAACGGAGATGGTAGAGTAAAGAAAAGATGTGCTCAAATAAGAGTGACATTACTTCAAAATAACGTTACTCAAGTAGAAGTATAAAAGTATTTGGGAAAACTACTACTCAAGTAAGAATAACGGTCAGATGTATAATTTGAAGAACAAAACTGTTAGCCTGATTCATCAGTCGGTTTCACTTTGTAGAAACTGTCTAACCGTGCAGCATTAGGGATCGCCCGACAGTAGGTGGGTACTTTTTTTCATTTACCCAATTGCTGCTATTTCGTCGTGATGTCTGTAATGTGTAACTAACAAGGTTAACTGGTATATTAAGCTTTTCCCAAATCCTGTAGGAAGAAGGGCAATAACGTCTTTCCCCTTGATAAAATTCACCAGACATTCTCTTTGTTCCAGTTATAAATCCCTCGATCTCGGGAATCGTTGACAAAACAGAATATATGGCTCTTCGCTGACTGGCTGCTGCCCAGACTCACACTTCTGTGGTTCTTGCAAACCATCTAGTGTATTCTGATTCCTGACCTGGAGAGAAATGAAATTGAGTGAAGGCACTAGCTGGTGCCAGCCTGGCTACAAAACTGTAAGTAATGCACACAATCTCGTCTTTTCCAAGAATAGACACACACACACTCACAAACTACTCACATCTTAAGGAGCAATGCAAGAAACATAAATGCTCAAATCGTTTCATATTGTCAATATAAAGCTTTTGTCACATGTAGACTGACTCACACCAAAACAGTCACCAAAACTTTTACTCAAGTGAGAGTAAAAAACTAGTAGGAGAAAAGTATCCTGCTAGAAAAGTACTCTCAGTTATTTGTAACTGTGTACTACCCACCTCTGCCAATCAATATACTCAGAAAATATATTACAAAACTATGAGCAGTTTCTTAAATGCTCAGGTGCTAACTACTGCAACTACTGTGCAAATGTACCCTATAGTTTCATTTGATTCTATTGATCATTTAATCACCTAAATTGACTTTAGTAACTATTAATAAGAAATAGAAATAAAAGTCTCATTTAATCTCAACTCAAACTTCAAAATTTGTCAAACAATTAAATTAGTCTGAGGGCTTAGGCCAGGGAACAATGTGTTTCGAAATGGGCCTTTGTTACTTTATTTAATACATTGTGTGATTACACTTTGTTTGAGCACAAAACAAAATTAATTAAATGAGTGTGACTTTTCACTTTTGTAAAATAGAAAGAATAAATAATAAGAGCACAAGTTTGAGTTTTTAAAGGCCCCATATTACGCTATTTTCTCATCTAGTAATGATTTTGTGTCACAAACAGACCTGGAGTTGTGTTTTGTTTCATTCACACATGTTTAACACACAAACCCTGCATATTTAGGCTGAGTTCTTCTCTCAAACTAAAAACACAAGACGTCCAACCTGTGGTGTCATGTGGTAATAAAAGAAAGGCTCCACTGTGTTTTTAAACTCCCTCACCTTCAATAGAATGATCTGGATGATTTCAGCCCTGGAATTGTCCATCTCTGCTGAACAAAGAGCAAAGGGTGGCTGTTAACTTTGCAGAATTTTGAGCTTTGGAGATGTAAACCACCATGTAGTGAAATTTTACATTTGCTGCATAGTCTTAGCAAGAACATCTCCAATTCACTGTGGACATTTCTCTGTGTTTAACTCTGCCGTAATCCAACTATTACAGAACTTGTCCTTCTTTATCGTTATCATTCGTCTCACATAAGCGATCTGGTATACTATGCTCATCTCATTTTATCTCAGCCAGCTTGTCTCCAGGCTGTCCTTCTTATAGCTCCTATTTAAACCTCCTTGTGTGGAAGTACAGTCAGACTTGAATAGGCAATTCTAACGCGCAGTGTTGAGTATTCAAGTTCCCCCGGGTCCTGGACTGACAGTAAATAAACTCCTGGCTCTCTCTACATCTCTAGGACTCGTCAGGACAGCACTTATTTTCTCTAACACACCATGGTAACTTCTGAGTATTCTGTCATGGAGTACACCCTCAGGACACATTTTAGTGCAAAATGTCAATTGTCATGTCTTTATTGATAATTTGCAGTGACAATGCACACACCAGCAAAAAGGAAGGAACGGAATGGATTTAACGGCACATTTTCAGGAGCCTGTGATCAATACGAGTGTTCAGAAAGATTGATTAAGAGCGCAAAGCAGCTCACCTGTTGTATAGTCAACTAAGTCAGTTTTATGGCCAAATTGTGTTCAAATAAAACTCAGATTAAACTCTAACTTGGATTACAGAGCTTCAGACCCCAGGGAACGTCGATGACATCAGCTGCAAAGTATCAACAGATTTATTCCTGTCTCTTCTTTTCACCACCACCTCCTCGTCTCATCAAAGTGCATCTGTCTTCTCGCTGTGTACCGCATTAGCTTAAAGCATAATACAACCATCACATCTCTCTCCCTCCTGTCAGGACCCATACTGCTCAAGACCAGCGTCCTAACACAGATCACATAAGACATTGACATTCCCAACACAGTGTAATGAATGGAGTTAATTACCACTGCCAGCCTGCGTGTGCGAGCGGTGAGAGATGGGGTCATTTTGGTGTTGTTTGGCTGGTCACTCGGAGCGCTCCAGGACCAGAGGGGCTTGTGTGGAGAAAAGGTCAGACGTCCAGTCCTGACAGAGGTACGTGAGCCCACCGTGGAGCAGGGCATTTCAGCTGGGCCCGCCGCATATCGAGAGACACCACACGCAGAAGCTCCATAAAAAGAAGTACGAGTCAAGTCTAATGGGGGTGTGGTGCTAACTGTAGTAGGCGTCTCTCTGGCTGAAGCTCTGTTAAGGCTTTATGTTCTTAGACAAGTCTCTTCACACAATAATGTTACAGTCACAATCAGTCACTCAATCTTTTCCTACAAAAATGTAACACAAACTGCTTTACAGTGATAAAAAACAATGCCACCTTTGCCTCCAACCACCCACCCAGCCCCCACATCTGCCCGACCCCACACAACCAAACAACCCAGACACACACACACACACAAACATGCACAGACAGTGTTGGGAAGGTTACTTTTAAAATGTATTCCCCTACAGATTACAGATTACATACCCCAAAATGTAGTTTGTAACATAATCCATAAAGTTATTTAAGGTGAGTAATGTAATCTGAATACTTTAGATTACTTGATTTGCCATAGAGTAGCAAAGACTCGGACATCTTCACATAAGATGTTTTGTTTGCTAAAAGAAAATAAAAAGCCCAAACTTTACTTAACCAAATTAAAAATATTATTGATAGAAGAGAAAGAGACATGGTCCGCACGGCATGGTTTAGTCCTGTTAAATCCTGTTTTAGTCCTGTTTTAGTCCTTGTTTAGTCATGATTTAGTCCCGGTTTAGACCTGATTTTAGTCCTGGTTTTAGTCCTGATTTAGTCCTGATTTAGTCCTGGTTTAGTTCTGGTTTAGATCTAGTTTAGACCTGGTTTTAGACCTGGTTTAGACCTGATTTGGACCTGGTTTGGACTGGTTTGGACCTGGGTTTAGACCTGGTTTAGACCTGGTTTAGTGTCTGGCAATGAGTGGAATTACAGAACAAAAGGATATAGCCCAAATTGTGAAAACAGGAAAATACCGCCGTGTAATCCATTTATTTCAACAAAGTAACTGTAATCCAATTACCACTCTTTGAAACAGTAACTGTAACTGAATACAATTACTCATAATTTGTACTCTGTAACTCCGGTACATGTAATCTGTTACTCCCCAACATTGTGCACAGACACTCACAGACATACACAAATACATGAAACTACACCTAATAAAATGTGAGGCTGAACACAGGCGAAACACCAGGAGCAGAAGCCGTCCTCCGCCACCAAGAACCGACACCAGGGCCCAGGGGACAGATGAGGACCGAGCATTATCCCTCCACCAGGACACAGGGCCCAGGGGAGAGATGAGGCTCAGGCACCATCCTTCCACCAGGAGCCGACAGCACAGACCCGACAGCCGCAGCCGACCACCGCGCCCGTGCAAAGAGAAAGAAAACACTGGAAATCCCAAAAATTATAAAGGAAAATTAGTTAAAGCTGGTAGTGCCTAAAATAAATAAATATAGTAAAATATGTGTAATTAAAACAAGTATAAAATTTCAATCAATAGCTAATCTAAAAAGGAAAGTCTTGAGCCTACTCTTAAAAAACATAAACATTCTCTGAAGCCCTGAAGTCGTCCGGTAGGCTGTTCCATAGATGAGGGACTGGAAAGACGCCTCTCCGTGAGTGTGTGTCCAGACTTTGGGAATGACAAGGAGCCTGCTGCCGGAGGAGCACAGGGTTTGCCAAAGTTCGTAGGGTAAAAGCAGTTCTGAAAGATAAGAATGCCCAAGACCGTTAAGACCTTTAAAAACCAGTAAACGAACTTTAAAATCGATCCTGAAACACAAGCACCACAGCATTATCCAACAGTTTTTCAGTTAGTCACATTCATCTTTATTTTTAAAAATTTAACTCTTAAACAGGGCCAAGAACATTCATATTGATCAGACTTCTGTGTTGTTGAATCCATTTTGTAATATTTCTTGAGTTTTTTTGAGTATTAAAACCTTTTGATAGTGTTTGCTCATGAGCACTTTGTGTCTCCATTGTAACTGCTGAACAATCCTCCATAGATATATTATGTATGTCGAACACCCCCAGCATGATGTCACTGAAAAATAGTATAATAAAGTCGCTTATTCAGTTCTGTTGGTGTTTCTACCACCTGCTTGACGCCCTGGAGATGTTATTGCTTTGCCAGACATGTTCCACAATCTAACATTAAACTCCCCCATATTATGTTATGTTATGTTCTAGGGATGTAACAATAACCAAAATATCGTGGTATTGTATCGTCAAAAGTCTCACAATAATATCGTGGACCGTCACAATATATCGAATTACAAGTTCGTTTGCTTAAATGCATGGTTTTATAGTAGCAACAGCTTATAAACATTGTGAACTACATATCCCATGATTCATTTCAGTGCAAACGACACGAAGATATATGTTTTTTACTTGAATTCTTGGGATTATGACAGTAATAATTCACACTAAAATCTTGTCAAGGTATTTTAAAAGCAGCAACAAGTCCTATCTACAATTGGATTAGCCTTTCCAAAATATCACAATAAATATCCGTGAGATGCATATCGTTATAATATCGTACCGAGAGATTTGGATATTGTTACATCCTTATTATGTTATAATTTGGACATCTTACATCGGTATATTCATCTACAACATCAAGAAACACATTCGCTGACTTTCACATTAGAAAACTGTGATGCCCTTTGGGAGCAGATGTCGCAGTAAACGTCGTCACAACAAAGAGCTGTGAAGTTGTCAGCCTCTCTGATGGATAGCTGCAGATCACACTAGCGAGCAGCAGATCTTTTTCATTTGTACCAAAATGTGACATTGCCAAATCCTTTGTGTGTCACAGATTAAGAAAATACAAGTGGAGAAAAAAGTAACTTCACAGAGCAGTGGGCGTACGCTGGTGGCAGTGAAAACAGGAATTGATCAGCAAAATGATGCCTTATGTTCAATAAGCGATTAAAGACTACTCAAATGTGTACGAATCACTTCAAATACAACTTCAGGTGGGTAAATGGTGAGGGGTTAAAAGCTCAATAAAGTGGATTTTGCTGAATAGGTCTGCTTTGAATGTAAGACTGTGGTTAATGATAGTCGTATTTGTCAGTCTGGCAGAGCATATTGTTGTCATAGCAGCCGCATCTTAAAATGGTATAGCACATCAAGACCTGCATCGAACCATTAATATATGATGTGGTGTTATAAAAGAGGCCATTTCATCGACTAAAGAGTGAGAGCAGAATGTTGTGATGCACTTTGGATGACTTCTAAACTTTTATAATAATGTAAGTGTGATGGAGGCAACGTATGACACATCACTGTATGCACTGTAGACTAGATCTCTGATTTTCAAACAGTGAGTCTTGAGGGACTGCCAGCTGTGTTTGAAGAAAAAATACAATTTACTTGGAAAGTCAAATTGTATTACGCTCTTTTCTGATCTATGTTATAGTAAGTAAGTGAGTTTTTTATTCATATACCGCTTTTCACAGACATATGTCATAAAGAGGTTTTACAGAGCATTATTCATTCACTCCATACCCAGTGATGGCAAGTTACTATGGCTACGTTCAGACTGCAGGGCTTAATGCTCAATTCCGATTTTTTTGTGAAATCTGATGTTTTTTTGAGGTCGTTCACATTTCCAATTAAATGCGACTTGCATGTGAACTCCAGTGTGAATGTTAAACGGCCCAAAAGTGTCCCGCATGTGAACTGGAGGACACGATGACGTCAACTGCAGTGAGCGTGCTCTGTGTTTACGGAAGTTGTCCAAATATGGACACGAGCATTGAGCACCTGGCGATTTTAAAGTTCCTCTCATATCGGAGCCAGAACATGTACAACTTACTTGTTTTAAGGAGGAGATTGAGAAGGAGAAGGACGAGGTTTTTGGCCATGGCGTTTTGTGGGGCAGTGGCAGCAACGTCCGTTGAAAGGAAGGTGTGGATGAGGAGACGTAGCCAAGACTGGGGAGTGGTGATGTGCTTCACTTCAGTGACATGGAGTTCATTAACAATTTTTGCCTACTTCAGTGCAGAATAGTGACATTTGTGTCTTGTTGATAACGTGTAGGTCGGATGAATGCGCTTTGGCCGTTCAGATTGAAGTCACATGTCAAAAGATCGGATATGTATCGGTTTCAGGAGCACATATCCAAGTGGCCTTGGTCGCATTTGAAAAATCAGATCTGTGTCATTCAGACTGTCATTAAAAGATCAGATACAGGTCACATAGGGGCCAAAAAAATCTGACTTGGGTCACTTCAGGCTGCAGTCTGAACGTAGCCTTATTGTAGCCACAGCTGCCAATCGGCGCCATTCCTTCGACCACCACCATCACTCACACACACACCACTTTGATACTAGGCAATGTGGGTGAAGTGCCTTGCCTAAGGACACAACACAACTTTTTTTTTTCTGACTGGTGCCCCCCTGATTTTCCCAGAGGCCTCCCATCCAAGTACTAACCAGGCCCGGCCTTGCTTAGCTTCTGAGATCTGACGGGATCAGGCTTAGACATGGAGGTAAGGCCACACATAGTGTGGTTTACTCATCAAGAACATGCCTGGAGTTGTGTTTTTTATTATTTTTTTCATCAACACATAAACCCTGCATATTTAGGCTGAGTTCTTCTCTCAAACTGAAAACACTCTGTTCCACCTTGTGATGTCATATGGTAATACAGGAATTGCTCCACTGTGTTTTTAAATGACACAGAGCTTCACCAGATATCATTTGGATAATTTCAGCCCTGCAAGTCTCTGAGCTTAAGGTAAAAGGTCACTGCTAATGTGAAAATTACCATGACACAAGGTGGAACTGAGAATTTTGACATTTGAAGATGTAGACAGAATAATAATAAAGGGTTACTCAAACAAATGGAAATGAAACAAAACACAGCTCTGTTTATGTTTGTGAGGAGGTAACAACATTATAACATGGCCACAAGAGTCAGTTTTGCATAAGCAGTAAACTATGCTCTCCTTTAAAGTAACATGGTGTAACTTTCTATGGTTTTGACTTTCTTTATGAAACAGAAAGTTAAAAATCATACTTTGGAATATTCTCTGTGAAGTTAGAAATGTTTTATGCCATACTGTGGAAGATTATAACCAAAAAAACAACAACATTTCCATGGAAACAAACAGGTCAGGCCTCATTCAAGCCAAGTAAGAGTCAGGTTTGTGGAGACACAAGCCCGCTCACAGTGAAGACATATTTTATGTGTGTAATAAGAGTATAAGTCTATTTTTTGGTTAAAAACTGTCATGGTTCAGCTTTCATGTAATTATTTGCAATTTTGGAGTAACCTGATCAAACTTATAAAACCACTAATACAAAATTCAGAGAGCCAAACACTTCAACTTGCCCTTTGTTAATGCTTTTTCTTTCAAATTTGGAACTGAAACAAAATGAAAAAACAAAACACTCATCCACATTCATCACACACAAAACAGTTCTGTCAAAATGTTCAGAAAAAGGTGTTTTCAACCAAAATGCATCGTCTATCATATAAAGACTAAAAAACACTGGACTAACGGAAAACAAAGGAAATATTATCCAACGTTTACTATTGCACCATCTCCAGCCCTTATCCTCTAGTTTTGTGTTTCCTTTTGTTATCACCAAATATAAAGTCTAATCAACACTGAATTTTGTGTTACACAGCTATCATATGGAAGTGTAGATTAGTTTATTCTGGGGAGCCTCATTTTCAGTTCATTTAATTCATCTAACACAGAATATTTCAGTGTCTGGACCCCATAGGGCGGTTTGATGATATAATGTAGATTGATTCTCTGAAAATAACATATGCCTCAAATTTGCACACCTCAGAAGTACTTTTCTTTTCTTTTTTAATGATTATAGACTGCAACAAAATGGTGAGTGTTCTTTAAAGAGGAGTGGAGGCAATAGTCCCCAAATAGATAAAAAGGGGCCAAAACTCAACAAGGCCCCGACTGAAGCACCACAAAAGACAAAAAGGCAAAGAAAGGCAGGTGACTGGAAGGCTCCAATTGAAAGCAAAGAAGAAAAAACAGAAAAACATGGTGAAGAAAAAACATCTCCAAAGCCTGAGGTTATCGAGGTGTATCCTTCAGCACCACCAAAAGAATGGAGACCAGGAGGCAGGCGAGCCTAAAACCACAACGGAAAATGTTTGTCCATCGCCCAATTCAGACACCATGAACAACCCAGGTCCCAGCAAAAGAATGAGCCTGTGATTGATTCCATCTGTCAAACTGAGAGTGAACACTGTGGTGACAACACTAAAAAGAGAAACTGTGGAAGGAGTAGTAAACAAACACCTGAAGGCTATGTAATCCACGTTCTCTAGTCAAATATTCGGCATTAGACCCCAAAACACCTATACAGTCCTGATCTCCAGTAGGCAGCTTATGATCAGTTCTGAAGTACAGAGGAAAATCTACTGTTGACTCGGGTGAACTATATAATTGTCAATTCGTCAATGAAATATAGTTCATTTGGGTGTTCAGTAGAGCTTTCTTGGACTAACAGTTGTTTCTCAGAGCTGTCTAAACTCATTTCCCATTAGAATTGACCTATATCAGCAACAACCCCCCAAAAAATAAATAAAAAAACAATATAGAGTTTTATGTTTTATACAACAATAGAATTATGTGTCTGTATTTTAAACAATAGAATGGAATTTTCAACATTAACATTAACATGAATAGCAGAGGCTGGGTATCATTAAGAAGTTGCCGATACGATACATACCTTGATACATATATCTCAATACAGTGTACTGTCGATTCAGTACGATATATTTCAAATAGATTTGACACAGTTCAATAAAAATAACGGATAAATCATGGCTGTGATACTAAAAGTCTTTATTAAATCACATTGTGTGCAAAGTTCCTATGAAAAACGTCCATTTCACTCATCAAAACAGTGAAAATGTCAAATGTGTTGCATAGTTTCCTTCCTTCCTCTGAACAAGCGATAAAATTAAGCAGCAAAAGTGTAGTGCTGTCACAAAATAATGAGTAAAATATACCAAAAAATACTCTTGGAGATATATATCGATACAGCAGCCCATGATATCGATGCTGTATCATCACATTAAATCATACGATATATCAATATTTTTGCACACCCCTAATTAATACTTATGTATTACTTTCTTTTGCTATTTCTCAGTATAGGCCATGTCTTATGTAAAAACTGAATCTTCAGAATTCACTCGCCTATAAGGTTTATTTGTAACAGGTTTTACAGTAGAACCAAGCTACTAAACTGCATGTATAGTGTTTAAATAGCATACTGTTCTTTGTCTTTTTTGGGGGGCAATTTGAACACAAACTCAGCATCTTTGTGGTAAAAAAAATAAAAATTTTATACAAATGCATGTGTTCTGACTCCAGTGGCCACTGCAATTTCAAGTACTTGGTGACATCAAGTAAGACTGCCCTGATTACAGCCTGGTGTTTTTAATTACCCAGAAATGAGATTTGAAGTGTGAAAACCTGTTAGATCAGTCAGACTGTTCCTCACTCTTTCTTTAGGACCTGTTTACACGAGAACGTTTACGGGTAAAAACAACAAAATATTTTATCGGAACTGCCTTTTGTTTAGACGGTGACAGTGTTTTTGGGGCTTAAAAATGCAAAAATCTGAAACCACCCTCCAGAGCGGAAATATGAATACCTCACATATATCACCACCTACTGTCACCACCTAGCTGCCTGGCATGCATACACAATAGAATTCCAAAAAAACTTTTGCATCACTGTATGCATGCAGATTTCCTCCCAAAAACGCTTGTCTAAACATGGAATAAAAAGTAAAGATGCGGCGCCACTTTTGCGTCTTCTGTTCAGATCGTCAACATATAAACGTAGCCTTCATCCTCCAGTTGCTGCCCAGTTTTGCAGCATAATTTGAAATGTGTTTTTTGGAGGAGCTTAGGTGTCCAGCCTCGCTTCAATTAGACATTTTACCTTTTGTACATGTTGTTGTCATTTGAAACCAATAACAATAACATGTCCCCCATAGCACGGGCCCACCTCCACGCCGGTTCTATCCATGCTCAGCTGATCACAGCCCCTCCTCCGTCCCCCAGCCCTCGTCCAATCTCAGATCCCCGTGGTGCCGCTGCAGGCTCCAGTGGCAATTTTAACATGTACCTGCTCCTGGACCAACAGTGGTAAAATAAGAGTGTGACTGGCCTGGAACTGCGAATACATGGCAGACCAATTACCCCCGCGGTGAAGCTAGCCAGCACTGGTATAGGAGTGTATACCGGGAGTAATTGAAGTAGCTAGGGGTGGCTGTAGGAGAGGTAGAAGCCATGGACAAAGAAACATTTTCACTAATAGCCCCACAACCAGAGGTCAGGGTACAGGGACCAGTGGCTCATGAGCCGACTGTGGGCGTGTCCCGTTTATGTTCACTTGTCACCTCAGCTGTCAATCATAGTCACTGAGAAAAGAGCCAATAGCTTAACCTCTCATCAGTGGGTGGGATTGAAATCAAGAGGGTAAACAGAATTAGGATGTGTCCCATGCACTGTTGACAGGACGGCTTTATCAACCTCTAGAATGTTTCTTGTTTTGAAATTGCGTTTAAAGGGGTCCTATATCACGCAAAATTGATTCTTGCGAGCTTTAAGTCATGTTATAATGTTGTTACCTCCTCAAAAACATACAAACATAGGAGTTGTGTTTTGTTTCATTCAGACAGGTTTGAGTTACTCTTTATTATTATTATTATTATTAGTCTGTCTACATCTCCAAAGCTCAAAATGCTCTCTTCCACCTTGTTATGTCATCAATTAGTACTTTTCACATTCATTATCGCAAAAATGTAACACATTTTAATATGATATAGATGCGATTCTCTTTGCTTTGCTCTTTACAAGTGCTGTGACAAAATGGGGGTCTCCAGACAGGTTTGGTTGAAAACTTTATAAAAATATCCCTAAAGTAACTGCTGTGCTCCTCCAACTGTCGAGAAGCGTTGTGGAATTTATTATAAAAATGAAAACCACAGAGACAAAAGTAAAAAATAATGTTTATATCTCTCTATTTGTAAATTTGAAAATTTATAGAATATCAGCTCTTGAAGTTTTGGAAAAGAAAGGTTTTGTATTGAAGCCCAAACCCCGTCTATCATTTCTTTGAGAACAGTTAAATAAGAGTAAAACTTAAAGTGATACAGAGCAATTGGAGACAGATTGGCAATTCCAGGGCTAGAATAACCCAAATGTTTATAGTAAAGGTGTATGGAGTTTAAAAACACAGTGGAGCATTTCTTGTATTATTTCTAAACCAGGACAAAACCAAAATGAACCAGCTGTAGATATATCCACTTTCCTTTGTCCCTAGCACTGGGTTGTAACAAAAGAAATATTTCCACAATATAAATTTCCATCACGTTACTGTACTTTGCAGTGACATCACGCTCGGGGTGTTCTACATGGACCTCTAAGGACTAATGTTCATCAGTTACCATGCAACACACACATTAGAAAACACAGCCAAAAAAGTGTTTAGATACTCAGAAAACTCAATAAAAATTACAAAACCATTTTAATCCAAATATTCCTACTGATTGTGTGATATAGAAAAGTGGACTCTTTTTCATTGTATGTGGCAGTGTGAAGAACTGAAACTGTTTTGGAAAGAGGTCACTACTGTAATCTCAGATTTAATTGTGAGATGCCATTGGATTGTAATCTCTGCCTAGTACACATCTTCCCCAACAGCTTTAGTGTTAATTTAAATAGAAAGAAGCTTGTAATTGTTTGTTTATTACAGGTCAAACATGTTATTACGCTCAGTTGTAAAGAAATGGAGAGACCCAGAGTAAATCAGTGGATTAAAGGAATGTCCAGCTACACATGCTACACATCTAAAGGAAAACTTCAGAACTTTAAAGACATTTGGTTGCCCTTTATGCACATTGTAAAGAATTTTGACATGTAGAAATCATAATTCAAATTGAGTGAACTGTCTGTTTTAGGGTGGGGGGAGGGTCTTAATGTATGTATTTATTTTACTGTATCCAAGACTGACCCACATCATACTCAGAAAACTCAATAGAAAACACAAAATGGATTTTAACAGCGTATTAGGTGTTGGATTTACAACAAAAATGTGAGAGTGACTAACTGAAAAACCTTGTGACTGGAATTGTGTGCAAGAGAGACTTGTTTAAGAGCATAAATCAGCTCACCTGTAGTAGTTGTAGTTAATTATGGTCAGATTTGGTTAAAGTAAAGCTCAGATCAGACAGAGCAGTGCCTCTAGTTAGCATTAGAACCCCAAGGAATAGTGACAAAATCAGCCGCGAAGTATCAATGAATCACATTTAAATGATTGTACAACACGTTTTCAGAGATACCCAGCCAGAGGACTACTTGTTGACCTATACAAAGTCTTAATTCAATTTGCCACAACATCATTTTCCCCTCTCAGACTCATCCCCATTTATCCCTGTGATGAATCAGCTCATTTGAGAGAAAATGTTTTGATTTCTGCGTGTTTATGTGCGGCAGCTTTACATAAAGACTCACTCAGACTCCTGCAGACGGGTAATTATCAAGATGAATTATAGCTGTTTATGCCGCTACACAAAATAAGGACAAGATTTACTGAATTAACATCTGCGACCCAAACTCATTATTTCGTCACACACAACTTTTATGAACATCTATGTCTATGGAGAGAGTGTCAAAAAGCTGTGCTCAAGGAGTACGCTACAGTTTTTGAAAAGGGCTGATACGTAAAATTGACTTGAATGTGAGTTTAAGTCATGTTATAATGTTGTTACCTCCTCAAAAACAGACCTGGAGTTGTGTTTTCTTTAATTCACACATGTTTGAGTAATCATTTATTATTAGTCTGGCTACATTTTCAAAGCTCAAAATGCTCTGTTCCACCTTGTGATGTCATGAAGCAGTTTCAAGTTAAAAGGCCACTAAACTAGCCTGATTCATCAGCTGGTTTCACTTCTTGGAAATCGTCTAACCTCGCAGCATTAGGATTCGTTCGCTCGATGGTAGGCGGGTACTTTTTTAATTTAACCAGTCACTGCTGTTTGGTCCTGATGTATGTAATGCACCAAAACCCGTAAGAAGAAGGGCAATAACGTCTTTCCCCTTGATAAAATTCACCAAACATTCTCTTAATTCCAGCTTTTATTCCTTGATCTCGGGAATCGTTGCCAACACAGAATGTTTGGCTTCGTCTACATCCATCTCGACTTTGTTTGCTGTTGTGCTGTACCACAAAAGGGACCCAGACAGGCACTTGAGTTTGACATCATGGCTTCACAGCTCTTCGCTGATTGGACGGTTTGTGGTCTACAACTTCCAGGGTTCTTGCAAACCATCTAGTGTATTCTGATTCCTGACCTAGTTGCTGGAGAGAAATGAAATTGAGCGGAGGCACGAGGTGGCACCAGCCTGGTTACCACTAAACGCCCTCCCTAAGCAAAATCTGAAAAATCCTCCAGTGAGCGTGGTGCCTGGCGGGTTGGGGGGGAGCGGGCATGGGGCGAGTTCTGGAGTGATGTTTGACAGCCGACTGACAACCATAGCAATCCACCATGGTGCAGACCGGTGCGCTCCAAACTTTGAAACAGAGTGGACATTTGTGCAAAGATCACGCCACTTCCCTTTTTTCCAGACACGGCGGGTCATTGCAGTGACCAGCAGTGCCAGGTCTTGGCGGGGCTGAGAGGGGCTCTTCACGTACTGCCTGTAGATGCTAGTCTAGGTAATAAACTGCATCTAACTCATTGGCACTGTTAGTCCAACCTGGAAAATCTAATGTACAGGCCGGAGTTGATCCTAGAGGCCAGTACAGGCATGACTTTGACCCAAAAGCTTTAACAAATATGCACTAAAATGCCAAAATAAGGCCAGGGATTGGTATACACTTCTACACTTCTAGAAATTTACTAGCCTAATCAGTAGAAAAAGTGATTTGGGTGTTTAGTGGCTCTTTAACAGTTGCATGACCTTACCTTGTGTTTAGTAGAGACTGGCAATTCCAGGGCTGAAATCCTCCAAATGATTCAAGAGAAGGTGTAAGGAGTTTTAAAACACAGTGGAGCACTTCTTGTATTACCACATGACAACATCACAAGGTAGAGCAAAGTGTTTTCCATTTGAAACTGTGAATGAAACAAAACACAACACCAGGTATGTTTTTGAAGAGGAAACAACATTATAACATCAGTCAGAAAATACAGTGATATGGGCCTTTTATTGTATTAGTTGTCGTTATTTATCATTTTAGAAGCAATGCCTGAATTTTGTCATTGTGTCTTCAGGCAAGACACTTCACTTATAATAAATGTGGTGTATGAGTGAGCGATCGCCTCCGCCTAAGCTCCCGTGGCTTCAATATATCTCACCAGATGTGGAGTGATAGCAACATTAACCATCCAAAAAGTACTACAAACATCCAACACATTCTTATACTAATTATTATTAAATATTTGTGAAGTAAAAGTAGCTTATACACACATTTTAGTTCCATCAGCAGAACTCCTCAAAAAGTATCGCCTGTTCCTGTGCCAGTTTATAGCTCGTGCCAGCTCCAGTCAAAGTAATGTGGCTGGTTGTGACAGGAAGGGCATCTGGCACAAAAATCTGGTCATCTGGTTTACTGTCACAAGCTCTGATGACCAAAAGTTCCAGCCCAATAAAAATGTTCTTAAACTTTATAGAGAACTTTATAGTGTAAGATTTTATTATGGCTGTGGCTTAACATTATGATAGATGTAGCCTGATAGTTTTTCTCTATAAATTCAGAACCAAAGCGATGAAGTCTTTATCGTAATTTCTAAATGCCTTATTAAAAAAATATTCAATTAAAGGGCACATTTTACACTATTTTCTGATCTCTGTTATAATGTTTCCTCATCAGAAACACACCCAGAGTTGTGTTTTGTTTCATTCACACATGCTTAACACACAAATCCTGCATGTTTTAGTTCTTCTCTCAAACAGAAAACACTTTTCCACATTGTGATTTTAAACTCCATACGACTTCACTAGAATCATTTGGACAATTTCAGCTTTGCCGTTGCCAATCTCTACTGAACTAAAGGTTAAAGGTAGCTATTTTGAAAACTACTACTTCATGATATCATAAGGTGGAACAGAGGATTTTGAGCTTTGGAGATGTAGACAGACTAACAATAAAGGATTGTGTGAACGAAACAAAACCAAACTCGAGGTATATGTTATTAAGTTCTTTTTTCAGGCCAAGAGTTTGTTTTCATACCTGACAGTTTCGACTGCTCACTAGTCATCTTTTATACAAATTTATACAAGTTTTGGCGCTCTCTTCCTACCAGAGGAGGACAGGATGGGACTATAAACCTGGATGAGGGGGCTTTTTTACTCTCACACTCCTGGGATTCTACCCTAAGGAAGTCGGATTGCAGATGGCGCTGTCATCCTGCCTGCTCCAGTAGGAAGGTGATCACGTGACCACTCTGAGGAAGACCACCAGTGAGCAGTTGAAAGTGTCAGTCAACCGTCAGCAAACTCTAAGTCTGACAAAAGAACCTAATAACACAACTTATTGGAAGACCAAGTGAACCTCATTGGACTACAACTCTAGGTATGTTTTGAGGTCAAATGAAACAGAAAACACACATCAACACACTGTACAGCTGGAAATGCAAAGAACAGCAATTTAAAAGTGAAAATAATGCATAGCGCACTCAGATGGCCGATGCCCAAAAGCTTTTTAAAAAATTTTAAATTATGTTTCAGCAAAAAGCCTTCGTCAGATCATTTTTCTTGCTTTGGACCACAGTATCAAAGCAAGAAAAACGATCTGACATCGTCCGTCTATGCATCTATGCATTTTTTTCGCTTTTATATTTTTGAGGAAGTAACAGCATTATAGCACGGCTTAAAGGTGCACTGTGTAACATTTGGATTTCAGTCACTTGCTCAACATGTTATTTTTGCCTGACAAGCTCTACAGCAGGAGTGTCAAACTCAAATTCACAGAGGGCCAAAATTAAAAACTGGAACCAAGTTGTGGACCAAACTAAATATTGATTCAATTGAAACATCTGCATGTTTTCTCTTCTTTCCAGATATGTAATGTTAAACCTTTTCTTATTAAAATAAATGTTTCATAATAGTTTTGCGTAAACATTGAATCCAGAACAAGCATAATAAAAAAAAATAATAACACAATTTTAAATAAGTATCTGTAGCCAGCGGGCAGCTCTAATACATATTTGATATGATCTTGCGGCCCAAATATAATTATATTGCAGGCCAAATTTGGCCCCCGGGCCTGAGTTTGACATGTCTGCCCTACAGTATGGCATTTAACTTAACTTCCTACAAAAGCAGGCCACGTCACCAGGCCAATTTGCAGGTCAGATCTGTGGAGAAGTGGACCAGTTCACAGAAATAATGCATGTTTTTGCGGTAGTTTTGAGAATTAAAACACCTGTAATTGAATCAATCCAATCCACTTATAGAGCACATTTTATAAACATGACAGTTTCTAAAAACAATAAAAGACAGAAAACCATACATAAAAACAATAAATAAAAAGTGTTAAAATGCATAAAGCTAAAAATGATTACAAGTAAAATAATAAATAAATACATACAATTATTTATCCATTATTTATTATTTAATCCAGAGAATAAAATTGGGTCTTAAAAAGAAATGATAAATAACAGACACAAGCAGATACACAGTGCACCTTCATTTCATTTTTTTTTTCCATTTATGTATTTATTTTGGGCAAGTAACCACATTTAACGCTCATAAGAGTCAAGTTTGTGTAATATAGGACCTTCACCCTCCAATTTGAACGTACATACATTCACTCTGGTGTTCACCACTGAGTAGAGCGTAGCACAAAGCTAAGTCTACCCTCAGTCGTTTTATAGAGCTATGAATCATGGGAACAGTGCGCTGATGGACTGTGCTTATGTGGGACCTAATGAGGCTCAGATGATAGATACGGCGTTCGTTAAGACCAAGTGCACTTGAACACACCGCGTTTGGAAAATGATTGATTTTGCTCAGAAAATGGCCACCTCAGGGTTTTACAATTAGCATGCTTTATAGTGTTCCTGGGAGAACATTTTACACTTATTGGCTGAGTAGACCATGCAGAGCCCTCTTAAATGGAATACGGTTACGCTAAAGTAATGCAACACAGGAAGTGGATGTACAGTAAGATAAGAGCTGGGACTTATAGATGTTAAAAGCCCAGTACAGGATTTCCACAGGTATTTGAGCAAAATAGGTCTTACCCCAGTACAAATTTATTTCATAAGCAGCTCCTGAGATCAAAATATATCAGCTCGGGGCTCTCTGTCTAGGATTTTATTGTCCGATAATCAGGAAGTGGAAGCTGGTTGTTAAAGCATCATGGCAAAACTCCTGAAAACTTCTAAATCAGTGTTGTTTTTTGTTTATTTTTTTAGTTTTGTGAGTGTAGTGTCAAAGTACCGGCTTGTCTCCGTGTTACTTTGCCTGAAATGTTCCACTGTATGTAAGTATGCAACAATAACCGAAATATCGTTATATCGTATCGTCAAAGTTCTCACAATAATATCGTGGACCATCACAATATATTGAATTACAAGTATCTTTGCTTAAATTAAGAGTCAAGGTGCAGCAATAGTTTAAAAAAAGACAGAAGAACTACATAGACCATGATCCTTTGCTCCATTTCAGTGTAGACTACAAGAAGAAATAATCTCTACAGACAAAATGTTCAGCAGTTACCATGGTGACACATTGCACACTTTAGCAAAAACAGGAATAAAAAACCAAAACTCAACAAAACTCCTGAAAACTTCTAAATCAATTTTAGTTTTTTATGGTTTTGTGCTATCAGCTTGTCTCCATGTTGCTTCGCCTGAAATGTTCCACTGTATGGCATTAAAGTTATCTTATATTTATTCAGCTACAAGTTTTTATGGCCTTAAAACATGTATTCTCTTGACAGACATGACCTGTAAAGTGGCATATTTGTCTCCACAGAGAAAGATATACGTTTAATGCCATACTCTGGAGCATTCCAGGTAAAGCACAAAATCTCCATGGAGACAAGCGGACAGCCGACCCTCCGCCAGAAGTTGTCAATCAACCAATCAATCAAACTTTATTTATATAGGGCTTTTCATTTTAAAAAAAGCAACACAAAGCGCAATGGATTTATTTTGCAGTTAAATCACATTGGGGGTGTTCTGTGTGCATCTCTACTGACGAAATGTTCAGCAGTTACCATGGTGACACTTTGCGCACAAGAGCAAATACAGAGAGAAAAAAAACAAAACAAACACAAACTAAAACAAAAACAAAATTGATTTGGAAGTTTTGAGAAGTTTTTTGTTTTGTTTTTGTTTGTTTTGTTTTTTTCCTCTGTTTTTGCTAATGTGTGCAATGTGTCACCATGGTAACTGCTGAAGATTTCATCAGTAGAGATGAATGCAGAACACCCCCAACGTGATCTCGCTGCAAAATAAATCCATTGTTTCCTATCGCTTGTCTTTACTTTTAGTGCAGATTTCTACACATTAAAGGTGCACTGTGTAATTTCTGGTGGAGGGTCGGCCGCCTGCTTGTCTCCATGGAGATTTTGTGCTTTACCTGGAATGTTCCACAGTATGGCATTAAATGTACTGTGTATCTTTCTCGGTGCAGACAAACAAGCCACGTTATGGGTCGTACCTGTGAAGAGAATGCATGTTTTAAGGCCATAAAACCTGTAACTGAATAAATATAAGATAACTTTAATGCCATACCGTGGAACATTTCAGGCAAAGCAACACGGAGACAAGCCGATAGCAGAGACACTCCACGAGACACTTCATTGGGAGTGTTTTGGCATTTAAAAAAGTACAATTTTGAAAAGAATTCTGAAAAATTTAATGAGGTGGAATAAATTGCATCCTGGCTGTTTTCCTCACCTCATGATGAGTTTTCACAACAGTCTCCGGCTTCTGTAACCATGGCAACGAGGTGCACATCCAACTGAGCTAACATGAAAATACCCAATTTTAATTCAATGTTTGTTTTCAACGTGAAAATGCATGTTCAGTTTTGATTTTTAAAGCCGCTATTTGAAAATTTTGACGGCTCCGACGCTTACAATTTTACTTCATTTTTCATTATTGCATTTAAAACGTGTAATAAAATAAAACCGTTGCAGCAGGGCGTTGGTACAAAAGTAATTGCAGGAATTTTATAGAGCTAATTTTTATTTTATTTTAGAATTTTAATATTTGTTAGCTAAAATGATTTAAAATATCAGTTGTATTATGAAAATTCAACTAAAAACATCCGTCAGTGAGGGAAACCATTTTAATGAATCAGATTTGCACTTTATACTCTCACAGATCATAGTGTTTGAAAATATTACACTGAAACACGCGAAATAATAAGAGACATCTGAACTTGTCTATATAAAATAAATATTGTGACACTGCTCATAGTAAGAAACATTTGTAATTGAATACTATTTGGACACTATAAGAGCTGGGTATCATTAAGAAGTTGCCGATACGATACATGAGCTTACGATTTGATACGATTCAGTACAATATATTTCAGTTTGATTTGATATGGTTCAATTAAAAATAAAGGTTAAATCTTGGCTGTGATACTAAAAATCTTTGTTAAACCACTTCTTGTGCAAAGTTCAGATAAAACACACACATTTTAGTCATCAAAACAGTGAAAATGTCAAGCGACAAAACTGTAGCGGTGTAACAAAATAATTGAGTAAAATATACCAAAAAATACTCTTGGCGATATGTTGATACAGCAGCCCACGATATCGATACTGTGTCATCACATTAAACAATACGATATATCGATATTTCAATGTCACCTACTGGGGAACATTCGTGGCAATGCTATATATTTCCATGGAGACAAGAATTCATGGACCCACCGACCAGAAAAGTTACATCTTGCACTTTAAAGGGCCCACGTTACTCTATTTTCTGTTGTATGTTATAATGTTTCCTCATCACAAACATACCTGGAGTTGTGTTTTGTTTCATTCACACGTTGAACACACAAATCCTGCATGTTTAGGCCCAGTTCTTCTCCCAAACTGAAAACACTTTGTACCACCTTGTGATGTCATGTGGTAATACAGGAAGTGCTCCAGTGTGTATGTGTTTTTAATTTTGTGAAGTTTTAAGACAACATATAGTGACAAATACAAGACAATAAAAAGAAAAAAAGATACAAACACTGCCGCAAAATATGAATAAAAGCGTACAGACTGACACTTGCGTTTGTGTGGTGCACATATTAGACATCTGTAGCACTGTCGGTAAATTAATACCCAGGTGACCATCCATCAAAAATGTACACCCATCCCAACATGCATCAGTGCAGAAGAATAATTGCACAGATTGATCAGAACCAGCCCCGACCAAATAACCTCGGAACCATCTCCATCCACACCAGAACCAGCACAATGTTCCTGTGTTTTTAAACTCCACACACCTTCAGTAGAATCATGTGGACAATTTCAGACCTGGAGTTGCCAATCTCTACTGAACTAAAGGTAAAAGGTGGTTGTTCACTACCTACAACTATATGACATCACAAGGTGGAACAGAGCATTTTGAGCTTTGCAGTGTTGATTACTCAAACATGTGTGAATGAAACAAAACACAACTCCAGGTTTGTTTTTGAGGAGGTAACGACATTATAACATGGCTTTAAGATCACAAGTGAATTCTGTGTAATATAGGACCTTAAAGAATTGTAATAATAATAATAATAATAATAATAATAATAATAATAAACATAAAAAATGAATTGTATATTAAATGGGAACAAAAGAGTCACACTCCTCTTCAGGCTTCATTCCCAGTCAGGGCTGGCGGCCATCTTGAAAACACTGCACTCATTTGTACTTGTTGGCTGCCTGTGTTTGGGAGCAGTGATAAAAACACTCTCATAAAGTGTTCACATGTTAATTAGCTGTTTGTAATTAGGCAGCACTAAACATTAATGTAAAACGTGAACTTACAAGTGGTGAATTTAATGAACCGTTAAACAGCGAATATTAGCAAAATATCATCTTTCATTTAACACATTACAAGAGTGATTTACCACACAGCATGTTTCTATCTTCATCGTGAAACCTGTCATTAAAGGTAGATTGGCATACCTGCTGGTTTCTACGAATATGTCTTTTCTCTGCCTGAAATGTCCCACAGTATGGCATTAAACAGCTCTACCTTACATTTATTCAATTACAGGTGTTTTTTTTAGCTCATAGGTTTAATAGTCTAAAACCAAACTGGGATTTTGACTGTGAGCAGAGTTGCCTCTCCACAGATCTGACCTGTAACTTGGTCCGGTTTGGTCTCCATGTGATAGACAGGTTTAATGCTGTATTGTGGAACATTTCAGGCAAAGCAATAACATCTCCATGGACCTCGAAATATCTCTGTATTCACAATGTGTAAAATCTGATATTAATTACCGGAAATTATGAGAATATTAAAGGTGCCGTACCCGATCGATCGTTTTTGAACCGTGAGTGAAGAACATGTTTTAGCCCCACCCACTTGGTTCTCACATGAAGAAGTTTCCACGTGATTCTCATCCAACTCCACCCAGCCCTTTTCACACGGTATTAGTTTTATCTCTGACATAACATCACAGAATATGTTCAAAATCCAAAATAGCCAATATGAGCTCAGAGGTACGGCCATGTTTATCAAAAAGAAAAATCAGAACAAACATTTTGAAATTTTGTATATGTGTTAAAGGGGTGGAGCTCTGGAACAACTGTACAGAAAACCTAAAATTGTGCACCACTCTCTTCCAGTTTATAAAGAAGTTTAAATGTTTAACTCTGGGCAGATACATGAATTATGAGACTTAGTTTGTGCTGTAGTATTTTGCTGTACTGTTACTGATTTGTTTGTTTCCTCTTGTTGTGTTTATGAATATGAACTGGTGTCAAGATGATGCTCTGATAAAGTTATAAAGCGTAGGCGTAATAAGCTCAAGCTTCAGCACCTACACCTTTTCGGTTTGTGTATGTTAAATATGATTGTCTGTGAAATAATATCAGAATATATCTGTGACGAAAATAAATTAATCTGTAACATCTGTAATGGTAGACTGATTTCACACTGGAACAGGGCAAGAGCCTCATAAGGCCAAAAAAAAAATTAATCATCACCAAATCATGTTCAATCAAGTGCAACAGTGGACATTTTGGAAAATGCGTTTTGAAAAAACTGCCTTTGAAGTTACATTTATCCCATATAACAGTATGGAAGCAAGTTGATTAAATTAAATATGAATACATGTTTCAGTGAAGGGTAAATAGTTTTGTTGTTTGTGCATGGTGCAACTTTTCTGATGGAGGGTCCGTCAAATGCTTTTCTCCTGCTGGACTGTTTCACAGTATGGTGTTAAACCTTTCTATCTTCATGGAGATCAAACCTGACCAAACTACAGGTCAGATCTGTGGAGTCTGTCAGTCATGCCTGTTTTTCTTGAGCTACAAAAAACTATAAAACCAGGCCTGTCGACAGAAATTTGGGGCCCAGGCTAGAAGACTCAACCCAGTCGACTCCCGTGTATAAAACTACCTGTGATTGAATAAATGTAAGGCAGAGCAGTTTAATGTCTTACTGTGGAATATTTCAGCCAGAGCAATGACGTATCTATAGAAACAGGCAGGACCCCCAACCAGAAAGTTACATAACGCACTATTTAAGGTCTGTTTTTACTATCTAACAACACAGATTACCAGGTTAATGTGACCAGCAATCATCCATCCATTCAAAAATGACAAACTTGAATGAAAAATTTAAATGATTCAAAATTATTCTAGAAAAAAACAGCATAATTCGACTATGTTACTCTTTACAGTACATTACAAGACAACTACATGCAGAGGGATTCATCACTGTCTGCACCAAAGTAAGTTAAAATGATGCAGCTAATAAAACTAATGGAATGACAAATTGGGTGAGTTGGTTAATCAAGACAGAGGTGTGTTTTAATTGCACTTTTTTTTTTTTTTTAATCTATGTCATGTATTTAATCACACGTACATTCACTTCGTTAGTTATTAGCTCCCGTATAATTCAAAATCAACATGCATAAGGCTGAGTGTCAAACAGCTGACTGTACACGTGTGGCGTAAGATTTAATGGACATATAGTTGTCATAGAGATATATTGCATTGCTTGGAATATCCCACAGTATAGCATTAAAGGTATAAAGCAATATATTACACAAAATTGACTCTTATGAGCTTTTGGCCATGTTAGAATGTGGTTACCTCAACAAAAAACAGAGCTGGAGTTGTGTTTTGTTTCATTCACACATGTTTGAGTAATCTTTTATTATTAGTCTGTCTACATCTCAAGCTCAAAATGCTCTGTTCCACCTTGTGATGTCATGTCATGAAGCGGTAGTTTTCAAGTTAACAGCTATGTTTAATCGGTGACACTTTAGTTTAGAGACCACATATTAATCAATATCTAAGTGCTACTTGGTATGCTAATTAGTTGGTATTTATCAAGCACTTATTAATTCTTATTAATATGTCAGTGTTTGTACAGAAACATCTATTGTGATCCCCACTACTGTAATGGTAAGAAAATAATTCAGGGATTGATACATGCAAAATAAGGCCTTAGACAAAAATGCATTGAAAGTACTTTTTAAACACTAGCAAAATGCGTAATGAAGAAGAAAAAAAAAAAAAAAACATATATAAGTCACACCAGACTATAAGTCGCACTTTTTGGGGGACATTTATTTTATAAAGTCAGAGACCAGGAGCCGACATTTCATCTTGAAAAGCAAGTTACAGTAAAAACAATAGAACAGAGAACAACAGGCTGTTAACGTCACATATGAACAGTTATTCAGATAACTATAAACAACAGAACAGAACAAGTTTACCAAACTCTCCATCTCACTCCAAATCACTAAATCTATTGAATTCTTCATCCTCGGTGTCACTTCTGAGCAACTCCGTGACCCCAGAGGTAAACGGAGCACCGCTTCCTCTTCTGCGTAGTTGTCGTCAGACTCAGTATCAGTTCCAGTTAAAATTATTCCAGCCTTTCTGAAACCCATCAGGATGGTTTCAGTTGTCACTGAAGTCCAGGCTTTGTCGATCCATCCAATGACTTCCAGGAAGGTTGCATGGCGCATCCTCCAGATTACCATGAAGCTGTGTTCTCCATCCCCACTTTCTGCCAGTCTCTCACAAGTTTCTCACTCACTCCAAACTTTCTTTCTTCTGCTTGATTACTGTTTTCGGCTGCATATTTCGCAACTTGCAGCAGGACACATGCAGGAGACATGTGCAGTAGACTGAAGTAACAGTGATACAGGAGTAATAGGAGTAGCAGATACTGACACACAAGCTTAGAGCACCCTCTCGCAGCTGTAAGTGTGAAAAATTTAATATATAAGTCGCACCAGAGTATAAGTTGCAGGACCACCAAAACCATGAAAAAAATGCGACTTATAGTCTGAAAAATACAGTAGGCACTTATTATGCATTTTACTATTAGCAAGCTATTAATATGTGGCCCCTAAACTAAAGTGTTACCGTTTTAGTTTTAGTTCAGTAGAGCTTGGCAATTCTAGGGCTGAAATTATCCATATGTTTCTAGTAAAGGTGAGAAACTCAAACTAAATATGCAGGGTTTGTGTGTTGAATGTGTGAAGGAAACAAAACACAAGTCCAGGCATGTTTGCGATGAGGAAAAATTATAATATAGATCAAAAAACAGCGTTATATGGGCCCTTTAATACATTCTTCACTACAATACCAGGCAGCCATCTTTTGTCCGAGGTCACCCCTTTCTCCACCTCACCCTTCTACACTGATCAAACAGCTTTGTGCTCCAGTTGTAACAATGGCATTTCACTGCATGCGTCATTCAGCGCGGATCTTACACTACACGGCTGTTATATACAAAAGAATATGGCTGGGAATAGAACAATTACATGTATAAGATCATTGACCCTGTTTCAATACACACTTCTGCTTCTATAAAAGAAAAGTACATCGATTCATATACTCATGTTTGTTTACTCACATTTGAGCCTTATTATATATTCCATGTTTTCCTTGAAAAGAAAAGCACTTGGAGCACAGTAGTTCTATATACGGCGATGCTCAATTTGTCCTTTTATGTGCGGTATAAACTCCAGGAAGTAGGCTTTTAATCAGTGGGTATAAGGAAAGATGCAACTCTTTTGGTAGGCAGTTCAACACATACTACCACATAAATACCTCGAAAAACACGCATTACTGTTATTGGGCTCGCCTCGCCGCAGATTTGACCAATAACATGACCTGGTGGTGTCAGATGTTTGTCAGTATGGAGGTAGATAAGCTTAAAGCCATACTGTGGAACTCTCCGGGTAAAGAAGAAACATTGCCACGGAGACAAGTGAATAGCGGACCAACAGAAATGTAGAGCTTTTCATCATTTGGGTCAAATATGGGTGATTCCTTTGGGTAAATAACAGGGGCGCTAAAGGCTTTTGGGTGATGTGAGCAGAAATGTTTGTTGGTGCCCCAAACCATGGATCTATTAAAATAACTGGATTAGGTGTTATTTTAATAGATCCATGCTTGTAGCTGCCTCCAGTTGGCGTAGTGGACACTCCCGGATACTTCAGCTGAAAAAATCCCCTGGGCTGAGAATAGATTTTTCAATCATTCAAACTTTATTTCTATAGCACTTTCCAATGACTGAAGCCGACCAAAGTGCTGTACAACATTAAAACAGGATAAAAAACAATAAACATCATGCAAACAAAGCAACAAAGCACATTACACCATTAAAATAAAGAATGTCACAGGGACTCTAAGTGTTAAAAGCCATTCTAAATAAGTACGTTTTAAGATTGGTTTTGAACAGACACAGGTCATGGATGCACCATAACTCAATCGGCAAAGAGTTCCAGAGTTTTGGACCGGCCACTGCAAAAGAACGGTCACCCCCACTGTTTGCACCGGGACCGGGGGACCTCCAGCAAATGTCGCCCAGCAGATTGTAGAGCTCTGATGGGTTGGTGAGAGGTCAAAATCTCACACAATTAGGAAGGTGCAAGACCATTGAGTGCATTAAAAACAAACATAAAAATTTTAAAATGAATTCTGAACTGGACAGGGAGCCAGTGCAAGGAGTACAGGACAGGGGTGATGTGGTCATGTTTCCGACTGTTAGTGAGCAGGCGAGCTGCAGCATTTTGCACGAGCTGCAAACGGTGAAGACCAGCTTCATTAATCTTGATTTTCTCATAGAGCGCAATGTAATCACAAACGTCTTGTGTTCAGCTCAAAGGGCACCTATAACTTTCAAAGATGTTGGATTTTGTGGAGATTTTTATTTATTTTTGGATCATAAACTTTTTCTCAGCTCAAAACCCTTTCTGCTTTATAATCGTTAGCTCCTCTTGCTCTGATTGGTCAAAGCGATCATGTGATACACGAGACTACGCTCCATGCATGTGCTTGTTTGCATTTGCGTGTCCCCGAAGAAAAGAGCAGACCCAACAGAAGTACCTAGCCGGGCTAAAGGCTGGGATCATGTCCCATGGAGCTCGGCACATTGACTTGAATGGGCAGTGATTTTGAGACCACGGGGCTTGCTCCATGCACACAACACCCAAAAAAAAAAAAAAAAAAAAAATGTAATTGTAATACAATGTCCAGTGACTATTTCTAACTCCCTTTTGTGAAAATTCATGACAAAAAACATTTCTCAAGGTGGTCTGAGGATCCTCCACCATGAAATTTTGAACAAAAATGTCATTACAATTTAATTTCGACAGGGCGACAGTAGCTCCGTTGGTATTGTCAGTCCACTCATCTGAAGGTTGACGGTTTGAATCCCACTCTCATACATAAACATTATTGGTAGAGCAGTCATATCCACAGACACACAGTTTGGCAGTGCGATTCCAGAGCCCACAGATGAATGCGGTCATTGTGTCCTTGGGCAAGACACCTGTCACCTCGCCCCCAGTGTGTGTGCCCATTAGTGTATGAATGTGTGAGTGAATGGGTGAGCGGTTCCTTGATGTAAAGTTTGAGTGCCTTGAAGATAGAAAAGCATAAAAAAAAAAGTGAACATTTACCACTTCAAATGGAATGGACAAGTTCTGTGTTATGTGAGTGTATGTTGAGCAGCAATACAGGGTTATTACTAGTGATGGGCGAATGAACCCTCATGAAGCATTGACACCCCAGTTGCAATATTGTCTCAAATGGTTCGACGTGTCTGAGGCCTTGGAGAAACACTGACCTCTAGTGGACAAATTTAACCATTGGCACGCAGGTGTTTCAGCATCGATGAAGTATTGTTAGTGTAAGACAATACTTGTGTGCAGAGCGACACCGCACCTAACAACAACAATAATAATGATGATTTAAAATAATATGTAAAGAGCAACATAAATAACATGCTGTAAATAAGAAAATAGGTGACCTTGTTCGGTGGAATTAGATCAAAGTGATCCCAAACCACGGATCGCTTTTTTCCACTTGTAGATGCCATCGAAAATCAAACAAATGCCAAAAGTCGCCAAAAGTCACCAAAATCACCATTAACGTCACACAATACTCCTCACTACTCAACATTTTTAAGAAATATTGGTGCATCTTTTATACTGTAGCAGTTTAGAACAGTTCTTGTGAAACCACGGAAGTGCGCTGAACACTCTGAACCAATCGCAGAGCGGAACATTCGCTGAGCCAATAAAACGCTTCGATACACTGAAGCGATTGACACGCAGTAGGGGGAGGGACCGACACTTCGACACTTTGGTCAAGTGGGCGGCTGCTGGGAGACAAGCTCTGAGGCAGTGCTTTGGAGCAATTTGTTTCAGAAAGAACGAGACGTGCTCCGGAGCTCCGTCTCATTTGCCCATCACTAACTATTACGCTATTTTCTGATCTATATTAGAATGTTGTTTCCTCATCGTAAACAGACCTGGATTTGTGTTTTGTTTCATTCACACATGTTTAACACACAAACCCTGCATATTTAGTCTGAGTTCTTCTCTCAAACAGGAAAAACTCTGTTTAACCTTGTAATGTCATGTGGTAATACAGGGAGAGCTTTTAAAGTCCGTAAATCTTCACTAGAATCATTCGGATAATTTTAACTCTGGAATTTCCAATCCAGTCTCTACTGAACAAAAGGTAAAGGCAGCTGTTAACTTGAAAATGACAACTACATGACACCACAAACTGGAACTGAGCATTTTGAGCTTTGGAGATTTGGACAGACTAATAATAGCATGAATAAAACAAAACACAACTCCAGGTACGTTTTTGACATTCTAACATCTCTTAAAACTCACAAGAATCCATTTTGTGTAATATAGAACCTTTAATCCACACAGCACAGACCTACACTCCAGTCTAAGCCCAGTCCTTATGTTCTCTATTGTTTATTTGCAGGGAGAGCATGCCTCAATTACTGTGCTTGTCATATCCAGTCTTTCTTTTCAGGCACTGCTGCATTCAGACCCACTGTACTGTCCCTCATTAACATTTCACTGTGCTGCTGCTGACCCTGCCATTCATTTACACACAATCGCTTCCTGACAATGTGTTTTCTCCTCCTCTCAAAGGGGAGCGGGCCTACTTCTGCTGAATCTTAATGCCTTGTAAATCTAAGCAGAGGATCCAGCCCAGAGGAAGTGGACTTTGGGTGAGTGGTATTAAAAGATTCTATTAAGACCAACTAGATGTTCTTGGGGAGTGAAGGTTGCTGTAAGAGGATTGACTCGTCGACTCGATTGAATTGTCTCGCGATGATGAAGATCTCGTAAGGAATGATTTTGGAGTTTAGATATAGAACAACGATTCAAATCAAAAGTCAAAAGAGTGATTGTTTTGAATGTAGTCTTAGATGCTTAAAGTGGGAGTATTATATGTTTTGGAGCTTTCTACCATGCTATAAAGTCCCCTCATCAAAAACATGTCTGAAGATTAAGATGCATGTTTGAGTAATCTAGCGATCCCTCTTTGCAGGTAGCAGGACTATTCTGTCCAGCGATCGAACCTCTAGCCTCTGTCTCCCATTCTCAAAAACTGATGCAATGTGCTAGAGTTTCATTATAAAAATGCCATAGTGTTCTGAAGGGGCAGTGACTTAGTGCAGAGAGCAAAGGGTGAGTGGGATCAGAGCATCGAAAATGAAACTGAAATACCCCAATAATGCACAATAATGACAAATAACAAAAAATAACAATAACTATAAGACAATTTTGCCACTTTCCTATACAGAGATTTTATTTATAACATATTTCGTCAAATTTGAAAAAAACAAAAAAAAAACGGTAAAGACTATTATAACAAAATTAAAGACGCATTGTGTAACTTTTCTGATGTAGCGTTCTCAACCTGTTTTGGCGATGTTATTGTCTGAAATGTTCCTCAGTATGGCATTAAACCTTTCCATCATCACTGAAACCAAACCAGACCAAGTTACAGGTCACATCTGTGGAGAGGCGACTCCGCTCACCAGGGGTGGAGTGGGCGTGGGGTACGCCGTCCATCCACTTCTCCTAATGTTAGATATAAAAAAATAACAAATATAAAATACAACCAGAGCTTTTGGCAATGGTGCAAACAGACTGCATAGGCTCATGATATCTGCAGTACTGTCCTACAGTGACCTGAGACATGAGGGACCAGGACTGAACCAGGACTGAACCAGGACTAAAACACGACTAAAACAGGTCTAAACCAGAACTGAACCAGGACTGAGCATCAGGACAGGCCCAGAGGTGTGCCCGTGCAGAATGTAAGGTGACCATAGGTGAAAGGACCGGGGCAAAGATTAGTCCTGATTTAGTCCTGGTTTAGTTCTAGTTTAGTCCTGGTTCAGTCCTAGTTCAGTCCTGGTTTAGTCCTGGTTCAGTCCTGGTTTAGTCCTCCTGGTTTAGTCCTGGTTCAGTCCTGGTTTAGTCCTGGTTCAGTCCTGGTTTAGTTCTGGTTTAGTCCTGGTTCAGTCCTGGTTTAGTCCTCCTGGTTTAGTCCTGGTTTAGTTCAGTCCTGGTTCAGTCCTGGTTTAGTCCTGGTTTAGTCTGGTTCAGTCCTGGTTTTGTCCTGGTTCAGTCCTGGTTTAGTCCTGGTTTAGTTCTGGTTCAGTCCTGGTTTAGTTCTGGTTCAGTCCTGGTTCAGTCCTGGTTTAGTCCTGGTTCAGTCCTGGTTTAGTTCTGGTTTAGTCCTGGTTCAGTCCTGGTTTAGTCCTCCTGGTTTAGTCCTGGTTCAGTCCTGGTTTAGTCCTGGTTTAGTCCTGGTTTAGTCCTCCTGCTTTAGTCCTGGTTCAGTCCTGGTTTTGTCCTGGTTCAGTCCTGGTTTAGTCCTGGTTTAGTTCTGGTTCAGTCCTGGTTCAGTCCTGGTTTAGTCCTGGTTAAATTCTGGTTCAGTTCTGGTTCAGTCCTGGTTCAGTCCTGGTTCAGTCCTGGTTTCATCCTCCTGGTTCAGTCCTGGTTCAGTCCTGGTTTAGTCCTGGTTCAATTCTGGTTCAGTTCTGGTTCAGTCCTGGTTCAGTCCTGGTTTAGTTCTGGTTTAGACCTGGTTTAGTCCTCCTGCTTTAGTCCTGGTTCAGTCCTGGTTCAGTCCTGGTTTTGTCCTGGTTCAGTCCTGGTTTAGTCCTGGTTTAGTTCTGGTTCAGTCCTGGTTCAGTCCTGGTTTAGTCCTGGTTCAATTCTGGTTCAGTTCTGGTTCAGTCCTGGTTCAGTCCTGGTTCAGTCCTGGTTTAGTCCTGGTTCAGTCCTGGTTCAGTCCTGGTTCAGTCCTGGTTTCGTCCTCCTGGTTCAGTCCTGGTTCAGTCCTGGTATAGTTCTGGTTTAGGCCTTGTTCAGTCCTGGTTTAGTCCTGGTTTAGTTCTGGTTTAGGCCTTGTTCAGCCCTGGTTTAATCCTGGTTTAGTCCTCCCAATTCAGTCCTGGTTTCTCGCCATTAAAACCACCTGTATGAATGAATAAATGAATAAATGAATAAATGTAAGCTTTAGTCATTCCATTATTCAGAAACCAGAGACCTAAAGGGCCTGTCCCATAAGAGAACATTTCGTATTTGACTTTTTATACACAACTGAACACCAAATCAAAGCTTAATCTCTGTCTGATCTGAACATAAAACTATTAGTTACACAATTTTGCAGGTTGTAGTTGGTGGAAGATGACGCACAACGTAATCGACCCCGAGGCGTCTACAGCGAGAATTCACGATCAATGTCTGTCTGGTTTGACCGCAACAAAAGAAAGAAGGTGCTTGCATCGATATGAGATGTCTGCTACTAAATTCCACTAGTCATCCCGAGAAATGCATTGTACAAAATCACTCTTATGGAAATCAATGGCCAGGAGCGCTCAGATGTAATGGATACAAGAGGGATGCTATTATTGTTTTTATCCTGGTTGAAAGTTACTAGGGCTGATTCATACTTTTGCAGTGACTTTATGCTTCGGAAACAAAACTATTTTCAGCCACCAAAGCCCATTGATCAGACCAGTGTGCTGCTGCTGCTACTGCCTGCAAGACAAAAACCTGGGCCAATAACTGGAACAAAACACTCTTGGACCAGTTGCTGTTTGATGTTTTTCTGTGTAACCAAAACAGCAGCAAACCTCATAAAATCAACTAGTTCTGTTTTTCTCCCCGCTGATTTTAAAAGCGCACTGTGTAACTTTTCTGATGGAGGGCCCGTCAAATTAGACTGATTCATCACCCGGTTTCATTTCGTGGAAACCAATAGGATTCATTCGCTCGACGGTAGGCAGGTACTTTTTTATTTAACCAATTGCTGCTGTTTGGTCGTGATGTATGTAATATGCCAAATCCCGTATGAAGAAGGGCAATAACGTCTTTCCCCTTGATAAAATTTGCCAAACATTCTCTTTAAATCCCTGATCTTGGGAATCGTTGTCGACATAGAATGTATGTCTTCATCCATCTCGACTACTTTGTTTATTGTTGTGCTGTACCACAAAAGGGACCCAGACAGGTGCTTGAATTTGACGTCATGGCTTCACAGTTCTTCGCTGATTGGCCGGTGCACGGTCTACAACTTCTTGCAAACCGTCTAGTGTGTTCCGATTCCTGACCTAATCACTGGAGAGAAATGAAATTGAGCGGAGGCACTAGATGGTGCCAGCCTGGCTGCCGTCAAATGGTTTTCTCCATAAAAATATTATTGCTTTTTCTGGAATGTTTCACAGTATGGTATTAAACCTTTCTATCTTCATGGAGACTAAACCAGACTGAGTTACAATTCAGACCGCACTCACAGTCAGAATGCATGTTTTTGTAGGTAATTGAATAAATGTAAGGTAGAGCAGCCTACTCAAGAAAAGTTACACAATGCAGCTTTTAAGGGTATAAAGCGTTATGTTCTGAAAGATGTAGAGCTCTGGAATTAATGAATTATGCATTAAATTTTGTTTGTTTTAATTTATAGTTTGTCTCTTATATTTAAAGTAAGTCATAAGTGAAATTATATATGTTATCTTGCTGTTCATACGCAGTTTTTTTCTGAGAATTCTGTTGTTGTTTAATAAAGTTTGGCATTATAAGTACTTTTTACTTCATCCTAAACCCTTTCGATCATGATCTATGGGATTGCAGTCTATGTTTTTTGTGTTTTGTAGTGATGCAAAATGACCGAATAAACTACTACTACTAATCAGTGTCATTAATTAGTTTCAGTTTATTGTTTATCTCAATATTTCTTTGTAGCAGTATATTGTGCTTCAAAATTTGTTTCCGTGACATGCCTACTGTATGTGTGGTCCTTTATAACTGGAATTGCCTGTAAAAAATATCCGTCAGTGTGTTCAGTTTACTCCATGACAGTATCAGCCTTATGAAAACTGACAGGGCTGGTGGGTTACATTGAATTTAATACAATGAAGGAAAATGGTGTATTGACAGAGCTTTGAGTGACTTTGACAAGAGACATATGGCGATGGCTATACAGTGCCTATGAGCGATGGTACAGTCAGCATATACTGCAGCATCAGAAATGGAGCGACTGTGAATTCAGACTGGAATCTCATCTCATCTCATCGTCTCTTTAACTATCCTCATCCTGTCATCGTTCCCTTTATTCTGATCATCCTCTCATTGTTGCCTTCTCCTCATTATCTCATCGTCCCCTTCACTTTCCTAATCATGTCATCATCCCCTTTACTCTCCTCGTCCTCTCATCCTTCTCTTCACTTTCCTCATCATCTCATCGTCCCCTTCTTTTTCCTCATCCTTTCATCCTCCCCTTCATTCACCTCATCCTCTGATTGTCTCCTGTACTTGGATCATCCTCGCATCGCCCCTTCACTCTCCTCATCCTTTCATTGTCTCCTAAATTCACCTCATCTTCTCATCGTCCATTTCACTTTCCTCATCATCTCCTTCATTCTCCTCATCCTCTCATCGTCCTCTTCACACTCCTCATCGTGTCATCGTCTCATTCAATCTCCTCAGCCTCTCATCATTCCCTTCTCTCTCCTCATCCTCTCATCATCTCCTTCACTCTTCTCATCCTCTCATCGTCTCCTTTACTCTTCTCATCCTCTCATTGTCTCCTTCTCTCTCCTCATCTTCTCATCACCTCATTCAATCTCCTCAGCCTCTCATCATTCCCTTCTCTCTCCTCATCCTCTCATCGTCCTCTTCACACTCCTCATCATGTCATCGTCTTGTTCACTCTCCTCAACCTCTCCTCATCCCCTTCTCTCTCCTCATCCTCTCATCATCTCCTTCACTCTTCTCATCCTCTCATTGTCTCCTTTACTCTCCTCATCCTCTCATCATCTCCTTCACTCTTCTCATCCTCTCATTGTCTCCTTTACTCTTCTTATCATCTCATTGTCTCCTTCTCTCTCCTCATCTTCTCATCATCTCATTCAATCTCCTCAGCCTCTCATCATTCCCTTCTCTCTCCTCATCCTCTCATCGTCCTCTTCACACTCCTCATCATGTCATCGTCTTGTTCACTCTCCTCAACCTCTCCTCATCCCCTTCTCTCTCCTCATCCTCTCATCATCTCCTTCACTTCTTCTCATTGTCACCTTTACTCTTCTCATCCTCTCATCGTCTCCTTTACTCTTCTCATCCTCTCATAGTCTCTCCTCATCCTCTCATAGTCCCCTTCACTCTCCTCATCCTCTCATTGTCCCCTAATTCTTGTTCATCTGCACATTGTCCCCTTCGCTCTCGTTATCATTTCATCCTCCTCCTCACTCTCCTCATCCTCTCATCGTCCCCTTAACTCTCCTAACCATGTCATTGTCCCCTTCACTTTCCTCATCCTCACACCGTCCCCTTAACTTTCCTTATCATCTCATCGTTCCCTTCTCTTTCCTCATCCTTTCATCCACCTCATCCACCTCATCCTCTCATCGTCCCCTGTACTTGGATCATCCTCACTTTGTCCCCTTCACTCTCCTCATCCTCTCTGTGTTTCAAGAACTGATGAGAAATTAGGACTGTTACCATAGAGACTGACAATTAAAAACATATTTTGAATGGGAAAAAGGAAAAATGCAACTTTTCCGATGGAGGATCTGTAACTTGATTATCTCCATATACAGAAGATTGTTTGCGATGTTCCACAGTATGGCATTAAATCCCAATGCTGCTTCGAAACATTCCAGGCAAAGCAATAACATCTCCATGGAAACAAGTGGCATATTCTGCGCCAAAAAATGACATAGCCTACCTTTAAATGAAACAAAATCAAATGTTCATAATTAAACTGACCAAATTTCCGAGAAAATAACATCATATTCATTTATTTTTTTTCATCTCGGACCTGTGTACCTCAAAATGTAAGTCGGTCATTTTGAAGATAACAGTCCAACCAGTCGAAGTGGAGTCATATTGTACAGTCTGAAGCACAAGTGCAGAGGGCTCAGGTGAGGAAGTGAATAGAAGAGCGTAGGCCACAAGACTGAACCTTGAGGGAGCCCTGACCCTGCTCCGACAACAACAAAAGTGCATTCAGAAAAGATGTGAGATTTTCGTGTTTTCAAAGACACCCAGAGAACAGATGTACACCGCCTACGCGACTCACTTTCTATCACTTACTTTGGAGAGTTAAGAGCATGAAGTGTAATCAAATATTTTAATATGTTAAGTCATATTATGCTTTATTTTGGTATTTAGTAAAAAGTATCACATATATCTCACATATAATTTGTTAGGATAAGTGTGTCTTCCTTTCCTCACCGTCTCATTCTCCTACACTCCTCCTTTCCTTCTCTCTTTCCATCTCCTTCCTTCTGCACTCTCTTCATCACCTTCTCCTTTATTTTAGTCTTATCTTCCTCCCTCCTTTTCTCCCATGTCTCTACGTCTCTCTTTAAACTCCTTCTCCTCAGCTTCTACTATCTTCTCTTTTCTCTCGTCACTTTCTCGTCTTTTCCCTCTTTATTTTGGTAATTAGTAACTCACACATCACGTATATTTCCCAGTTTTGTTGATTGTAAACCGCAATATTGATCTGAAATGTCCAAAACTACACATATGATTCTTCCTTCATAATAGCATTGCAGGGTAACAGAGATGAGATCTTGATTTAAAGGAGAGAGACAGAGCTTTTTACCGTGTTACAGTTGTTTCCCATTCTCATTTACTCTCTCAAAGTTGTATTTAAAATGATTCATGCATGTTTGAGTCATCTCCTGTGCTGTAGTTTCTTCGATCTGCAATTTAATTTCTTAATCAGAGGACTTGGCAGCGTAGGACAGTGAGAAAAACCTCATCAGCGTTTCCGGGCGCTTTGTTGTAATGACGTTTGCGGGGATGTTCCATAAAGGTGCATGAAGGAACTGACTCACACTGAGCTCTGCAATTGTCCGACCTGGAAATTGGCTGACCTTTCTCTATTATTAAAGGTCTTATATTACACAAAACTGACTCATGTGAGCTTTTAGCCATGTTATAATGCTGTTATCTCCTCAGAAACCTACCTGGAGTTTGTTTCATTCACACATATTTGAGTAACTCTTTAATATTAGTCTGTACATCTCCAAAGCTCAAAATGCTCATGTAGTGGTAGTTTTCAAGTTAACAGCTACGTTTTGTCTTTAGTTCAGTAGAGATTGGCAATTCCAGGACTGAAATGCTCCAAATGATTGAATGATTGAAGTTGTACTTAGTCTGTTTGAGAGAAGAACTCAGCCTAAATATGCAGGATTTATGTGTTGAACATATGTGCATGAAACAAAACACAACTCCAGGTATGTTTTTGATGAAGAAACAACATTATAGATCAGAAAACAGTGTAATACAGGCGCTTAAAGTAATTTTAGATCAATATTGCAATTTTGGCAAATCTGAAGCCATGGTTCTAGACCGGAAAAAGGTGCCCTCTCCAAGTTGATGGGGAGTCCCTACCTGAAGAGGAGGAGTTCAAGTATCTCGGGGTCTTGTTCACGAGTGAGGGGAGGATGGAGCATGAGATTGACAGGCAGGATCGGTGCAGCGTCGTCAGTGATGCGTTCGCTGTATTGAACCGTTGTGGTTGAAGAAGGAGCTGAGTCGAAACGCAAAGCCCTCAATTTACTGCTCAATCTACGTTCCTCCCCTCACCTCTGGTCATGAGTTTTGGGTAATGACCAAAAGGACGAGATCGTGGATACAAGCGGTCGAAATGAGTTTCCTCTGCAGGGTGGCTGGGTGCTCCCTTAGAGATAGGGTGTGGAGCTCATCTACATGTTATGAGCTTGGAGTAGAGCCGCTGCTCCTCCATGTTTAGCAGAGCAGTTGGGGTGGCTCGGGCATCTGTTCCGGATGCCTCCTGGGTGTCTCCCTCGGGAGGTGTTCTTGGCATGTCCCACTGGGAGGAGGCCCTGGGGAAGACCCAGGACACACTCAAGGGACTATGTCTGGAGGGACTATGTCTAGAAGTTGGAAGTAGTGTCCAAAGTGATGGAAGTCTGGGAGTCCGTGCTTAGACTGCTGCCCCGTGACCCTGCCCCAGATAAGTAGAAGAAAATGGATGGATGGATATTGCAATTTAAAATGTCCAAAATGTGACATAGTGATCCACATGAGTCATAAACTATAAGTACATAACAGACACAACACAATATTTCTGCTTTAAGGTGATTTTACATTAAGAATTGCAGGTGCAGGGCTGTGGGCGGGGATAAGGGGCAGGTGACAACATACATTTTTAGATCATTTTCAACAGAAGACAACAAAAGTTTGATAAGTTGTCGTATATTTTACCCATCCAGTTTCTTCACATGTGCTGTACTCGCCCCATGTGTACATTTGGAGCTAAAGGCGGAATTACAGCAACTTTTTCAAACTTTGTACAAGAACATTAGATTCTTTCACAGAGATCACTGAGCCAAGGGATGTTTATGGCCAAGCTCACAGCCACAGGCACTCCCACCCTCTCTCTCCATCCCTTTCTCTCTTCACTCCTCTTCTCCCTCCAGCTTTCTCCTCCACACTCTTCTCTCAGTCTCACTCTCCTACCACCATCTTCCTCTGCTCTTTCTCTCATCTCCCCCTCCTTTTTTATCATGTCTCTGTCCATCTCTCTCTTCACTCTTTTCCTCTACTTGTCCACCCCATCTCTCACTCTCCTCTCTCACAATCTCTCTCTCCTTTCTATCCTGTCTCTCTCCATCTCTCTCTTCACTCTCTTTCCCCCTCTCTCCTCTCTTTTCCTCTAGTTCCTCTCCCCCCCTACCTCTTGCACCATTACTCCTCCTTTTCTCTCTTCACTCTCTTTTCCTCTACCTCTCCACCCCATCTCTCTCTCCTCTCGCTATCCTGTCTGTTCTGTCTCTCTCTCTTTGTCTTTCTTCATTCTCTTTCCCCCTTCTCCTCTCCTCCCTCTACCTCTTACACCATTGCTCCTCCTTTCAATCCTGCATCTCTCCATCGCAGTCACCCTCCTTTCTATCCTCTCTCTCGTCATCTCTCTCTCCTCCTTCCTATCCTCTCTCTCACATCTCTCTCTCCTCCATTCTGTGCTCTCTCTCTCACCATCTCTCTCTCTCTTCCTTTCTACCCTCTTTCACCATCTCTCACCTCTTCGTCCTTTCCATCCTGTCTCTCTCCATCCCTCTCTTCACTCGTTTTCCCCCTCACTCCTCTCTTTTCATCTAGTTTCTCCCCCCTCTCTACCTCTTACACCATTACTCCTCCTTTCAATCCTGCATCTCTCCATCTTTCTCTTCACTCTCTTTTCTTCTAAATCTCCACCGCCATCTCTCTCTCTCTCCTCCCTCACCATCTCTCTCTCCTTCTTTCCATCCTCTCACATCTCTCTCTCTTCCTTTCTGTAGTCTCTCTCTCACATCTCTCTCTTCCTTTCTACCCCCCTCACCATCTCTTTCCTCCTTTCTACCCTCTGTCACCAGCTCTCTCTCCCTCCTTTCTATCCTCTCACTCACATCCCTCTTTTCTCTCTTCCTTGCCCCTACCCCTCATCTCTCTCTCTCTCTCTCCTTTCTATCCTCTCTCTCACCATCTCTCTCCTCTTTTCTATCCTCTCTCTCTCTTCCTTTCTGCCCTCTCTCTCACGTCTGTCTTTTCTCTCTCCCTTGCCTCTCCTCCTCATCTCTCTCTCTTCCTTTCTATCCTCTCTCTCACTATCTCTCTCTCTTCCTTTCTATCCTCTCTCTCATCATCTCTCTCTCCTCTTTTCTATCCTCTCTCTCTGTCTCTCTTCCTTTCTGCCCTCTCTCTCACATCTGTCTTTTTTCTCTCCCTTGCCTCTCCTCCTCATCTCTCTCTCTTCCTTTCTATCCTCTCTCTCACCATCTCTCTCTCTTCCTTTCTATCCTCTCTCTCACCATCTCTCTCCTCTTTTCTATCCTCTCTCTCTGTCTCTCTTCCTTTCTGCCCCCTCTCTCACATCTGTCTTTTTCTCTCCCTTGCCTCTCCTCCTCATCTCTCTCTCTTCCTTTCTATCCTCTCTCTCACTATCTCTCTCTCTTCCTTTCTATCCTCTCTCTCGTCATCTCTCTCTCCTCCTTCCTATCCTCTCTCTCCTCCTTTCTCTCCTCTCTCACCATCTCTCTCTCCTCCTTCCTATCCTCTCTCTCATCATCTCCCTCTCCTCCTTTCTACCTTTCTCACCAATTGTCTCTCCTCCTTTCTATCCTCTCTCTTACATCTCTTTTTTCTCTCTCCCTTGCCTCTCCCCCAATCTCTCCCTCCTCCTTCCTATCTCTCTCTCTCACCATCTCTCTTCTCCTTTCCACTCACTCTCACCATCTCTCTCTCTCCTCCTTTCTATCCTCTCTCACTCCTCTCTCCCCCGTCTCTCAGCACCTCTCTGTCATCTGTCTTCTGCCCCTCCCTCTCCATCTCTTTCCCTCCCTCTCCCTCCCTCTTTCTTGTCGTCCGTATATATAGTGAAGTGTTTCTCTGGGCGTGTGTCTCCTGCGGGGATCCCACTGCTCTTGTTTCAGATACGTCCGAACGCGGGGCCAGAGCAGCGCCGGCGTTTAGACCGAAGAACTACATGAAAGATCGCATCTCTGTCCTCAACCACTCACTGCACCGCCACAGGCCAACACACATCTCTCTCTTTCACTCACTCACTCGCTCCTCTTCTCCTCCTCCGCGCTCTCTTTCTCTTCTCCGTCCCTTTAGCATTTCTGTCCTCAGCCGCTCATTGCACTGCCAAGACATCTCTCTCTCTTTCCTCCTCCACTCTCTCTTTCACCGTTTTTCTACTCCCTAAAGCTCTCACCTGTCGTCTTTCTCTCTTTTCATCCCTTTATCTCTCTCTTTCTCTCCCCTGTTTCCCCTCTCTCATCCTTGTTTTCTCTCCGATCTCCTCTACTCTCTTTTCTTCAATGTCACTCTCTTTTTTCTGGCCCTCTAACTCTCATCTGTATTCTCTCTCTCTGTTCTCCCCTTTATCTCTCTCTTTCTCTCCTGTTTCCCCTTCGTTCTCTCTTTTCTTTTCTCTCCTATCCCCTCCACTCTTTTTTCAGTGTCCCTCTCTTTTTTCTTCCCGTCTGTCTCTTATCTATCTTCTTTCTCTTTTCTCCCCTTTATCTCTCTCTTTCTCTCCCCTGTTTCCCCGTCATCCTCTCTTTTCTCTATCTAATCCACCCTCTTTTCTTCAGCGTCCCTCTCTTTTTTCTCCCCATCTATCTCTCATCTGACTTCTCTCTTTCTCTCCCCTGTTTCTCCTTCATCCTCTTTTTTCTCTATCTCCTCCACTCTGTTTCTTCAGTATCCCTCTCTTTTTCCCCCATCTATCTCATCTGTATTCTCTCTCTCTCTCCTTTCTTTCCTCTCGCTCACCATCACTGTCCTCCTTTCTACCCCGACTCTCGCCATCCTTCTCTTCACTCTCTTTTCTCTGCCTCTCCACCCCCATGTCTCCCTCCTTTCTCTGCTCTCTCCCCTCTGCTTTCCTCTAGTTTTTTCTTTCCCACTCTCTTTCTGTCTCTCTATCTCTCATTCTTCCCTCTCTCTCTCCTTCATTCTTCTCTCCCCCTCCTCTCTTCATCCTCTCAAACCAGCCTCCTGGGGCAAAGCGAGCTGCCTGTTGCTGGGAAACCAGAGAGGATTGTGGGTCAGACGGATTATCAGATGAATACCAACCACTATAGGGCCATCATGGGTAATAATGAACTTGACTTGCCACTAGCACTACTACTACTACTACTACTACTGCACACACTACTGCAGCACAGAGTATGGGCTCGAGCCAACACAGCAAAACCCTCTTCCAACAAGTACAAGAAGAAATAAAAGTAAAAGTATAATCTTGAATAATCTTTGTATATTCAAGTCTCCTTTGAAAACCTGCTGAAGGACAGAGGTGGGTAGTACTCAGTTATATTTCTTATAGAACCTGTAAAGTTCGAGGTAACTCTTATATACATACTGTCCAGGGCTTTTAATAGGAAAGTTAAGCTTTTATTTTTATTTTATTCAAGTAAGAGTGACATTACTTCAAAATAATATTACTCAAGTAGAGGAACAAAGTGGTGGTCCAAAGTATTAAGAACAAGTATTTGGGAGATCTACTACAATCCGTGTACCATTCGCTCATTTGTTTTTCAAAATAAAACCAAAAATAAGAAAATGAAAAAAACAACTATTTTCTTCGTTATTTGTCTCCAAAACAAAAATGAAAAAACGGATAACCATAAATTTTTTTCAGTTTTTGATTCTGTGTTTAAATTAATAATGGAAAAATCAGATAATGGCCATTTCTCATTTCAGTGACTTAAACTGTGATGTCGGACTGAACCAGGTCTAAACCAGGACTAAACTGGTCTGGTCCCGGTCTCGGTTCCGGTCTCAATCACAGTTTGGTTCCAGTTTCCCGGTCTGGTCCCGGATCCAGTCCCGATCTCGGTCCCCGTCTCGGTCGTGTTCACGGTCCTGGTTTGGTCCCGGTCTCAGTTCCTGTCGCAGTTCTGATTATGTTCCCGGTCTCTGTCCCACTCGCTGTCCCAGTCACTGTCCCGGTCTTAGTCCTGGGCTCAGTCAAGGTCTGGTCCCGGTTTCAGTCCCGGTCTGGTCCCGATCCTGGTTTCGGTCTTGGTCCCGCTCTCAGTCCCAGTCTGGTCCTGGTCTAATCCCCGTCTCAGTCCTGGTCCTGTTCCCGACCTCAGTCCCGGCCTCAGTCCCGGCCTCAGTCCCGGCCTCAGTCCCGGCCTCAGTCCCCTCAGTCCGGTCTCAGTCGCTGTCTGGTCCTGGTCTGGTCCCAGTCTCAGTCCTTGGTTTAGTCCTGGTTCAGTCCGGCATCCAGCGATTCTTCCATTATTCATCTAAACACAAGATTGAAAACTGAAAAAAACAAATCCTTATCTGTTTTTTCATTTTGGTTTTAGTGATAAATAATTAATGTTTTTTTTTTGTTTTCTTATTTTTGGTTTTATTTTGAAAAAACTAATGAACGAATGATGCACGGATTTACTACTCAATTAAGAATAAAAAGAAAATTTGTTGGGATACAACATCTGATTTATAATTTGAAGTTTTATGTAACTTGAAGGCCAAAACATACAAAATAATAACGTACAGAATCTGGTGTGTTCAAAGGACAGACACAAAAATGAGAAAAATGAAATCATATCTGAAGGAGCACTGTAAGAAACACACTTTTGTCACTTGTAGACTTACTCAAATAAAAGTACTGTTACTGCAATAAAATAAAGAAAAAAATCTAGAAAAAGTATGCTGCTTGAAAAGTACTCTGAAAAGTACAAAGTCTTTAAAAGGTACTGTAAAGCTCGCGTGAGCTCTTATACACATTAACATACACTCCATGGCATTTAATAGTAAGGTTACACTTTTATTTTGGTGACTTCCTGTGTGAGCTGGAGTGACAGTAAAAAATAACAAAAAAACAAAAAAACACATTAGCTTGATATATAGAAAAGATGCAAAGAAAGACCGCAACAGTTAACAGGAAAAAACAAAAATGATGGTGAAAAGTTATACAAAAAAAAACTAAAGATGGCAACAGTCGACAGGGGAACAAGATTTGTTTTATTTGTGAGTGTATATTTGAGCCACAGTCCTGCACGGGTCCATTTTTGGAGACCCACACCCGCCCGTTAACCCGTGTTAAAGTTAAACCCGCACCCGCCCGGACACGTTAACATTCCACCTGTTACCCGCCCATGCCCATGATAAATCATACACAAATTAAAAGCATTCTAACTGAAGCATCCATCAGAATACAAATTGAAAAATGACAACTTCAAGAATTACAATCATGAAATTAAAATCTTCAGTACGAATACGAATTCACAGACGCGACTTTACTGTCAAAAATACGACATCACGGGCATTATTTACTGAGAAGAAGAAACACTGATCGAGATGCCGGACTTTTGTGCCACACACGCCATGAACTGAACCCAGGACTAACCCAGGACTGCCCCAGGACTGATTCCAGGAGGAACCAGGAGGACTAAAACAGGACTGAATTAGGACTAAAACGGGGCTAAATCAGGACTAAACCAGGACTAAACCAGAACTGAACCCGGACACACTATCAGGATGAGCCCGGAGGCGCGCCCACGTTGACCGTTGGGTGACCGCGAAAGGACTGGTGCCGTTGCCCAATCGCGCTTTGTGGACACCCTGCTCCGCGGGCTCAGAGTTCTTTCACTCCTTCAGATATGATTTCGTTTTTCTCATTTTTGTGTCTGTCCTTTGAATGCACCAGATTCTGTGCGTTATTATTTTTGACTGTTTTGTCCTTAAAATTGCATAAACTTCAAATTATAAATGAGATGTTACGTCTCAACAGTTTCTCTCTTCTTCTTTCTATCTTGTAAGACTTATACTTAATACTATTTTGTACCTCTACTTAAGTAATATTATTTTAAAGTAATGACACTCTTACTTGAGTAAATTTTTGGCTACTCTAATTACTTCAGCTCAAGATACGAAACAGAGATCTTAAAATCTGATCTTGCTCTCGTCTGAAGTCCCAGTGTTTGTGATATTTTTGTTTATGAATGAATTTGAAAACCATCATCAGCCTATCCATAGACAACAGATGGAAATTATTAATAGTTATTATAATGTGACATATTTACAATACATATGTTCATTGATATGTACAGACTCTTTTCCAAATGCATAAATAAATAAAATAAAATAAAATAAAAAGAAGCCGACATACAGATCTGGTTCTGTTTATATCACTGAGGTAGGAAAAATGAAGATGAACTTTTCCAACCTCTACTAAAATTAAAAACAGTATTTTGATACAAAGGAGGAAAAAAGGTTATATTCAATGTGGATTTAGTTCATAATAATTTGGTATTTGTCGTCCTTGTGTCTCTGATGTCCCTAATAGAGTTCAACCGTTCCAGATGTCCGGAAATAAAATTTGCTATTAAAATTAAATAAAGCAACTCATGATCATACAAAATTACACCAGAATATACGCTACCGGTCAAAAGTTTTAGAACATCCTAATTTTTCCAGTTATTGCAATTCAAGTCGTGCAAGTCCAAAGAAGAGCTTGAAATGGTACAAAGGTAAGAACTGAACGGCCAGAGGTAAAAAAAATAGATAAAAGATAAAGGATAACAAAAGACCAAGTGTCAAGCTCTGCCAAAACTACCTCAGGAAAAAAGAACAAGATGGTAAAGCTTGAAAACATGGAGTGACCAGCACAGTCTCCAGACTTAAACCCCATCGAACTAGTTTGGGATGAACTGGACAGAAGAGTGAAAGCCAAGAAACCTACAAGTGCCACACATTTATGGGAACTTCTGCACCAGACTTGGGAAGAACTTTCTGAAGAATATTTTATTTCTATTGTAAAAAGAACGTGCCACAAGAGTGTTCAGGTGTTATATCTGCCAAAGGTGGACATTTTGATGAATCAAAAGTTTAGAATACGTTTTGTTCAACAGTAAACAGTAAACAACTGGAACAAGTGTGGTGTTCTAAAACTTTTGACAAATTTTCATTATCTGTTTTTGTAGATGTTTAGCTTTGGTAAACTTCTGACATGTCCTAAAGGTGCACTATGTAACTTTTCTCTGCTACCTGCTTGTCTCCATGGTGATGTTATTATTTTGTCTGGAATGTCCTGGTATGGCATTAAACATATCCATCTCACTTTTACTCAGTCACATGGGTTTTTATGGACCTAAAAACTGTCATTCTTACTGTGATTGGGCTCGCCTCTCCACAGATCTGATATGAAACTTGTCCTTTTGGTTTCATCTGCTCTTTCTGTAGAGATAAATAAGACTACGTTTAGACTGAAACGAATCACTGTATCACCGTATCACTGTATCGGAAACGATTTGCGTCCAGACACGCTGTTTTTGTATCCGAAAGCCTTCCCTGTCCACACAGCTTTGAGCATATTTGTTTATATTTTACAGAAACAACATGGCTAATTTGCATAAACTGAGCGCTCAAAAACAACTTTCTATTGTGCGCTAATGCGGTTCAGCTTCTGTCGGACTAAAGGACACGACTCAGTGCATTATATGTGTTCTTTCTGTGACAGAGGGGTGTTCTGCTGATGGTGAGTCTGTTCTGTGCTTCTATCACATTGGAGATGGTTCATGTTAAACTTTTCAGAGATTATACGTCTGCAGGTCACATGCATAGACTGTAAATATGAACGGACATATATTCTAGCCTCTTAGCGTATTGGCGGTGAATTACTTAACGGTGCATAGACCTACATTAGCGTATCAGCTTTTTTAGGCATCCACACAGTGCCGGATCAGATCAGTACTCAGATAAATTCGTGGGAGCTGGCGGCACCAGATCGTTCCATCTCTGGAGCCGTTTTGAATTTAGTGTGGAAGAACAAAAACGACTCGAATACGTAATAGTATGGATGGGGTATAAGTGTAATGCCATACTGTGGAAAATTCCAGGTAATATATCCATAGAGAGAAACAAGTGACAGACCCTCCACCCCAATGCATCTTGAAACTCAGCTAAATACAATGTTTACAAGTGAAGTGCCATGATAGTATACTAAAACTTTATGAACAAAAATCCTGAAAACAAACACACAACAAGAAAAATGAAGGAACTTATAGTAACACCATGAAACACATGGAGTAGTATGGGATTATATATCTTTACACCCTTGTACACTTCCAGCAAATAGCCTGCACCGATTGCTTTGGCTTGTATAGCAGATATGATAACCTGTACCTGGTCTATTCCACTGGGGCTTACATTAGTCTGTGTGAGGTGTGCTCTCAACGAGACACAGGACGCACACTGCAAGTCTCCAGAGGTTTAAAAGTCCTGTTTATACAATACTCCTACTACTGTGTTCTGCTGGTGTTACTGCAGTCTGAAGAGCCAAGTGTCATTATATCTGTGGGTTTCAATTTCACTTAGAAGATATTTTGAGCACATTTACGGAATATAATATCTAGTTTTCAACTGTTAACCGCTGTAACAACTGTAGTCATTTATCACTCTTATATAATAATGAGTTTCTGGACAAGGCGGTGTTCAGTGATTATATCAGTGCTATAATGTACCTATATATGTAAGGCATTGTAAACTCACTCACTGTAAACTAAGCTCAAAAAATGCCCAAATATGAAAATGTTTAAAGGGCCCATCTCATGCAAAATAACTCTTTTCCCATTGTATCTTATGCTCATATACAAGCACCATTTAGGTTTTGGAACATCCATTACACAATAGTTATGAAATCTTACTGTTTTTGGGGAGGCAGTCCCAGACCAGGAACTATGAAAGGCCGGCCATTGCTCATCCCCCCGCCCGTCCTGAGAAAGCACAGGCTCCGCCCTCCACACGTGACATAGGCTCTGAGTGAGCCGCCCTTCCTCTGCCCATCTCAGGAAGGGAGGGGGAGACAGGCGTGCACCCTGATAGTGGTAGGAATAAACTTTAATCATCATGGTGATACAGAGCGTTCAGTCGCATGTGTTGGACCCGGAATCAGGTGCACGAAGCGCAAGCACCGCGTCAACATCAGCTGAACATTACTGATTGGTAAAGTATTAATAAACACTAGTAGATAAACTTATTATATCGTGTACACAACAGTCTAGAACAATGAGCGTATGCTGTCGCTTTTGTTTAGGTGTTAATGTGGAAACTGTCAGCCGATGCGGAGTGGAGGCGGGGCGGAGCTGGTGGAGTGGGGAGGGGGGCGGATGCGAAGCGCCTTCTGCTACGTCAAACTTGTCATAGGTGTAGCAGCTTTAGTTCATTGTCACATGGGAGGGTGGCAGAAATACGTTGCAATTTGTTTAAAAAAATGCCGAATCAATCTTAAAACCACTTCGTCGACATATACAAGGCCCACACATCACTCTTAGAAGGTAGAAAGCTCTGAAAAGCTGATTTTGCATCAGATGGGCCCTTTAAACATAGATATAAAGAAATGATTTTAGCTAAGTATGCAGAAGAAGGAATTTAAGTTATTTGTCATCTGAATGTAAACAATAACATTTATTTTGTATCTGGAGTCATGTGACTTACTATAAGAGTCACATTATTGCTTTAATGGGATTGTAAAAGGAGGTGGGGGTAGATACACGTTGCTTCTCCCCACTCCATTTTGGAATGATTGATTTTTATTTCTATTATATTTTTGGAGATTACATTTGTGATGAGTAATGTAAAAAATAATTGTCTTTATGTAGCTGTTGATTACTGCATGATAATACAATTTATCCTTTATTTATTTATGGAAACATCAGAGTAAACTTACCAATATCATTATCATTAAACGTTGATCTGTTCTTACACAAAACTGACTCCTGTGAGCTTTTAGCTACAGTATGTTAGAATGTTGTTACCTCATCAAAAACATGGAGTTGAGTTTTGTTTCTTTTTACACATGTTTGAGTAATCCTTTATTATTAGTCTGTCTTCATCTCCAAAGCTGAAGTGGTCGTTTTCAAAGTTAATAGCTTCCTTTTACCTTTACTTCTGTAGAGACTGAAATTATCCCAATGATTCTACTGAAGGTTTATGGAGTTTAAAAACACAGTGGAGCAATTTCTGTATTACCACATAACATCACCAGGAGTAACAGAGTGTTTTTTGTTTGGCACATGAACTCTAGAAGAAGCCTAAATATGCCAGATTGTGCGTTTAACATGTGTGAATGAAACAAAACACAACTCCAGGTATGTTTGTGATGAGGAAACACCATTATAACAGGGCATAATGTGGACTTTTTAAAGATGCACTATGTCACTTTTTGAAGGTTGGGTGGCTTCATCTGCTTGCCTGCACGGAGACAAATGTTTAAGATGGCGGCTGGACCGATGCCCTAAAGGTGCACTGTGCAACTTTTCTGGTAACTTGCTTGTCTCCGTGGTGACATGATTGCTTTGTCTGGAATATTCTGGTGTAGCATTACACATCTGTATCAGCGCAACCTCCATCAAAAAAGTAGACATAGTGTCCCTTCAACCTATAAGTAAAAAAAAATAAGAATAAAGAGGGGGTCATTTACTTCTATGGGGTAAACACACATAACACATTTAGATCGCTATGTTACCTGTAATTATTTTTAAAATGCTACATTCACCGAAAGCGACGTACTAACAAGTTTTATAAGTTTCACTTTCTTTTTGACACTCTCTTGCTCACACTCCCACTTCAGAGCGCTATCACAACACAATCAGCACGCCTTCCGCTAATGACGCTACTGCACATCACATCAGTTTTTGAAGCTGTTGTGTACAATTTTGTATCACGCTTTTGTATATTTATGGAGAATTTTCGTGTGGGAACATGAGTGAAGTAGAGTTGCGAGCAGAGCATTGCAAAGAATCTTATCTAACTGAAAGGAGGGTTCGAATAGGGCCTGGGAGAGATCGCTAGATTACTCAAACATGCATGGATGACATCTAAAACCTCTTCAAACATGTTTTAGAGCAGTACACATTTTAGTACACAGATTAGCATTAGAATAAACCAGTGACTACAAATAAGATACATTTGTGTTTATGCTATAATCAAAGTATTTTAAATTTTATTACTGCATATTTGCGATCCAAAAGTACAAATGCAAATACATATTATTCATCACATTTTCTTTTAATTATAAAGTCACTGCTTAGACAAATATTAATGCAAAAATGACTGCAATTGTGTTCTGAAATCAGACCAAATCACTACATCTTTTAATTCTCAGTTTCCAAAAATACACAACAGATCACATACTTTATTTTCGTAGTATTAGTTTAATTACATGTCTTTGATTAGCTACCAATTATCTCATTATCAAGACGCCCTTCCCTTTATTTACATTTCAAAGTTTGTAGACTGATAAAAGGGTAAAAACTTTTGACTGATCCAAAACACATCTGTGAAAAGCCCACAAAGAGGATGCGTTGCCAGTCACAATGCGTTAATAGCACAAATCGTCCCAAATAGAAGTCATTTGTGAATAATGGGCTGCTACAATCCATTGGCAAAATTACTGAAGTGACAATAAGGGGTGTAATTTAAGAGCTCAGATAAATGGCTTCACAAACACCATGTGACAGTGAGAGGGGGCCCTTTAAAAGTCTGCAGAAGAGGGGGGGGTGGAGGGGTGACATACAATTTGGTTGCCTAGGATCCACAATACGCACTTCTCCAGTACTTTGCAAAGATGTGATCCTGGTGAATCTCCCTGAGGTCAGATTGCTTGACTGACAGGCGACAATGTGAATGAAGTGTCTTGCCTAAGGACACAGCAACAGTTTTTGCCACCGCGACCCCACTGTGACACCTGAAATTCCCAGCGATCTCCCATTCAAGTCCTAACTCTAAGGCTCGCTCTGCTTAGTTTCTGAGATTTTACAAGCCTGAATGGCCATGGTGACTTCGAACCATGAAAATATTCTGGATTGGATAACAGCTCCAAAATATCGGTTCTGTAGATATTCTGGTTGGCGCTATGAACTGACGTAAAAAGACTATAGTTGGTCCAGAAATACTCATCATGTTTGAACTTTTAATAAACAAAGTTGTTCTGTAGTTCCTTAGGAGGTAAATAAGAGGTACATAACAAATTTTGTCTTGTTTTAGTCTCTACACTGGTATCTGTAGATATCAGGTATTGGCAGATATTTAAAGCCATGGTATCGGAATCTAGCCAGGCTGGCGCCACCTAGAGCCTCCACTCAATTTCATTTCTCTCCAGTGACTAGGTCAAGAATCGGAATACACTAGACGGTTTGCAAGAATCCTGGAAGTTGTAGATTGCGCACTGGCCAATCAGCGAAGAGCTGTGAAGCCATGACTAGATAACTTTTGTGGAACAGCACAACAGTAAACAAAGCAGTCGAGATGGATGTAAACGAGGACATACATTCTGAGCTGGCAACGATTCCCGAGATTTAAAGCCAGAACAAAGAGAATGTTAGGAGAATTTTATCAAGGGAAAGACGTATTGCCCTTCTTCCTACGGGATTTGGCGAATTACATATGTTACAACCAAACAGCAGCGATTGATTAAATTAAAAAAAGTACCCGCCTACTGTCGAGAGAATGAAACCTAATGTTGTGAGGTCAGATGGTTTCCACGAAGTGAAACTGCCTGATGAATCAGGCTAATCGGAATCAGTATCGTAACCAAAAAACCTGGATCGGTGCATCTATAATTTAGATATTAAGGACATGGGACAACAGCAGAAAGGAGAAGTCAGTGAATGTGTTAAGATGATGTTTTGGTGTTTTTGGCATTTCTATGTAAAAAGGCAGATTAAACTTGGTGCATACAAGTTTAATCTCTCTTTTTATAAATACATTGCGCCCTACTTCTTTTTTCTCCATGAATAGTTGTTTTTGAATGTTTGAATAGTTGTTTTTTGAATAAACTCCCCCTGCAGGTCTTGATTTGGTTTAGTGTTGCCACGATACTAAAATTTAGGAATAGAATGTAATTTTCAGGAATCAGTACAATTTTGTCATGTTTATCTTTCATTTTATATTGATACTTGTTAGATTTTTAGGTTTTAGCATTGATTATTATCAGATTTTTGATAACCCGAATTTTGTTCAAAATGATGGCCGATCAATGAGCTTTCCTTCACATGTGTCACTGGAATAAATAATCGCACGGTACTATGACAGAGGGAATGGTGGCTGGACTGATATCTTTTTTCTTTATAAAAAAAATAAAAATAAACAGATAGATATCATTGTGGGCTCGCCAGGCAAACTGTTTGGGTTTATAAACAGCCGAGTAGCAGCTGTGCTCCAGATCTGGACCAGTACTCTCCAGCTGAGATGTAAGGAGGGACTGGCTCCTCTCCATCTACACACTCAACAACACAACACATGTCCCACTGCACTGTGAGTGTGAGAGCAGACACATCAAACAGACTCACAAGATATGTACTTATGCTTCTACATTCATCTGAAACACTTGTGTATATGAGATGTGTATGGTGTATATAGTGCGCACGTCAGCATCGGCGTAACAGGCAGTTATAATTAGTATAACAGCTGCTCAGTTAAAAGAGAAATCATTCATCAATTCCATCAATGACTAGTGGTTCAAATCCTAGTCAATACAGCCAAATGTTCTACAGCACAGGTGTCAAACATAAGGCCCGGGGGCCAGATCCGGCCCTCCAAGACCTTTAATCTGGCCCTCGGCTGATTTTCTACTCAAATATTTAAATTATATTTTCTATTAAAATATTGGTAATTTTCTGCGGTCCTGAGCACAGCAGCGTCTCCAGAGCCTCTGTACGTGGCCCCTCCCACCAGAGCAGAACAAATGAAGACTTGCCTCTTTCCAAACGCTCTTAAAGGACGATTGTTTTGACTGTTGACCGTGACACCCTCATCAGAAAAATGTCAAAAATGAGAAAAGTGGAGCCAAGTGCAGGATTTTCCACGAAAAACTGACTTATTCCTATTTACATACAAGTTCATGTTAAAACATTGTGTTGAAATTGCATTTTTCTTAAAGTTTCAGGTTGTTCATAATATTATAATATTTTGTAAAAGAAAGAGTTCATCAATTAAAAAAATATTTCTGTAATAGATTTGAATTTCTCTGCACAAATATTTTAACTTATTGTTATTTTTGGGGCCATATATGTCATGAGTTTTCTGATCCGGCCCCTTTGGAATCAAAGTAGGTTGGATACGGCCCTCGGACCAAAATGAGTTTGACACCCCTGTTCTACAGTATGGCATTAAACTAATCTGTCTTCACTGAGATAAGCAGGTGCTGTCGCCAGGCAAGTGACTGGTCAGATCTGTGGAGAGGTGACCCTGCCCAGTTTAAGAATGTATATCCTAGGAGAAGGAAAACTAGGAACCAGAAAAAGTTTGTGAGTCAACATTCTGCCAACAGAACAATGGAACCACTAGTTGTGTCTCTGGGCAAAACACTCATATTGCCTAAATGTGTATGCCACTTCACCAGGAACATTCTACGTACATCAGTATATCAATATATTCATGGAGATGGCTCACCCTCATCGCAGTTTAGTGTTTAGTTCCATTTTCACTACTAAACTGTGTATATGGTCTTTTAATAGCATTAGCTTCTATTCCTAGTCTTTTATTTATTTTTTATTTTTTTCAATTTGAAAGTTTGAGTGTCTGCTGCCTTCAGTGGCCACTACAGTTTCAAGTACTATGTGACATTGGATGGACACAGGACTGTCCTGATCACAGACAGGTGTCTCTGATACAAACACCTGTCTGCAGGGGCGGAGTCTGAAGTGTGGACATCCTGCTTGATCAATCGCATTGTTCCTTTCCTCCAGACTGCGCCCCTCCTCTTCTCTCACTCTCTTGTGGTCATGTGTGGAATTCAGGTGTTTATGTTATTAGGTTCTTTTTACAGACCAAGAGTTTGTTTTTCATACCTGACTGCTCATTAGTGCTCTTCTTCATCAGCAACTTGACCACTCTGAGAAAGACCGAGCAGTTGAAACTGTCAGGTATGAAAACAAAGTCTTGGTCTGTAAAAAGAACCTAATAACATAAAATTTCTGAAGTCCAAATGAACCTCATTGGAGTCTTTAGGTGTTTACTTCCATGTTAACAGGAGGCTAAATGTTTGCTTTTGTATAATAGGTCCTCTTTAAAATAAAGTTACTCCATAATAATAAACATTCTGCCTACCAGTTGTTTGTTGTTGGAGTGAATGAATGGAGCATATTGTGTGTGAAATCTCTTTGAATACTCAGCTGTAGCTCCTAATGAACAGTAGTAGACTTGACAGCGCTCTTGCATCGTTACAGGCCTGTTTCCTTTGTGGTTTCTCCTCCTGAGAGCCACAAGTAAAGGTCAGAGGAGTACATCCCTGCCCTGAGCGCTGCCCCCTGTCTGTGTGTGAGGCGTATATTCAACCAGACATCATGCACACGGCACTGGAGCCTACAGCCCACACACTCTCCACAGACCAGGTGTCCACGATAACAGATGCACTCAAGGATTACGCCGCATGCACTTTGAACTGTTCACAGAGTTTCTGTAGCAATTAACAATTCAAAGTAGATTCTAACTTTTGAATGGTGACGTACTCAAAATGGAACCTATTGATACTTTGCAGCTGATGTTATCAACATTCCCAAAGGGTGTGAAGCTAACTTAAAGCACTGCTCTGTCTGAAGCTCTGTTGCTCAAATTAGACTTTAATCTGGGCTTTGTTTTAGCACAATCTGACCAGAAAGAGACGACTTGTAACGACAAGACAACAAGTGAGCTGATGTGCTAATACAAACATATTCTATATACAAGAGGTCGTAAAGAAAGCAGTGCAAAGATGAACTAGTGATTGACAGGACATAGGTTACATAAGGGTGAGTTGTTGTAAAGTTGTATGGAGTATGGCAGTGTTTCCCAAACTTTTTTTCTGCGGACCCATATTTTAAAATTCACAAACCTTCATGACCCAAGTCAATAAACATTATTCGTAAATCACAAAATAAAAGTGGATTTGACCATTATTGAACATTAATGAGAATATTTTATTGTTGTTATCGTATCTCTCTGAACAATTAGTATTACTCATGTTTTAAACAATGAAAAACAGTAACTGAACCAGCAATAAAAGGATCCATAAATCTAAGTTATCTATTTGGACATTAATAGCCCTTTCCTTTTTCTTTTCAACATTCAATTGAACCAGCAATATTGGAACAAAACAGTAAATAAAAGAATTACAAAAGGTTAGAAATTATACAAAACTTGTCTTAACATTTCAACATTTATGAGATAAATGGGCCTGTTTGCGTTTTTGTAGCGTGTTCCAGTCCGGTTGCAAGAGCAGATCAGGCGCAGTGTTCAGTCTGTTTCTGTGCTTTGTCAGAAAATGCCAGTTCACACATATATGTAGAAGTGAAAGGAATAAGCATAGAAATACTGGCCCTACTGAGGACAGGATATTCTGATGAAATGCTTATCCAGAATGACAACAAGGTCACAGATCCATAGCATGTTCGCAGAGTGCGTCATGTATCAGGACTGTATATCGCAGACTTACATGCAGATCGTGACAAGGCGACCCCCAAAAAATCTCTTGCGACCCACCTGAGAGTCGTGACCTAGTCTTTGGTAAACAATGGAGTATGGTATGTACACAGTAGGGCTGGGTATCGTTCAGAATTTGCCGATACGATACATAGGCCACGATACGATACAATGAGCTTACGATTCGATATAATTCAATACGATATATTTCAAATCAGTTCAATACGGTCCAGTAAAAAATAAAGTCTAGATCATGTCTGTGATACTAAAAGTCTTTGTTAAACCACTTCTTGTGCAAAGTGAATATGAAACACAAACATTTTAATCATCAAAACAGTGAAAATGTCAAATGTGTTGCATAAACAAATTTCCTTCCTCTAAACAAGCAACAAAACTGTAGCTGTAACAAAATAATTTAGTAAAATATACCAAAAAAAACCCCTCTTGGTGATACATCGATACAGCTGCCCACGATATCGATACTGTATCATCACATTAAATGATACGATATATCGATATTTCAATATTTCTGCACACCCCTTGTACACAGTATGGTAGGCAGTCGTGTATCTGTTGGAGAATGAGCTTCTCTGTCCCTCTGTAGTCTGGTGCAGTGGGCGCAGAAGTGTCCAAGATGAAGAACAGCTTGTCCAGTGTCCTCCTGTCCCTCGCTGTGACAAATGTCGATCAAGTGACCAGTTTTATGGATCAGTTTGTTAATCTGCCCAATGTCCCTTTTCCTGGTGCTGCTCCCCCACCTCTTGCAGCAGACACAGAGAGAAACAAACAAAGCAATCACATCTCCGTGGAGTCAAAGAGAAAAGTTAGAACTACTGTAGCATGAATGAAGTTTCACATTACCCAGTTTGTACTGCAAGACACATTAAGCCTACTTACAACCACTACAGTGTATTATCTCCAACACAAGTCTCTTCTGAATGCACTTATGGAAGCAGCTGTTGTCTTTGAGTGTAAAATAACCTCTGGGGAGATGTAAGACTGGACCTCTGTGTAAACACATGCTGGTCAGACTTAAGCACGTCCAGCCTCAAACTAAAAATGAATTTCAAATCTTCTGCTATTATTTAACAGGTCTGAGTATCTAATTCCACATTACAGACACATCATCTTGTTTACTGAACTAACAGCTTGCTTTATGAATATTTGAGATACACTATTAGCATAAGACAGTTGCAAATATGAGTCTAATCTTTGACCTTTCTACCAGACTGAAACTTATGGTGCTCATATTTTACTCTGGTTTTCAAAGTTCACAGCAACAGAAACTACTTTTTGACGTGTGGTGCTGCCAAACTACGCATTTCAAACTATGCATCTGATCATGTTTTGGTTTAGTCTTTACCAGGAAGGCAGATTTCAAATTTTACTTCATAAAAATACAATTAAAAATCTCCTTGAAATTGCTCACACTGAACATGACATTGTAATAAAAGTATAATGGTATAGAACAATGTATAAAGTTATGGAAAAACTGACAAAACTTGAAGGTCCTATATTAGGCGTTAAAGAGGACGTCTTATGCAAAAATCGAGTTTTCAGAGCTTTTAATCATGTTATAGCTGTTTCCCCTTCTCATTTACCCTCTTGAAGTTGTACTTGGAGTGATTTGTGCAAGTTTGAGTGATCTTTAATCTTATTTTCAAGTCGCCATATTGCTGATCCTGCCCTGTGTTCATCACTGCCACCAGCACATGCCCACTGTGACGAACTAACTTCATTCTTCAGTTTTCTTTTTTTCTCATAAAAAATATAGTTGCTTCTCTCAAATGCAAACGCTGTGTTCCACCTTGTGATGTCATGTGGTAATCCAGAAAGTGCTCCATACGCCTTCACTAGAATCGTTTGGACAATTTCAGCTGTGGAATTGACAAATCTCAACAAAACTAAGGCCCCATCCACACTAGTACGTATTCGAGTCATTTTTGTTATGGATGCAGTGTTCGTCCACACTAATCTGACAGAAAACAGCTCCAGAGAAGGAACGATCCGGTGCCGCCAGCTCCCACGAATTCATCTGAGTATGGATCTGATCCGGCACTCTGTGGACGCCTGAATACACTGACACTGGAGCTCCAGTTGCGTCCCCATTGGACCAGATTGCTGTGACTTGTGCCTTCCTGATTCGTTGGGTTCGTGACATCAGTCATGTGACACTATTGCGGAAAACAGTTTAAACAAACCATAGACAAACGGGAAACACAACTACTTACTACTTTCACACTTGACATCTTCCTTGGCTTGAAATCGGCTGCTGCAACTTCAGACACGGTGCTCCACTTCCTTGTTTTTGCTGCCCACGTGACGTTGCGACGCGGTGACGACATGACACCGGCCTCATCATGTGACTAGAGTTTCAGGCAGTTTCTCGTTACGAAAGGCTTTGATTGCCGACACAGAAACTACATGTACAGACGCAAATCGTTTCCAGTACGGTGCTACAGTGATACAGTGATTTGTTTCAGTGTAAATGTAACCTAAATGATAGCTGTTAACTTGAAAAATACTGCTTCATTTTGAGCTTTGGAGATGTAGGCAGACGAATGATAAAGGGTTACTAAAAAATGTGTAGATAAAACAAAACACAACGCCAGGTCTGTTTTCGAGGAAGTAACAACATTCTTAAGTTCACAAGAGTCCATTTTGCACAATATAGAAGCTTTATTGTCATACTGTGGAACATTCCTGGCAAAACAACATCTCCATAGAAACAAGCAGGTGGAGTAACGTTTGCGAGAAAAGTTACATAGTGCAGCTTGAAGTGAGAGCTGGCTGGAGCTATAATAACTAAACAGTCTGCTGCTGGAGATTCTACTACAAAGCCTCATTTAATTACAGCAGTGATTTTTCTCATTTTCACATCTTTACTTTAGACTTTTTTATTTAATTTTTTAAACACACATCCAGGGTTTAATTAATTTCCACATCACACACTTCGTTAAGACCATATCTGCTCCTTTTATCAGTCAGACCCAAAACTTTGTGGCCCGAATCTCAAGTCTTTCTTTCCCCATAATGTGCTTATCTAAGTCTCTCAAAGAATCGCATTGTTCTCGGTTTAATCCTCCCAATCTTGAGTAAAAGTAAAACCACGTGCCAACACAAGTCCCCTTTGTATGATTGCGCGTCATTATTATTCCCCCATGAAACAAAGCTCTCTGAACAGTTCCGCGTCTGCCAAAGCGCTGATAAAATGACAGCTGTGGTTTTTAATATCGCTTGTTGGCAAAGACGTGGGGAGAGATATAACGCCACACGATAATGCTGCTTATTGTCTAACACGGAGACGGGGAGAGGGTCCAATAGCTCCCCGAGGCCAGAGACGCACGGCGGGAGCAAATACTTGTGAAATGTGAGTGGAAAACAATTACAAGTGAACTGGTGAAAGGTCAATGTGAGGGCACTTTCAATGGTTTGAACTTTGTCTTGATGCTATCATTATGTATTTGTTATTGGATTGTCATGACGACTAACTCAAATGGAAAAAAAAGGAAACTTGTTGCGGGCTTTAAAGGGGCTATTTTGTAAAATTGACTTGACTTGGGCTTTTTTTTGGAAATAGCATTTTAGAATCAAGTTTTTATCATTTGTGGCTTTTATCTAAAGTCAAACCTTTTTTATTTTTTAAACTTTCTGAACCAGTCATGCACGCTTTTATTTCATCACGCCTGGACTACTGTAAAGCACTTTATTCCGGCATCTCACAAAACACACTTTACCAACTACAGTTTGTCCAAAACTCTGCAGCGTGACTTTTAACAGGAACCAAAAGTAGAGAGCACATATCCCCAATCCTTGCGTCTTTGCACTTGCTTCCTGCTCATTTTAAAATTGATTTTAAGATTTTATTGTTTCTTTTTAAAGCTTTGAATGGACTGGCCCCACAGAACGTCTCGGACCTCATCCAAATTTACACACTCTGACGTCCGTTTTTGGAGACCCGCCCACACCAGCGCAGTCCAGCACCGCACTCGCCCGGACCCGTTAACATCCCACCCGTTACCAATATAAAATTAAACGATTTCGCTTTCTTCAGTACAAATACGAATTCACAGACGCGACTCGACTGTCATCACTTTACAGGCAGAAGAAACACTGATTGAGATGCTGGATTTTTGAGCCACATACACCACGGACTGAACCAAGACTAAACCAGGACTGACTCAGGACTAACCCAGGACTAACGCATGACTGATTCCAGGACAGAACCAGGAGGACTAAACCAGGACTGAACTAGGACTGAACCAGGACTCACTGTTAGGACTGGCTCGGAGGTGCGCACGCGTAGACTGTCGAGTGACCGCAGGCGAAAGGACCGGAGCAGATCTCTGCACGCATGGAGGTAAGTGCTGCCTTCGCCCGATCACGCCGTTCTCTGTCTCTCTTAAATCCAAGATTAGTCCTGGTGTAGTCCTGTTTTAGTACTGATTTAGTCCTGACCTGCCCGTGCGTAATCACTACTTGCCTGCATACCCACCCGTAAAATTCCAGAACGTTAAAACCCGCCCGTTTCAGCAACTGTTTGCCCGTACCGGGTCCTGCACCTGCCCGACCCGGTGCAGTCAGGCGGGTGCAGGACTCTGGGTCCAAGGTCCAACTCCAGCTTGTGGTGCTTAAGATGAGACTTAAAACCAGGGGGGGACAGGGCCTTCTCTGTGGTCGGCCCCAAACTCTGGGACGCTCTGAACCCCCATGTCCAAACGGCTACCACAGTGTAGTGTTTTAAGTCATGTCTTAAAACCCACTTTTACTCTCTGGCTTTTAACACTGCATGAGTTGTGTGGTCCTCTGTGTCTTTTATTTATTTTTTATGTATTTGATTGGTTTTATTAATTTATTGCTATTCTGTGATTTTGCTCTTATTTTATTTGACTGGTTTTATTATTTTAAGACTAGTATGATTAAATCTGAGCGTTTATTTTATCATTTTATTATTGTTGCTATTAGAATGTATTTTTGTTTGTGAAAAGTGCTATAGAAATAAAGTGGATTGGATTTTAACAATTGTACGATGTTGTTACCTCCTCAAAAACATAGAGGTGTGTTTTGTTTCATTCACACATGTTTGAGTAACCTTTTATTTTTAGTCTGTTTACGTCTCCAAATGCTGTGTTCAACCTTGTTTTGTCATTAAGTGCTAGTTTTCAACTTAACAGCCACCTTTAGTTTAATAGAGATCCCAGGGCTGAAATCCTCCAAATTCTTTCTTTCTGGTGAAGGTGCTTGGAGATTAAAAACATACTGGAGCACTTCCTGTATTACCATGTGACATCACAAAGTGGAAGGTGGAGTGTTTTCAGTCTGAGAGAAGAACTCAGTGTGAATGAAACAAAACACAACTCAAGGTTTGTTTATGATGAGGAAACAACATTATAACAAAGATCAGAAAATAGAGTAATATGTTCCCTTTAAAGCTGCACAGTGTAAATCCAAAGTGTGAGACATTCCAAGCAAAGCAATGATGTAGACAGGTGGCAGACCCCCTACTAGAAAAGTTACTTGAAGTGCATATGACAGATTTTTATGAGTTCCAAATTTTGACTTAACTTGATGGGATAATACCTGTTGCATACAAACTGCACTTTAAACCAACCAAGAAGCAATTTGTGAAGAAATGTTGAAGAATATGTTAAAAATCACAGGAAGCAGAGAGTTTCCAACACACTGATGACAACATGCTAGAGAGAATTCTGCCTAAAAGTTTGTCACAATTTACATGCAAGAAACACATTTTTCTGATGCTTTAAACATTATTTCAACAGGTAAAGGCATTTTCTTATCATTTTATTTGCCTCATAACAAATCTGGATGCGATAGAGGAGTTATGCTAAGGAACAGTTATGGAAGTGTGATGTCTCGATTTCCAACCAGGAAGTCAAATATGAAACCTAAAAAATGGCTAAATTGGAATAAAGAGTGTGAATGTTTTTACAAAAATCGTAACTGTGGTTTAGTAAAATGAGTCGTCGAACTGTCATAGGCACTTTAACATCTTAACTCTGCCCACAAACACCTGGCTGTAATCAGGGCAGTCTTTTGTGATGTCACCAACTACTGGAGATAAGGCTATTAAAACACCATATACACAGTTAAGTAGCAAAAAAAGCAGATTCAGTGTTTTGTTCCGCTTTAACCAAACTCATACAGAGCACGGGGTATCATAGAAAAGGTTAAAAAGTTGGTAGTGATAGGGAAATTTATCAATACTGGACCATTACAGATCCATACTGTAGTTTTTAGGTGTCTGGAAACATGCTGAATTTCTTCTGGTTGTGTATTTTCTGAATACGTAGGCTGCAACTCACCTCAAAACAACAACTAAACCACAGCAGTCTCACCTCAGCAGAGACAGTCTCCAAACTCCAGTAACAGACAAAACATCTTTCACATCAACTTATCGACATAACAACCAAGTGTCACACATCCACGAGCATTTACATTAACAACAACAGCACATAACAATTATAAACACAGCAAAGCGTGTCAGCCTTGAACTGAACACAACATATCAAATCATTACAATATTTAAAAATCCCTGGTATGACCAATACTAGAGATAGACTTGGCCTAGACTTATCGGCTATCGGTCTTAAACCTTAACCAGGCTGGCGTCACCTAGTGCCTCCATTCAATTTCATTTCTATCCAGCGACTAGGTCAGGAATCGGAATACACTAGAGGGTTTGCAAGAATCCCAGAAATTGTAAACCGCGCACCTGCCAATCAGAAAAGAGCTGTGAAGCCATGACTGGGTCCCTTTTTGTGGTACAGTACAACAGTAAACAAAGCAGTCGAGATGGATGTAGACGAAGCCGTACATATTGTGTGTTGGCAATGATTCCCCTGTGGATTTAAAGCCGGAACAAAGAGAATGTTTGGTGAATTTTATCAAAGGGGAAAGACGTTATTGCCCTTCTTCTTACGGGATTTGGTGCATTACATACATCACGACAAAACAGCAGCGACTGGTTAAATTAAAAAGTCCCCGCTTATCGTTGAGTGAACGAATCCTAATGCTCAGACGGTTTCCACGAAGTGAAACCAGCTGATGAATCATGCTACTTAAATCTTAAATCCGCTATTTTCTATTATCTATTTTTGCCGACCTGCTGTTTAAAGAGTACACACAAAGCTTTATTTGAACACTTGTGAAAAGATGACTGTACAAAACCTGACTACGCTGCTTTTTATAGATTTAAGGTAAAAAAAAAAAAGGCTGTGGGGAAGTTAGTAAATTTAAATTACACAATTTGGTAAAAATCTGTCAAATCTGTCATTTTGGCCGTACCAGCTTGTCAAACCTGATCTCATCAGATCTCAGAAGCTAAGCCGGGGCCTGGTAAGTACTCGGACAGAAGACCGCAGGGAATACCAGTGGCAAAAACTCATTGTCTGCTTGTGCAAGTAATTTTATCCTTGGGCAAGGCACTTCACTCACATTACCTGGTATTAAAGTGGTATATGTGTGAGTGTTGGTGGTGGTTGGAGGTGCCAGTGGCGCAGTGTGGCTACAATAATAGGTTACTGCCACTGGATATGGAGTAAATGAGTAATACTCTGTAAAGTGCTTTGTGTTTCTTGAAAGGTGTTATATAAATCCAATGATTAAGTAATTAAAGGTTGTATGGAGGATTTTTTATTTTTTTTTTTTGTTTCAAATTGTCAATGAAAGTTTAAAATACCATTACAGAGATGCAGCAGCCTTGTAATTATGATGACCCAAAAAAAAATAATAAAGAAAATCTATCAACTGCGGACGTAGTGAGGCCAGATAAATATCAGCCAATAGATAACAAGACTACCTCATTTTCTATTGGCTGTTGGGTTGTCAATCAAACCTCCTACGTTTCTAGTGTAAGTGACGTGGTTTATGCAGCAGTTCTTAGGAGCTTTTTCTAATTCAAGCTTCCTCGCAGTTCGCACAAAGTTTGTTGAGATGGCGGACGAGAATCCACGACCAGTTCGCCGCAAAAGAAGGTCAGTTTTTGAGGTTACTGAAAGAGGAAGAGAAGGGAAAAAGGAGCGAAGACAAACTGAGGTGATTCTTAGAGATTCCTTCCAGCGATTGCATGATTTCTAGAGTAAGGAGGCGAGAGGAGGTGTTTCTACTGAGGGAGCTGTGGAGGAGGGAGGTGGTGTCACGCATGCACAACATTTGAAAAAGGACTGTCGCTGTATTTCTCTTCCCTTAAAAAAAATCCTCTATACAACCTTTAATTAATACATATTGGCCAAGCTCTGGGTAGTGAAAAGGACGAGATCGCGGATACAAGGCTCGAAATGATTTCCTCCGCAGGGTGGCTGGGCGCTCCTTAGAGATAGGGTGAGGAGCTCAGTCACACGGAGGAGCTCGGAGTAGAGCCGCTGCTCATCGAGAGGAGCCAGTGAGTGGCTCGCATCTGTTCCGGATGCCTCTGGGCGCCTCCCTCGGGATGTTCCGGGCATGTCCCGCCGGGAGGAGGCCCCGGGGAAGACCCAGGACACGCTAGGGACTATGTCTCGGCTGGCCTGGGAACGCCTCGGGGTCCCCGGAGGAGCTGGAGGACGTGTCTGGGGTGAAGGAAGTTGGGAGTCCCTGCTTAGCTGCTCCCCCCGCGAATAAGCGGACGAAAATGGATGGATGGATGGATGGCCAAAAAATATGAGCAGAGCTTATCGGCCATTGGTTGCTCTGTATTCTAAATAGTCATCATTGGTATTGGCCGTGCAAAACCCCATATAGGTCAGTCTCTACCAATACCAATATTCGCTCCAGAATTTTGTCCTATCTCCTCTTAGGCTGTACAGTTTACAGTTTTGGTTCATTCATTCCACTAACCTATATGCTATTTTCAGTCAGCCCAACTGCACACCTGTGTACACGGCAAATATTTCTCATTAGACCATCCCCTCTCTCCCCTGCCTCCATCTGCATATCTCCACTGCTCCACCCTGCAGACTTGTTTTGACGTTCTGTGTCACGCCAGCTTCAATTGCCCCTGTTTTTAAACCAGCAATTAGTAAAGAGACTGCAGTGGCAAGCTTTGGGGTAAGTCATGCACTCACGGCCTAACCTTCACCAGGCTACTGAAGTTTAGCCCCTTTTAACACCCCAAAACGTCTCTGCTCCCTCTGGTCTAATCCAGTCATGCTTTACGCTCCATTACCATCTCAAAATGCAGAATTACCTGTCAGGGGCCTATTGGGAGCCAGTGTTGCTAGCATTCCCACACCCACAGTAACAAAGGGGGCAGGCTCTTAACACATACATTGTCATTAAGCAGAACTGAAGCTATTTGTGGGACCATTAATTACACCCTTCCACACCCCACTTCCTCTCTGTGTCAGACGGAGCGAAGGTGAACTATAGGACTTGGGTTTTTGCATTACGTCAATGTCAGGTTATAGCCCAGAGTAATGATGGCGAGTTCATTAAGTGTGTGTGTGTGTGTGTGTGTGTGTTAGGCCTCCAGGAATGTCGTTAATATGAAGCAATTAGGAAAAATAAAGTAAGTGATTCAAATGTGTCAGGTATAAGTATACTCTAGGGCTCCACTAACCAACTGCAAGTATTTATTCGTATACTTTTTGGATGGAATACGTGGAACTTTGACCCTTCTTATACCACGTTGGTGTGGTAAAATCAACTTTTTGGAGCTTTCTACCATGTTAAAATGTTGGTCCCTCATTAAAAACATACCTAAAGAAGTTTAAGATGTCATTCATGCATGTTTCAGTAATTTAGCGATCTCTCCTGGGCCCTATTCACACCCTCCTGACATTTAGCTGTAAGATTCTATCCAAAGCTCAGTCCAAAAGCCCACGTCACCAATGCTCCCACACTACAACTGATAGTGCTCTGAAGGGGGAGTGACTTAACATTAGGGGTGTGCAAAAATACTGAAATATCGATATATTGTTTCCTTTAATGTGATGATACAGTATTATTACGACATGAAGGGTAATATATTTAAAAGGACACAGGAGTCAAGAGGCAAAAAATTAGCGAAAAGTAATAAACAGAAAGTGGACATGATGAGCCAAACAGAACAGAACAGAATAAAAAAGGTGTGACACAAAAAGGAAACAAAAATAACTGATGGCCCAAAGTCTGTGCGCCTGCGTGTAACAGTATCAGTATCATGGGCTGCTACATCGATTTATCGCCAAGAGTATTTTTGGGTATATTTTACTGAATTACTTTGTTACAATGCTACAGTTTTGTGCCGTTTTGTTACACATTTGACATTTTCACTGTTTTGATGATTAAAATGTCTGTTTTTCATATTAACTTTGCACAAGAAGTGGTTTAACAAAGACTTTTAGTATCACAGCCATGATTTAGACATTATTTTTTATTGAAACATATTGAATCGATTTGAAATATATATATCGAAGTGCACTGTATCGAGGTATGTACCGTATCGTTTGAAATTCATTGTATTGAATCGTATCGAATTGAAAGCTCATTATATCAAGATATGTATCATATCGTGGCCTATGTATCAAGGTATGTATCATATTGGCAACTTCCGAATGACATGCAGCCCTACTTAACATGGAGAGCGTTAGGGGGAGGAGGTGGTAATTACGCCTAAAATAAAGCGGAAATTATATGAGATCAAAATAAACTCAATTTAGTGTTAAGATGATCAGATCCAAACATTTACAAACTGAAACCACTGAAATAATATTTTAAAATCACACATTTGTATGGTTTTAGGGAGTACTTCTCTTGCAATCCTATTTCCTGTCTCAACTACATTACAAAGGCCTACAGAGACACAACTGATTTATTCACGTCTCATTATGTCTTGTGCGTGATTTCTGGAATTGAAAACAACATAATTAACTCTCAAGTTGTATTTATGGCGAATAAATTGAAAAATTGCATTAAGTTAGGAACAAAATCACTCTTCTTGTGCGGGCCCGCCAACTGCTCGCCTCAATATTATTGCTTAGTCTACAAAATGACCTATCTCCATGGGGACAAACAGGTGATCGCATCAGGCGGAGTCCCCTTAAGCGGGGCGTACATTGTGCAATTTTTTTTCAGATTTTTTACTTGTGCTACTCTTTTTAGGATCGGGCCGAGTTTTGACTCAATCGTGTGTCATGCTTCGTGTAGTAAACGCGGGGTAACGAGAACCGATTAATACCTTGCAACCAGCTCCCGATCGGCAGTTGTAGAATGATAAGAATATCAAACCAATATCAAATCCAGTGGCCTCTCCCATCCAAGCACCAGACTGTGTAGTGTGGGAGCATGAATCGTGAGCTGTAAACTTTTAAACCCTGCACTTTGGTCGTTCAGTTTGAGCTGGAGCTGAGTGAAACATTCAAAAATATCGCACAGTGTATGTTGCAGGGGTGTTTAATACTGGATTGTATCACCTGCAGTTTTATACACTGAACATAGATACAGTCTGTTTAATGCAATACTGTGAAACATCGAGGCAAAACATCTTCTATGAGACAAGCTGGACCCCCAATTCCAACCAGAAAAGTTATGTTAATACTTTACTGCTGATGCTGTCAACGTTCCCTAAAGGTTTGATGCTAACTGGAGGCACTGTTCTGTCTGTCTTATTTATAATTTTTTTGTTGGAAATCAAACACCTAAACAGGACCATGAAAATCTCCGGAAAATGTGTTGTTTATATCAATTTAAAATTTTCTCTTGGGTTTTCACAGTCTAAAAGCAGAATCAGAATCATACTGTGCTTGCTAATGTGTGCTCTGTGTCACCGTAGTAACTGCTGAACATTCCGTCATAGCCATTCACGTAAAACCCCCTGAGCGTGATATCACTGCAAAGTATCTCATAACTCACATTGATATTTTTTTCTTTTGCAAAACAATGATAGGCCTATACATAGTTAATTTCCACTTAAGATACATTTAAAAATATATATATATACAAACATGCTAAGTAAAGGTACTACCACAACTGAAAACAAAACAGCAAAAATAGCAAAAAATTTGAGCAAATTCTGAAAACTTTGTAGGATCACGATCAACAGCCTGTTTTCAGTGCAGCAGCGGGTCAGAGAGGAGTGTATCCAAACCCACATGGTGAAGTATCAGAGCAGATGGTGGAGTTTGGTGAGAGGAGACAGTGAGAAGAGGCAGGGGAGAGCACATCTGAAGCTGCTTATTCAGTCCTCCTCCTCTCCTCCTCCTCCACTTTTCCTCCTCCTCTCCGTGCATCTCCTCAGTACAAATTATTCATGAGGTCCCTGTGTAGCGTTCACAAAACAGCCGTGCTAACAACACCACGGGACAGGAGACAGGGACTATGCCGGGCCACCTTTGGAGTTTAAACAGGGAGAGAAACTAGAGGAGACAGTAAGAGGAGACGGGTGCACGCCATGTTCTGAATTCAAGTCCTGCATTATGGATTATTCAAACTTTTAAATCTCTTTTGACACCGTGGATTTCACATTGTTCATCTATTTCAACTTGCAGTTTATAGATGAGTACATTTCGCTATTCAAGAAATATGTTTTTGTATTGAATTGTTTAAAGGGCTCATATCAGAGTCCTGCATGGGTTCATTTTTGGAGACCTGCACCTGCACAATACAGCACCACACCCACCAGTTAACCCCTGATTATATCAAAGTTAAATCCGCACCCGCCCAGACCCATCAGCATTCCACTCATTACCCGCCCGTACTCGTGATAAATGGAGGTCAGACCAATAGTCCAGGACTAAACCAGGACTAAGCGCTCCCTGTGCGCTGATGCGGGCAGCTTCTGTCCGACTAAGACTACTTTTACACTGAAATGAATCCGCGTATCACCGTATCACCATATCGAAAATGATCTGCGTCCAGACACGTCGTTACTGTGTCTGCAAGCCTTCCCTATCCACACAGCTTTGAGCATATTTGTTTACCTTTTACAGAAATGAAACTTAAAACCACATGACTAATTTGCATAAACTGAGTGCTCAAAAAACAGCTCGTTATTGTGCGCTGATGCGGTTCAGCTTCTGTCGGACTAAAGGACACGACTCAGTGGATTATATGTGTTTTTTCTGTGACAGAGGGGTGTTCTGCTGATGGTGAGTCTGTTCTGTGAGATGTTTCATGTTAAACTTTTCAGAGATTATACGTCTGCAGGTCATATGCACAGACCGTATATATGAATGGACATATATTCTAGCCTCTTAGCGTTTTGGCAGTGAATTACTTCACGGCGCATAGACCTACATCAGATAGATTCATGGGAATTGGTGGAACCAGATCGTTCCGTCTCTGGAGCAGTTTTCCATTGGATTAGTGTGGACGAACATTGCATCTGCAACAATAAAGGCTCGAATACATACTAGTGTGGACGGGGCCTAAAGGACACGGCTCCAGACTACTGTAGCCGTAATGCTCCAACAATACATCAAGCGGTGCGGCTTTGTAGTTTACCAAAGTCGTACTAAAACATTTTGACAGATTTTTGAACATGGTGTACCACATAAAATCGGTTCGAGGTCAGTAAGCACAACCAGAATTAATACATAAGGTGCACCGGACTATAAGGGCTACTGTCGATTTTTGAGAAAATTTTAGTGTGCTTTATAGTCAGAAAAAATACGGTAACTCTGAGAAAATTTGTGAAAACTGAGAAAATGATGACGTGATGGTTTCTTGCATTTACCTTTTCTGTTATGGACCACTCCTGGACCAGTGAGGGATTACATTATATTGACTAGTTTCTATAAATCAATATATTTAATAAAATGAAAAAAATAAAAATAAAAAATCGCACAAAGACTATTTGCTGCAGGTGTTGCTTTTTTGCAGTGAATTCCTGGCTGTGTCCCTTTAACATTTAACAGAGGCTAAATGGATTTTAACCTGTTTGCTTTGTTTTCTGGTTCAGATGAGCTCCAGGCCCCAGGAGCACCGGGGCTTTGGGAGCGCAGCCACCCCAGGATCAGAGCGCTACATCTGGGCACAGCGGCTCGGACAGCTGGCCCCACACATCCCGCTCTGGTCTGGGCATCCTAATTGGCCCCACTGCCTCTGCCACAGGGAGGGCTGGTCTGCTGGTGTGTATCTTTGCTCATGTTTGAAAACCTGGTACAGGGGTTTTGTAAATTATCTGTAGCTAGTTATTCAAAACAGACAAAAAAAAAAAAAAAAGGAAAAAAAAGAAAAATTTAAACTGTAGAACAAAACCAGGACAAAACTCAGTATGAAACCAAGAAACCAATTCTAATAAACCAAGAGATCTAAAGTGGTCTTAACCCATCTGCTTGTTACCATGGAGATGTTATTGCGTTTTCTGAAATGCTCCACAGTATGACATTACATTTGTTTTTGTTGTATTTATTCAATAAATGACAGGCACTGTCATGTTGCAAAAAAAGCTGTTTATGAGCTGCTTATGTCCATAGAGATGGATAAGTTGTTAGTGCCAACATGGGAAACAATTCAAAAGCAATAGCATCTCCATGGAGATGAGCAAGAGTCGGACTCTTCACTACAAAAGTTCCACAGTGCACTTTATGCTATTTTCTGATCTATGTTATAATGTTTTTTCCTCATCCTAAACATATCTTCTCTCAAACAGAAAACACTGTTCCACTTTGTGGTGTCATGTGGTAATACAGGAAGTGATCCACTGTGTTTATAAATTCCATACACCTTCACTAGAATCATCTGGATAATTTCAGTCCTGGAATTGCCAATATCTTCTGAATTATCCATCCATTTTCTTCTGCTTACCCGGGGCCAGGTCGCGGGGAGATCAGTCTAAGCAGGGATTCCCAGACTTCCTTCACCCCGGACATTTCCTCCAGCTCCTCTGGGGGGACCCCAAGGTGTTCCCAGGTCAGCTGAGAGACATAGTCCCTCCAGCATGTCCTGGGTCTTCCCCGGGGCCTCCTTCCGGTGGGACATGCCCAGAACACCTTCAGAGGAAGACGCTCAGGAGGCATCTGGAACAGATGCCCGAACCATCTCAGCTGGATACTCTAGACGTGGAGGAGTAGCGGCTCTACTCCAAGTTCCTCCCGTGTGACTGAGTTTCTCACACTATCTCTAAGGGAGCGCCCAGCCACCCTGCGAAGGAAACTCATTTTGGCTGTTTGTATCTGCGATCTTGACCTTGACCTCATGACAAAGGTGAGGGCAGGAACGTAGACTGACCAGGAAAATCGGCCTTTCAACTCAGCTGAGGTGAAAGGCTCTACTGAACTAAGACACATCTCTAGTAGTAATGTAGCAATAAAATTATAACACAGCTCAAAGATCACAAGAATTCATTTTGTGTAATACAGGGGCTTTAATGATAACAAAGACTCTTGTGCTTTTTATCAGAGGCAACGATAACACAATGTCAACTGGCTATTCATGGTCAGGACTACCAGGATCCAGGATTGGATTTGAAAACTGGTCTAGCATTGGAGGATGGGTTAAGGGTGCACTCTGACCACTTCTGGTGGAGAGTCCATTTACTACTTGTCTCCATGGAGATGTTAATGCTTTGGTTTAAAATGTCAAGACAGATTACTACTGGGGTAATCTTATTTAACTATTGCTTAAGTGGTCAAAAATATCTTTAACATCCATTGTTACTGAGAATGGGGTGGGCTCTCCACAAATTTAACCTATAGTTTGGCTTACAAGTCTCTATGGAGATACATAATTAGGGCTGTGTATCATTAAAAAGTTGCCGATACAATACATACCTCGATGCAGTGCGCTTTCGATATATATATTTCAAATCGATTCAATAAAAATAAGGGCTAAATCATGGTTGCGATACTAAAAGTCTTTGTTCAACCACTTCTTGTGCAAAGTTCATATGAAACACACCCATTTTAATCATCAAAACAGTGAAAATGTCGAAAATGCTGCATAAAAAAAGTTGCCTTTCTCTCAACAAGCAACAAAACTGTAGTGCTGTAACAAAATTAGCTATTAAATTATACCAAAAAAATACTCTTGGCGATATATCGATACAGCAGCCCATGATATTGACGCTGTATCATCACATTCAACGATACGATATATTGATATTTCAATATTTTTGCACATCCCTATACATAAGTACATACTGTGAGACATTCTAGGCACATCTTTTTGGAGACAAGCAGGTGACGGACCCTCCACAAGACAAGTTACACAGCGCACCTTTAAATGTTGGAAGTAAAATTTGAAAAACAAGACAATATCCACACATGGATCTTATAGTAACAGGTTGTAGGAGTCAGTGAACCAAAGTACAAAGTGAATTCCTAGACTCTGCTCATCTATAATGCTCTGATTGGCTGTTTCTATTCCTATCCTGGCATCCGCTGGCACCAGAATCAAATTGGTTGCATATTCTGGCCTGGCATTTAGGGTTGACATGTGTCCGTGTTTGGGTTTAAGAGGATTACCCACTTCTCAACAGCCCTTTATTGTCTCAGCATTACTTCACTGGCTCACCTGTTACATCATTGATTCACTTAATCTCATCAAATCACCTTTTAAACGTCGGGGATCTCGGACATATCTGCACATGGTTAAAATATTTGTACATGAGAGCGAGCGTGCGCACTATTCCTGATCATTGACCGGACCACGTGAAGTCAAGTGAGTAAGTATGGCATATATTCCGGGGTGAGGTTGGAGTACAGCGTTAACCTTTGCAGTTGGAAGGAATGCAGTCTGTTATAAAGAGTGGGTCAGAACGGAAAAGCATGCTGGGACATTCTTGTGCACAAAAGTGAGGTGTGTTTTGGCTTGGCCCCTATTTCCCAGGTCAGTGGTTGTCAAACTGTTCGAAAGCGATGGTTGGGAGTATTCAGCCTTATTCTGCCGGGGCTAATGCGTATTTCGAAGTACTAGATTGAGTTTTATCAGGAGATGGCCGCTGTTTCATTTGATAGTATTATAGTTTAATCTTGTTTTTGCATTTTTCTTGTTGATTGCAATAAGAAAGGTCAATTACTGTAGGTCACAGTTAATAAAAAGTTCATGTTGTTATATTTCACACTTTGGCGTTTGAACTCTAATACTAACAGCAACATCATGTCACTTTCTGGGGGTGGTTTTAAAATTGGTGGATACTGGGAATAGATTATGTTTGAACAGAAATAATAGTATTCTACTCAAATTCAGTACTAAGGAATAGATTTAATATACTCTATACCGATTCTGATACCACAATCATAATAAATCATTGTCTTTATTAAGACAACAGAATGAGATTTTCGATATTAAATAATAGTACTATCTTTTATATTACCATGTGGTTTTATATTTGTGTAATCCCTCAGTGGTCCAGGCAGGTTCTGTAATGGTCCATGGGCGTATACTCGTCTATGCGTTTTTATATTTGTTCATTCTAAAGCTATTCAGGAAATAATCATTCAATTTAATTCAAAATATACGCTAAGGTGCATAGTACTTTGTTACATTTACTCAGCTACATTTACTTTACTTTTGTGAGTACTCTTCAAGCAGCGTACTTTTATTCCTCCTTGAATAGTACTTTTTTGAAGTAACTCTACTTTTACTTCAGTAAAAGCTTTAATTCCTCTTCAAACTGCAAGTAAGTCAAGTGACAGAAGTAGAGGTCTGCGTGGGACAGAATTTTCAGTTCCGCCCGCACCCACATTGTGCAATCCTGCTCCCGCCTGCGCCCGCAAAGAATTGTAATTTTATCCCCGTTCCCACCTACATCAACGATAATTTTATCCCACTCCTGCCGGCAAATCCTGCAGGATGGGGACGTTGGCTTCCTTACGCTCTATCAAACAGGGAGAAGGTAAGGAATTGTCTAAAACCTGCATGAGATAAGACCACGTCTGCATATTTAGGCTCCTTAAAATGTTTTTAATAATGTCAAATAAAATATCCAGCACAAATTATATATGATAGGCATACATTAATCATTTATATATTTTACTTTACACTCATATTTAGTTTGCGGGACTGCAGTTTATCACTCGCGCATTGTGCAGTCCCGCTGCCGCCTGAGTCCGCAGTGAACTTTCAAAGTGTGTCCTGCGTCACACAGTGCAGGGCTCTAGATAGAAGCATTATGTTGACAATTTGAAATGACTTAAACATTTGTGTTTCCTTCAGAGTACCTGTAGATTTTTAGAACATTTTTGCGCCTATCCTTTAAAATTACCAGATGTAGTGCATTATTTAATGACTTTTCCTTCCAATTACATTAACTTCAAATTACAAATCAGATATTACACCCAAACAGTTACTTTTTAAATAGAAATTTTCCTAAATACTTTTGTACTCTTACTTGGGTAGTTTTTTTGGTCACTACTGTACTTCTGTATGAGTAGGGATGTAACACTAATCAAATATTGTGATATCGTATCGTCAGAAGTTTCAGTAATATCGTGGACCATCATAATATCGAATTACAAGTTTCTTTGCTTAAATTCATTGTTATGGTGCAGCAACAGTTAGCAGAAACAGAGGGAACTACATAGACCATGATCCTTTGCTCTGTTTCAGTCCAATTTACACAATGAAATAACTTAAGCACTTTTAAATCTTAACTCTTTGGTTTATGACAGGACCAAAGTCTTGTCAAGGCATTTTTAAAGGAAAAGGTCATATATTCATTGTTATCCTCTACAAAATATTGCAATAAATATCGTACCGTGAGATGAATATTGTGAAAATATCGCACTGACAAAGTTGGATATTGTTTCATCCTCATATACGAGTACTATTATTTCGAAGTAACATTACTGGATTACATTACTTCAGTACATTTTTTGACTCCTGTACCCACCACTCGATACAAGTTGTCTGCTGTAAGAACCTTGGAACAACTGCCCTAGATCTATTTCCGTGCCCACTCTCCATCTCGCTGCACCAACTGTGCCCCAGTCACATAATACACTGCGTAGCCTTTAATTACTGTCTGGAAGTATCGGGGTCAGAGGTCACTCATTCCTGTGGGACCCCCTGCGCGTGTGTGTATTATATGTCGTCTGCATAAGAGGCTTAACGAAATGTGTGGCTTGCCGCTTGGATGACGCTTTTGGTATCCGGGGAACTTTTTGGGACACTCCCTCGTCACGTACAGCGCAGTGCCATTTTAGCCGTCCAAAATACTCGTAAGGAGCCACAGGGGAGGGAGATATTTCATAGTCTAATTTAAGAAACGCTACAATATTCCGCCATGATATCACACGTATTTTAATCTGGCGAAGAATGTAACCAAGCCCCCAAACGCTATGCCGCCCTTGAGGTTAAAGCCCCCATAGCCGCTCTCGTTGAAAAGAGAGTAGATTAGCTTGCTGCGCCGAGAAGCGGTCTGCCTCTAGCCAACGCCGCTAATTTGAGTTCTTATCTTAAAGGTTAATTTTATTTTCACCTTTGAACGGAACCACCACGAGCTATGGAGAGTTATCACAGCGACTCCGATTCTAGGACTGTTCAAGATCAGAACTTTCATTTACTCATGTTTTGTTTTGTGACCTTGTTCCCTTGTGGTAAGGACACATGGACTACACACTTATCGACTTTTTGACATGTTGGTATGTTTGAGCAATTTAGTGATCTCTCCCGGGCCCAATATTCGAAGCTTCTTTATGGTTAGCAGTAGATTTTGTCTAATGCTCAGTTTAGGGTGACCAAAGTCAAAGTCAAAAACTGTGACAAGCCTGGTTTAAGGTGGTTGGTAACAATAAAATTGTGAAACGAGGGCATAATTAAGGAAACCCGTGATGCACTCGGCACATTTATGACTAACATGTGGGTCAGTATAGTCATATTTTCTTTGTGCTTTGGTAATTTTAATCAGCTTTTCTGTATTTTACTGAAACAAGTGACAAGTTATCCCTCTCTTTACTATTGGCAAGGATCAAACTGGTTAAAAATAGGGATATCTGGGACATTTCTTGTATAAAACTGGGACAAATCAATGGTTTTGTATAAATCTGCTGGGACAGGGGACACAGGACTCAAAACTGGGACTGTCTCGAGTAAATAGGGACATCTGGTTACCCTATAGCTCAGCTCACAAGCCTACCTCATCTATGGTCCCATATGACAATTTTTCATGAATATACAAAAACATGATACAAAACAATACACTGCAACTTCAAAAACCTGATGTACAGTAATTTTGTTAGGCAAATGCCACCTTATAGTAATGTGATAGCGCTCTGAAGGGGGAGTGACTTAGGGAGGGAGAATTTAAGAGAGTCAAAAATATAAATATGTTGTTTTCGGCGACTATAGCATTTTCAGAACAATAAAAGTTAACATGGTGATCTAAATATATTAGGTTTCAGCAGTTAATACCCCATAGAAGTAAAATACCCCCTCTTTAAGCAAGTCCTTCTCAAATAGTGAGGCGGGCCACGGTGCGATGCCAGGGCAGGCATGTGTGACCTTAGGGAACAGGCTTTTTTTTTTTTTTTGGCCACACTAGCATAAAGTGTAATTGCACATCGACTACAGTAGTTGGCAGAGACGCTCTCATTGTCAGAGTGTGTGCAGGGAGTATTAGTATTAGCGCTATAGTGTCGGGTTTTTTGCACCGAGCAAAAGTACACACAGCACACAGCAGGAGATATGAAGTGCAAAGAACAAACTGCATGTAAAGGGTATATAGCACTCGACTTCTCTGTGACTACAGTGGGAAACGAAGAAAGACCGGTGTGTTTATTGTGCCTAAAATGTTTACAGCGACAGCATGAAGCCAAATAAACTACGGCATTGCTTAACGACTTTACACCCTTGCCACACGGATAAGTCGTTTGAATTTTTTCAGCAAAAATTTGTCGAATATTGCCAACAATCACCTGCTTTGTGAATGCGACTTCTGTAAACCAGTGAGCACTGTTAGCATCATATAAGGTGGAGTACCAAATACAAGAGGAGCTGATACTGCCGAACTTTAACACGGACATCATTTTTAAACATGACACACAGGAGCCTCATGACGCAGGTGAGCGCAGCACGGAATCCGGACAGACACATGCTGCGCGTGTCCTGGGAGTCACTTTGGAGACGCGACTAAAACGTTTGCTCACGTATGTAGGCGACTGAAGGCAAAGGTGTGATTTATCCATGTTTGGTAGTGGTTTTGTAGAGTGGGGTGGGCGTGAAGTGTTTTCTTCTTCAGAAAATATTTGAGAAACACTGCTTTAAGCTACTGTTCAAATACTTTAAATCATTTGAGACTGGCCTTGGCATGTTATTATCTTGGTCAGAGGAATCAGCTTTTCAGTTTTATGCAGCTGAAATTTGCTTCAGTCTTCGTGAACATGTGATACAGACACCTATCGTCTTCGTTTTATTGTCCGCTAATCAGGAAGTGCACAGTAGTATGCTAGTTGTTGTTTGCATGGCGCCAAACTCTAGTCTGGTGTTTGAGAGTTGTGAAAAGCGCCTATTAACTCATCGAAGTGAGCACTGCCCACTGCACTTTTAAAATGAACTAGTTCTGTTTTTCATGTTTTTAAGAAATCAAGTACTGCACCTTTAAATTCAATTATTATTATGATTATTTATGTTTTTATTTTATTTATTTGTAATGATTGTATTTTATGTTTTAAATGCAGCTTTTTTGTTATGTAAAGCACTTTAGACTTACTTTGCGAGTGAACTATATAAAACAGAATTTGTCTTGCCTAAAATTTACTTTGCTCAAACCAGACACTAATCTGATCATTATCTGATTTGTGGAGTTATCAGATTATTGAAATGTCTTTAAATATCTAAAGTGAGTAATCTGATTTCTTTCTGAATGTGTAGGCTTTGACAAGAGAAATCATGCAAAAAGAAAATAATAAAAGAGAAAATGTTAAAAAAGGGGGTATTTTACTTCTATGGAGTACTCACTGCAAACACATAATAGATTACATTAATATTTAGGTTTTGATGCTACTTTGCTCCCCACGCTAAGACACTCCCCCTTCAGAGCACAATTGGTGCACATCCTTTGAAAGATATTGCATCAGATTTGTGAAGTTGTAGAGTATTTTTTGTATCATGTTTTTGTACAGTATATCTGCTGGTAAAGTATATCAGCCCACAAACATTACACTGAATCACACTGCTAATAGACAAACTTTACTGACCCACAAGGGAAATTATTGGGACACTAGCTCAAACATCACAATATAATATAATAACAAAGAGCAACAATATAAATGGAAATAATACATTCAAAATAAGTAACAAAATAGCAAGAGACTTGAGTCAAATAAGGCATAAAAGCTCTGGAACACTCTGCCCCCCCACGTCTGAACAGCCCCCACAGTGGAGTGTTTTAAGTCTCATCTTAAAACACACTTTTATTCTCTGGCTTTTAACACCATGTGAGTTGTGTGTTCATCTGTGTCTTTTATTTACTTTATAATTTAATGTTCTTATTACTGCTATTTTATCATTTTGGCTTTTATTTGTCTTCTTATCTTCTTCTTATTTATTTATTTTTTATTCTCTAGCACCTTTCATGATACCCAAAGCACTTTACAGATCATTGTTCATTCTACTATTGTAGCCACAGCTGCCCTGGGACAGACTGACAGAAGAGAGGCCGCCAATGTGCTCAATCAGCCCCTCCGAACACTACCGTCACTCACGCACACACCACTTTCATACTAGGCAATGTGGGTGAAGTGTCTTGCCTAAGGACACAACAACAGTTTTTGTGACTGGCGCCCTCCTGTGGCACCTGATTTTCCCAGTGGTCTCCCATTTAAGTACTAACCAGGCCCGGCCCTGCTTAGCTTCTGAGATCTGACGGGATCAGGCCCACGATTTCACAATTTACCTTTTTGTTGTCTTCATTTTATGATCTCTGTGCAGCACTTTGGAAACTGCTTTGGAAAATGTGCTATAGAAATAAAGTGGATTTGGATAATTATATAAAAATGTACATGTACAAGTAAAAATTAAATATAGAAATATAGTAATACAAATATATCAGCTACTGTATACAAGAGGAAAGCAGTGCAAAGATGAAATAGTGATTGATGGACATTGGGTTATCTGCTACATAAGGCTGAGTTGTTGTACAGTTGGATGTATGGAAGGTAAAGGGGGTTTCAATAGAGCCCTAGAGAGATCGCTAAATTACTGACACCTTAAACCTCGTCACGCATGTTTTTGATGATGGGACAATATTACAACATGATAGAAAGCTTCAAAAAGATGATTCATAGTTTTTCTTCCAAATACTGCAGTTACTCTAAAAATCTATTGAATAACTGACACATTTCACCAGGTCTTTTTGATAATCAGTTTTCTCTTGTGCATGTAAACACACACCGCAAATCAGATCGCTAATTACTGGGTTATCTGATTACTGTAGTCCTCTGATTTCCACTGCCCATACAAATGTACCCAGAGTCGACAGTTTTCGTTATTCGCTGCAATGGTGCTGAAAAATATAATATTGTTTTTTTTTGTTTGCATCACAATAAAATCAATACATGCCAAATGCCATCTTGGACAAAACCTCGAATAAAGCCATTATAAAGACTAGTTGTGTTGTGTGGTGGTGAGAGTTGTGATGTGTGGTAATCTAATGCTGAGATGAAAATGGTCCATCTTCCAGACATGACACTGTCTAGAAATAATGGAGAGTCACGACCTTCATTCAATACCAAGAAAACCATTTACATAAACACAACAAATAGGCCCTCAATTCACTGTCATTGCGCACTACAATTGTTGCTTAGAATCACCAAGCAGACAAAGTATTCAAGACACTGGAGGAGCAGCTCTTTCAGTCTTTTATATCTTTGTACACAGTAGTCTCAACAAAGGTACTGTGGATAAACAAACAACAGTATCTTATGATTTAGGGAGTTTCCTTATCCACAGTAGATCGAAATAATATCTATTTTAAGTACTGTATTTTTTGGACTATAAGTCACACTTTTTTTCATGGTTTGGATGGTCCCAAATGTTTGGGTGACTTAGACTCCGGTGCGACCTATATATTAAAATTTTCACACTGACAGCCGCGAGAGGCTCTATGCTTGTGTGTCAGTATCTGCTGCTCCTGTTACTCCTGTATCACTGTCTCTTCACTCTGCTGCGCAAGTCTCCTGCAAAAAGAGCTGCTGTTCTGTCTGTATCATGTCAGTCGATCGCACCATTACTTCTGCATCAATTTAAACAACAGAGACAACAGAGAAGGGCAACAGAGAATTATTCCGGCCAGAACGGCCGGAATAATTCTAACTGGAACTGATGCTGAGTCTGACGACAGCTACACAGAAGAGGAAGTGGAACTCTGTTTACCTCTGGAGGTCATGGAGTTGCTCAGAAGTGACACAGAGGGTGAAGAATTCAATGGATGTAGTGATTTGGAGTGAGATGGAGAGTTTGGTAAACTTGTTCTGTTCTGTTGTTTATAGTTATCTGAAGAACTGTTCATATGTTACATTAACAGCCTGTTGTTCTCTGTTCTATTGTTATTACTATAACTTGTCTTTCAAGATGAAATGTCGGTTCCTTGTCTCTGATTTTATAAAATAAACTTCCCCCAAAAAGTGCAACTTATAGTCCTGTGTGACTTATGTGTTTTTTCTTCTTCATTATGCATTTTTTGGCTGGTGCGACTTATACTGCAGAGTGACTTATAGTCTATTTCCTTATACAGGGGGTATTTGACTTCTATACAGTATTAACTGCAAACCCATAATGCCTTTTATTGTTTTGAAAATACTAAACTTGCCGAAAACAATGTATCAACATGTTTTATAAGTTTTGTTTTTGGTGCTCTGAGTCTCCCCTCCCTTTGGTCCTCACGTTAAGTCACAAGGTTTGTGAAGTTGCTGTCTACAGTTTTGTATCCTGCTTTTGTATATTTAAGGAGAAATGTCATGAATAGGGCCCGGGAGAGCTCATTATATTACTGAAATGTGCATGGATGACATCTTAAACCTCTCCAGGCATATTTTGAAGAAGGAACAATGTTATCACATGGTCGAAAGCTTAATAATAATAATAAAAAATAAATAAATAAAAGCATAATATACCCTCTTTAATGTCATATTGTAAGGTTAAAACATACTTAAACATTCTGCTATATAACTTATTTAGACATATTGCTTTGAAATGTTTCACAGTTCATCAGTTAAATTTTTTATTTTTTATTTTTTTTGCTAAAGTGGCACTAAACACCAAAAGTCTACCCACGACCACATGGGAAACAGAGCTGCAAAACTGGGGAGTACCTGGAGGACTAAAGTGGAGAAAGAAAGGAGTTGTGGAGTTGTGTTTTGTTTCATTTACACATGTTTAACACACAGATCCTGCATATGTAGCCAAGTTCTTCTCACAAGAGTCAATTTTGGGTAATACAGGACATTTAAACACCCCATACACAGTTAAGTAGCAAAGAAAGTTGATTTCGTGTTTACTTCAACTTTACCAGGATATGCTTGGTATCCTTAAATGCTTAAACTCTCAGCCTATAATTTACAACCAAACACCGCCTAAACTTGCAGCTGCGCGCCCGTATTTCACTGTCACCAAAAAGCCATCACCATTATCATCATCTTCATCATTATCCAGTCCACCCAGGCCTAAAATGAAACAGCAGAGCCATACCTGCACCTCCACCGTAATTGAGTTGGCCGCTTGTTGTTTTATTTTCAGCTAAGTTGTTATGCGTAATCATAAAATCCAATGACCACACATAATGTTTTTTTCCTGACAGGGGGAAGCAGGGGCTGGATTTGAATACACTTTAGCATAGATTTGAGTCCTCCCCACCCTTTGCTCCCCATGCTAAGTCACTTCCCCTTCAGAGCGCCATCACAACAGAATTACCGTGCAACCCTTTAATGAAACTATCGCACATTGCATCAGGTTTGTGAAGTTGTACTATATTGTTTTATATCAATTTTGCATAATACCTCATCTTTAAAGGTTCACAGTGTAACTTTTTGGTTGGGGGTCCATCACCTTCTTGTTTCTATGGATATGAATGTTCCACAGTATGACATGAAACAGCTCTATCTTACATTTATTCAATTATAGGTGGTTTTATTGCTCAAAAATACCTAGAAAAACAGGCATTTTGACTGTGAGCGGGGTTGGCTCTTCACAGCTCTGACTTGTAACTCAGTTTGGTTTGGTCTCCATGAAGATAAAAAGGTTTACTGTATTATTCGTACTATAAGGCACGCTTTTTTTCATGGTTTTTGGGTGGTTCTGTGACTTATACTCTGGTGGGACTTATATATTAAAATTTTCACCCTGACAGCCGCGAGAGGCTCTCGTCTTCTGTGCCAGTATCTGATACGACTATTACTTTTGTACCACTGTCACTTCATTCTACTGCGCATGTCTCCTGCAGAAAGAGCCTTTGTCCTTCTGCAAGTAATGAAATACGCAGCCGAAAACGGTAATGGAGCAGCAGAAAGAAAGTTTGGAGTGAGCGAGAAACTTGTGACAACCAGGGGGATATGCTATGCAACTTTCCTAGAAGTCACTGGATGGATCGACAAAGCCTGGACTCCAGTGACAACCGAAACCATCCTGTCAGGATTCAGAAAGTTTGGAATAATTTTAACTGGAACTGATGCTGAGTCTGACGACAGCTATGCAGAAGAGGTAATGGCGCTCCTTTTACCTCCAGAGGTCACAAAGTTACTCAGAAGTGACACAAGAGGATGAAGAATTCAATGGATTTAGTGACTTGGAGTGAGATGGAGAGTTTGGTAAACTTGCTCTGTTCTGTTGTTTAGGCTATAGTTATCTGAAGAACTGTTCATATTTTATGTTAACATACCAGACCGATTCAACCTGTTGTTCTCTATTCTACTGTTATTACTATAATTTGCCTTTCACGATGAAATGCCAGTTCTTGGTCTCTGATTTTATAAACTAAATTTCCCCCAAAAAGTGCAACGTATAGATCCGGTGTGACTTTTTTTCTTCTTCATTATGCATTTTTGGGCTGGTGCGACTTATACTCCGGAGTGACTTCTACTCTGAAAAATACAGTAATACTCTACTGTGAAACATTCCAGACAAAGCAATAGCAATAGCATCTCCATGAAGAAAAGCATTTGACGAACCCTCCAGTAGAAAAGTTCCACAGTGCACCTTTAAATCACTGAAAACGTTCTTTTAAAATCCATACATATTCTTCTTTCCAAGTACAATGTCACCAGGTATTTTTGATGATCACATTTGCATGTCCAACCAAGCCTAAAACGAAACAGCAGAGCCATACCTGCGCCGCCACCGTAATTGAGTTGGCCGCTTGTTGTTATATTTTCAGCTAAGTTGTTATGCGTAATCATAAAATCCAATGACTACACATAATGGTGTTTTCCTGACAGGGGGAAACAGGGGCAGGATTTGAATATGCTTTAGCATAGATTTAGCGTCGTTGCCCGTGGCGATGTGACCGTTCGCCATCGTATTTTAACAGCTTTTTTATTAAATGCCCAGAATCAGTAGCTTGGGTAATATGCCAAGCGGGTGGAGAAACATATTGTCGCATGCTGATGTGGGGTGGTGCTTGGATTCGTAATGTAAGTACTGGGCAGGCTTACGTCGTTTATCATGGAGCTGTCATGCGTCATTAAGTAGATCCCTCACTTTCTGATTACCAAAGGGGCAAAGACATAAAATGCAAATGCAGGAAGAGAGCGCATTTGAAGACAAGAATAGCCTCTTTTCCCATCCAGTGTTACGGGTGAGCTAAATAGAAATATTATGTTAAAAGTGAAATGATTTTATGTTTATGAGTGTGTGGTTGAGTAAACTGACAGTGATGATTGACAAGTAAATGTTTATCCAGGAATAGTGTTTATGTCAGTTGAAGCTCGAGGATGGGGTAGGGCATCTGGTGTAAAGCAATAAACTTCAAAGAATGATGTGGATGATTCAGTGTAAGAACAGAGATTGAGAAACCACAAGGGGAAAAAAAGTGAAATGTACATTAAAGGTGCACTGTGTAACTTTATGGTTGAGGGGGGTTCGGTCAAGCGGTAACGGAGGGAAACAGGAGCAGATTTTTTACATTCAAATAGCTTCTTATTCAGAAACTAGAGGGACTATTGAAATAAGTAAAGTATCAGAATGTAGGAAAGAGTTACACTCCAACAGGGTAAAGTTAAACCTGTGATATTCTTTCAAGTTGTTGACAAAAAATTTTAAAAACTCATGTCGGTAACGGAGGGAATGAAATATGCAGCACTTTTTGGGCAATAAATACAAACAGTGATAACTAGCGGTTCTCACTTACATATCCTTAACAAACTGGTTTGAATATTTGCTTCATATAGTTTTCTACCATATGGTACAAGATTAGGTTGAAAAACCTCTAACTTTTTGAGTAATGAGATATTTTATTAAGAAAGGTCATGGTAACGGAGGGAAAATTGTGCAAGCAAGTAGAAGGTGCATGATTTTGCATAATTTGTCAGCTTTTTTCTTCTGAATACTTTAATATTACTTCAAAATGAAAGGTAACTATTTCTATATAATATGTCAGTCCTTCCAAGCAAATTTTTATCATTTTAAATGCATTTTTTTTTTTTTTTTTTGAAAAATCATGAACCTTCAACAACAGTTCAAAGATCGAATAACACAAGATATGATGAAATACATCCATTTATTTACATGATTTTCAGGTCTTTGAAATTTGGGAAATATTTTTTGTTCCATGTTTCATACATGGTCTGTTTAAAACATATGTAACTTTAGAACCAAAAATGGTACAGAAAAAAGGTAAACAGTTTCATAAACTAGAGTACATATGCTATTTGTTGAATACATTTTTATATAAGATGCATTAACTTGAATTTTTGGCCTTGCTGTTTACTTCTGCTTGACCGGGCCCAGGGTTATGACATTGGTCTGCTTGCAATGTTCCACAGTATGACTTTAAACATTTGTTATTAGGTTGTTTTTTCAGACAGTTTCGACTGCTCCCTGCGGTCTTCCTCAGAGTGGTCACATGATGTCGCTGTGACGTGTCCGATCAGCTGATTTAAAGAGGTTTTGGCACTGTCTTCCTACCGGTGGAGGCAGGATGACAGCACAATCTGCAGTTCGACTTCCTCAGGCCAGAATCCCATGTGTGTGAGAGTAAAAAAGCCCCCTCGTCTCGGTTTATCGTCCCGTGGGCATGTTTCCGTATTCCGATTGCCTCTTTAATCCAGCGGCGATGTTTGTTTTCCTCTGTCCCAGTGATGTTTGCTCCGCCCCAGTCCATAATGTGGTTCTCTCTTTTACAGTGGTCAGAAATGGCCGATTTGAGTTGTTCCTGTTCTGCTTTGTGTTTTGTTGCTCGTGTGCACGCCTTCACTTCACTTTCCTTCTTGCGTTCTGTCCTATGTCCCTTTTTGACATGTCCTTGCCCTTGGGACAACAGATGGAAATTAGCCTTAGGCTACAATCCGGTGTGTTTACATTCATGTTGTCATGTTTGTTCATTAACATGCTCTGTCCCAATCAAATAAATAAATAAATAAAAAAATATATATATATTTTTTTCGTGTACTGAACGCCCTCCCGGTTTCCCTGATGTGTGTTTTATTGCTAGTGAGCAGTGAGCAGTCAAAAAGATCAGGTACGAAAACAAATTCTTGGTCTGAAAAAAGAACCTGATAACATAAAAGACCAAATAAACCTCAATGGACTTTGACATTAAACAGCTCTACTTTACTTTATTTATTGAATTACAGGTGGTTTATTGCTCAAAAATACCTTGAAAAACAGGCATTCTGACTGTGAGTGTGGTTGCCTCTCCAAAGATCTGCCCTGTAACTAGGTCTGGTATGGTCTCCATGAAGATATAATGTTTTAATACCACACTGTGAAACATTCCTGACAAAGTAATAACATGGAGAAAAGTATTTGACGGGTCATCCACCAGAAAAGTTACATAATGCACCTTTAAAGTATTTTTTTCTAGTGGGGGTCAGCTATTTGTCTCCGTAGGGGCTTGAGGGAGCACTCGCCTCCTCTAGACATCCAAACTGGACTAAAAATATTCAACATGGGACTACAATAAAACAGTAAACCACTAAAGGGGTTACCTACATTTAAACTTCAAAACAGTGAAACAAACATGGAGCACTCACATCCATAAAAGTCTCTAAATTAAAACGTTAACATGTCCACCCACATTGAAGAACCTCCACCCTAAAATCTCCGGGGCCGCTCCTGATTTTACTGCTTTGCCAGGAAGGTTCCGCAGTATGGCATTAAACTTATCAATGTCCTTGGAGACGCAAGGGACACTACCAGGCCAAGTTACAAGTAAATTTTCAGTCTTTTCAATGCATTTTTGAGCAACACAAACACCTGTAATTGAATAAATAGTGCAGGATAGACCGAGTAAGTAAGTAAGTCACTCAGACTAATCCAGACCAAGTTAGAGGTCAGATCTGCGGAGAGGCAACCCCACTCACTGTCAGAGCCAGTTTTTCTAACTATTTTTGAGTTATAAAACCAATCATAATTTAATAAATGTAAGGTAGAGCTGTTTAATGTCCTACTGTGGAACCGTTCAAGCAAAGCACCCAAACAAGCAGGAGGCGAACCCGAACCAAAAAGTTTCATAATGCAGCTTTAAGTTAGAGATCTGAAAAACGCTTGAATTGGAAATAAACAAGGCTGTCTCTCCCAGATTTCAAACACTTAAAATTGGTTTAGTTTGGCAAACTGCGTTAAAAATACACTTTTACTAATGAACTTCAGATTTCATTAACAAAACTAAATTAAAATATATATAATTATCTTCTACCTCTTGATGCATTTAGCTCGTTGTGCGTTCATTATGTTTTCTATCAGATAATACGTATACTATATAGGCTGCCTGTTGCCAAAATGATTGTAATTCCCTTTATTGTGTGTCTGCTGCTAATTTATCCATTACCATGTATTGCATTGTGCTTTGCCCATTGCATCACAGGCTCTAATAATGTGTTTGGATAGTGATCTAAATGCATTAAGCCCAATTTGCTCTTCCTTTTAATTACCCAATAGCACGTTTCAATAATGCAGAATTGTTTCGTTATTTAGTCCATGGCACAGGAAGTGAGAGAAAGTAGGTTTTCACAGATTGAAAACTTTTCAATTAATTTAAATTAATGGATTAATTAATTAGTTTAGTATGTTGTTTTCATAACTTTTTAGCCAAAAAACAGACTCTAATAAAAGCATGTTTTTTTGAGGGTTCTTTTGTATTTACTGCTCTGAAAAACTTGCATCCTTACTGGGCGGGCTTGCATCTCCACAAACCTGACTCATCCTCCTTCTTGTTTCCATGAAAATGTTGTTCTTTTGGCTGTAACCTTCTAGCCAGGCTGGTGTCACCTAGTGCCTCCCCTCAATTTAATTTCTCTCCAGCGACTAGATCAGGAATCGGAATACACTAGACGGTTTGCAAGAACCCCAGACGTTGTAGACTGCGCACCGGCCAATCAGCGAAGAGCCATGACTTTAAACTCAAGCACCTGTCTGGGGCCCTTTTTGTGGTAAAGCACAACAGTAAACAAAGTAGTCGAGATGGATGTAGGGGAAAGACGTTATTACTCTTCTTCCTACAGGATTTGGCACATTACATACGTCACGAACAAATAGCAGCGACTGGTTAAATAAAAAAGTACCTGCCTACTGTTGAGCAAATGAATTCTAATGGTGCGAGGTCAGACAGTTTTTACAAAGTGAAACTGGCAGATGAATCAGCCTAATAACCTTACACAGTATGGCATAAAGCCTAACCTCAGTCTATCTCCATGGAAAATGTTCCGAAATGAAGGTGACGTGCCATGTTATAATGTTGTGCTTTGTTTCATTCACACATATTTGCGTAACACTTTATCATTAGTCTATCTACATCTCCAAAGCTCAAAATGCTCTGTTCCACATTGTGATGTCATGAAGCTATAGTTTTACAAGTTAACATCTACATTTTATCTTTAGTTCAGTTTAGAGATTGGCAATTCCAGGGCGCTGAAATGATCCAAATGATTCTAGTGACGGTGTATGGAGTTTAAAAACACAGTGGAGCACTTCTTGTATTACCACATGACATTATAAGGTGATTTCCATTTAAGAGAATAACACAACCTTAATATGCAAATATATTAGAAGTTCCTTTGCTTAAAAGCCTGGTTTTATAATAACAACAGCTTATAAACATTGGGAACTACATATCCCATGATTCATTTCAGTGTAGACAACATGAAGAAATATTTGTTTTACTTGAATTCTTGGGATTATGACGGAAATAATTCACACCAAAATCATGTCTATCATGTCTATAAAAGCAAAAAAAGTGTCTCATCTACATTTATATTAGCCTCTTCAAAACATTGCAATAAATATCGAACTGTGAGATGCATATCGTGACAATATTGTACCGAGAGATTTGGATTAGATCTGCTTTTTAAACATGAGTGAATGAAACAAAACCCAACTCCAGATACGTCTGTGATGAGGAAACAACATTATAACATAGGTCGGAAAATAGTGTAATATGGAAGCTTTAAACAAAAGAGACATCAGCACATCTCAGAAAACAAAACCACAAATATTTACTCAAAATCTACACTAGAACTTGAAATCAAAAGAAAGAAAAGACAATAATGCATCACTCGCATTAGTCATTTCCATAAACCGACACAGTAACACTGAACACGCCCATTGCGATAAACAAAGCATCCGGCTTCTGGCGAAAACAAATGATGTCAGGCCCAAACCAAACGCCTGTGCTCAGACTGGGGCGTTTTCATTACACCAACAGGATATCCATCGCGTTCACTGGTTATTCAATACAATATGCATATAGAGAGGTGCTGCATAATGAATGATGCACTTAAAATGAGAATGGGGGGACATGTATTGATTCAGCTCTTTACATCTGTCATAAGAGCCATAGATTATCACATGATCGCGGCAGATTGGCTTTCCCTTTGCCGCTCCACTGGTGACACACTATAGCAGCGGAGGGGCCGGCCAGCAAGGCATTCTGGATAAAATTCGTGATTCATTGATAAGTGATCTGTTCTGTTTATTGTGTGCTGTGGAGATGACCTTGAGCGTGAAAAAAAACGAGCACGGGGAAACCAAGGGGTAATTTACAGAAACGATAAACTAGAAAGGAGCAAGCAGTAATAGCTGTAGTGTAGAAGATGTGATAAATTCAAGCGGGAGCTAATACAAAAGATCTGGACTATAATCTGCATAAATTACTTTCACGTATTGCAGGGCCTGTATTGCTCTATTTTCTGATCTTTATTATAATGTCGTTTCCCCATCGCAAACATACCTGGAGATGTGCTTTGTTTCTTATATTTTACACACAAACCCTGCATATTTAGTCTGAGTTCTTCTCTAAAATAGAAAACACGTGTACGATGTCATGTGGTAAAACAGAACGTGTTCCACTGTGTTTTTAAACTCCATACAGTTTAATTACAATTAGGGCTGGGTATCATTAAGAAGTTGCCGATACAATACATATCTCGATACATAGGCCACGATACTATGCATATCTCGATACAGTCAGCTTTTGATTCGATACGATATGTTTAAAATCGATTTGATACGGTTCAAAAAATAAAGGCTAAATCATGGCTGTGATACTAAAAGTCTTTGTTAAACCACTTCTTGCGCAAAGTTAATCTGAAACACACACATTTTAATCATCAATTTCATAAAAGAGTTTCCTTGCTCTGAACAAGCAACAAAACTGTAGCACTGTAACAAAATAACTTACTAAAATATATCAAAAAATACTCGAAATATGCAATATATTGATACAGCAGCCCACGATATTGATACTGTCTCACATTAAATGATACGATATATCAGTATTTCAATATTTTTTCACACCCCTAATTACAATCATTTGACAAAAAATAAAAGGAAGCTGTTAAAAAAACTACAACTTCATGACATCACAAGGTAGAACAGAGCATTTTGAGTTTTGGAGATGTAGACAGACTAATAATAAAGGATAACTCAAGTGTAAATGAAACAAGACACAACTCCAGGTCTGTTTTTGAGGACGTAACAGCATTATAACATGGCTTAAAGCTCACAAGAGTCAAGTTTGTGTAATACAAGAACTTTAACTACATCCATAAATATTGTCATTGGTCTTACTCTAGGCCAGACATGTCAAACTCAGGTCCGGTGGCCAAATTTGACCCGCGAGATCATATTAAATATGTATTAGAGCTGGCCCGCAGGCTACAGATGAGCTATAAAGACACTATCTATTTAAAATTTTGTTATTATTATTATTATGCTTGTTCTGGATTCAATGTTTAAGCAAAACTATTATTAAACATTTATTTCAATAGAAAAGGTTTAACATTACATATCTCGAAAGAAAAGAAAGCATGCAGATGTTGTTGAAAATTTTCAATAAATATTTAGTTTGGCCCATGACTTAGTCCCAGTGTTTAATTTTGGCCCTCTGTGAATTAGAGTTTCACACCTAGGCCTTCTGATTCCTAACAAATAAATGGAAATACATCACTTTAAATAAATCTCAAGCTCACAACATGGCAGTTCTTATAGCCACACATGAGTGAAAGTCTGAAAAGGCACAATCTTGTATTTCTTATCAAGTCATACTTAGTGATACAGTAAGGAGCTTGCTTAAAGGGTCAAAGGTCCTCCTGGTATTATGTTGAGCTGGTGAAGGTTTGTGGGGAAAAGCAGCTCTCAGCATCTTTCCTTAGCCCCCATGTGAGGTTTGATCCTGGGTGAGTGGGTCCAAACAGATGATGGATGATACGCTGCTCAAAAGCTTCACATGTCAGCTCACGACATGGGACCACTGAACCAAGAAGAAAAATGCACATATTTACGGTACATTTGAACAAGGTATAGGATAGTGTAGCCTGTATGTCTCACAGAGAACATTATTATACAGTAACCAAGATCAATATTGCTATAACATGACTAATAAAAGTGTGTGGGGAAGTGAGATGATTCAAACTCTACAGTGCAAATATATTATATAGGTCCTAACCTTATATATGCAGGAGTCATATAGGGTCAGTCAACTTCACTAGAATGAAATATGGCAATGCAAAACTACTGTAGAAGGACTATCAAATGTCACATGAAAAAAAAGTACACGCATAAAGCATTTTTTTTAGATTCCTGATGTGTTATAAAATTGTTCTCTCGCCAAAAACTTGCCTGAAGAGGTTATATACTGTATGTAATCCTTGCATGCTTCAATAATATAATGATCTCTCCCAAACCTGTAAGATTCTGTCCAGTGCCCACAAGCGTACATCATCCATGCTCCCACATGACAATTCTCCATAAATATACTAAAGCATAATAAAAACAATGCTATACAACTTCACAAACTTCATACGATGTGCAGTAGTTTCATAGTAGGATACACTAGGATACAGTAGGGGCGTAATGATATTGGCGATATCATGCCATCGTTGAAGTAAAATTGCCACGATATAATTGTGGTCCTGTCACGGTATTAAACTGTGTGTCTTGAGACAAAAATAAGAATTTTTAGTCTGCTCCTGTGCACAGTAAACTACATGGATCATAATTCTTTGCGGCCGCGTCATCATCCCGTTGTGGACACACCAGCGGCTTTTAAGTCTGAGGTCTAGAAGCATTTTGGGTTTGTTGTGACACGAAACAAGACAGGAGAAAAGGTGATGGACAAACAAACAGTGTGCAGACACTGCCAATCCACCGTGCAGTACACCTCAGTACATATTAGCAAGATGAGAAGTCATGTGATAAGACCACATGCTGAAAATTTTCAAGAATGTGTTCAGAAAATCAAGTCAGGACAAAAAAACTATACATTTAGCATTTACAACAGCATTTATCTCAATAAATATCGTACTGTGAGGTTCATACCGTGACGATATCGTATCGTGAGAGTTGGATATCGTTACACCCCTATCTGACAATAATGTGATGGTGCTCTGAAGGGGGAGTGACAGCTTGGAGCGCATCAAAAATGAAAACAATAAAAGGTAACACGGTGATCTAAATGTGTTAGAAATAAATATCCCATAGAAATGTAATACTCACTCTTTAAGAAGGACTCAGAAACTTAAATTAATTTCATTCATTTGACTGGTGCATCCTCTACTTAAAGGTGCACTGCGTAACTTTTTTGCTTGAGGATACAACACCTGCTGGTCTCCAAGAGGACTGCTTTGCCTGAAATGTCTCACAATATGACTGTCTGTTTCCATGGAAACAAGGGTCAAGTTACCAGTCAAATCTGTGGAAATGCTGCTCACAGTAAGAATTCATGTTTTCATATACAGCACCTGTAACAGACAATATTCTACATTCTTTCTGGAACAATTCTAAGCATTTGCATCAGTTAAAAAGTTTTTTGCTATCCTAACAGTTTTTGGTTAACTTTACCTAATCAGACAGTTCACTACACACTGGGAAATTGACAATTTGTTAAGGCAGCCCCAGACGCCGAAGGCTAAAAAGTAAAAAGAAGGATTCCCCAATTAAAATTAAATAGGACAAGTTCAAGAAAAACATGTATTTGCTGAACTAAATCAATGCTACTTTAATGTGTCAATTAATTCACTGTAGGAGAGCAGTTAGTATGAAGAAAACAACTCATTAAACTTGAAGGTATCTCTAAGCTTTGTCTCACATTTCTAAGAACTTCTGAGTCACTGAGGCGCTATGCCAAAGCAAATTAACAATTACTGTTACATTTTTCTTGTTTTGAACCAACAACACCACCTGTCTATGACAACAGGAAAATAGAAGAAGCAAACACAGGTCTGTAGGACTGATACGACTGAGTAAATTTAGTAAATAATTAATTAAAATAAATATTGAATGGATGCCTATATTTCCATTCCTTGAATGGAAATATAGGCAACAGTTTTTGACAGGGCATCACCCCTGGTTCTTCTCATATACAGAGCTCAATAAATAAACTATAGTGCATAATTTGTATAAGTTTCATACGGTGACCAACAACAATCATTTGCTCCACTGCATGAACATGGATTGTTGCCTAGTATCAACTAGCATCTGATTTTCAATACTTCTGACAACCTAACTACTGTATTTTTCAGACTATAAGTCGCTCCGGAGTATAAGTCGCACCAGCCAAAAAATGTGTAATGAAGAAGATGAAAAACATATCAGTCACACCGGACTATAAGTTGCACTTTTTGGGGGAAATTTATTTTATAATATCAGAGACCAGGAACTGACATTTCATCTTGAAAGGCAAGTTATGCCAAACCAACCCTTCATCTCACTCCAAATCACTAAATCCATGGAATTCTTCATCCTCGGTGTCACTTCTGAGCAACTCTGCGACCTCCGGAGGTAAACGGAGCGTCCCTTTCTCTTCTGTGTAGCTGTCGTCAGACTCAGCATCAGTTCCAGTTAGAATTATTCTAGTCTAATCCCGACAGGATGGTTTCAGTTGCCACTGAAGCCCAGGCTTTGTCGATCCATCCAATGACTACCAGGAAAGTTGCATGGCTCGATTACCGTTTTCGGCTGAATATTTCACTACTGCAGCGAGACAAAGGCTCTTTTTGCAGGAGACATACGTAGTGGTACAGGAGTAATAGTAGTAGCAGATCCTGACACACAAGCCTAGAGTACCCTCTTGTGGCTGTCAGTGTGAAAGTTTTAATATATAAGTCACACTAGAGTATAAGTCGCAGGACCACCCAAACCATGAAAAAAGTGTGACTTGAAGTCCAAAAAATACGGTATATTATGAATTATTACCACTGTATTTTTTTCTAGTTCTTAGTTAATCACATTAATGTCCAAATCATCCTACAAAAAACATTTATAAGGATGTAATTGTCAAGCACATTTTATTTTCAAATAGTGTTGAATTTCACTTCCTTCTTCCTGGTAAGTACTTGCATAGCCACAGTGGTAGGTGCTCTGATGACTGTGCTTTGATTAAATACTGCGACTGCTTTGGCTGTGCTTGTTGTATCAGATGATTAAGAGAGCAGCTGGGGACACCTTGAGTGGCACGCACCGTTCACATCTCCACCAGGTCTGAACGATAAAAAAGTACAATTTCCTTTAAGCTCCCACAGCCCTGATACAGACTCACCCTGAGTCAACCTGACTTTTCTTATCCGCAACTTTGTCATTCACTGTGAGTCTAACAATGTTTGTTTTAGATATTGGACAAAATGACAAAAAATGTTACATTTAAACAACATAAAGTTTTTTGGCTTTTTGAAATATTTCTGTACACCTCTGCTCTTACAAAGTGCGCTTTATGATGGGTTAATTGTAAGATCTATGGAGAAGCAAGTCTGCACATGCAAAAATTCATGTTTAAGGTATTCTCGAGCTATAAAACAACAAATGCAAGGGAAATAGGTTTAATGCCCTATTATGGAACATTCCAGGCCAAGAAATAACATCTTCATGGAGACAAACAAGTAGTGAACCCTCCACCTTAGAAGTGACATAGTGCACCTTTAAGGTTTCATACAAAATAATGTGTATGGACAATGTTTTGTTTAAATATGTCGGCCTATGCCTTGTAAGTGGTATTTATTTCCAAGAATACTTGGTGTTGGCCCTTTGAACTGTGTGAAGTGGATGCGGTAGCAAAAATATACTAGCCTATATATATTTTTTTTTATATAGTTTACCAACTATTTGTCCTGTGTATTTAATCATAAGCAAGAATGTTTCAACAGAGGACTTATTTTACATTATAGAAGCAGAACAACATTACAGAAATCCTGACTAACAATGGTAAGACTATTTTTGGTCTATTCTTTCTACTTTCACTTATTTAAATTTCCACTTTCTATAGCTCTGTAGGCAGTCTGACTTAAAGAACAAATATTATGCATTTCTTGTATTGTTATTGGTCTTTAAACATGGTCGGGAGCAGTGGCCCCCAACATTTTTTGCGCTATGGACCGGTTTTATATCCGACAATATTTTTTGGACAATTAGGGACAATATTTTCTGTTAAATCCTGTTTTAGACCTGTTTTAGTCCTAGTTTTAGTTCTGGGTTAGAGACATGGCCCACACAGCGTACGGGAGGAGGCATGATCCACGCAGAGTCCGAGAGAAGACACGGTCCACACGGAGTATGTGAGGAGGCACGGTCCATGCAGCATATTGGAGGGGGAGGTTCGAACTTTCACAGCCCGGTACCAAACAACCCACGGCCTGGCGGTTGGGGACTTCTGGTTTTGGATACTTTTGCTTTTGAATTCCATGATTTAGAACTTAAAATAATACCTAATCAAACATACAAACATCATTTCACAGCATCAGTGCTCTCTACACTCACAATGACAGCCTTAGGAAATTGTTTTGTGATTCTCAAATACAAAGGACCACTTACAGATCTGATTACGGAAATGAATGATGCATGAATGATGATGAATACAGCTACAGGTAAGTTCTAATAACAACAACAACAATACACACTGGTAGGAGCATGAACCGCGAACCTTTGGATCAGTGGACATTTTCAACTGAGTTCTAGCCACACACATATTATGGTGCTATTAAAACCATAAACAAAAAATATCTAGATGTAACTACAAAATCTGACTGGAATTACAAAATTTACAAACTTGCATTATTTTTTAAGTTACACTGTGTAACTTTTTGGTTGGGGGTCTGTAACGTGCTTGTTTCTATGGATATATCATTGTTCTGCCTGGAATGCTCAACAGTATGACTAAAATAAATAATGATTAAACAGTTTCGCCACAGATCTGACCTGTAATTTGGTCTTGTTTGGTCTCCATGATGATAGAAAGATTTAATACCACACTGTGAAACATTCCAGACAAAGCAATAACATCTCCATGGAGACAAACATGTGGCAAACCCTCCACCAGAAAAGACTCACAATGCACTTTTAAGTACTTGTTTCCAGGCAATGTTTGTTTTCGCAGTAGTAAAGCGATTTCGAGAGATTTTATACATAAACAATATCGTAAATGTATCAGCTGAAGCCGAGCATTGCGCGCCTCTTCCGCCTGCTCAAACTAAAAGCACAAAACCCAGATAAGTCTTTACACCGGTGTTCACAAACTTGCACTGTCAGCAATCCAATAGATATGTCTTTGATAATGCTAACCCGGACCGAGCGAGGGCCCGTACCACCCAGACTCCAGGCTGTAGCTCTGTAGTTTCCAGCCCTCAGCACAGGAGCTCCAGGACTTTGTGGTTTATCTACTCTTAAGCCGGGCCTCTTCCAACACAGATGCAGTGGGGGGATAAGAAGAGCCCTGTAAGCCCCCAATGGATAAGAAAGAGTGGCTGTGTATCTGAGAGAAGGGACCACACCGGAAATTGTAGTTGGTTATCGTTCAAACCTGATGAAGAGGTGGATGGAACTTGCTACTGAAGATGCCACTTTTGTTATTATAATCTATAGAAATTTGCTTTTGTTGATGATTTAAAATGTCCTATATAAGACAAAATAGACTCTTGGGAGCTTTTAGTCATGTTGGAATGTTGTTAACGCCTCAAAAACATACCTAGTTGTGTTTTGTTTCCTTCACACATGTTTGAGTAATGCTTTATTATTAGTTTGTCTACATCTTCAAAGCTCAAAATGCTCTGTTCCACCTTGCGATGTCATGTAGTGGTAGTTTTTGGTCAGTAGACAGTAGACTGAAATCTTCCAAATAATTCTAGTGAAGGTGATTTTAAAAACGCAGTGGAGAACGAAAGGCCTGTGAGAACACGAGAACGCTTGCGGGTAAAAATGACAAAATATTTTATTGTAAGTGCTTTTCTTTTAGACAGTGACGGTGTTTTTGGGCCTTAAAAACGCAAAAATCTGAAACCACCCTTCAGAGTGGAAAAGTTGAATACGCTCCGCCGTACGTTTCCGTCTACACTGCCCAAGATGCAAAACTCTGGTCAGATCTGCTCATGTCGTGTACGTGTTTACGTCACATACATCCAGTACACAGAAACATGGCTTGCATCCCCAATCGAATTCCACACACTTTTGCGTCACCGTATGCACACACAAAATGCTCTTCTAAACGCGAACTAAAAAGTGAAGATGCAACGCCACTTTTGCGTCTTCTGTTCAGACCGTCATCATATAAATGTAGCCTGAATATACAGGATTTGGGTGTCAAACATGTGTGAATGAGACAAAACACAACTCCAGTTATGTTTTGATGAGGAAACAACATTATAATATACATTTAAGTGTCTTTTAGTTAAGGGGGGTTTCAAGATTGAAGTGTGACTTTTTGGGGCAAACAAATTCTATGTGTCACTCTCTAGTAAAAAAAATAAAAAATCGAGTGCGTGCTGCCTCTAGTCACAATGCCCCTTATACCACCAGAACCCGTCTCTCCTCCTACCCTTTTGTCCTCAGGCACATCCCAATTCTCTTTCCTCGCCTCCTTCTCCTTGATTCCTCTCCTCCATAAAACCTATTCACACTTACCAGAAGATGTTTGGAAACATGTGAATGTGGATGATGATGATGGTGATGTTTTTAATAAAAAATGGGAGAGGGAACAGGGGGGGAAAAAAAGGAAAAGAGAAAAGGAATTTCAGTTGTGAATTGGCCGCAGTGTGTCAATGTAGGGTGACCTAGCAGTGTGTTTTTGTTGCACTACCATATTACTTTTGTTTAATTTTGTCAGATTTGTGTTAGTGTTTTTGGTCGGGGGGAAATGGGGTCTTTTTTGTTCTTGTGGGTGTCGTTTTATGTTTTTGTCTTTTGTTTTATGCTGTTTATTGTAATTGTTAAATGTCGATCGATGTATTTTTTTTAATGTTATATTCTGCTGTCCTTAAAAAAAAACAAAAAACATGTTAATGACGACTTCTGGTGTAGTTTCCGACACTGGGCATGTGACAAAACCATGGATTTAGCAGCAGCGGCTTCACAACCTGCCAAAGCTTTCTATGGGGGACGTGACTCTAATTGCACCTTCGATGTCACTCACAGACAGCTGGTTTATCTGCCAAACACACACAATCTATGGCCAAACATAAGGGAATGCTACAATTACATCTTTTTTTTTTTTAAGATAGACAAATTATAATACAAAAATACATTTTTAAAAGGAAAAAATAAAAATTACAATGACATCTAGATAATGAAAACCAGGCAATTTCCCCCCCAGATTTTTTCAGAGTTGCTATTGCCAACAGACCTAAAGGAAGTTGTCATCCACATGTTTCCGAACATCTTCCGGTTTTGTGACGTAAGTGTGAATAGAGCTCATTCAGCTGCAGGAAATGGGTGAGGAAGTCCCACCCACAAAGGAGGGGCAGAGAGGAGAGATGATATAAACTCTTCACTGAGACCAATAAAGTTTGATTCTTTTCTCTGAGGTCTGCGTCCTGAACCCTCCCTCATGTTTACTCCTTCATTCGGTAATTTTCTCTGGAACACCACTTACTTACTTACAATATGACACATTTGATTGACAGCTGAAAAATGGAGGATAGAGGAGAGGAATCAAGGAAAGGAAGCGAGGAAAGAGAAATGAGACTCAGCCCTCCAAGCACTTCCCAAGTTCCCGGCAGAATCTGTATAATTGTAATTGGTCTAACAGGAATCCACACTTTAAACTCCGCCCCTGCAGCCAAGCGTTTGCGATCTGAACCACCTGGCTGTAATCAAGGCAGTCTTGTGTGATGTCACCAACTACTTGAAATTGCAGAAGCCACTGTAGGCAGCACACACACACACACTTAGATTTAGATTTGTTGTATTTAAATTGCTTTAAAGTTTCCAAAATATGGCTAAAAGTAGTAGTACTAGTAGCTATTAAAACACCACATTCAGTTTAGTTTAGTAGTGAAAAAGTGGATTTATTTTCAAATTCATCTACTAAATCATCAGAGCAGGATTTTACTAGCTTTGCACTCCAGAATACCTTCAGAAAAAAATTAATTACAAAATCTTACTACTGGAATTTGTTAAATATTTGCAGTATTCTAAGTTCATTCCCAGGTAATGATTGTTTTTGCAGTACAAGAAAGATTTCATGCATCTTTTTACAGAAATAACAATACTTTTACTTCACTGTAGAATATAATCTAAGTACACCGGCCCCACTGCATGTAATCAGATATCTGCTCTTTCAGCACCACTTTCATTGTCTCCTGTTAATGTAACAACAGCTTCGGATGGACCCGTTCTAGGGGTGTATGGGCATTTATTACCCAATCAATACTCACCTTAATCTAATTTAGTGGGAAGTAGTTCAGTCCATTCAGGCCAGGCCCCTCCCTCTTTCTCTGTGAGTCCAGTTCTTAAAGGGGCTCTCTCTCATTCTCTCTCATTTCTATGGCAGGTCTTTTCATCCTCAGCCCTGCTCTCGCTGTTCTCACGCTTTGCTCTGAAAAACAGGGTCGGTGGTGAGACTTCTCCCTTTCTTTGGGCTCCTCCTTTTGGGGAAGTAGGGCTCGCTGAGGGACAAGAGGAGGCACAGATCCAGACACCATCCTCAAAAGGACCCAGGACCTGCATGGCTCTATCTGAACTCCCATCTGGGCTAATTGTTGTGATGTTCCAAGGCCGATGAACACTTCAGAATGTTAAATGTGGTGTGCAGTAATGGTTTGAAACTGAGCAGTGCAGAAAAGAAAAACAGATACTAGTCTGAAATGCAAAGATTTTGAAATGTTGGTAAATACTCATTCTAAATATGCTGCTAGTAGGGATGGGCATGATTAGTCGACTAATGGATAACTGATCGTTAAGAATTTGGTCAATCACATTCATTTTTAATCGACAAACCGAATGTAGGTTGCTTTAGATAGTGTAACGTAAGGAGACGAGGCTGCATCTGACAGCGCTAATACTGGAGTTGTGTCCTCACAGTCCCACGTTTCATCTCTGGCACCTCCTTGGAGATCACTGAACCACTCAGTGAGTGTGTTTACAGCACATCAGTGTCCTGGGTATCATCAGGTTTTTTGAGTATCCAGATTTCATCATGGTGCAAGTATACACAGTATTCCGGTTACTGCAACATAAAGCTGAGTGCACATGCAAAAAGACAAACACTTTTCAGTCTTTTCATCACAACAGGAGCCAACATAAATAAAGTGAGTGAAATGACTGTTAAATAAAGAGCTGTGCTAAACCTGCCCACGTATGATCTTTGAAAACATGAACCATCTCCAATGCGACACACACACAGAACAGACTCACCATCATCATCATCAACATCCCTCTGTCACAGAGAGAACACTCATATTCCACTGAGTCGTGTCCTTTAGTCCAACAGAAGCTGAACCACATTAGGGCACAAGGAAAGAGCTGTTTTTTTCAGCGCTTATAGTTTATACAAATTAGCCATGTGGTTTTAAGTTTTGTTTCTGTAAGACGTAAACAAATGGCAAAGCTGCATTAAACACATTATAATCTCAAACGGGCTCATGTGGCTCTACAGTGGTTATAGTTTATATGTTGAGTTTATTTATGCAGATTAGTAATAGTAACAATAATTATGATCATTTTAATATAAAAACAATCATTAATTCTCCCGATGATCGATTAAGTTAAGTAAATTTTATCGAATGCCCATCCTTAGTTACTATATGTATTCCATATATGTTGGTGGTACTAACAATGCTCTGATGTTAGAACTCTGTCAAAATATATCTGGCATTATTTGTTTCATTTACATACAGTTGAGTGATTGTGTATTTAGGCTTTCATCTTCTAGAGAAAGAACTAGGGTTGTCAAAAGTATCAGAAATCTTATACTAATTTATACTAAAACTAGTATCGAAACTAGATACTCATTTGAGCAGGTATCAATACTAAAAAAGTCACATTGCTGGACAGAAATGACCCTTTCCTGGATAGGTTTAGAATGATGATATCTATGCCCTGATGAAGGCACAGTACGACTCAAATCTGTTGCCATTTTTAAAGAAACAAAGCATGATTTAATAAAGGCTTTTTAACTCCTTCTAAATCCCACATGTGCTTCTGTTTTGCTTTAAACATTGCCTGATCGAGTTTGAAATGTTTGTGTCATGACTAGACTAGATGGAACTTATTTATTTTTATTGATTTACTCTGTTTTGCCCCTTAGTGAGACTGGAGACTTGTTTTTGATGCAGGTATGTTGAATGCACACCAACCAGATCTGAATTCTGTGCTTTTTCAGTTTGCCCCAGGGCAGCTGTGGCTTCAGGAGGATCTTACCTCCATCAAGACAGGAGTGAATGAATTATGCATGACTTCAGGCATCTGGTAAAGCAATGGAAAATCAGAATGGAAAATAATGTTAGGTCATTTATCATTCCAAATATTTACTTGTAAAGGGGTATTTTCTTCTATGCGGTACTAACTACTAACACATAATATATTTAGAATACATTTAAATACAGTTTTGTGGTGTTTATTCACAGATTTTAGTGTTCTTAATAATTTGTGCATGTTTGAGTGATATTGCGATCTCTCACTAACCAGGAGATTCTCTGCAGCACTCCCCATGCTCCCATCACACAGCCCCTCTATGCTCAGCCCTCCTCTGGCAAAGCAGAACAGCGAGTGTCACAAACAAAACATGAACTAATTCAGCATTTGAATACTTTATTAATGCCTCAGATATGAGGTAGAGCAGATAATAAAGACTATCGCACATGAGGTCCATCACAAACAAATTTTCTTCAATGATGTTTTTATAATAAAACTTAGAGGATGCAGAGAGACTTTTTGGGGGGATTTTACATGGGATGGGTCAATGGAGCATCTACAGTAATAATATATATACTGATATGACTTGGAGAAGAGGAGGGGCCATTGAGACTATTGGTACAAAGGAATTCATTTACTGTGAATACAATGTCTAGGTTTATCTTCAGATCCTGAGCTGAGTCTAGCTCTATCTCCAGTTCAAGCCTCAACTCGTTTCATGACAGAAATAAGAATCTGACCAGAGCTAACTCAGGCCTGAAGTTTAAGCTGCTCTTTGTGCAGTCGTGGTGATTCTGAGAAGGACAGATGAATGGAGCAACGACATCAAGGAAAATGGGCTCCAAGTGTGACTATTTTAACAATCTGATTAAACAAGAGAGGAGCCACTGCACGGCCTCTCAGAGTTTGATTTGAAACATTGAACTTTTCCGGTCATTCTCATCTGAGGAGTGAGAGGAAAGACATGACTCCCCCTCCTCTCCTGGTCGCTCCACGTGTAGAGGGGAGGTGGGCTGCAGAGTGCCGAACCTGGTTAATGCTCCTGGAGAATGAAGTTGCCTGACCCCTCCCCGATGCGAGGTAGTACATGCGGAGCTTAAGTTCTGCGGTGTGTAAAAGTAAAGCTGTAACGGAATACTTCACATGTACCCTAACAAGAAATGATCAAATCCGAGCCGATGTGTTTGCAGTTTGACAGGGAGTGTCCTTCAAAAATGCATAAATATAAATATATATTATATTTTTTTATTATATATATATATATATATATATATATATATATATATATATATATACAAAAAAAAAGTCTAATCAACCAAAGATTTTGCAACCTTCCCCCGTTGAAGACCTCTGATTTATGTTAGTTACCCATTGGAATCCTCACTGACCATGGTATAATTCTTAGTGCTGTCAAGCGATTAAAAAAATTGTGAGATGAATTTATTATGATCTATAATTAATTAATCTAATTAATCTCTTTTTTTAATCTGACCTAAAAATTGCTGAGAAAAGCTTAAACAGGTATTTTCATTTGAATTCATTATTACATTATTTTCATACTGTCATTAACGTTTTTATATAAGTATCGTCATTATTATTACTATTACTAATCTGCATGAATAAACTCAACTTTACAACATATAAACTATCACCACTCTAGAGACACATCAGCCCGTTTGAGATTATAATGTGTTTAATGCAGCTTTGCTCAAGTCTCACAGAAACAAAATTTAAAACAGCATGGCTCATTTGCATAAACTAAGCAGAGAAAAAAAAAAAAAAACGTTCTTGTGCGCTGATGCGGTTCAGCTTCTGTTGGACTGAAGGACACGGCTCAGTGGAATATAGATGTTCTCTCTGTGGCAGAGGATGTTGACGGTGAAGGTGAGTCTGTTCTGTGTCTGTCTCACGATGTTTTCAGAGTTCATACATGTGCGTGCAGGTTTATCGCAGATGGGGGCGGGAACGGGAATGAAAATGACAATTCTTTGCAGGAGCGAGCGGAGCAGACTGCACAGTGTGGTACTGTGTCCTAACAACACATAAAAACAGATTTTATAATAAGGCAACTCGCATACAGAAACAGTAAAGTTTGAGATTAAAAATAAGATTAACACGATTAAAAAACATAATGCGCTAATTATGTCTAAAGTTATAAAACACTTAACTGTTCTTTTCTTTAGACTTATCTTTTAACTCTACTTTTGTGGCTCAATCAAAACATGCGCATTGTCCAATTTCTTTTATAAGGATACATAAATAAGTCCATGCTGACATTTCAATGCGTGCCTTCAGCTACATTCGAAAATTCTCTGACAGACAAATCTCACCCAATCACTGCTCTATAAAAATGGACTTAAAATTGGTGTCTTTATCTTTCGTAGTGAAGTCCGCAGCAGTATAGAAGGACGTGCCTGGACTCAGACATGATGTTTTTCCAACACTTAACTACGCACCACATTACACGGCCATATTGTGACAGCCTCTGCATAAGTCTCGTCTCTTTTCAACAAACGCATCCCCCTGGCGTCCGCTCTAACTATGTTTATTTCCACCTCCTCTGACTTTCTAATTTGACACATTTTCAGACGTGGCATTTTTCTCTCTCTCTCTCTCCACCAGACGATTTGAGGGCACCGCTTGGACCCCACGCTGAGCCCGCCGCCAATTGAAACTTGTAATTCCTATGCAAATCTCCCATTAGACATAAAACCATTAGGGCGCTTGGTGGGTGCATTCAAACATCAAACAGCGATATCTCTGCTAATCGTGTTGACTTGGCTGACTTGTTGACAGTGGCGATGCATCTTGGGAAAATGGCGGGCGATTAGCATGTAACTCTAGATTTCAACAGCCCCGCGCCCGATTTTTCCCATGCATTTGAGCGAAATGAGTCAATACAGATGCAGATGTAATATAATTCGGGGTCTAATTATAAAGCATTTTGTTGTCTGATAATCAGGAAGTGCGTGTTAGCATGGTAGTTGTTATTAGCTATGATCTTGGAAAGTGGAAAGCGATTCTAAACTTGTTTGTTGTGAATAATGTTCGGAATGCATAAGTTACATGAGGAATAAGTTTGGATTCACTGCAAAATATTAAAATGAAACTATGAAACTTTCTCACAGTGGAAAAACAACAGAATGAAATGGAAATAGAAAGTTAAAACCATACTACGGAATATTCCCCATTGAGGTAGGTAAGTTTTATGCCATAGTTGCCATGTTTGCACGAGAGCTTTAATTACAAATAAAAATAATTTCATTCTGAATAAAAATGAATACTGCTTTAAAAAGGCCATGTAAACACGTAATTCCTAAAGAAAATGATTATATGGAATTAAACTTAAATAAACCTCCTCAAAGTTTTATTCTGATTTTAGAGCCGAATTAATTTATTCCTCGAAACGTTAATTCTTCTTATAAATAATTCCGGTTGTTCAGCACATGCGACCTGGACAATCCGGTTCCACAGTCCTCGCTTCAGACTTTCATCCACGTCTCTTTGGATTTGTGAGTGGGATGCGGGAGTGGGCTGAGGTAGAGCAGCTGTTGACTCAGGGCCTGTTTACAGGAGAACGCTTGCGAGTAAAAACGACAAAATATTTTATCGAAAGCGCCTTTTGTTTAGTCGGTGATGGCGTTTTTGGGTCTTAAAAACTCAAAAACCTGAAACCACCCTCCAGAGTGGAAAAGTTGAATACGTTCCACCGTAGTGTTTCCATCTACACTTCCCAAGACGCAAAACTCTGATCAGATCTGCTCATGTTGCATCCACGTTTACGTCACATACATACAGTACACAGAAACATGGCATGCATACCCAACTGAATTCCACACACTTCAGCACACATATTTCCTTCTGAAAGTGCTCATCTAAACGAGGAATAAAATTGAAGACGTGATGCCACTATTGTGTCTTCTGTTCAGACTGTCATCATATAAACGTAGCCTCAGTTTTTCTTCTTCCTCTCTTCTCTGACACTCTTTCCAGATGTAAAGTGTGATGAGAGAATTCTCCAGCTGCTGCTTCATTATCATCAGAATGACTGTGAAAAAAGTTTGTATCATGTTTGTGTCCGTGGCGTAACGATAAACCGAGATGATGAAAAAGCAGCTGAAGTGTGTGTTTTCTTCTAGTAAACTTAAATGTGTTTGTGTGGCCCTGTCCAATCAGAACCCTTCCCCACCCTCAGACGTTTTGGGGAATTAAATAAAAGCGATTTAACGTGTTTTCCATGTAAACCTCAATTCGGAATTATTATTTCCACGTAAACTCGAAGGAGAATATTTATTTCCGAACTGTTTAATTCAGAACAGTTCACATGGAATTATAAAAAAAAACACATCATGTAAACATAGCCACTGGGGAAGACTAAAGCCAAACAAACAAGATATCCAATGGAATCACAGCAGGAAGTTTTTGAGTGCAATAAACATATCCATAATTGTCTAGTGGAGGGTCTGTCATTTGCTTGTCTCCGTGGAGATGTGCCTATGTTCCACAGTATGACCATAAACTTGCGAATCTCCATGAAGACTTACACGTCAAATTACAGGTTAGATCTGCGGAGAGGCGACCCCACTCACAGTAAGAAAGGATATTTTAGAGCTATAAATAACACCTGTAGTTTAGTAAATCCAAGACAAGTGAACAAGTTAAACCAAAAACTTTACATCTCCATGGAGACAAAGAGGTTGCAGCCCCATACAGAAAAGTCACAGTGCATCTTCAAACAAACTAGTTCTGTTTTTCACATTTTTAACACCGCAGAAATCAGACACAGCTCCTTTAACTTTCCACGCTCTCGTCTTCTAAGAATATTTCTTTTGTAATTAATCTGGTGTTTCTGGAGCACAATGGGAGCTAAGAGCCACCTCCCTGTCCATCCTCGCTTTCATTTTTCTTGCACTTCCTCCAACATATGTGGTGATTAGTATTCTGCGCCGAGACATGGGAGAGACTAATTCTGTCTGATTTTGTTGTGACAGCAGTGCTCAATGGATCCTGGTCCTGTTCCAATCCCCACAGACACACAGATAGGGTTGCAATTTAAGATTAATTGCAATTTGAATGGTCGCAAGTGGCAAAGCAGCTATTCTTTCATTTATATAATGTTCTCTGCAAATAAATGAATAAGCTGTCTCCGTGGGGTCTTGTTATGTATAGAATAATAAATCATGCAAAACTGATCGTGGTGGGGTCTTTCCATTAGCGTTGTCATGATACTAAAATTTCAAACTCGAAAAAAATAATCATGATACCCCGATACCATGATAAAAAAAATAAAAAAAAAATCTTTATCTAGACAGTAGAATGTCATTTTCAACATTAAATCATAGTACTTTCTCTTTTTTTTTTTTTTTTTTCAAATTTTTGATATGTTTGACAACAATGGTTTCCATGTTATTGCTTTCCCTTGCATCTATTGTTAAAAATATCTTTAAAAACAGGCCTTCTTCCTCTGAACACGGTCACGTATCTCAACAGTATCTTGACATGATGGCCCCATATAACTGTCTTCATGGAGATAGATCAGTTTAATGTCATGTACTGTGTAACATTCCAGGCAAAGCAATAACATCTCCATGGAAACGAGTATGTAATATGATGTGTGATGTGTGATTTGCACCTACAGTATAAACCACTGTGTAACCAGCAGTCAGCCACATTTATAGGCAAAGGGGGTGAAGTATCTACCCATGGACACAATGGTAAAATGCATGGGTTGTGACTGAAATTGAACCTGCAGTTTTCAGACTGACTGAGGAACACATGCATTCCCCCATGGGCTACTGGTAACAGTATCGACCTGTGGATCATTTTGTGTGTACTAAACACTAAATCTACTTTTTTGCTTTTAGACTATATGGTGTTTTAAACAAGAGCGTAGGTTTGCGTTGGGAACATGTCAAAGTCACTGACGGTGCTGTCCTAGTTTTGTTTGGCCTTACCTCCACGCACTTCAGATCCACCCACCTCGGATCCGCCCCTCTGATCAGCCTCACCTGGCCCGTCTGATCAGTGGGGGTATAAAGGTAAAGCTACTACGAGAAGAGTGACCAGTGGGTCCACCGCTGCAGCTTCCTGTTTACTTTTGTGTTACCCTTATCTACTTTTTGTACACCTTTTTAGCACTTTTTTGTAATAAATATCTTTCCTTTTTTCACCTCGCCACCCTTCCAGTTTTTGTTCCACTCCCAGTTTATTTTAACATCTTTTTTCAGTTACCGTGCCACCCCCTAGGCACCCGTGGCACGTAACAGTCACCAATATTATAAAAATACAAAATAGTCCCTACCGATATTTGTCATTTTATTTTAATAACTCAATAGTATTAATTTAACACATTTTAGTTCACATTTTGTTTATTAGACATTCTGAGATGTATTCAGTGATATGACGACAGGGTTACTCCTGCCGCTATTTCATTGGTTGCAACAGAGTGATGTCATGAGTGACGGTGCCAGGAGCCTAAACTCGGGAAGCAGCAGGACAATGATCTATGGACTGTCTGAGCAAGATCCACAGTTCGGAAGTAAGTGTGCAGGCTTTGTCTCACTTACTCTATGTTTTCTCTAGTAGCCTTGCACCAATGATGTGCGTTCACCTATACCTTTTATGCCCTGACAAAGACCATCTTGCTGGTCGAAACGTGTTGACGTCCTTCCTTGTAATAAAGGACTTTTAGTATATTCAGTCGGTGTGCCTCGGGTTTATATCTTGCCCACGTTTACATTTTTCAGAAAGGGCTACATTCTGTTAAGATTTCATGTTCAACCCTTGCAGAGGACCTGCACTGCTCCTCTTGACTTTTTTATGACCCCGTGAAGCGCTCTACCGCTTCTCTTCATCTGACCACCAAAATCTAAGTTTGTGCTGCCTTCAGTGACCTTTGCAGTTTCAAGTAGTTGGTGAGGTCACGCAAACCTGCCCTGATCACAACCACATGTTTCAGATGACAAACTGCAGGGGTGAAGTTAATGTGGTCTTGTACGTGTTTTGAACATTGTGAACTGAATTTAGATGAAAATAAATAAATAAATAATGACAATATAAGATGTTGAAGGTAAGGAAGTGTATGCATGTTGGTGACATACTAACCTGCATGGCACAGCAGATGGGTTGCAGCTCTGAACCACCTGTGAGGTCTACCAGCAAAAGTGTTTGAAGAGATAATGTGTGTTTAATCAAATACTGGTAGGGTAATTATGCACACCACCTGCTTATAAAGTGTCATGCACATGAGAATTAAAACTACAATTAAAATGCTTGATCAATAGGTATAAGTTGAGGTAGCGCTGTCACAAAACAAAAATTTCAACCTCAGTTTTGATACTAAAGAATAGACTCAATACTCCATACAATTCCCATACTAATATAATGTAATTTTCAACATAAATTCAGAGCACTTTCTTCAGTTTCTGGTTCATTTCTGTCCTGTGAATGTATCGATACCCGTTCAAATGAGTATCTAGTTTCGATACTTCTTCTTTGTGGTATTTACAGTCCTGTCTTGAGTATAAATGGAGTTTTTTCTTCACTCCATTCTATACCGTGTGATTCAGAGTCCTTGAAAGAAGCTACTTTTTCACACCGGGGCAGGCTAAGACAGGATCTAGGGAAATATACTAGACTAGGGCGCAGTAACTTAGAACTTTTTGAAACTACATTAAAAGGCCTGTACGCAATTTTGAAGTTGAGTTTGTCTTGCCCCAGTAGAGCTATATAGCATAAGCAACAGCAGTCTGCATTCTGTCTGCTTCTAATTATAAAGCACGTTATTGTCATCATCATCAATCAGCAAGTACGTGTTTGCATGCTACTTGTTGTTTGCCAAGACTCCACTCTGGTCTCTGTGAAATGTGCCTATAAACTCTTCATAGTGAATAACTGGTGATGATTGGAAAGCATTAGGTAAGTGAGGAATAACCCTGGACCACTGCAAACCATTTAAAATAGTTCTGTAGTAGTAGTAGTAGTAGTAGTAGTAGTAGTAGTAGTAGTAGTAGTAGTAGTAGAAGTAGTAGTAGGTGCAGTAGTAGTAGTAGTTGTTGTAGTAATAGCAGTAATTGTTGTAGTAGTTGTAGTAGAGGTAGTGATTGCAGTAGTAGTAGTTGTTGTAGTAGTAGTAGTAGCAGTAGTTGTAATAGTTGTAGTAGTAGTACTTGTATTAGTAGTAGTAGTAGTAGTAGTAGTAGCAGTAGTAGTAGTAGTAGCAGTAGTAGTAGTAGTAGTAGTAGTAGTAGCAGTAGTAGCAGTAGTACTTGTAGTATTAGTAGTATTTGCAGTAGTAGTAGTAGTAGTAGTTACTGTAGTAGTAGTAGTTGGAGTACTTGGAGTGGTAGTAGTTGGAGTAGTTGTAGTATATGAACAATAATAGCAGTACAAAATTTAAAACGTAAATGACTGGTGAATGTGACATGACGGCCATTATGGGCCTTTTGCAGAGTGGCTGAAGTGTCTTGCTCAAGGGCACAACCCCAGTACTGAATGCCCATGTACACGTGTTGTACATGTGCCTTACATGTCCCGTACATGTGCTGTACATGTGTTTACATGTGCCGTACATGTCCTGTACATGTGTAGTTTCATGATTTCCTACAGTCGTGGTTATTTCAGAAAGAAACATGGTCCACCGTTCCACACAGGGGGTCAGTAAGTCCACAGTCCTGGTGTGGTGGGAATTGTAATTCTGTTTGAAGAGTGAGATGGATTTCTGTGAGTTTGTGAACTTTTAAATCTTACACGAGTTTGGCCACAGTGCAAAGGAAACTGAGGCAGTGGCAGAGTGGTTAGCATGCTCACAGCATAGCAACAAAGTCCAGGGTTCAGTATCTGGACCATCTATCTTTATATTTACCTCTAGCGCTAACGAACAAAGGCTTTCTAAATCTTAAAAAATAGATCACAAATATGGTTGTCAAAAGTATTAAAAAAATCAGATACTAATCAATACTAAAACTAGTATCAAAACAAGATACGTTGTAACAGTACTTGTATTCAGGCAAAATCGTTTTGTTATGGGACGATCGGTTCGGTGCAGGTCTGTTTGTGTGCGTTTACATTTCGCCTCTACATGTGCAGCTACGAAAGGCTCAACTCTGTAATATGCATGAGGAAACTTATCTCCCTTGACAATAATTAAACCCCGCCTTGACTACGTCTCTCCGACGCACGTGAGTTCTTGCAAAACTACGGTTGTCGTGCCGTGGTCTTCACTTTTGCCTTTCGCTGGCATGGAACCCCCGCATATACTAGTGATGGTTTTTCTGGCCAAAAATATGAAGACTGAATAAGAACATTAGTGCTGCCCTTTATTTTTGAAAAGTTTTGTTTACTGTTTGCAAGGATTTTTTATCATTTTTTTAAATAATATTTCATACAATTGTTGCTTATTTGAGAATATTTTATTTAACTTGATAGTATTACCAAGCAGCACTTTGCATTTATTTTATTTTCCTTTTTGTATAATGTTAAAACAAATTGTTGGTTTAATAAAAACACAAATTAAAAACAAGCAAATGGTTTTACATTTTGTTCCCATACTGTACCGAAAATGAACCAAAGTGTGACCTCAAACCCGAGGTACATACCAAACCGTGATTTTTGTGTACCATTACATGTCTACTAGATACTCACTTGAGCAGGTATCGATACTAAAAAAGTCACATTCACAGGACAGAAATGAACCTTTCGTGATTAGCTTTAGAATGATCTTGAATGTTAAAAATCACATTCTATTCTCTAAATAAAGAGTGCTTTTTTATTATGGTACATTTTTATATAGCGCTTTTCCACCTTCAACGCACTCAAGGCGCTCATCCATTCACAAAAATATTCATACATGTATGCAGACACTTGGGGTAGGGGAGTCATGTGTCTTACCCAAGGACACAACAACAGCATTCATCTGCGGGAGCTGGAATCGCACCGCCAACCTTCAGATCAGTGGACAAACACACCAACTGAACTACTGTCGCCCCATTGTGGTATTGTGGTATCGTAATCTGCACTGAGTATCGAATCTACTCCTTAGCATAGAAACCCTGAGAGCGTTACCTCAGACGTTGCGCACAGACCTGGTGAATCACTGGGTGGCAGTCGTTACAAATTGTCCTTGTGCGGGTGCTTTTGGAGTGAGATTTATGGGCTGTGTGGCTGCCGAGTGAATAGATCGATAGATGTGTGTCTGATACAGTGTGGTGCGTTCAAGAACACCTAGGTTCCTTCGCTGTTCTGTGCCCACCTCCGCGCCTTACCGCCATCCTTCACTGTCACTCGCTCAGACATGACATTCTCCCAACGCAGCTGATTTAATATAGATACAAGACAGGTATGTGCAGGAAACATGGCAGCAGGTATCAGGCTTTATATGTGTAAGAATAGGCCAGGCTTTTCGCAATAAAAGCATGTTATTATTGTCTTGGTGGTACGAGGCTGAAATATTTGTACAGAGACATAGGATCTCATATCGACTTAATATAAATCCACTATACTCTGGTCCAAAATAGCAATACTCAGATAAAAGTAAATTCAGTTATTAAAACGTACTGAAACGGGTGGGACTTGGAACCACTGAAAGAGAATGTGAAACAGTCTGTCAACAACCTTGGCGTGAATGCGGTTGTAAAATCTGGCTTTTATCATTTGCGGCTTTAATCTAAAATTAAACCTTTTTTATCTTTTATCTCTTTTTTATCTCCTCTCGTTTACACTACGGCATAAATGCACTTTCTCGGTAACAGTTGGTCCAATATTCTGCTGCATGCCTTTAACTAGATCCAAAAAAAAAAAAAAACAGAGCACATTATCCCGATTTTAGCATCTCATTGCATCACACCGGCTTCCAGTTCATTTTAGACTACGTTTACACTGAAACAAATCTGTGTATCACTGCATCACCGTCTTGCAAACGATCTGCTTCCAGACACGTCGTTTCTGTGTCCCCAAGCCTTCCCTATCCACACAGCTTTGAGCATATTTGTTTACGTTTTACAGAAACAGAACCTAAAACCGCATGGCTAATTTGCATCAACTAAGTGCTCAAAAAACAGCTCGCTATTGTGCACTGATTCGGTTCAGCTTCTGTCGGACTGAAGGACACGACTCAGTGGATTATAGGTGTTCTTTCTGTGACAGAGGGATGTTCTGCTGATGGTGAGTCTGTTCTGTGCTTCTGTCGCATTGGAGATGGTTCATGTTAAACTTTTCAGAGATTTTCAGAGGACATATATTCTAGCCTCTTAGTGTTTTGGCGGTGAATAACTTCGCGGCGCATAAAAATACATCAGCGTTTTCAGGCGTCCACACAGTACCAGATCAGATCCATACTCAAATGAATTCATGAGAGCTGGCAGCATTCATGAGAGCTAGAGCCGTTTTCAATTGGATTAGTGTGGATTAACACTGCATCCGCAACGAAAACAACTCGAATACGTACTAGTGTGGACGGGGCCTTGATTTTAAGATTGCATTGTTTGTTTTTAAAGCTTTGAATGGACTGGCCCCACAGTACGTCTCAGACCTCATCCAAATTTACAACCCTGCATGTGCTATGAGGTCCGAGGGCCAGCTCCAGCTCGTGGGGCCTAAAACGAGACTTAAAACCAGGGGGAACCGGGCCTTCTCTGTGGTCGGCCCCAAACTCTGGAACGTTCTGCCCCGCCATGTCCCAACAGCCCCCACAGTGGAATGTTTTAAGTCTTAAGTCTTAAGACTCACTTTTATTCTCTGGCTTTTAACACCGCATGAGTTGTGAGGTCCTCTGTGTCCTTTATTTATTTATTTATTTATTTTATTTACTACTTTTTTATGATTTTTATGGTTTTGCTTTTATTTAATTTTACAGCTTTTATTGTTTTAGGACAGGTATAATCAAATTTTAGGAATTTATGTTTTTGTTGTCTTTATTTTATGATCTCTGTGCAGCACTTTGGAACCTGCTTTGTTTGTAAAATGTGCTACATAAATAAAGTGGATTTGGATTTGGAAGTCCCTTTTGTACAAAGATATAACTAAGATGTATAGATTGCATAAAACTTGGTAGGAAAGAAAGCCTATTTGCAGAACAGAATAGATGATACACTGAAAGTTAGGTCAAAAATATGGCATAAATCAGGTTTAATCCAAGTTGTAGTTTCTTGTTTGTTAGATCAACGGTCCCCAACCTGTTTTGCACCACAGACCGGTTTAATGTCAGACAGTATTTTCACTTGGGGACTGCTGTGGTAGATAACTTAATAATAAAGCAAATATATAGTTTTTAATTTGGGGGTATTTTACATCTCTGGGGTATTAACTGCTAACACATAACATATTTAGATCACCATTTTACCATTAATTGTTTTGAAAATGCTATATTTGCCAAGTATCCTGATACGCCCACACTCCTCTTTGCTCTCTATTCTAAGTCACTCCCCGTTCAGAGCACAATCATATGGCGCTTATGAAACTACTGCGCATCACACCAGGTTTGTGAAGTTGTAGTGTATTGTTTTGTATCATGCTTTTGTATAATTTATGGGAGCATGGGTGACACAGACTTGTGGGCTGAGCTGTGTAAGGATGCTTCAAAAATAGGGCCTGGGAGAGATCGCTAGATTACTCAAACATGCACGGATAACATAGAAAACCTGTTCAGGCATGTTTTTGATGATAAAATGGCAGAAAAAAGTAATTTCGGCATACCGCTTTTTAATGAAGCTTTCCTAGAATTTAAAAACTTGAGTGAAAATGAAAAAAATTTGTTCTCCATTTGTTTTTTTCTTTTCTTTTTTTAATTTGCATATAATTCTAATCTCAATATTTAAGTGTGGAATCCCTCATTATTATTGTTGACAGTACTTCTAGCTGCTCTGTAGTGGAAAGCACCACTCTGAGTGACAGGAGACTAAAAAAGACAATGTTTATTCAGGCCTCCGCTTATTTCTCTTTGATTTATAAGGCCCGGGGATGAAATGATATTCTTCCATTGTTCTTTTTTGATGAGGTGTACAGCGCTAAATTAAAACCAACCATTCCCAAATGTATTCCGTGATGCTATCGTGACTGGCGTAAAATCCCCTTTAAATGTTGTGGCGGTGCAGATTCTGAGCATGCATTTGACTCAAGCTGCAGATCGCGTTTGTCACACTCCCAGAGACTGATGAAGGATTTGATTTAATTAGATGTTTCATTAACTCAACCCATTGGAGAGTGTGCTGTCATCTCAAAACCCCAATCCTACTACTATACCGACATGTTTGGGGCTGTGAAAAATACTGCGTTTTTGGGACAACGTTTGTACTCGAATTGTAAGAAAATGTGAAATGGTGCCGAAGCTCGAAGTGCATCGAGGCTGAGCGAAAGTTGTCATAAAGTTTTGAAAGTTGAATTAAATAGTCACTCTTTTGTTTTAAGCCTTTGGTGCCTGCTCTTAGAAGATTTGAGCTCTTATATAGGCTAATCTATTGAGGCGTATTTGCGTTTTCAAAGTAAAAATCTGTCCGCCATTTTAAATTGAGTCAAACTGGTGAGTGTAATTTGTCAGTCAGAGCTTGATGATTACAAAAAACAATAGCAAAGAGCAAAAAAAATGTAAACAATACTGACCGGAGCAAAGTTAGAGGGTGTTGCTGACAGGGATGTAACAATATCTAAATCTGTTGATATGATATTTTCATGATTTACATATTACGATACAATATATATACAAAAATGTTTAATAACAGTTATTTCATCATGCAGATTGGACTGAAATAGAGCAAAGGATCATGGTCTATGTAGTTCTCTTTGTTTTTTTTAGCTGTTGCTGCACCAAACCAATGAATTTAAAGGGACAGTTCAGAATTTTGGACATAGGACCTCATTTCCTAGTGAGCCAGAGTGTTGGAGATGCGTGGAGACACTTTAAAAAAAAATTCCATCCAGTCCTTTTATTTGCAGAGGTCGCTGGTGCTAGGCTAGTGCATGTCAATGGCCATAGTTATCCTGCCACTAAAAACAGTCTTACCCACTCCACAAAACACCCGAAGCAAATCTATTATTACGCCAGACTGTTGATGTAAATGTCTGTGTTGACAGAATAATGTTTGAAATAAAACTAACCTTGCATTGCATGAATTGTTGCATGTTGAGGGACTATTTCCTCATATATCAGTCCGCCGCTGCCATGCTTTCTATCAGGAAGTACAACCCGCTGCTGCTGCTCAGACATAAGTCCTTCAGATGCAAGGCTGGTTTTACTTCTAAGATTATTCTATTGACACAGACTTTTACTTCGACAGTCTGGTGTAATAATAGATTTTCTTTGGGTGCTTTGTGGAGTGGGTAAGACCATTGACAAGGCCATTGACATGCACTAGCCTAGCACCAGCGACCTCTTTAAATACAAGGACTGGATGGAATATTTTTTTAAAAAGTGTCTCCATACGTCTCCAACACTCTGGCTCACTAGGAAATGAGGTCCTATGTCCAAAATTCCAAACTGTCCCTTTAAGCGTAGAAACTTGCAAATTGATATATTGTGGCGGCCCACGATATTATTGTGAGACTTTTAATGATACGATTTAATTATATTTTGGTTATTGTCATATTCCTAGTTGCTGACTGAGTTCATTACCTAGGCAGGTCAACTTTCCTGCCATGTGTCTGATTATAATTGTCAATTCAGGTCCAAATTTAAAAGGAAACAAATATATAAGTTTTGAGTTGGGTGGTCAGTTTGTCTCAAGTTTTGAAGGTGCATTGTGAAACTTTTCACCTTCTCGTTTCTATGGATACATCAGTCCTCTGCTTTGAATGATATTAGACAAATTTACCTTACATTTATTCAATTACAGGTGGTTTTATAGCTCAAAAATACCTGGAAAAACATTCAGTCTGACTTTGAATTGGGTTGCCTCTCTACAGATCTGACATATAACTTGGTCTGGTTTGGTCTTCAAGATAAAAAGGTTTAACACCATACTGTGAAACATTCAAGACAAAGACCCTACACCAGAAAAGTTACGCAATGCACCTTTAATAGTACAATAAAGTCATCGGTTTCTTCTGAAAATTCACAGTTTACGATGATTGGCTAAGTAGCTGTCACTCACTCAGAGCTTTACAGAGGCAAACCAATACAAGGGAAATGAAAAAACTGACTGTGTTTGAGCAGACAGCTGCGCTCAGTTACGATACGGCCAAAATAGCAGATTCCAGATAGCACGGATGAATTCACAATTACATTCTGATCACCATGTCGTCCTGTTTTATCTATACGCCTGTGTGAAATCATATGACGCAGCTCAGATCTTTCCTCTAGTCTATATTATCTCCTAAATGTCCGTGCACATGCAGTGATAATGAGTGGACCAGCTTGTCCTCTTGGCTCCTCTCGCTGTTTTGGGACCCACCATAAAGAATCACTGATGGTGCGTTCATGTGTCTGCATAAACATGAGGCTGCTCTGACTTCGCTCTACTCAACGGAAGTGTGCGCAGGGAGCCAAATCAGTGATGTGACATTTATGAACGGCTCTTTTGAATGATTCCTGAACGAGAATCGAACGGGATCTCATTTATCAAAGGTGTATTTTGTAACTTTTCTGGTGGTGGGTCCGTCAAATGCTTGTTTTTCTTTGTCTTGAAAAGTTTGACAGTATGGTATTAAACCTTTCTGTCTTGATGGAGACCAAACCAGACCAAGTTACAGCTCGGATCTGTGGCGAGGCAACTCTGTTCACAGTCAGAATGCTTTTTATTTTTTAGGTATTTTGAGCTATAAAACCACTTTTAATTTGATTAAATGTTAAGATAGAGCTGTTTAATGTCATACTGTGGAACATTCAGAGTGATGACAGATCCATAGAAACAAGCAGGTGATGAACCCCCAACCGAAAAGTTACATAGTGCAACTTTAAAAGAACCAACTCTTTATCTTTCTATTTTTTATGCATTTTTACACTCATTAATTCTGAACTAACAGAAGAATCAACACAGCAGCGAAGCAGGCAGCATGAGGCAGAGAGCTATGTGCACAAAAAGTGTTTTTAATTAACGTCTCACTTATATTCTGCATAATTTTCAAATCTTTAAGGTCCTATATTATCCGAAGTTGACTCTTGTGAGCTTTAAGCCATATTATAATTTTGTTATCGCCTCAAAAACAGACCTGGAGTTGTGTTTTGTTTCATTCACGCGCATTTGAGTAACCATTTATTATTAGTCTGTCTACATCGCCAAAGCTCAAAATGCTCTGTTCCACCTTGGTGATATCATGTTGTGGTAGTTTTCAAGTTAACAAATCTGTTTACCTTTAGTTCAGTAGAGATTGGAAATTCCCGGGCTGAAATGATTCTAATGAAGGTGTATGGAGTTTAAAAACACAGTGGAGCACTTCCCGTATTACCACATTACAGCACAAGTTGAAACAGAGTGTTTTCTGTTTGAGAGAAGAACTCAGGCTAAATATGCAGGGTTTGTGTGTTAAATATGTGTGAATGAAACAAAACTGTGGTATGTTTTGGATGAGGAAACAGAAACAACATTATAACACAGATCAGAGCCTAATATGGGCCCTAACCTTGGCTACTGTCAAGTATATAAAAATAATAATACTAAAATATAAACATAAAATGCATACTCCACTTTTCAACATGCTCTACCAGATTATCATTTTGGCTCGTGTCCATGGTGAGCTGTGTGAGTTCTCTATACATATTGGACACCTATGGGCAGGTTGATGAACATGTCTTTACATCTGGCGTAGTTAGTCAGACTTGGATCGCGTCCATATACAGCACTATAAGGGAGCAGATGCTATGGCCTGTATGTTACTACTATTAACATGCAAACATCTGCTGAGTCCTGATTTTGACACTATCTGCACTTTTATGTGTGTTAAAGCACTCATATTACGTTATTTTCTGTTCTATATTTCCACAACAAAAACATACCAGGAGTTCTGTTTTCATTCACACGTTTAAAACACAAACCCTGCGTATTTACAACACTCTGTCCCATCTTGTGATATCATGTGGTAATACAGGAAGGGCTCCAATGTGTTTTTAAACCCCATACACCTTCACTAGACTAATTTGGATCATTTCAGACATGGATTTGCCGATCTCTTTTGAACTAAAGGTAAAAGGAGCTGTTAACTTGAAAACAACTATGACATAACAAGGTGGAACAGAGCAATTTGAGGTTTGGAGATGTAGACAGACGAACACAAATACACCTGAATGAAACAAAACACAACTGCAGGTATGTTTTTGATGGGGTAACAACTTTCTAACATGGCTTAAAGCTCACAAGAGTCAATTTTGCTTCTAATAAACCTTTAAGACAAGTCATTTTCTCCACTCAAGTTAGTGTTAAACAATTTAAGTAGTTTGTACTTTTCAAGATACTGGCTAGTAGTAGTAGTAGTAGTAGAGGTAGTAGTAATAATAGTAGTAGTAGTAGAGTAGTAGTAGTAGTAGTAGTAGTAGTAGTAGTAGTAGTAGTAGTAGAGATAGTAGTAGTCGTAGTAGAGGTAGTAGTAATAGTAGTAGTAGTAGTAGTAGTAGTAGTAGTAGTAGTAGTAGTAGTAGTAGTAGTAGTAGTAGTAGTAAACTAGTAGTAGTAGTAATAGAGGTAATAGTAATAATACTAGTAGTAGTAGTAGCAGCAATAGTAGTAGTAGTAGATTTAGCAGTAGTAGTAGTAGTAGTAGTAGTAGTAGTAGTAGTAGTAGTAGTACAGTATTTAGTAGTAGTAGTATAGTAGTAGTAGTAGTAGTAGTAGTAGTAGTAGTAGTAGTAGTAGTAGTAGTAGTAGTAGTAGTAGTAGTAGTAGTAGTAGTAGTAGTAGTAGTAGTATAGTAGTAGTAGTAGTAGTAGTAGTAGTAGTAGTAGTAAGTAGTAGTAGTAGTAGTAGTAGTAGTAGTAGTAGTAGTAGTAGTAGTAATAGTAGTAGTAGTAGTAGTAGTAGTACTAGTAGAGGTAGTAGTAATAGAGGTAGTAGTAATAGTAGTAGTAGTAGTAGTAGTAGTACTAGTAGTAGTAATAGTAATAGTAGTAGTAGTAGTAGTAGTAGTAGTAGTAGTAGTAGTAGTAGTAATAGTAGTAGTAGTAGTAGTAGTAGTAGTAGTAGTAGTAGTAGTAGTAGTAGTAGTAGAGTAGTAGTAGTAGTAGTAGTAGTAGCAATAGTAGTAGTAGTAGTAGTAGTAGTAGTAGGTAGTAATAATAGTAGTAGTAGAGGTAGTAATAATAGTAGTAGTAGAAGCAGAGGTACTAGTAGAAGTAGTCGTGGTAGTTTCATTATTAATTTACAGTTGTCACTTGCGTTCCTTCCCTCTCACAGTATACGATGAATATTATTATACTTGTACATAGTCAGACTTGGACCATATCCATATAGTACACTGTACAGTAGTACAGGAGCAGATGCAGTGCCCTGTGTCCCACTGTATTAACATGCAAACATCTGCCTGCTGAACCACGCTCGCATTCTAAGTCTTCCCTTCTGCGTCAGGGCCACGCGAGGTGCATTTTGGGAGTTGAGCGTTTAGCAGCTGTTGACCTGAGCTTGTGATGGCTGTGTACAAAAGAGCCGGAGGAGATGACAACAGTTAACACACTGCTCCTCTGAGGTGAGGAGAGGCGCATGTTTGACTCATCACTTGCCAATCCTTTTTTCTTTTTGTTATTTCTAATGACATAAAAAAAAAACAGTTATTCTTTATTACTTTAATTTATCAGTTGAATTTTTTTCATTTTTTAAAGGTGCATTTTGTAAGTTTTCTAGTTCAGGGTCTGTCAAAATACTTTTCAAATATTTTTACTTTGTCTGGAATGTTTCACAGTACAGTATTAACCCTTCCTATCTTCATGGAGACCAAACCAGACCAAGTTACAGGTCAGATCTGTGAAGAGGCAACCCGCTCACAGTCAGAGTCCCTGTTTTTCTAGGTATGTTAAAGCTATAAATCCACCTGTAATTGAATTCATGTAAGGTAGAACTGTTTAAAGTCACAACATGGAACATTACAGGTAGAGCAATGACATATCCAAAGAAACAAGCGGGTGATAGACTCTCAACCAAAAAGTTACATAGTGCACATTAGGACATAACCTGTACTGTGTAATTCCTTATTTGTCTTCCTACAGGACTTAGAAAAAGATTAATATAACAGTTAGCTCCATTAGTGGGAGATTACATACATCATGACCAAATAGCAGTGATTGGTTAAATTAAAAAAAGTACTCGCCTACCATCAAGTGAAAGAATTTTAATGCTGCGAGGTCAGACGGTTTCTACAAAGTGAAACTGGCTGATGAATGAGGCTAACCAAATCCAGCCTTCTACCTAATACAAACACACATACTTATATATCTGCACAACTAAAATTTCTGTCTGCCCACCCAAATTTAGCAGGCTAGAACCTGGTGTATGATAGAAAAAAGTTTCAGAGGTCATTTGGACAAGTTTTGTTCAAAATCAAGACATTTCAACTGCCATTCACAAGTAATTTTAAATCTGCTGCCACTGGTTCTTGCTATTTCACTTAAGAGTGAAAGTAACTTGTGGATGGCAGTCAAAAAAAAAAGCAATTTCAAAACAGTGTCCAGATGACCACTACTGAAACTTTTTGTACCACATCTGATAATCTGATTTTATGATTTAGACTTGCTAAATTATAGTGACAGACTAAATTATAGTGATTCCAGTACAGCTCTAGTAAAGTACAATATTCTGGGCCCTGAATAAAAATCATCTTGGTGGGTCTGTATTACATGTTCTCTATATGAAAATGATGAGTATGAGGAGTAACCAAAGTGTACAACAACTAAAAAATGTACAAGATGTTCCAAAATGTAAGTGGTTTATGACTTAAAGCAAGGAAGGACTAAAGCTACTACATTCAAATGAGTGGATTTGTTGGCGATTTAACAAGGTGCTAACCAGGTCTTTAAAGTTAAAATTGTAATTAATCACGTTGAACTTATCTGGTCAAGGTCGTAAATGGCCCCCGGACATAATCACCGTCTGATGATGAGCTGTTTTATAAGGTCTATTCTAAAGATTCTGGATTTAAAATGCAGAGTGGAGACTGAAGCACTGGTTTGTGCTACTATTTCGTAATTGTTTCACAAAGCATGGTGGACTACATTGTCTGCTTCATGGTTACACATAGAATGGATGAAAACACAGAGGATTGGTCTGCTTTAAAAGTTTGAAAGCCTTTTATCAGTAGAGATAGAAAAAGAACACATACTTGTATCAAAACATTGAAAAAGTAATTCTCTTGAAATTTTAATTAAAAAAAGGTTTAAGAGCAAAAATAAAACTTAAAGACTGAATCTTCCATAGTATGCTGTTAACTTTTCCATTATTCAATTAATTTTGCTTCGTGGTACCAACTGCCTCTCTCCATGGAGGTATTTTCAGGACTATAAGACACTCCGAAGTGCGTTATGAAGAAAAAAAACACATAAATTGCACCGGAAATGTATTTTATAAAATCAGAGACCAAGAACAGACATTTCATCTTGAAAGGCAAATTATAGTCATAATAATAGAATAGAGAACAACAGGCACGTAACGTAACGTAACTTAACATAACTTAACATAACGTAACATAACATATGAACAGTTCTTCAGATAACTACAGCACAAACAACAGAACAGAACAAGTTTAACAAACTCTTGACTCTTCATCTCACTCCAAATCACTAAATCCATTGAATTCTTCATCCTCAGTGTCACTTCTGAGCAACTCCATGACCTCCGGAGGTAAACGGAGCGCCACTTTGTCTTCTGTGTAGCTGTCGTCAGACTCAGCATCAATTCCAGTTAAAATTATTCCAGGCTTTATGAATGCTGACAGGGCAGTTTTGGTTGTCACTGAAGTCCAGGCTTTGTCCATCCACCCAATGACTTCCAGGAAAGTTGCATGGCGCATCCTCCCACTCACTCCAAACTTTCTTTATGCTGTTCGATTACTGTTTTCTGCTGAATATTTCGCTACCTGCAGCAGGACAGTGGCTCTTTCTGCGGGACATATGTGCAGTAGAGTGAAGTGACAGTGGTTCAGGAGTAATAGTTGTAGCAGATACTGGCACACAAGGACAGAGCCTCCCGCGGCTGTCAGTGAGAAAAATTTCATATATAAGTTGCACGGGAGTATAAATTGCAGGACCAGCCAAACCATGAAAAAAGTGTGACTTATAATCCAACAAATACTGTAAGTTAAAGGCCATATGTGGAACATTAGGCAAAGCAATATAATCTCCATGGAAACAACCAGGCGGTGAACCCTCAGTGGCATGAAACGATGGGTCACATGCAGAGGAAATTTCCCTTACAGTGACAATAGTTTACCTTATCGATCCCATTTTAAATCAATACTGCAGTTTACAATGAACAAAATATGAAATAGTTACCTGCGTTTTTACCCAAGAAATGAGCATAATGTATATTTAAAGTGCATTGTGTAACTTTTCTTTTCCATTGCTTTGTCTGGAATGTTTCACAGTATGACATTAAACCTTTCTACCTCCTTGGAAACTAAACCAAACCAAGTTACAAGTCAGATCTGTGGAGAGACAACCCCGCTCACAGTCAGAAAGCCTGTTTTTTACAGTTTTGAGTTATAAAACCATCTGTAATTGCATAAATGTGAGGTAGATCTGCTTAAAATCATGCTGTGGAACATTCCAGACAGAGCAATGACGCCACAAAAGTTACACAATGCACATTTAAAGCCCACATTTAAATAACTCAGTAAACTATGGCTATTTTCCACAATGAGACAAAGCGCATTGACACGGACACACTTTTGAGTCCCCCTCCCTCAGAGTGAACAGCACAGCCCCATTACATTAGATTGAGAGAGATTGGACAAGAATGGCTTTGTGATATCTCCATTGTGAGAGCAGGCATGTGGAATAGTGCACAAAAGACTCCTATTATTGGTCTCCGCGACAAGCTCCTGTTCTTAAGAAACACTGGAAAAATCAATACCAGTGAATGAAGCACTGTGTCCCTCTGTCTGTCCGCTGTCCACGCTTTTCTTCTGGCCTTGGGTACAGAAGAGGTAAAAAATACACAGAAAAAAGTCACAATGTTTAAGTAAAAGATTAATGCAAGTATGTGAACTTTAGCCTTTTATTGCCACCTGTATACTGCTATAACACTATACTACTATACTACTTTACTTAGAATATATGAAGGAAGACATACAGAATAATTTAGCAAAGAAAAAAAGGCTAAATAACATTTTTTATTTTCAATTTTTATATTCAAATTCTCAAAGTAACCACCCTTCGCTTTGTTGTTTTAGTTCGACAAAGCAAAGGGTGGATTTGAATATAAAATATACACTCTTTATATCTTTACATATACCGTATTTTCATGTCTTCTGTATGTGTATTAAATGTAGAAAGCAGTAATAAAAATAATAATGATTTTATGAGATTGTGTGTCCAATTTTTTTTACTTTGATTCGAACATTAGTGTTTCAAATCTTGCTGTCAACTAAAACATGTTGGATGAACCAGTCAGATCCACTGGCCCACAGGTTAGTGGTGCGATTTAAATTCTTCTACAGATGAATATCATTGTTATGTCCTTGCGCAAGACACTTTATCCACCTCATCCTAGTGTCTGCGTACACTGGTATGTGAATGTGAATGCTAGCAGTGGTATAAGACTACAACAGGAGTCTCCAGCCAGTAGCTCTCCACCCCCTTCCAAGTAACTCACCCAGGAATTTCTGAATTATATGTATTACACTGAATAACTCAAATTTGACTGATTAAATGCCTATTTCCTTTCTAATTGTATAATTTTGATGCCTAATTTTGTGCACTGATCACTGAATAATGGATTATGTTTTACAGATCTCTAACTGTAGCTTTCCATGGCTCTTATATTTACAAAATTTCTGGCCACCGCTAAAATTAGTAGCTCTCTGCCATTTTCGTTTTACAAAAACTACTACAACCATAACTACTTGCTTGTCTCCAGATTTGAAGAGTTGATTGTTTTGCCTGGAATGTTCTAGCCTGACTTTCACTTCGTGGAAACCGTCTGACCTCGCAGCATTAAGATTCGTATGTAATGTGCCAAATCCCGTAGGAAGAAGGGCAATAACGTCTTTCCCCTTAATAAAATTCACCAAACATTCTCTTTGTTTCATCTTTAAATCCTCGATCTCGGGAATCGTTGCCAACACAGAATGTATGGCTCTTTGCTGATTGGCTGGTGCCTGAACTCGCACTTCGGGGGTTTTTGCGAACCGTCTAGTATATCCTGATTCCTGAACTAGTCGCTGGAGAGAAATGAAATTGAACGGAGGCACTAGGTAGCGTTCCACAATATAGCTTTAAATTTATCTTCAAGGAGAAGTACAGGTCTAATTTCCGGAGAGGCAAACCTGCTCATGTATGTTTTTCAATGCTAGTTATTGGTCACAGTAATTGAAGAAATACAAGAAGTATAATGCCATGCTGTGCAACATTCCAGGCAAATCAATAACATCTCCATGGAGACAATTCCAGTGACGGGCCTTTAACTTGTACCACTACCACTTTACTACTTCATATAATTAAAACTCACAACATGATTAGTCTGAAAGTGTCTCAAGTACATAATTCAAGACTTTGCAAATGCGTTTAAAGTACTGTATGCTTCAGTGAAGGAAAGGTACATACAAAAAAGACACTCAGATGAATTATGTTACTCAAATTCAGCCTGAACACTAGTTTCCACTGCCTCCCACTTTGCTACAAACTGTGGTGCTGCATCTCTAAATCACAAATTGGTCTCAGCGAGTGCACTGTTAGCATTATGGCCCACTCAGAGCTGTAGTAATGAACACTAAGCATTTTAAAAGGCGTCGCAGATTCTGGCCGTGAGTATTTCCTGTTTGCTGTTCCTCCTGATTAGACAGCTAAATCCAGGCTCTCTGCACCTGATGAAGACGAATGAAGAGACGAAGATGCGCTAACGGAGGCTCAGGCCCCAAATCAGAGCTAATTCTGCATGTGAGATGAAGTAATCCAGCCTAATGCGCCGGAAAATGCACACTTAACCCTTTGGGGACCAACAAGGTACAAATGAGTGAGAGAGGCAGAAGGAGAGATGGAGAAATGATTTGCATTGATTAAATATCATTGTGTGATATATTAAATGCATTTGTTTTTGGTTATATCTCTCCTCTTGTTCACTTTAAGGTTAAGGTTAAACATTTAAAAATCTTTTGACCTCAAGAGCTGCTTATACAATACATCTGTACTGGGACAAGATACATGTTTTTTCCCTGTGTATGGGAGAAAAAAATCAGGGATGTGGGCTTTTAAGTGGATGTACCAAGGATTTGCCGCTGGATTAGAAGATGAGTGTAGGGGTGTGCTCACAGTAGCCCACTCGAACTGTTCCCAAGCACTGAAAGCCCATAAAGCTTTGGTTCTTTTTTTCCAGTGTGAGTGAGTTTGAAAAAACTCACAAACACGCGTGGATCTGGAGCAGTATCCTGTCTCCCTGATTTCAGAGAGTATGAAAAATGAGAAAAATCTACATAAAAGACTGAGTACAGTGCGTCTTTTTACAGAGTCAACAACCAAAGCACCACCTCTTTTTCTTATCTCAGGTCAAAAAGGTTATTTTGTTCTAAATGCTATGAACATTTTCAAAAGGAGATCTCTTCCACATTTGAGAGACACATGATACAGTTTAGCAGATGTGGTTGGACCATCTTAAGTTTAGACTGAGGTTTTTTATGCTCTATGATCCAGTATGGGACTGGCTGGTCATGCAATCAAAGCACAGCACAGACATTTGCTAATGTATGTGCACGCACGACTTTAGTGTGTCATGTGCGCTCATGTTAGTACGCTTGGAAGGACTAGACAGAGACAGACATTTTACATCTTCGTCTCCTGTTGTTCTCACTGCTCCATGCTGTTGTTTAATCCATAAAGTCACACAGTTGCATGTGTCACAGTAGGACTCATGTCTGTCTAAGGCTATGTTTACACTGAAACGAATCACCGTATCACCGTATCAGAAATGATTTGTGTCCAGACACGTTGTTTCTGTGTCCGCAAGCCTTCCCTATCCACACAGCTTAGTGCATATTTGTTTATGTTTTACAGAAATTAAATTTAAAACCACATGGATAATTTGCATAAATTGAGCGCTCAAAAAACAGCTTGCTATTGTGAGCTGATGTGGTTCAGCTTCTGTCGGACTAAAGGACACAAGTCGGTGGATTATATGTGTTCTTTCTGTGACAGAGGGGTGTTCTGCTGATGGTGAGTCTGTTCTGTGCTTCTATCACGATCTATCATGTTAAACTTTTCAGAGATTATACGTCTGCAGGTCATACGCATAGACAGTTTATATGAATAGACATATATTCGAGCCTCTTAGTGTTTGTGGCGGTGAATTACTTCGCGGCGCATAGACCTACATCAGCGTATCAGCGTTTTCAGGCATCCACACAGTGCTGGATCAGATCCATACTCAGATGAATTCGTGGGAGCTGGCGGCACCAGATCGTTCCGTCTCTGGAGCCATTTTCCATTGGATTAGTGTGGACGAACACTGCATGGATGGGGCCTAAGTATTTAAGAGAGATGTCATGCTGCTGGCTTTTAAGGTTAAGTGTAAACATACTACGCTATGGCTCGGTTCGGTTGTGCAGGTTTGAGTGTGGAACATAGAACACTCCAAAATCATGCTTCAGAATGGCCTGTGGTGAGTGTAGGACTAGGCCTCTTCATCATTATGATTGTGGGATAGAGCCAATGCCCTGGTGGAGGTTTGCTGTTTCACTTATTGAAAGCTGCATTATACAGTGAGACAACAGAAAACACCCTTTCAGAGGGATATACTACTACCTGTAGCCAGTGTTTGATTGCCTCTTTTACTTGATTTCTTACTAAAGCGTTTTATTGTCCCTGTGGCCTGGGAGCCTTTCTATGGAGAATTCATCATCTCTGCATTACTATTGTCTTTGAATCAAATATATGCGATAAAGGTATATGAGTTTCTAGTTTCTAGCATTTTGACTGGTAATCGTTTTGCATGGGAATAAAATACAGAGTAGAACCATTTGCAATACCAAGCCGGTGCTTAAAACAAAACTGAAACAAGGAGTCTTGGAGCCACAAATCTATTTCCAATAAAGGGTGCTCAGTATTTATGTTTGTAGATGTGGTTAATATTGTAGTGTTTTTATGGAGACTCCTTTGAATTCATTTCCATGTTTTTATTGAGGATTTCTTGGAAGACAGATTTTAAGTATCGCGGTGAGAGAGTGCATCTGAGTCCGCAGGGCCCTTGTGTTAAATGGCGTCATATTCTGAGCATGTTATATGAGACAGAGCAGTGAGCAAACCCAATGTGGCCCAAAGCAGCCACCGTAGTGCTGTGTGTAACAGCTGCTAATGTTGTGGCTTAACTGGGGAGTGGTAAAAATGAATCGTCAGACCGTGTAATATGTTCCTGCCATTCAGGTGTTCAGCATTGGGGACTACAGCTTGGCAGCCAATGGCAAAATAAATATGGGCTGTTACAATATGTATTTTGGCCCAGAGTTACTTGACAATTAGGTGCATTATTCATTGGCCTCTCAGTCACACTCTTATGGTAAGCCACTTCTCTTTCCCATATGCCCATGTGCATGTTAACAGCCTACTGAGTCCAACTACACAAATGACAACTTGTTAAACACTTATTTACACAGTTACAAAGTCTGTGTAGAGTGTATTGACTTTGTAAATATGGATGTAGTTCATGTTGTTTTTCCTGATTGGTGCATTCTGATGTGGAGATTAATCCACTATAAATAGAAAAAGAGTTGGTTTATAATTTTGTTGTAGCTAAATAGCAGTGGCCTCTTACATCCTTGGATATAGTGAAGCGTATATTGAAGTATGTATTTGTACTGCTGTGGGACTGTGATGGCCACACTTTCTGTTGTTTTTGGAGTATTCGAGTTGTAACGCATAGACAAAACCTAACAACAGTAGAAATGCTTCTGGCCAAATGGAAATGTCTCACTAGATGATTTGATCTTGGACATATGAGCCGCTGGCATCAGGCTTTTCACTAACGATTGTAAGGATCCACGTGGGGGTGGTGTCCAAGTTGGGCTCTGGAGATTTGCACAAATGTGCGAATTCATCCAATGAGCCAGTCATTTTTCCAGGATGTCCCAGAGATTTGGATTTTGCTTTACAATATCCAAAGTAAAAGTTGATGGCACTTTTCATTCAGAATGGATCTTTATCACTGCTCTGTGCTTCTTGTGTGATCTGAAGTCTGAGATCTTCCAGGCTGACTGCATTCTGCCATTTAGGAAAATTTGGAAGGTCATTTATTTTGGAAAATCTAACCTTTTTAATTTTGAGATGAAACTATTTCTTTCATCCATGTGCTTGACTACCAGTCTTTTCTCTGACACTGAGGTCACTGGGGTATTTATTTCCCTTTCATTTCGATAAGATCAACTTTTTCAGGATTTCAGGAGCAGTACAAACTCTCAGAAGATACTTTGGCGTACCATGGTCAGAAGAAATGACTCCACCTCTCACAATCCTCAGTGAAATGACTAAATGACTGCATCCTTCAGACTGGTCCTCGGGATTGTGACCCTCAAACAGATCCAAGTTTGCCAGGGACACCATGCTGTTCCTCTCAAAGGGCCAGCAGACATAACCAGACTAGATAGGACAAAAGAGTCTTCAGTGTGATTATTCTGTATCATGCGTTCAAAATCTAATTTGCACCACGACTAAAGCCTCACCCACATTTATACACAACTTTCTGAAGTGTGTGGTCAAAGAGCATAACAACACTATGCACTGGCTTTTGTATTAAAAGTGCGATCAGTAGTAGTAGGAGCTCTACCTAAAGTATACTAATAGTTTCTGTCTAAATGCTTAAAAAATAAAATAACTTAAAGCCACTGTACCTGATTTTTATTGTCTCAAAAATGTGAACAACAGAACAGTTTGCAGATCCTCTTACCTCTTACATTCTGAGCATCCTAATCATTCATCATGATGAGTTTATAAGCACAACTTTCAGAGATTAGCACAAAACCATTACCTGAGCCTAACTGCAGCTAGCATGGTAACAGTGCACTTCCTGAAAACATTTTATAATTAGATGCAGTAAGTACACAGCGTACTGTCAAAAGCTGCTTAGACGATGTATTTGTACTGGGGCAAGGCACATTTTGCTCAAACGCATGGGGAAAAATTGGGCACAGGCTCTTTAATCTATACTTTTTTCCCTCATTCATCAACTCTGCTGTTCTGAAGCCGTACTGCAGATGGCATATATCACTTTTACACTAATAATAATGTTTTAGAGGGAGGTTATGGCCGGATGCTAACAGCTTTCACCCCATGCTAATGTTTGACTGGACATTTTACTGCTCCTGTTTTAGCGCTTTGTCAATATGTTCTGAACTGAAATGCCTCTGGGCCTGATCCTCCCCAAACCACGCATACCAAGCACCTCCTGTGTTTGGGCCGAGTTTGTCTTCATTTGTCTCACCAAAGTTTGGAGTAAATTGGTGATGTCAGACTTTGTGGATGTGACAGCGACAGCCTCCTGACATAATTGTGATTTATTGGGGCCCCCTCGGCTCCTCTGTCTGCTCTGATCAAAATATGATTCATGTGTAGAATATCTCACGCAGTCGGCTGGCTGCACGTGACATCACAATAGCGCTGCAGCTAACTAATATTTTAGTAGTTACTAGACAGAATGATTATTTTTATTTTTAATAGATTTTTTAAGTCAAAATTGTATCCAAATAAAGTTTGAAATATGGCAACTGCAGGCGTCTCGATATAAAATATTTACAAATAAATTCTATTAATGATGAAAATCACAAATATATTTTTTCCATTTTGACGTTTTGATTAAACAATGCAGCTGTCTTTGTTAAAAAAAAGATGTTTTGGCATATGTTAGAATGACAAATTTCAAAACACATTTATGATTATTTTATTAGGTAACTTGTCTCAAGTTTTCAAAACTCTACAAGTTGAAGGCGTTGTTATTTATGATTCTGAATAACAAGATACATTAAAACCCTATTGCTGCTGTGGCCGATCATGATATTTGCCATTAATGATTAGCTTCTAAAATCTACAGTGTAGGAAGGCCCACAAATGTATCTTTAAGGCTGGTTTATGTAGTTCTGTAGGGTCCCACTCAACTTGAAGCTAACATCTTGATGCAGACCAGAACCACATGAACTTCTGCTGTGTTCATCACGGCCCAGGTATGTTGTGAGAATCCAATCTATTTAATTAGATTTTTTTTTTTACTGTGACAATAATGATAATTAATTTCAGATGAAAACAATTCTGTGCCAAACTTTAGCTGTTCTAAGTTCTTTTACTCAGTTGTCTGTATTGTCTTTGTGGATCAACCGATCACAGCCCTTGTGTTCGGCAGAAGTTAGTTGCGTAGTGACTTTTTCTCTGCCTGAAATGTTCCACAGTATGACTTTAAATCTGACCTGTAACTTAGTCTGATTTGGTCTCCATGAAGATAATAAAGTTTAAAATCACACTGTGACACATTCCAGACAAAGCAATAACATCTCCATGAAGAAAAGCTTTTGAAGGCTCTGTCACCAGAAAAGTTACACAATGCACCTTTAAAGTTGAAGTAAAGATGATGAATTAACTTTTCACTTCTAAAAATAATAATGAAATGAATATATCTTGGATTTAAAGTACAGTAAACATACAGCCATAATGCTCTTCTGTTTCCATTCTGTCCTCAAGAGTCTGTTCAAAAAGATAAATCTGATTCGCTGAAGACAATCTGGGAATGACACACAGGTTAGATGATCAGCCGATATGGTCATTTGTCAAATCACTCTTGGCCATTACCAGTACTGGAAACGATATACATGGTGTCCCCAAAAATTTGACATAATTTTGCAGGCCAGAAATTTTTGGCAGTTCTTGTTGAAATCCTCAAATTTTCACAGAATGTATAGGAAACAGATCAAGATTTTATATTTAATGCTGTATTATTGTTCTGTTTTCAGGTTGAGCCATCAAGTTCACTCCCAAAGAGAAGACATTTTGCGTCTTGGAGTATGTTCACACACATATTTAATCCTTCAGCCCTGCATAAACTGCCTTCCTCTTTACATTTTTGGTACTAAGTCCAAATTTGTTTGCCATTTGTGTGCAAGCATATTCCAAAACTTCTCTCTGGAAGTGAGCGGCATGGCTCAACCTGAAAACAGAACAAAAATAAAACATTAAGTATAAAATCTTGATCTGTTTCAATATATTCTGTGAAAATTTGACAAGAATTGCCCAAATTATTGACCTGTGAAATTATGTCAATTTTTTTAGACACCCTGTATATCACCTGTAGCATCCTAATGCAATACATGAAGTATACAGGTAAAAACATCGCCCATCTCTAGTTTAAATACATTTTCTTATCATGATTATGGTTAATGTGTCTGCAATCACTGTGCCTATCAGCATGAAACAAAAGATTTAACTCCAAAATCATCATTATTATCCATTGTGGAGCCATTTACAAAAATTTGTGATTTCTGTTCTATTTCAAAAACAGAGAATCTCCCAGTTATATAGGCCCCTGTCCTCCATCTGAAATTATGACACCATCAAAATCGAGAATTTCAACGCAAGTCAGTGTCCTCTTTTTGACCTGATTCTTGTTGGAGTTGTAATTGCGAAGCTGCCAGGGACTTTTTCATTTCAAATCTCCACCGAGGCCAACAACCACCAAGGGAGTTTCCTCTCTCCAAAACACCACATCACAACTCATTCAATTTCTCCAAATCTTCCCCAAAAAGCTGGCCTAGAATTACTGGTTTAAAATGTTAACAATCTTGGGACCAAAATAACCTTTAAGGGATTTCTATTTTTGCTGCAAGCCCTGGTTTGCATTGATAACAGACTAGCTCCCATCTAAGGACACATGTACGGCTAGTGTTTGGGTTTGTTTATAAGTCCGTATTTGTAACCTCTCGAAATGTCCCTTCTAGCTTCCAGTAGAATAGACTCGATCTGGAAATCCACGAAACACATTTGACTTGTTTATTTGTCTTCCTGTTCCCTCGTGTGGGATTGGGGGTTTCGTTTAAGGATTAATCAATGACAGACTACACTAGCTCAGTTTTAGTTTGCTGGTTTGTTTCTTTTTAAGTAGCATTTAAAAAGCACATGTAGGAGATATTCTAGGGTCATTGCTTTAGCTGGAATGTACCACAGTATGGCTTTAAACCTGCTTATTATTTAATTATAGCTGTTTTTTTTTTTACCTTGAAAAATACGCTAAATATACTGTAAATGGACCCACCTCTCCATAGATCAGATCATGGAAATAGATACGTTTACAATCATACTGTGAAAAAATCCAAAGCAATAACATCTCCATGGTGACAGACCGTCCACCCAGAAAATTACACAGTGCAGCTTTAAAGTACTGAAAGACAATTTATTTGAGGTGGGGCATGTTCTACTCCTACCTGTTACAACCGTTACTGTAATTAGTGTGGAAAATGTGACGAAAGTGTCTTGCCCAAGAGCACGACAGTAAGTAAACACACCATCAATCACAGTTTGGTTTAATGCGGTTAAACATCATAATTAAAAACCGTGAAGCAGCGAAAAAGATCACAACAACAACAACTTTTTTCAGTACAAATTCTACCAAAACATTTCCTATTGACCTTAAAGCTGCAGTACGTAACTTTCTAGATTCCATGGAAATAGAAAGTTAAAACCAAAAGTTAGATTTGTGGAGATGCAAGCCCGCCCACATTAAGAAAGCATGTTTTTTTGTGCAATAAACAACCAAAATGAAAAAAAAAAAAAAAAGAAAAAAAGACATGCGTTTATAGTCTATTTTTTGGCTTAAAAGTTACATACTGTAGCTTTAAAGGTACGCTATGTAATTTATTTTTTGGTTGGAGGTCTATCACGTGCTTGTTTCTATAGATATGTCATTGCTCTGCCTGGAATGTTCCGCAGTACGACATTAAACAGCTCTACCTTACATTTTTTTTAAATTACACATGTTTTTATTGTTCAAAAATACCTAGAAAAACAGGCATTCTGACAGTGAGTGACGCTGCCTTTCCACAGATCTGACCTGTAACTTGGTCTGGTTTGGTCTCCATGACGACTGGACGTTTTAATACCATACAGTGAAACATTCCAGACAGGGCAATAACATCTCCATGTAGAAAAGCATTTGACAGACCTTCCACAATGCACCTTTAACTACAGCATAAAAATGAAAAAAAAAAAAAAAGGGAATGAAAACAAGAACTTTAAATCTTATGCAGCTCAACAGCACCACCTTGTTTCATCTTTTTGTCCACCTGTACTTCTACAAATATCTTAAACACGCCTTAGTCCCATTTGTGACCTGATAATGGACCATTTTCTGCTCCAGCTCTCTACTTTGAGCGGTCCATTCCTATATTTATTCCGTGGTGTTGATGATTGGGCTGGATGTGTGAATATTCCCGTGCAGGTAATGCCTTCTGTCAGCACGTTTGCTCCTCTAGCCTCTGCACCTGCCCTTTACTTTGCACACCAACAGCAGATATAAATAGACAGGGCATTACCGCTCCATGCTCTATGTTATATGGCTTTACGGCTTTTTTTTTTTTTTTTTCAAAGAGCCCCCCTCTTTGAAAAACACATAACATTTAGCTCATTAACATGTTTGATAAGTTTCATTGTTAACACTTTATAATAAGGCATACCTACAGATTTCTAAATGTTTATTAACCATTAACCTTTTTCTAATCATTTACTAAAATAAATACCCATTAACAAGTGAAGAGTTCATTTGCAAAAAACAGATAAGTGCCATAAAAAAATGATCTTAAGGTTACAGTTTTCTCTTTGTATAGAAATGTTTTCAAAAGCTAAATGTATTTTACAGTGATCTAAATAATATTCCATCCCTCTTTGATAAAACCCACTAGACATAAAGAAAAAGAAGATTTTGCAGTTGAGCTTTTTTTTTTATTGAGCTGTGCACTCCAAAAAACATGCACCGTGTCTGGAAGCACAGCTAATGGAGGTCAAGATAAACACAAACACCAAAATACAAATAATTTACAAATGTGGACAAAAAACATTATAACTCATTTATAAAACTTTCATAAATGTTTAATTAGAAATGTTATGAAAATTTTTTTTTTTTTTTTCTTTCAATGTCAACGTTAAACTACAGTACAGAGCAAATTTTTGTTAAAGGTGCATGTGTAACTTTTTGGCTGGGGTCTGTCATATTCTTGCTTTTATGGACATGTCATTGCTCTGCTTAGAATGTTCCACAGTATGGCATTAAACAAATCTATCTTACATTTATTCAATTACAGGTGGTAATTTGACCTAGAAAAAACAGGCATGGGGGCTGTGAGGGTTGCCTTTTCAGAGATTGGACCTGTAACTTGACCTGGTTTGGTCTCCATGACGATAGAAAGGTTTAATACCATACTGTGAACCATTCCAGACAAAGCAATAATGTAAATAAATGTTTAATTAGAAATGTTATACAAATGGATTAATTAATCATTTAAAAACACTAGGGATGTAGTAGGGATGTAACAATAACCAAAATATCGTGATATCGTATTGCCAAAGTTCTCACAATAATATCGTGGACCATAACAATATATCGAATTACAAGTCTCTTTGCTTAAATGAAGAGTTATGGTGCAGCAATAGCTAAAATAAGACAGAGAGAACTACATAGACCATGATCCTTTGCTCCATTTCAGTGTAGACTATAAGAAGAAATAACAGTTCTAAGCACTTTTAAGTCTTAGTTGTGTGGATTAGGTCTTGTCAAGGCATTTTAAGAGAAAAAAGTAGCATATTCACAGTTTTAGCTGTTTAGCCTCCACAAAATATCACAATAAATATCGTACAGTGAGATGTATATCGTGAAAATATTGCCATTAATGATTAGCTTTGAGATTTGGATATTGTAACATCTCTAATTGTGAGCCTCCCCACCATATCGTGAGCTTTCCCACAATATCGCAATAAATATTTTACCATGAGTTCATACCGTGATGATATTGTATCGTGAGACTTGGATATCGTTACACCCCTATCATGTACTAATAATCGCATTTTAGTAAATAAACATAAACATAACATAAATAAACATAACAAACATAAGCATTTACACGTGATATGTAAGTATGCCTTATTCTAAAGTGTTACCATCTAATTATAAGTGCTCTGAGTCTGACCTGACTGTGCTCACTCCCCCTTCAGAGCACTATCACATAACATCAACACAATCAGCGTGCACTAATGGGACTACTTCACATCGCTTCAGATTTGTGAAGTTGTAGCTTTTGAACATATATGGAAAATTGTTGTGTCTGAGCATGAGTGATGTAAGCGTATGGGCTGAGCATTGGATAGAATCTTACTGCTAACCGTAAGGATGGTTCAAATAGGACCCGGGAGAGATCTCTGGATTACTCAAACATGCGTGAAAGACATATAAACCCACTTCAGGCAGGTGATTGATGAGGGAGCAACATTATAACATGGTAGAAAGCGCCAAAAAGTCAATTCCGCGTAATACCCCCTCTTTGACATGATGCTTTCGTAGCTATTTTTGGACTCATACTGGAATAGTGATTTGGAAAAACTATTTTGTATTTGATTTTGCTCTTAGGGAAAGTTCTTCTCAGCCTTTGATCCGTATTTCAACCAGAGACGCCAGCCAGTCTGTCAGGAGCAGTGGCTGACAACAGTGCATTTCCAGGAACTCATCTCCAGGATCTTAGTCAGACAAAAATACTGGAGGACTAGGTCACCGTAGAGAAACAAATACTTCAAGTGAATCATGCTGTTTCCCCTAAATACTACATTTGAGATGTTGCCAATGAGATGTTGCCACATTTAACCAAGGTAATTTAGAAGTGCTCATCTATTTTTTTGAAGTAAACCTTCACCACTAATTCTTATAATTTCAGATCTCAAATTTCCTTCACAACATAACAAACTTTGAACATAGCAACTACGATTTCTTAGCTTGATTAAAATGGCTTCACTTCACATTGCAACTTCTCACACATAACTTGGGCTAAAATGTAAATGACAGATCATTTGACAGCATCTAAAAAAGTGGCTCTCAACATTTCACAAACATCTCACCAAAGCAGGCTTTCCAAGTATACCACAAAAACTATGATTTACATCTATAGCAGGAATATTCCAGGTCTAATATGGGGCTAAACCAGGTCTAAAAGTATTTAGTTCTAAATAAGACATAATCCAAAGGAGGACAAAAAACTCAGAATAATCTGATATGGATTTTTTTTTTTTTTTTTTTAAGCCAATACCGACATTTGTTTTCACTGTTGTGGCCGATATTGTTCATTATACAAACTGACCCTTAAGGTTCTTGACAAAAAAACCCAGACACTGGCACCACTGTGAAATTTTAAAGAAACATAACCTATCTAACTTTGAAAATTTAAATCTTAAAATTTAACTAAAAAAAAAAAAAATTAAGTATCTTAACTCTCATATACCACTTAAAGGTTGTATAGAGGATTTTCCAAGGAACGAGAAATCCAGCGACTGTTTGTCCTTTTTCAAATGTTGCGCATGCGTGAAACCACCCCCCCTCCCCTACAGCTCCCTACGTAGAAACGCCTCCTCCCGCCTCCTCCTTACGCCAGAAACAGGTTTGTTTACAGCCGGTGCGCTGCACATGACTTGTAAACACTAACTACAGTGTTGGTTAGGCAAGGCGGAGAAGTGAGGAGCGGGGGGAGGGGGTGTGCGGACATTTCGTGCGCGGACGAGAAGTGAGGAGCAGGGAGAAGCGGAGCAGGAGCAGGGAGAGGAGAGGAGAGAGGAGAGGGGAGCGGTGCGCGGAGATTCTGTGCCCGGAGAAGTGAGGAGCAGGGAGAAGAGCGAGAGGAGCAGGAGCAGGGAGAGAGAGAGGAGAGGGGAGCAGGTGCGCGGAGATTCTGTGCCGGAGAAGTGAGGAGCAGGGGGAAGAGCGGAACGGGCAGGGGGACAGGAGCAGGAAAGGGGTGCAGAGAAAGGTGCGCGGAGATTCAGTGCGAATGAACTAGCTACAACACGCAGCAGCAAGCGGACTCTTTCTTTGCCTTGAAAATTACGTTTTCAGACATAGGATATCGCTTTCGTGTCCTGAAAAACGTTTGACTAGCTCTTGGAAATAAAGTACGTTTTCATAATAAGCAGAAGTGACCTGTCCAGGAGTAATTTGGCGACCAATGCGTCAGTCTTTAGACCCTGCGTCTGCTTCAGTCGCGCCATCGCTGGAATGAATCTACAAGAATCACCTTCGCTGCTTTTCCCCTTGTCTTCTTCTTTCAGCGAATCTCAAAAACTGACTTTCTTTTGCGACTAACTGCTCCTGGATTCTTGTCGCCATTGCAACAAACTTTGTGCTGCTAAACTGCGAGGAAGATATAGGTCAAAAAAAAGCCGCTAAGAACTGTTGCGTTGGTGGAAGTAAACAGCGTCTGTGCGGCTTGCGTCTGTGGACTGCGTGACAGGCGTACGTAAACCACGTACCGGCGGCGCGCAGGCAAGTCAGTTACGCTAGAAACGTAGGCAGATTTGATTGACAGCCTGTCAGCTAACAGATAACGAGGCAGTGTCGTTATCTATTGGCAAATGTTTAGCCCCACCACGTCCAGAGTTGATGAATTTTTATTCTCTTTTTTTTGGTCATCATAATTACAAGGCTACTGCACCTTTATAATGCTATCATTGACAATTTGAAACAAAAAAAATCCTCCATACAACCTTTAATTCAGAATTTGCCAGGACCATAAAATACACAGAACTACTACAAGAGGTGCTATTAATGGTAATTGTGTTGTTACTGGACAACTCTTGGTCAGTCCTTTCTCTGTCAAAGGAGCTGGACTGTGGAAATGCAACCATCTGATTTAAAATTGGAAACCAATAACAACAAATTTAAAAGTAAATCAAACTTATTGTATGTGTCCAACCAAAAATGCACTCACTGAAAATGTCATAATGCTGTATATGTCTTATCTGTATGTAACTAATGTGTCATGTCAGTTTTTATGCTTGTATCTTATATTTTTTCTACAAACATTTTTTCTACAGACTAGCTCTTGCATCTGGCGTGTCTAATGTGATTGTGATATTCTTAATAAACATAAATATATAAAAAAAAGTATATATTTGCCAATGTCAGTGTTAAGCTTTTAAAATCTATAGTATAGACCAAATTTATAGTTAAAGGTGCATGTGTAAATTTTTGTTTGGGTGTCCATCAACTTCTTGTTTCTATGGATTTAGCTCTGCTTCGAATGTTCCACAGTATGACATTAAAGTAATCTATCTTACATTTATTCAATTACAGGTGGTATTGTTGCTCAAAATGAAGATAGAACGGTTTAATACCATATTGTGAAACATTCCAGACAAAGCAATAACGTGGAGGAAAACATTTGGCAGACCCTCCAAAAGAAAAGTTACGCAAGGCATCTTTAAGTTAGAGAAAATGTAAAAAATGTAACATTAAAATAAAAATCTAAATAATGCCATTATCTGGGATGTAAATTCATATGGGCACACAGAGGCACTGCAGAAAACTTATTGGTGCCAAATATTGGTTTAATCTTCCATATTAGACCAATACTCATATCTGGGGACATCCTCTGATATCACTGAGAACTGATTTACCATCTCTACAAAAAAGTGAACCCCTAAATAAGGTAAACCCACATAACGAAGAACTGTCCAAGTACACGCACCACTGTTTGAGAAACACTGATCTAAAATAGAACCCTGTGGCTTCTCAAAATCTCAGAGACAACCCCTCTAGGGAAAAAAAAACACACTTTAGCTGTAGTGTGTGGTCCGGCGGCTGACCTCGGAGTAGCTGGTGTGTTTTCTTGGCTGTCCTGTGATTGAGGTGGAGGCCCTCTCATTAGGAGCAGGTCCATGTGTGCTCACGCGGACCATTGATTCATTGATGTGACGACCTGGAAGTCCAGCGGTGCCGTGAGGGTCACCGGTGCAACTGTGATCAATCAGTGGCTCCACGGACGCCAACAGCCTCTAAATCGTACACAATCACACCATAATATGCCCAGGGGAAGATTACAGTGCAACAAGTTTGTGTACTCAAGTTACAAAGTCCGGGTTTCTGGTTTCTTTAGGCAGATCCACCTTGAGTTCTTGCAATTTGGCATATTTGGCACTTCCATATTCCAAGTCCATATTACACTATTTTATGATTTACTGTATGTTTTAATGTTGTTTCCTCATCACAAACATACCTGGAGTTGTGCTTCGTTGCGTTCATGTTTAACACACAAAGCCTGCATATTTAGATTTAATTTGGCTCTTGAACTGAAAACACTTCCCTTTGAGTTCCTGGAATTTGGCACAGTGGAACAGAATCAGTCAATAAATCAACATTAATTTGTAAAGCCCTCATCAATGCTCCAGGAAAATCAATTGTAAAATTTGAAAAAACTCAAATCTGAAAGAACTGATGAGTTGTGATTGATAATAAACCAGTACAGAGGGTCAGAGCATTGCTGAATATTATTTAAAGGTGCACTTTGTAGCTGATGCCATCAACTTTCCCTATGAGTGTGATGCTAACTGGGGACTCTACTCTGTCTTAGGTTTTGTTAGTTTTGTTAGAGCTTTATTTTAACACCATCTGATGAGAAAGAACTGACTTAGCTGGAGCTACAACAGGTGATCTGATTTATGCTGTGAAACAAATTCATCTGAAATTGCTTACATTTATAATAATTAAAGTCAGAGGATAGCGAGCATTATTTTCTCAATTAGTCACTGTTACCTTGTTGTTGAAAATCACCAAAACAGGATCATAAACTCTCATATTGATCACAGGCTCCTGAAATGTGTTATTTGATTCCATTTTGTTTGTTTTTTTTGATGATATTAAAAGATTTTGGGCAGTGGATATGTGAGAATACAACAGGGGCGGGTCAGCCAATCTTATTATAAATGGTAGCTTTAGATGTATTCTCTCCATGGAGCAGGGTGTCCAGATTTTCAAAATTCAAAACTGGGACACACCCGGGTTGGGAGAGTTGGTATAAATAAAACTGTGAAAGAGTGTGGTGTAAAATCGTGGATTCTCGTGTCAGTCATGATCTGAGGGACTTCTGACTAGGGATGGGCATGATTAATCGATTAATCGATAATAGATCATTAAGAATTTCATCGATTATGTTCATTTTAATCGACAAACTGAATGTAGGTTGCTGTGCGTAGCGTGACCAAACAGAGGTCCATACATGTGTCTCTCTGCACTCAGAAGGAGCGAGACACAAACAGTTGGTCAGTCTGCAACGTGCCGAAGCACAAATGAGTTTTTAACGATGACTTGTACAAGAAATTCCACGCTTTCCATTGCATTCGGGACAAGTGGGAGTCCATGTGCACAGTGTACAAAGCAGCACATATGTTTCGGTGTCCAGTGGGAAAAAGCTTTGCCAGGTGAGAGTCGCGCAATGTCGATGACGAGTCCCCACCTCCCGCCCCTCGTACGGTGTCCTGGTTTTGACAAGCGCAAATATGGTCACACTAACCTGTGTTCCACTGAGTCGTGTCGCATCAGCGCACAAGAGCTGTTTTTTTTTTCTTTTTCTTAACTTATGCAAATTATCCATGTGGTTTTAAGTTTCGTTTCTTTGAGACTTGCGCAAATCTCCATTAAACACATTATAATGTCAAACGGGCTGATGTGGCTCTAGAGTCGTTACGGTTTATATGTCGTAAAGTTGAATTTATTTGTGCAGATTAGTAGTGCAGATAGTAATAATAATGATGATAAATTTTAATATAAAAAACGTTAATGATTAATAAATAATCGATTGTTAATTCTCCCGACGATCGATTAAGAAAATTTTATCGAATGCCCATCCCTACTTCTGACGCTGCATTTTTTTGCTTTATGGTCATTTGCAAACATGGTTTTGTGTATTTTGGCCAAACAAATGACAATTTATGCTGTTTTTTTTACTGTTGGCGAGGATCAGATTAGTCAAAAATTGTGATATAGTCTTGTTTTAGTCCTGGTTTAGACCTGGTTTAGATCAAAATGGTAAAAAATAGGGACACATGGGACATCTCTTGTATAAAACTGGGAAAAGCACTGATTTTGTATAAATCTGCTGGGAAAGGGGACACGGGGCTCAAAACTGAGACTGTCCCAAGTAAATAGGGACATGTGGTCAGTCTACCATGGAGAATGTTCTAAAATATGGCCTTCTTATTACATCTCCGGAGGCAAGCAGGTGACACCCAGGACACCCAAGTATTTCAAGGTATTTTTGAGCGATAGATACACCTGTAATTGAGTACAAGTACAATAGATAAAAGTCTTTTAATGGCATGTATGTTTAAGTGAGTGGAATACATTGTGATATTTTTGTCCTCAGATTTTGAGGTAAAGGTTATAAGATGGAAGTTTGGAGTCTGACCAGGACTTCTGTGTAACTTTATATGAATGCATGAGATGTAGCAGCCATGTTTCCTTACCTGACATTTAGCTCAGAAGTTAAACAGTGGTTGAATTTGAGTTGAGATCTTCCAAAAACATAAAAGTTGTCATGATGTTGATGGAGCCCTTGGAGCCCTTTCTGAGTCACCTTGCATGGGGCTTTCTCACTGGTTGTTTTTACCGCTGCAAGCATGAAAGAAATACACTGACATGAGTTTAAAAAGAGGATCTGCGCTGTCATTCTGAAAAATAGACAAATATATTCTTCCTCAAATAAAAGGTCTGTCAGCTTGTTTAACCTGTGTGAGCTTCTGACTATTACTAACTAAATACTGTATGTTAAAGTGGAAATGAACACTAAATCCTCTTTTTTGCTACTAAACTGTGTATAATTTTAAAGGGCCCATATTATGCTATTTTCTGATCTATGTTATAATGTTTTTTTCATCATCACAAACATACCTGGAGTTGTGTTTTGTTTCATTCGCAAATGTTTAACACATATTTAGTTCTATTGAGTTTTTCTCTCAAACAGAAAACGCTCATGTGATAATACAGGAAGTGCTCCGCTGTGAATCAGTTGGATAATTTCAGTCCTGTAATTGCCGATCTCTACTGAACTAAACGTAAAAGGAATGGTAAGGAAGGTAAGTTTTAGAGGAAATAACAACATTCTAACATGGCTTAAAGCTCAAAAGAGTCCATTTTGTGTAATATAGCACCTTTAAGTAGCTGGTGACATCACGCAGGACGGCTACAAACACCTGGCTGCAGGGACAAAGTTTGAAGTGCAGATATTTGTTGAATCAGTCACAATATTCCATATACCTCCAGACCCCACCCCTCCAACCCCGTCACTCTCTTCTTCAGTCCTCCAGGTACTATCCAGTTTAGCAGCTCTATATGGTGATGGCGATTGTGGGCGGAGTTAAGGTGTTTAGTCCCACATCAAGTCAATAACATCTGCAGCCTTTTATCATCTAAAAAACAGCAAAAATCAAAGGTTTACTGTCTAAAGCAGATTTGGAGAGACTTATCCATGTGTTTGTCTCCAGTAGATTAGACTACTGTAATGGTCTGCTCACTGGCCTCTCCAAACGAGCTGTGAGACGCTGCAGTACATCCAGAACGCTGCAGTTCGGGTCCTGACTCAAACTAGGAAGTGCGCGCACATAAGTCCTGTGCTCAGGTCTCTGCATTGTCTTCCTGTGGCTCAGAGAATAGACTTTAAAGACTCTGTGTACAAGTCTCTCCATGGCCTAAGTAAGTCTTTTATTTATACAGTGCTTTTCACAGACATTTGTCACAAAGATGCTTTCCAGAGCATTATTCAGTCACTCCACACACAGTGGTGGTCAACTATTATTGTAGCCACAGCTGACTGACTGAAGCGTGGCTGCCACGCCAATTGGCGCCATCGGTCCCTTTGACCACCACCAACACTCATGCACACACCACTTTCATACTAAGCAATGTGGGTGAAGTGACTTGCCTAAGGACACAATGACAGATTTTTTTTGCAAATAGTGCCCCACTAGCACCAAAGTACATCTGTGACATGTTAGTGCCATATGAACCATCTCGCACTCTGAGGACCTGAGGGACCGGCCTCCTGCTGGTGCCCAGAGTCAGGACTAAACAAGGGGAGTCAGCGTTTCAGATTCATGAAGCTAAAACCTGGAACAGTCTTCCTAAACATGTGAGACAGCATTTACTTTAACGCTGTTTAAATCCAGGCTCAAAACAGTTCTGTTTAGCTGCGTATGACTGAAAGGTTTTCAGTTTTCATTCCGCACTCTTCTTTCTCATTTAACGTCTCTCTTTTTAATTTTATGATGATTATTTATGTTTTGATTTGTTTGCATTGCGCTTTTAATTTATTTCTTGTTCTGTAAAGCACTTTGAATTACTGTGTGTACGAATTGTGCTATACAAATAAAACTTGCCTTGCCTTTAACTTGTAGATTCACACTCACTTCAAATGGCACACGGTTGAATGAGCTTTCAAATGTCAAATGGAATTAAGTCTATTCAAATGAAATAATATACTAATAAGAGACAAACTTTTCCAGTCCCAGTATCACTACCGTTAGTAGAGTTTTGAATACCTTTCTAGCAGTGCAGAAAATCAATGCAGATACTATATGTTTAATGCCTTAATGTGGAATAAAGCAGTAATATCTCAATGAAGACAAGCAGTGTCATTATATACAAAAACTCAAGTGGTTTGCCGTACACAATACTCAGCTAAATCAACCATTTTTCCTCACTTAGATGTTATTACTACCACATTTTGAAGTTGCATTTCCCTATTTCGAGAAAAGATTGGATACCACCAGGTCGTGTTACAAGTCAGATCTGTGGAGATTTGACCCTTTTCACAGAAAGATAGCATGTTTCCCAGTGTATTTTTGAGAAATAAACTCCCAGAAAGAAAGAACCTCTGGTAGAGAAGTTTAATGCCATACTGTGGAACATCCCTACAGCAATAAAACAAGCTGTACTTTTTCTCTACCAGCAACTTCCTTACCTTATGTTTTGTACTTCATACTGACAAAAAAAAAAAACTGTCAAAATACACATTTTGAAGTAGCATTTCCATATTTCGAATGAAGAATCAGTAATGCGCAGCTATAAATACGGTGACACTTGTTTCGCACGACTGCCCGCTTTGAATTGTCACTGGGCACACGTGTATATATATGATAATGGCACATACGCTATAGCTCAAAGAATAAACGAAAATATTACTGAGCAGTTAGGGAAGGCTTATTGGAGACAAGCCATCATATCAGCACAGATCCTAGGCAGAGTGGCTCCCATCTCTATAAATCCTATTTCGGTGTCAGAGGAGCGTGTGGGACCCCTGCCTAATGTTGCAGAAAAGTCCCTATTGTGGCGCCTCCATTTCATTGTATCAGGCTGTCAAAGCAGAACCAGGAAATCACAGCTAACAAAGGAACACAGAGGAAGGAGAGGTCAGCACCAGCAGTTTTGTTCCTGGAAACATGGTGTGCTTTTTTCTCAAAGATGACAATCAGAGCCGCACCAGACGAGGCCTTTATCTGGGTTTTATTTGGAGAGACACCGGCTGGAAGTCACCCAAAAGAGATAAGTTTGTGTGAAGAATTTTAATTTGGATCATTACATCTCTGGAGGTTTTGCAGTTTGAATTTTAAAAAGGTGGAAATAAGCGGGTGAACTTCGGCGGAATGTGCGAAGGCCTTATCAAGCAGGGTCAATCCAGGTCTAATACCGGACTGAACCTATGCAGAGCTACTATCCCGCCCTTGTCTTGAGTGCTAGAAGTAAAATTGCAATTCTTTTTTTTTCCTATAGAGAAAAAATTTAAATTAAAAAACAACATTAAAGGTTCAAAAGCTTGCATGGTGCCTAATCAGCTATGTGATAAGAAATGACTTAATAGGTTCAGGTTAAATGGCCTGTACCTGATTTCAGACCATGACTCAGGTACATGTTTTAGCCCCATTCACTTCCTGTTGCTGTAAAATTGCACCATGACACAGAAATAACTGCCTGGAATAGTGTCATGCATTTGTTTCTCTTTAGTTCTCCAATATCTGTCTACTCAATGTTTGTTAGTATCAACGTGTTTGACGGAAAATGGTGACCCTGTTAGGAATTTCTGTATTACCGTATTTTTTGGACTATAAGTCGCTTCAGAGTATAAGTCCTACCAGCAATGTTATTCAGATAACTATAACATAAACAGCATAATATAACAAGTTTACCAAACTCTTAATCTCACTCCAAATCACTAAATCCATTGAATTCTTCATCCTAGGTGTCACTTCTGAGCAACTCCACGACCTCCAGAGCGCCACTTCCTCTTCTGTGTAGCTGTCCACAAACTCAGCATCAGTTCCAGTTAGAATTATTCTGGCTTTTCTGAATCCCGACAGGATGTTTTGCTTGTCACTGAAGCCCAGGCTTTGTCCATCCATCTAGTGACTTCCAGGAAAATTGCATGGTGCACCTTCCACCTTCCGCTGTGAAGCTGTGTTCTCCATCCCCGCGTTTCGGCAGTCTAACTCACTCCAAACTTTCTTTCTGGTGCTCGATTGCCATTTTTGGCTGCATATTTCACTACTTACAGCAGGACAGTGGCTCTTTCTGCAGGAGACATGCACAGTAGGGCGCCAAGTCACAGTGGTCCAGGCATAATAGAAGGAGCAAATACTGGCAGGCAAGCTTAGAGCGCCCTCTCGCGGCTGTTAATCTGGAAATTTTAATATATAAGACGGAGTATAAATCGCAGGACCACCCAAACCATGGAAAAAAGTGTAGCTCTCTTTAACAGATTATTGTTAAGGATTTTATTTGATTATATTCATATACTGTGTTTATAAATAATATAAAATGCATAGCCTTGTAAGGTCTGGTGTCATCTGGTGCGTCTCTCCATCAAGCTGTTACACTGACAGCGCCCCCTGCAGGTTTGGAGCACGTGACCTCTTATGCAGCGTTTTTCATTTTCAGGTGTTTCTTGGTTTTCACCGTTTTGTGCTTTGCATCATTTCTGTATTTGCGGCGCATTTCCTGATGATACATTTGTCTTTGTTTGTTGCAGAGTGTTTTTCTCATTTGCACCACTGTTCTTTGTTTGTACCTCATTTAACTTGTGTTTGAGTTTGTGAATTTGCATCGTTCTGAACTTGAAGCTGTTTCTCTAACTGAGACGCATTGGCCCGTTGCATTTGCATTTGAGCATTAATCTTGAAAAGAATAAATTAAAATCAGTTACAAGGCCTTTAAGGTACACTTTATTGTCACAGGGAAATAAGCCCTTTGCATTTGACCCAGTCTTCCTTTTCGTATGGGACCAATAATGTCATAGAATCATTTAATTTACAATACATTCACATAATTGTACCTTTAAACTTTGAATATGTAAACAATACAGCCATAATGGAACCAACTCTAATATCAAAACTTGCTCCAGCAATTTGAAGCATGGTGCACTTTTATTGTTTTACAAAGAAGAGCAAAATAAATCAAAAAGTGATGGGTGAATATTGCCAAAAGTGATCCAGCCCAAATGTTGATTCCATTGTTGTGAATGTGTACTGACCTAAAGAGAAGTCTGACCAGAAATGCAAAATATATGTGCAAAACAACCATGAAATACGCTGCAGTCCATTTATAGTTAATTTAAAAACACAAAGTTGGTTAGAAATCATTTAAACACTGTGCATAAAGATGTGCACCTGTATAATTTTGAAGAGAAATTAGAATAAAAAAACAACTATCTGCACTACAGACTAAAAATACAATCTAGTTATAGCTGTAATATTTCACAGTACGGCATTAAACTCATCTGTTGCCATGGACACAAGCAGAAGACACCACCAGATCTGTGGAGAGTCGGACCCACTCAGAGAACTTGTACTGTATTTGAATATGCAGTCAAGTTTAATGCCATACTGAGGAACATTCCCAATAAAAACTGACTGTATCTGAACAAGTTGTATTCGTTTTGAGAGAACTTCTACCTTTGAATTGCCAGTCAGCTATATTTTTGGAAAACCATATCGCCAATGTTAATTAGACTTGGCCCATTTCAACTCTGTGCTATATTTAAAGTCATTTGCTGTAATGAGACCAGCCTAATTAAACCGCCTTCTGTAATAAACCACTATTGCGCTATTAATTTGACCACAATTATAACTAATCTTTTTTAAATCGCATTGCTGTCTGCTTTTAAATAATTGCAAGTACATTGTTTTCATTTTTTGATATGGACAAAAAAAGATCTTGAAAAAACATCATTAAAGGTCCAATAAAGCGCAAAATTGACACTTGGGAGACTCTAGGGACATGTTAGAATGTTGTCGCTGCCTAAAAAACACATGTTTGAATAACCCTTTATTGTTATTTGACTGTCTACATCTCCAAAACTCTCAAAATGGTCTGTTCTAACGTGTAATTTTTCACAATAATGGCTACCTTTTAAGTTGTGATTTTATTAAGTTTTGATTTGTCAGTGATTGTCCTTTTTGGTCTGAAATTATCCATATGATTCTGGTTAAGGTGTGTGGAGCGAACATGACATCACAAGGTTTAACTAGGGAAGTAACAAGAACCAAAATATCATGATATCGTATCGTCACAATAATATCGTGAACCATCACAATATATCGAATTACAAGTCTCTTTGTTTAAATTAAGAGTTATGGTGCAGCAATAGCTAAAAAAGACAGAGGGAACTACATAGACCATGATCCTTTGCTCCATTTCAGTGTAGACTACAAAAAAAACCCATTTCTAAGCACTTGTAAGTGTTAGTTTTTTGGATTTAATCTTGTCATGGCATTTTAAGAGGAAAAAATTGCATATTCACGGTTTTGTTCGCAGCCTCCACAAAATATTGCAATAAATATCGTATCGTGAGATGTATATCGTGAAAATATCATACAGAGAGATTTGGATATTGTTACATCCATAATCGGGAGCATCCCCACCATATGGTGAGCTTTCCTACACTATCACAATAAATATCTTACCATGAGGTTCATACGGTGACGACATCGTATCGTGAGACTTGGATATTGTTACACCCCTAGGTTTAACAGACTGGTTTTTTTGTTTGAGAGAAAAATTCAGCCGAAATATTAGGGGTGTGCACTTCCATGAATGTGGTGATACGATACATATCGCGATATGCCTGTCACGATTCAACGTATCACAATATATCCTGAAACTAAAACACTGGATAATATGTTGTGAATGATCAATAATTACATATAATATTATGGTCAAGTACACTTTCATGAGAACTAAATTGGATGAAAATGCAATTAGTTTAATTCGTAAATGGAAATTTTTCATGGCATTTTTCATGACTTTTGCTTTGAAAAATTGATTCAGATGCATTTTGAATTGATTTGAGAATCACGTGATTAAGTATCGCGATATATCACTGAATCAAATTGTTCTTACACCCCTACTAAATATGCAGGGTTTGTGATTTAAACATGTGTGAATGAAACAAAACACAACTCGAGATGTGTTTTTCATGAGGAAATAACAATATATAGCAGAAAATATGTAATATGGGCCCTTAGTTACTTCCTGTATTACTGCATGACATTACAAGGTGGAACAGAGTGTTTTCAGTTTGAGAGAAGATACAACTCCGGGTATGTTTTCAATGAGGAAACATTTCAAAACACATCTGAAAATAGCATAATATGAGCCTTTTTAACATGTCGGTAGTATTTTGTACCTCCTATGTTGTTAACACGAGCATGATAAATACTTGGGCACAAAAAACAAATCTTACACTGCCCCCATTAAGATTCCAATTTATTCCACCACCCACAGCCTGAATCACATTGAACTTATTGACCAGGCAGACCAGAAAAGACCAGTAAACAAAACAAGATGTCCTCCTCATTATATACTGAGGGCCCATTGAAAATCAACACGGTATTGACCAGAGCTGAAGCACAATGCCAAACACACGGCTTAAAGGAATTACTGTGAATGGCGCCACTTTCTTGTCCTGCTTGAATGCTCATTTAAGTTCCCCCAAAACACTGCTCAGAGAAAGGATCATGGTGAAATTAGGGATTCAATGGCGAATATTGTTAAAGCTAAAAAAAAAAAAAACTAAAAAAAAAAACGTGGGTGCCCTTGTTTTTGAATTATTCTGTTTTTGATTGCATGGAAGGTGGAGCTCATGCAAAACCAGGTCCATAGCTGTAATTAAGTCTCAGCAAGGACTGAATAATTTAGGAAACAAATAATTAACAGTGATTTTTCAGATAAATGTTGGAATTTGATTTGTGATTTAAATAAAACTAAATTAACATTTGGTTACCAGATTTTTATCACATTACAAGGGAAACGGTCAAGGTTGAGAGGGCCCATATTACACTATTTTCTGATCTATTTTATAATGTTTCCCGATCACAAACATACCTGGAGTTGCATTTTGTTTCATTTACACGTTTAACACACAAACCTTGCATATTGGCTTCTACCACCTCAGAATAATTAGTTCATTGTTTATGTTGAAATCTGTAGTGTTTCTCAGTTATTTTTCCTTGTTTTCCATTATAATTAGCCATATTTGTTTTCTTACAGACCGCTGATGCATGTCCCTGATTGGCTAATCCATGCTGTCAATCACACAGATTGAGTATTCTTGGCTGGCCAGGCAAATGTGCTTCCAGCGTGACCAGGTACATTGCAAATTTAAGTTGACTAATTTTACAGCATCAGCCTGAAAATAGTAGGATTAAAAAGGAACTAAACCCATATATCAGGTCTAAATGAGAACTAAACAAAGTCATAAATTGAGCTAAACTAGGTCATAAATAAAAGGCCTATTCATGGGTTTCAACTGTTATATGCAACATTTTAAAGGTCCCACATTACACAGAATGGATACTAGTGGGCTTATTAGGTAGCCTGATTCATCAGCCAGTTTCACAACTGTCTGACCTCGCAGCATTAGAAGTCATTCGCTCGACGGGAGGCAGCTGCTTTTTTAAACTAACCAGTCGCTGCTGTTTGGTTGTGACGTATGTAATGTGCCGCTAACGGGGCTAACTGGTATATTAAGCTTTTCCAACATCCTGTAGGAAGAAGGGCAAAATTCACCAAACATTCTCTTTGTTCTGGCTTTAAATCCTTGCCAACACAGAATGTACAGATCTTCGCTGATTGGCTGGTGCCCGAACTCGCACTTCTGGGGTTTTTGTGAACCATCTAGTGTATTCCCATTCTCGAACTTGTTTGTTTCATTCACACATGTTTGAGTAACCCTTTATTATTAGTCTGTCTACATCTCCAAACCTCAAAATGTTCTGTTCCACTTTGTGATGTCATGGTCGTTTTCAAGCCAACAACTACCTTTTACCTTTAGTTCAGTAAAGATTGACATTTCCAGGGCTGATGGTGTGTAGAGTTTAAAAACACAGTGGAGTATTGCCACATGACATCTGTGGTGGAAATTTTAGCATTCGGTGTTGTTTCTTTCTGTTGTCCAAGTAAAAAGTGTTAAAAGGAACACTATTCTTTGTCTAATCCTTTCTCTCACAGAAAGGTTATTGGTACCTTAGGGTTTTCCATTTACATGTCTTCTGCTTACGTCACAGGTTAAGTGTTTGATCATCTTGACCTGTACTCAGATGTTCAGATGTAAAGGTGTTACGTTTCAGAGCTAAGAAAGACAAATGGCCAGCCAGACTGACCTAAATGCAAACAGTTGTGATGGGCTTGGACAGTTACCCCATTGCTCTGGGCTCACTGCTGGCAGAAACTCCGTCACTTGTGAGATCATTTGTTAATGGTGCAAACTTAAACCAACCTAGACAGTCTTCTTGTATGTTCTGGTATTATTTTACAGATAATTTCTATGACACATCACAAGGCGAAAAAGTGATTTTAGTTTAAGAGAAGAACTCATCTTAAATATGCAGGATTTGTGTGTTAAATGTGTGAATGAAACAAAACTATGGTATGTTTTTAATGAGGAAAGAACATAATAACAGAGATCAGAAAATAGTGTAAATATGGGCCCTTTAGGGACATTTTCTCAGTGAAAAGATTAAGCCATCACAAATGCAGGACTAAACCAGGACTAGACCACATCCAAACAATAAAGGAGCCAGTAGCCTCGTTGGTAGAATGCTCATATTCTGATCAGAAGGTTGGTGGTTTAAATCTTGCTCTCGACATAAACATCACTGATCCACTGAGCCACAGGTTGGCAGTGTGAGTCCAGATCCCACAGTTGTGTCCCTGGGCAAAAGCACTAAACCCTCCGTTGCCTCTTATCTATGAATGGCCGAGTAGCAAAGCACTTGAAGTTAGAAAAGTGCTTCTCTGCAAAAATTAAAATCAAGTTAAGAATTGAATTAAGAAAGTTTGATTGAATTATCAACCAATGGAACAAGACTTTTTGTACTTAAAATATGACAATACATCTTGCTTTGCACTTAAAATAATAATAAGAAACCTTAATGAGAACAAAATGAAAATGAAAATGCAATTAGTTTAATTCTTAAATCATGAGAACAGTAAATGGAACTTTTTCACGGCTTTTTCATGAAAAACCAAACTGATTTGGATGCATTTTGAATCAACAGGGGAATCACGTGATTAAGTATTACATATGGATTTTGCATTTTTCATTTTTTTTCAGTTTGGTATTTACACAAATATAGGTACTGGGAAAACACAAGAGTGGTAATTTTATTATTTTATTCATTTATCCAGGGCTCGACATTAACGGTTGTCCGCTGGCCCGGGGCAACTAAAAGTTTTGTCCGGGCAAGTGCTCTCGTCTGCCTAGTTGTCCAAGCGGGCAAGTGAAAATAAAGCGGCACAAATCTAGTCCACCATTAATAACTATTAATTTGGTTGAAAAATGAAGCGACGGGTTGTCTGCTCTTAACGCATTTTTTTTTTCGTGAAAGGAACAGATAAGTCCAACGTTGTTAACTGCCGCGAAAAACGGCCGCGATACTCACTTCATGCGCGCTGCTGTGCGTATCACCATGTTTTGTCTTTCCCACTGACTGTAAGGCAGCCTAAATAAAATGGACGTAGTGTTACGATGGCTCCTGCTCTGCAATCTTTGCCCAGTCAATCAAAAATGTCCCATAGTGCGGACCGCGCCACTCCACCCCTTTTTTCTGTCTCTCATTCTACCATCACATCTCCAGGAAGCTTCATTACGCATCGGAACAAAGAGCGAACTCAGGGCTAAACCCAACTCCAGAAACTGGCGATATATTTATTAGGCCTACTCAGTAATTTCAGAAGTAAAAAATACATAGGTTATTATTATTGCCCGTGCTTTTGGGAATAATCTTCACTGGGGCGGTACCGGGGCGTCTCCAAACGATCCGTGCGCTCTGTGAGCGGGGCGTGTGTCACCGGAGCACCGCGCGGCTTGACATTAAACCCGCCTCTCTTCTCCGGTCCTCATGGAGCCCTGAACGTTCACACTCCCTCTCCCACATCGTACTGAGATCCATTCATAGAAAAAGGTCCTACCTGTGCGCCTCACGGCTCTGCGTCACTGCGTGCCTTTCCCCTCTCTCCAGTGCCTCGCGCGTTAATCCCATGTTTTCTTAACGCATTACGCAGCAATGAGAAGCGCGCCGCGAACAACGAACTAAACTTAGTCCAAACTAACTCCACTGTATCTTGCAGAGGACAGAGATATGTAGTAGTTTTTTTCATAAGTGCGCAAAGTGTATAGTTACAGTTTATATTTTTATGCAAATTAATTAACTTATTTAATTGACACTTATTTAGATTATTAGCCTATCTACTGTGCCAAAAGGACAATCATTTATCTGTTGTGGGTGTTTTCACTTTAATGCGCTCAAGTTTTTGGGGGAATTGTTGTTTTGTTGGAAGGCTTAGCCTAATATGAATAAAAAACTTACTGGTATACTTACTGGAAATATTAAATAAACATTTACTTTCTTTTAAAAACATGTCTAAAAATTTATTCTAGGCTATTTACGCAATATAAAAAATAGTGAAAAACTTAACCACCACAGTCAATATTCGGTTTTGGTTTTGGTATTCGGCCAAGTGTTTAATTTTTATTCAGTTAAGGTTTTGGCCACAAATTTTCATTTTGGTGCAACCCTAATAATCACATTAGTCCTTGTTGTCACCTGCTTCAGGTTGCCCTGGGTCTGACAACCTGAGGCACGTTGTGTTTCAACTCTTAGATGGATACAAGAGAAAACAATTTAATGAGAAGACCAACAATAATCATTCATCTCGTATACATACAAATTTGGACACACTTTTTTATTTATGCTTCTTTTTTTCCTCCATATTTACACTGTGGAGTGTAGTATGAAATGATTTAAACTTGTTTTATATATTTGAGATTCTGCCCCGCCCTCTGAATCCATTTAGTCACTGTGGTCATGTTATGTTGGTATTCATATTAAAAAAAAAAAAAAAAAAGAAGTTTTTATAGGCCTGTGCTAGTGTTTTAATCAAGACCACATTAATCGAGGCCAAAACCTGTCCGAGACCTCAGGGTCCCGAGATCAGGACTAGACCAAAACCTCTGAGGGTCGAGACCGAGACAAGACTGAGACCATGGCCCATCAAGACCAAATCAAGACTATCTTTGTCTTTTTTACATTTATTTGTATTTTACAGTTATTTTGGCACATATATATCTTTTCTTTTTTTTTACCTATCTCCATTTTATCTGATAAATGTTAATTTAAGCTTAAATTAAGCCATGCAAACTGTACTGCACTGAACACTGCCTTTTTTTGGACTCTCATCCACAGTTTGAGAACCCCTTCTTTAAGAGAACTTCCATTGGCATTTTACACAAAACTGCTTCAAAGTGAATAAAGCTGGTAGGATTTTTAAACCTGTTTTGTCAAGTTCCTAACTGGAGTTACATTCTCTTACTGGTTTTGCAATGGGATTTAGCCTCTGCACATTAATCAAACGCACTTTGTTAGAAATGCATTTTGAGCACTTTTATTAGGCAAACTTCAATTGCATGTAGCAGTAGTCCCACTTGGGTTAGTTTTTGCTTCCCATTTCGTATTACTCTTCTAATCTGCGGACATTGAGGAGGAAGCTCGTTTGCGCTATATGCAGAGAGAAGTGAGAGGTGAAAAGGTAAGGAGCAGTGTGCTGACGTGAGGCAGGTGAACAGGTAGGATGTTTTAAAAAGAGACGAGACCAAGACCGTAAAAAAAACATCTAGAGTACTACAACACGAGCCTGTGCATATATTTAAAAATATATAATTAACTGAGCACTGTTTTGTTTTTCCGGGCAAGTAGATCTCGGTGTCGGGCAAGTAAAAAATTATAGCCACTTGCCCGGGCAAGTACTTGTAAATGCTTAATGTCAAGCCCTGATTTATCTATTTATTTATTTTTAATCAGCCACATCAAAAGAAAAAAAAAAGAAAAGAAAAAAACATTTTTGCACTGTTGGTGCAAAATGAAAAAGAAAAAAATAAAGACATTATTTATTCTTTTTAAAGGATTTTTTTATTTTTATTTTTTATTTTTTTTTTAGGGAAAAAAAAAAAGTTTTTTGCCTCTTGCCTCTCAGGACTTCCATAATTACAATATATCACTGAAACAAATCTAATCTAAAGGTTTGTGGGTTAAACATGCTCAAATGAACCAAAACACAACTCTCCAGGTATGATTTTCATGAGGAAATAACAAACAAACAACAGTATATATCAGGAAATATCTAATATGGGCCCTTTAAAAAACACATTGGAGCACTTCCTGTAAAAAAAAAAAAATAAAAAAAAATAAAAAAAAAACAAAAGTGTAATGTCGCTTGGATTCATAGAAACATGTTTTTTCACTGGTAGATAATTTTACTGCTTTCTGTACCCTACTTTCTGCACAGACCATGTTCGAATTAGGACTCCAGCCTCTAATATCGCCACGCCCAAACAACATGGTCGGCCCTGATAGCCCATATAGCTCAAATCCCTTGCAGTTTTTCTTTATTATTCCAGTAATAAAACCATCAGCTTAACTCTGCATGCTAAGACCGCCTTCTCTTTATTGCGGCTGCTGGCCTGCACAATGGTAACTGATATAGTTGTTTTCTTTTATTTTACATATCTCTCCAATGGGCCCTGGTCATTATCTTTGCCCAAACACATGTCAATAGTAGCACAATAGGCAACCCAACGCTCTAATCCCCAACCGTCTCCGAAATTATGAACCATCGTCTGGCATTTGGAGCTCGCGAGGATGGCTACAGAAATAATGGTCCATTTAAATCAATTGAAGTGGCTGCAATTACACTGGGCCCGCGTCTGGCTTGCTATGGAAATGTGCCGGCATTATTTCATTATTTAGGATTGAGAGAGGAATGCGTTGACTTGTTTTTGATCTGCATTTCTGATATTTTCTGCAATAATCGGGCTCATGATTCAAGGCTGTTTCTATTATATATTCTCTTTTCAACAGTTTCTTTAGAGTGATAATATTTGAAGATAGGATGCCTGAAAGGATGTTTGAAATCAATGTAATTTCCCCCTCTGTCGCTATTGGGAAATCAATGGACCAAAGTCTACTGCTCGGCAAATGAGTCATCCCCTAAATGTCTTAATAATTATAAACAAGCGTTTTCCTCTTGATTTGACTGCAACTGTTGAACTCGGGGTAAAATAGGTCTTAAACAAAAGCAGCACGGTGGTACTAATGCTTCAGAGTAAAAAGGTTCTGGGTTCAATCGGGTCCTGGCGGAGTTTGCATTTACTCCTCGTGTCTCCGATTTTCCCCATCAACCAGAACATCCATCCACCACCTGCTTGTCTTCATGGAGATATTATTGCTTTGTCTGGTTTTATATTATAGTATTAAACCTTTCTATCTTCATGGAACCCAAACCTCAGACAAATTTTGAGCTATAAAACTGCGTGTAATTGACTAAAGGTGAGGGAGAGCTGTTAGATGTCATACTGTGGAACATTCCAGGCAGAACAATGTCCTCTCTACAGAAACAAGCAGTGTAATGAAGAAGATTAAAACATATATAAGTCATACCGAGCTATAAGTCACATGATTTGGGTGAAATTTATTTTATAAAATCAGAGACCAGGAAAAGACATTTCATCTTGAAAGGCAAGTTACAGTAATAATAATAGAACAGAGAACGGACTGTTAAGGTCACATATGAACAGTTCTTCAGATAACTATAGCATAAACAACCATACCAAACTCTCCATCTCACTCCAAAATCCACTGAATTCTTCATCCACGATGTCACTTCTGAGCAACTCTGTGACCTCCGGAGGTAAACAGAGCGCCACTTCCTCTTTTGTGTAGCTGTCGTCAGACTCATCAACAGTTTCAGTTAGAATTATTCCAGTCTTTCTGAATCCTGACAGGATGGTTTCGGTGTCACTGAAGTCCAGGTTTTCTCGATCCATCCTTTCAGGAAAGTTGCATGGTGCATCCTCCTGGTTGTCACAAGTTTCTCGCTCACTCCAAACTTTCTTTCTCTCCATCTCACTCCAAATCACTAAATCCATTGAATTCATCATCTTCAGTGTCACTTCTGAGCAACTCTGTGACCTTTGGAGTTAACCAGAGCACCACTTCCTCTTCTGTGTACCTGTCGTCAGACTCAGCATCAGTTCCAGTTAGAATTATTCCGGCCTTTCTGAATCTGACAGGATGGTTTCAGTGTCACTAAAGTCCAGGCTTTGTCGATCCATCCAGTGACGTCCAGGAAAGTTGCATGGTGCTGTCATGTCCTGTTTGTTCCCTTTTATTTTGTTATTACTTACCCCGTTTTCTGTTGCAGATTTACTTCCTCCCTCCTTTGATTACTGCCCCGCCCTAATGTGCTGCACCTGTGTCCCATTAGCTCAGCTTTTTAGTCTGTGTCTTGTCTTCCCCCATTTGTCAGATTGTCTTTCTGTTCTGTGGATGTTTCTGTGTTTTGCTAGTCTTTTGGATTCATTAAAACCCGTTTAATACTGCTTCAACTCTGGGTCTTTTGGAGCCAATCTTCGCACTACCTGACAGGTGCACCCTCCCGGTGTCACAAGTTTTTCGCTCACTCCAAACTTTCTTTCTGCTACTCGATTACTTGTTTTTGGCTGCATATTTCACTATTTTTAGCTTGTAATCTGCAAAATATGATTTTCTCTTTAGGGGCATTTGTGTTCAGTCTTCTCAGTTTTCTTTATAAGTTTGTTTAAATTTTTCATTATTTTCAGTGGTACAGAAGTAATGGTGCGATCGACTGACATGATACAGACAGGACAGAGGCTCTTTCTGCAGGAAACATGCACAGTAGAGTGAAGTGACAGTGGTACAGGAGTAATAGGAGTAGTAGATACTGACCCATAAGCCTCGAGCGCCCTCTCAAGGCCGTCAGTGTGAACATTTTTTTAAATATTTTGCACCGGAGTATAAATCACAGGACCACCCAAACCATGAAAAAAGTGCAATTTATAATCCGAAAAATGCGGTACATAATGCACATATAACAATTAGGATGCTCTGAATGCAAGAATAACTTTGGACCTCTGCAAACTATTGCAAATGCACTAATTCTGTTTTTTTTTTATGTTATTAACACAGCAAAATCAGCTACAGCGCCTTCAGCATTTCAGCTTAAACCGCTGTAATCACCAGACTTATATATTAGCCCACTGACATCTGTACATCATGCTTTAGCGATAACGTCCTCCACCAGCGTACAGACAAACGATTGAGCCGCTCCTCTATGGGCTTTTCCTGTCCTCACATTAGCGAGGGTGTCAAAACTGAGCCGATTATTACGCCGCCAAATCAAGACATCTGACAGTCCAATCGATGAGCCCCTGACCGATGCAGGCGCTATCTGGACGTACAACCCCCCGAGAGGAGAGCCGGGGCTGGGGTAGGGCTGGGGTAGGGCCTGGGAGAGGAGGAGGAGGGGATGGAGAGATGGAGGGAGGGTTGATGCTGATTGTCAAGGTCATTGCGTCGCCATGAAGATGACTCAATGCATTAGAGGAGCAGTCATGAGGAGATTGGACGGCCAGATGTGAGCCAGTGATTGAAGGTTGGAGGAAAAAAGGGGCAAGCCAAACCAGTATTTATCGAAAATCAGATACTAATCGATACTAAAGCTACAGTAGTATAGAACCTTGATACTCATTTGAGCAAGAATCGATGCTAAACAAAAATAAAGTCACATTTACAGACCAGAAATGAACCTTTCCTGAATAGCTTTGGTTTTTCAAGACCTGGTTTTAGTCCTGATTTTAGTCCTGGTTTTAGTTCTGATTTAGTCCAGGTTTAGTCCTGATTTAGTCTTGGTTTGGACCTGGTTTAGACCTGGTTTTAGTTCTGATTTAGTCGTGGTTTAGTCCTGGTTTAGTCCTTGTTTAGTCTTGGTTTGGACCTGGTTTTAGTCCTGGTTTGGTCCTGGTTTTAGTTCTGATTTAGTCCAGGTTTAGTCCTGATTTAGTCTTGGTTCGGACCTGGTTTAGACCTGGTTTTAGTTCTGATTTAGTCGTGGTTTAGTCCTGGTTTAGTCTTGGTTTGGACCTGGTTTTAGTCCTAGTTTGGTCCTGGTTTCAGTTCAGGTTTAGTTCAGGTTTAGTCCTGGTTTATCGCTTATTTAGACCTGGTTGAGTCCTGGTTTTAGTCCTGGGTTAATCTTGGTTTGGACCTGGTTTAGACCTGATTTTAGTCCTGGTTTTAGTTCAGGTTTAGTCCTGGTTTTAGTCCTGGTTCAGTCTTGGTTTAATCCTGGTTTAGTGCTGATATAGACCTGGTTTAGTCCTGGTTTTAGTTCTGGTTTAGTCCTGGGGAAGATTTGGGGTTATTTTGATGTAAAAACATAATTGTCCACTCTGCATTTCATTGTAATTCTGTTTATTTCATATATTTAATTATATTTACTGTATTTTAATGAATTTATCATTTGCAATTAGATTTTATAGTGTATATTATTCCTTATTTGTGCTGTATAAATAAAGTTAATTGGATTTGAATCGTTTCACTCAAGACAACCTGTTTTTATTTGATGTCATATTTTGAGCTCTGTTTTGTTGAGTCACCATGAAGATATCGACTAGTCCTTTGCTCTTAAGTGCTGTGCCATTTACCAGGATCAGAAATCGTGGCTGAATCACCTCAACTGTATTGGAGGTGGTTAAATACTTTGCTGTTCCTGAACTACACTTTTCTGCACTGAGATGTCTGATGTTTCTCCTGGGATCTTCCTCCAGGTTGACGCTGACGACCACGGGTACCACTGATGCATTCACCTTCCAGGTCTTCTCCAGATCTTCTTTGAGCTCCTAGTATTTCTCTAGTTTCTCGTGTTCCTTTTTTTCTGATGTTTTCATCACTTGGAACTGCAGTATCCACCACACCAGCCTTTCTCTACTGGCTGGTTTTCTGGTTTAACAACTATATTCAAGACAAAATATCTCTATGGCGGTTATATTACCATCACAATGACTTTGTCTCCTTTTTTTTTTGTTTATATTAGATTAGTTTTAGACTAGATGTATTAAAGGTGACAGGAAGGACACAACATTACATGCTCATCCTGAACTGAGTCAATCACAAGCAAAAGAAAAAATAATTTCTGCCAAATGGACAAGGAACAATAGAGACAGCCTGTATGCTAATAGGTGTGCATGCACCTCAGGGCCCTGAACGATTATGATAATATCACTCAGGCACAGTTCACATGTACAACAGTTCAATAGACTGAGCTAACAAACTGAAACTGTAAACAAGTAGGTGTGTTCATTTCAGAGTAGTTTCAGTGTATTCCAAAATCTTTCATTTTGTCTTCTTATGTCATATATCAGGAAACAGGGCACGGATAGCATTAACTGTGATGACGTAGCGTTCCTCCTTTTACACAACTGGGACCCTCTCCTCCAGAAACCGACGGGTGACAGGAGGCGTGGTCAATATGAGCAAACTGCCAGGTAGAGGTCTGCGCAGGATAGAAGTTTCATTCCCGCTCCCACCCACATCTGCGAGATTTTGTCCCACTCCTGCCCGCAAATCCCACAAGTTTGGGACGTTCACGACCTTAAGCTCTATCAAACATGGAGAAGTGCAAAGGAATTGTCTAAAATGTGCATGGGATTAGACCACGTCCGCAAATTTAGGCTGCTTAAAATGTTTTCATATAACATTTGTATATTTTACTTTACCCTCATATTTAGTTTGCGGGACAGCAGTTTATCATCCCACATTGTGCAGTCCCACTCCCGCCCGCGCCTGCAATGAGCTTTCAAAATGTGTCCCAAGCCTCACACAAAACCACCGAAACCAGTGACAGTTCTGAAGACACTTGCAAATAGCAGCCGAAACATGTCAACAAGGTAAATACACCTCCTACGGTATTGTCTTTAAAAAGAAGTTAGTTTCAGTGTAGTTACAGTAGCTCCTCCCTCCAGGCAGATAAAAGACAGTGTCCTCCAGCATCTGACAAGAACTGAAGAAGCAGCTTGGATGAGATGCGAAGCGTATTGACTCTAAAACTTGTCTAGGTTGCTAAAATCAGAATGGATCATGCCTGGACGACTGAGGCATTAGACAGACAACATCAGAAAAAAGATAAAACATTCCCCTGAAAGTGAGCAGTCTAAAGCTTGTTCCAAAAAACGAAACAATAAAATACAAGAAGACAGTTTTGAGACTGAAACAGGACTAGGTATGAGAGAGATGTTTTCTGGTCTTGGTTGCTACAGTCCGTCTTCGGTGTCTCTTTGGTGAGATTAAAGCAACATTTGACCACTGATTGGAAACCGAAAACAAGAGCAGTACACTCCAGTCTTTCTCTATCTCTGGTTGTATTTATGCGATGCCACGATGCCACACATGTCGATGGCGGTGGTCCCAGAATCCCCTGGAGTTTTGGGGGTTAGGCTGTGTGCACTGACTGTTCACTGAGGAGGCCTACAGCAGAGGCAGCCAGCTGTCCCTCTGTCTGTGGGGCCGGAGCACAGATACAGGCGCTTTGACATTGACTACGCCCTGGAGATGTTTGCGCGGCACTGGGATAATACTGGTCATCTGCTGCTGGGGTCATGTGACTTCACCCCCGGCCAATCAGATCGCAGCGTGTGTGTTGTAACAAGCTTGTACGCGCGCAGGGCACTGGAGATCAAAGCAAAGGAAGATTGTATTCCGCTGTGTTTATTTGGGTATACAAGAAATCTGCCACGGCCCCGAGTCAGCTCCCCTCCAGTGCAAATAGTTTGATTCATAAGCGCTTAACTGGCGACAGGGAAGAGGAAAAGGGGCTGTCATGTCTAATCAGAGGCCAGAGGAGGCGCTGTAGGCCGGGCTGGTGGATGTGTGAACGCAAGATCAAGTCAGCTCTTGTTACTACGATCTGTGAAGACTTCAGACGAGCAGCCAACTTTGTCATACTAATACTTTTGTACTTTTGTGTTATGTGGGTCAATGTCTGGTCCAAATTATTACTTAAAGTGGAGGTATTATGCAAAATATATGAGCTTTTGACTATGTTATAATGTTGCCTCATGAAAATACAAGCCTGAAGAGGTTTTAGATGTCATCCATGCATGTTTCAGTAATTTAGCGATCTCTCCTGGGACCTACTTGAGCCCTCCTTATGGTTAACTGTAAGATTCTGTTCAATGCTCGAGGCTCACAAGCCTACGTCATCCATGCTCCCACACGACAGCTCTCCATAATTATACAAAAGCATGTTACAAAACTGTACTCATAAACTTTGAAGGGGGAATGACTTATGAAGGGGTGACTGAGAGCATCAAAAACTGAAGTAAAACTTGTAAAAACATGCTGTTTTTGCGTGTTAGCAGTTTATACTCCCTCTTTAACTATGAAAAGGCTAATTAAATGTTAAATGATATCTGATGAGTAAGGAACTTTTTGCAGGTATTAATAATGTTACAATGTCATTAAAAAACTTTTCTTTTTTTTTTTTTTTTTTAACTAGAAGTCCCTCTGGACTATAAGTTGCACCAGCCAAAAAAAGTGTAATGAAGAAGAAAAAAAGTTGCACCGGACTATAAGTCACACTTTTTTGGGGAAGTTTTTTTTTTATGAAATCAGAGACGAGGAACCGACATTTCATCTTGAAAGACAAGTTATTGTAATGACTACAGAACAGAGAACAACAGACTGTTAACGTCGCATATTAACAGTTCTTCAGATAACTATAACATAAACAACAGAACAGAACAAGTTTACCAAACTCTCCATCTCACTCTAAATCACTAAATCCATTGAATTCTTCATCCTCGGTGTCACTTCTGAGCAACTCGGTGACCTCCGGAGGTAAATGGAACGCCACTTCTTCTTCTGTGTAGCTGTCGTCAGACTTAGCATCAGTTCCAGTTAGAATTATTCCAGCCTTTCTGAATCCCGACAGGATGGGTTTGGTCGTCAGCAAAGTCCAGGCTTTGTCGATCCATCCAGTGACTTCCAGGAAAGTTGCATGGTGCACCCTCCCGGTTGTCACAAGTTTCTTGCTCACTCAAAACTTCCTTTTTGCGGCTCGATTACTGTTTTCAGCTGCATATTTCACTACTTGCAGCAGGACAGAGGCTCTTTCTGCAGGAGACATGCGCAGTAGAGTGAAGGAGTAATAGGAGTAGCAGATAATGACACACAAGCCTAGGGCGCCCTCTCGTGGCTGTCAGTGTGAAAACTTTAAGATATAAGTCGTGCAAGAGTATAAGTCACATGACCACCCAAACTATGATAAAAGTGTGACTTATAGTCCAAAAAATACAGTACTTAGGGAAGAGAGACTGAGAGCATCTAAATCTAAAATGAAACTTGTAAAAACATGTTCATATGCTCTTTTTTGTGTATTAGCAGTCATTAAAAGGCTAATTATATGTTTAATAATATCTGATGAGTAAGGAACTTTTTTTCAGGTATTAGTAATGTTAAAATGTTATAAAAACAAGTACAAACTGTTGCACAAAAATACTTCACTGCATTTTTTGGTTGTAAGTCCTTATTTTTCTCTCAATTTACTTATAATTTCCATATCAATCACCCAGACACAGAAAAGGGGCCTTCTTGCTGCAAGTGAGAGGAGAACTGATCCAGACTCAGAGCCTCTCTAGATAGATCTTATATCATATTTCTATCTTTTCATGAAATATCCATTATTTACAAATATTGATAGGACTGTGCAACATGAGATTTCCACTCCACATGCTCAACAAATCAGAAAAAAAAAAAAAAAAAAAAGCAGGAGGAAACCTTGAGAAGTGCTGAGTGGTGCTTCTGTGGCAGAACACACTCTGAAGGGAGGAGACATGTTTGAAGATCACGCTGTTCCCTTGCTACATGTGCTGCTTAGTAACTGACAAGACATAAATTATACCTTATAGGACTGCAACTAGTTCAAAGCAGCCATCTTGTTAGGAAAATACAGGGCGTGTTAAAAATGCATGGTACATCTCCAGTCTATAAGAGTCTGCTAACATACATATGAGATAATGACCACTAAAAAGGACCACTGGCGGCAATATCAGGACTGGATACACATTGTGCTGACATGGATTTTGCTCTGAAAGAAATGTTGACACTTGAATTATGTCACTCTTTATCATAACTACTCTCTTCATTTTGGTTGTGTTGATTGGGCTGCACGTTTGTCCAGTGTGAGTGCAAACGATGTGTACCCAGGCACGATGGGACGTGAACCAAAGCCAGAAGTGGAAGAAGTACTCAGTAGTACTTGATGAGATTTAGATTTTGATGTTTGTTTTTAATGCACTCAATGGTCTTGCACCTTCTTACCTGTGTGAGATTTTGACCCCTCACCAACCCAGCAGAGCTCTACGATGTGCTGGGCAACATCTGCTGGAGGTCCCCCGGTCCCGGTGCAAACAGCGGGGTGACCGTTATTTTGCAGTGGCCGGTCCAAAACTCTGGAAATCTTTGCAGATTGAGTTACGGTCCATCCATGACCTGTCTCTGTTCAAAACCAATCTTAAAACATACTTATTTAGAATGGCTTTTAACACTTAGTGGCCCTGTGACACTTTCTTTATTTTAATGGTGTAATGTGCTTTGTTGCTTTGTTTGTATGATGTTTATTGTTTTTATCCTGTTTTAATGTTGTACAGCACTTTGGTCGACTTCGGTCGTTGGAAGGTGCTATAGAAATAAAGTCTGATTGATACTTAAGTAAAAGTACCGACACCAGAGCAAAAAAATTCTAAAGTAAAAGTATCACATGAAACGATCTTCATAGGTAAAAGTTTTAAAGTACTTGTTTAAAAATGCAAAAAAGTAAAAATAGTTTTGCACATGCATAGTGTACTGGGAGCACTTTTGTATTTTGTGCACTGTCATTTTATTCTATGTATTTTTCTGCTATGTATTGTTTGTTGGGAATTGTACTATTTATATTAAGATGAGCATTAATCCTATTTAAATGTCCTATAACCTGCTCAGCCTACATGTCCCATCATGCACCAGGGGACAGTGTGCCAGTCCACTCTGAGCATGTGACCAACACCTAGGACTTGAAATCTGCACTGTGGTAGCCATCTCGAATTTGCCCTGAGGAAGGCCAAAGGGCCGAAATGCATTGCCATGATTTTACCTTGTGGCAATAAAGGATTTTATAATTATTTTGTACTTTTTGAGTACCTCAGCTTTTTTTACTTTGTTTGGCACAGATTTTGAAGTCTTGCCTTGGCTTCAAATGTAGTGATTTTCATAAAGATTTGTGCTGAATTTTGATCAACAGAAACAACAGAATTGATCAGACTTTTCGGCGGGTTTCACAAAATAATAAAAAAATAATACTTTTACTTTTCAATCCAGTTCAAAAATGTAGTGGAGTAGAAAGTACAGATGCAGATGTAGAAAGTGAAAAAGTATCCATTTAACTTAAGTTTTATTTACTACATTTTACTCATTTTACTTCAACTTAAGTAAAGTACAGACACTTTAACTGTTTACAATACTTTACAACTTTTACTTCACTTTCACTGGCTGAAGCACGGCACGGTTGCTCATGCACATGCTCGGCTCATTCACATGCATGCCTCATTCATGTGCATGGCTCATGTCCGTCCTCTGTGTTATGAGCACTGATGTTACTCATGACTAAACAAAATACACAGCAGATCTGCACTTACCTTCACTAAGGACTGTGGACTAAGACAGAAGTTTTCCATCCCCTTATCTCCTGTTGTTCTCACGGCTCCATGCTGCTGTTGAATCTGTAATGAAAATAATAATTGTGAGTAACTGTATTCTGGTACAGTTACTTTTTCATTTGGTGGTACTCAGAATGCAGTTACTTTCCTAAAATTAAAGGAATACATGGCGGTATTTAATCCCGCAATTTTTGCTTTCCATTGTGGACATTTCCTTCTCTAATTCTCCATAAATTAAATCATGAAATTAATGTCAACAAACAGTTCAACAAAAATAAAGCAGTTTGCAATTCTATGCAATGTGTTAATAAAATAAAAGTATTAAGTAGTAAAGTATTTGAAGCATTCAGAATACAGTACTCTGATTGGACCATGTATCAGAATAAGTTACACAATACCTTTTAATTTGAGTATTCAGAATTCGGTAACTAAATGCATTCTCAAAGTATAATGTGGTTTAAAAGTATTCAAAGTATTTAGAATAAAGTACTTTGATTGGACTATATTTTAAGAATACATACATTTTTAATCTAAGTACATTTAGTAGTATAATGCAACTCGGTGTCAAAGTATTCAGAGTATTCAGAATATAGTACCATGCATCAGAATCAGTTACACAATACATTTTTATTTGGGTATTCAGTACTCAATAATTAAATACATTTTCAAAGTTTTCTTCCCATCCCAGAACGTCACAGAAGTCTAGAGTTGTAATTATGGAATATTTTCAATAAGTTTGGTTCTGATAAAAAAGATTTTTTTAAAATTTGTATAAAAATTCAATACAAATTTCTGTTTCATTTCTGTTTTATTTATTTGCACATAATTGAAAATGAGCTCAGAGAAGAAAAGTCGTCTAATAGTCTGGTTCCATCCACACTTCATCAGATTTAGGTCAAAAGTGTCGCAGATGAGACTACAGCGTTTTTATTTCATCACATCACACTCATGCAATTTTCATCACAAGTTATTCCTGCAATTTTTTAGCAATATTTCAAGGTCAAGGTTTTGAAAAATACCAAATTATATTGAACAAAATCAGTCTCAGTCCAGATTTCATATTTTTGGTCAGACGGCAAGCAATAATTCTTAGTCAAAGTTCGAAGAAAAACAAAACAAATTCAAGTTGCAGATGATTTTGTTTGGATCGAATTTCAAGAACGTTATTGGACCAACAAATAATGCACAAATAATTGAAATAATACAGTAATATGGATCTAGTTTTGAGGGAAAAAGTGAATTATAAACAGTTTGTAGTGGTCAAAATTTACCACTCAGTTTCCTTATGCATTCTGAACGTCAAAATTATTCACCAAAATGAGATTATAAGCGCTTTTCACAATTTTCAGAGGCCAGTGTGGAATTTCGCTGACAACAACTAGCATGCTAACCACACACTTCCTCATTATCGACGCAGACGGCACACAGTAGACTTATTTTAACCTCAATAGCTGATTATACAGTATGTCTATTACCAAGTTATGTTACTGAGTTATAACATTTTCTCACTGTCCGCACTTATAAGTAGTTCATATAGTTTAATGTAAAATAATATTTGAAAGATAAAAAATACAAAATAAAATAACTCATGTTAAATTAAAAGAGTTGGGGTGGGGGTTAAATAAGTTTTCTTCTGGCCACTCCTTTTTGAGCTAATTTTTTGTTGTGGTTATTTCTATTATGATTTCACTAATGTTATATTTTCCATTATATAAGAATATAAATCACTTACTTGCCCAAAATAAATATATAAATAAAAAATAATAATCTGTACTGGGGCAAGACAAGAAAAAGTTTGCTTAAATACACGGAAAAATGTTAGAATGTTACTACAAAACACATTAAAGGGCCCATATTATGCTATTTTCTGAACGATGTGATATTGTTGTTTCCTCATCACAAACAGACCTGGAGTTGTGTTCTGGTTCATTCACACATGTTTAACACATAAATCCTTGCGTATTTTACTGAGTTCTTCTCTCTGTTCCACCTTGTGATGTGATGTGGTTATACAGGAAGTGCTCCACTGTGTTTTTAAACTCCATACACCTGCACTGGAATCATCTGGATAATTTCAGTCCTGGAATTGCCAATCTCTCCTGAACTAAAAATAAAAGGTAGCGGTTCATTTGAAAACTACCACGAGATGGAACAGAGCATCTTGAGGTTTGGTTCTTGAGGTTTAAACAGAATGATAAATCAGGATGACTCAAATATGTGTGAACGGAACAAAACACAACTCCAGGTCTGTTTTTGAGGAGGTAACAGCATTATAACATGGCTTAAAGCTCACAAGAAGTCAAATGAAACAGAAAATGCACACCAAAGTTCTTATAGAGGTGCAAAAAAAAAATTAAAAAATAATAAAAATGCATAGCACACTCAGATGGCCGATGACCAAAAGCTTTTTTTTTTTTTTTTTTAAATAACATTTTGGCAAAAAAGCCTTTGTCAGATATTTTTTCCGTGCTTTGGAAAGAACAACAGTATGATATTGTGGTCCAAAGTAAGAGAAAAAAATCTCACAAAGGCTTTTTTGCTGAAACATTACTTAAAAATAAAAAAGCTTTTGAACATCGGCCATCTGAGTGTGTTCTGCATTTTTTTCACTTTTATTAAAGGGCCCATCTCATGCAAAATAACTCTTTTCACATTGTATCTTCTGCACATATACAAGCACAGTTTTGGTTTTGGAACATCCATACACAATAGTTATGAAATCTTACTGATTTCTTGGAGACAGTCACAGACGAGGAGCTTTGAAAGACCCGCTATTGCTCATCCCCCCGCCCGTCCTGAGAAAGCACAGGCTCCGCCCTCCAAACGTGACATAGACTCTGAGTGAGCCGCCCTTCCTCCGCTCATCTCAGGGAGGGAGGGGGAGACAGGCGTGCGCCCTGATAGCGGTAGGAATAAACTTTTATTCATCATGGCGATACAGTGCATTCAGCCTTATGTGTTGGACCCGGAATCGGACGAGGACATGGAGGTGCATGAAGCGCAAGCACCGCATCGGCATCAGCTGAACATTACTGATTGGTAAAGTATTAATAAACGCTAGTAGATAAAGTTATCATATCGTGTACACTGGAGGAGGCGGGGCGGAGGCGGTGGAGCGGGGGACAGGGGTCGGGTGTGAAGCGCATTCTGCGACGTCAAGCGCGTCATAGGTGTAGCTGACTGCATCATCGTTATAGCAGGCTTTAGTTCATTGTCACGTGGGAGGGTGGCAGAAATAAGCTGCAATTTGTTAACAAAGCACGGAATCAATCTAAAAACCACTTTGGCGACATATACAAGGCCCACACATCACTCTTAGAAGGTAGAAAGCTCTGAAAAGTTGATTTTGCATGAGATTGGATATAGGACCTTTAAGTTATTCTAAATATTTGACATGGTTTGCAAAAAATGCGGCAATCCACCAGCAGTCGCTCTGTGCACTGCTGAAACTGCTTTGATCAAGTCTAGAATCAGTTCTGGATCAGCTTTTGTCCACAAATGTGAAAGGTGTTTTGTACAGTATTCACAAAAACATGTCTTTCTTTCCACTCCTCTCTTCTTCTCTCCATTCAGAAACAAACACAATTAAAGAGCGATGGTTTTCTGTCATCCGCAAACCTCGGACACTGAAAAACTCTAGGTTAAGTACAATCCTTTTATCGCCGCTGCTTTTTATATGCAAATGCGCCGTGCCCGCCCGTCTATTTACTGTTGCAGCTACTGAGACAAACCCCCGACCACAAGCCCACCGCACGGATCCCGGCGCGTACGGGGACTTGAAATAGATTTGATTAGGTGGAGAAAAAAATAAAACGAGGGCTTTGATCGGTGCATTTGTTAGGCAAATGGCACCACATGACAATATGGCTGAAAAGGACGAGCTTGATTCTGCTGGCGTTTACAAAATAATGGAGGATCTAATTGTGCTGTAATGCCGGCCCGAGCGCTCTTATTCATTTTGGAGGTGCACCGAGCCAGAAAGTGGTTCATTTGCATCGAGCTATGACAGGTAGAGAGAGGGAGAGAGAGACGGAGGGAGAGAGAAACGGAGATAGAGGGAGAGAAAGAGGGAGATGGAGAGGGATGGTAGAGAGATAAAGTAGCAAAGATAGAGAAAGTGGAGAGAGAAAGGTGGTGATGGAGAGAAGGATGGGAGGTAGAGAAAGAGGGAGGGAGAGAGAGGAAAAGTAAAAGAGAGAGCAGGAGAGGGAGAGCGAAAGAGGAAGAGCAAAAGAGAGGGTGGGAGAGAATGAAATAGAAGGATGATAGAGAGACAGAGGAGTGATGGTAGAGTGGGAAGAGAGAAAGGTGATGATGGAGAGAGAGGATGGGAGGGAGAGGAAAAGAAGGATGAGCGAGAGGGAGGGTAGAGAAGAGCGAAGCCAGAGAAAGTGGAGAGAGAAAGGTGGTGATGGAGAGAAAGGAGGGAAGGGAGAGAGAGAAAGAGGGAGAGAGAGAGGGGGGGGAGAGAGAGAAAGAGAGAGCGGGTATAGAGATAAAGGAGCAAAGACAGAAAAAGTGGAAAGAGAAAGGTGGCGATGGCGTGAGAGGATGGAAGGGGGAGAGAGAAAGAGAGGCAGGGAGAGAGAGAGGAAGAGTAAAAGAGAGGGAGGTAGAGAAAGGGAGGGAGTGAGAAAGAGAGGGAGGGAGGGAGGGAGATAGGAGGACGATAGAGAGACAAAGGAGCGATGATAGAGAGGGGAGACAGAGGGGATGGGAGGAGAGAGAAAAAGAGGGTGCGCAAATGAGAGAGAGAGAGAGAAAGGAGGGAGTGAGAAAGAGAGAGAGGGAGAGAGAGAGGAAAAGCAAAAGAGAGGGAAAGAGGGTGGAAGAGAATGAGATAGAAGGACAATAGAGAGACAAAGGAGGGATGATAGAGAGGGGATGGAGAGAGGAGAAAGAGGAAAAGAGGGAGAGCACGAAAGGGGGAGAAAGAAAGGGAGGGAGAGAGTGAGATAGAAGGATGGGAGAGAGACAAAGGAGCGATGATAGAGAGGGGAGAGAGAAAGGTGGTGAGTGAGAGAGAGAGAGAGAGAGAGGATGGGAAGAGAGGCAGGGAGAGAAAGAGGAAGAGCAAAAGAAAGGGAGAGCGAGAAAGGGACAGAGTGAGAAAGAGAGGGAGGGGCAGACAGGGATGATAGAGAGATAAAGGAGTGAAGATAGAGAAAGTGGAGAGAGAAAGGTGGTGATGGAGAGAGACGATGGAAGGGAGAGAGAGAAATAGAGGGAGGGATGAAGAGAGAGAAAGGGAGGAAAAGAGAAAGGGAGGAAGAGGGAGAAAGGGAGGGAGAGTGGGAGGGTAAAGATATAAAAATGCAAAGTCATAGAAAGTGTAAAGAGAGAAAGATGGTGAAGAGTGAAAGGATGGGAGGGAGGGAGACAAAGAGAGGGTGAGGAAGGTAGGGAGGGAGAGGGTAGAGAGACAAAGGAGCAAAGGACAGAGAAAGTGAAGAGAGAAAGGTGGTGATGGAGCGAGAGGGTGGGAAGGAGAGAGAGAAAGAGAGGATAAGAGGGAGAGAGAGGAAAAGTAAAAGAGAGGCAGAGAGAGAAAAGGAGGGAGAGAGTGAGATAGAAGGACGATAGAGAGACAAAAGAGTGATGATAGAGAGGGGAGAGAGAAAGGTGATGATGGAGAGAGAGGATGGGAGAAAGAGAGAGGATAGAGAGATAAAAGAGGATTTGTGAAAGGGAAAGGGGGAGAAAGAAAGAGGGTGAGAGAGAGGGAAATAGAGATCGTGAGGGAGGAAATAGATGGATAGAGCTGACAAAAAGAGAAAGAGATAGGGAGGTTGTCAGAGAGGGGAGACTGAGAAAGACGGGGATTGGAAGTGAGGGATGAAATGAGCGAAAGAGAGAGAGGAAGAGAAAAAGAGAGGCAGAGGTGGTCCTGGCATCAATCCTGGAGTCGAATTGTCAATAAATATGAAATACAAGGCGAGGTTTATAATAATTCAATTTACCAAAGGAGAGACAGAGGAAGAAGAGAGGAAGAGGAAGAAGAGAGGAAGAGACAGAAGGAGAGGAGAGGGAGAGACAGAGAAAGAGATAGAGGAAGTGGAGAGAAAGAGATAGAGAAAGAGAGAGAAAAAAAGACAGAGGAAAAAAAGAGAGGAGAGGAGAGGGAGAGACAGAGAGAGTCAGAAAGAAAATAGAGAGAGACAGAGGGAGAGGAGAGGGAAAGACAGAGGGAGAGACAGATGGGAAAGACAAGAAGAGGATAGAGAGAGACAGGGAGAGGAGAGGGAGAGACAGAGGAAGAGGAGAGGGAGAGAAAAAGGGAGAGACAGAAGAAGAGGAGAGGGAGAGACAGAAAGGGACAGAGGAAGAGACAGAAGAAGAGAAGAGAGACAGAGAGACAGAGAGCAGAGACAGAGGAAGACAGGAGAGAGGGAGAGACAGAGGATGAAGAGATGGAGAGACGGAGGAGAAGGAGAGATAGAGGGAACAGGAGAAACAGAGGAAGAGACAGAAGAAGAGGAAAGGAAGAGGAGAGGGAGAGACAGAAGAGAAGGAGAGACAGAGGGAAAAGGACAGACAGAAAGAGAACCAGAGGAAGAGAAGGAGGTGAGACAGAGGAAAAGGAGAGACAGAGGGAAAAATAGAGAGGAATAATAGAAAAGCCCATTGCCCAGTGTGTTGCTGCAGATTCCGTGGACAGCGGCGGATACATTCTGGAGCACATCGGCGCAGGCTCCAGTCCCTGTTCTCCAAATTGAGCAGAAAATCCTGTCAGAGTCTCCACACACACGGGCCAATTTACAAGTGTAATAAGTGCAGCAGTCACTCAAACACTGCAGCTACAATCAAACAGGCTACAGGTGATTTGGGGATTGGAAATGCAATAAAATAAGCATATACTTGTTAAATTATCAAGACTGCTTTTGAATACCTTTCGTGGAGACCGAGTTCAACCTACTTAATACTTCGACCTATTTTAACCCCCGTCTTAAAGGGCCCGTGTTATACTATTTTTCAGAGGTGGGGACTTGGACTCGAGTCAGACTTGAGTCACTATTTTTAGGACTTGAGACTTGACTTGATAAAATGGACTAAGACGTGGGACTCGACTTAAGACTTGACTCGGACTTGAGGCTTGTGACTTCAGAAGACTTGAGAAGCACTTTTAAATCTCAGTTCTTTCTATTCTGACCATAATGTTTCACTCTAAGATCTCTTCAAGACATTTAAAAAGGACAAATCTGCATTTCTACTACTCTTATATACTCTATAAATACTCATATATAAATATACTATGATTTTATAAGTACAGTTTATCTTAAAATTCATATAAATTGCAAAAATCTAAACTATATTTGGTACTTTTTTTGGTTTAAAGATTTGAAGCTCAAAGCAGACGATTTGGACTTGACTTGAACTTATGGGGCCAGTGACTCGAGACTCGACTTGGACTTGCCTGTATTTGAATTGGGACTTGACTTGGACTTGAGGTCAAAGACTTGAGACTTACTTGAGACTTGCAAAACAATGACTTGATTCTACCTCTGCTATTTTCCGATCTATGTTACACTGCAACAAAACAAAATCTAGATAAGTTTAAAAGAGTTAAACTAGGAACATTTTACTTTATTTGAGCAGATTCAACTTGACAAGTATAATTATCAACCAATGTAAGAAGTGCGTTTTTCTTAATTCAAGCAATTTGATTTGATTTTGTTTCTTATTTGAAGTGCAAACTGTTGTTTTTCTAATCTTAAGTGGAGCAAGATTTATTTTCATATTTTAAGTACAAAATGTCTTATTCCACTGGCAGATAATTTTACTTGTCGAGTGAAATTGACTCAAATCAAGATCAAACTTTCTTAATTCAAGTCATCTTAACTTGGCTAGATTTTAGTTTTTGCAGTGTACAACATTGTTTGCGCATCAAAAACACACCTGGAGTTGTGTTTTGTTTCATTCGCACACGTTTAACACACAAACCCTGCATATTTACGCTGAGTTCTTGTCTTAAACTGAAAACTGTTCCACATTGTGATGTCATGTGGTGATACAGAAAGTGTGTCCATTGTATTTTTAAACTCCACACACCTTTACTAGAATCTTTAGGATGATTTCAGCCCTGGAATTGTCAATCTACTGAACTAAGCGTGGATAAAGCAGATGCTGGACTTGAAAACTATCGCTTCGTGACATCACAAGGTGGAACAGTGCATTCTGAGCTTTGGAGATGTAGACAGACTGATAATAAAGGATTACTCGAACATGCGTGAATGAAGCAAAACACAACTCCAGGTCTGTTTCTGATGAGGTAGCAGGAGTATAACATGGCTTAAAGCTCACAAGAATACATTTAAGACATGATTATTATGTCATTTTAAGCATTTTCTTAAGCCCACACAGGCACTTTTTGCTTGTATTGAGTGGTAAAATATTAAAGCTGGACATATGTAATGAGATGAGCCCTTTATAAATATGTTTCCAGATTAGAGAGTATTTTTAGAGCAGTAGAAGTGGGTTTAGTTGAGATCTTAGCGGTGTTGTGAATAATGCATGGTGAACTGCGTTGATCTGGGTCACAGTGTTTGGCTGCGTGAGTCATATGTAAAACCGCTCCTGTGTACATGACATAACATCCCATTTTCTGGATTCTTTTTTCCCTCAGAGCTGACCCGGCATTCCGCCTATTAAATGCAGAGTTTTGCATACTACATTATCATTACTAGGGGTGTGCAAAAATATTGAAATATCGATATATCGTATTGTTTAATGTGATGATACAGTATTGATATCAGGGATTGCTGTATCGATGTATCACCAAGGAAACTTTTTTATGCGATACATTTGACATTTTCACTGTTTTGATGATTAAAATGTTTGTGTTTCATATTCACTTTGCTCAAGACTTTTAGTATCACACCCATGATTTAGACTTTATTTTTATTGAATCGTATTGAATCCATTTGAAATATATCGTATTGATTTGAAAGTTCACTGTATCGAAATATTCATCGTATTGTGGCCTATGTATCGAAACGGCAACTTCTTAATGATACCCAGCCCTACTCATTACACTAAAATATCCCACGTTTGAGTAATCCTGCTAATCTGTCTACAATCTCTAAACCTCAAAATGCACCTTGTGACATCATGAAGCAGTAGTTTTCAAGTTAAAAGCTACTACCTTTTACCTTTAGTTCAGTAGAGATTAGCAATTTCAGGGCTAAAATCATCCAAGTGATTTCAGTGAAGGTGTACGGAGTTTAAAAACACAGTGGAGCACTTTCTGTATTACCACATGACTTCATAAGGTGGAACAGAGTGTTTTCTGTTTGAGCGAAAAACTCAGAGTAAATATGCAGGGTTTGTGTGTTAAACATGTGCGAATGAAACAAAACTCTAGGTGTGTTTGAGATGAAGAAACAACATTATGACATTCCAGTGAGGTTCATTTGGTCTTCAGATAATTTATCTTATTAGGTTCTTTTTTCAGACCTAGAGGTTATTTTCGTACCTGACAGTTTCGACGACATGTCTGTGTGTCCAGTCAGCTGATTTACACAGGTTTTGGTGCTGTCTTCCTACCAGTGGAGGTAGGACGACAGCGCCATCTGCAGTCCAACCTCCTCAGGACAGTATCCCAGGTGTGTGAGAGTAAAAAAGCCCCCTCGTCCCGGTTTATAGTCCCGTGGGCACATTTCCGTATTTCGATTGCCTCTTTAATCCAGCGACGGTGTTTGTTTTCGTCTTTTCCGATGATGTTCGCTCCGTCCCGGTCCATAATGTGCTTCTCTCTTTTACAGTGGTCAGAAATGGAAGATCTGAGTTGTTCCTGTTCTGCTTTGTGTTTGTTTTGTTGCTCATGTGCACGCCTTCACTGTTTCCTTCTCGCATTTCCTTCTCCGGCAGGAAGACAGCGCCAAAACCTGTTTAAATCAGATGACTGGACACATCACAGCAACATTACGTGACCGCAGATATGAAAATAAACTCTAGGTCTGAAAAAAAAACCTAACAACATAAAACATTACAACATTGTTTTAAATTGTAAAAAAATAAAATAAATACTGTCTTAATGTTTGTTGTTTTTTTATCACTCTGAAAACCATGGATAAGCTGTGATTATATTTGCACGGGCACAGCTGGAGGGTCTGAACAAAGGTCTGAGCATGGCCGACAGTCTGTAACCCTGGATGTGTTCTTGAAGAGTTTATTAAGAGAAGTGATGTGCATAGGTGAAGCCCGGGAGATTAGCAGCATCTGGATAACTTACATAATTAAAGTGCTGTCGGAGTACATGGAGTCGATGAAGCAAGTGGATTAAGACTTTATTTTAGAGGCTACTGGTGACATGAGAGAACTGCAGTGATCGTAGATTTGGAAGGAAACATACTCTATTTAGTTTTTTGTTACTGAAGTAAGTCAAAAAAAGTACTGCATACAGTTTAAAGGTGCCGTACATGGACCCTGTGTCAAATAGTGAAGGTCCAGACTTGTTCCTCACTTTTTAAAAAGAAATACAAAGGCAGGTTTTTAGAGACGTACCATCAGGAAAGCAGATATTCATGAATTGTTATTAAAAAGTTATTATCGACAATATGTTCTAAACCCTTTGTGAAGTGGCTAAATTTCCCTTCTTGTGGTCAGTGAGTTCTAATTTAACTTATTCAAGCAATTAACCACTTTCGAGCGAGTCTACTCATGTTTAAGGTTTTGACAAAAGGTAGAAAACAGTCTGTCTTTACTAAAATTCTTCCCCAAGTTACAGAAACATGCTATTTTATTTTCTATGAAAGCTCGAGCTCAAATTGGAGCCAGATCTTATTGGCTATACATCTCTGGAAATGGAAAACTAAACTAATCCAAAACTAAATGAAAACTGCACTAAATCCAAATGATGAAATATAGTAATGCAAAAGTAATGTATCATATTTTCAGGGCTATTGGGCGCGGTCTTAAGCCACAACGAAACAAAGCCCAGAGTCACCGTGAACGCGCCAACCAAAGTCCGACTGACCCATCCAACTGTTGTGTTTCGTTTAAAGTCTGGTGCGGTTTATTTGTGAAAAAAGTTTGAAAATAAACCATTTAATGCCAGTGTGTTTTATAATCCAGAGCGCCTAATAGCCGGGAAAATACGGTAATCCTTAATATGCTATAACATGCAATCATTAAATATAAATCAAATTATATTATGACTGAATCTGAGCCTAAATTACAACATAGAAAATGGCTCCAACACTGTGCTTTTGTTTGTTTTATTTTTATTTCTCTAATGTTACATGTCTACTGAATATCATGTAGATGAAATATTATAAATTTTAGTTGCAGGGTTAAAATAAAATATGCTTCTTCCTACTCCTTTTTTGAACATTGAAAGTTTTTAACAATTTTGTTTTCTTTATTTTGTTTATTTGTTAAATGTACATGTTCTGAGAGTATTAAGACTGTATGTTCTGCCTCCATACCTTTAAAAAAGAAAAAAAAAAAAACAACACTTACTCACTTTCACTAAATTCATTCCAAGCATACTTCTTCACCGCAATCAGTAAATGCCACTACTTACAACAACTAGCATGCTAACAGCGCACCAGCCTTACTTCTTGGTTCATAGACGATAAAAACCCTTTATAATTAAATGTAGACGGCCTCTATTTTGATCTACGGTAACAAAAAAAAGTTTTTAATACAACATTTTCGACTAAAAAGTTGAGCACAGATAGTTTCAAAGATAAAATCCAATCCGATGCAAGTCCTAAAAAATAAGATTAACTACACAAAATTACTAAGTCAATTATTTCACTTTTCATGGCCCTTTGGCAAAGTTATTATTGCGAAATGTAAGAAGTTATTAAGTTGTTTTAGTGAGCTCGACTCTGAAGAAAGTAAAAGCACTTTTGGAAAGGACTTGTGGATTTTCCTGGATTACTGTGTCAAGTGACAAGGCTGCTCCTGCGCTCCTCTTCTCTTTCTTCACTTCATCCCTCTCTCCTTCTTTCCCTCCCTCTCTCCTCTTGTTCTCTCTCTCCTTCTTTCTCCATCTCTTTCTCTTTCTTCCTCTCCTCCCCCCCCCCTTTTGTCTTTGCTCTCACTTTCTCTCTCCTCGTGTTTGCTCTCTCCTTCTGTTCCTCGCTCCTTCCCTTTCTCCTCTTGCTCTCTCTCTCTCTCTCTCTCCTTCTTTCTCCATCACTTTTCTTCCCCTCTCCCTCTCCTCTTGTTCTGTCTTCTTCTCTCCTTCTTTCTCTCCCTCATTCTCTCTCTCCTCTCTCCTCTTGTTCACTCTCTCCTTCAGTCCCTCTCCTCTCCCTCTCTCTCCTCTTTTCCTCCCTCTCTCCTCTTGTTTCTTCTTTCCTTCTGTCCCTCTCTCTCTTTCTCCCCCTCTCTCTCATTCTCTCCCCCCATTTGTCTTTCTCTCTCCCTCCCTCTCTCTCTCCACTTGTTCTCTCTTCTTCTTTTTCCATCTCTCTCTCTTTCTTCCCCTCTCCCTCCCTGTCTCATTTCGTTCTCTGTCTTCCTCTGTCCTTCTCTCGTTCTTTGTCTCCTATTTCCTTTTTTCTCTCCTCTCATTCTCTCTCTCTTCTCTTGTTTGCTATCTCCTTCTGTCCCTCTCTCCTCTCTCTCCCTCCCATTCTCTCCTTCCATTTGTCTTTCTCTCTCTCACTCCCTCACTCCTCTTGTTCTTTCTCCATCTCTCTCTTTCTTCCCCCCATTCTCTCAGTCTTCTTCTTTCCTTCTCTTCTTCTTTCGCTCGCTCTCTCTCCTCTCATTCTCTCTCCTCTCTCTTCCTCCCTTTCTCCCCTTGTTCTCTCTGCTTCAATCTCTCCATTCCTCTCCTCTCTCCTTTTTTCTCTCCCGCTCTCATTCTCTCTTCCTCCTTCTCTCCTCTTGTTTGCTCTCTCCTCTCTCCTCCCTTTCGCTCCTCTTGTTCTCTCTTCTTCTTTCTCCATCTCTCTCTCTTTCTTTCCCTCTCCACCCCCCTCTCCACTCATTCTCTCCGTCTTCCTCTATCCTTCTCTCCCTCTTTCTCTTCCTGTCTCTCCTCTTGTTCTCTCTGCTTCAGTCTCTCCGTCCCTCTCTTGTTTCTCCTTCTTTCTCTCCCTCTCTTTTCTCTCTCCTCTTGTTTGCTCTCTCCTTCTGTCCCTCTCTCATTCTCTCCCTCCTTTTGCCTTTCTCTCTCCCTCTCTCTCCTCTCATTCTCTCCTCTCTTCCTCCCTTTTTCCTCTTGTTTGCTGTCTCCTTCTGTCCCTCCCTCCTCCTCCTCCTCTCCCTCTCTCCTCTCGATGGGATTAAGTCTGTTGATTGGTGAAGAAGCTAAAGAGACGTCGGTGGCCCGGTGCCAGCTCGGACTGGCTCTGGGGGTCAGAGGTTAACGTGGGTGTCTGGGAGGGCTCTGAGGCGCTTAGCCCTGACAGAGAGGGTCAGAGGACGGCCATCATAAATCACAGAGCAATGAACCACCGCGAGCCCGAGCAGCATCACCTCACTTCACATTTAGTGACAGGTGAGGGACGGGCGCAGATCTGAGGCTCCCAAAAGATACAAGAAGAGATACAAGGAGAGAAACAGGCTGTCGTGTGTGTGTGTTTGAAAGACAAAGAGATGATTGTTTGTAGATTGATTGAAGCATTAAAGGTTCTATATTACGCAAATTTGACTCTTGTGAGCTTTAAGTCATGTTAGAATCAAAAACAGACCTGCCTTCTTTTCTCATTGTGGACGATGGAAGAGCGGATTGAAAAAGTGGCTCTAGAGTATTTATTACATATTCAACACCAATACAGAAACACAGGATGGCCTAGACAAGTTCACATAGACTTCCTTTTTTTTGTGACAATTTTCCATCTATCGATTTTCTTCCACTTATCCTGGACCAGGTCGCGGGGGCAGCCGTCTAAGCAGGGACTCCCACACTTCCTTCACCCCAGTCATGTCCTCCAGCTCCTCTGGGGAGACTCCAAGGTGTTCCCAGGCCAGCCAAGAGACATAGACCCTGCAGCGTGTCATGACCTCCCGAGGGAGGCGTCCAGGAGGCATCTGGAACAGATACCCGAGCCACCTCAACTGGTTCTGCTCGACATGGAGGAGCAGCAGCTCTACTCCGAGCTCTTCCCGTGTAACTGCTCCTCACCCTATCGCTAAGGGAGCGCCCAGCCACCTTGCAGAGGAAACTCATTTTGACCACTTGTATCCGTGATCTTGTTTTTTTGGTTATTACCCAAAGTTCATGACCAGGGGTGAGAGTAGGAATGTAGACTGACAATTTTGTTCTCTTTATTTAGTTTGTTTGTTTCTTTGTTTAATGTACATGTTCTGAGAGTATGGAGTTTATATTTTCATACTTTTTATAAAAAATGCTCAAATAAAAATTTACTCTCACTCACTTTAACTGAATTAATTCCTAGCATACTTCTTCACCTCAGTCAGTAAATGCCACTGCTTACAACAACGCCAGCCTTACTTCCTGGTTCATAGATGATAAAAACACTTTATAATTAGATGTACACAGCACACATAGCGGTGTTATATTTACTCTATTTCTAAACATACCTGCCTTCTTTTCTCATTGTGGAAGATGGGAGAGCACATTGAAGAGTGGCTTTAGTGTATTTATTACATAAAACCAGACGCTCTGGACACACATCTAGAGTGTCAACGCCAGATTCACACCACGATGACGCCTGAAGACATGCCACAGAAACACAGGATGGCCTAGACATGTCCATATAGACTTTATGTAAACACAACGCGGTTTATCCCAGTACACGTTGTTGTGTCCTTGGGCAAGACCAAACCACATACTTGCACATCTACAGTATGTGCTGGTTGTGAGCTTTGAGAACATTGAAAAAGTGTTACATAAATCTAAGACACGAGCTATGAAAATGGTCTCTAAAAGTAAAAAGTAAAACAAAAAATGCATTATTATAATTTTTACTTCTTGCCAGTCTGTATGCCTTTAAGAAAAGCAGAGTTTGTACAGACACCGACAGTACAATCCTCTGAGCTGACTTCAGACAGCTCTAGTGTTTTCGCTCACAGCCACTCTCTCTTCCACTTGAGCTCATTGTGTTATAACCCTGTTGCTGTGAGCTGCCTCCACTGCCCTAAGCTTCCCACCGGCGCGTGCCTTTGAATAGTTTGAGCAAAAAGTGTAGCCAGTTTCAAATCTCATTCTATGATTTATGATGGAGGGAGTGGGGCCCTGAGCTGGGATTGGCTGGGAGCGCTCTTTCTACAATTGGGTCTTGTATTGTTACCAGGGACCATAAAGACTTCATTGGTTTCCTAGTTTAATTTGTCTGAAACAAAACTTTGCTGTGTGGATTTTTTATTGTGAATTTTGATTTAGGTTATTTGATGTAATGTGTGTGTGTGTGTTTGTGTTTGTTTGTTTTAGATTGGTACTTTAAATGTGAGGGACATCCAGGGATTGAATTGTGTAATCAAGATAATGACACAACAGTGAACATATACTTTATGTCAATTATTATTAATTAATAATGTAAAAGACCAAGACTAAAAACAAGCATGACGTAGAAGTGGTTATATTTGTTTTTTTTTTCCCATTAAAAGACAAACCTAATGAACTACAGACACATTTATGGGTTACTTATGGGAACAACAGTGGCTCAGTGGTTAAAGCCCTCGCCCACAAACCCAAAGGTCAGAGGATAAAGCCCTGCTTGGACCAGGTTCTGTCTTTGTGTCATTAGGCAAGGCAGAATTGGTCCAAGCATGGACCAGCATGAATGTGATATAAGTGATTGGTTGTGGTCGGAGGGGTCGATGATGCTTCCGCCTGCCTGCCCCAGGGCAGCTGTGGCCATATTAGTTGCTTATCATCAGTTAATGAATTAATAAATTAATGAGTGATGACTACAGTGATTTGCAAGTGTAAGGCATTATTATTAAAAATACAGACTATAAAACACTAACCATCCTAGCTGTATTGATCATTTGTAAATAGAAAAACTTTGTCGCAATGTTAAAATTGTCCACGTTTGTCACCAGATACCAAACATTTGTGTGAATACAAAAAGACATTTGGTTATAAACAGGATTTAAAAAAAAAACATATTATATACTATACTTGGATATTATAAATTAAATTCTTTCTGGTTTTGTGGTTTAGTTTCTTACTTTTTAAAATAAAGTTTAAATTGTCTACCAGAGCCCCAACAGAGATATGTCGATCCACAATGGGGAGCCTTCAAAGAGGCCACGATAAACAGCACATTGTACCCTGCAGACTGGCCCCAGGCTTCAAGCCCAAACTGTACGCTCCATACTCAGCCTGTGTCGTCCTTTGTTGCAGCAGGTGTTCCTGGTTGGTCAGCTCACTGTGCCTCTCTCCACGTGTCGGGAGCTAAGCAGCCCCACAATCACGGAGACAACAGTCCAACCTGACAGCCAAATCCCACGGCGCAGCACACGGACATTTCACATCCAGACATCCGGGCTCCAAAGAGAGGAGAGGAAGAGCGGCAGAGGAGAGGAGGAGAGACAGAGGAAGAGAGGCAGGGGAGAGGAGGAGAGGCAAAGAAGAGGAGAGGCAGAGGAGGAGAGGCAGAGGAAGCCATCACAGCGCCTTGTTTTGGCTGCTCCCTGCAATCATTGTCTGCTGGGTGATAAACGGGCTCGATCGCAGCCAAACGCCAAGCACAGCCCAGACTAATTACGGTCCTGGCATGCTCCGAAGTGGCACGTGCACGCTCTCACTCTGCTCTTCAGCGGAGCCATGAAGACTGGAGCATTCATGGGAAGTCAAAAATAAATGTGGAAATGGGTTAAAGTGAACACGGCACAGTGGTGTTAGGGTTAAAGAGGGGAGGGGGGTGTTGAGCTACAGCAGCTTTGTCCTCCCATCATAAACATGCCTGACGTGATTTTCTGAATCATTCGTACATGTTTGTAATCTTGAAGTCTCTCACAGGCACTGTTCAAACCCTGCTTACAGTTAGGTGTACAGTACAACATCACTTGCCTAAGGCTCTGCCCAAAAGTCTATGTAACCAGGAAGCTCTGTGCAGTACTCCCCATGCTCACCCCACACAGCCCCTCCCTGCTCAGCCCTCCCCCAGTTTGAGAAGTTTTAGGCCAACTTTCAACTTATTAATTGCATTATTCATTTCAGTTCTTCCTGTTAGTGTAGATTCCTCCCACCATTCAAAACACAGACATAGTGTTTGGGGAATTCACTTGAAGCAAACATGCGCATTGTGCAGTGGTGGATGAAGTACTCAAAGGTAAAAGTGCAGATACCAGAGCAATGTAGTATCACATGAAAAGAACAACTTAAGTAAAACCTGTTTAAAAATGTAATTAAAGAGTAAAAAGTAGAGTAGAAAGCAGATGAGGTCTAATAAAGCTTCAAATGTAATTATTTTGACAAAGATTTGAGCTGAATTTTGTTTTGAATTTTGTTCAACAGAAATTATTTGTAAATTTTTGTCTGCTCAAACTATGAATGTGTTAAATAACCCCTCAGGCTTTTCAGTAGGTCTCAAACTACAAAAAAAAAAAACTTAAAAATTACTTTTCAGCCCAGTTAAAAAATATATGGAGTAGAAAGTACAGATACCTGCTCTCAAACGTAGTGGAGTAAAAAAGTATCTACTTGAAAATGTATTCCAGTAAATTTACTTAAGTACAGTACTTTGCTACTTTTACTTTGTTCCACGCCACCACTGGCATTGTGAATAAATAAGTATATGTGATGGCTACATGCTTTGCCAACCAAAATACAAATCTGGGGCATTGTTTTTTATTATCAACTCCCCAGCAACAGATAAGCCAATGGTAAAAAATGCAGATGAAGGATGTCGCATTTACAGCCAAACCAGATTTCAGAAGAATCCCTTGAGCGCCATTTGGAGCAACAGGAGAGCACACATGTTTGTCAAAGCTAAGACCATAACTCACGCTGGAAAAGCAGACCCCCACCACGATCTCAAGCTGACATCGTGTGCAAGATTTTTCTCTAATGATCAAAAACGCTCTTCACAAAACAGCATCATTTTTAGCAAGTCTCGCAAAGGTTAATGGCAAAATACTGAACCGAACTAGCACATAATGACAAAAACAGAGCATTGGATGAAATGTCTGGAGTCAATAATCAGCTGGAAAGTCCCCCTGGCTGGACGGTCGACCTGAATTGTACCCTTTATGAAACCAAGTTAGTTCATCTATTTACATATTTAAAAAAGAAAATAAGAAAAAAGTCATTATTGTATTAATTGCACACACAAGTTTTAATATATCTCAACACATCTGTTTATGTTGAGCATAAACAAGTATTCTGAGCACCCTGCTTTTATCCCCCCTTGCATGACATGATTCCTGACATGAGTTGATTATTTTCATGGCAAGCATGTAAGAAAATAATATTTCTTCCTGAATCAGCAGTTACAGATGCTATAGGACATGGGGAACTAGGAAAAAAAAAATTAATAAAATATGATTTCATAGTAAACTTCTGCGACCAAATGAGGATTATAATGATATTACAGACTGAAAAAATGTGTGCTGCTTCAGGAAGATCACTAAAATAACATTAACAAGGCCCGACATTTAGTCTGGCTACTTTCACATTTCATTTTATTATGATATAGAAGCTGATTTTCTAACTCAATACATCACAGTGCATGATGCAGAGAGAATGTCCCTCTCCCTCTCCCAGGCACAACAGTTACCTGGGTGGTGCCCAAGAGAAGGAGGCACTCGAAGGGAAATCAGCTGGAAAGTCCACACGGATTGTACCCTTTATAAAACTAAGTTAGTTAATCTATATACATATATAAAATAAAATTTAAAAAAAATCATAAAACATTGTATTAATTACACACGCAAGTTACAATATATCTCAGCACATTTATTCATACATACAAACAAAACATGCAGAAAATAGTGGTCTCAAACACACACAAATAGAGTAAATACAGTGTGTCAAATTACTCCTCAGGAATAGTCCACAAGTGAGACACACTGCCTCAGTTCAGGAAGATCGGTAAAATGACATAAACAAGGCCCGACATTTGGTCTGGCTACATTCACATTTTATTTTATTATGATATAGAATGCTGAGTTTCTAACTCAATACATCACATACTAAAGGAGGTGAGAACATCCACACTCTCCCAGGCGCAGGCAGTTACCCACGTGCTGCACAAGAGAAGGGCGCGCCCAGAGGGACAATGGGACGCTCGAGCCAGGACTTTCAAGCCAGGGGGACGTTCGAGCTGGTAGCCACCTGGACGGAGAAGGGGGACGTTCCTGCTGAGAGAATGGGACGATTGAGCTGTGACTTTCAAGCCAATGGGACGCTCAATCAATTAATCAATCAATCAAACTTTATTTATAGAGTGCTTTTCATACAAAAAGGCCAAACTAAGCACTTTACAGTGATAAAAAAAAAACTATTTCCCCTTCCACATACACAAAAAGCTAAGCTAAACAGTTGGGTCTTGAGATTACTATCTGTGACATAATTATCTTACTTACTTACTTACTTACTTCCACTTCTTCTACTAACTATCTAGAATCTGACATAGCTATCTTCTTTACAACTAACTATCTGGAATCTGGAAATTTATAGACGCCAATACTGGATGGGGCAAAAGAATCAAGATCGAGCTGGTATTCCTGAAGTCATTGAAAAGGTGAATGTATGTAACCTTAACATGCTTCTTAAACTACCAGCTACACCATTACAGGTTACCATACTGAAGTAGAGGGAACAATCATTACAAAAGCCATTTAGTTAAGGTTAAGTTGTTAAAAATACATTGAAAATAGAACAAATAACCTGTTTCTGAGTAGCCCCATATTGTTCTTATTATATTAAACTCTTCAAAGGCAGTCACCATGCTGCCACTTAGATGTTTTTGCTTTATACTAAGACGACGTCCATTGACATTTAAATGCCACTCTATTGTTACCACTCAGCGCCGTGCAGAGAAAAGAAAACACTCCTTTTCTGGTTTGATCTGTCACCAACTTGTCTCCATGGAGATGTCAGTGGTCATTGCTTTGGGATACTGGGATATTCCACAGTTTGGCATTCAACTTCAACAATCAAAACAATCTGCATGGGGAAAATGTGGCGATGCCTTTAGGCCAAGTTACACGTCCGATCTGCGGAGAGACACGCTTGCTCACATGTCAGAATGCATGTTTTGTAGGTATTTTTTATTAGGGATGTAACAATAACTGAAATATCGTGATATATCGTCAAAAGTCTCACAATAATATAGAAAACAGCATCACAATATATGGAATTACAAGTTCCTTTGCTTAAATGCTTGATTTTTATAGTATAGCTTACAAACATTGGGAACTACATATATGAAGTTATATGTTTCTTTTTTCTTGAATTCTTGGGATTATGACAGCAATAATTCACACCAAAATCTTGTCAAGGTATTTTAAAAGCAAAAAAGTGTCCCCTCTACAATACATGCATCATGAATTTCAGACTTCCGGTCATCGTGCAATGCATACTGGGAAGGATTTTCCGAAAAAGTGAGCATCAAACCGCCACGCTTGATTTCCCAGTGGGATGTATCTATTGTCAAAGCTGATCTTTTCTAGTCTTTTGAACTATATTGCTTTTGTTTCTAGTTCCGATATCGTCATATTTTAGTTATGGGATTTGGACATCGTAATTGTGTGGTTGTTGGATGTCCTAACAGCGGACAATGGCTTGAGAAATGAGCTGCAACGACTGTTCGACAAGAAACACCTTCCACTGCAAAGCGACCAAGATGTGATGTTGCTGTAAAGCCACAAGAACAACAAAATGCGAGCTCAGCCTGTTTGTCTTCTGCACCTCTCACTTAACAAACGGGATCCCGCTTTGATGGTGCTCCACATACAAAATGTTCTCTGCAAACTCAGGATGATTTCTTAGGCAGCCAAAGGTTATCTTTTTCATCCTTCGTGCGTATCAATACTGCCCATCGCCTTCGCCTTTCACTATTTTTCAATCCCGTTGGGAAGGGAACCAGTTTGATCGGAGGTTTGCAGTCACACAGATCTGATTCCCTTTTGCATTTATGGAGTTCGCAAACTTCCGAAGCCCTTTTGTCAAGCCATTTTCCACTGTTCGGACATCCAACAACCACGCAATTGTGATGTCTGAATTCCATAACTAAAATATGACAATATCAGAACCAGAAACAAAAGCGATATGGTTCAAAAGATCTGAAAAGATCAGCTTTGCGAATAGACTCATCCCACTGGGAAACAAACATGGCAGTTTGCTGCTCACTTTGCACTGCATTGCGCAATGACCGGAAGTCTGAAATTCGTGACGCATGTATTATATCAGCCTCTCCAAAATATCTCAGTAAATGTCATACCGTGAGATGCATACTCATTTGGATATCGTTACATCCCTATTTTTTATCAATACGAAAGAAACAGAAATACACTTAATTGAATAAACAAAAGACAGACGAGTTTAATGCCATACTGTGGAAAATTCAGAGAAGTAAGAATCTCCTTGGAGATCAGCAGGTAAAGGACCATCAGCCATAAAAGTTACATAGCGCACCTTTAATACCACAATGTCTGCTTTAACAACAGCAAATACCCACAAAGTCATCTTTACTCCTTGTTTCTTGTAATGTCAGATAGAAAGTCATTTAGCTTTATCTTGCGTGGTTAATCTACCCAGCACTATAGGCGCTTCTAAAATGATTGGAAGGAAAATGTCGTGGAAAATATTGGAAGGGAGGACATGAAATGATGCAGTGATTTATGGTTTTATTATATGGGTCCACTGGGGAGGAGCTGGAGACTGGCGATTAGTAGAAAAACATGCCCTCTATATGTCACATGAACATATAGCGTGATGCTGTTGTAATCAAAGTGAAATGATAGATTGCAAGTAGAGATAAATAATGAACCAAAGCGGTGTGTTCTTTTGTTAAAGGTTCACTATGCGCTGGTGTGGAGGGTCTGCCACATTTTGCTCTGTCTGCGTTAAACTTATCTTACTTCATGGTGAGTGAACCTGCCAGGGCAAGTTCAAGTTCCGTGTGTTTTGTTTCATTCATATACAGTATCTCCAAGCTTGAAGTCTTCTCAAATTAAATTTTACCTTTAGTTCAGTCGAGATTGGCGATTAGACTTAGACTTAGACAAAGTTTATTGATCCACAAGGTAAATAATTTGGACACAGTAGCTCACACATCACCATAATATAATAAAGAGTGAAAATAGAAATTATAAAATAAATTCTAAATAAGTAGCAAATAAAGATATGAAGAGACAGATGTCAAATAAGAAATAATTATATAAATGCAAATGTACAAGTAAAAATAAAATAGATAAGTCATAAAATATAAAAATAACAGCTTTATACAAGAGGTTATAGGAAGACAGTGCAACAATATGATAATTAACAGGACATATAGTTATCTGTTACATAAGGGTGAGTTGTTGTACAGTTGTAGGGAGTATTATCTGTTACATAAGGGTGAGTTGTTGTACAGTTGTAGGGAGTATTATCTGTTACATAAGGGTGAGTTGTATAGTTGTAGGGAGTATTATCTGCTACATAAGGGTGACTTGTTGTACAGTTGTAGGGAGTATTATCTGTTACATAAGGGTGAGTTGTTGTACAGTTGTAGGGAGTATTATCTGTTACATAAGGGTGAGTTGTTGTACAGTTGTAGGGAGTATTATCTGTTACATAAGGGTGAGTTGTTGTACAGTTGTAGGGAGTATTATCTGTTACATAAGGGTGAGTTGTTGTACAGTTGTAGGGAGTATTATCTGTTACATAAGGGTGAGTTGTTGTACAGTTTGTAGGGAGTATTATCTGTTACATAAGGGTGAGTTGTTGTACAGTTGTAGGGAGTATTATCTGTTACATAAGGGTGAGTTGTTGTACAGTTGTAGGGAGTATTATCTGTTACATAAGGGTGAGTTGTTGTACAGTTGTAGGGAGTATTATCTGTTACATAAGGGTGAGTTGTTGTACAGTTGTAGGGAGTATTATCTGTTACATAAGGGTGAGTTGTTGTACAGTTGTAGGGAGTATTATCTGTTACATAAGGGTGAGTTGTTGTACAGTTGTAGGGAGTATTATCTGTTACATAAGGGGGGAGTTGTTGTACAGTTGTAGGGAGTATTATCTGTTACATAAGGGTGAGTTGTTGTACAGTTGTAGGGAGTATTATCTGTTACATAAGGGTGAGTTGTTGTACAGTTGTAGGGAGTATTATCTGTTACATAAGGGTGAGTTGTTGTACAGTTGTAGGGAGTATTATCTGTTACATAAGGGTGAGTTGTTGTACAGTTGTAGGGAGTATTATCTGTTACATAAGGTGAGTTGTTGTACAGTTGTAGGGAGTATTATCTGTTACATAAGGGTGAGTTGTTGTACAGTTGTAGGGAGTATTATCTGTTACATAAGGGTGAGTTTGTTGTACAGTTGTAGGGAGTATTATCTGTTACATAAGGGTGAGTTGTTGTACAGTTGTAGGGAGTATTATCTGTTACATAAGGTGAGTTGTTGTACAGTTGTAGGGAGTATTATCTGTTACATAAGGGTGAGTTGTTGTACAGTTGTAGGGAGTATTATCTGTTACATAAGGGTGAGTTGTTGTACAGTTGTAGGGAGTATTATCTGTACATGCAAGGGTGAGTTGTACAGTTGTAGGGAGTATTATCTGTTACATAAGGGTGAGTTGTTGTACAGTTGTAGGGAGTATTATCTGTTACATAAGGGTGAGTTGTTGTACAGTTGTAGGGAGTATTATCTGTTACATAAGGGTGAGTTGTTGTACAGTTGTAGGGAGTATTATCTGTTACATAAGGGTGAGTTGTTGTACAGTTGTAGGGAGTATTATCTGTTACATAAGGGTGAGTTGTTGTACAGTTGTAGGGAGTATTATCTGTTTCATAAGGGTGAGTTGTTGTACAGTTGTAGGGAGTATTATCTGTTACATAAGGGTGAGTTGTTGTACAGTTGTAGGGAGTATTATCTGTTACATAAGGGTGAGTTGTTGTACAGTTGTAGGGAGTATTATCTGTTACATAAGGGTGAGTTGTTGTACAGTTGTAGGGAGTATTATCTGTTACATAAGGGTGAGTTGTTGTACAGTTGTAGGAGTATTATCTGTTACATAAGGGTGAGTTGTTGTACAGTTGTAGGGAGTATTATCTGTTACATAAGGGTGAGTTGTTGTACAGTTGTAGGGAGTATTATCTGTTACATAAGGGTGAGTTGTTGTACAGTTGTAGGGAGTATTATCTGTTACATAAGGGTGAGTTGTTGTACAGTTGTAGGGAGTATTATCTGTTACATAAGGGTGAGTTGTTGTACAGTTTGTAGGGAGTATTATCTGTTACATAAGGGTGAGTTGTTGTACAGTTGTAGGGAGTATTATCTGTTACATAAGGTGAGTTGTTGTACAGTTGTAGGGAGTATTATCTGTTACATAAGGGTGAGTTGTTGTACAGTTGTAGGGAGTATTATCTGTTACATAAGGGTGAGTTGTTGTACAGTTGTAGGGAGTATTATCTGTTACATAAGGGTGAGTTGTTGTACAGTTGTAGGAGTATTATCTGTTACATAAGGGTGAGTTGTTGTACAGTTGTAGGGAGTATTATCTGTTACATAAGGTGAGTTGTTGTACAGTTGTAGGGAGTATTATCTGTTACATAAGGGTGAGTTGTTGTACAGTTGTAGGGAGTATTATCTGTTACATAAGGGTGAGTTGTTGTACAGTTGTAGGGAGTATTATCTGTTACATAAGGGTGAGTTGTTTGTACAGTTGTAGGGAGTATTATCTGTTACATAAGGGTGAGTTGTTGTACAGTTGTAGGGAGTATTATCTGTTACATAAGGGTGAGTTGTTGTACAGTTGTAGGGAGTATTATCTGTTACATAAGGTGAGTTGTTGTACAGTTGTAGGGAGTATTATCTGTTACATAAGGGTGAGTTGTTGTACAGTTGTAGGGAGTATTATCTGTTACATAAGGGTGAGTTGTTGTACAGTTGTAGGGAGTATTATCTGTTACATAAGGGTGAGTTGTTGTACAGTTGTAGGGAGTATTATCTGTTACATAAGGGTGAGTTGTTGTACAGTTGTAGGGAGTATTATCTGTTACATAAGGGTGAGTTGTTGTACAGTTGTAGGGAGTATTATCTGTTACATAAGGGTGAGTTGTTGTACAGTTGTAGGGAGTATTATCTGTTACATAAGGGTGAGTTGTTGTACAGTTGTAGGGAGTATGGTATGAATATAGTTCTGTATCTCTTACTAATTCCAGGGCTGAAATTATGTAACTGATTCTAGTGAATTTGTTGAATTTAAAAACACAGTGGAGCACTTCCTGTATTACCACATGGCATCACAAGGTCAAACAGAGCGAGGGAAGAACTCTAGAGTTTGTGGGTTAAACATGTGTGAATAAAAAAACAACAACACGCAATTCGAGGTATGTTTTTCATGAGGAAACAACATTATAACAGATCAGAAAATAGCATCATATCAAGGCTCACTATGGATTGGTGTGGAGTGTACGCTACTTCCTTGTCTCCATGGTGATGTTATTGCTTTGCCTGGAATATTTTGTAGTATGGGAATAATTATTCTCCATGGGGATAAGTGCGTGACACTGCCAAGTTAACGTTCATATCAGTGGAGAGAAGACTCCGCTCACAGAGAGAATGTTTTTCAAGGTTTTGTGAGTGGCAAATACACAGTAATTGACCAAATCTAAGAAAGATTAAAGCCATACTGTCAAAGGTGCTTGTTTTCATCGGTATATAGCAGCAAAAACACTGCTAATTATTTTGATATGTTTTAGTCAGCCAAGTTTGGGTGGGAAGACTGAAAATGTACGTGGGTAAATACAGAATTATATGTGTATTTGCATTAATTAAGTTGTAGTTTTGATTTGACTGTAGCTAGAGCCGAACCTTTAATACTGTTACGACCCAGCTCGTTTGGGGTGAGGGAAGTAACAAAAATAAAACCAAGATGTAAAATGGAATAAATTAAGTAATGTTTAATTAACAGGAATGTAAAGGTAAATTAACAAAACACTAAAAATATACAGAAAACAACCTAAACTAAGAAACAGAACAACAGAATAAACAGAGTTTTGTGCCAGAAAAGGGGTCACGCAGGCTTACACAAAAACGAGTGGTAAAACTTAGGGACACACACTAAACTAAAACACAAGTTCCCCAAATTAAACCACATAAACCCACAAACAGAATCGAGTGACCAAATCAAAAAAGGCACAAAACTAAACTAAACTACACACACAAACACAAAACAAAATGGCATACTGGCCACCAAGGCCAGCAGCCCCGAACAGGTGCTGGCAATCTCCTTAAATAGGGGGAGGTGGCTGCAGGTGAGGTGGGCGTCAACTTGCCCCACCAATCACAGACCAGGGCTCCTGCAGCAGGAATTAGGAGAACTTCGCAAAAAAATCACACAGCAAATTAAACCTAAGGCCTGGGGCCGTAACAAATACCAAAGCAGGGAAAATGACAAACAATAACATTTCTATGAAAAGAAGCAGATACACACATTTTCATCTATGTTATAATGTTGTTTCCCTCTTGTGATGTCACTGAGTGGTGATACAGGAAGTGCTCTTCTGTTTTTAAACCCTATATCCTATCTTCACTTGAATCATTTGGATAATTTCCGCCCTCTGGAATTAGACTTTGACATCGACAAACTTTATTGATCCACAAAGGAAATTATTTGGACACAGTAGCTCACACATCACAATATATTATAATCACAAAGAGTAAAAAATATGAATGGAATATCAAAATAACAAGGGATTAGTGTCAAAATAAGGTATAAAATTATAGAAATGTACATGTACAAGTAGAATTTGTCTTTCTTTTTTTTGTCAAACATTGAAGCTACATCTCTATCACAACATCACAAAAGCTTCAGCTTGTAAAATGCTTTGCAAACGTTTTACAAAACAACAATTTTGCTCACCTTTGTATGAACCCAGTGAGCCTGTTGATAGTGGAGTGGAAAGGCAGACAGTCATATCAAATCCCTAATATTTACCAGCGCAGCGGTCTGATGTGCGCTAACATTCAGAGCTGAGCAAAGATAGAAGCATGAAAGGGTTCAACCACTTGGGGCACTTTTGTAACTTTGGGTGAGTGACCTGTAGCTCCCAGTCTGACCTCCGCAGCTAAAAGGAAGCAGTTAGCTGTAATTTACCGTATCGTATTCTGTCTGTGTCTACTTTTATAAGAGACAACAGGAGAGTCTGGGTTCAAATTCGATGCTGAACGGAGCTGGAATGTCAAAATGTGTAACTGATATTATGAAAGTCTGAGCAAGCAACTATTGTAAACAAGTGAGCAAGTTGTTGTTGTTTTTTGTTTTTTTTTGCCAGATGCCCTTCCTATGTACTGGAGCAGACATGAGGGTGAGTTGTCTTCTCTAAGCATAACAATACCAGAAGTGGGTAGTTACATTTACTTGAGTAACTTTTAAAACAACTTGTAGTTTTAAGAGCACTTTTCAATCAGCCTAGTTTTCCTCCTTCTTGAGTAGGTTTTGGCTCCTCTTTCCACTGTAAGTAAGTCTACAAGTGACAAAAACATTATGTTAAGAACATGAAATGATTTGAACAATTGGGCTTCTTAGTAATAATCAGAGGTGGGACCAAGTCATTGTTTTGCAACTCTCAAGTAAGTCTCAAGACATTGACCTCAAGTCCGAGTCAAGTCCCAAGTCAAATACAGGCAAGTCCAAATCGAGTCTCGAGTCACTGACCCATAAGTCAAGTGCAATTTGTCTGATTTGAGCTTCAAGTCATTTCAAGTCTTTCAATTTTTGCAATTTATATGACTTTTAAGCTAAATAGTCATGTTATATCTATATAATTTATATAAGAGTTGTAGAAATGCTAGTTTTCCTTTTTAAATGTCTTGAATCATTATGGTCAGAATAGGAAGAATTCAGATTTAAAAGTGCTTATCATCAGTTTTTTTTTGTCATGTCATGTAGTCTGCGCTGAAATGGAAGGATCATGTTCTATGTAGTTTCCTTAGAGTATTGTACTGCATATTAGTGTATTGTACTGTATATTACTGTATTGTATTTTATATAGTAATAGTAGCAGTAGTACATTTGATGATACCATCTCACAGAACTTCAGTTACATCCAAAGTAAAAAATGGAAGTGGCAGGAACATGTTCCCGGTTGTTCCTGTAAAATTCATCACCGCATTTATTAACTGTAAGGAGAAAAGTAGTTTCTGAAAACATATTTTTGTAGGAGAAGTCTTCTCAAGTCACAGGGCTCAAGTCTGAGTCAAGTCCCAATTCACTGCCCTTCAAGTCCAAGTCGAGTCCGAAGTCTTAGTCCATTTTATCAAGTCAAGTTTCAAGTCCTATGAATAGTGACTCAAGTCTCACTCTAATCACGACTTGCAAATCCCCACCTCTGGTAATAATAATACATAACACTTATATAGTATAGTGCTTTTAATGACCCTCAAAGATGCTTCACACAGATCTAGAAAGACACAAACACAAATGAAACAAAGCAGATATCCAATTATGTAAAAGCAGTTTTGAACAAGTGAGTTTTCAGGGCTTTTTTGAAGACAGTGAGTGTTGATGAGTCTCTGATGTGTTTGGGGAGAGAGTTCCAGAGGGTGAGGGCAGCGGCGGAGAAGGCCCTGTCCCCCCAGGTCTTGTGTTTAATCCTGGTGGGGGGAGACAGGAGGTTGGCGTCAGCTGATCGGAGGGCACGGGTGAGGGTGTGGTGGTGGAGGCCAGGTTATGGAGGGACTTGTACACAATGGAGAGGAGTCTGAATTGGATGCGCGGAGTGATGAGGAGCCAGTGGAGATCTCTGACGACAGGGGTGATATGTTTGAGGCGGTCGGCAGAGTTCTGGATGTACAGGAGTCTGTTGAGGAGTTTGGAGGGTGAACCGTAGAGCAGGATATTGCTGTAGTTGAGGCGGGAGGTGACGAAGGCGTGGATGAGGGTTTCAGCAGACTGAGGAGAGAGGGATGGGCGGAGACGGGTGATGTTTCACAGGTGATAAAAGGCGGTTTTGGTGATGTGTTTGATGTGGTGTTCATAGGAAAGGGTCTGATCGAAGATGATGCCAAGGTTACGGAGGAGAGAGGAGGAGGAGACTGAGGAGTCGTTGATGGAGAGTGTGAGGTTATTGTGGGTTTTGGTGACTGTTTTGTCTCGGTTGAGTTGGAGGAAGTTTTATTGGAGCCACGATTTTATTTCAGTGATGCAGTTTGTAAGGGTGGAGAGTGTGGGACTGGGGTTATGGATTTGGTGAACAGGTAAAGTTGGATGTCGTCTGCAAAACAGTGGAAATGAAGGCCGTGGAGGTAGATTATATGACCAAGGGGGAGGATGTAGAAGATGAAGAGGATGGGGTCTTGCACTGCTCATTTTGGTCTTGATGTGCATTTGATGTTTTGTCTTTCAAATTACGTAATTACATCCTGTTACTTCTTTAAGTTGCTCTTATGTTTTTATTCTTACTTGGACCAATACTTTGTACATCTACCTGTGTCATTTTACTTGACTACAGTTTTTGGCTTCTTTACCCATCTCTCGCTTTAACATTTACTAACAAAAAAGATCACTTAGTTGTACCATTAGTTTAACCTTTACATACAGCGGAAGAACAGAAATCCAATAAAACTCATTATCCTCTGTAATAATGTATTGACTAAATGGTAAATGGTTCTACTTTAACCTAACATAACCTTGTCCCACTTTAAATGTTTCTCAAAGTCAGTGCATTGCTAGAAATATACTGACTCCACCAAAATTATTGAAGTATCGATATATTGTATAGTTTAATGTGATGACACAGTATCAATATCATGGGCTGCTGTATCGATATATCGCTAAGAGTATTTTTTGGTATATTTTACTGGGGAAAAGTCCCGCACACCGTCTTATTTGCAAATTGTGAAATATATTAGGACAAACCGTGCAACATTTTGGCACTGGGCCTTCGTCAGGCAAACAGAATGAGAGCTCAGGTGGCCATCTTAAATAGGGTGTGGCAAGCACCCAAGGGTGACAGGTTGTAAAGAAACAGTGCACGCAAAACCCCGTAATTCAAAAAACAAAAACAATCAATATATAGTGTAATAATATTAAAAATAATAATAATGAAATAGTAATCATCATACAACAATCATAGAATAATATAGAAAAATAAGAAGAATATCTGGATACATATAGACATAGTATATTTACACCCAACTATAAAATAATGCTGTCATGCCATATACACATCTATATATATACAATGAATCTTAAGATGTAGCCCATATACAGCCCACCCAAAACAAGAGACCTAATGATGTAACTAATGCCTACAAAAAGATGCTAAGATTAAAATAATCATTGAGTCCTTTTGGAGCTAAAGTTTGGAGAGTGTGAATCCAAAATGCTTCCCTTTGTTTAAGTATGTGGTCATGGTCCCCTCCTCTGGGTGGAGGGGGGACGTGCTCAATGCCACAGAAACATATTTCACAATTTGCAAGTAAGACAGTGTGCGGGATTTTTCTCCATGTTCTTGGGCTGCTCCCTCTCCTCCAACGCACCCATCTCTAGTAGCTGATGTGCGAGGCTCTCATACATTCATATGGTATATTTTACTGAATTATTTTGTTACAGCGTTACAGTTTTGTTGTTTGTTTAGAGGAAGGAAACCCGTTTATGCGACACATTTGATACTTTCACTGTTTTGATGATTAAAATGGGTGTGTTTCATATTAACTTTGCACGAGAAATGGTTTAACAAAGGCTTTTAGTGTCTTTATATTGAATCGATTTGAAATATGTTGTATTGAAAGTGCACTGTATTGAGATATATATCGTATCGTAGCCTATGTATCGAGGTATGTATCACATCGGCAACTTCTTATTTATTTTTTTATTTTAATGAGACAGGGACGGCGCACAATTTTTTACATTAACCTTAACAGGAGAGATGCATTGTACCACTACTAGTACTAATTTCCACCTGTAATCCCTGGACAGGTTCATTGATTGTGTTTAACTGACCTTCAACAGTTCTTCCTGGAGACCTATGTAGCATGTTTTCTTAATAATATCCAGCCCTATTTGTTTGGTTTCCATTTTTTCAATTGAAAAAAAAAAACACACACACAAACACTGCCAATGCACATATGCTTTTGTTTCTTGATTTATGTACAAACAAACAAACAAAAAAAAAAAACAGCCCGTAATGTCTAGAGAGTTCAAATGAGAAATCAGTGCTTTGAAGTTTGAGGTCGAGTCCTCTGTTTAATATGATGTTTAAAAGGTCCCCACATTTTTGTAATTTTATCTCGCTGGTCCAACAGATTATACCAGATCTCTTCAAGATACAAACAAAACATCATATTGTTTAACCATTTATGGAAACAGGGAGTTGTTGAGGTCTTCCATTCCCTCAGAATAGTAGTCTTTGTGAAAATCAGGTAAAAACAGGCATTCTTTATCTCAACAGATTTGACTTGTAGCTTTGCCTGGAGGTGTCACCTGCTTCTCTTCATGACCATAGATTGTTTTGAGCCCTGCTTCCCATGTCCCAGCAGATTTATCCAAAACCTCTGATTTGTCCCAAGAAAATAGGTGTCCCTATTTTGACCAATTTGATACCTGCCAACAGCAAAGGAAAGGCGGACATTTGTTTAGCTAAAATACAGAAAAGCATGCTTGAAAATGACAATAAAGGCAAAAAAATATAGTCAGTTGAAAATCTGGTCACCCAAGGCAACTAACAATGGCTCGGCCACAACACCATCGTATTAAATAGATTATAAATGTTAGCGATTAACTCTGACATTTGCATACATGCTGACATTTGCATACATGCTGACAACCATAAAATAAACTATACATTTCTTAAATGAATTTCTTATTGAATTGTGGCAGGACAAATTTGCACCAAAAATATAGCAGATAATACTCATATTACTTGCATATAGCCTAAGCAACAACCATTTATCTGTCATTGTCAAAATTAATGTTTTGATTTTGCTGTCCTATTAAAACAAATGGGACAGATTGTGATAAGTACCAGGATTCATGCACATCAATCCTAAAACATGTCACTTCTGGAAGGCTCTATTAATACTTTACAGTGTCATCACATTGGGGGTGTTCCACATGTATCTCTATCGGCAGAATGAATGCAACAGTTACTATCATGACACAATGCACTCGTTAGCTAAAAACTACCAACATTTTTTTTAAAGGAACAGTTCAGAATTTCATTTCCTAGTGAGTCAGAGTGTTAGAGACGTGTGGAGACACTTTTTTAAATATTCCATCCAGTTCAGGGAGGGGGAGCATTCAGACCGGGAGGTGGTTCATTGGGGGGTGGGCCGGCCTGGTCGATAGGCGACCGCATGCGGAGCCCTGGGGGTGGCCCCCGCACCCGCCATGGGGGGCGTGGGTGTGGCTCGGCCTGCTCCCACATGAGTGGGGATCTGAGGCAAAATGCCAACACACACTTAACAAATTTTCAATACTCAAATTAAATAGCAAGAATACAGGTCAACAGTAAATCATCCTCATAGCCTGTCTATCCCCCCGGCACACACGCGCGCGTATGCACACACGGCCACACCCACGCACACACACATATGCATAGGCACACACGTACGCACACACACACACGCGCGCATATGCACACACATACACACACACACACATACACGTATATGCACACACGTGCACACACACAGACACACACATAAGGTTCACACTGTCACCAACCCCTGTCATCTTTGTCCCTATTTGAATGTAATGTTCAGTCGTAATGTCTGTCTTGTATCTTGTATGTTGTCTGGTTCCTATTTGTTGTAATCGATGTAGTTTGCAAATAAAAATTATATTCCATCCAGTTCTTGTATTTGCATAAGTCGCTGGTGCTAGGCTAGTGCATGTCAATGGCCATTGTTATCCTGCAACTAAAAACAGTCTTACCCACTCCACAAAACACCCAAAGCAAAACTAGTATTTCGCCAGACTGTTGATGTAAATGTTTGTGTCAATAGAATAGTTTTAGAATAGTTTTTTAGAAGTAAAAACAACCTTGCATTTGAAGGATAGGTTTTAGCAGCAGCACTGAGTTGTACTTCCTGATAGAAAGTTTGGCAGCGGCGGACTGATATATGAGAAAATAGTCCCTCAACATGCGACGACTCATGTGATGTAAGGTTAGTTTTATTTCACACATTATTCTATCAACACAGACATTTACGTGGACAGTTTGGTGTAATAATAGTTTTGCTTTGGGTGCTTTGTGGAGTGGGTAAGACTGTTTTTAGTGGCAGGATAACTATGGCCATTGACATGCACTAGCCTAGCACCAGTGACCTCTACAAATACAAGGACTGGATGGAATATTTAAAAAAAATTCTTCACACATCTCCAACACTCTGGCTCACTAGGAAATGAGGCCCTATGTCCAAAATTCCCAACTGTTCCATTAATGTAGTCTGAATTTTTTACTTTTATTTTGTTTCTAGCTGTTTTATTTGTATATTTTTCTTTACTTAAACTACAAATGAGATAAAAATAAACCTCTCAGCCTTTTCAGCAGCTTTCAGACAATAATAAAAAATACTTTAAAGAGTACAGATACTTTTTACTGCACTAGATTTGAGAGAATGTATCAACTTTAAAACATAAGCACGTTAAAAAAAAAAAAAAAAAAAAAAAAGGTGCTTTCCTACTTTTACTTTGTTAGGTTCCACCACTGCTTCAGTCCACTAAAAATAATCTGTCATCTGGTTTATTATGGGGCTGGAGGCTGAGAGGGTGGATGGGGGTATCAGAGGTATTCATATGGACTTTATTGAACTATGGATCAAAATACGTTATGTGCTGAGAGCAGAAAAACTCACCTATAATTTGGGCCTGCCCCGTCTAGACTGAGTCCCAGAGTAACCAGACACCTTTTCCTTTTTCTTTTTCACATGTCACAAATTACCTACTCCCGTTTCCATGATCACAGCATAACCTACATGTATCATCCCATTTTGAAGGAAAAATCAATTCTGTTCTTGGGTTTACAAGAAATGTCTGAGCGCTTTATAAAAATAGCTCATATCCAGACTGAAAGATACATTTCATTAACTTACAGAAAAAAAAAACGACGCAATCACAACTCTACACTTGATTTGGTGATGTCTGAGCTCCTGAAACAATGTGGTTATTTTTATATTAAGACAAATGTAATTGCAATTTATTATACTAATGAAATGAATATAATTATTATATTATTGGCGTATATAACTCAATCCAAACAAGCTGTCTGGAGTCTGAAGGCAAGCAGATGAAACAGTCTTTTCATAGTATTATTTAGTCATTCACGAGCTGGAAAGTAAACAAATAGTGATTCAACTTCTATCCATGATTTTCAGGGGGATAAAACATTTTCCATGGCAATTAACAATTCAAACAAAAATGATCCAGAATTTGGGACTATAGTTGGAGATCAGACAAAAACAAAACACTCACGGATGAAAAGAAAAATGCAGAAAAAATAACTTCTAAACTCAATTCACAAAAACATCTGACTGTAACCAGGCAGTCCTGTGTGATGTCACTTAATACTTGACATTGCAGTGACCACTGGAGGCAAAACGCACCTAGTTTGACCAGACAATGGCAAATGGGTAAAATTTGAAAATGAAAAGAGAAATGAGTTCCTTTGTTTTACTGACATTGAGGTGGAGATGGGTGTCATTGCTAGCCTGATTCATCAGCCAGTTTCACTTCGTATTGCTGGTTTTTGGTAGTCACGTGTAATGCGTCGCTAACGGGGCAAACTGGTATATTAAGTTTTTCCCAAATTCCGTAGGAAGAAGGGCAATAACAGCTTTCCCCTTGATGAAATTCACCAAACATTCTCTTTATTCTGGCTTTAAATCCTCGATCACAGGAATCATTGACAACACAGGATATATGACTCCTCGCTGATTGGCTGGTGCCCGAACTTGCACTTCTAAGGTTTTTGCGAACCATCTATTGTATTTTGATTCCTGACCTAGTCACTGGAGAGAAATGAAATTGAGCGAAGGCACTAGGTGGCGCCAGCCTGATTATGTCCTTGCACCATTTAGTGATGCGTGACTGCGTTGTAATAGGCCATAACTGAATTAATGTCTTTGAGCAGGGCAAGGATAGTTGTGTCATCAGAGTATTTGAGGTATGCTATGTTTATGGAGCAACTGATATTGTCATTTGTGTGGAGAGTGTAAAGAAATGGACTGAGCACACATCCCTGCGGTGCACCCATCGACCCAAAAGATGTGGATTAAGCGAGTGTGACGTCACCCATAGCGTTCAGCTCCGCTTAAATGAGGCTGTATGTTATGAATAGGTTTTTTTGACAGACAAAATAACGGAAAAAAAAAAAAAAATAAATAAATCAGGATCATGCAGACTGGGTTAATACAAACATTTTAAGACCAAAATGACGAGGCTCACAGCAGCAGTTACAGAGAGAGGGGCGACAAGATCCTAATGTAAGTCAACTGGAGCAGGGTCAGAAGGAGTCGGAAGAGCCTCCTGGTGCACTTCCTATTTGACACGTAGTGGCTAGCGTGTTAGCTATCATATATACGGTCTATGGGTGCACCAGTGTTTAAGGTGAGGGTAGAGGATGTGGTTGTGCCCAGCTATACAACTTGCTGTCTGTTGCTCAGAAAGTTATAGTTGATATGGATCAGTTCGGAGGAGATATTGAATTGTGGCAGTTTCTGGATCATCAGGCGCCTCTGGATGGAGTTGAAGGCTGAAGCTGAAGCCCTCAAAGAGGATCTGGGTGAAGTATCCTGGAGAGTCTACATGCTGGAGATGGAGGTACAGCAAACAAGCTACAGCAGACCTTGTCTTGTCGGATATTGTTAAAATCTCCCATAATGAACAGCAGAGCAAACATTTAAATGAAACAAAACACAACTCCAGGTATGCTTTTCATTAGGTAACAACATTATAACCTGCTTCTAAGCTCTCAAGAGTAAATTTTGCGTAATATAGGACCTTTAAACACCACACACTTTAGTATCAAAAAGTTGAGCTAGTATTTCATTTTAGTTTTTAAGTTGTATTACTTTCGTTGCCAGGTATTGTTGGGGAGAGCCAGGAAGAAATTTGTTATCAGCAGCAGTGACTAAATAACATGTCTTCCTAGCAGCTGTTTTCAATCAATACTACAAATCATATTCATATTCTATCCAGGTGCTGATCAGAAAAAGTTGAATATTGGAACAAAACCTCGTCTGAAACCCTGCACACTGTCACTAGTAATGATATGTTTCGATCCACCTGAGCAGTGGAGGAAAATATATGAAAGATTTAAAAATGCAATTAGCAGAGTCCCTTTGAGGCACACAGCCAGGGGCCATGGACATAAATATTAGACTTGTATCCCTGAATGGATTTGTGTCGAGGTAAACACTTGTGAATATGCCATATATAATGTATGGAGTGTACGTTCTTGTCTGTGCGCTGTTTAATTATGCGTAAAGACAAATGTAATGAGAGTGATACAGTAGTCTTTACATAATCTGATATGTTCTGATCTGTACAGTTAAAGATGACGTATTTTTGTTTACTATATATTGACATGGATTACTTCACGCAGTCCACAGACGCAAGACGCACAGACGCTGTTTACTCCACCAACGCAACAGTTCTTAGCGGCTTTTTTTGACCTATATCTTCCTCACAGTTAGCACAAAGTTTGTTGCAATGGCGACAAGAATCCAGGAGCAGTTAGCCGCAAAAGAAAGTCCGTTTTTGAGGTCGCTGAAAGAAGAAGACAAGGGGAAAAGCAGCGAAGCCAAACTAAGGTGATTCTTGAAGATTCATTCCAGCGATGGCGCGACTGAAGCAGACGCAGGGTCTAAAGACTGACGCATTGGTCGCCAAATTACTCCTGGACAGGTCACTTCTGCTTATTATGAAAACGTACTTTATTTCCAAGAGCTAGACAAACGTTTTTCAGGACACGAAAGCGATATCCTATGTCTGAAAACGTAATTTTCAATGCAAAGAAAGAGTCCGCTTGCTGCTGCGTGTTGTAGCTAGTTCATTCGCACTGAATCTCCGCGCACTCTTCTCTGCACCCCTTTCCTGCTCCTGTCCCCGCTGCCCGATCCGCTCTTCTCCCTGCTCCTCACTTCTCCGGGCACGGAATCTCCGCGCACCCCCTTCCCCTCGCTCCTCACTTCTCCGCCTTGCCTAACCAACACTGTAGTTAGTTGTTTACAAGTCATGTGCAGCACCGGCTGTAAACAAACCTGTTTCTGGCGTAAGGAGGAGGCGGGAGGAGGTGTTTCTACGTAGGGAGCTGTAGGGGAGGGGGGGTGGTTTCACGCATGCGCAACATTTGAAAAAGGACAAACAGTCGCTGGATTTCTCGTTCCTTGGAAAATCCTCTATACAACCTTTAATTAAAAGGAAAAAAAAAAAAAGATTTCTGGGTTGGAAAAAAAAAAAAAAGGAGCAATGGTGTCTTGAATGCAGGAAAATAATGGTTGAAAGCGCTAAAAAGTTGATTTTGCCCAATATGTTTCCTTTAAAATACCTTATGCTTTCCTTCTTTACCCATCAATAATAATGGATTACCTAATTTAATTATTTATGAAATGAAGTAAACAAATCATGTGCCATATAGGAAGTTGAAAATGCACATGTAAATTTAATATTTATAAAGTTGTCTCATTTGCATGCATGCATAAGGGTAAGATTTAAAGTGGAACTAAATACTAAATCATTTTTTTCACTACTAAACTGTGCATATGATGTTTGAATTGCATTATCTGCTGTTTGTAATCATGTTTTTTGGCGATTTTAGTGCAAACTAGGTAAATTTGCAACTTTTTGGTCAAAAACTCGCAATTTCAAGTAGTTGGTGACATCACACAAGACTGCCGTTATTTATTTATGTATAGGAACAGCCTAAGTATGAGACACCTACATGTAAACACAATGGCCAATTTCCATTTATTCTACCAACAACACACTGGTTTGAGCGGGAATTAAACTGCTAATCTTCTGATCAATGGGAAAAGACCATAACTATTCACTGTTGTCTCATTTTTACATATTTTTTAAACATAATTTGCAGGGTGAATGCTGCTTTTGCTTTTGTTGTTGAATATACTACTATTATACTATCATAACTCAAGCACAAATTCAAAAGCATGTCCGATGAAGTGCCTTGCCCAAGGACACAAAAACACTGCGCACTTGGTGGATTGAATTCTCTGTATCCCACTGCAGCGGTAAAACAACATCATCCACTTTACTGTTCACTTCTCATTCTGACAAGTTCATGACTTCACTAACCGCAAAAGATGAGACTGGAGCCGAGTAAACACAGCACTCTGAATCTCAACTATAAGTGGTGCTTCCGTAAACAAAACAATAAAGTTGATTTTAAGCTGACAAACGCTAAAAGATAAATGCTTTCTAACCTTGATAAAACATAGCAGTAGTTATGGGAGAGTCAATATTTCACCAAGTTTAACAGCTGCGTGATGGTAACCAACAGATGCTACACGTAAGATATTTATGTGTTGAAAGAAATATTATGGGTGTAGGTAGGATTTGTAGGGGGTATTTGCTGGGGTATGTGTTGACAGCGCATTTATTATGTTGTCATGGATGCCTGGGATGTTCCACAGTATGGCATTGTGTTTGCCTGAGCAACCAGCCCCTTCTGCATCATGTTAGAATCCAGAAAGGACTAGATCCAGACCATGGAGCATGAGAAACCTCTGTCCAAACCGCAGCTGCTAATACGTATCACGTGTCTCTCAAATCTCCTCTCCGAAATTCTTGTGACAGTCAGAACAAAATATATCACTTCATTTACCTGAAATAAGTAATAGTTTGGTGTTTCAGTTGTTGATTCTTTAAAAATAGGTGCTGTTTCTCAGTCCTTTATGTAGATTTTTCTCCTTTTTACATGTAAGCAGCCATGTTTGTGATTGATGTTTACAGAGCATGCGTCTCTCTGATTGGTTAATCGACCTGTCAATCACGCTCGCTGAAATCAAAGAGACAGGATACACCTCCAGAGGCACTCATCTTTGTAAAGTTTTTTTCACAGGTGGTGGTTCTGGCTGGTCAGGTAAGCATAATGTATCAATTATGTATATCTAGCAGAGGTGGGGACATGCAAGTCGTGACTTGGACTCGAGTCAGACTTGAGTCACTGCACCTGTGAAGCAAACACTAAATCTTCTTTTTTTTTTTGCTACTAAACAGTAGTTATCTACTGTTCCAAGTCATTTATTGGCAATTTTAAGTCAGATTAGGTAAATGTGTGCTTTGTGGTAAAAAATGAATAAAAGTGTTATGTATTATTATTATTATTATTAAAATTAGGGGTGTAACGGTACATGTATTTGTGCTGAACCGTGTCAGTATGGGACGTTCAGTTGGGTGCAGGGCTGTGCACAAGTGATTTTGTGCAATTTGTGTGTATTTACATTCCACTACTACATGTGCAGCTACACGGAAGGCCCAGTTCTTTATATGCTTTATAGTTAGGACGGCCGCCTTGACAACACTTGCCCCCGCCTTGACTACATTCCTCTGAACCATGTGAATCCTTGCAAAACTGGTTGTTGTGCCATGGTCCTCTCTTGCGCCTTTCGCCGGTACAGAATCTTGTTTTTTCTGGCCAAAAATCTGAAGATTGAGTAAAACTTCCTCCTGGAACTGTTAGTGCTATGCTTTACTTTTTGAACAATTTTACTTACTGTTTACAAGGATTTTATTTTTTATAATATTTCATACATTTGTTGCTTATTTGAGAATATTTTATTTAACTTATTAGTATTACCAAGCAGCACTTTGCATTTATTTTATTTTCCCATTTGTTTAATGTTAAAACAACTTGTTGGTTTAATAAACACACAAACAAACAACAAGCAAATCGTTTTACATTTTTGTATAACGTTACACCCCTACTAAAAATGTATAAAACTGCGTGGTGCCTTCAGTGGCGTCTGCACTTTCAAGTAGCTGGTAACATCACAAAAGACTGCCACTATTACAGCCGGGTGTTTCTGATTCCAAACGCCTGTCTGCAGGGGCGGAGTTTGACGTGTAGATACCTGATAGATCAATCACACTGTTCTTTATTTCTCTAGACTCACTCTTTCCATTTGTCCTCCAGGTACTGCCCAGTTTAGCAGCTCTATTTGCAATGCACTTGTGGGCTGAGTTTAGGCGCTTAGTCCCACTTTAACAATGAACAAGACGAAACAGAAGGGCCCTGTAAACACAGCCAGCTGTCTACATTTTGCATTTGGAGAACCACTAAAATACAATATTAGTTCATCCACTGCGTTCTGTCTTTATTTTAAAAGCTTGACAAGTCATAGTATTATTATTTATTCTCTCCTCATACACAGCTACTAATACTAAGCTACCACTGCTGTGTATAAATCTGCCGAAATCTTCACCATAAAACGCTCACACTGAAATTTACTCAGGCATACACGCAATTCATATGGTGGATGAAGTGTCTTGCCCAAGGACAACATTATGCCTTTGGGGGAGCCGGAATCAAACCTCTGGCCTTTGGGTGGGTTTAGCGCAGGGCCTGTCCCCCCCTCATCTAACCCTGGGCTCTGTTTTTTTGCCCGGGCGGCGGTGACATGGGTGTGTGACATCAGCGCTGAATGGTGCAGGTGGAGCAGCCGGCATCAGACTGACACGCTCATAAATAATGGAAGCAAACATCCAACCACCCAGAGGGAGAGAGAGGGAGGAAGAGAATGTGGGAGGGAGAGAAAGAAAGAGATGGGAAGGGCAGGGAGCAGAGATAGCGAGGGAGAGAGAGAGATGGAGGGAAGGAGAAAGGGGGAAGAGGGAAGAAGAGCGAGATGGAGAGGGAGGGAGGGAGAGAGGGAAAAAGAGAGAGGAAGGTGAGAGAGAGAGGGGAAGAAGAGAGGTAGAGAGGACGGGGAGAGGGAAGAAAAGAGTTAGAGAGGGAGGGAGAGAGAGAAGGAAGAAGAGAGAGATGGACAGGGAGAGAAAGAGAGAGGCAGAGAGGAGGGAGAGAATGTGGGAGGGAGAGAAAGAAAGAGATGGGAAGGGCAGGGAGCAGAGATAGCGAGGGAGAGAGAGAGGGAGGGAAGGAGAAAGAGGGGAGAGGGAAGAAGAGCGAGAAGGAGAGGAAGGGAGGGAGAGAGGGAAAAAGAGAGAAGAAGGTCAGAGAGAGGGGGAAGAAGAGAGGTAGAGAGGGAGGGAGAGAGAGGGAAAAAGAGAGAGATGGACAGGGAGAGAAAGAGAGAGAGGTAGAGAGGGAGGGAGAGAGGGAGGTGGAAAGGGAGGGAGAGAAGGCGGGAAGAAGAGAGCGATGGAGAGGGGGAGAGAGAAAGGGGAGAGATGGGTGGAAAAAAGGGAGGGAGAGAAGGAGGGAGGGAGAAAATGGGAGAGAGAGAGAGGGAGGCATGGGCAGAGGGGATTTAAATGAGAGAGGGAGTGAGAGAGAGGGGGAGAGGGGAATTGAGAGAGAGAGAGGTAAAGAAGGAGTGAGGAGGTAGCAGGGTGGGGGAAAGCGTGAGAGAGGAACAGATTGAGAATGGGGGAGTAGAGAGAGATATGAGAGATGAGGGAAGGTAGGAAGATAGATAGAGAGATGATATGACCCCACAAGCCCAAGGACATACATATGACAGCAGGCCATAACCACCCACACACATCCATACACACCCCCCCTACACACACAGGCAGATGGACAGGTAGGATGTTTCAAGAAGTTTAACCTGTCCTGTGATACACGCTGGTATGCGAGGGTACATACTGTTGTGTTTTGGGGCTGAGCAGTGTCTGCCAGCTCCAAATGAGCGCCTGGGCTGCAGTGAAAAGCCCCACATGGTCCTGCACACCCGCACAAGTTGATTGCCGACAGAAGTGAGCATAATGAAATATGATCACACTCGTCAACTGTCAGACCTCGAGTCCATGACAAGACCGAGTCCAAGTGCCTTCAAGACTGAGACAAAACCAAGACCAAATGTGCTCTAGTCCTAGACCATAAAAAACAGCCTCGACCAATCTCTAGTACTACAACATTAGCAGCCACTAGGTATGGGCATTCGATTAAATTTTCTTAATCGATCGTTGGAAGAATTAACGATCGATTATCGATTAATCATTAACGTTTTTAGATTAAAATTAATATCATTATTATTACTATCTGCACTACTAATCTGCATAAATAAATTCAACTTTACGACATATAAACCGTAACCACTCTAGAGCCACATCAGCCCGTTTGACATTATAATGTGTTTAATGCAGATTTGCGCAACTCTCACAGAAATGAAACTTAAAACCGCATGGCTAATTTGCATAAACTAAGTGAAGAAAAAAAAAACAGCTCTTGTGCGCTGATGCGACACGACTCAGTGGAATACAGGTTAGTGTGACCATATTTGCGTTTGTCAAAACCAAGACACCGTACGGGGGGTGGGAGGTGGGGACTCGTCATCGACATTACACTACTCTCACGTGGCAAAGCTTTTTCATGTTTTCGGTGTCCTTGTGAGCTTTTTCCCACTGGATACCAAAACATATCTGCCTGCTTTGTACACTGTGCACATGGCCTAATACTTGTCCTGACCGGAACGGAAAGCGTGGTATTTCTTGTACAAGTCATCATTAAATACGCATTTGCGCTTCGGCACGTTGCAGCCTGACCGACTGTTTGTGTCTGCTCGATCCTTCTGAGCGCAGAGAGCTACATGTACGGACCCGTTTGGTCACCCTACACAGCAACCTACATTCGGTTTGTCGATTAAAATTAATGTAATCGATGAAATTCTTAATGATCAATTATCGATTAATCGACCAATCATGCCCATCCCTAGTAGCCACAGTTGCCCTGGGACAGACTGACGAATATGAGGCTGAAAATCTGTGACGTCAGCCCCTCCAATCACTACCAACACACATACAAACACACCACATACTAAGCAATGTGGGTGAAGTGTCTTGCCTGAGGACACGATGTCTATATTAGGACCATTAGATTTAAATTGCCTGTCTGGTTTGTGTCCCCGTAAGGTAGCCAGGTCCCCATGACGCGAGTGTGTACACATATTTCAGTCCCCTCCAGACACCCACCCATAACCTGTGTAGATGATCAAAAAGATACAGATCTGTGATAATTCTGAGCCAAATATCAAAGAGGCGAGACGGTGATTAAAGGCAGGGGTATAGAGCGCTGCTGGGCCCAATTAGGGGGTCCTTGAGGGGGGTCTGCCGGGTCAGATGGTGGAATGGTGGATCATTAGAAAAGAGCTGATGTGATGAAAATGTCATAGAGGCAGAGTTTTGGCAGGACAGGACTCGCGGCGAACAGAGCAGACCAGAGCATCGTGTGTCGTAACACCGAGGTGACGGGTGATGATATGACAGGTAACACTGTGAGTAATTCTGGAGGCAGGTTATTGTTGGAGGAAAGGCAAGAAAAGTGTCCCTGTCCATGCATTTGAAGTAAGTATGTGACACTTGTCCTGGTTTAGTTCTTTGATCCAGGTTTAGTTCTGATGTCTGTTTTGATATGGTGTGTGCGCAGCTTAAATAATGTAAACATACACTTTGTTAAAGAAGACCTATTGTGCTTGTGTCTGCCATATAGTTATTATCTACACTCTTATGTGGATCATTATATTATAATTTGCACATTTTAAATCACAGTATTCATCTAAAACACCTTAATAAAAGAAATAAGTCCTGAAAACTGCGGTGACCAATGGGAGCTGACATCACCATCACAACAAAGAGTCATGAAGCTGACAGCTCCTCCTATGAATAGCTTCAGATCACACTAGCAAGTAGTTTTTGTCATTTTTACCAAAGAGAGTAGTGAGAACATGCTTGAGTCACTCCAAATACAACTTTGAGAAGGTAAATGAGAAGAAGAAACAACTATAAGATGGTTAAAAGCTTTGAAAAGTTGAAATTTTACAGAATAGGTCTGCTTTAAAAATTGGTAATATCACTGACAGGTTGAAATACAAAACCTGTGTGTATAGAGGGATTATCAGACTACGTCACGTCGTGCTCTACTGCGCATGTCTCCTGCAGAAAGTGCCGCTGTCCAGTCTGGTCTCATGTCTTGTACGATTTCAGTAGATTTCAGGCTCTCGGGGAGCTAGGCTAGATGTATCGATCAGGTATGAGTGGATGTCCGGCTACTGAAGTTTGAGACATTTCTTCTCGTCATTTACGCACTCACCTGCATTTAATGCATATGAGCCATTAAGATGTATCCCACTCACTAATGTTAGTTTAGCATCATAATTTATTTTATCACATGGTGATAAACTGTTTTAGTGTGCTGACATCATCTCTAGCTAGAGCTACAACTTCAGACTGCACAGACAGCGGTGCTTTCAGCACTCAGGCTGCTCACACATCCGCTGTGCTGATAAACAAATAATACGTCTATATAAATGTGTAAATAAATAGTAATACATTTTTCCCCAAACAAAAGGCATAATATTTTGTTCTAAATTGTCAATTTCTCGGGCAACTGTCCTTATTTTTCACTATTCATGATTTAGAAACCAATGGATATCCTCATTTGAATACACTTGTTCACTCCTGTCACACCACCCCATCACTCCTAAATATTCACCACTGACTTCACTCGCTCACTCCTGCCTGTGTTGTATGTCCCAAGTGTGTGTGTGTGTGTGTGTGTATTGCTCCACGTCAGGTCACAGAGGACAGGGCGCTAGTGGGCGGGGTCAGGCCTGTCCCACGCAGAGATGTCTCCTGTCACGGTTTGACTGATGGACACTCGGGGCGTCCCTCATCCCTCAGTGCTGTCCACAGCTGTCCCAGGCCTCTGCGCCGTCCATTACTCACTCCCACCTCTCACCACGGAGAGAGAGAGAGTGAAAGAGAAAGAGACAGAGAGAGGTACGCACAGAGGAGGGGTCAAATGGGATGCAGAATAGACTTATCAACCCTGGAAGACACACGGTGATGTATTTGCTCGAGGTGGTATAAGGTAACTCATTTTCACGTACACTACTTTTTGACTTTATTTATATCTGAGGTGTCACAGATGGGTGTGAAGCCAACCTCGACAGCCAGCCGATACACTCTAAACAATGATAATATGGTAAGATACACTTTGAATCTTTTATATTTAATAGATTAGATATACAAATGTTATTTATTCCACTAGTGGCAATAGAATCACAGTCACTAAAATGCCCTGTACCTGAATTTGTCTTGCCCCATACACAGATATTGTATAAGCAGGTCAAAATAAGTCTGTATCTATTTATACAGCGTTGTATTGTCAGATAATCAGGAAATGCACAACACATGCTGGTTATTGTTAGAGTTACCATCACTTCAGAACTCTTTGGTTTCTGAGAATTGTGGCAAGCGCTTATAAACTCATCATGGTGAATGCTCAGAATGCATAAGGTAAGAGAGGTAAAAGATAAAAATCAGGTACAGTGTCTTTAATAGAAATGCCGTATAGGCAAGTTTCAGCTGACGTCATTGTTATTAAAAGCCCGCGTTGCATGATGGGAAATATTTTGGTCGGAGGCAAGAAACACGATAGGGGTCAAACACAGTGCGTAACCTCACATATTTATCCCCGATAATGGTAAATTCCTGCTGCATTATCGGATGCACAAATAGAAGCACGGAAGAAGGAAAATGTCTTTTTCATATTCTGAGTGAAAAGAACCGCTAACGGCGAATTAAACGGCTTTCAAACATTCGCAGAGCAAACGTAGAAGATCCTAGCAAACCGTGGACTCCAACAAGTTCAACAACGCATCGAGACTCTTGGAGGCTTTCATCTTTTCTGCTGTGAATGGCCCAGGAGTTTCCACCAAGTCATTGTGGATATTGCTGAAGTGAATATTTGTCCAGGTAGTTGGCGATTCTGACCAGAAATTTGGTTTGGTCCACCTTTTGTAGGGGTTGAAAAGGGTGATTTGGCTCCATCGATGCTTATGACCAATTTCTGGTCAAATCGTCTTCGGGTCCTCTGCCGTTAGAGTGGATAAATAACCGGGATCAATACCCTTTACGTGCTTTCTCGCTCCGTCCGTCATGTTGAATTAGTGTTTCTTGCCACCGACCAAAATAATTCCCAGCATGCAACGCGCGCTTTTGTCAACAATGAAACTCTCCTATAACAGATACAGAGTTCATTCATAAATAACAAGTAAAGTCCATAGATATGAAAGTGAAATTGTATTCCACTAGAAACCTGTCAGAACTGAAGGGGTCTCTTGGATGAATGAAGCCTATTCGTTCCTAAAAGCGTTTGTCTAGTTGAGAATTCAATTTTCTTCTGCGATGAAACCGAACTGGACTCTGAGGGACAACACATACTATCTTGTTGTTTTTGTGTTAAGTTTGTGTCATCACTTCTTTTCTTTTTTTTTACCTTTTATATGTAATGGTTTAAGAGCCTGTACCTGATTTCAGACTATGAGTTAGGGACATGTTTTAGTTTGAACATTTATTCCTCCCACTTTGTCATTTCTGTCACTGTGGTATTGCACCATGACACTGAAACAACTGTCTGGGATTCTGTCAGGTACTTGGTTTCCCATCATTCTTGGTAGCAATGAGCCTGATTGAACAAAAAAGGCAGCTGCATCAATATAGACATTTTTCACAATAGCTGGAAGTGCCCTGTTGTAGAATTGTGGAACTTCCAAACTGTGGAAATGTCTCGCCCACTCTCACCCAGCTTCATAAATCTGCCTCCCCCATCTCCAAATCTTCAACCAACAAGGTCCACATAGTTTTACTCAGTTCACCTTTAAGTTTTCGTCTTTCTTACCTTGATAGTTGTGGATAAATTCTTCATGGAGGAACATTTATCCTTTGTCGACCTTGTTGGTTAAAGATTTGGAGGTGGGGCAGGCAGATTTATGAAGCTGGTAGAGAGAAGGCAAGGCATTTCCACAGACATTTTGCCACTTGAAAACCATTAACCGGAAGTTCCACAAATCTACAGCGGGGCACTTCTGGCTGTTGTGAAGAAGGTCTATTAGGTACTTTTTGACTTTATTTATATCTGAGGTGTCACAGAAGGGTGTGAAGCCAGCCTTGACAGCCAACCGATACACTCTAAACAATGACAATATGGTAAGATACACTTTGTAAAACGAATAGGTTATATTTTACTGTCTCGATTTTTTTCCGTACATTGCATCATGTAAAGAAATTCTTCAAAAATCATAGACTGTTTATGTAAATGTACATAACTAACCTGCTAGCCACTGTGCACCAAAGAGGAAGTGATGCTGGGTGAGATTTGGAATCGACAATTCATTTTCTATTGAAAAATCTGCACCCCTCTCTCTGTAAGCTCTGCTGCGAGCCTTGACATTTTGGCCTTTAAATGTTCATATTAATCTGCTCTACATGATCCTGGTGTTTATTTATTCTACTGTTTTGTCCGTAAATTAAGATATGAACATTAATAACACTGTATATGTGTGTGTGTATATCTCCACAGAGTAAGCCTAGTTTACTCTCCACAATGATGGAAAGGTTTAAAGCAGGGGTGTCCAAACTTTTTTCATCAAGGGCCACATATCTAAACACAAACAAAGCAGAGGGCTGATCGAGGGCCATAGACCGCTGCTCATTACAGTGAATAATTGAAATATGTGCATGTTTAACACTTCAGAATCAGAGTCAAAATCCTCAAAACTACACACTAAATCATTAAAAAATGGCTTTATAAAGGTAGATTTTCAAAAAAAACTTGCAATAAAAACTTCATTTTTGATTGATGCAAGGTAATTTGGGCCAGTTCTCCTGGAAGACTGAGGGCCAAGGGAAATTTCTCTGAGGGCCACATTTGCTTGGTTTAAAGCCATACTGTGAAATATTTCTGACAAAGCAATAACATCTACATGGAGAAAAGCATTTGACAGACCCTCCGCCACAAAAGTTACACAAAGCAGCTTCAATTCCACATTTTACTACTCTGTGTATATCAAAACATAGGAAGTAGTAAACATAGAAAGAAACATGAATGGTAAACAAATAAGAAAACAATAATAATAAATAACAAAAAAGAGCCTGATAACAGTGTCCCCGTGTAGCCTCTGCATAGCGGTTAGCAGCTCCTGTGATGAAGGATGCCTTCACAGCGCACGGCCCATCACGAATACAGACAGGTAATTTGACAAGCTCCGTGCAAACAAAAGTGACAGGCTAACCCCACTCCATACATCCCCCTTATAAATGCCCGCCTTGAAATACAGCCCGCTAACGTTGACGCATTTATTTACATGATAAATCTGGCCACCATTAGCGCAAGAGGGCCCGGTAAAATAAAATTACATCAACTACACGAGTGGGGAGGAAGGAAGCGCCCGGGTGCATGCAAATGAGCCAAGAGAATTAATCAATACTGTACTAAGTGAGGCGTTAACTATACGGCTATTTCAGGAGCAAGCATTTGAATAAATATTTGATTAGGCTGGGAGACAATAGGGGCACGTCTGACACACGGGATCCATCATGTTTATTTTGGTTGATATTTGGAGTATTTTTAACGAGAGAGGTGGTGCCTGGGACCTGGCCGTACAAGAGCAGGTTGGCGTCTACAAATTTGGTCCAATAACGTTGCAGTGTTGTGCTAATGGGGATGTAAAATGAGCAAGAATGAATGTAATACAGAAACATAATAATAATTCAACCTGGAGAGACACAAAGAGAAAGTATTAGAAGTTTTATTGAATGAGAGGAAGAGGAGAGTGAATGGAAAAATAACAGAATGAGGAGAGTGAAGGGACGATGAGAAGAAGAGGAGAGAAGGGGAAGATGAGGAGAGTGAAGAGGATGATGAGAGTGAAAGGGACGATGAGAGGATGAGGAAAGGCGAGTGAAGAGGACGATGAGGTGATAAGGAGAGTGAAGAGGATTAGAAGGGTGAAGGGGACGATGAAAAGAAGAGGAGAGTGAAGCGGATGATTAAAAGATGAGGAGAGTGAAGATGATGATGAGAAGATGAGGAGAGAAGGGGATGATGAGAGGATGAGGAGAGTCAAGGGGACGATCAGAAGAAGAGAAGAGTGAAGGGAACGATCAGAAGAAGAGAAGAGAGAAGGGGAGGATGAGAAGATGAGGAGAGTGAAGGAGACGATGAGTGGATGAGGGGAGTGGAGAGAACGATGAGAAGATGAGGAGAGTGAAGAGGATGAGGAGACTGAGGGGGATGATGAGATGATGTCAAGAGTCAAGGGGAGGATGAAAGAGAAAGGGACAATGCGATGATGAGTAGAGTGAAGAGGATGATAAAAGGGACGATGAGAAGAAGAGGAGATTGAAGGGACAATGAGAGGATGAGGAGAGTGAAGAGGACAATGAGAGGATGAGGAGAGTGAAAGGCGAGCAGTGGGGCAGAGTATTTGAAGTGAGGGATGAAGGTGAAGAGTAGGTAAACTCTGGAGAGGCTGTGAAGTAAGCAAGAGTGAAGTTAGGTCTTCCAGGCTGAATTTACACTTGCCCCATGACAAAAATACCTTGACCCACACATGACCTACATTACCAGTCTGTTTACTGATTTCTACATTATAGATACATACAGAAGACAGCACATATACGATGCAGAATACACGGAATTATGTCATGAAGAAGAAAAAGTTAAGTAGTTAAGTTATGTAACTTTTCTGGTGGAAGGTCTGTCAAATGCTTTTCTCTGTGGAGATGTTATTGCTTTGTCTGGAATGTTTCACAGTATGGTATTAAACCTTTCTATCTTCATGGACACCAAACAGTACCAGGTCACAGGTCAGATTTGTGGAGAGGCAACCTTGCTCACAGTCAGAAGGCCTGTTTTTCTAGGTATTTTTGACCTATAAATCCACCTGTAATTGAATAAAAGTAAGGTAGAACTATATAGATATACAGATCTCCAACCAAAAAGTTACACAGTGCCCTTTTAAATACCTCAACTAAATGATTTTTATATTTTACATTCAAATCCTTTGCTTTGTTTTTGTTTCACAGTTGTGCCTTGTCAGGGTCAAAAAATACCAAGAGGTGCCAAGAGTCCAGAGAGGTGATAAAAGCAAAGGTCGGCTCTGTATAAAAACCTAAAACCAAAGTTATTTAAAGTTATTTTGGGTTTATTTTTTGTTTGCTACACTCCACATGTGTTCATTCATATAGTACTGATGCCTCCAGTGAAAATCTACAATAAAAAATCATGGCAATCTTAAATTACAATCTTAAAGTGAATATGTGAATAAGCGCTTCAATCAAGGAGTTGTTATCTTGATCAGACTGTTTTAAATAAGATCCGACAACAGAGCAGTTGCATTTGTCTCCTCATTTCAAATGAGAAAACACTTGTTGCGTTCGGATTTTAAGTAAAACAGACATTTTTATATTTTATTATGCTTGTTCCATTGATATTTATTTTAAGACAAATTGTCCCCAAAGCAGGAGAACTAGAAAGAACTTATCATGTATTAATTATCACATTGTCCCATTGCCCTAAGATTGTAGCCCATTTTTCCAGTCACTCCCATAATAAAATTAAAAGTGTACTATATAACTTTTTGGTTGGAGGCCCGTCCCTGATTGTTTCTTATGCAGAGGCCATTGCTCTGCCTGGAATGTTCCACAGTACGACTTTAAACATCTGTACTATACATTTATTCAATTACAGCTGGTTTTATAGCTCAAAAATACCTAAAAAAAAACAGGAATTCTAACTGTGAGCGGGGTCGCCTCTCCACAGATCTGACCTGTAATTTGGCCTGGTTTGGTCTCCACGAAGGTAGAAAGGTTTAATGCCATACTGTGAAACATTCCAGACAAAGCAGTAACATCTCCTTGAAGAAAAGCATTTGACAAACCCTTCACCAGAAAGTTACGCATCACCTTTAAGATTCACAATTAGATTTTTTTTCATATCCAAATGCAATTTAATGCAAAATCAATGAACCGAAACCTGTTCTTCAGAATGATTGTTTCCAACAGTGACTGGAAGAATGAAAATGTGCTTCCTTTGACCAAATTTTAAAGACTTAATTGTGTTTAATTAGATTTTGAATTACATTTTGATCCAGATTCAAGCACATTTTTCGCTAAAACAAGCAGAGAAGCCAATTTGTTAGACATTTTCTATAATGGTTTGTAGATATTTTGGATTCTTTCCTGGAGTTCTGTCTGTGAACATCTTCTACCATGGTTCTTCCAAATTCAGCTTGTCTCCTTGCGTTGCTACGGAGACTGTATATTATTAAACATGCCGTGAATTAGTTTGAAAAGAGACTGAAGCAGATCTGATGGAGGAGCTGGCTGAATTTAGGCATCCAGATGGCTCACGTATTTTTAGCTCTCGGGAATCGCAAAAACCGAGAAAATAAATCAACATTCTAAGATAGTGTTTTATTGATTAATGGTTGTGGGAAGGAATTTAAGGTGTAACTAATGATACCGAATGTGCACTGTATGTGAAAGAGGTGGGAGAGAGATTAGCACAAAGCAAGAAGGTCACCGCTATAGGTCGCAGTATGTCTTTAAGTATTAGCCTCGCAATTAACTAGCGATTGTCCTTCCACCTTAAGCACCTGGGATAGGCTCCACGACCCCAGCAAGAATTCATTAATATAAACGAGTAAAAAATGTGAGAGGGGTGAGCAAGAACCAAACTAAAGGGCATAAAATAATGGAGACAATAAAGCATGTCCAACAGTTAAAGAGCCCATATTTTCTGATCTATGTTATAATGTTGTTTCCTCATCACAAACATACCTGGAGTTGATGAGTTGACTTAATGAACTGGACAAAACAGGAACCAGACAAGAATCAGATCAGACCCTGAGACTAGACTCTGCACAATCTAGAGTTTGTATATTTGATATTATATGGAAGCATGGGCATTATATTTGAAACATTTAGGCTCATCTACGATATCCAGATAATATAAAATCTTATCAAATAAAAACGAGATGACAGAAGCCCCACTGTGTGCTGTGTGTCCTGTGTGTCATATACTGTACGTATATTATTTATCCGATACCTGATCGGCACATAATGTCCGAGTCCGGATCGAGTCCACTGTCAAGTGATCGGCACCAATTTCCAATCACATGATCAGATTGGGACAACCCTACTGTACATACTATATCACAAAGTAACTTGTCTGTCAAACTGTTTAACTGTCTAAGGCTGTGTTCAGACTGCAGCCTGAAGTGACCCAAATCCGATTTTTTGGCTTCTATGTGACCTGTATCTGATCTTTTAATGACAGTCTGAACGACACAGATACGATTTTTTCAAATGCGACCCAGGCCACTTGGATATGTGGTCCTAAAACCGATACATATACGATCTTTTGACATGTGACTTCAGTCTGAACAGTCAAAGCGCATTCATCCGACCTACACATTATCAACAAGCCACAAACGTCACTATTCTGCGCTGAAGTATGCAAAAATTGTTATTGAACTCCGTGTCACTGAAGCGAAGCACATCGCCACTCACCACTCTTGGCTACGTCTCCGCATCCACACGTTCCTTTCAACGGATGTCGCTGCCACTGTCCCACAAAATGCCATAGCCAAAAACCTCGTCCTTCTCCTTCTCAATCTCCTCCTTAAAACAAGTGTTGTTCATGTTCTGGCTCCGGTACGAGAGGAACTTTAAAATCTCCAGGTGCTCAATGCTCGCGTCCATGTTTGAACAACTTCCGTAAACACAAAGCACGCTCACTGCAGTTGACATCATCGTGTCCTCCACTGCGCATGCGGGACACTTTCTGGCCTTTTAATGTTCACACTGGAGTTCACATACAAGTCGCATTTAATTGGAAATGTGGTGAACGACTTCGCAAAAACATCGGATTTCACCAAAAAATCTGAATTGAGCATTAAGCCCTGCAATCTGAACGTAGCCTAAGTGTTGTTGCATGATCCTGATCAACACTAAATAGGAAATCCAAAGTTCTTCTTTATCATTTCAAACAAACACCACCTGGCACTAGCGCATGATACAAAGGCAGAGCACAGGAGCAGCCAAATAAGGGTCAAAGATCAATTCTGAGCTCAGTATCTTTCGCTTACAAATATTTCTTCATTATAGCAACTACTTGTCACAGTTTGGGAGCCCTTACCTATATTATAATACTTTTGTCTGGACAAGACAGAAACTTTGAAGTCATTTTTCTCAGTTTCACACTCTGGTGAGTTAAACTTTTTTCTTTGTAGGGCAGTGTGGGTTTGCTATGATGCGTATTGGTCTGAAAGATTTTTCCATTGTCTTAAATGAGGCATACCAGGCAAAAAAATAAACACAAAATAACAATTTGTCCCCAGACACAGTTTATCTTGTGATAAACTGTATTTCAGTGATGACTTTCTGTTGAGCCGATATGCTTTAGCAAAACAAAGCTAGCACATTAGCAGCAGCTGTTTCCTGTTTATCTGCATGGCCAAGAGCAAAAATATGATACTAACATGAGCCAAACCCAATGCAGTACATAAAGAGAAGTTAAAATGTGACGTTGAGGCGCAGTGAAGAATAAATGCAAGAAAAACAGCAATAAACAAAAGTAGTTCCTTGTTTACTGTAGCTATAGCCAAGTCTCACGGCATCATACATTTGGAATTACAACAATATTTTTTGTGAACTGATGAGATTTGCCTCTGCATAAAAAACCATAACAGTCAAAATCTTCCCCGAATTGTAATGTCAAAGGTAGAGATACAGGGTTCTCTGCTGTTTTTAACTCCATAAATCATTGCCAGACTTATTCTGAGTATGTCTGCCTTTTGTTACTTCTGCGTATTAGCCTATTAGCATGAATCATAATTCACCTTAGGCTTTTGGATCAATAAAGTAGCCTATCTATCACATCATCTGCTAAACTGAAGAAACACATTCTCTTAAAGGGCCAATAATACACTTTTCTGATTTATATTATAGTGAAGTTTCCTCATCACAAACATACCTAGAGTTGTGTTTTGTTTCATTCACATGTTTGACAAGTCCTGCATATTAAAGCTGAGTTCTTCTCTCAAACAGTAAACAACCTGCTCCACTGTGTTTTTAAACTCCATACACCTTCACTAGAATCATTTGGGTAATTTTAATACTGGAATTGCCAATCTCTACTGAACTAAAGGTAAAAGCTTGAAAAACAACGCTTCATGGCATCGCAAGGTGAGACAGAAAATGTGGAGTTTTTCTGGACAGATTAATAATGCAGGGTTACTCAAACAACTAATTCTTAGTTGTTGTCTGTGGGTTTGCTATGGAGCAGACTGGCACGATCTGAAGGTATTTCCACTGTCTTAAATGAGCCATACCAGGCAAAAATATAAACACAAAATAACAATTTATCCCCAAACACAGACTTGATCTTGTGCTAAACCTTATTTCAATAATGACTTGCTGTTGAGCGGACATGTTTTACCAAAACAAAGCTATCACGTTAGCAACATGCTTTCCTTGTTTCAAGAGCAAAATATTATATTTTCAGTATGCGGGACATAAAGAGATCTTAAAGTGTGAAGTAGAGGTGCAGTGAAGTGAAATAAAAGCAGGAAAAGCTGATAATAAACCAAAGTAGCTTGTTTACTGTAGCCAAATCTCACAACGCCATACATTTGGAATTACAACTGTATTTTTTTGTGAATTAATGAGATCTGCCTCTGCATAAAAAAATGTCTCAGTTTTACAAGGCCCTATCCCTCTGAGTAGTCAGAAAACACTCAGTCTAAATCTTTCCCCGAATTGTGACGTCAAAGGTAGAGATTCAGAGTTTCATGCAATGCTTTTCAGTGCATACATCATTACCAGATTTATTCTGAGTATTTGTGTCTCTTGTTACTTCTGTGTATTAGTGTATCATTCATATCATATCAATCATAATTTATCTTTGGCTTTTGGATCAATAAAGTAGCCTATCTATCACATCATCTACTAAAATTATTGAAGAAACATTCTCTTAAAGGGCCCATAATACACTTTTCTGATTTATGGTATAATGGTGTTTCCTCATCAAAACATACCTGTTTGTGAGTTGTGTTTTGTTTCATTCACACGTGTTTAACACACAAACCCTGCATATTAACTCTTTCCCCCATGAAAAGACGACATTTGACGACCCCCCCTGTACCCTTAATGACGACTTTTGACACCTCCGCTGTATCACTAAAGACCTTTAGAAATGGCTCGATTTTTCACATTTAAACAGAGACGATAGGTAGGGGCCACTACAACCCACACTAAAGTGGAAAACAGCGATAGCGACGGACTTACAGAGAGTGAATCTTACAAAGATGAGAATGCCGCTGATGCGTCTGTATGGAGTCCTGCGATATCCGAACAAACTATCCGGGCTTTATACTCGATTATGAACCAAAATTGCCCTGAAATCACTCGTGGAAGTCTGTTTTCTTTTATGCAATTATGCTCTATGGGTAGCCCTAGTAACATATGTATGGATTGTTCCTAGTAGGCATCCAGGGGGGAAAGAGTTAAGGCTGAGTACTGTCCTGAAACTAATAACACAATATTTTAAATTCCATACACTTTGACTAGAATCATGTGGCTCATTTCAGCCCTGGAATTACCCATCTCTACTGAAATAAAGGTAAAGGTAAACTACAGCTTTATGAATGACATCACAAGGTGGAGCAGAGTATTTTGAGCTTTGGAGATGTAGACAGACTAAAAATAAAGGATGTGTGAACGAAACAAAACACAACTCCATGAGTGTTTGGGGAGGTAAGAACATTCTAACATGGCTTAAAGCTCACAAGAGTCAATTTTGCATAATATACGACCTGCAAACCTTTCTTTCTGTGTCTTCCATTTCTCCTTAGGGGACGCTAAACCGGAACATGAAATCGTGAGAACACTTAATACTCCTGGATGTGACACAAATGACCATCTGTGGTTGTGTGAATGCCCCTTCAAAGCCATATCAAACTAAATGATACACAACAACAACACAACGGGAAGATACAATTTAATCCAGATCTCCCAATGAAATGCACTGATGAAGAATGATGTGTATATCAGACATTTATTTACTCCAAGGCTCATCCATAATGCATGAAATGATGAAAAAAGCAATTGTCAAAGTGAAAAACAAAAGTGCATGAAATCACCAAGATGGCAACACAATTAGAATAGTGATAGCATGCTAAAACAGTCACGCTAAAACATATCAAGATGCCACATGTTCTCTATGATCCTTGTCAAATTCAACTATAAAGAAACAACACAAGACCAGAGTAAGCCGAACAAAGATAATGTAATTTTGCATTAAGCTTGACTGCGCTGACATGTATAAATGCTAACGGGTTTACGGCTGACGAACTATAAGATATCAGATGGCATTATGGAGCATGTACGGGTGTGAGTGAGCATAAAACGGATAGAAAATGACAGACCACGTTGCAAAAAGTATGAAATATGAGCTGACAGCGCCATGTGTGTGGACCAGTGCAGATTTTACACATAGGATAAACATCAGTCATGTCCGGGAATGCGGGCACTTAACACAGGACATCAATATTTATTTGTGAAACTTATGGCGTGTTTCTGAGCCATGATACACCCTGCTTTTGGAGATGATCCAGTATTGTTAGAGAATTTCAAGTAATAAAAGAAAAGATAAGATGGCATTAGGGCTGGGTATCATTAAGAAGTTTCTGATACGATACATACCTCGATACACAGGCCACAATACAACACATATTTTGATAGAGTGCACTTTTGATTCAATACGATATATTTCAAATCAATTTGATACGGTTCAGTAAATAATAGGGGTGTAACAGTACATGTATTTGTGCCAAACTGTTTCGGTACGGGACATTTGGTTCGGTGCAGGGCAGTGCACGAGTGAATTTGCGCAATTTGTGTGTGTTTACATTCCGCCACTACATGTGCAGCTACACAAAAGGCTCGGCTCTTTAATATTTATGAGGGAACTTGTCTGTGATTTGGGTGGCAGTGTATTCCACAGTGCTTTACCCCCAATTCACACCAAAGCGCAACGGCGCGTAAGCGCAGCAGCACAGCACACGAGCAGCAGATGCGCTGCTTTAGAACTCCATTTTAACCGGTCTGACAGTGTACACCGACAGTGTCATACGTCCAACGAGCGTCTGACGCTGACGCGCTGCTCGAGATAGGTTGAACTTCTAATTTTGCAGCGTCAACGGCGCGTCTCCAAGGTTTTTAGCAGGGGAAAGACAGGAAATAAACACGCGGTGTCAAAATAAACTTCCGATGCCCTTTCAAAATAATTTAACCATAGTCAAGACAGCGACGTAAACAACGCGCACGTGATTTACGATGTCAGACACCAATTCTATAAGGACTCAGGACTAACCCAGGACAAAACCAGGACTAACCCAGGACTAAACCAGAACCAAGACTCATGTCTGAATGTGCTCGGAGGTCCTTCCGTTTAGCCCCGAGTGTCCGCGGGCGAAAGAACCGGTGCAGAGCTTGGTGAAGAGGTACGTGCAGCCGTCGCGCTTTTCGGACACCTGCTCCGCGGGGCTCAGGGTTCGCTATCTCTCTCTCTCTCTCTCCAGGATTAGACCTGGTTTAGACCTGGTTTAGTCCGGGTTTAGTCATGGTTTAGACGTGGTTTAGACCTGGTTTACACCTGAATTAGTCCTGACCCGCCCTTAAAATTCCAGAACGTTAAAACTCGCCCGTTTCAGCGACTATTTCCCCTTATCCATCTGTATCAACATATAAAAGTATAGGCCTTATTACCTGGACGGACATAAGATTTTAATCACGCTCATAATGTATGTTAATTATACGTGATTTTACCTTATTAAGGGGAAAAAAAACTGAGGTGTTTAATGTGCGTGCTAATAGATTTAAACCTCATTAAACGCAAATGCGTTGCAGTTGTACACTTAATTCAAAATACACTTAATACATTCTAACTTAATACACTTTAACATAAAATAAATGATAAAAAGCAAGTACAAAATGTGATGTCTGAAAACAGTGAGAAGATGTGCAGGCTGCATAGCAGGAGCGTCTCTGACGTTCTGGTGTGAATTGAAACTTTGAAATTTACGCGTACGCGCAGCTCCGCCTACGTTAAGCGCAGCTGCAGCTCCTGGTGTGAATTCGGGGTTACAGTTAGGATGGCCACCTTGACAACAGTTGCTTACCACCTTGACTACATGTCTCAGAGCCACGTGAATCCTCACAAAACTACGGTTGTCGCACCGTAGTGCTCACTTTCGCCATGCTGGAACTGTTAGTGCTGCGCTTTACTTTTTGAAAAGTTTTGTTTACTGTTTACAAGGAATTTATTTTTATATTTCATACATTTGTTGCTTATTTGAGAATAGCAGCACTATGCATTTATTTAATTTTCCTGTTTGTATTATGTTAAAACTAATTATTTGTGTTTATTAAACCAACAAACAATTGTTTTGCATTTTGTTCCCATACTGTACCGAAAATGAACCGAACCGTGACATCAAAACTGAGGTGCGTACTGAATCGTGATTTTGTGTACTGTTACACTCCTAATAAATACAAATAAAGGCTAAATCATGGCTATGCTAGCTAGTGGTCAGTCAGTTCATCAACAGAATGATCAAATGTGTGCACAGAAAAGTTTAAAACAAATCTGAATGGTAAACGCATTATAAGACGCTGACATCATGTCCAACAAATTAGTGAAAATTGCAATGTAGTAATGTGTTTTTATTGAGCTTCTTTGTCATCTTATTAACATGAACATGAACTCAAGGTATAGTAGCTCAAATATTTACCACCCGAACCCCAGTCCACCCTTTTCATTGCCTGAAGCTGTAATCTTCTCCTATTTTGGGCAAATGGATGACGTCCTCTCAGGATGTTGAACATCCGCCAACCATTCTCACTTCTGTTTGTGCAATTAACAACACAACAACTTCTCATTGTCGTGGGCAAATGCTGCTGTCTGTGCATCTGTCTGTGTATTTTTGCTCCTTGTCTGTGACGTTGCCCACAAATCCATCTATAAAGCTAACAACAACAAGAATGGTAACAAACACTTTCTGATTATAAAACAATAAAATATTCGCAGATTTCAGACTTCTATTGACCTTAGAAGCAGCTTATACAATATATCTGTACGGGGACAAAACAAATATTCCTAATATGAGAAATTACAGGATACAAATACAACTTTTCAGACAAAATTCAAAATAACGATGTAACTGCACACTACATTTTATAAACAATGCTTTTGACAATCAATAAACAATAATAACATAAAACAGTGTGGACATAGATGCCAGTATCCCTAATCATCTGCTCAACAGTTGGTTGACTGAGACTGTAATTACTCATTTAACTGAACAGCAAATGTTGAGCCAAAGCCAATTAGTTAATTAACTGATCATTAATATTTAGCCATAATTAATAACAAGAAATTACCTTCTATAAATATTGATGGAGAAAGCACATTCATATTAATAGACAACACAGACCTTTGATAAATGACTGTTGTGCTTCATGAGATCTTAAGAACATTTAGGTGTTCGTCCAGATATTAGCTGTATGTAGCCTATGTCTGTTTTGTATTATTTTTTAAAAGGTCATTTTGCTTTTTGCCAGTCATCAATTTATCATGAACATGGCTGTATATACGGCTACAATCTTAAACTACAAGGCTAAAATGTGTCCAATTGTACATTAAAGCTATGTCACTTCCTGGAGATGGCAGGTCATCAATCCATGGAACAAGAAAGATGGAGATGCGAGCCCGTCCAGAGTAAGTCCGTCTGTTTTCCTGCACTTTTCACTGCAAGGAACACAACCATATACAAATACTGTATTTTTTGGACTATAAATTACTCTGGAGTATAAGTGGCACCAGCAAAACAATGCGTAATGAAAGAGAAAAAAACATGTAAGTCGCACCAGACTATAAATTGCAGGAACTGACATTTCATCTTGAAAGGCAAGTTAGTAAAAACAATAGAAGAGAGAACAACAGGTTGTTAACGTCACATATTATAGTCATTCAGATAACTATATCATGAACAACATAACGTCACAAGTTTACCAAACTCTCAATCTCACTCCAAATCACTAAATTCATTGAATCCTCTGTGTCACTTCTGAGCAGCTCTGTGACCTCCGAAGGGAAACAGACGCTGCTTCCTCTTCTGCGTAGCTGCAGACAGACTCAGCATCAGTTCCAGTTTGAATTATTCCGGCCTTTCTGAATCCTGGCAGGATGGTTTCCTTTGTCACTGAAGTCCAGGCTTTCTCGATCCATCCAGTGACTTCCAGAAAAGTTGCATGGCGCACCCTCCCGCTTGTGACAAGTTTCTTGCTCACTTCAAACTTTCTTTCTGCTGCTCGATTACCGTTTTCGGCTGCATATTTTGCTACTTACTTTCTTTTTTGGGTCATTTGTGTTCAGTCTTCAGTTGTCTTTATAAGTTTGTTGAAATTTTCAATTTTCCTATGGTACAGAAGTAATGGTGCGATCGACTGACATGATCCCAGACAGGACAGTGGCTCTTTCTGCAGGAGACGTGCACAGTAGAGCGAAGTGACAGTGGTACAGGAGTAATAGGAGTAGCAGATATTGACATACAAGCCTAGAGCGCCCTCTTGCGGCCGTCAGTGTGAAAATTTTAATATATGAATTGCAGGAAGACCCAAACCATAAAAAAAGTGTAACTTATAGTCTGAAAAATACAATATTAATATAAAAATAAAATAATAAACCTTGAAATGTATATTCTTAGATAGACCATTGAACAGTTAATTGTAGTTACAAAGTAAACAATTTTGAACATTTCACTTGGTGCTTTGTAAACTGTGAGTCACCCTGTTATATAGTTCATGTGTTCAAATGACTAGACACATCATGCATTCTTATCCACAGAACAATATCTTATTAGTAAAGTGCGCTTGGAAACCCCACACTGATAAGAACTGATATGGTTGATTACTTTGACAAATAATCACACACTTGCTTATTTAGCTACTCCCTCGTTTCTATGGTAATTCTCAAGATATTATTTCTGTTTCCCGAGTATAGCGTTAATAACATTGTGAGTGCAAATAAACGGGGAGTTGCTTGAGGACACCATCTCACCACCAGCAAAAAGATTAAGGGTGTACTAGAAAACCTTTAGCCAAGTAATTACAAAGCAATAGAAGTATAATACCACCTTTTAAGCTGACTGTGAAACAAACTGCAAGTACATTTGTAAACTTCAAGGGCCCGACACACACTTACATAACGCTAGCCATAGTCTGCTCCCACAATGCACCGCGGTTGGTTTAATGTGGATTGATGGTACAGTCTAAATTTAGTTTTCCACTTCTCTGTTGCGTTGGCTGTGGGCGCAAAAAGCAGGGGTTGGAGAAAATCTAGCAAGCTAAAATGCACTGCTGTGTGGCACCATGAGAGACCCCCATCTTCTTCACTGCCAGACCGACTCCTCCTCTTCCTCCTCTCCGTCGACTTCTTCTGCCTGTCTTATCTCGAGCAGCACTAGCATTTTGTGGATCACTTATGCAGGAAAGCCCCCCGAGGAAACTAGATTCTCTGGTGGTTTTAACAATGCACTCTATGAGGATTGGAGGAAATACTCTGTGCAAATCAGGGTCAGAGAGTGTTTTATAGCTTAAAGGTGCACTGTGAAACTTTTCTGGTGGAGGGTCTGCTACCTGCTTGTCTCCATGGAGATGTTATTGCTTTGCCTGGAATGTTCCATGGTATGGCATTAAACACTAGCCTGATTCATCAGCCGATTTCACTTTGTAGAAACCCTCTGATCTCGCAGCATTAGAATTCATTCGCTCGACAGTAGGCGGGTACTTTTTCATTTAACTCATCGCTGCTATTTCATTGTGACTTATGTATTAACTGGTATATTAAGATTTTCCCAAATCCCGTTGGAAGAAGAGCAATAACGTCTTTCCCCTTGATAAAATTCATCAAACATTTTCTTTGTTCCGGCTTTAAATCCTTAATCTTGGGAATCGTTGCCAACACTGAATGTATGACTCTTCGCTAATTGGCTGGTGCCCAAACTCACACTTTTGTGGTTTTTGCAAATCATCTAGTGTATTCTGATTCCTGACCTAGTCGCTGGAGAGAAATGAATAAGTGGCACCAGCCTGGCTAATTAAACACATCCATCTAGCATTTATTCATTATGGGTGTTTTGTTTTCTCAAAAACACAGTAATTTCTTCTGTGAATAGGGACGACTCTCCACAGATCTGAATTGTAATGTAGTATAGTGCTGTAACCTGCTTGTCTCCCTCGTGGTAGGTTTAATCTATACTGAGGAATTGGACCGATATATCGGTTGGGCGATATTTTCAGCCGATAAGGGCACTTGGAGATATTGGCCTAAATCTTCCCAATATGGGTCAATAGTCCACATGGGCATGTGACACCTCGTTATAAATCTTAGACTCTCCATATTATGTCCATTTAATCCAATTTACAGACAGATAAATGTTATAATTTGTGGTGCGCCACATTAATATTTATCTGTATCTGCATGTGTGACTCCGTTCTACACCTGAATGCACCACCAGTTACGTCACTCACCTGTGCGATCTGCGACAGCACTGAAGTGTTGATTTTGCTCTTGTGTTTGATCTAAGATACATATTTACTGTAAATAAGAGTGAACTTTAGCAAAGTTTAGGCCAGCAACAAAACTACAGCTTGTTTTTATCAAAGTGCGAGTTACACATAATTAATTACCACGGCTCAAGTGTAAAGAGGCAAAATTGTTGTTGTTAATATAGTCTTAATAAACCCGATTTAGAGTAAAATGTAAGTTTTAGAATCAGCTGAAGATTTACAGTGATTTTGTACATCACTAAATTTATCAGATGTTATATCGGCTATCAGCACCTCCAAAGCCCCTTTTATCGATATATCAGTTCCAAAAAAATCCATATGTTAAACATTGTAGACAAAGCATTAACATCTCTAAAGAGACATGCAGGTAGTGGACCCTTCACCAGAAAAGTTGCACAGTGCACCTTTAAAGCATGTAACCTTTTGCCAATAAATAAACTAAAATAATTGCATGTTTTTCTTTGTCATGGATGTTTTCATTGCACTGAAAAACTTATCCTTAATGTGAATGGCCTTGCATCTCCACAAACCTGACTTTTACTTGGCCTTAGAGGAGGGCCTGATCCTCCTTGTTTCCTTGGAAATGTTGTACCTTTGGTTATAAAATTCCACAGTGTGCTTTAAAGCATATTTGTCTCTGTGGAGAACATTTGATTCCCATTAAATAATACATTTCACTTTCCACCTCCAGAAAGTTACATACTATCACTTTATAGGTGCACTGTGTGTTGGAGGGTCTGTCACCTGTTCGTCTCCATGGAGATGTGCCTAAGAATGTTCCACACTATCACCATAAACTTATGAACCTCCATACAGACTTGCAAGCCAAATTACTGGTCAAATCTGTGGAGCGGCGACCCCACTCACAGTAAGAATGGATGAATGAGTAATAAATAAAACCTGTAGTTGAATAAATGCAAAACAGATTAGTTTAATACAATACTGTGGAGAATTTAAACCAAAGCATTAACATCTCCATGGAGACCAACATGTTGCAGACCCCCTCCAGAAAAGTTACACAGTGCACCTTTAAAGAAAACATGCTTTTTGGGGGGATATTAGAATTAAACATATATAGATTATAGTTTCATGTTATTAATTCCTTCCTTCATTTCCTTCATTGTAAAGCAATTTTACTCGAAAATGCTCCCTTGATGATTCCATATTAGTAGAAAGTCTAAATTGTCACTGTAAAAAAGACATAACAATGCCAATATGAATTGAACAATAGAGTGAGCTGATAGCTTTAGGATCTCACTTGGCAGTCATTTTAATTTGCATGTGCGTCTGTTGAAATTGAAAAAAAAGAGATAAATAAATAAAAATAGAAGAGGACAGTGAAGGAAGCTCAAGGCAGGCCATTATTATTTAGCAGCGATTTGATTTCACAGACAGAAACAGCAGCAAAAGCATCTCATTACAGTGCACAGATCCATGTGAGAAACGCCCGCGGACTGTGGCCGAGCTGTCACTGTCACTGCACAACACAACATGGGTTTTAATAAGGGAATAATGGAATATGGAATATGGATCAAGTGGAAAGATAGGAGAGGTTGACTTCTAGCAAACAAGACACTGGAAAAAAACCCAAAGCTAATTCACTCCATTACAGCAGACCAGTGGTTCTCAAAGCAAATAATGGTACACTTTGGAACTGGTCCGCTACCTCTTTGTCTCCACGGAAATGTTATTGCGTCGCCTGTCCTGCTCCATGCTATGAAAGTAAACATCTATAAAGCAATTTGTCACTAACCTGACACAGCAAGATGGATTCTGGTGATATTTGTGAGTTCACAAACTCATGAGAATCCATCTTGAGAGACTCCAGCTGTACGGTTAATTGGATGAGCGGACCAATCACGTTGCAGCACTGAAGTTTGTGTGGAAGCCAAAGGCAAAGCGCCCAAACCAACAAACCAACACAAACATGGATGGTGATGCTAACAGATGAACTTCAGTCTATTTTAGCGAAAATACAGACTGTCCTGTGCTATTCTAAAAAAAAAAAAAAACATGCAGAAGGTAAGAGCGTCATGCATTTGTGGACAGGGAGGATTTTCTTTTCTCTCAACTGACCAAAGTTTCATTTTTCAGCAGATCAGATTCAACTAATCATCATGATGTTCTGTGTTTTCTGATAGCTTTCAGCAAGAGCCATCCCAAATTGATCATGTGTAGAATTGACTTCAAGGTGCTACGCATGCCGATCTGGTGTGAGCCTGGTTAATTTCCCACTAGAATCGAAATCTGAGAGTGAAGTTCTGAATCTGAGGGTGACTTTCCGGGTTAAATAAATGCTTAAAAAAAGGCTGTCCAAATGTTATGATGATTTATTGAGTCACCCTGGCTTTATCGCATGCCTCTGACAGCTTCTACTATCTTTAAAGTTGTTCAGTTGTGTTTAAGCACGCAGTTCTATTCTCTTGCTGCTGCTGCTGCTATGCAAGCTGTTGATAAAGTGTTCTTATTGTGCTAAAAAGAGGAATAAATGAGTTTCCGAGCTATTTCCTTTTGCTGAGAGTTACAGTATTTTCCTTCTGGCTTGAACAATTGTGTGTGTTAAAGAATCGCTATTATATTTTTCCGCTTTTAAACAATATGGCACCACAGCCTGGATTGGAATGCCGGGGTTATTAGCACGATGTATTCTTCTGTGGGTGTGAACTGAGTGCCGAGACAGTGCAGTGGGCGTGGGATAAAAAACTCCTCTAATTAGAACCTGCCTCAGATTCTATTTTGCAACCAATTACACATTTATAGCACTCCTGAATGCAAATTTCAAACAGGTTCTCATTAACCAATACCACGAGAACTTCAGCAGGTCACTGAAGGTCAATGTCTCCATTTTTACATAGAATATAAATGGCATTATAAGCGACTTCATTTTCATTTGGAGGATATAGGAGGCACGTTATTTGAAGCTTTTGGCAACAACGCTACTGTCTGCAGAGGCTGGTAGTACTTGTAGTAATAAAGTAGTAGTAGTTGTGTCTTAGAGTAGTTTTCAGGCACATTAACATTAATACTAGAGCTGTAGTCGACTAAAGAAATTCTTGGTCAACTAAAAACTTTATTTATGCAGAAAAATAAGTACTATGAAACAATCTACCTTTTTACATAGAAATACTAAAACTCTCTCACTTCTCCTTTCTGCTGTTGTCCCGTATAAATCTTCATAATATAAATAAAATGATTAGTCGATGATTAAAGGTGTAACTTTTTGGTTAGGGGTCCGTCACCTGCTTGTTTCTATGGATATGTCATTAAACAGCTCTACTTTACATTTATTCAGTTACAGGAGGTTTTATAGCTCACAAATACCTAGAAAAGTAGGCATTCTGACTGTGAGCGGGGTTGCCTCTCCACAGATCTGACCTGTAACTTGGTCTGGTTTGGTCTCCATGAAGATAGAAAGGTTTAATAATTCTTGTCTTTTATAAATCAGATGTTTAGTCGACAGTTACTTAGCAATTTCTCCAAATATTTTTTTTACTCTTACTTTCTTGGACCACTACTTTGTACTTGTACCTGAGTAATATTATTCTGAAGTACTCTTATGTGGGTAAAATTTTTGCCTAAATCTATGCACCTCTGATTCAGAATTTTATTTTATTTTTTTACAGTATGATGTGATATTCCTGAGGCTGCTAGCGAAGGTTATTGATCAAAACTAACCCCCATAATTGGATTGCCTTGTATTTAATTTCCTGTTAAGTCGCTCATTAATTTCACTGCTCCTCCATCTGAGCCACAGCTATTAATCTGCTCTAGTCTTTGATGTGTCTAAATGTGCCTCCTGGACCAGTCCTGACACCCTCTGCACCGGGACCTCTGCACCGGGCCCTGTGCACTTACACTAAACTGTACAAAAGGGTGAATCACGGAAAGCCAACATGTTCTGGAAATAACAGACGCTCTATTGATGCATGGCTCAATACCAGATACTAGCATACTATGATACTTCTAGCTATTGAAAGAATCAGTAATGTCTAAATAATAAATAAATAATTAGGTGGTGGTATCCAAAGTACATGCTGCTGGACTCCAGGTTTCTCCTGTGGGGCTGGCTCTTCACTCAGTGCAGGGGACAGAAGCAGTTGGAACAGGTCCCACCAACAAAGCTGCCAAACACAAGCAGAATGCTGGAGACACTGGGGTTTGAGGTCTCCAAGTACAACCCTGTGACTGACAAAAAGAATGCTTTTACAACTCCTCAGGTACCTGGACAATACATATAATTTTTACTACACAAATATTATATCTGTAAATATCTTTAAATAAGAACAATAGTAGAGTGCATTTAAATCTACTATCTCTTTCTCTTTTTTACCTGTAGTTGGGAGATTGGTCAAAGCATTTGGTTGCAATTTGTGGTTCTGTAGCTTATCCCACAATTGAATGTAATTAAATAGTTTCATTTCTCTAATATTTCAAGTGAACCAGGTTGATAAGGAGGAGGAGGAGGAAAAGGACCTGGAACAGGAGGACAGGACTTTGAGTTTAGATCATGAAATGTGTCTGGATGAGGATTGTGAGGACACATGCAGATCTTTAGATGTCATTATAGAGGAGATTGTAGAATACCTGGATGAGGCCTCGGTCCTGTGTGAGACAGATCCTGTCCAGGACAGTCTACCTGAGATCCTCCTTGAGATCCAAACTGGATCAGAGGAGCAGGGTCTGTGTGAGACTCAAGACCAAGAGAGGCTGAGTGAAGCTGATATCTCCAGGTAAAAATCTTTATTTATTTATATATATATATATATATATATATATATATATATTATATATATTATATTATATATATATATATATATATATATATATATATATATTATAATCTTTGTTTTCATTCTGATTTGCATGTGACTTTCATCACCAGTGCTATTTCAACAGTCCTCAGATCCTGGATGGACCTCCTGTGGTCTGCTTCCTTAGCAGAGCTCTAGTCCAAAAACTGGTCCAAAAGTCCATCTTTAAACTAGAAGACCCAAGAGAAGATTCTACTCCAATCTCCACCAAAACATGAGGGCCATGGGCAAAGCTGCAGCCAAAGACTGAAGGACTGAAGGACTTTAAACTCCAGGGGGCGCAGGTGAGCGCATAAGAGGAGGAATTCCAGGAAGCCATGGCGAAACACCTGAACAATCGTGTGAACGGCTTCCTGTTTGGTCCAAAGAAGAGGAGACTCTCTCGGTTGTGTGCAGCTGTGGGCAAATTCTTCAGTGGTCAGTGAACTTCTAAATGAAGTTTGAAATGTGTTTAAAATAAAGAATAAAAAAACATTATCTTTTTTTTTTATTTTTTTTTTTTAATGTAGGATAAATATAAATAATTATTCATAACTAAATATAATGTATAAATATTTTACTTCATAGTGTTAATATGTGCATGGTTTAGTATTCAGCATCTTGTGCAGCAAGTTTAATTCTCACGATATTAGAGAGTTCAAAAAGTCACAAGAATCTATCTTGGGAGGTGCCCAGATTTTTTGGCTTGCTCCACTGTTGTGACACTTCAACCAATCAGTTTGAAGTATTCATTTGAACGTCCCGGTTGCTTTCAGCGAGAACTTTCTCAGATTGATAATGTGCAGAACTCATTTCAGAGTGCTAGTGTTAGCCAGGTTAACTATTTAGGTCCTGCATTTTTTTTTCCCCATTTTGCATTTTCTAATAATTTTACCTTTTAAGCCTTGCATGCTCTTTTTGTCTGCACCATGCTGATGAAATACTTGGTAATGTGTTTAGCATTCAGTATTGTTTTCATTTTACTCAAGTTCATAAATTGATTTGTTCACATTGACTAAGCAGTGCAGTAAAACATAACAAGAAAAAGTTTGACAACACTTGTGATTGAGAGATCTTCAACAGACAAAAATCTCAAGCTGCTTTTCAATTGGCATTTTTGTAAACAAAGGCACAGAAGCGTGGAATTCATCTAGAAATGAGATCTTGGACTTGTTTCACACTTGACAGAGGAGAAAAAGATTTAGAGAATTAGGCTGGTCTCCGTCCAACCTTTCTGTTGCCAAACCTGAGCATCTACACATCATTCTGAAAAGTAATCTTGAGTGCCTTATCCATGGTGAAAACTGATTTTCAAACTCAATCTCAACAGCAATCAATCTTCCCCTGGCAGCGTAAGTCTGTCGAAGCTTGCATCGGCGCCTCTGAAGAAAGTTACATTTCAATTTCTCTGCTCAACTCTTACTGGCAGTCAGCATATGTTAGCCCTGGCACTGGGACGATGCATGGTGGATGGGTGAAGAGGAACGGAGGGAGGGAGGGTGCAGAGAGAAGAGTAGGAGGGGGTGTTGCAGGAAATGGAGGAGTGAGTTGTCTGAAGTGAGATGTGAAAGCAGATCTGCTGGGGCATGTAATGGGCAGCAGGATGCAAGATGACTGACACAAACTTTGAAAGCTGTGAGGCTGGATGGATTAGCTGAAGTGAAAGTAAAATGTCTGATTTTGGAGACTAAGCTAGAAAGAATGGGTTGAATTCTTTGTTAAATAATCCAGTATGTTAATATAGCATTTCATCATGTCCAATCCAAAGTTACACACATTTAGTTTGGAAATTTAGAGATGTAATGTGCACAAATACGAAGCAAATTGGCAAACCTGTGCTGGCAGCTTATCTTTCAGTAGCTTTGCATTGACTAACACCAAATATTGATACAGACTGAGGTAAAAGTAAAAAAGTATCAGTCCTTGAGCAAAAATAACAATATATATATATTTTTTTTAATAGAGGAATTTCAATGCATTTTAACACAAAATGCACTGGTATCTGGTAGGAGTGTAACGGTACATGCATTCGTGCTGAACCGTTTCAGTACGGGACATTCGGTTCGGTGCAGGGCTGTGCATGAGTGAGTTCACGCAAATTGTGTATGTTTACATTCCACCACTACATGTGCAGCTACATGGAAGGCTCGGCTCTTTAATATTCACAAGGGAACTCGTCTGTGATTGGGGTGGCAGTGTTTCCCGCAGCGCTTTATAGTTTGGGCGGCTGCCTTGACTGCAATTGCCCCCCACCTTGACTATGTCCCTGTAAACCACGTGAATCCTCAGAAAACAAGTGCAGTCAAGAGATAGCAACCTGGTCCCCCATGAGGCATCAGTGGGGGCAGTTCATCACCATGGAAGCCAGCTTATGAGGAGCCCAGCCCATACCCCGGTTATGTGTGTGCAAACTTGTGTGATGATTGGGTGAATATTTTAGCCCGCAGATGGTTCAGAAATTGCCGAAATTGCCTATCCTTTATAAAATGCGTGACCTTTCAATTGACCCATGTGACCTTGGGATTGTCAAGTTGGATCATCACCAAACTTTTTTTGCGGCATCGGGCATGGGGGCTTGACCCACGTACCAAATTTGGTGACAATCGGTCCATAAATGGCGGAATTATCGCAGATGGACAGACACACAGACACACAGAGTGAATACAAAACCTGCATGGTCAACCCTTCGGGGACCAGGTAACTATGGTCATTGCACCGCGGTCCTCACTTTCGCCTTTCACCGGCACAGAAAGGCCCCCCCATCAGCAGATCTGCACTTACTGCAAACAATGTGGACAAGTTGATTTTTTCCAGCCATAAATATGAAGATTGAGTAAAACTTCACCCTGGAACTGTTAGTCCTGCACTTTACTTTTTGAAAAGTTTGCTTCACTGTTTACAAGGAATTTATTTATTTTTTATTATATTTCATACATTTGTTCCTTATTTGAGAATATTTTATTTAAATTATTATTATTATCAAGCAGCACTTTGCATTTATTTTATTTTCCTGTTTGTATAATGTTAAAACAAATGTTGGGTGTTGGTTTAATAAACACACAAATAAACAATAAATAAACAACAAGCAAATGGTTTGCATTTTGTTCCCATACTGTACCAAAAATGAACCGAACCATGACCTCAAAGCTAAGGTACGTACCGAACTGTGATTTTTGTGTAACGTTACACTCCTAATTGACACCAAATATCAATACTGACTGAGGTATCATAAAGTATCAATCCTTGAGCAAAAATACCAATATTTTAGTTTTTAATAGAAGAGGAATTTCAATGCATTTTAACACTGGTGCCCTGGTACCTGATCGATAACGCGATACTTGCCATTGTACTACCTGGTATCAGATCAAAACAAAAATCATTGGTATTGTTCATCACTTTCTTTCAGACTCGTTCAGTATCAGAACAGTGGAACATGTGATAAAGAGTTGCTCACTCATAAAACTACCATCAGCCAAAGGTCTCCGTACAAATTGGGCTTTAATCAGACTCCATCTTTGACATTTTAAAACAAAGTCTTAAAACTTCACTTTTTGCACACCCTTGAGGCCAAACTTTCCTCCATGCATTTGTTTGATGACATTACGCTGAATTGTACAACATGACCGTCTCACTGTTTATCTGGTCAGAACTGTGCACGCTTTTGAAAACACGAGACACATGTAAACACATCACCGCCAACAGCTCATTTCCATCTTTCTCTCATTCACACTCACATTCACAAGGGATATTGAATGGAGGTGGTGTTGTTCAAGCATTGCTGGTACAGTAGCAGTTTGAAAAGCTAAACAAATCATCAAGAGAATTAAAAAGCAGACACAGTATTTCAGCATTTCACTGCGGTGTGAGACCAGTAAAGGAAAAGTGTGCGAAATGTCTAGCTCTAAGACACAACTGCCCATAGGTATGTCCTTAGGGAGTTGACATGGCACATTTCAATAGAGTTGATCTGTCTAAAAGGGTCCATATTACACTATTTTCTGATCTATGTTATAATATTTCCTCATCACAAACATACCTGGAGTTTTATTTAGTTTCACTCACACTTGATATAAATCCAGCATATTTAGGCTATTATATTTTGTATATTTAGTTCGTCTCTCAAACAGAAACACCAAGTTCCAACTTGGGGTAATACAGGAAGTTCCCCACTGTGTTTTTAAACTCCATACACCATCACTCGAACTGTCTTGATGATTTCAGCCCTGGAACTGGTGATCTCTACTGAACTAAAGGTAAATAGGTAAATCGCTGTTGAAAACTACCACAACATGACATCACATCACAACAGAGGTGGGACCAAGTCGTTGTTTTGCAAGTTTCAAATAAGTCTCCAGTCTTTGACCTCAAGCCCGAGTCAAGTCCCGAGTCAAATACAGGCAAGTCCAATTCAAGTCTCGAGTCACTGACCCATAAGTCAAGTGCAATTTGTCTGATTTGAGCTTCAAGTCTTCCAATTTTTGCAATTTATATGACTTTTAAGCTAAATTGTCATGCTATATTTATAAATGAGTATTTATTTAAGAGTTGTAGAAATAGTTTTTCTTTTCAAATGTCTTGACAAGATCTTAGAGTGAATCATTACGGTCAGAATAGAAAGAATTAAGATTTAAAAATCCAGTTATTTTGTCAATTAGTCTGCACTGAAATGGAAGGATCATGTTCTATGTAGTTCCCTCTGTTTTACTGTATTGTACTGTATTTTACTGTAGTACATTTGAGGTACCACATCACAGTACTTCAGTTACATCCAAAGTAACAAACAGAGAAGTGGGAGGGACATGTTCCAGTTTGTTCCTGTAGAATTAAGCACTGCATTTATCAACTGTAAAGAGGAAAGTATTTATATATATACACCGGTATTTTTTTTTTAGGAGAAGCATCAAGTTTTTTTAAGTCACAGGTCTCAAATCCAAGTCAAGTCCAAAGTCATTGACCTTCGAGCCCCAAGTCTTAGTCCATTTTATCAAGTCTCAAGTCCTAAAAATAGTGACTCAACTCTGACTCGAGTCCAAGTCACAATTTGCAAGTCCCCACCTCTGCATCACAAGATGGAACAGAGAATTTTGAGCTTTGGAATTGTAATAACGCAGGATTACAAACGTGTGCATGAAACAAAACACAACTCCATGTACGCTTTTGATGAGGTAACAGCCTGGCTTACAGCTCACAAGACTCAATGTTGTGTAATAGAACCTTTAGAGATGCTGACCCACCCATCTCTGCCCACATTTTCAACACAAACAACCACTGATCACCGTGCTACAGATAAATGACAACAGACAATTGGTATCTTCTATTCCATTTCCTTTCGTCTTCTCTCTCTCTGATTTCTACCAGCAGCTATCGCAAAAATACCTATATGGAAGAGAGTAAGACTGGGCACATCCTGTTTTGTTCCTGATCATTTAAATTCATAACAGCCATGAGAGCAGCAGACAATGAGCGAACCAGCAGACTTAATAGAAATGTCATGCTAACCCCGGCTATGCCACTTTCTTAAGCCTTAATCATCAGGATCCTCTGAAGTGGTGGTGGGATGCGGACTTCATAAGGGAACTTTGAGAGCTAACTTTTATGTAATGTTCCCAGCTTCTCAACGACTATAATGGCCCCGGCTTTGTGTCACGGTTCACAAATAGCAGCGAGGTTGAAAGCGCCGTCAGGCTGGTGAAGCTACATGCTAAATCCAGATCTGATAATCACAATAGGTTCACTGTGAGTCATGCTATTGAAACGATTACCTCATTACTGTGGTTATGCAAGAGCTCCAGTCTGGTCTAGCATGCAAACATCCACTAAGTTCTTCTGTAATAATGCGATGCAAAAGCTATGGGCGATATAAGCAGGGTTTGTTGATAGTGGCATTTGTAATTGTACTGTAGTATAATTTTAGTGAGTGTTCAAAGAATAAGTTGATTCTTTCAAGGTTAAAGGGTCTATATAAAACACAATTTTCTGATCTATGTTATACAGTAAATGTTTCCTCATATTAAACATATCCAGAATTGTGTTTTGTTTCATTAATACCGTATTTTTCGGACTATAAATCGCACTGGACTATAATTTGCACTTTTTTGGGGGAAATTAATTTTATAAAATCAGGGACCAGGAACCGACATTTTATTTAACAATAGAATAAATAACAACAGGCTGAATAGGCGTTAATATGTTAACGTAACATATTAACTAACTATAGTATAAACATCAGAACATAGTTTACCAAACTCTCGATCTCACTCCAAATCACTAAATCCATTGAATCCATTGAATTTTTCATCCTCGGTGTCACGTCTGAGCAACTCTGCGCAACTTCGGTCCAATGACTTCCAGGAAAGTTGCACAGTGCACCCTTCCGGTTACCCTGAAGCTGTGTTCTCCATTCCTCCGTTCCACTTGTCCCTCACAAGTTTCTCGCTTACTCCAAACTTTCTTTCTGCTGCTTGATTACCGTTTTCTGCTATATATTTCACTACTTGCAGCAGGACAGTGGCTTTTTCTGCAGGAGATATGCGCAGAAAACGGACACACAAGCCTAGAGCGCCCTCTCACAGCTGTCAGTCTGAAAATTTTAATATATAAGTCGCACTGGAGTATAAGTTGCAAGATCAGCCAAACCATGAAAAAAGTGTGACTTGTAGTCCGAAAAATATGGTACATAAGGATGTAACAATATCCAAATCTCTCGGTATGATATTATCACAATGTTGCTTCTGTAAAACCATGCATTTAAGCAAAAAAACAAAACAAAACTGTAATTCGATATATTGTGACAGCCCACGATATGTTATTGAGACTTTTGACAATACAATATTTCGGTTACTGTTACATCCCTATTAATACATGTTTAACACACAAATCCTGCATATTAAGGCAGATTTTTTCTGAACTGAAAACGTTCTGTTCTACCTTGTGATGTCGTGTGGTAATACAGGAAGTGCTTCACTATGTTTTTAAACTCCACACACCTTCATTAGAGTCATTTGGATAATTTCAGCCCTGGAAATGCCAATCTCTACTGAAGTAAAGGTTAAAGGTACTTGTTAACTTGAAAACTACAGCTTCATGACATCATAAGTTGGCACAGAGCTTTTTGAGCTTTGGAGACACAGACAGACTGACAGTAAAGGATTACGGAAACATGTGTGAATGAAACAAAACACAACACAGCCAGATGTGTTTTTCATGAGGTCACAACATTCTTTAATTATTAATTATTGATTAAAATTCACAAGAGTCAATTTTGTGTAATATAGGACCTTACAATATGTTAAATTTAAGACACAGTATGTTAACTTTCTGGAGGTGTTATTTCCCTGCACGATTCCATGGAAATAGAAAGTTAAAACCATAGCACTGTATAACTTTTCTGGTAGATGGTCTGCAATCTGCTTGTCTCCATGGTGATGGTATTGCTTTGCCGGAGATGTTCCATAGTATGGCATTAAAGAAATATATCTTGTATTTATTCAATTAGCTGTGTTTTTATTTCTCTGCAACAACATTCAGTATTACTGTGAGCAGGTCCATTTTGCCACAGATCTGACCTGTAACTTGCTCTGGTGATGTGGCCTGCTTCTGTCCATGAAGATAGTTAAATGAAAAGCCATCCTGTAGCACATTTCAGGAAAAAATAAATAAATACAACAACATGGAGTGAAGCAAGTGGGGGACCCAGAAAAGTTACACAATGCACCTTTAGGGTACTTGCTCATTATCCAAATTGCGCAATCCCACCAGTTGCTTTGGGAGTGGCTTTGAATAGCAGGTTTGGTAATTGGCCAAATGTCAGGCAAAAGACTGAGAGAAAACGCTATCCAGTATATCCATCTCCTGGACTGACACAAATCAATGGGAGAGATGCTTATCGCCAGCATGTTAATAATTCATGGCAGGCCCTTGGCAGGTGGATAATTGATCAAAGGACGATAAGTTGTGGTCATAAATATTTGAAAAGTCTGAGAGAGAAAAGAGCTAGATTAGTGACTGTGTATCAAAGGTGCAAACATCAGATTCCCCAAACTGAAATTGCTCAAATTACTAAAAGAAAAAGGTTAAAGTTTTTAGGAGATTTTTGTCATATGAATTGATACTCTGCAGTGGCATCATGCTGGGGGTATTCTGCATGTATAGTACATCTATGGAGAAATGTTCAGCAGTTCTCATGGTGACGCAATTCACAAATTAGCAAAAACAGCTCAAAAAGTTTTAAGATTTAGTCTGATATTCTGAAAACAATGGATTTAAGCAACACATGAGCCTGTGATCAACACCCTTTGATTTTCAACCAAAAGATGAATAGTGAGTGAATAACTAGTGCTGTCATGCGATTAAAAAAATTTAGAGATTAATTAATTATGATCTGTAATTAATTAATCTAATTAATCTCTTTTAATCTCACCTAAAAATTGCTGAGAAAAGCATTCAGTTTGAGGTATTTTCATTTAAATTCATTATTACACTATTGTGGCAGATCAAAAGACTGATATAGAACAAAAAAACGTGACTTTATAAAGTCATTTATTGTTTAACAAATGTCTCCAAATTGGCTGTTGAGCCCAAGTCTCCATGAATAAGAAACTGTTTGTTGTAAAGTAGCAAAGACGAGGAAATCTGAACATAATAACTTTTGTCTACTTAAAGACAATAAAAAGTCCAGTCTTTCCTTAACCATATTAAAAATATTATTGATAGAGAAATGCTTTATATATGAGATCACTGGTTTTAGTCCTGGTTTAGACCTGCTTTAGTCCTACTTTAGTCCTAGTTTAGTCCTGGAATGGATTAATCCTGGTTTTAGTCCTGGTGTTAGTTCTGGTTTGGTCCTGGTTTAGTCCTGGTTTAGACCTGGTTTTAGTTCTGGTTTAGTCCTGGTTTTAGTTCTGGTTTAGTCCTGGTTTAGACCTGGTTTTAGTTCTGGTTTTAGTTTTAGTTGGTTTCCTGGTTTAGTCTGGTTTAGTCCTGGTTTAGTCCTGGTTTAGTCCTGGATAAGTCCTGGTTTTAGTCTTGGTGTTAGTTCTGGTTTAGAGGCGCACAGGAGGAAGCGCGGTTTACGCAGCGTACGCGAGAAAACACGATCCACACAGGTTAATGACGATGATGAAGGTGTGTGTTTGTGTTTGTGTGTGTTTGTGTGTGTGTTTGTGTGTGTTTGTGTGTGCGTGTCCCCTCATGTGGCAGGTCACTATAGGACAGTAGTGCAGACATCATGAGTCTATGCAGGTTGTTTTCACCAGTGACATTTAAGTTGTAGGCGATATTATATTAGTTATTTTCTTTTATATTTCACGTCGGGAGAATAATTTCCAAGACACGAATGTGTTTTACCTGTGCACTGCTGCCTCTGTTCTACTGGCTCTACGACCTCGTCCATTGTGCGACTGACGCCGCCAACGTGAACATGACGTTTACATCGCTCTTACTGCGCGCGTTCTGTGTGGGTTTTCGGCAATGAGTGGAATTACCGAAATAAAAAAAATGTATAAATGTGGTTTTTGTGTGTGTGTGTGTGTGTTGTTGTCCCAACAACACATAAAAACAGGTTTTATAATAAAGAAACTCACATACAGAAACACTAAAGTTAGAGATTAAAAATGAGATTAACGCGATTAAAAAACATAACGCGGTAAATATGACTGTAATTAATTAATCGCAATTAACGCGATAATTTGACACCCCTATGAATAACACACTGTTTTTTAATGCTAGTAAGCTTGTGATTGTAATTTTACATGTAAGAGACTTAATATGTTCACCTGCTGTATAGGGGTGTGCAAAAATACTGAAATATCGATATTTTGTATCGCGTAATGTGATGATACAGTGCCGATATCGTGATATGCTGTATTGATATATCGCCAAGAGTATTTTTTGGTATATTTTATTGAATTATTTTGTTACAGTTCTACAGTTTTGTTGTTTGTTTAATGGAAGGAAACTCATTTATGCAACACATTTGACACTTTCACTGTTTTTAATGATTAAAATTGATGTGTTTCAGATTCACTTAGCAAAAATGGTTCAACAAAGATTTTTTGTGTCACAGGCATAATTTAGCCTTTATTTTTATTGAACCGTATAGAATCGTTTTGAAATATATCGTATTTAATCGAAAGTGCACTGTATCGAGATATGTATCCAGTGTTTCCCACAACAACAACAACAGTAGTTTGGTGAGGGTTCATGTAGTTCAGAGTAGGGATGGGCATGATTAGTCCATTAACTGATAATTGACCATTAAGAATTTCATCGATTACGTTCATTTTAATCGACAAAACGAATGTAGGTTGCTGTGTGTAGTGTGACCAAACGGGTCCGTACATGTAGCTCTCTGCACTACAAGGAGAGAGACACAAACAGTCGGTCAGTCTGCAACGTGCTGAAGCGCAAATGCGTATTTAATGATGACTTGTACAAGAAATTCCACACTTTCCGTTCCGGTCGGGACAAGCGTGAGGCCATGTGCACAGTGTATAAAGCAGCACATATGTTTCGGTGTCCAGTGGGGAAAAGCTTTGCCAGGTGAGAGTCGCGCAATGTCGATGACGAGTCCCCACCTCCCTCCCCCCCGTACGGTGTCCTGGTTTTGACAAATGCAAATATGGTCACACTAACCTGTATTCCACTGAGTCGTGTCTTTTAATCTGACAGAAGTTGACCGCATTAGCGCACAAGAGCTGTATTTTTTTCTTTGCTTAGTTTATGCAAATTAGCTGTGCAGTTTTAAGTTTCGTTTCTGTGAGTTGCGCAAAGCTGCATTAAACACATTATAAACTGTAACCACTCTAGAGCCGCATCAGCCCGTTTGAGATTATATGTCGTAAAGTTGAATTTATTTATGCAGATTAGTAATGCAGATAGTAATAATAATGATGGTCATTTTAATATAAAAATGTTAATGATTAATCGATAATCGATCGTTAATTCTTCCGACGATCGATTAAGAAAATTTCATTGAATGCCCGTCCCTAGTTCGGAGAGATGTAATTGCTATAAAGTGCTGAGGGAAACACTGGTATTGTATCGTGGCCTATGTATTAAGTATGGAAACTTCTTAATGATACCCAGCCCTACTGCTGTTATGCCATCTACTGTAAATCAGTTTGTTATAGTCAGATGGTGTTCAAACAAAGCTCAAATTAAAGTCTAACTTGAGTAACAGAGCTTCAGGCAGAGCAGTTCTTCTAGTTAGCTTCCCACAGCCTTACATCCTGCTTTGTGCCCCACACAAACTCTGTAATGAGATGCAGACAACTCACAGCAGTCTCACAGTCTCAGTCTGTCAAGATTTGTAATGGGGGTGAAACCAGTTTATCTTTTTCAGTTAAATTCATAGTAAAATAAATGTCAGTATTCTTTGTCCAGGATGTGTGGTAAAAATCTGTTTTGCTAAAAGTATAAGATAAATGTTAATGCAGTGGAAGCCTCTGTGGGCTTAAATATGAAAAGTCTATCAGATTCCTGTGGTGAGGATACAGCTTTGACAAAACACTTATGAACAATATGACGTTTTTGAGATTTTAATCATGTTGTAATGAGCTGTCTCCAGTCTATAAAACCCCCTGGAGCTCATCTGAATGATGACTGCAGACGTTCATGAAAGGTCCAAAGTTTAAATCAACAACCAGTTTAACATTTACAAGAAGTCCCAACACAATTTATAATATCGAACATTAAAAGAGTTAACTTTTTATTTTGGCACAGTAGGCCTGGGGGGGATCTTGGACAATGGAGAGGGCTGGCAAACAACTATGTTTTAGAATAGCTAGTCAACCTACACTGACAGATACTGCAAAAGTAACATGACAGAATCAAGGCAAAGAAAAAAAAGCTTGATTGGTTCCAAACACACGTAATAACTAACTTTCACACAATGTTTAAGTTGGCTGGGACACCATTAAAATGTCCAACAGAAATATCTCCAACACAAATTGAAAGTATGTGGTAATGTTCTTTATGTTTACCATTTCCAACATACTATAGACATATGAAAGATAAATATATCATGCAAGACATAAGGAATTATATAGCAAAGAAAAAAATAAAATCAAATAAATACTGCGTACATACTGAATATAGTTTAGACTGAAATCCCTCAAAGTAGCCAGCCATTGCTTTGTTGGCTCCAAGGCCTTCTCAATTACACAATGGAGTTTTCACTTCACAGAATTGCAAGAGAACAAACAAGTGATCAAATCAAAGGGTGGCAATTAAAAAAATAAAAAATACAATGTAAATAGTCATGAAAGTAAGGGAAAAACAGAAATGAAAACTGTATCCAAACTTTTGGCAAATAGTGTTTACCACTCTGAAATATTCCAGGCAAAACAACATTTTCAAGACACAAGGAGGTGACGAATAGCCTGATTCATCAGCTGGTTTCACTTTGTGAAAACACCTGACCTCGCAGCATTAGGATTTGTTCACTCAGCGGTAGGCGGGTACTTTTTTATTTAACCAATCGCTGCTATTTGGTCGTGACGTATGTAATGCACCAAATCTCGTAGGATTCCCCTTGATAAAACTGACCAAACATTCTCTTCTTTAAATCCTCAATCACGGGAATCGTTGCCAACACAGAATGTATGGCTTCGTCTATATCCATCTCGACCACTTTGTTTATTGTTGTGCTGTACCACAAAAGGGACCCAGACAGACGCTTGAGTTTGACATCATAGCTTCACAGCTCTTCACTGATTGGCCAGTGCACAGTCTATAACTTCCGGGGTTCTTGCAAACAGTCTAGTGTATTCTGATTCCTGACCTAGTTGCTGGAAAGAAATGAAATCGAGAGGAGGCACTAGCTGGCACCAGCCTGGCTAGGTGACGAACCGTCCACCAGAAAACATTGAAAAAAACGAATGAATAAAATAAAAAGAACAATAATAAAGTAATACAGTTTCTGTATTTTTGTGCAATACTTGAAAACATTTTGGCATATTTCTGTTGAACTGCAAAACAATGTATGATTATCGAATTCATCCAAAATTCATCCAAAATTATTTTTTTTCAGGATATAATTTTTGGTGAATGTGCAAAAATGCATCACATAAACTATGTGAAAATGAATTAAATGCATTTCAAGGCAAGCGGCTCTTTGCACAGAACCGACATGATCACTCATTTGTTTGTTTCCAGTCAGTGTAATTGTCGCCAATAAGAAACACGACACGTCTCATTATGGATGATTAATCACCAGCTCAGAGTGAACCAGGTCTGCAAGAGTGAGAGAAGAATGAAAAATGGGTAAATAATCTGCACAACACCTGCGAACGTCACGCTACATGTGGAAAAGCATAAATATGTATCCCAATGAAGCGATGTGTGCATCTTATCCATCTGCACTGATCACCTACTGGAAACAACATGAATATTCAGACCACACTAGCACATCATGAGAGGACTGAATTTCATTATTAATAGACTTGTTTCTTAAAATCTTGATTGCTTCACACTTAACAAAACACACGTGCACTGTGAGAATGTCATTTATACTCCTGCAGTGAATCTAAACCAGCCAAAAAATACTTTTAAGAACACTTCTAATGGAATTTACATGTGCTCTGTGGAAGTTTTCAGCTTGTCTCCATTTTAATATTGTGCAATGGTTGTTGGTTTGGTGAAAGGTGAAGCTTCCAAATGAACTAAAGAAGTATTTGCCTATTTCCGAAAGCTTTCAATAATCCCACATTGGTAATTTAGAATTAGCGATTCTTTTTGTCACACATGAGCGTTCGTTGACCTACTTTACAAGATTTAGCTCCTTCCTGTTGCCTTGTAACATGAAATGAAACATGAAATGATAACGTGCCTCTACTCACTTTCATTTCTCTCCAGTAACTAGGTCAGGAATCAGAATATACTAGATGGTTTGCAAAAACCCCAGAAGTTGTAGACCGTGCACCGGCCAATCAGTGAAGAGCTGTGAAGCCATGACTGGGTCCCTTTTGTGGTGCAGCACAACAGTAAACAAAGAGGTCGAGATGGATGTAGACGAAGCCATACATTCTGTTTTGGCAACGATTCCCAAGATCGAGGATTTAAAGATGGAACAAAGAGAATGTTTGGTGAATTTTATCAAGGGGAAAGACGTTATTGCCCTTCTTCCTACGGGATTTGGGAAAATCTTAATATACCAGTTAGCCCCGTTAGCGGCACATTACATACGTCACGACCAAATAGCAGCGATTGGTTAAATGAAAAAGCACCCACCTACTGTTGAGCGAACAAATCCTAATGCTGCAAGGTCAGATGTTTTTTTTTTTGGCTGATGAATCTAGGCTAGTAGTGGCATGTCTTGTGGGTGCTGCTTGAGATGGTTTTGTCAGACAGTAGGGGAAGCTTACGCCCCCAACTGACGCCTTCTCAAACACTGCATCCCATGTGTGAGATGAGGTGTAGGCTCCCTCATCACGATTTATTCCCTTTCCAACAGATTGCTGAACTCAATCCAGAGTGCTACACAAATCAATCTACCATTAGTCATGGTTACTGATGACTAAAGCCCTTTACAAACAAACATCCCTGTTCATAAATCTCTATGCATTCTATTGCATGCTTGTTTTTCACTTTGATTTCAGATTTAAGATCGTGGATCTACAGATGTGAAAAACTGTTAGCTTTGAGTTGTTGGCGGCTGCACTGAGACATGCAGACCCAGACATGCTTCTCCTGTAAAATAAGTTAAATACAGTTTGGACTAGAAATGTAACAGTATCCAAAGTTCAAAGTTCAAAGTCAGCTTTATTGTCAGTTTCTTCACATGTACTAGACATACAAAGGAATTGAAATTACATTTCTCTCTGTAAATGTCTGTCAAATCTCTCTGTACTATATTTTCACGACTCATGATATTTTTGTTGCAATATAACACAACAGTGAATATGCTACTTTAACCTTTTAAAATTCTTGACAAGACTTTGGTTTTGTCATAATCTAAAGAACTAAAATGTAATAAATAACTTTATTAACAGTAATTTCTTCATGTAGTATGTACCGAAAGAGCATTGTATATGTAGTATCCTCCTTTTTAATATTACTGTACATAACTATTAATTTAAGAAAATAAACCTGTAGTCCCGATAAATTGTGATGGCCCACGAAATTTTTTTGAGATTTTTGATTAAATATATCACGATATTTTGATTATCGTTACATCCCTACTGTGGACTTGACTCACATGTACGTACTGCACAGAGCAAGAGACGTAAAGGGCGTCAGAAACAACTTGTCTGGAAATGTAATAAAGCTGAAAATGTAATAATAAAGCTACTGAGACTGAAGCTTCTTCAAATAAAGACTCACATTGTTAATTAATTCACAAAGCACCATCATATCATTACATATTCAGCTGATACCTTCTCTCTATAGCTTTGCAAAGTAACATTTGCAATAACAAAAAAATCTCCTTAACTCCTAAACTCTCTCCATACGTCCACAAGTGACCGCAGAACAAACCAAGCCTCGTCCCCACCCTTCCCTTCAACCCGCCTGCAGTGCCTGACTCATCGCTCATAAATTAAACACATCTTAAACAAACAATGATAATTAGGCCCTTGGATAACCATGGGCTGAACCTGAACGCGGTACTTCTGTTTGCCTTTTAATTAGATTATAGGAACAATGCACTCTTTACCACCGAGGCTCTGCAGGCAATACAGCGCCCAATGAAATGTCAAGGGGATTTGTACTCTCTCTGAGACACATAATCAGAGGAGAGGGTGATGGAGAGGACTAGCATCTGGTTCAAGAAATCTCTAAAGACAATATGGTAATCACACATTGGACCAAAGAATCACACTTAAAACTATATCTCACATAAAAGACCATCTTTGGAAAACTATCAATATGTTAACTGTACAGCATTGAACCTGCAGTCAGTACACCCCCGTAGTGTAAAGACTCTATAGTTGTGGCTGCCAACAAAAACAAAAAGAAAAGCATTATATTGAAAGCATAAAAAACTGTTGTGGGTGATCTAGGCCTTTAAGGTATTATATTAATGTTATTCCACCCACAAAAGTATATTAAAGTACAGCTTCTGGTGCAGTGAGTTGAGAGAGTAAGGGCCCTTTAACACAAGAATAAAGGATTTAGTAGTGTTTTGACTCAGATTCAAAGAACTTTCAAGAGAGAAAGTGAGAAAGTGATTCGGTTTGTGGTGAAATGGTTCATTCCCTCAAAATATTTCCTCTGGTCTTGGAGTCTTTCTTCTGGAAGGTCTTTGCTGCTACATAAAGTGTAAAAAGCCTGTTGCATCTCAAAGTCCATAGCCAGCTCTTTAGTTAGCTCCTTAGATAGCCTCAAGAGAAGGTGCTCTGGGTTACTAATCCTTTTGTTTGTTTTCTTGTTTCCTTTGCCTGAAATGTTACTCAACATGACATTGAACTCATTTGTGTTTTTATTGCTCAGAAAAAAAACAAACAAAAAAACAACAACAAAAAAACACTCTCAATAGGACAAGAAATATATGTCAATAAATATATTAAAAATATATCTGTACAGGAAAAATATCCCCCCAAAAACTACTACCAACACAAATATTAAAAAAATCCACAAGTTTTTTTTTTTTTTTATGTTAGTGCAAAGAAGCAGTTCATATAGGAACAAAGTGCTCCTGCGACATAAAAATAATAGTAATAATTTAACTGTAAAATAACGGAGGAAATAATATGTATTGCCTTCTTTTCATTCAAAAATAAAACAACTCAACTCAAGCTCATCTTTGCATTAACTCTGATATCCATGCGATAACCAGAACCATGAGCTCCCACAGGAAGCTTGGGAGGTTCCATATTTTCATAGATCCATGTTCCTAACCAGCGGTAAGGATATATGAGGTATCCCACAATCCACTGTGCAGATCCAAATACTTTTGTACAAGTTACAAGATTATTAAGTACAATTTTCTGCATAGATACATTTTACATTACTAAACTACAACATATAAACCACAACTACTAGAGCCGCATCAGTTCATTTGATATTGTTTAATGTAGTTTTGCCACATTTGTTTAAGTTTAACAAAAACGAAACTTAAAACCACACAGCTCATTTGTATAACGTATAAACGCCGAAAAAAAACAGCTCGCTCCATGTGCCGGGTGAGCGGGGCAAACACAGAGAAGGCAAACAAGCGAGGGGGAAAATCAGAGTTAAATATAAGCATTATATTGATATATACGATATGTTAGAATCCATTTTGTGTTTAAAAAATATCTCGATATATTTTAAATATCGAGATATCGCCCACCCCTAATTTTTACTATGAGTGCGTTAACCTCTCCACAGATCTGACCTATGACTTAGCTAGTGGCATCACATGATTTTTTCACTGGGACAGACATGTTTAAAAATTTGAAAAAATTGACTCTTTAAGAAATGTTGGAATATTGTTACCTCATCAAAAACATACTCAGAGTTGTGTTTTGTTTCATTCATGTTTCTGTCTACATCTCGAAAGCTCAAAATGTGCTCAAGTTACTTTTTACCTTTAGTTCAGTAGAAATTAAGAATTCCAGGGCTAGAATCATCCAAGTGATTCTAGTGAAGGTGTGTGGAGTTTAAAAACACAGTGGAGCACTTCCTTTATTATCACATAACATCACATGGTGGAACAGAGCGTTTTCCATTTGAGAGAAAAATTCAGCCTAAGTATGCAGGGTCTGTGTGTTACGCATGTGTGAATGAAACAAAACTCCAGATATATTTTTGATTAGAAAACACTTTTATGACATAGATCAGACAAAAACATAATACAGACATTCTAAAGCATTAGCTAAGAAGTAGCTCTATAGTAATTTCAGTTTCAGCAGTTCTTCATCCAATAAAAACTCTATTAAGTTAAGCCATCTCTAATTACATGTATATATTCAGTGGTATCAAAAGCATGGTATTCTTTGTGATATACGCTTTGGGTTGGTTCTGTATTAAAATGTGCTGAGTGGAGTATCAGGGCTTTGAATCTTTGGCTGTCTCTCACATCTCAACGAACCCCCGCTGTGTAAGAGAATATTAAAGACAAATTCTTTTTTTTCACTTTGAGTCATTTCCACTCAATTACCCGACCATCCAGGGCTAAAATTTTATGTAGTGAGATAATTGAGCGATCATAACTCAAACATAATGGCAGGTGGAGATGGTGAAGCCAGTGACCTTAACACGGTGCATATTGACAAAAGACTGAGTGATAGCTTTGCCATTCGTGCTTTTGATCCCATTTCATAGACTCACAGGCTGTTAATGGAATGTTAATGGAAAATAGCTATTAAATATTTCTTAAACATTCTTGATATGTCACTAGCAGATGGAGTATTATTTTTTTTTCTCATTAAGAAATAGACATATGCTAGGCTTTTACTTTTGTAACTATATTTTAGCTAAATCAATTATCAAACTTAAAGGTCTTATATTACGTAAAATTGACTCTTGGGAGCTTTAAGACATGTTAGAATGTTGTTATCTCAAAAACAGGAGTTGTGTTTTGTTTCATCCACACACTTGAGTAACTCTGCATCATGAGTCTACTGGCCCATCCACACTAGTTCGTATTCGAGTCGTTTTCGTTGCGGATGCAGTGTTCGTCCAAACTAATCCGATGGAAAACAGCTTCAGAAATGGAACAATCTGGTGCCGCCAGCTCCCAGGAACTCATCTGAGTACGGATCTGATCCAGCACTGTGTGGACGCTTGAAAACGTTAATACGCTGATGTAGGAGCTCTAGTTGCATCCTTATTGGACCACGTCACTGTGATTTGCACCTTCCTGAATCGCTGGGTTCGTGGCATCAGTCCTGTGACGCTATTGCGGAAAACAGTTTAAACAAACCATAGACAAACAGGAAACAGCATAGCTAGAACTATTTACTACTTTCACGCTTGCCATCTTCCTCGGCTCGAAATCAGCTGCTGCAACTCCAGATACTGTGCTTCCTTGCTTTTACCGCCCACATGACGACGTGACGCCAGCCTAGTCATGTGACTAGCGTTTCAGGCAGTTTCGCGTTACTGTATAGATAGGGAATGGACACAGAAATGACATGTCTGGATGCAAATAGTTTCCGATATAGTGATAAGGTGATTAGTTTCAGTGAAAACGTAACCTATGTCTCCAAAGCTCAAAATGCTCTGTTCCGCCTCATGAAGTCATGAAGCAGTAGTTTTCAAGTGTCCCTCAAACGCGGAAGACATCTCTCGATAATTCTCATAACATTCAGAACATAATACAACTTTTTTTTAACCCGAAATAAGTCATAGCTTGGTGCTTCAATTTTGTAACAATTTGTTTCTCAGTCCTTAATGTAGTTTTTTTTTGCCTTTTTTACATGGCATACAGCCACAGCCATATTTGTGTCTGAAATAAACAATGTGTCTCTCTGATTGGTTAATCCACCTGTCAATCAGGGCTTCTGAACCTGGGGAAACAGGACATGGCTCCAGACCCACTCATCTTTGTGAAGTTTTTCAAAGCGTGTGGTTCCGGCTGGTCAGGTAAGAAAATTCCAGGGCTAAAATGATCAAAATGATTCTAGAGTATGGAGTATTTCCGGTATTACCATGTGACATCACAGGGTGGAACAGAGTGTTTTCCACCCGACAGAAGAACTCAGCCTAAATTATGCAGGATTTCTGTATTAAACATGTAACACAAAACACAACAACAAACAAAACACAACTCCAGATCTGTTTGTGATGAGGATTATTATAACATAATTTAGATCAGAAGATAGCGTAATATGGGCCCTTTAAAAATATGATAGCTTTTGCTAACTTTTCTAACTTACAACTCTAACTGTTCTAAAATACAATATGATCCACGTTTGCTTTTGATCCATTTTTTAGACCCAGGCTATATGTTATCTGAGGTATGTCATTAAATATTTAAAAATAACTTCAATGCACGTTTAAAGCAGCTGGAGCGTTTTTGTACAGACTGCACAGTTTATGTTGAGCAACAAAAGAGGCCGCAGGTTTAAAGTGGAGAGCAATTTTCAACTGTACATTTGTATGAAAAAATGATATAATGCCCTGAAAAGAAAGTTTCAAAAGCCTGCTGTTTGTTTCTATAATATATGCACAGTTCCAGCTCAATACAACAAGAAACAGTTATAAATGGTATACTTTTTCAAATAATCTTGAGTTTAGAACATAGTCTGTATAAAGAAGTGAACTAAGGGAGTGTGACAGGGGCGAATTTAGAGTCAAGTTCAATATTAAGGAATTGATTAAGGGACAAAATAGCAAAATAAAAACACCAGGATGATGTAGAACGAGTTAATGGAACCTGAAGTGCACTCATGCTCACTTCGTATTTGCAACGTGCCAGCTATCAGTTTAGCTGTGTTTTTATATACATGTATATATTTATATACATTCTATAATTTAGGACAAAACATGTTACAGATTTTTTTTTTTTAAAGTTAGCTTTGCCTTGTGTTAAATAAGCTTTTTGTAACTTTTCTTGCAAGTCTGTCATTTGCTTGACTCAATGAAAACAGATTTCTTTGCCATGAATTTTCCACAATATGGCACATTATTATCATTATTATTTTTTCTGTGTGTCCTCACCTGTTTGTCTCCAAGGGCAAAGATACATTTAAAGTAAGTTTACATGAAATTGACTCCTGTGAACTTTTAATCATGCATAGAACACTGTTGTGTTGCCAGTAAGTAGATAACATCATAACTAAACATTTGTATATATTACAAACTGACCCTTCATTGCGTGGGGCTTTCAAAGAACGCCCCCTAGTGGTGTGTAACCGGGTGATTGGACTATGTTGTCCTGCTGTGTTGCGTCCGTGGGTGCGTCCACCTGTGCGTCGCTGCGCGTGGCTCCTGGCGTCACTGATTGCGCGATTAGAAAAGGCTGCGCACGCCGTGGTGTGGCAGACGGGGCTTTTTGAAGGTAGCGCGAGTAAGTACTGGAGTTGTTGTTTTAATATTTCTTATAGAATGTGCTTTAATGTGACGTGTCTGACTACATTTTGAAGGTTGTCTGGAGTAGGCGGTGGTGCCAGTGTCATTTTTCCTTGTGTAACAGATGGCCGCTGCTGCATTGTTCTTGCTCTTTATTCTTTATTCTTTATCTTAGTGTTGGTTTTAGTTGAATATTGATTAACAGTAGCCGAGGTCTTGGAGGGAAGTGCAATATTTGGTCAGGGGGTCAGTGCAATGCAAGGTTAGGTCTTAGGGTTGACACAAGTCACTTTCGTCCAAATAGGCCTCCTTAGCACGAGCACTTTCACCAGCTTTAATTTTATGCCCTTTATTGTAACGAAGTCTACCTCAGATACCTTGGCACACGCACTTTAAATATTATTACATAATTCAGGTTTACAGCGCACCCGCACTTTAACTTATTGTAAATGTAGGGTTCAACTAGTGGGTTTTTTTGGTATTAATGTTTGGTTTGGATTATTAATTTGATTTGTTGTGTTTTAGTTTGAGGTGGGGTTGAGTCCTACATTTATGACAATTGAGTGGTGTATCAAGAAGGGAACCAGAAAAATGAAATATTTCTTTTAAATGTTTAGAAGATTAAATAAAGATGTGTAACTTTTATACCACATTGCCCTTGTCCTTTTTTATGCCAGAACGGATTCTGTGAGTAAATAAGGGTTCTCGGTCGCAACATTACAGGTGTATAAAAGAGGAACAAACCTGAGAGACAGACCGGTACATTCCTACCTTCCTCCAAACCAAACTACATCAGGCCAAACTGTTTTGACTCCGATCCCTGATGGTAATCGCCGCTGTGGTGGGTGCAGTCAGTGCAACTACACCTCTCGATGTAACAGCTTCAAGCATCTTCACACTGGGAAAGAAACACCCATCAGAGGAATTTTATCCTGCAATACTAAATCTGTCATTTATATGATCACCTGCCCCTGCGGTAAAGCTGTGTGGGTAAAACAAGCAGGGCTTTAAAAACATGAACTACCCTGTGGCAGCTCATTTTGTAGAGTTTCACCGAACTCTTCCTTAAGTTATACTATTGGTATTGAACACGTAAAACTGCCCCCTAGAGGTGGTAATCTGGAAATACTACTGTCAGAAAGAGCATTTCTAGATTCACGTTTAACTTAAGACTGTTGCTCCTCAAGGACTTAATGTGGACTTTGACAATTAATTATAGTTTTGATAGTTTTTTGTAACATGGTCAAACATTTTTTTTTTGTATTTAATGAAAATGGTTTTATATAAATATCAGTTTTTTCTTACTGTAGAGTGATCTGATCTCACTGGGTGACCTCACTTTGCGACCTCCCATTCGTTGGAGGAGGATATGGGCACCTGGGCTGGTAACTATTTTTTATACTGTGGTTCAAAGCAAGAAAGAAAAGTTTTGGACATCGGCCATCTCAGTGTGCTAAGTATTTTTCACACTGTTACACTGTTACCTCCTCAAAAACATCCCTGGAGTTGTCACATAGATCAGGAAATAGCGTAATGTGAGCCCTTTAATGCCTCACTGTGAAACAATTTAGGCAAAACAGAAAAGTTACATAATGCACCTTTAACGATTTTTATTCAATCTTCCTCCCTAAAACTCTGAGAAAAGCAGCTCGAGGCGGAGTTATATTTTTTCACCGTGAGATACAGGATCTCTCAGAATCGCTGCAATCCTTCTGGACTCAAGAATCAATAACTATCTAATGGGGGCAACGTAATACTATAATATTGTGCAATTATCTAAAGCAGCAGTGTGATTAGTATCCGGCCGGCTAACCTCTCAGCTTTCAAAGGAGCTAACACTGGATATTTGTGATGCACCGCACGCATTCTGAGACAAGGAAAACCCGAGATCCAAAACAGCTGGTGTATGTGGCTCCTTGTTATCATAGTCCTGCTGTTTAAAGACACTGAGGATAAGGCCTGACAAACAGTGGAGTTAAGCCAAGACCGACCCAATCTGTTTGGATGGGCTGTGTACAATAGCAGAAACGGTAATAGTGGTTTTGCATACGGCCCGGAGAATGCACTTAGGTTGGGTTAAATGTTGAGGTCACAGTGGTTACAGAGTAGTAAAAGTGAGACAGTTAAAGGTAGACTATGGAACTTTTGTAGGTGGAGAGTTGTATTGCCTTCTTGTCGCCATGGGGATGTTATTACTTTGCCTGAAATGTTCCATCGTTACTAAACATGTATACTGTTTAATTATCCAATTACAGGTGTTTTTAAGGTCAAAAGAAATCTTGAAAACTAGGCATTCTTACTGTGAGTGGGTTTGCTTTTCTACAGATTTGTCTTGTAACTTGGCCTGGTTCAACCTGTTTGTCTCCATGGAGATAGATTCATTTATTACCATATTGTGGAGCAGTATTTCCCAAACTTTTTTTCTGGGGACCCATGTTAAAAGTCACAAACCTTTGCAACCCAAGTCAATAGACATTAATAGTAAATCACAAAATAAAGGTGGATTTGACCATATTTTGACTGTCTCTTTGAACAAGTAGTATTACTTAAGTTTAAACTATGAAAAACAGTAATTGATCCAGCAATAAAAGGATCCATAAGTCGCCTATTTGGACTTTAAATGTAGCCCATTTCTTTTTCTTTTCAGCATTCAATTGAACCAACAATACTGGAACAAAATCACCCTTAAAACTGTACATTGCAGACCTACATGCAGATCGAGACAAGGCGACACAAAATAAATCTCTTGTGACCCACCTGAGGGTCGCGACCCAGTCTTTGGGAAACAATGTTGTAGAGCATCCTAGGCAAAGCACTAACATCCCCGTGGAGACAAGCAGGAGGTGGATCCACGACCAGAAAAGTTACATAGTTTACCTTTAAAGGATGTACAACCTGCCTGTGTCCTGGAGCTATTCCTTGTCTTTGAATGTTCCACAGCATGGCATTAAACTTATCACCATAAAGATAAGCAGGTCAGATCGCCAGGCCCAGCTACAGGTCAGATCTGCGGAGAGGCAAGTAACCTCACATGCAGTTTTTTAAAAGGTATTTAAGAGCAAGCAAAACACCTATAATGAAACAGATACAAGAAATTCAGGTTTAAAGCCATATTGTGGAATATTAATTAATGCAAGAACCTCTCAAAGTTACACAGTACACCTTTAATTTTGCACAAACGGTCAAGTATGTTGGCTATGAAACAAACAATACAATACAAAAATAATCAATTCAATAAACATTATTAAGATCTAAACTATTATTTAAGCAACCCCAAGCCAGAATATTAGAAAAAATGGACGGGAGGGCATCTGACATAAAATAACAAATCAGTATAGAATTTACTGACCGGTGTGAGACCCCTCTTTAACTCCATCTACAAGCAGACAGGCTCAGTCCCTGCCCCTGTATCATATTGAGTTTGGCTGATATATCCCTCTCCTGTTTCTCTTTCCTCAGATCTTTGCTGGGATAAACCTGATTGGATAAGTGCAGGGGCATGTGATCAACAGTCTCGTTTTACCCATAATTCCTTGCAGTGAAATGAAAGAGCAGCAGGTATGGGTTGCCTTCTAATAAACCATAAAAGACTCACTCAGCAGGTATTTAATCTGGAAGAAGAGGCTAAGGTTTCAGACGAGAGCTTACATTCAAAAGAGGGGCTAGACCAAGATGGCTGACCGGGAGATCTCAGGCCTCAGAGTTTTTGTTCAATATGCAGGTTATGGGGTAGAACAAAGGGAACAAAGAGGAAAAAAAGGATATCTTCAACACAGTTTTAAAGGTTCACTATGTAACTTTTCAGCTGGTGGTTCATGGAGATCTTTTAACTTGGCACAATTTTGCATTAAACTTATCTTTCTTGCATGAATTCAATTACTGTTTCACAAAAATGCCTTCAAGATTGTGTTTTCTTACTGTGAGTGGGCTCGCCTCTCCACAGATCTGAATTGTAACTTGGCTTCGTCTGCTTGTCTCTATGCATTTACTCAATTACATGGGTTTTTATTGACCTAAATCTTGCATTCTCACTGTGCCTGACATGCAGCTTGGCCCTGTGGTGTCACCTGCTGTCTCCGTAGACATAAATAAGTTTAATGCCATACTGTGGAATATTTCAGGCAACATCTTCATGGAGAAAAGTAAATGATTGACCATCCACCCTAAAAGTTACACAGTGCACCTAAGTTGAGCCTATTCACAGTATACATTTTTACAAGGTCTTTTTTAATCCATACAATTCTAAAAGGAATGAATTCACGATAAAAATGTTATACTGTGGTAATGCAAAAACATCTCCATGAAAACACTAGGGCTGTGCCAAAATACTGAAATATCTATATAGCGTATCATTTAATGTGATGATACGGTATGAGTATCGTGGGCTGCAGTATTGATATATCGCCAAGAGTATTTTTTGGTGAATTTTTCAAAATGATTTTGTTACAGAGCTACAATTTAGTTGCTCGCTTAGTGGAACAAAACTCGTTTATGCAACACATTTGACATTTGCACTGTTTTGATGATTAAAATGTTTGTGTTTCATATGAACTTTGCCCAAGAAGTGGTTTAACAAAGACTTTTACTGTCACAGCCATGATTTAGCCTTTATTTTTTAATGAACCGCACTGAATCGATTTGCAACATATCATATTGAATAGGAGTGTAACGATATCCAAGTCTCAGGATATGATATTGTCACGGTATGAACCTCACGGTACGATATTTATTGCGATATTGTAGGAAAACTCACAATATGGTGGGGAGGCTCACGATTAGAGATGTAACAATATCCAAATCTCACGGTACGATATTTATTGCGATATTTTGCGGAGGCTAACAAAATTGAATATGCTACTTTTTACGCTTAAAATGCCTTGATAGGACTTCATCCAAAGAACTAAGACTTAAAAGTGCTTAGAACTATTATTTCTTCTTGTAATCTGCACTGAAATGGAGAAAAGGATCACGGTCTATGTAGTTCCCTCAGTTTTTTAACTATTGCTGCACCATAACTCTTAATTTAAGAAAAGAGACTTGTAATTCAATATATTGTGATGGTCCAATATCATGATATTTCAGTTATTGTTGCATCCCTAGTATTGAATCGAAAGCTCACTGTATCAAGATATGTATTGTAAGGCTGCACAATTAATTGAATTTTGATCACAATTTAAATTTGTGTGTAAAATGATCTCCAAGCTCATATAATCGAGTTGAAATAATTAAAGCTTAACAGAGTTTATTTTGGGATTTTTTTTTTTAAATATAAATAAGTATATTTATATATACTTATATATATGTATAAGTATATTTATATATTTTTTTTTAAATATAGAGATTGTAGAACAGCTGGATATATAATTTATTTTGAATACATTTATGTTTTTCTATGGCTTGTTTCATGTTCAGAGTATATTTTATTCATTTTATGTTTTATACATCACAAAACTGCTCTAAGGTACATATTTGTAGCCTATATTTATTTTCAATTTGAAAGTTTTCATAAATTATCAATAATAGTGTTTGTTTTTTTTTATTTGAGAGAGAGAAATGCTGAATAAATGCATCGTGTAACTAAAAAATAATCATTTGAATAATCGTGATTTCAATACTGACCAAAATAATCGTGATAATGATTTTTTCGACAATATATTGTATCGTGGCTTATGTTTCGCATTTTTGAGTATGATCCTTTGACTATATTTACCTGAAACCCAGACTCCAAATATTCCAACAGGATCATTCCACTAAGCAGCACCCATGTACATATAGCGGCTGAAAACCACACAAAGCGCTCCAGGCTCATGTTTTTCTGTTCATTCATTATTTACGTGTTATAAAAGCTCAAAATGGCCTCCTCACACCTCCTTCCCCTCCTCCCCCTGACCTGAGATCACTCCGGAGTGTTACATTGTGTTGATGTCCAGAGGTGTGGGCCACTTCCACTTAAAGCCCTTCACACTTCTCTACAGCGCTAACCGGGCCGAGCGGGGACAGAAGATAAACTGACCGATGGGCTCAAAGTTCGTCTAGGGCTGTGGGAGCGCTGAGGAGTGAAGCGAGACATGGGCGGGGGGTCGCGCTAGCAAAACAACAGAACAAGAGCTGCTCAACTGAAATACTGTCGGAGTGGCTTTACTGCATTTGTACAGACCTCCCAGAAAACATTGTGCTTTTATAATCGACTTGTTTTCAAAAGGGTCCGTATCACGCTATTTTCTGCTCTTTGTTCGGTTGTTGTTTCCTCTTCACAAACATACTTGGAGTTGTGTTTTGCTTCAGTCATGCATGTTTAACACACAAATCTTGCATATTTGGGATGAGTTTTTCTCACTCTGTTCTACCTTATCATGTCTTGCAGTAATACAGGAAGTGCTCCACTGTGTTTTGAAACTCCATACAGCTTCACTAGAATCATTTGGATAATTTAAGTCCTAGAATTGCCAATTTCTACTAAATAAAAGGTGAAAGGTAGCTGTTAAATTGAAAACTACATCATGACATCACAAGGTGGAAAAGAGCATTTTGAACTTTGGAGATGTAGACACTTTTTTTCTGGGGACTCATAATTTAAAAGTCACAAAACTTCATGACTCAAATCAATAGAAATCATTTGTAAATCACAAAATTAAGGTGGATCTGACCATTATTGAACATTAATGAGGATATTTTATTGACTGATTGATCGTGTCTCTCTAAACAATTAGTATTACTCCAGTTTTAAACAATGAAAAACAGTAATCGAACCAGCAATAAAAGGCATTCATAAGTCACCTATTTGGACATGAATGTAGCCCTTTTCTTTTTCTTTTCAACATTCAATTGAACCAGCAATATTGTTACAAAATACACAATAAAATAATTACAAAAAGATTAGAAATGATAAAAAACAGGTTTTAATATTTCAATATATCAAATAAGAAAGGTGGGGCTGCGTTTTTGCAGCTCGTTCCAGTCCGGTGTGCAGAAGGAGAGCGCAACACACATATCAGGCGACCCAAAAAAAAAAAATCTCTTGCAACCCACCAGAGTGTCATGACCCAGTCTTTGGGAAACAATGCTCTAATGAACCAGGATTACTAAAATTACTGTGTGGATGTTGATTGTTTTTGATAAAGTAACAACATTCTAACACGGCTACAAGCTCACAAGAGAATATATGACCTTTAAAAAACATGCTGTAATGTTGTGCCCTCATCAATTACATACCTGGAGTTGTATCTTGTTTCACGCCTGTTTCAATAATCCAAAAATCTAAACTAATCTTCTGTGAGCACACAAAAATACGCTATTTGCATACTGGCTGTTTAGTTGCGTCATAGATAAAACTCTGGACATTCACGTTGTTTTTAAGCCCATTAACCATTATCAAAGTCATTTTGCGGACAAATTGTGTTCACAACAAACACATGGCCCTGTTACTATTCATGAAGGAAAAGGACTTCACCTGTTTTGCACCAATTACCACTAGAAAACATATTTAAATCTGGTTTAGATCCAGTGGTCATATAACTGTTTGAGGTCTATATAAAGGCTAAATCAAATCAATTCCCGTGACAACAGAGGGGGGTCCAGCACCTAAATATCCCATCGGAAATGGAGATGTGTTTTATGAAAGTACATTTTCCCATATGTACATAATTTGAGTTAGAAAATGTGAAATAGTTCTCCCAAGGTGACCAAATGCATGTTTAAAAGAGAATTAAAGCCACAAGAATACATAATATGTGTCAAATATATTTCGCCTTTAGGGAGACAAGAATATCTCTTTTTGAAAATAATAAAACCAAGATTAGTGTTAATTTGACTTGCTTACAGAATGCAAGTCGACTAATTACTACAAAGCACTGTTTGTAATGTGAAAATATTGCAGAAACAATAGCCTCAAGAGGTAAGAAACTGCAAATCTGAAAAGGAAAACAGTTAGAAGCCCAGAATAAAGGTTTTGAAGTCAAGAGATTTAGAATTTTCATCATGGTGTTCAAAAAAAAAATTACTATTCATTACAGAAACTCAAACAGAAAAAGTTCAGAAACAAGGGCTGTTTTTAATGACATTTCATTGCAGATATTGCGCTGTGATGTGACGCAGTGGTAGAGCTGATGTGCGTGTACTGTCAAACTCACATTGTAATAGTTGGTTCCTACAGTAAAGTTCTCAAAAACAATACCTCTGTAAGAAGTCTGAAGAGATGAATAGATCAATGCAAAACTCTAAGACAATATTAATGAATGAGCAGTATGTAGTGCTTAGAACAAAGATCTGATTGAGCCCTTGTGTAGACCTCAAATAGTCATATTTTAGACATGGTTTAGATCTGGTGGTCACATGTTTACTGGTGGTAATTGGTGCAAAACATTTGAGATCCACTGTTTTACACAATATTAAAATGTGCACTATGTAACTTTTTGGTTGGGGGCCCATCATCCTGCTTATTTCTTTGATATGCCATTTCTTAACCTGGAATGTTTCACTGTCTGACATTAAACAGCTTTACCTTACATTTATTAAGTTACAGATGGTGTTACTTATTCTAGTAACAGGTATTCTGACTCTTCACAGCTCTATCTTGGTCTGGTTTTGTCTCCATGAAGATAAAAAGGCTTAATGCCATATTGCAAAACTTTTCAGACAAAGGCTACGTCCACACGACAGCGCTCCTGGATTTTTTATTTTTTTTTGTGGGTTGAATAAAACTCGCGTCCAACACTGAGTGAAAATTACCTAATTCATCTGCCACACCTATAAGTGGTGCTGTTAACGTTAATGTTAATGTTAATGATAATAATACTTAATAATGCAAATCCCATCACAGTTTTTTAAAACTTTAAGGTAATTTTGCCTGTTTTAGACATGGATGTATCGCAGAAATTTAATAGCCGTTTTGTTTTGCAAAAGTTCAACATAAGTTGGTGTTTTTAGCCTTAAGATTTGGATGAGAATTATTAGAAGAATTTGGTATCAAAATCCAACAGTTTAATTACCTGTGTGTAATCTTTGTTATTGATCCGTGTGCGTAATCTGTGTGGTGTGTGTCGTTAGCATTAGCCTTAGCAGTGTGTCTCAGTTGCTGGGCGACAGGAGCGGTTCCGTAGGCTACACCTCTCCCATTTCGGCAACGGTCTTGTGGTTCGGGGAGGCTAGTTCGACGAGTGACATTATTGTTTTCCAAAATCTGGTTTGCTTGTCCACACGACAACACAACGCAGGCGTTCTCAGGTTTCTCCACTCTGGAACCCGTTCTCAAAAAACACAATTTTTTGTGTTTTTTGGCTCGAAACGCTGGCTCTGTGTGGACAAAAGGCCAAAACGAATACAACACTTCACCGTTTTGACCAAAAAACGTTGTCATGTAGACAGGCCCAAAGTAATAACATCACAGAGAAAATAATTTCAAAGACCCTCTACCAGAAAAGTTACATAATGCACCTTTGACCATGTGCAAATAGAAGGCAAACAAAAACAAAACAAGAGCCTCAGGAGGGATACAAAAAAAAAAAAAAAAAAAAGGAAATATTAAAAAAAAATAAAATAATTCGAAAATCCAGAAGAAAGATTCTGAATATTATGAAACTGCAAATGGAAGTAAAGTGTGTATATGGTGTTTTAATAGTTCTCCAGGTACTGCCCAGTTTAGTATCTCTATTTGAAATGTGGTTATGGGGTTAAACAGATTCAAAGAGACGACAAAAACAAAATATTATCAACAGGCAAGTTTGAAAAGTTGAACAGATCACAATCCAAAGCAGTAAGACAATATTGGTGCATGAGAAGTATGTAGCTCTGAGAATGGAGCCAAAGCCCAGCGGAGCAGTCCTTCCAGGTAACACTACACACATCTGCAGAGAGGAACCATCCATCCACAGCATCAATAATTCAGCAGCGCTCCCTCTATCGCGGTGCAGTGCTCAAGGCTCCCCCTGTGGTGAAACTAGAGATACACGCCCTCTCTCTCCCCACACCATAAGGAAACATGTGTCCATATAACTCTGTGCTGGGTTTGGTCGAAGCATGACATCTGAATGTGGCGGTTTTAATGAAGTCTTCACAGGGAATTAAAGATTTATGGCATAGGTTGAAGTACTTGGGACATATGTACTGAACTGAGACCTAAAGAGGTAAATGTTAAGTTAATGTTGGTCAAAAACAGGTTGTTCAAAATGGCTAAACCAGGGTAAAAATAAATTAAACCAAAGTAAATTATAGAAGTGTAATTTTAGGGATAAATCGCTGAGATATTCTTGACTTGTTAATTAAAAGACAATTTAAATTCTAAATTGTCAAGTTTTGGACCCAAATTTGCTTATACATTTTGTCCCACATGGATAACGTGTATTTATTTAATTAGGGACATAAACAAAAAATAACAAAAATGTCCCAGGACAGGTTTAAAGAAACTATATGTATTTCTTTACACTTGCATAAAGAAATGAAAAAGAAATGAATGTCCTCTCTCATGGCATGACATGTATATTCTACATGGAACAGACTTTATCAGCAGAAGCAGAGATTTGAGATTCTCTTTAAATGTCAAGACTCCTCTCTTTTTTCTACTGTACTTAATGTCTCTCACTACACACCGAGACATTCACGCACTAGTCACTAGCCAAACAATTTTACAGACATTGATGGTGCAGTTAAAGTCAGCATTCAGCGATGACCTTTGAGTGTGGAGGCTCCCTTGAAGGCACTTTTGTCTCTCCATCTGGACAGGCTGATGCTAAAGAAGCAATGTCAACATAAGGTATTGTTGACTCAGCGTTTTGAGTACAATAATTACTATTTAATGATCTGTATCTTTTAATATGATCTATGTCATTTTTCTGGTGAGCAGGTGCCATCTCCTTGTATAGATGAGATTGCTTTGCTTTTATTCAATAACAGATCATTTGTATAGCTGGAAAATCATTTGAAAAGCATGCATACTCTCGGAGGGCACGGTCACCTTAACCTGGCAGAAACCAGACTGAAATGTTAACTCTTTATTGGAGTTGTACACATTTTCAATCTGGAACAGCTCTTGCTGAAAGAGATCAGAGAAAGACAGAACCCTTCAACAGATCTGATTGGTCAAAGTGTGACAGTGGAACAAGTTGAGAAATCAAACTTGTGTTAAATCCAGTTGAGAGAAAAGCACAGACATTTTCCCTGTCCACAAATGCAAAAGGTGTGCTCCCTCTACACATTTTCATAAACAAAATAGTCTGTATATTCACTAAAATATGGTGAAGCATGTCTGCGTCACTGTGTTTGTTTTCGTTCATTTGGACACTTTATCTTTGGCTTCTGATCAAACCACAGCGCTGCTCTGTGATTGGTCCAATATTCTACAGGTGGGTTTGATCCTAATGTAGGAGCGGGACAGTTTGTACATTTTGCTCTCCTGAGGTTGTGGCTCCTCTGCTGCGGTGGGCTGGCAGTGGCTGGTCCATGTAGTGGTCCGCCCCACCTGGTCTCCCTCTGGGCCGTATCACATTCACTTTTGTCCTGGACCTGGCCTGTCCATCACACCTCTGCGGCACAGTTTGCTCGGTCCATCTCTTACTCTGTCTCCTTCAGTCCTCCTGTTGTACTATGTCTTGTGTTTTTATCCTTTGTGGCTCGTGCTAAGATACAGGTTCACTGGTTGCCCTCTTGCAATGGTCAGGGGTCAAAATAATGTGGGTGGGGATTAAAATGATGCCATAAAACACATGTAAATACACAAAAAAAACAATGATAAATACTCCAACTTACAAATGTGTTCCATGTCATAAATTCACAATACTGTATTGTGGGTGTCACCTGTCCACAGAGCTGACTCATTATGTTATCCTGGTGCTGTAAGAATGAAGCAGTGCCATACTGTGAAGCATTTATGGCATAACAATACCAATAACACGCAGACGAGAAGGTGCAGCCGTGGTTACATCGTGCACCTTTAAAGTACCTCTTGTGTGATCCTTTGCTTTTACCGAGTGGACTGACTGAGGCATGAGTGACACCCATTGATTTCACAGATTCTCAGAACAATAGCCCTGCTTCTATTTCTAGTTATATGCTCTAGCTATAGCCTATTGTACATTATGGAGAGCAGTCCGGGGCTAATTATGCAAACTTTCATGCAAATCAATGGTAGCAGATCAACAGGAGTAGGCGTCAAAATGGGCTCCGATATTATTATTCCTGCTAAAGAGTATAGGTACACTGTTGCATGCAAAAAGCTATACATAAATAATGAGGCAAATAATACAGCAATGTGGATGTGAAAAGGCAGTTCATTTCTGACTAATTGAGCTCTCGGTCAAAGCAGAGAAGGCCCCGTCTGTCCGAGTCTAGGATAACATAATAAACACAAGCTGGCTGGGTAATCTGCAATTATTTTTCTCAGTGAACTAAATGATACCAGGGTTCGAATGGAAGTGGGGGAGTCACAAGAACCAATCAAAGGATCATTGATAATCAGCATGCAGCGAGAAATAAAGCTAATTCCTCATTTAATTGGCATTTCAGATAGAAAAGACAGACACCACATGAGACGAGATTGTATGGAAGATGGCCGTGAAGGTCAGTTATTGTGGAATCGTGACATTTGGGGTGATTTTATGCATGAATTAAATACACAATAAGGACAGAAAAGCAGGTCAAATCAAAACAATGGCATTTAAATACATCATAATAAAAGTAAGAAAAGTATTATATCAAGTACTTTTTCTTTTTTTTTTTTTTTAGCAGTAATTAAAGGTGCAATGTGTGACTTTACTGGAAGAGCGTCTGTCACCTGCTTGTCTCCATAGAGATATTTCCACTTTGCCTGGAATGATCCACAGTATGACATTAAACTTATCTATTTCTGTTGAGACAAGCAAATGACACGGCAAGGTAGAGTCCTGCACGGGTCTGTTTTTGGAGACCCGCACACTACAGCACTGCACATGCCCGTTAACTCGTGATTATATCAAAGTTAAACCCGCACCCGGCCGGACCCATTAACATTACACCCGTTACCCGCCTGTGCCCCTGATAAATCACACACAAAATAAAAGCATTCTAACTGATGCATCCCTCAGAATACGAATTGAAAAGTTACAACTTCAAGAATTACAATCATGAAATGAAACGGTTACGCTTTCTTCAGTATGAATACGAATTTACAGACGTGATGCGACTGTCATCACTTCACAGGCTTTATTTACTGAGCAGAAGAAACATTGATCGAGATGCTGCACTTTTGCGCCGCACACACCACAGATTGAACCAGGACTAACCCAGGTCTGATTCCAGGACTGAACCAGGAGGCCTAAACCAGGACTGAACCAGGACTCACAGGCTCAGAGGTCCGCTCACGAAGAGTGTTGGGTGACCGCAGGTTAAAGGACCAGCATAGAGCTTCATGCCGCATGGAAGTAAGTGCAGTCATCACCTGATCGCACTTTGTGGACACCCTGCTCCGTGGGCTCGGGGTTCTCTCTCTCTTCAGTCCAAGATTAGTCCTGGTGTAGTCCTGGTTTAGTCCTGATTTCACTACCCGCCTGCATACCCGCCCGCAAAATTGCAGAACGTTAAAACCCACCGTTTCAGCAACCATTTGCCCATACCCGTCAGGTACACACGGGTACCCGACCCCGTGCAGGATTCTGCCAGCAGGCCAAGTTACAGGTCTGATCAGTGGAGTTGCGAGCCCAAATTAATGCATGTTTTTTAAGGTAATTCTGAATAATAAAAACATGAAAAAGACTGATAAGTTGCCATGAAGTGGAACATTCAAGGCAAAACAAATATCTCCATGGACACAAGCAGATAACGGTTCCTCAACCAAAAAAGTTACATATTACACCTTTAAAGATGCATTGTGAAACTTTTTTGGTGAAGGGTAAACCACTTGCATGGCTCAATAATGAAGTTAATCCTTTGAACGTTCCACTGTATGTCATTGTAAAGCATCAATATCCATGGGGGCAAGAAGGTGAGCAGGTCAGATCTAGAGAGAGGCGATCCCGCTCAAAATAACACTGCATGGTTTTGAATTTATATTTGACTAACAAAAACGCCCTTAATGAAGCAAATGCTAGACAGACATCTCTAATGCCATGCTGTATAACATTCCAGAGACCATAGAGACGAGCAAAAGCTACACAGTTCATCTTTAAAGAACATAAATGTGATGTAACCAAGCTGTTTCCTTGCATGTATTATTAATCTTAAACCAGTCTAGCCTCGAAGTTGCTTGTGAAAGACATTAGTCCGACCCCCCAAGAAGCTCAGGCCCCCCACAAAGTTAGAAATTGTTGCCAACCTGATTTCTGTCATGTCTGAATGGCTGAATGATGAAAACTGGCTTTAAATGGACTAAGACAGCTGTTTCTATTCTGTTCAAATCAAATTAAACTAATCTTTCATCATGCAATAAGGCAAAGTGAAAATGAAACAAGAGAAAATGAAAGTGTTTACATAGTCTAAAAGCTGAAAACAACGCAAACTAATTCTTATTTCACCAAAAGATATTGCAGTTTAGAAGACAACAGAGTAACCACAATTTAAAGGTCCTATATTACACAAATCGGATTCCCATGAGCTCTAAGCCCTGTTATAATGTCACCTCATCAAAAACATACCTGGAGTTATGTTTTGTTTGAGCAAGCCTGTATTATAACTCTGTCTACATCTCCAAAGGTCAAAATACTCTGTTCCATCTTGTGATGTCATGAAGCAGTAGTTTTCCCGTTAACAGCTACCTTCAGTTCAGTAGATGTGGGCAATTCCAGGGCTAAAATTATCCAAATGATTCCAGTGAAGGTGTATGGAGTGAAAAACCAAATTGAGAGATTCCTATATTAACAAAATGGAGCAACATTTTCTGTTTCAGAGAGGAACTCAGTCTAAATATTCAGGGTTTGTGTGTTAAACATGTGTGAATGAAACAAGAAAAACAACAGGTATGTTTTGATGAGAAAATAACATCATAATATAGAGCAGAAAATAGCGTAATATGGGCACTTCAAAGCAGATTTTCTCTCACCATTTATTCACCCAAAGTTGTATTTGGAGTGATTTGTGCATGTCTGAGCAATCTTTAATCGCTTATTTTCGACACTCCATATACTAGATGATCAATTCTCAATTTCAACACCACCAGTATTCGCCCACTGCACTTATTTTGTTCTCCAATTTTACTTTCTTAATCATTGATACATGTAGGATTCGGCAGAGTTGTGTAGTCATTTTGATATAAATGAAAAAAAAATAATAATAATTGTTTGCTAGAGGTGTGCTAAAAAATTGACAAATAGATATCTATCGATATTATTAAAATTTATACAGTATCAATTCTCCATTTTCTTTTTTCGATATACCTACCAGATGTTAGGGGGCAATATAGCAGCACCGTCACGTCTTAACTGGAGAAGCGAAAATAGAAAAATGACACAAAAGATTTTTCAACCGCCTTCCACTCTAAAAGCAAAGTATGGGCACATTTTAGTTTTAAAGCCCGAGGAAGTGGACAGGAAATGGACAAGACCTGTGCCATATGTATGCACTGCCAAATTGCTATCAAATATTCAGGTAATACGACCAACCTCCAAGTTCACCTGCAGCGCCACCATCCCGATAAACTAACCTTGCCGCCCCCAAAGAAAAGCATGGACGAAAAAAACAATCCACTTTGGAGACCCAAATAAGCAAACTAGCATTAAACTCTCCGCGTGCACTCAAGATCACAAACACTATTGTGCATTATATCTGCCAAGGTCTATGCTCGTACAGTGTCGTGGAGAACCCAGGCTTGCACCTCTTTGTAAACACATTAGATGAATGTTATGTGATACACACACATATCAACCTACTTAAATGCAGCTCCGAGAGTGGCCCTTACCCGTGATGGCTGAACATCCCGTGTCATGGAATCATATGTAACCATTACAAGTCATTTTGTCAACAGTGGGAGCAAATTTCCCATGTTTTACAAACTAGAGACATGCACGAAAGTCACACAGGGACCAACATTGCGGAGCTACTCAGTGTGGTACAAGAGGAATGGGACCCGGCTATTCTGACGGACAACCTCGCTAATTGGGTCGCATGAGATGCATTTAAAACTTCTTCAGGCACAGCACAACAGCCAGCCACTTACTCTCCCAGAAGCAAAAGCTGCTGCAGTTGCCGGAGCACGAGCTGATAGCTGACGTTGTGAACAGGTAGAACAGTGTGCACAACATGCTCCAAGAATTTCTGAAGCAGCAACCAGCCTTATCTGCTGCTCTTCTGTCAAGTGAGGTGAGAAAGACAGAGAAAGAGGTGTGCACCCCCAGTGAGTCAGATATTATAGCTGCAGAAGATATTGTGGATGCCTTTAAGCCCATGAAGGAGCTATAAATTAATATATAAATATATAAATAAAATATTCATCACATGACATAGGATCATGCAGAAGAGGTGACAAGGTACAAGAAGGCACAGACCTTCTCTCTTTCATATGGAAGTCCACTTAGTTGGTGGAAAGAGCAACAGAATATACAGAATATGCAAAAATATACTTGTGCATCCCAGGGACTAGTGTCTCCTCTGAGCGCTTATTCTTAACAGCAGGAGACTGTCACCGCTCAAAGAAGTACTCTCAGCTCAGAACATGTTGACTAAACAAAAATCTTTAAGTGCTTTCAAGAGCTTTCTATTTTTTTGTTATGGTTATGTTTGCTGAAAAACGATGTTCTTAGGGCTTCTACTGTCACTGATTAAGTTGACCAAATCAGCATTCCTCGATGTTTAATGAAGGTTTTATTTGTGAATATAAATGCAGCATTTGGTTTTCAAATCACAGCAATGATTTAATAGTTATGTTGTGAGATCCTTTAGATCAGTTAAACTGCACATGCGCCTTTTTTAAATAATTGTTGAGCACATATTACCTATGAATGATGATGACCAACACAACTGAGCACTTTTTTGAAGTTATATGTATTGTTCTAGTTAGAAACATGCATTAAACAAAAGATGCAGCTATCCATTGGAGGTGCCGACTCTTTGCTGTGAAGTAGAAATCAAAGGACTTGTTTCTTTTGTGAAGTTGTTTTTGATGAATATTGCAATTTTAAATGTGCAAAGTAAACAGTGATCCATGGGTGTCATAGATTCTAGCTAAATACCAGACACAAGCATAGTAGTTCTTCTTTAAGTCCTCCTTTGAAACATTTTGTCTTGTGGGTTTGCTTGCTCCCTGTGCTGAAGAGGGCAGAGTGAAATATCCATAAAGCTGTGTACACCTGGGTCTGATGCCATTGCACAACTGTCCACTGGAGCCTTGAGAGCTCTGATAATGACGGTGCAGCCTGTTTTATCACATCTCATCACTCGCCCCCAACCCGCTCTGCTCCATCAGCCAGCCCGCGCGCTAAATAGCCTCCCTATGGTCGCCACGGCAGCGGACCAGCTCTGCACCAATGGCAGGAGAACGGGGGGGAAAACATGGCCGACAGTGGTAAATGTATATCCTAGCAACGCGTGCTGGAGCTGACATGCGCTGCCTGCGTGATGAGAGCATGTTCATTTACTCCTTGTATTAGTTTAGGAACATTAATTCTAATAGATTTGCATATGTACTGGCTGCTGCAGGGCTTTGTCCTTTATGAATCTTAGTCTACACACAGAGCTGCTTAATGCCCTTCACCAGATCATCTCCCACAGCGTGACCTTCTCAATGCAATGCTCAGGTATGCCCATTAGCACAAATCAAACGCACATTTTAGAGATGCGTGCTATATTTCTACAGCAATCATTGACTCGTGAAGACAACTTGCTTATGGATCTTGAGCTGTAAAAAATGCTGAAATAAAATTAGATAGAAAAATATAATATTAAAATAGACCTATTATGTGTATTATGACTACTGCTCTGTATTTACTTTTTTATGAAGTAATTTTAGATCAATTTTGCGATTTAAAATGTCCCAATGATCCACGGATGTCAGAGCAGATATAACCACAATATGTCTTCTTTAAATACAAATGAATGCTTAAACATGTAAAAAAAATATGTAGCTTTCCTGGAGGGTGTCTTTGCCTGGAATGTTCCACAGTGTGACATTTAACTATTTCCATGGAGACAAGCAGAAGAAGCCAGCAAGCCAAGTTACGGGAAAGCTACAAATAACTTATATTGTGAAACATTGCGGGGCAGGCAAATTTATTAAACTATTAAAACTATTAACTACTAAAACTATTAAAGGGACAGTCTGGAATTTTGGACATAGGACCTCATTTCCTAGTGAGCCAGAGTGTTGGAGACGTGTGGAGACACTTTAAATATTCCTTCCAGTCCTTGTATTTGCAGAGGTCGCTGGTGCTAGGCTAGTGCATGTCAATGGTTGTGGTTATTATGCCACTAAAAACAGTTTTACCCACTCCATAAATCACCCGACGCAAATCTATTATTACACCAGACTGTCGATGTAAATGTCTGTGTTGATAGAATAATGTTTGAAATAAAACTAACATTGCATCACATGAATGGTCGCATGTTGAGGGACTATTTTCTCAGCAGCAGGAGCAGAATTTTACTTTGCCGGTAAGATAGGTGCTAGGTGATATCAGTCCGCCACTGCTGCTCAGACATAAATCCTTCAAATGCAAGGTTGGTTTTACTTCTAAAATTAACGACACAGACATTTACATCGACAGTCTGACGCTATAATACATTTGCTTCACGTGTTTTATGGAGTGGGTAAGACTGTTTTTAGTGGCAGGCTAACTATGGCCATTGACATGCACTAGCCTAGCACCAGCGACCTCTGCAAACACAAGGACTGGATGGAATATTTAAAAAAGTGTCTCCACACATCTCCAACACTCTGGCTAAGTAGGAAACGAGGTCCTATGTCCAAAATTCCAGACTGTCCCTTTAAATTAAAAGACTTAGAAGTAACATAGTGTACCTTTTAAGTTGGAGATGGTATTTCTTTGCATGAAATTCCACAGTAGGGCATTAAACTCATCTGCCATACATGCTTTCAATTAGGTGTGTTTATAGCTCAAAAGTACTTGAAAAACATGAATTCTTACTATGCGCCAGCTTGCTTCTCTACAGATCTAATCAGTAACTTGACATACATGTTTAACACACAAACCTTCCATATTCAGGCTGAGTTCTTCTCTCAAACTCAAAACACACTGTTCCACCTTGTGATGTCATGTAATACAGAAAGTTCTCTGTACACTTTACCTAAATCATTTGGATAATTTCAGCCCTGGAATTGCCCGTCTCTGCTGAACTAAAGCAAAAAGGTAGGTGTAACAAAACTACCACTACACGACATCACAAGGTGGAACAGAGCATTTTGAGCTCTGTGGATGTAGACAGACTAATAATAAAGGGTTACTCAAACATGTGTGAATGAAACCAAACAACTCCAGGTCTATTTTTAATGAGGCAACAACATTCTAACATGTCTTAAAGTTCACATGAGTCAAATTTGCGTAATACAGCAGAAATAATAATAGACATGAATTCAAACACAACACAATATCAGAGAATCCCACACCTCCTCTATGCGACTCTCAGGCCCACCCCTTTCCTGAAACCAAGCGCACCTTAACATACCCACGTGTATTTCTAATCAGCTCCTCTTCCAGATCATTGCCGGAGGATGACACTTGGCACGTACCCCCCGCTCGCTTCAATTAGTGACCTGTGCGGGCCTCCCCAGAGCAGAGACGAGGATCCCTTCAAACTCTCCAGATCAGAATGTATGATTAATGCACACTTTGCATCGCAGCCAGGGATAATCAGAGTGAGATTTACAAAGCCATTAATACCTCTCAAAATACAGGCGCAGAGCAGAAAAGAGGATTTTAGCATTTTCCAATACCTCAGTTTTCACAGCTTTTAGCATAGCAGAGATGAGCAGAGATGACATATGCTGAGTGGTCAGGGGGGTTTGGTTGTTTGTGTTGGTCAAAAGTTGCAAAGAACAATATATAAAAATGCCATTATTCATTGTATATCCAGAAGTTAAACGTGGCCATTGTAATATTTCTGATGGAGAGTCTGCAACCTGCGTGTCTCCATGGAGAAATGGCTCATCTAAATTAGAATGTTCCACAGTAACATTTAACCTATCTGACTTAATTGAGACTAGCAGGTCAAGTTATAGGTTAGATCTGTGGAGAGGTGACCCTGCTCGCAGTAAGAATGCATGCTTTAAGGTATTTTTTAAACACATCCAATTGAATGAATGCAAGATAAATTAAATGTCATATTGTGGAACATTCCAACTAAAGCAGTAATATAGGGACAAGAACATTAGATATGTAAAATACTACAACATTTATAGCCAAGGCTGATCTGTAATGTCTGTGCCTAGAAGGGCTTTTATTGGAAAACAAAAACACACAAGGTTCACATTATAATTTGATAATGTACAAAAGATCCTCCTCACTGTTTATCAGTGATTACACATCTGACCACTTTTTAAAACTCATTTAAGTTCATTTATAAAATCACAACAGTCTAAGTCGAGTTTGAGCTCAGGGTTTAAAGAGTTCCAGAGCTTAGCGCCCTGGACAGAGAATGCGAACTGCCCAGAGGATGTTTTTCTCAGGGTTCAACATGGTTCAACTGTTGGTGAAGTTTGTGAAGATAAATGGTGTTTTATAGACTCTTCCAAGGGCAATGTATCTTATATTTTTTCTACAGACAGGTGTTGAAAACTAGCACTTGTGCTAAAACACTCAAAGCTTGTCTAATGCGATTGTGATGTCCTTAATAAGCAAATAAAAATGTGTTTAGAATTACTGCACACACAGCCTGCTACTGATATTCCTGCGCTATGCCATTTATTTAAATGAATAATCAAAATAACATGCATTTGCACGTATCATATGTTCACAGATGGTGTTCACGATTTAAGTACCTGAGTCACATACTCATGATCGTGTATATATAAATAAAATACATTTCCTTAATGTGTCCATAACCCTCAGCTGCAGAAATAGCTGTTTTACTTGCAAGAAACCAATCCCAAAAGGTGTTGCACTATTGAAACTATTGAGATTGGCGAAAGGTTGCCAAGCACTGCAGCCAATGTGCGTGTCCTCCGCTAGACGGCACAGAACAGAGGGGGCGAAAGGTGGAAATGGCACAGCAAAAAGGGGGAGGCTCACCACCAGCAGGAGGCTACAGACCAGGAATACAGTCAACATGAAATCAAACTAACACATTCAGATCTTGCCCAGTCCTCATGACATACCAGATACAGGTGCTGTATCTGTGGCCAACTCGCCCACTATGATGACTGCGACACTGTCCATGGTCACTGGGCCACGCCTTTACACAGGTAAGTATGACAGACATGAAATATGAAAAAAATATACAATCTTATTAAGTTACTTATTTGTTTGTTATATGGTGGAAAAAAGCAGCTTGAATCAAAATACAAACTTTGAGTTACAGTTTTGATAGAGTCCTAATATGGTCAGAGACATCCAACCAAAGTTTCAAGGAAGTGGCACTCGTGCAGAAGGACACAGTGTGGAGAACGGGTGTAATCTGGGTTCCCCACACAGTGTTTGAGTGGATGGTGCGAGCCTGTAGGTGTACTCATGCACAGAGAAGGGCCCTGAACCCCACGCATGGAGCGTTTGACAAAGAGCTACATGCACGAGCCGGGAGATGTCTCGAGCTCACCCCCGTGCACTGTGAGCCTTACTGTAGGTTCAGGTCACTCACAACAGGCTACTGGCAGAAACACAGGCCTAGTAATAAACTCTGTACCTCGACACACTTTTCCCTCGAAGGTGCATTTCTAGAACATTGTACTGTTCCTCTTCACCAGCCACTTTACTGATGATAAATATGTACCACATGTATTGCATCAAACCAAGTAATAATTAGAAAAACATAAAAACCATAAATCATATGTCATATACACCTTAACAGTATTTTTAAACCATGCACAAGCAAATTCATGTCTGAAACTAAGAATTTGAAAAGTTGATTAGTGCATGTGCATGTGTGCATGTAGATTTGAAGTACTTGTGATTACTGCATCCTCTCCACTGGGGTCTTCTTTCCCATCTCGTTGAATGGGGGAAAGAACAGCGCGGCCTTCAGAGCACTCCAGCTAATCACCCATCTGTGGCTATTGTCAGGCTCTGCTACACGTGACTGCTGTTTGTTCTAATGGGGATGAAGATGAGAGCGCTTGATTACTTCCTGTACAAGTACTGCCTGTGCCTGGCCACTTCGCCGCATTGTGCAAAGATACAGGAATTAGAGACGCTCTTACGACTAATATTCACAAAGAGGGCCATGAATGCTGGAAATTAATTACAAGGAACTGAAGAAATGGTTAGATTTTGGTGGTCTGAAGGAAGAGAGTGCCAACTCTACCCTACGGCAACAAAGATGTGTTAGAAATCTGCTTTTGTGAGAGAATAACAGAAGAAGTCATGTTTATGTGAGATCATTTTCAATATTGCAGAAGGTTTGTTTTTTTTTGTTTGATTGATTCATGGGTGAAATCTGATTATTTACATTGTAGATGCTGACTGAAGGCTTCAAAACTATAAATGAACACAAATCTTGCTTTGAATTTTATTTTTAATTCGCTACTCTTGGGATTTATTGACCTGGACAAGGCAAACCTGCGAAGTGAAAATAATTGCAGCTAAATAAGAAAGATCACTGCATTTGCACTGTCAACAAAGCAAAGGAATACAAAATATTTAACTTTTTTCTCTTTGTTTCATCTCTTGTCAATTTATTTGTATAATATATTTTTATTAAAAGACCATCTGAATCCAAATGAAATATGGCTAGTGATATAATTATTCAATTGGATTTGTTTTTTGTTTTTTTTTTACTTCCAGGATGTGATGTCATGTCTAATTATGATGAGGATAGGTACTTTATTACTTGCTGATTAACCATATGCCTTATAGTGCACAGAAACAACTGCTCTTACAGTCAGTGAGGAATTATGATTCATCACTGTCTGTAATTCAACTCTCTAAACACCATGTTGTGAGTGTATATATAGCCATATAGCTTAGTGACACAGAATGAACAAGAAATCACTTTTCACTATCTGCTTTCGCTGTGACTCTAGTGATTAGATGACTTGATACGATCATTGCCGCAGCTTCTATTTTCCCCACCATGGCGCCTCCTCCCTGGGGACTACATGAGCGTAATAGTTTTCGAGAAATATTATCGACCAGGCCTGAAGCTGCTGCCCAATACTGTAATGATGCCATCTCCTCATGGCAAAATGAGGAGCAGCAAACCACGTCAAGGCGCTTTATTTCACAAGAGTTTAGCCTGGTATTTTAAAGACAATGGAGGCATGTTCTAAACCATGCAAGAAGCCAAGGGAGACATCTATTTCTATTTTTTTTTTAATAATAAATAAGTAACCTGGCTCACACAAGACTGACATATGTAGCACTCTGAAGTGAGTTCTACACATGATCAATCTGGGATGTCTCTTGCTGAAAGCGATCAGAAAACGCAGAACACCATGACGACTATTTCAATCTGATTGGTCGAAGCGTCACAACAGCAGAAAAAAAAACACTTTTGTTACATCCAGTTGAGCACAGACATCTTCCCTGTTCACAAAAGCACCAAGCGCTTACCTTCTGCATTTTTCACAAACAGAACAGCATTTTAATCTACAATGCTGTCTCTCTGCATGAGCTGAAAATGCTTTGTTGATATGTACAATTTAAAAGTTTATAGTCTAAAAGTTGAATAAGTGTTCCCTCATCATTAGACGTTTTATGTATTTTAATCAATTCATGCCTTTTTTTTTGCTACCCTCTATCCCTGAAAAAAAAAGTTTGAAAAAAAAAATCTGACTTGGGGTCAAATGATAAACATAAGGAAGTCAAGAGCAATACTGCTGATGATCAAAATGCAAAATCACAGCCCACGCATTTTATATTTGAATATTAATTACACAAAAAGGCACAGCATGTCTGCTTTAAGGTTTAGCTTTACTGTGCCTGTAGACAAATTTGCCCTCTGCATTTGGCCCATTTTTTCTTTAACCTGACTACCCATTATTAAACAACTTTACTTGCTGCTCATTTGGTTGAACACAAAAGTAACACTATCTTAGGTGAATTCATAGCTACTGCATGTGCACTGTATTTAGTGAAATCAGCTCAAAATGCAAGTAAAGTTGGCCTCCACAAATAAAAAGCACGTTCATTTGTCCATAAAAAATTGATTTGTGAATCTCGTCCAAATTGGCAGCGACGCCACAATTTGCCAAAAACTCATTACTTACACCATGTTATTTGGGTATTGCACACTCTCGATTGCCTGTTGCAGTCTGTGTCCTCAAAAAAAAAAACTGTACATCTGCCAGAAACTAACAAAACTGCAAGAACTGTTTGTGCCAGTTGAATTTGTCAAACTGTCTTGAAGGATTTTTCAAAATGAGGAAAACATGTCATTTATAACAATGTGTCTTATTCAACAGTGGCCACGTCAACGGTCACCAACGCAACCAGTGAGCAGTTTAACGTCACTTATTATGACTGCCATTATTAAAGCGGGTCTATTGTGTGAAATCGACTTTTGAGACCTTTTTACAGTGTTATAGTTGTCATTTATCCACTCAAAGTTATATATTCAATCTGATATATACATGTTTGAGTAATCTTTAGACTCCAGATCAACCCGTTTTCACCGCTACAAGTACACGACATAGACTGTATAAAGAAATGGACTAAGTGAGTGTGATGTCACCCATAGTGTTCAGCTCCAATCAAATGAATCAAACAATACTAACAGTTATAGGGAGGAATCTGAATAGGATATTTTGAACTGAAAAAATAGATAAAAAAACATCAGGATCATGTAGAGTAGATAAATATGAACATTTTCAGACCAAAATGACAAAGCTCACTGAAGCAGAAACAGAGAGAGGAGCCACATTATTCCAGTGTAAGTCAATGGGAGGTCAAAAGGAGCTAGTCTATGTGTGTAAAATCCCTCAGTCGTCCAGATAGAATCCATGGATAATAGTTTATTTTGGATGAATACGTTTTGCAGTTCATCCAAGCTGCTTCTTCAGTTCTGGTCAGATGCTGGAGAACACTGCCTTATATCTGGCTGCAGGGAGGAGCTAACTACACTGAAACTACTCTGAAACTAATGCACCTACTTGTTGACAGTTTCTGTTTGTTAGCTAGACCTATTGAACTGCACTGAGTGTGGGGTCATAGTAGCATAATCATTCAGGCCCATAATGGGTACTTTCACATCTCTGGACCTGACCTGGCTGCCCCTATTGATTTCTTTGTTTAGCTTTAGGTCTGAGGATGGAGTTGTAAATGGGAGACAGATGATGTCTGAGGCCTCCATTTCTGTTCAGTGTAGTTAGTTCCTCCCTGCAGGCAGATATAAGGCAGTGCCCACTAGGGTTGAGTATCATTAAGAAGTTGCCAATATGATACATACGCCGATACATAGGCCACGATACAATACATATCTCAATACAGTGAACTTTCAATCAAATATATTTCAAAACAATTCAATATGGTTCAATAACAAATAAAGGCTAAATCACGGTTGTGTCTTTGTTAAACCACTTCTTGTGCAAAGTTCATATGAAACACACCCATTTTAATCATCAAAACAGTGAATATGTTAAATGAGTTTCCTTCGTCTAAACAAACAACAAAACTGTTGTGCTGTAACGAGACTGCGAGAAGGAAAACTTGAAGACGAAAAAGAACAGAACAGGGCCCATATGGAACAGAGGAGTTCCATATGGACCCTGCATTTTTTGAGTAAAACTAAGGGAATATTTATTTCAAATAGGCTTCTAACCTGAAATGACCTGATTATGACTGACCTGAGAGGTCAGTTTAGTAAAATATACCAAAAAATACTCTTGGCAATTTATCGATACAGGGGCCCACGATATCGATACTGTATAATCACATTAAATGATACGATATATCAATATTTTTATATTTTTGCACACCCCTAGTGTCCACCAACATTCTGACCAGAACTTAGAAAGCAGTTTGGATGAGCTGCAAAATGTATTTGACCAAAATGAGCTTTTGTCCAGCTGACAAATTTAATTTCTCCTTTGCCAAGCCAGTCTTTTGTATACGCCCACTGCTCTGTATTTACTTTGCCCTACAATTTTCTTAATCATTCATACATGTAGGGTATGGCAGTGTAGTCATTTTGGTACAGAGGAAAAGAACTGTGATGTGCAGCTATCCATTGGAGGTGCCAACAACTGTGCGGCTCTTTGTTGTGATGACATTTACAGTGACGTCAGCTCTCATTGGGAGCAGTTTTCTAATGCAGAAGTCAGGGGACTCCTGTCTTTTAAGTCATTTTAAATCAATATTGTGATACATCAATGTGATAGAAGTCTCTACTTCCTGTAATTTTCAACATATTTTTCAACATTTCTTTGCAAATTGCTTCTTAATTGGCTTAAAACTATAATTTATATTTACAATAGTTATCCCACCAAATTAATAGTATTATTCCAACAAATAAAATCAAAATCAGAGTCATACACACTTTATTACAATTACAATAATCAGATACACCATTTTAATGCATGTTCCTACAGCACTAACTCTTATAGCTCATTAAGGCGTTTCACTCATCTATAATAGCAATATTTATTAAGACAACCTTCAAAATGATTCCAGGCTTTTCACAGATTATCTTACTGCATAAATTTAAATTAAATTACTTGTGCATTTACAGACTTGGTTGTGAAATTTGTTTTTAATAGGACTTTATCATGGCATACTCGTAATATTTTATCTCTAAGTGTCAGTGGTTAGAGCCTGATGAACATTAGAAAGATACTTGACAAAATTACCCCATGATTTGTATTCCACTTAGTGCCTTGCCACATAAAGAGGTTTCTGCTCCCTAATGGGCTATTGGGACTCCAAAGCTATTACAACTCTATTACACCCATACACAAGTCACTGTACTTACATGTTATTTTATCAAGCCATGACAACTTCCATTCAGCGCACTGGAGGAGGCTCGCAGAAATATGCATATGCACTCAAGTGGGAGCTAAAAGCCTTTTGTTAGTCCCAGGCAAATATAAAGAAGGCATGACAGATGTGTGCTAAAAAAAAAGAGAATTTAAAATGTGGCTATTCCACTAGCCTTAATGGGCCTCCTTGTCATTAAGGCTAGAAGAAAGAAGTTTTTTCTATGTAAATGACATAAATGTAAGCAGAACATGCACAGTTAGGCTATGGCCCTATCCACACTAGTATGCATTAGAGTTGCTTTCGTTGCAGATGCAGTGTGCGTCCACACTAATCCGATCGAAACAGCTCCACAGATAGAACGATCTGGTACCTGCTGACTCCCACGAATTCATCTGAGTACAAATCTGATCCGGCACTGTGTGGACGCCTGAAAATGTTGATACGCTGACGTGGGAGCTCTAGTTGCATCCTTATTGGACCATGTCACTGTGACTTGCTCCTTTTCTGATTCACTGGGTTTGTGACATCGGTCATATGATGCTATTGCAGAAAGTCGTTTAAACAAACCATAGACAAACGAGAAACAGCGGAGCTAGAACTACTTGCTAGTACACGGTCCACAAAAAGCCTGTTTTCACGCTTGCCATCTTCCTCGAAATCTACTGCTGCAACTTCAGACACGGTGCTCCACTTCCATGTTTTTACTGCCCACATGACGTCACGAACAGAGTCACATTAGCAGAACACCCCTCTGTCACAGAAAGAACACATATATTCCACTGAATTGTGTTCTCTAGTCTGACAGAAGCTGAACCGTATCAGGGCACAAGGTGTGAGCTGTTTTTTGAGCTCTTAGTTTATGCAAATTAGCCATGTGGTTTTAAGTTTTGTTTCTGTAAAACCTAAACAAATATGCTCAAAGCTGTGTGGATAGGGAAGGCTTGCGGACACAGAAACGACATGTCTGGACACAAACAGTTTCTGATACAGTGATTTGTTTCAGTGTAAATGTATCCAAAATTCACACTTGCACCATCAACACATATAAATAGGTTCTAAACTAGGATTAAATCTGGAACTAAACTTGGACTAGACCAGGACAAAACTGGGACCAGAAAAGGACCAAACCAACTCTACCTCAGGACTCAAACTGTCTGAACGCACACTTACTCCTCACTCAGACTGCACTTGGTCCAGCTACTGCTCCTCATCGGACTGGTTTTGTTGTGGTGTGACACTCACACTCAGAGCAGAAAGAAAGAAAGGTACTTGTCCCTGTAGAGAAATTTGTCCTCTGCATTTGACTCATCCTTCAGTGCTGCATCAATGGTGCATTTCTTCAGGAGCAGTGGGCAGCACATGGCACACCCAGGGACTCTTTCTAAATGATCTTGTTGCTAGGCTTTGTCAGAACTACATTAGCAGAGGATTTTACCTACAGTGCATGTTTTTGGTTTGATGGGGGAGACCAGAGTTCCCAGAGAAAACCCATTTAGACACAGGGAGAATGTGCAAACTCCACACAGAACTGCCCGGGGGCACCACCAGACTGAATTATTCTGAAAGGTCCACGATAACATTAGGTAGAACATTTCAGGTGGCAGGTTTGTCATCTCTCCATGTGGACTTTATTCACTGAATTTTCCACAGTTTCACATTAAAGACGGTTCACTTTTGTCCTGTTTGGCTCTGCTTGATCTATATCTAGTCATGATGTAGACCGTGTGATCCTGTTCTAGTCCTGGTTTAGTTCTGGTTTAGAAGGCTTACTGTGAATGCCTATCAACTGTCAATTTAAAACATGCCCTAAAGTCTAATCCTTCAGCTGTAGGTAACATAGGATATAAAATACTAGCTGAGACTTGAAATAGTAGAAAGTCAAAACAGTCCTCCTTTTGGTAATGTGGCTGGCATGCACTCACCACTCTCTGACCTGAGCCTCCTAAAGCACCGCCCCAGGCTGAACCATGCATTTTTAAAGTTATCTCAGAAGAACTCAGGTGCACACGATACAACTATGCCCAGTTCAATAGAGTCAAAATGAGCCAAAACCTTAATTAGAAAAGTTGGTGCCAAATTCCTTTAAATCTCAGTTAGATGGAACTGCCAGAAATGAAACAGGTTGGAATCACATGGCATCACAATATTGTAAAAGTGAAGTGGAGGACTGGTCATAATTCTATAGCGGAATTTATTGAGTCTAACTAAACTACTAAACTATCAAAATGTACATGGCTGACCTGGTTTATGGTTATCTGTAACGACACGAGCCTATCCACATGCAACTAAAACTGGCACTAAGTTCAAAAGTGTCTTTGTTGGTATAAACGAAATACTTGTTTTTAAAAAATATAGCTTCTGGGTGTGATGCCAAAATTCAACTCCAAAGATGAGACAGTTGTCAGTTAAAAGGACTTTAAAATATTATTATGGCAAGTGTGTGGAGCCGATCACTAACAGATAAATAGTAATTTCATAAATGTTCTTTTTAACAGTGACTAGACCCCTGTGCTTTCTGGGGTCTAGTCACTATTAGGTCCTATTGTTGTGTAGAAACAGAGGGAGGACACAAAATGCAGGACTGCAGTAATTTAAAAGTAACAAAAAGACCCAAAAAGACCCAAAAATCCAAAAATCGAAACTAAACTGCCATGACAAGACAAGACACTGAAAATGACAAAAGGATCAGCAAAGTGCAGAGGAGAACACCGGGTTTAAACGGACACACTCAGAGGCGAAACACATTAGGGCGGAGCAAACAATCAAGACAGGAAGTAAAACTCAAAACTACAAGCAGACAGGACAAATGCAAAATAAAAAAAACAAAGGCACGCAACACTAAAGGAGTAAAATACGCCAAAATAAGCAAAGACGACGACTACAAAACGTGACCCACATACATTATACAAAACTGACTCTAGTTTTAAGCCGTGTTATAATGTCACTTCCTCAGAAACATACCTGGAGTTGTGTTTTAGTTCATTCACACACACATTTGAGTAATTCTTTATTATTAATCTGTTTACATCTCAAAATGCTCTGTTCCACCTTGTGATGTCAAGTTAGCAACTGCCTTTTACCTTTATTTCGGTAGATATGGGCAATTCCAGGGCTGAAGTCATCCAAATGATTCTAGTGAAGGTTTATGGAGTTTAAAAACAGAGTGGAGCACTTCTTGTGTTACCACATGGCAAGGTAGAACAGAGTGTTTTCAGTTTGAGAGAAGAATTCAGCCTAAATATGCAGGATTTGTGCATTTAAACATGTATGACTGAAACAAAACAGAACTCTAGGTATGTTTTTGATGAAGAAACAACATTATAACACAAATCAGAGAATAGCGTAATATGGGCTTTTTAAATATTATTGCACTGTCTTCTGAAATCCAGCAATTTCTTACAAAAACAGTGATGCTCCCATAGCAATTATAAAGGCCCCTGTCCTTCATCTGAAGTAATGACGTCATCAGACAATGCAAACGTATTCATATATTCTTGTCTAAAACCATGGCTTACCTGGAGCTTGATAGGTTTCCGTGATCTTAAGCAGGGCGGACATGTTTGTGATGGAGAGGTACAATGAGCAGTATTCAGAAACACAAAGGTGCAGTGATGGAGGGTCTGTCTTTGTATAGGCCCAGCGCTCTGTGAAATTAGCTCTTGTTATTGAAAGAAACTGCATCTCTGAGTATTTACGCCTGCCAACTTCAGCAGGCTTATCAGGCATCAAGAAGTACTCCATCGGTAACAGTTGTTTAAAGAGACGAGAATTACAAAAGACAGCGCACTTGAGCACAGCTTGTTTTAATTGAGAAAATACGATACCATATAAAATGACAATATGCTAGCAAGTGTGAATCAAAAGGCAGTGACTCAGGAAGGTTTTTGGCACTTGTTTTGGGTGTAATGTTCCACAGAATGACATTACAGGGTTTTTTTTCTCCATAAAATCTTTGCATAGAGATGGACAGCCTATAAAGCTATAGTTCCCCTTTAAAACATAATAATAATAATCTAATAATAGTCTTAAATAGTGCTTTTCTAGACACTCAAGGCCACTTTACCAACATACTATTGAGACAATTGACATTTTCCCCAAAAAATATTGCATATACTTCGCATTTAAAACAAATTCCTATTACGAAAAATGTATTCATCTTATCATAAACATACTTGGAGCCGTGTGAGTCTACATTTCCAAAGCTCAAGATGCTCTGTCCCACCTTGTGACGTCATGAAGAGGTAGTTTTCAAGTTAACGTCTAATTGTGACCTTTTGTTTAATAGAGACTGGCAATTACAGAGCTCTGAAATCATCCAAATGATTCTAGTGAAGGTGTATGGAGTTTAAAACACAGTGGCGCTCTCCCTGTATTACCACTCGCATGTTTTTCTCTCAAATGCTTTCCATTTGAGAGAAAAGCATAGCCTAGATATGCAGGATTTGTGTGTTAAACATGTAACAGGCACTGGATATGTATTTGATGATGAAACAACATTATAACATAATGTTGAATGTTGTTTCATCATTATGGTGTAATGATGAAACAATATTATAACATGAATCAGAAAATAGAGCAATATGGGCCCTTTATCAGTGTATTTGCTTTTCAATGGCACAAATGGCTTCCGTATACAAGAGAAAACCTATCTAAATCATAGGGCTTTCTCAAATCCCTCACAGCGCTTTGGCCGCCTCATTATATGGTAAATACTCACAGCAGCAGCTCAAGTGGGCAGGCTGTGTCCACTGAATGGCTTTGCACTTCGCTGCCATTTCATGTGCGCTCAACATGTATCCTTCCACCAAGATAATAGGATATAGAGGAGCCCTATGGGGACAACTCATGAGGTCCTGTCAGTTCACACGACAAAGCCGGCTCAGGAAAATATGAAAAATGTGACAAAAAGGACATGAGGTGTAATGGCAAAGCACGCAGGGTTAATGAATGAACAAATGTTGTAATTATCACTGTGTACACAAATTAATCTCCAGAGAAGAAGCTAACTGTGGTGCTGGTAGTGAAGTGGTAATGGCTTTCATTTGGTTCAACAGCTCGTGCATAGGTGTTGATGTGCTTAAATGTGTAATATGTAAATAAATAGTTGGGAGAAAGTCAACAGTATCTGCTCATTAGTTGAGCATAAAATGCACTACAAAAGTGTGATTGCTACAGCTACAAAGTTGCTAGGTAAATCCAAAATGAAAGTGTGGAGCATCCATCTTCAGCCAAATGAAGCCAATCAAGGCTAGCAGTTACAGTGGCTAATTTGGAGTCAAGATTCATATTTATTCAGAGTCAATCAAACCTGTTGCTAAAGCGCAGCTTATCGGTTTATTATATATAAATGTTCTTCAGATATAAAATAAAAATATCAGGATTACACAGAGGGGACTAATACGAACAATTTAAGACACAAATGATGTGACTGACAGTTACACAGAAGGGGTGTTGGTTTTTCAATAAAGTGAACTGACGTCAGAGCCAATGGAGCCGAATTGAGCCCACGCCCTCCTGAAGGTCGTATTTTATATCAAAGTTTTAATACCTTTTCACCATATACAAGCATATTATAAAGTGTTATGGAAGTTACTACGTATTTTGAAATGGTGCATATTTCCGTCTCCACTATACACAGTTAAAACCAACTTTAATTTTGCTTCATTTAAGGGTGCATTTATTCTAGGACTTTAGAACCATGCCTAAGCATGTATCGCCCCTAAAGTGGGGTATGTTGGTCCAGTGTGAGCGCAATTGCACCGTGCTCAGGAACGGCACAATTTAGACTTTAGCCCGGTTGGAGGAGGTGGGCCAAAACACGGCACGGTTGCTCATGTACATGCACATGCACAGTTTAACTATATGAGCCCTGTGTGTGAGCTAATGTTACTCATACGCCAAACCACACGGAAAATTTGCGCTTACCTTCAATAAGGACTGTGGATGGTGACAGAAGTTTTGAAACCTGTCACCGTCTGTTTTTATATCCATAAACATCATAAAAGGACACACATCTGTCTCACTATTTAATAGACATTTCATGCCGCTGGAGTTATTTCTCCTCTAAAAGCGATAGCTCTGCTGCGCGACATGTAAACAAACACAGCCATGTGATGAAGTCATCAGGCCGTGGCTTGGTGCGGTTGTGCAGGTGTGAGCGTGGGCCAAAAAACCCTATGCATTTACGCTTGAGCACGGCACAGTATGGTGTCCTAAATCTCTTCACACCTCAGTGGGCATTTTTATGAAAATTCTGACATTTCTCATTGCTGCTGTCCAATCCACACAACAATCAAGTGCTTTGCTTTAACTGAGCTGCAGCTGTAGAGGATATTCTAACATATGTCAATACTCCACCATCTGTGTCTTATACATTTACTCTTACAATGACAAACACAAGGAGTCCAGCTGTGCGCTTCTGGACTGGTGGGAGGTATACAGTAATTATGGACACACTTACATACTACATGAACACTACAAACTTCAGTGAAAATAAAACTAAGGATAACATACACAATGTTGGATTCTCTAGCTATTCACGGGTTTCAAGATATGGAGATGGTCCTCTATCCCCATAGCAATAAAGCAGTTCCGGGCAAAATATGAGATCTTTTAAAAGGGAAAAGGTCCTCATTGAATCCTTCAAGTTATTATATTGTTTATTTTGGCTAACATTATCCTGACAGAAATGTTGTTGGAAGTAGACAATTATTCATCTTGACACTCTGAGATTACGCTCCCTTTGCTCTCTGTGCAAACTCGCCCCCCTTTCAGAGTGCTATCACATTATAAACGGGTGCATTCTGCTAGTAAGTAAACTTTATTTATATAGAGCTTTTCACAACATTCTTCACAGTAAAAAAATGTCATTAACAGAAGTGTGCAGCAAAATTACATTCCATATATCAATAAGGTTTAAATGCTTGCTCAAAATTCTTCATGTGCTTTCTAAAAGGAGAGTCCAAAGAACAGAGGCAGAGAGACATTTTGTTCCAAAGTCGAGGGACTTGTTGGAGGGACCATCAGCAGGTTCAGCTCTAAGGACTTGAAGCTGTGAGCCGAGCTTTAAGGTTTGATCAGCTCCGCTATATATACACGGGAGCTTGTCCATATAGGGCTTGAAAGGTCAAAACAAGAATTTTAAAGTGGACGCCATACAAAACAAGGGAGCCAGCGAAGCCCTTTTAGAATAGGTGTGATGTGGGCCCTCCTGTTTGTGTGGGGGTCAAAAGTCATGCAGCAGAGTTTTGAACATACTGCAGGACGCGCTCTTTTGTTGAGGCTGGTGAAGAGACTGTTGCAATGGTTTAACCGCGAGGAAACTAATGCGCATCATGAGTTTTGTTAAGTTATAGTTTGTTTTCATAATTTTTATATTTATGGAAAAATAGCGTGTAGTGCATAGGTGACATCGGCTTGTGGACTGACCTTACTGCCAACTGTAGGGAGGTTTCAAATAAGCCCCAGAAGAGATCACTAAATTACTAAAACATGCATGGATGACATCTAAGTTTTTCAGGCGTATTTTTTGAGAGGGAACATTATAACATGGTAGATTTTGTAGATGTAGATAGATAGATGTTTGCCTGATGAGGGCCTAGTGCCAAAACATTGCTCGGTTTGTCCTAATAAATCTCACAATTTGCAAGTAAGACAGTGCACGGGATTTTTCTCTATGTTCTTGGGCTGCTCCATCTCCTCCAAAGCACCCGTCCTCAAGTAACTGATGTGCAAAGTTCTCATCCTTTTAGATTTTGTAGATGTGAAAATCATGTATGTTATATTGCTCATTTGTAAAATATAATCATAAAACCAGGAATCAGATCAAACGGGAAATCTATATTTCGAGAAATGTTGCAGGCCGAACTTGATAGTAACAATCTAGTGCTGTGAATTCTAGTCTGACACCTTCTCCGTGAACAGGGAGCTTTGTTGTTCTACTTCACAAGAAGCCTGGCCCGACTTGTATTTGATGACAGGGAGAGCAGCCGCCTCTCACCTCACAGCTGGAGTGCTATGGCCACCAATAACAACTGTTGTCAACGTTGCCAAGATAATGGTCAGTTGCAATTAAAAGGAGTGAAGACCAAGGTTACGATTTAAAGATGGACTCAGTGTTTGTTTGTCGTGTTTGCTGTGATATTTTACCTAGATCATTGTTTTACATTTTGTACATTGTTATATATTGTCTTTTTAATAGAAACAAGTCCATTAATTATTATTATTATTTTTTTTAAACATGCTTCTGCTTTCCATAATAATACATGTACAGTGGCAATGTGTTTGAAAAATATCTATATAAAACCACAGCCAGGCCTAAGTGACAGACAAACAGATAAACCCCCACAGAGGCTCCTGCAGGGGTACGCCTGCCCTGTACGCACTTGAACGCCCCCATTGTATCCAAATGGATGTACCAAGTTAAGCATGGAGGAGTGCAACAGTGATTATTGACCAGTTATTGAACAGTTCACCAAAACAGTTTTTTCTGACACTGGGTAGTGATGTGCAGGTCGACCCATAACCGGTTAACATGCAGGTCCTGTGAGTTCGGGCGGGTCTGATAACTCAATGAGAAGAGTAAAGTGGGTCCTATCATAGCCTCGCCTAAAGCATATTCTGTAGCTCTGATTATCAAACAAGCGCACACGACTTTTGTATTTCCATGTGTTACCTGCACAAAGAGGACAACTTTAGTCCTTATGCAATTATTATGAAATGAAAACAGTGAGAGAAAAAGGTGCATGGTGTCCTGTGCGCATGGAGCAGACACGTTATGAATAGTTTTATAGCTACGCATTGAAACTATACAAATGATTCTCCAGCGTGAACAAAACACATCATGATTCATACATGCCAACAACACGGGGCAAAGACAAAGCTCCTCACCTGGACGGAGACATCCAGCGCATGTACACGCTGCGTCAGGTGCTCCTCACTCCACCATCCAGGTGCTTTAGTCCCAAACTCCACTAAAAGCTTCTATGTACATCATATCCTGTGAGTGCCTAGGCCATTTCAAACAGGTCCTAAAGAGTGCATGTGAGTGAAAATAGCAAAATGAAGTGTGATTAGTTACGCAAATAGCAGATAGCCAGGTCAGCTGTCATGCAACACATTAGTTTTAATGTGCACAGGTTTGGGTTGGGTCCCAGTATTTGAACCCATTTGCTCAGAGCCACGTAAACATGAATTAGTTCATAGTAGAATTGTATAATTATGCCGGACGTGCGCATGGAGCCTCATTAAAATGCAAAATGTGGTTACTGCGGTCACCTGAACTCTCATGCGGTGTGATTGATCATACCATGGTATTGCAATATTGCGGTGACCGCGACAACCCTAGTTCAAGGTGCTGAACCTGATTTTTATTGTCTAAAAACATGAAAAACAGAATTAGTTTGCAGTGGTTTGAAATGGTCCAAAATTATTTCTCATTTAACTAATGAATTTCTAAATATTCTCTGTAATTACTTTATAAGCACTGTTGACAACTCTCAAAGACCAGACAGTAAAGCTAACTAGCATGCTAATGTGCACTTCCTGATTATTGGGCAAGAAATTGTTTTTTTAATTAGATGCAGGCAGTATACAGCAGACTTATTTTGACCTGAAGAGCTGCTTATACAATATATCAGTCAGGTACAGGACCTTTAATATGTGAACCTCCACCAGAAAACTTACATAGTGCATATTTCAGTGGGTGCAAGAACGCAGAATTTAATGATTGCTTTATGAAAAAAAATGACATTTTCTTATCACTCACTCCTCAGTACAAAACAATATAGGAGCACTCTAACATGCATGTATTTAAAATCAATTGAATTGAATGAATTAGCTAATAAATGGAAAAAACTAACTACTACAACCTGATTGATAGTATTTTTAAACTTTGCATACTTTCTTTAAAGATCATGTTTTTGAGTCGGTGTAATCTCTCATTCATCAAGGAGGTCCAAGCTTGAAAAGGTTTTCAAAGTCATACCCCATCAAACTGAAAATGACCTCTGGATGGGAGTCGAAATGTCTTGATTTAAAAAACAGTGTCCACATGACTAGCTTTGAACATTTTCTACCTAAGATTATGCATTGCTCAAAAAAAGGAGAAGTTGAAAAAGCTTGCATTGGAAATTTACCATAAAGTATGTTTCAGGTCTGGAGATCCTAAGGGATCCAGAGGTGCTGCAACTCAGAAAGAAATAATACAACAAAAAGAAAAATAAATGACTTGATCCTCTGGAGACCTGAGCACATGTAAACTGTGAACCTAAAAGGTGGGCTTGGTGGGTTTTGAGGCAGAACAGTGGATTTCTCTATCTGTGCCAGCTCTGCCATAACATGTGCAAAGGCTAAAGGGCTAAAGGTAATACAGCCATGTTGAGTCAATGGAGCATCGCGTGCTTCATGTACTGTGGGGCTAGTCTGCAAGATAGGGCTCTGCAATGTGAAGAATCAATACATAAATCAACACTGACAACATGAAATTACAAGTAGGGCTGTGAGCAACACCCAGAACAATGATGTAACTATAGCAATATTTTAGACGAAGATTACAATGGATTTCAATAGGGCTCAGCTCAAGACAATACTGCACAATGCCAACACAATGTTTTAATAAACCGGTGTTAGGGTCACGAGCAATGACCAGAACCTCAGGATTTGAATGTGAAACAGTTTTAATGAGAGCACAATTTTGAGGTTTTGAGGCTTGCAAGTCCAGGCCTTGTATCCTCCACACTGGAAAGGCCAGATGGTTTAAGTACTTTTCACAAACAGTTTTGCTGTCATGGCAAGGCTAACAACAACAGCAGGTGATAAAAACACTGCTTAAGTTATTACAAAAAAGATTAGGTACAGTCTCTTTAATTTTGAGATTAATGATGTCAGACTACGAAGATGTAATAAAAATGACAACCATCACCAATCAGGCGCACGTGTACACCACTTTTTGGCAATGTAGGTGAACTGTCATGACAATGAGGCACCGTACTCTGGCACGTGGTATTTTCTAGGCAGTGGCGGGGCGTCAGGGCCTGCAAGACCTTCTGTGCTGGCCTAAAAAAATATCTCAATCACAGACTGATGTTAATTATATTATTAATATTAAATCATTACAAATGGTCTGTCCGCTTCCTTTCAGAGCTTTTCTGATGGTTGTGCTGCTTCCACACATGTATATTCATATTAAAGTACCAATCACATTTCAGCCATCACTTGTTGCTAGGCAGAGTCAAAGTCAAAGAAGTCTGACGCTTTCACAATCCACCCTGCAGGCCCTCAAACACAAAATAAATGCACATGAAACTGTTGCTTCAACCAATCAGATTTTGAGTCGGTGTCGCCAGGGCCTTCTGTACAGCAACGTCACCAGATTCAGGCCCGTTGATTGGCCAGTCAGAGAGTGAACCAGCCAAAGCAGCAAAATGCATGTATAGCGGAACCAAGACTAAACCAACTCTATACCAGGACTAATCTTGAACTTGAGAGAGAGTGAGAGAGCGAGAGAGATAACCCCTGAAACAACCGGAGCAAGGTGTCCGCTGTCCCCTGTGCAGCCCCGAGCCCCGTGCGGCCCCGGTCCTTTCATCTGCGGTCACCCGACAGTCTATGCGGGCGCACCTTTGGGCCAGTCCCGACAAACAGTCCTGGTTTAGTTCTGGTTTAGTCCTGGTTTAGCTTCCCAGTGCTCCTCACTTCTTCTCCGTGTACGGAATCTCCACAGCTCCTTATACTGTGTTTCTGTATAATAAGATGCTTTTATAACCATAAAGTAGTTATTGAAGATTGAATTGTTTCAGACGGAGCACTACTGAAGGCCTAGGTGTGAAATGCTCGGTCCACTGTTTCTAGGGATGTAACAATAACCGAAATATCATGATATCATATCGTCAAAGTGCTCACAATAATATTGTGGGCTGTCACAATATACTGAATCACAAACTCCTTTGCTTAAATGCCGTGTTTTATAGTAGCAGCAGTTAAAAAACATACCAAACTACATATCCCTTGATTGATTTTTACTTTAATGCTTGAGATTATGACAGTAATGATTCACACAAGTCTTGTCAAGGTATTTCAAAGGCAAGAAGTATCCTACCTACACTTCTATTAGCTTCTCCAAAAGATCGCAATAAAGACCGTACCATCAGATGCATATCGTAACAACATTGTACCGTGAGATTTGGATATTGTTACATCCCTAGTATTTTCAGCTGTCTCCCATCCAAGCACTAATCAGACTTAGGCGTAGCTTCTGACATCTGACAAGATCAGGCTTTGACAAGGAGTTTTAGCCATGTATCTTTTTTTTTTTTTTCATGAATCCAAATTTCTCATATTACATTGTATTTCCCATTCTTTATAATGTACATCCATCCTCTGAACGCTCTCAGGAAACATGTACAGGAATTGAATTGCATGCCCCGCTGGCAAGGTTTGCACTCAGAAATCAGATCATTATCACATTTCTGGAGTTATCTGATATTAGAATGACATGCAAACCTTGAAATGAGTAAGTAGGAAAGAAATCTGATTACTCACATCAGATTTTGCTGGCTACAAGTCATTTTGATAATCAGACAACTCCAGCAATCCGTTAACAATCCGATTGTGAGCGTACATGTAACCGCAGCCACTGTCAGGGTTCCAGTCTACCTGGTCCAACCTGCCTCTCGTCCATCACATGAAAGCCAAGCCTGACCTGATGCATTTCACAGTGACATGGGTGTCTTAACAATGTGCTCTATGTCCAACACGTCAGCTCTACATTGTCTCCCGGCAGCGTACCTCCAGATGGGAACACACCAAACAAAACAACATCAATTGCACCTGTCTATGGCTTATCTGAAACCTAGTGACAGGTGACAAGCTGAAGCCACTATGCACCTGACTGCTAGCATCAAACCACAGTGTCTATCACAGCATCGACACAAGTTGGAGAGAGTTTTGGAGGCAGGATGAGCGCTGGGTGGGGATAGCTGTACCAACCTGTCATAGACTTAAGAGTAAAAGTGTTTGTGAGTAGTGGATGGGCAGCTCTCTGCTCGTTCAGGCTTTTATAACAGTTTAATGGACCCGCGTGAATGAAAAGCAAGCATATCTCCAACAAGAAGACGTCAAACTGAAGCAGACTAGACGATCTGGGACAACTTCAGAGTACTGGTAGATCATGTTCTGAGAGAGAGAAAAGGAAATCATCTAAGGGTGCACTTTGTAACTTTTCTGGTAGAGGGCCTGGTAGAGATATCGTTGCTTTACCTCCAATATTCCGATGTATGGTATTCAACTTTCCAGTCTCCATAGAAGCAAGCAGGAGACACAATCAGGCCAGTTTACAGGCGAGATCTGTGAAGAGGCGACCCTACTCACAGTAAGAATACGTGTTTTTAAAGATATTTTTGAGCAATAAAAACAACCATAATTGAATAATAAGAATAAATATAGATTGTGGAACATTTATCTCCATGGAGACGAGTCACTGACATCGCCAAAGCCAAGTTCCAGTTCAGATCTGTGGAGATGCACATTTTCCAAGGTATTTTGAGTTATTGAATAGGGGCAAGAAAGCTGAGAAAGAAAAGAAAATAATTTAAAGTCACACTCTGTAACTTTTAGTGAATATGGCAATGAACATACTGTATTTATCTCCATGGAAACAGGTAGCTGACACCACCAAGACTAGGGTATTTTGAGCCCCTGTAATTGAATAGAGGCAAGAAAATCTCTTAAAGGCACACTTTATAACTTTTTCATAGATATGGCATTGATGATATTTCTCACCATGGAGACATCTGACACCACCAAGGCCAAGTTACAGGTCAGATCTATGAAGAGGCAACCCCAAATGCCTGTTTTCCAAGATATTTGGAGCACCTGTTATTGAATAGCGGTCAAGGAAGATGAGAAAGAAAAGAAAATCATTTCAAAGTGCACTCTGTAACTTTTCTAGTGGGTATGGCCCTGAACACATTTATCTCCATGGAGACAGATAGCCGATACCACCAAGGCCAAGTTATAAGTCAGATCTGCGGAGAGGTAACCCCGAATGCCTCTTCACAAAGGTATTTTGAGCACCTGTAATTGAATAAAGTCAAGAAAGATAAGTTGAATGCTTTACTGACAAACATTCTAAGCAAATTAAGCTGAAGTACACTTATGTCCTTAGGAATGTAGTTTAGGTCAAATACATGCCTGCGGATATTTGACCCAGAAAAACTTGTAATAAATCTCAGGGCAGACAAAAACATAGTATTGATCAATTTCTTTCCAGACATTTCTGAGTTGAACCTATTTTGTACATGTATTGTATGTCTCTGTATGCGGTCTAAGGCGGGCGTGATTCCAGTCTATGGTTCAGTGTCTGATCAATGTCCCATTACTTTCACAGCTCAGTGGGTGGTGAGCATCACATAATGACACCAGATACATTCACATAGGTGCGTGCATAGCTTAGCAACGACTTTTTCACAACACCATTCGTCTATTAACTATCAACAGAGCAATGTGTGATGCCAGATGTTTACCCCATAAATCACGGAAAATGCCAAGTCAAAAATAGTTCAAAGTATTTACATGTCATGCTGAATTAATTAGTGTGGATAGGCTGGTAGTCCAGGAGGTCTTTATTTTACTGTCCCATCTATCTATTGAGTTTTGCACTATAATGCGTCTCCATGGAGATATTTACCGTTTGCCTGGAAATGTTCCGCAGTGTAGAAAAACAGTGGACACAAGCAGGTGACACCACAAGTTATAGGCCTGGTCTGTGGAAAGGAAGCCCCACTCACATTATGAATTTACAAGGTATGGAGCAAAAAGTAATTGAGTAAATGCAAGAAACATAAGTTTAATGCCTTACTGTGAAACATTCCAGGCAATTCCTGTAACATCTTCATGAGATACTAAGTGGTGCGCCCTCTGCCAAAACAGTTACACAGTGCTTTGTATTATATTTATCCCTTTTTATTCCTTGAGGACTAATTACACAACAAGATGCTCCCTCTGACTTGATAGTTAAGACTTTAGAAATGCATCCTATTTAAAAGAACTATAATGCAGAGGTGGGTAAAGCAGCCTAAAACTGTACTCGAGTAAGACTACTACTCAAGTAAGAGTGAGTTAAGACTAACTGTTAGGACAAAACATCTGATTTAGTTGAGGTTAAAACTACATTATATCTAACGGAGTGGTGAAAGAAACATGTTCAAATCATTTTGTCAACGTCAACATAAAGCTTTTGTCACTTGTAGACTATAAGGAGAGTAACCAAAACTTTTACTCATGTGAGAATACTAATACTTCAACAAATAATATTACTCAGCTGGAAGTAAAAATATGCTGCTAGAAATGTACTCTGAAAAGTACAAAATACTATTACTTCATTAAAAATATAACTCAAGTAAAAATAAAAATGTTCTACTAGAAAAGTACAACTTCTTTGAAAAGTTTCTTGAGTAAATGAAACTGAGTACTATTCACCTCTGCTACACTGTCAGCGTTATGAGCAATGCTTGTGATAATTGAACATTTGCTTTCTCATGCTTAAACATAAGGTACAAATGTATCCGTCTTTAGTTTGGATCTTCATTAGGAGTAATAGCTGTTAGAAAATTCTCCTCTGTATGTACTCTTACGTAGTTAAAGCCGTGCAGACAAAACAAACTCACACTCAGTGTACTGGCCCCAAGTCAGCAGCTCTTAACTATAGGGATTTTGTATTATTTTCTTTGACTTTTCCTGACCAATGTATAATTCACTGTCTGCATACAGCTCCGGACTTCCTCCATCCTCAGCAGCTGTTGTCATAAGCTGCACTTCAAAGCTCCTATACATCTTGAATGATCTATTTTGTTGTTAGAAAGCCACAGACGAATAACAGACTCGCAACATCAAAACAAAGCAGTTATCCTACTGAGTTAGCATCCGTGCCCATCCACAGCGTGTAGTCAATGGGGTGAATTCTTCTGGCTGTTGGAGCAGTCCTCGGCCGGTGCAGTGTCTAGATGAAAGATGTGTTTTGATGAGTACTCTATGAGAATTTAATGAGGGAAAATGGGAGTGAGCCTGAAGCTATGGCCGCCTATTGATGTGTGAGATGTTTTAGGGGATTTCTGCCTCTTCTGCCGTTATGAGTCAATACTTTTTATGAGGTCTTCTTCACTATACTACCCACGCAATCCGAAATGCTTTGTTTTTTGAAATGGCTGGCCTGCACGTGACCCGAAACTTAAAAGTCCTACAACATTGTTTCCCAAAGACTGGACCGCGACCCTCAGGTAGGTCGCAAGAGATTTTTTTGGGTCTTCTTGTCACGATCTGCATGTATGTCTGCAATGTACAGTTCTGACACACGAGAGAACTGAAATCCAGACAGGCCCACCTATCTTATTAGAAAAGTTGAAATGTTAAGACATGTTTTGTATAATGTCTAATCTTTTTGTAATTATTTTATTGACTATTTTGTTCCATTTTTGCTGGTTCAAATCAATGTTGAAAAGAAAAAAAAAAAGAAAAAGGGCTACATTTAATGTCCTAATAGGCAACTTATGGATCCTTTTACTGCTGATTCAATTACTGTTTTTCATTACAAAGATGCAAAAAACTCAAAATGCCTTTATTAGTTTACGGCATGTCTTAATGGACAACTTACAAAGTCCCGACACATTTCAGCCTATGGCTTTCCTCAGGGGACAAAAATAAGGAAAATTTTTTATACTGTTTTTCATTGTTTACACTTGAGTAATACTAATTGTTCAGAAAGACACGATCACTCACTCAACAATAAAATATCCTCATTAATGTTCAATAATGCTCAAATCCACCTTTATTTTGTGATTTATGAATAATGTCTATTGACTTGGGTCGTGAAGGTTTCTGATTTTTAAAATATGGTCCCCAGGAAAAAAGTTTAGGAAACACTGTCCTACAGTATATTATGCAAAATTGATTCTTGTGAGCTTTCAACATTATAATATTGTTACCTCCTTAAAAACATATCTGGAGTTGTGTTTTGTTTCATTCACATGTGTTTGAGTAACCCTTTATTATCTATCTGCATCTTCAACGTTCAAAATGCTCTGTTCCACCATGTGAAGTTGTAGTTTTCAAGTACAGCTCCTTTTACCTTTAGGTCAGTAGAAATTGGCTGTTTTCAGTCCTGGAAGTGCCACATTATTCGAGTGAAGGAGCATGGAGCTTAAAAACCCAGTGGAGTCCTTCCTTTATTACCACATGATGTCACACGATTGAACAGAGTATTTTCTGTTTGACAGAATAACTGCTAAATATGCAGGGTTAATGTGTTAAACATGTGTGAATGAAAAAACAAAAAATCGCAACTCCAGGTATGCGTGTGCCTTAGGAAACAACATTATAACAGATCAGAAAAGGTAGCAAGGGAGAAATACCTTTTCTTCCTAATTCTGAGTTGGTTTGGTGGGGTAGTATGTGGTAAATATTTGTCCTAATCTCAGTCAAATGGGAGTTTGTGAAGAAAACAAAAACACAGAAAGTAGCAGTGAGCTCTAAAACAGAATACTAGTACCTCTACTATGTCAATTTATGCACCAGAAAAGTTGCACAGTGAACCTTTAAGAATCAAAAGCCAGTTTAGGTTAGCACACATGGGTTCTCTTTGGGTCATAGCCACCGTTTGACCCTAGAACATATAGCAACCCAGATAACAATCATCTAAATACATCCAAATGTGATCAGCCACGGCCTCACCTCAACGAAATCCCATGATCCATCTCTCACTGACAAGAGGGAGTGAGATTCAAAGAGACGCCCCAGGCTACGCACATCTGAAGTGGGGAGAGAAAATTAGGCTTCGCGGCTGCTGTTGCTAGCGCTTCTTTCTGCTCGCTGCTTTGATATACTGGGGCGTTCCACTGTAATCTCACTGTATTTAGGGCTGCTCCGTCACATCCTCGACAGCTAAGGTTCAAACGCAAAAGAGCAAAAGAGTCTTCTGTGGAGACGTTATCAAGGATTCGACGGATTTGACAAAACATGCAGAATGGAGAGAGAATTCCTGTGAAATTGGAGTAAGTGTAGAGATGAGAATAGCTGGGTAACATGTCAGGTTAAGTTGTAAAGGGGCTGTCATTCGATATACTTTTGATTGTGTTAACGCTCGCAAGAGTATCTCAACCTCAGCAGGTAGAGACGTTACACAATATAGTATATTATACTGCAATCAAAACGAAATTGAAATTTGAGTAGGAGCAATAATCAAATCACAAAAGTCCTATTCGCGGGGGATTATTTTTACCTCGGGATGTAGTCTCCATGAAGATAGAAAGGTTTAATACCATACTGTGAAACATTCCAGGCAAAGCAATAATATCTTCAAGAAGAAAAGCATCTGACAGGCCATCCATCAGAAATGTTACACAATGCAATTTGGCTCTCCACTGTGCTTGGTTAAATCCACCTGTCACTCACTCAGAATATGTCCTAAATAAAGAGTAGGTGGACAAAAGTAACTGAAAGTGTCCATGTTTGAGCATATACCTGCAAACAGTGAATTGTCTTTGATAGTGGGGTCAGAACGCCATTACATTTTCTATTTTGAAATGGCCCAGCCCTTATTTCGTATCTTTCATTGCTCCTTGTCTAACTCTTGTCTGTCAAATGCGTCCCTCCACCACACCTCCCATTCGGCCTTTTCTTAATGTTGTCTGTACACAGGCATCTTCTTCCAGTAACAGGTCTCCAGGAGGTCAATTAACCCTAATGAGGCGATAATGTGGTTTACTGCCACTTTAATTAGATCTGGTCTTAGCCAATCGACTCTCAGATGTCTGTGTAAAAGGCTAAACTATGCATGTCATTCACTGCACTTCCTGTTTCATTTCACTCTCATTTAGGGAGGTTTTTGCACAAATGTTGGTTTTTAAGTTGGCGTATCCCAGAAAGCTCTGGTCTCTCGCTAATGTTCAGATATTTGCTGCGCCCTGATTATTTGTTTCTTTGAGATGAGGTTTTAACCCTGCTACTAGCGATGTCCTTGGCCCAGATATTGCTTGTTCAAATGGGAAAATTATGGGGTGGTATCTGTGCCACTGAATCAGAAAATTAATATTGTTTGATTGAAATTGAAACGCCAAAACTGAAACACATTCGTAAATTAAACAAATTATTGATAAAAATTTGAATACTAATTTCCATTTCAAGTCAATTTACTTTTGTAGAGGCCAAAATCACAACAGCAGTCACCACACACGGCTGCACAAAATTTTTGATTTAAGAGACAGAAAGTCAAACTGTGAAACAGTCACTGGTAAGTAACTAGACTAACTGATTGATCAACATTCACAGGAAACAAGCAAATGGATAACTGTCCCAGAGCGGACCCTGTCCTGACCAAATTCAGTTTCAATGAAATTACAATTTACATGCAGGTCTCTTGAAGCAGCAGCCCAGTTCATTGTGCAATGTCCCTCAAACATGATACGGTCTCTCACTGGAGCAAGTCAATAAACCTTCATGTTTTTGTGTATGATGTTGGCCTGTCATCCCGTGCCCTTGTACATAATCTACGGCGCCCTTTGATCATTATGTATGTACACATTTTTTAAAATCGCAAAAGTCATCTAAAAGACAAATACCTGTCTCAGGGCCTCTGGCGTTCTTATGTGGCTTCCTTTTTGTCCCGTTTTTAGTGGCGATGTGGATTTACGTACTCGTCTGCACTAAAGGAAAACAGTGAGAACAAGGTTTGTCTATTTGCACATGGAGAGTTTCTCGTGTCTCCACTGGAGTCAATACAAATGAGCCGAGTCCAGGGCAGTGCACTTCTTGCTACATTCACATTCAAACAAGCTGACACGACCATTAAACCACTGGGATGATTTAATGAAATTATGTGCACTCAAAAGAAACATAGATATAGTGTTTAAAACTAAATATTAGGTTTATCAAACCTGGGTCCTTACAAGTCATGCCCATGTTCATATATCACCACCAGCAGATCCTTAACACTGACAACTCCTACGGATAACTGATGGAATATTATTATACAGAATATTATTTTATTTAGTTCTGGTCTGCAGAAATATGACATTGATTTAATATGAAATGTGTTTCTAAGGCTTGAGAAGGACACTCACTGAAACAACATGACCTTCCACACATTTTTTGGTGCCCACAATGCCATGGGAGTCTGACTAGCATCCAGTACAAGAAAAACTTTTGCAATGAAAACTTTTTTTTTCTTTTGAGGCTGTATGTTTTTATAATGTATACATTTACAGATGGATTGTGTGCTAGATAGAAATCACTCAGGCAAAGCATAATTATCTCAATGGATAAACACGTTTAATGTCACCTTCTTGTCTCCATGGAGATGTTATTGCTTACTTGGAATGTTCCACGGTATGATATTAAAGAGCCTGTACTCAATTTTTTTCATGTATTTGTCTTTTTTGTTGTCTCATCTCAATACAGATTTGTATAAGCAGCACTTGGGGTAAAAAATATAATCTAATAATAAAGCGTTTTATAGCCTGATTATCTGGAAGTCCATTACTAGCATGCTAACTCCTAGCAGTAAACTTTGCTCTCATTTCTAGGAAGCTGTGGAAAATTCTTATAAAATCACTGTGGTGAATAAATAGGATGCTCAAAATGCAGAAGTGAGGAAGAACCTTAAAATAGGCTTCATGTTTTTAAAAGAAAATTCTACTTCTGTTAACTGGACAACAGGTTTAGAGTCAAAGAAGAAGTAAATACAGAGAAAAACATGAAGTATATTCTGACTGAGTGGGTTTGTCTCGCAGACCTGACTTGTAACTTGATCTGGTTTGGTCTCCATGAAGATAGAAAGGTTTGATACCATGTGAAACCTTCCAGACAAAGCAATAACATCTCCATTTGACAGACCCAGCACCCGAAAGTAAGTCTCACCATTGAGCACTTCAAACACACTTTAGGTCTCTTATACTCTTTTGACTGAACCTCATGAAGCTGTGGTCTTTGTTTTATGTCAGGACTCATTTGTAAAACCACACAAGGAGACACAGCCCAGACCCTGTTCCTTTCTGCTTTGCTTCAAATGAATGAAGATCTGGGCCGAGAAGTGGAGCTTTAATGTAAATTCAATCAAGAGAAATATGACTCTCTCAGATCTTAAGTGGTCTTTGAGGTCAATTGAACAGTCGGCCAGTCGAAGCGTGGTGTGGTCGTGTCCATATTTCACCAACATGGAGCCGGGCCTATGCTTCACAAAGGAGAGAGTAACTGTGGCGCGCCCTGTTGGACATTATTCACTTCAGTTATTTAGTGCTGGACATGTGCAATAATGGGCTGTCTTAGGCAATATTTAAAAACAAGATCAAAGTCCATTTCAACTGCACATATATTTAGTAGGGCTGTAGTCGTAGTGTAGTGTGAAGTTTTGGTCGACTAAAGACATGTCCTGCCAGTCATAAACTAATCGACTAAAAAGGGGGCATGGCAAAAACTCTCAAGACTACTATGTATCTCTGTTTATCTGATCCAAAAACAACTACATATGCAGAGAAAGTACTAAGAAACCAGACACAGAAATATACATATGAGGGTTTTTTTTACACAAATACCACAAAATTCCAAATCCCCAGCTGACTCACTCTCAAACTTCTAATTTCTGCTTTTGTCCCATATAAATCCTTCTAATATTTAAAAAAATGTAATCGATTAGTTGACCGGTTGACCGATTAATCAACTAAAGGCCTAGACGCCTAATATTTCAAAAGCTTGGATTAAAAAGCAACTAATCTAATTTTATCTAAAGCAACACCATGTAACTTTCTGAAGATAGCACATCACTTGCAACCTCGCTCACAGTTTCTCAGTGCAATAAAAAAATCCAAAACGCAGAGAAAAATATTTCTTGGCTACAGTTACAGAGTGGGCCATACAATTTGGAGAAAAAAATGGCACTTTTTCTTTTTTCATTTTACAACAAATTACTTTTTAAAAGCCTGAAGAAATCACAGTATCTGCACTATCATCTGTGGTGCTGCAATATGTCAGATATTAAATAATTTGTACTAATGACTTATTTAACAAGCAGCTATTTATTTATCAGCTATTTATTTATTGATCACATACACACACATGCAAGATATCCCAGGTGACGGCAGACACTAGGAGGACTGCATAAAAATTGTAACTGAATATTTTCTGACAATTATAGTGACTGCAATTACACTTTTGATGTAAAAAGTAGGACTCTGTTCAGAGCAGACATTAACACTTGACAGAAAACTGAAATTTGAACAGCTAAACTAATACAAGAATGTCATGAATTTCAGAACATGTTTGTAAAAATCTAAACTAGAGATACAACAACAGCACACCAAAAATACCAAAATACCATTTTTTAAATTTATTTCAGCACAAAGTTGTTGTTGAAAATAAAGTACATTTTGTGAGATAGCAGCTGCTGATATTGCTCCCAAGCTTGGATAAAAATTGTTACTTGAATCAGAAAGAGCGTCTGCTATATCCAATTACATTATTTTTCCCTGAAGCTATAGACTTGATCGTATATTTCAAGATTAGAGAATGGCAATTAATTTTGAAAAGATCCAAATCCACTTTATTTACACACCACAGTTTATCAGCAAAACAGTTTACAAAGTGCTGCATATATAAAGATAACATTAAAAACAACAAAATGAATTAAAAAACAACAAAGGCTGTAAAAGCCAGAGAGTAAAAGTGGGTCTTAAGATGAGACTTAAAACACACCAATGTTGAATTTCATAAAGTTTATAATTTATCTGTACAAAATCATTTTCAACCCACATTTTATCTTCAGAAAGTCCAGTATCAGGTGGAGTTCTGGGAGTAAAATTGGAGAAGTCATTGTTTTGGCTGAACTGTCTGCTTACCGCTGATTTGTCACCTCTTAAGTCTCTCGAAGATGAAGGGACAATTTCCATGTTAAGTGGATTGCTTTCTCCAATTGTGAGCGCCCAGGCATCCATACATACAAAGCTGCTGTCTCCAACTACCCCTCTGATAAGACTTGGAGCATCCATCGATTGCGTTTCTGCTGTAATTATTCAGACTGTATTGTTTTTCAAGAAAGCCCCACAATTACGGTACAGTATTAGCAGATAAAAATAGAAAATTCAGCCTTCATGGAGATACATATTTATGCGTATTTTCGAGGGCCCTCAGAAACAAACAGATTGACTGGCGCATCGGTGCATAATGCGATTCTCGTCATATCAGAGGTTTTCAAATGAAGGCCACAGACCCGTTAGTTTCCACGGTGATGGGAAACGACGGAATATTAAATTGTTTTTTTCTTATTAAGGGTTTCCATCTGCTCCAGGAATGTCCAGGTATTCCAGCAGCGTGGGAGGGTTTTGTTTTTTTCCATCCAGGCACAGACCATCACCTGCTTCAGTCAATGCACTTCATTTTGGACTGTAAAAGAATAGAAAAATGTACAAATTAAAATAGAGTCATGGATAAAGTCACCAAAATTGTACTTCAGTAAAATTAGTATTATTTGAAAACAATATTACTCAAAAGTAGTGGTCCAAGCAATTCAATTCAAATAAGAGTAGACATTTTTAGAAACCTAGTACTTAAGAATTAGTAACTAGAATAACTATTTGTGTGTGTGAATGTGATTTGTTGTTTGATTTGTGTGTGTGAATGTGAATCATATTGTTGTTGTGTCCTTGGGTAAGAGACTATTTATACACTAGACTTTACATTTTTCATCAGATGTCTGTCAAGCTTGTGCAATGTAAATTAAAGCCATTTGTTATGGTACTATATATTTCCCATCTGATGTCGAGTAAGATTGTCCGATTCATAAAACAAATATAAAGATAAAGATATAAAGATGTACTCTTTCTGTAAAAAAAAAACAAAAACAAAAAAGCATTCACAATTTTTTTGACTGTGCTGACACCAAGCGCTCATTAGGCTTCATCATGCAAATAGAGATGGGAGTATTGATATGAAAGGAGTACTATCGAGGGTGTACTATTGTCACCCCTCTCTCTGTAACTGCTCCAGTGAGATTAGTTATTTTGGCCTTAAAATGTTCGTTTTAACCCTCGCTGCATGATCCTGGAGTTTTTATTAGTTATTTTGTCTGTTAAAGTTATATTGATGCTGACTGCAAATGTGTGTATGAGTGAGTTATGCAAATATCAATTCTAGTATCTGCAAATGTTAAGGTTAAGCATGCATACATTTAGACATGTTAGGTCCCTTTGCTCATTGTCTTTGTATCATAACTCCACTCAAATGAAGCTCACGATGCTCACGGTTACAGGGGCGAATTTGTAGCCAAGCTCCGTATTAGGAATAGGATTTTTTTTAAACAGACAAAATAATGAAATAAAAAATGCCAGGATCATGCAGAGAGGGTTAATGCTAGGAGTGTGCATTGCCCTGAATCGATAGGATATGCATCACGATATGCTTATCACAGTTCAATATGTCCTGATATATCCTGATACTAAAACAAAGGACGATATATAGTGACTTATCAATAATTATGTATAATGTTTTGGTTGAGTACACATTCATAAGAACAAAATTGAATGAAATACAGTTTATTTAATTTTTAAATCATGAGAACAGTAAATTGAACTTATGAATTTTTCACGAAAAACATGACTTTAAAAAATCAATTCAGACACATTTTGAATCGATATAAGAATCGTGCAATGAAGTATCACGATATGTCACTGAATCGATATTTTCTTTACACCCCTAGTTAATACGAACATTTTAAGACCAAATTAACAAGGCTCACTGCAGCAGTTACAGAAAGAGGGCTGACAATATTCCAATTTGAGTTGATGGAGACAGAAGCGCCTCCATGGAAAACGCCTATGTGGAAAACGCCGGCTAGTGCTTTAGCTATGTCCATATATACAGTCTATGGTCATAACACCTTTACAACACCCTTTTTTATACATATATATCTCGATATGCATTTACCCATAAGGCTGGACTAGTATCAAGTATCAGTATTGAAAAGTACCCCTCCCCCAAAAGTATTTAGTGTCGTATCAATATCAATAAATGCAGGATCACCCATTTTTAATATATGGGTTGAGCAAGACAGCAAATGATTTTCTATTCTCTTTAACACTGATTCTAACAAGATTTTAAATGTTCTTGGTTTTGGTCCAAACTGGAAACACGCCACTAAAGAAAAACGACAACATGGAGATTAAATGAGATCTGTCTAAATTTGAGCTTTACATTTTGTCTCTCAGCCCCCAGCGGAACGCCGATCGCTTCCAAACTAATTACATACATCGAGCTGCAGCTGCTCCTGCTTTTCAAAAATCTCCAAGTGGGAATATTCCTGGCCTTATAATCGGAAACTTTGGACTTGGGAGGAATTTCATAAGACAGTGATGCAACTTTGCCCCCTTCCTCTCCACGGATGGGCTGTTTTTCCTATTTTTCTCCCAATCTGGCAGGATAGCTGTAATCCAAAGTGTGTCAGACATTTTTTCTCCATAAACTATACCTGCGGCTACGACCACAACGGCAGCCTCGAAAAACCCATAACACGCGTCAGGGAAGAAACAAATGATTCACTTTGCAATGACAGGTTTATCTTTCTCTATTGCACCTGTCAAAAAAGCCAATATTTCAGCCCTCGAATGTAAGTAGATGTCTGAGTCTCCCCCCCTGCACGACTTGAATTTGTAATGATAATGAATGGACTACAGTACTGCTACAATGCACAAGCAAATTGCCTAAAGGATGAGTGAGTCAGCTGCCGAAATAGAGTGACTAGAGTGAAAATAGGTTCCAAAGAAATGCTGTCAATCTCATGTTATTACTATATTTACCAAAATAGGCAGCTTCAAAGAGGAAATATAGCAGTAATTTTCTATAATCTAGTTGTTCAGAAAATGTAGGTTGGATACAATGCCGATAATAATATTTGAAAATATGTAAAACTGAAGTTTGTTTTTGACTATATACTAGCGTGTATGCCGTCTGTGAAAAATGCAGCATAAAGTTAGAAAAATGTGTCACATGTGGATTTTTACCATCTTAAAAATGTGAATACAATGAGTTTATAAGCGCAGAACTAACAAATACCAAATATGACCAATGGCGAAGCAGCTCTTGATAGCTCTTCACGGTCTACATTGTGTTGGTGTAATGCACACGGACATTAAACCAGACAACATTATGCTGGTCAACCAAAAGGAGAGGCCATTCAAAGTCAAGTTAATTTCGTACCATGCCCCGGAAGTAAATTTGGATCTTCCACTTTGGGAGGCTGTTGACATGTCGGGTCTGGCTTACTGTCTCCTTCACTGGTTTGTTTCATTGTTTCAGATTTCATTGCCTTTTCTGAATTTGACTTCAAGAACAAAATTGTGCATTTCTTTGGGGTTCCATCAGAGAACCTGCTGAATGTGGCATTGTACATGTCAAAGTACTTTGTTCAGGAAAACTCCAAGTGGAGACTGAAAACTCTGCAGGAGTTTAAAGGGGCCACTGAGATGAATCCTAAGATGCCACTTTCCAGGCTTTCAGCGACAAACCTAGAGGAGCTTATCAAAGGTTCGAGGAGGTTTGTCCCTCAACAGGAGGAGAGAGATATGGAGTAAAATGTTTAAATTGGTCGCAGAGGAGACGATCATGCCATCGCAAGCCCATGATCACCCATTCATCACCATGGAGCACTTATCTGAAGGTGATGACTACACAAAGAAGGCTCATAAGTTAATGCGTGTCACTGAGGCTGAGTATGGACCATCGCAACAACAGGCCAACCAAGACATTGATGAGATGAATTTAAGATTTCCTAAACCTGTCATCTGGTGTATTCTACAAATGTTTGCAGCCTATGGGAATCTCCCCAATCTCCAGGAGAAATAGAAATTGGATCGAATTGGATATCGTCTGACCTCCAAAGAGAAGGCGAGGATTTCAAGGATTTCGAGGAGCCTATTCACAACACAAACAGAAGAAGCCAGTCTCAAGATGATGACTGCAGTGGATCCAAAAGTCTACAAAACATGGCTATCAAAAACAGTCAGATAGTCTCCATAGTTGAGGGAGAGGACACTGTTGGAGTACCCTTAGAAGTTGATACTTGCAAAATCCAACAAGATGAACCCAAAGTTGCACTGGACACAGAAACCATTTTGGAAAGACTGAAAAAGGAGCTGCCTGATTGCAGTGAGATACTGGAGGACATTGAGAAGCTATTCCAGGATGGAGAAGTTATAGAAGCTGAGATTATCCACCTGACCCAGAAAGCCTCCAGGTCCTTCTTTGGCACATTGTCTCCGGGAGTTGTTTTTAAGACTATTTAAGCTGCAGAAAACAAGCACAGGCAGGTCAATCTTCAGAAACCCAAAATGGCTCCAATGTATTGCAGTCTTTACAAGAAGGTCTACCACATCTGGGCCTTCAAAACAGTAAACCGATCAACATCTGCAATGAAGAGAAGGACATCATCTCTCCTGTGACTGAAGTGACTCAAAAAAATTCATTGCGTTGAATAAAAAAAAAAAATTACTGCAAAGTGCAGTGTAGTGTTTTTTTCTTACACATTATGCAAAGTTCCATGAAGATAGACAAACATTTTTTCATTATATATATATATAGTACACATGCAAGTTACAATATATCTCAACACATTTGTTCATATATACAAAAAAAAAAATAAAAAATGCAAAAATGATGTGGTCTCAAACACACACAAATAGAGTAAATACAGTGTGTCAAATTACTCCTCAGGAACAGTCCACAAGTGAGGCCCACACTTTATGTATAATCTTTCAATTTCATTAATCACTCAATCTCCTCTGGTGAGTAGGAGTGAGTGCCCCATCTATTTCAGGGTTTTTCTTAACTGTGTATTTCATTTAAATATGTAAGACCTTCCGAAAAGTGATATATTTGCTTTAATATATCAATATATTGTGATGGCCCATGAGACTTTTGACGGTACAGTATCACAATATTTTGGTTATGGTTACATCCCTTGTGTTAAAGTATCAACATGTGAATATCAGCTCTGTGCTCTGGTTCATTTGCATGCGCATTTGTTTTGCGTCATATCTGAACATGGATCTGTGCTGACGCTCCTTTAGTCGGTTTTTTGATAGCTGCCAGTGGAAACAAGGCTACAGATTGTGTTGCAGAACCCTTCATAAAATATGTATAAATATTTTAATGAATAACCATATAATCAGTATTCTAAACCTACAATATGTTACATACATTCAGTCTAAATACGTTCCTACCCAGTACACAATAATACACAAGGTTATCTCCACTCAAACAAATGTGAATTTATTTTTTATTTTTTTTCCAATATTTTTATTAATTTTCAGTCAATAAAAATGTCAACATACAACCGAAAAAAAATAAATAAAAAAATTATTATAATAATAACAAACCAATTCACACACTCATACACAAGTCTGAGATTTATATTCAGTGACCATATGTACTTAAAAAACGATAACAACAACAACAATAATAATAATAATAAAAATTAAGTATTATCACTGTTATCATCACCACCAATGCTGAACAACAACAATAACAATTTTATTATACATATATATCATTTCTATTTTTTGGATACGATATTTAAATAAGGTTCCCAAATGTGAATCTTTTAATGCAATGGACTCAAGCGAATACTCACAATAAAAATGAAAGAAACTATAAAATAACAGCTCCTTTCTGACAAATCAGAACCCAGAACTTAAAGCCACAGTATGTCACTTTTTAGCTCAAAAAGTAGACACAATTTTTCATTATGGATGTTTTAATTGCACTAAAAATACTGAGAAAAACATGCATCCTTAATCTGTGCGTGCTTGCATCTCCACAAACCTGACTCTTATTTGACTTGGATAGGTCCTGCTGTTCCTCTGGCTGTAATATTCCACGGTATGGCATAAAACATATCTATCTCCATGAAGAATGTTCTGGAGTATGGATTTAAATTTATATTTCATGGACTTCTGTAAACAATGTATTTTTTAACCACCAAAAAGGGTTATTTCCAGGCAGACTTAAAGCTCACCCACTCAACGCTGCCGTGCCATTGGTTCACCCGCCTCCAGTTTGTACATTAGCAGCTAATCTTGAGCCCAATCTATACAATTTTTCATATGTGAATTTATTGAGCTCACAACACTGCAGTTTATTCTACGCATTTAACTAATAGGCCACGGTACAAAGAATAAGCGAAGGGGCGAATTCATGTTAAAATATTTATGTTGTACTTCAAAGTATCGATTCGCACTGAACTACAAACATCTCACCTTTTCCCCTTTGACGTTTCGACTCCGATGCTTCTTCCTTTTACAAAAACATTTCACTGAATTATACTTAATTGGTTTCTCAAAACTGCACTTTTTAATAATATTTTTTAATATTTTTTTAGCAAAGTTTATCTGCATATCCATTGAAATTTTTCACAAGTTTCTCTACAAGGTAAATTTGCAATTATGTAAATTCCATTGATATTTCAAAGTTAATTACATCCATTCAAATTCTTCACACGTGGGTATAAGTATATAGAAAAGTATCGATTCACATGCAAAAAAAACCAAACAAAAATTTATTTTCATAATATATATTTAATTACATTTCAATCAGTTATTAAAAAGATTATCTATTATTTAAGTTTCTAAGTTTATCTGCACATCTATAAAGAATGTTAGATCATTTCGAGCTGGAGTGGAGCGCATATCAAAAGATATTATCTCTACTCCAAGGTAAAATTGTAATTATGTGAAACTCTATGGTTTTATTTCATCCATTCAAATTATTTACAGAGTAAGAATAAGTTATATACTAAGAACAGATTTTGGTGAATTTGAAAAAACATGTAGCCTAAAATGGGACTTTACACTAGGTATTTTTGCAGCTTTGTGATCAAAAATGTTGTGTACAAATGGCTGAGTTCTAGCTCCAGTGGCAATTTGAGGTACTTGGTGACATCACGCAAGACTGCCCTGATCACAGCCAGGTGTTTCTGGTTACAAACACCTGGTTGCAGGGGCGGAGTTTGAAGTGTGGATCCCTGTTACACCAATCATACTGTTCCTTATGCCTCCAGACCCTGCCCCTCCTCTTCCTCCTCTCTCACTCTCCTCCAGGTACTGTCCAGTTTAGTAGCTCTATTTGAAATGCAGTTTTGGGTGGAGTTTAGGTGTTTAGTCCCACTTTAAAGCAGACATATTATGCAAAATCTATGTTTTTCGGACTTTTAACCAAGTTCCAATTGTTCTTGAAGGTGTATTTGGGGTGACTTGTGCATGTTTGAATAATCTTTAATTCTTTAACGATACCATATAGTCACAAACCAGGAAGATGTTTGGAAACATGCAATGACAACTTCCAGCAAGCTCTGTTTGCGGTAGTGACAAAATCTGGCAAAATCTAGAGAAAATAAGAAAACATCACAGTTTTCTTCATCTACATGTCACTGTAGACCCCGTTTTCACCAAAACCGGTACATGCCCGCTTTGCTCTCCAATTTTATTTTTTAATTAATGATACACATGTACGACGGAGTATAAGGGTCAGATAAAAATAAAAAAAAACATGCTGGCGCTATGAGAATAAAGTCGGAACATTTTGACATTAAAGTCGTAATATTATGAGAATAAAGTCGAAGCAAGAAAAAGTCGTAATTTTACGAGAATAAAGTCGTAATTTTACGAGAATAAAGTCATAAACTTACAAGAATAAAGTAGTAATTTTATGAGAATAAAGTCGTAGTCAAAATAAAGTCATAATATTACGAGAATATAGGCTGCTCAGAAAGTATGAACGAATGGAGAATGGAGAATTTGGAGCATTTTCTAAAGGAGAAAAATCCGTGTATCATTCGTTCATTCGACTGAACAAGGACTGAATCAGGACTAAATCAAGTCTGGAACCAAACCAGAAAGACCAGGATTGAGACCGGGACCAGACCAGGACTGAAAACGGTTTAATCCTAGTTTAGTCCTGGTTTAAGTCACGGAAATGGGAAATAGCGTTTACGTGACTTTAAAATGCGATGCGGGACTATTGCGCCGCATACGGACTGAACCAAGACTGAACCAGGACTAAACCGTTTTCAGTTCTTGTCTGATCCTGGTCTCAGTCCCGGTCTGGTCTCGGACCTCGTTTAGTCTTGGTTTAGTCCTGGTTCAGTCCTGGTTCAGTCCGGAGGCGCAAATAATGAAGAAAATTGTTGTTCGTTTTCTTATTTTTAGTTTTATATTGAAAAACAAGGTTCTTCTTCTGCCGCATTTTTCACTTTGACTTTGATTTTATTACGACTTCATTCTCGTAATATTATAACTTTATTCTCATAATATTACGACTTTATTTTAACTTCGACTTTATTCTCGTAAAATTTCGACTTTATTCTCATAATATTACGACTTTAATGTCGAAATGTTACGACTTTATTCTCGTAGCGCCAGCATTTTTTTTTTTTTTTTTATCTGACCCTTATACTCCGTCGTACACATGAGATCTTGGTACAAATGGGAAAAAAAAAAATTGAGACCCAATAGCATGAGGTGTGGACACTGCCTTTTTCTAATGCAGAAATGTTTCTTTTATTTAGCATTTTTAGGTAAATATAGCAATTTAAAATGCCCAAACTATAACAAAACAATCCACAGGCATCATAGATTATAATGATATTAGCCACAAGCACAATATATCTGCTTTAAATGTTGAAGTATCCATGATCCTTCACACCTCTGTAACACCTTTTACTACGAAGACCACTTTACATCCCCATATGTAGCGTAGATAAAACCACAAAACCCTTTACCATTTCTCTGCGCTGGACTACAAAACATTGTTCTCCAAACAGCTCACCTTTTCACCTTTAACCTTTTGACCCCAACACTACTTCCTGCTTCTAGACACATTACGCTGGAGCAAGCTTGTTTAACACAGAGAGCATAATTCATTGGCTGTTCTAATCAGTGTTCAGCGTGTTTGCCAAAGAAACATGTCCCGGAGGAGAGAACACTGCCACTCACATCTCCTGCATCTAACTCTATTATACAGCACAGACTCTGCCACGTGAAGGGGCTATATATCACATTTATTTCTCTGCTAAAAACAAACTGCACTGGATTACTTATGGCAACATCAAGGCATCAAGATACAAGAAACAAAGACGTATGGGTTTGACTTCGTTGAATTTGCATATGGTAGGAAAGTAAATAGCTGGATCTTTCAGCTATATTCACTTCTTTGTTGTAGTCCCAGTTCTGGACAGGTGTAACCCCAAAGGTATTAAAAGATATATATACACGTATACATATTATGTTATTTGTTAATCTATTAATGTCGTTTCCTCTTCGCAAGCATATTTAATTCACACAAAATTCTGCATATTTAGGCTTGAGGTTCGTCTCTCAAATTGTGATGTCATGTGGCGATACAGGGAGCGCTGTTACAACAAAACGATTTGGATCCCATAAAAGAGCCAAAAGTCCAGTCACTACTTGGATCACACAGATCTGTTTACCCATAAATGAACTTTAAAGGTGCATTGCGGAAATTTTCTGTCTTTTCTTTAACATTACCTTTTATTTTGATACGATCATAAACTATACATTTTGTGCCTTCTTTATCATTATTATAAGTTTGTACGACCATAAATGATAACAAAACTTGCATCTTTAAAAAGGAAGATAAGAACTAAAAAAAAAAAAAAGTGATTGTATTTATGTATTTATCTTAGAGTGGTTAATATATGGAACAATCTGAGTGATGATTTTTAAAAAGGCTAACACTGTAGAAGCCTTAAAAAAAGACTATAAAGTGTTATGTTTTGAAAGCTATAGAGCTCTTGCGTGTAAATGAATTATGCATTAAATTTTGTTTGTTTTAATTTACATTTTGTCTCTTATATATGCAGCAAGTCGTAAGTGAAATTGCAAATGCAAATTTGCTGTTCATATGATGCCTTTCTTTCTTGGAATTATGCCATTGTTTAATAGGGTTTGGCATTATAAATAGTGCTGTCATGCGATTAAAAAAATTGAGAGATTAATTAATTATGATCTGTAATTAATTAATCTAATTAATCTCATTTTAATCTCATCTAAAAAATGCTGAGAAAAGCTTCAATTTGAGGTATTTTCATTTAAATTCATTATTACATTATTGTGGCAGATCAAAAGACTGATATAGAACAAAAAAAGTGACTTTATAAAGTCATTTATTGTTTAACAAATGTCTCCAAATTGTCTGTTGAGCCCAAGTCTCCATGAATAAGAAATTGTTTACTGTAAAGTAGCAAAGACGAGGAAATCTGAACATAATAACCTTTGTCTACTTAAAGACAATAAAAAGTCCAGTCTTTCCTTAACCATATTAAAAATATTATTGATAGAGAAATGCTTTATATATGAGATCACTGGTTTTAGTCCTTGTTTTAGTCCTGGTTTAGACCTGCTTTAGTCCTACTTTAGTCTTAGTTTAGTCCTGGAATGGATTAATCCTGGTTTTAGTCCTGGTGTTAGTTCTGGTTTTAGTTCTGGTTTTAGTTCTGGTTTTAGTCCTGGTTTAGTCCCTGGTTTTAGTTCTGGTTTTTAGTTCTGGTTTAGTCCTGGTTTTAGTTCTGGTTTTAGTTCTGGTTTAGTTCTGGTTTAGTCCTGGTTTAGTCCTGGTTTAGACCTGGTTTTAGTTCTGGTTTAGTCCTGGTTTAGTCCTGGTTTAGACCTGGTTTGTCCTGGTTTAGTCCTGGTTTAGACCTGGTTTTAGTTCTGGTTTTAGTTCTGGTTTTAGTTCTGGTTTAGTTCTGGTTTAGTCCTGGTTTAGTCCTGGTTTAGTCCTGGACTGGGTTAGTCCTGGTTTTAGTCTTGGTGTTAGTTCTGGTTTAGAGGCGCACAGGAGGAAGCGCGGTTTACGCAGCGTACGCGAGAAAACACGATCCACACGCGGCTCACGGGAGCACGTCGGTGTCCGCGCAGTAACTACGGAAGGAAACGTGGTCCGCGCGTTCTCAGGTTGAATGACGATGATGAAGGTGTGTGTTTGTTTGTGTGTTTGTGTGTGTTTGTGTGTGTTTGTGTGTGTGTTGTGTGTGCATGTCCCCTCATGTGGCAGGTCACTATAGGACAGTAGTGCAGACATCATGAGTCTATGCAGGTTGTTTTCACCAGTGACATTTAAGTTGTAGGCGATATTATATTTGTTATTTTCTTTTATATTTTACGTCGGGAGAATAATTTCCAAGACACGAATGTGTTTTTACCTGTGCACTGCTGCCTCTGTTCTACTGGCTCTTCCACCTCGTCCATTGTGCGACTGACGCCGCCAACGTTACCATAACGTTTACATCGCTCTTACTGCGCGCGTTTTGTGTGGGTTTCCGGCAATGAGTGGAATTACCGAAATAAAAAAATGTATAAATGTGTTTTTGTGTGTGTGTGTGTGTTGTTGTCCCAACAACACATAAAAACAGATTTTATAATAAAGCAACTCGCATACAGAAACACTAAAGTTACAGATTAAAAATTAGATTAACGCGATTAAAAAACATAACGCGCTAAATATGACTGTAATTAATTAATCACAATTAACGCGATAATTTGACACCCCTAATTATAAGTACTTTTTACTTCAGCCTAAACCCTGTCGGTCATGATCCACAGGGTTGTGGTCTATGTTTAGTTTTGTAGTGCTGCAAAATGACCGAATAAACTCCTCCTCCTACTTCAACTACTACTACTCCTACTTGTCCTTCTCCTACTCCAACTACTACTCCTCCTCCTCCAACTACTACTCCCACTACCCCTCCTACTCTTACTTCAACTATTCCTCTTACTATTCCCCCTACTACTCCTAACTACTACTCCTACTCCAACTACTACTCCTCCTACTACTCCTACAACTCCTAGTACTCCTAGAACTCCTACTCGTCTCCATAAGGATGTTATTGCTTTGCCTGGAATGTTCCATAGTATGACATTAAACACATCTATGTAGCTATTTATTCATTACGGGTGTTTCTATTTTTCGAAAATACAATAATCCTCTTTGTGAATAGCGTTGCATCTCCACAGATCTGACCTTTAATGTAGACTATAGTTGTCTCTACATTGGAACACTCTAGAAAAAAGCGAAAACATCTCCATGAAGACAAGCAGGTGACGAGAAAAGTTGTGTAATGCATCTTTAATTGGAGCTCTGAATTTTTCTTATTTACTTGACAGAAAACACTGACACGACACAAACTCAGCATATCCCTTACTTCTTGGCATTATTCCAATACCAAAAGTAAAAAAACAAACAAACATCAGATTAACTTTCTTCATTTTCAAAAACACTATTAGCCATCACCATATGTCCGGATGCAATCATTTTACACTATACGTGCCGCTAATGTATTCTATAGCATCTCAGTTTCTGTTTTTGCATTTGCATGTAATTAGGCAGAAGTCATGAGTCAATGCAAGCTGCGCCACTGATGCAAGCTCTTAGTAAAGAACGTGGTAGGCATCCGCTATTATTCTTAGTTGTCTCCCATGTGAAACTATTCTGTGCACCCAATTAACTGCAGCTCTCCAGGCAAAGAGACCCCAAATAAGATGATGCACTTGTTATTTTAGGATTCACAACATGGGCAAAGAGAGGGTTTGTGCATAGAGGATCAACAATAGAAAATATGGAAGGAATTACAGATGTGAAAGGCAGGCTGCTTTCATTTGAGATCGTGTTGTGTAGTGTTCAGAATCAGGAGTTTCATTGGCGTTGTCAGGGAGCAAAATTCACAAACTAGGGACTTGCTTTGGCGTTATGGTGCATCGTAAAACAAAGAATAGTAAAGTAAACTGAAGAAATAAAAGATAAGGTACATAAAAATAGACTGACTGAGTATACAGTAGATATAAAATATACAGTGCGGATAAAACAACGATGCAAAAGGATCTGTGCAGGTAGATCTGTTTTAGTTACCGTGCTCATGTTGTTACTTTGCAGCTGATGTCCTCAACATTTCTTGGGGTTATTCTAACTGGAGGCACTGCTCTGTCTGAAGCACTGTTACTCCAATTAGACCTTAATCTGAGAGCTGTTTTAACACAGTCTGACCAAAAAGGAAATCATTACAACAGGTGATCTGCTCTGCTGTTAAACTAAAAAGTCTCACACGTAAAATTACAGTGACAAGCCAGTTTGCATTGGCCAACAGTTTCAGTCACTCACATCCTCACCTTTTTTGTTAAATAGGACAATGAAAGCTCGTGTCGCTGGCTCCTGACAATGTGTTAAAACCATTTTTTGTGTGTGTGTTTTTTTTCTTGAGTTTTCAGTTTTCTGCTGTCAGGTTAAAGGCAAATCAACAGATCATAATCCCTTTCTCAGCCATCAAGTTAAATTTCTATTAAAAAATATTATTATTTGTTTAAAAAGGGAAGATGTACAATTAATAAATGTTGCAATTAGATGCACTGTGCCAGAATGTAGACTTGGACTAGTTTACATCTGCAGTCCCCTGGCAGGGAAAAGAACAACCCACAAACATTTGACACAACACAGGCAGGTGATAATGAGTAGAAACATGAAAAGATTCCACACATTAAAACTATCACAACAACAACACATACACACATACTTGAAATGTAATGGTACACAAAAAGCATGCTTCGCTGCATACCTTGGTTTTGAGGTCACAGTTCGGTTCAGTACAGTATGGGAACAAAATGTAAAATCATTTGCTTGTTGTTTATTTGTGTGTTTATTAAACCAACAATTTGCTTTAACATTACACAAATGAGAAAATAAAATAAATGCAAAGTGCTGCTTGCTAATACTAATAATTTAAATAAAATATTCTCAAATAAGCAACAAATATATGAAATATTATTTTAAAAAATTCCTTGTAAACAGTAAACAAAACTTTTCAAAAAGTAAAGCGCAGCACTAACAGTTCAGGAAGTTTTGCTCAGTGTTCATATTTTTGGCCAGAAAAAACAACTTGTCCACATTGTCTGCAGTAAGTGCAGATCTGCTGGCAGTTACAATGTCCCCAGTGGTTGCCGGTGAAGGGAGAAAGTGAGGACCACAGCGTGACAACTGTAGTTCTGCGAGGATTCATGTGGTTCGGAGAGACGTAGTCAAGGTGGGGGACAATTGTTGTCAAGGCGGCCGCCCTAACTATAAAGTGCTACGGGAAACGCTGCCACCCCAATCACAAACAAGTTCTCTCGTGAATATTAAAGGTTGTATAGAGGATTTTCCAAGGAATGAGAAATCCAGCGACTGTTTGTCGTTTTTCAAATGTTGCGCATGCGTGAAACCACCCCCCCTCCCCACAGCTCCCTATGTAGAAACGCCTCCTCCCACCTCCTCCTTACGCCAGAAACAGGTTTGTTTCTAGAAAACAAGTCCTCATCGCTGCACATGACTTGTAAACAACTAACTACAGTGTTGGTTAGGCAAGGTGGAGAAGTGAGGAGCAGGGGGAAGAGCGGAGCGGGGGAGAGGAGAGAGGAGAGGTGCGCGGAGATTCCGTGCACGGAGAAGAAGTTAGGAGCAGGGAGAAGAGCAGAACGGGGAGCAGGGAGAGGAGAGGGGAGCAGTGCAGAGAGGGATGCGCGGAGATTCCGTGCGAATGAACTAGTTACAACACGCAGCGGCAAGCGGGCTCTTTCTTTGCATTGAAAATTAAGTTTTCAGGCATAGGATATCGCATTCGTGTCCTGAAAAATTTGACTAGCTCTTGGAAATAAAGTAAGTTTTCATAATAAGCAGAAGTGACCTGTCCAGGAGTAATTTGGCGACCAATGCGTCAGTCTTTAGACCCTGCGTCTGCTTCAGTCGCGCCATCGCTGGAATGAATCTCCAAGAATCACCTTAGTTTGGCTTCGCTGCTTTTCCCCTTGTCTTCTTTCAGCGACCTCAAAAACGGACTTTCTTTTGCGGCGAACTGCTCCTGGATTCTTGTCTGCCATTGCAACAAACTTTGTGCGAACTGCGAGGAAGATATAGGTCAAAAAAGCCACTAAGAACTGTTGCGTTGGTGGAGTAAACAGCGTCTGTGCGTCTTGCGTCTGTGGACTGCATGACAGGCGTATGTAAACCACGTAACGGCGGCGCGCAGGCAAGTCAGTTACACTAGAAATGAAGGGAGTTTGATTGACAGCCTATCAACTAACAGATAACGAGGCAGTCTCGTTATCTATTGGCAAATGTTTAGCTGGCCCCACCACGTCCAGAGTTGATTAATTTTTATTCTCTTTTTTTTTGGTCATCATAATTACAAGGCTACTGCACCTTTATAATGCTATCATTGACAATTTGAAACAAAAAAAATCCTCCATACAACCTTTAAAGCTGAGCCTTCCATGTAGCTGCACATGTAGTGGTGGAATGTAAACACACACAAATTGCACAACTTGACTGCCCTGCACCGAACTGAACGTCCCGTACCAAAATGGTTTGGCACAAATGCATGCACCGTTACACCCCTAATACATACAGAGCCAGAACCACTAGAGCAGAGAACCTAAAGAGAATTAATGGTTACAGTTTTAGGTGGTCTTTAAGTGCTTTTTTAGTTCAATCTTAAAGCCTTTCATTGTGATACATGGCCACTGTGTAGGGGCCTTCGCAGAGAAAGCCGATTGTCTAGAAGTAGAGTGACAGAAAGGTATGGTACCGTCAAGCAGAGAGGCTATTCATGTGGATCACTCAGAGTTTGTAGCACAATAGCTCACAAAGTCCTTCAAACAGTCAGGAGCCAAGACATTTAAAATCTTGAAAACTAGATATGTTTTTGTGTGAGTTTTCAACTCAAAAGGTTATATTTTGCCAAGATGTTACAATGATGTTGCATTAGAGGCTTTTTGTCAAAGACCTTTAAGGCTTTTTATACAGCGACTCTAAAGGTCTAGCAGCGGTTTCCCCAGCCTGTCCCCAACAAGTGATGCAATAGGACATGTGAGAAAAAATAAGAGTGTGCATAAATGTCCTGGCTGCTTCCAAGGATAAAGTTTTTCTTTTTTTTATTTTATTTTATTTTAAGTTTGAGTCTAAGGTGACCCCAAGATGTTTTATCTCAGACACATTAGCAATTTTCTCATTTTCAATAGAGATGTCAGGAGTTGAAGTGTTTATGTTGGTTTTGGAAAAGAACATTTTATTCTTTGCTAATGTTTATGCAAAGACAGGATCGCTCAAGGATCACTGGAGAGATTTTCTGCTGCCAGGTAACTAATTTTTGCATAAGTGTACTGTTTCATCAGTACAAAGTTGTAATTGTATACCCTGGCAGTGCTGTGGAAGGTCATTGATATAGAGAATGAATAACAAGGGACCTAATACAGACCCCTGGGGCACACCCACTGTACATGCTAAGTACTGTAGCTGGAGCAGACATCCTTGACTTTGACAAATTGCATTCTACTGGACAAATATGAAGCCATTCGAGTCAGAGTTTTCTCAAAAAGACCAAATAATGAAATAAGGTTATCATGATTAACCAAGTTTTACGCAAATCTAAAAACACTGCACCAACCATTCTCCCACCGTCAATTTTTGTTCAATGTTATTATTTTTTTCAAGAATATTCCAGAATATGGCATTAAACATACAGTACTATCTATCTTGCATTTATTCAAGAGTTCACTAGCGTATGCATTCTTACTGGGGAAAAACATGCAGGTTCATCCACACAATCATCTTGAAATCAGCAAGCCAAAATACAAGATGCGATCAGAAAATGCCCAAAATTTCTTTCTCAAATTCATGTAATTTTGCAAAACATTGGTTAATCAAGAAGTAGTGAGGCAAGATACGGAAAAAGAAATTCTGATTTACCAGAAGCTTAGTTCACTCAGGCAAAGTCATAAATAACACCATTAGACCCATTAGCAGCACTAAAACTGAGGAAAGCAGTCGCGATGCTAATGTGCTAACAAAGTGAATCTCTTAATGCAAAAGTTATTCAAACAAGATTTTAAAAGTCTAAACTGGATCAAAGATGGACCTTTATAGCTAGATTTCTCCTCGCTCTTCACGCTAACATTGTATTCTCAAATTGATCAAATATTGCAGGGGAGTTAGACAGCTGTATTTTGCGCAAGGAAAGCAAGACAGATCTAAGAAGAAAAATGGCCCTAAGCATCAAAACTGCAAACTGTGTTAAGATGTATCAGAGATTTCTTATTGAGTCAGGGCAACGTCAGTAAATTGATGTTTTAAACTGAATTTCCTCATCTTCGCCGGAGGTAAAAGACAAGTGTCCCACTGTAGACGAATCAGCGATAGGGCCCTGAACAATGTTAATCAAATCAAATGGAAGAAAACATGCCAGCCTTGCTTTAGATGCTATTACACAGTGTAGAGAATCACATTTAAAGGTGCAATACCCATGTATTTGAGCAGCACACAGTATAAGCAGCTCAAAACAAGTCTGCTGTGTACTACATCTAATCGTAAAGTGTTTTACTGTGTGATAAACAGAAAGTGTAGTGTGTGTTGGCATTAGGAGTGTAACAATACACAAAAGTCACAGTTCGGTACGTACCTCAGTTTTTCAGGTGATGGTTCGGTTCATTTTCGGTACAGTGTGGGAACAAAATGTAAAACCATTTGCTTGTTGTTTATTTATGTGTTTATTAAACCAACAATTTGTTTTAATGTTATTCAAATTAAAATAATAATAAAATCACAGAATAAAATAAATGCAAAGTGCTGCTTGGTAATACTAATAAGTTAAATAAAATATTCTAAAATAAGCAAAAAATGTATAAAAAAATAAATTCCTTGTAAACTGTAATGCACAGCACTAACAGTTCCAGGATGAAGTTTTAATCAATCTTCATATTTTTGGCCAAAAAAAACACATTGCCACACTGTTTGTAGTAAGTGCAGATCTGCTGGGGGAAGGGTGTGGGGATTCCATGCTGGCGAAAAGTGAAAGTGAGGACCAGGGCGTAATGACCGGAGTTTTGCGAGGATTCACATGGTTCGGAGGCATGTAGTCAAGGCGGGGGGCACTTAGTGTCAAGATGACTGTCCTAACTATAAAGCGCTGCGGAAAACACTGCCACCCCAATCACGGACGAGTTCCCTCCTGAATATTAAAGAGCTGAGTCTCCATGTAGCTGCACATGTAGTGATGGAATGTAACACATAAATTGCACGAAATCACTCGTGAAGACCCCTGCACCAAACCAAACGTCCCGTACTGAAACGGTTCGGCACGAATACATGTACCATTACACCCCTAGTTAGCATGCTAGTTGTTGTTAGTTTTATTGTCACAGCAAATATTGGGACATAAAATGTGATATTGTCCAATAATCAGGAAGCGTGTGTTAGCATACTAGTTGTTGTTCGCTTTGCTGTCATGGCAAAAATTCTGATATAAACTGTTTTATTGTGCGATAATCAGAAGCACATGTTAGCATGCTAGTTCTTAGCTTTGCTGTCACAGGCCTCTAAGTTGTGAAAAGTGCTTATAAACTCACCGCTGTATATAAATTGAATGCTCAAAATGCATAAAGTGAGTGAGGAATAACTTTGGATCACTACAAACTATTTAAAGTGGAACTAAATACTAAATTACCTTTTTTATACTAAACTCTGTATATGGTGTTTTAGCATTATCTACTGTCATTTTCCTAGTTTTTTTGTGAGGATTTTTTTAGGGCATACTGGATATATTTGCAGCTTTCTGTTTAAAAAGGTCTAAATCTAAGTTTGCGTTGCCTTCATTGACCTCTGCGATTTCTAGTAGTTGGTGACATCACGCAAGACTGACCTGAATACAGCCAAATATTTGTGATAACCAACGGCTGCAGGGGTGGAGTTACCTGTTGGACCAATCACACTGTTCCAAATGTCCTGACTCTTCCCATCACCTCCCTCACTCTGTTGTGACACTACCCAGTTTAGTAGTTTTACTTGAAGTGTGGTCGTGGGTGGAGTTTGTTTTTGATCCCATAGTTTTTCATGTTTTTGAAGATAATGAAAATCAGGCACAGCACCTTTAAGTTCTTGGCATTATTTAGGGGAAGAACAAATGTGTGGAGGTGTGCATTTGCACTTGTCATGGTTTGCCCAAAATACAAACTTATTTTACAAAGTAGACACACACATTATTTATCATCTGGAAATAGGCTCGTTAAAATATAAAAATGTCTCTAAATATAAAAAAAAATAGATCTACCAATATAAACAACTGGTATATGATTACATTGAGGTTTTGTTGAATTATAAGCCTGCTTTTTGCTACACGTTTTCCAGAAAAAACGTAAACAAAAAAACAAATGTACATAACAAGCTCACTAGGCTTTACAAGGGATCTGGATGACACGGTGGCACAGTGGTTAGACATTTGCCTCACAACAAGAGGATACTGGGTTTGATTCAGTTCTGTCTAGGAATGTAACAATAACCGAAATATTGTGATATTGTATCATCAAAAGTCTCTCAAGTCTCGCTCCACATACAAAATGTTCGCCACAAACTCAGGATGATTTAGGCAGTCAAAGGTTTCCTTTTCATCCTTCCTGTGGATCAATACTGTCCATCGCCTTCACCTTTCACTATTTTGCAATTCTGTTGGGAAGGGAAACAGTTTGAACGGAGGTTTTCAGTAACACAAATCTGATTCTCTTTTGCATTTATGGAGTTTGCAAACTTCCGAAGCCCATTTCTCGAGCCGTTTCCGCTGTTAGGACATCCAACAACCACACAATTACAATGTTCGAATCCCAAAACAAAAATATGACAATATCAGAACCAGAAACAAAAGCAATATGGTTCAAAAGACTAGAAAAGACTGGCTTTGACAAAAGTTTGTTTTGTTTTCCGACCCATCCCACTGGGAAAACAAACATGGTGGTTTGATGCTCAAGTACATCAGTAGTTTTCCCTGTTTGTATATGTTGTGGTTTGCAGTTGCTTCTATATCTCCATAACATGTGAGTATTTTTCTTTCATGTTGCTGCTGTGTAATTTTGCAGTACAAATTATAATCAAATATTTAACCATTTATCCATATCTTGCATATTTATGACAACTGTCCTCATATGTTACCCCTTGGTCAATAACTATGAAAAAACAACAGAAAATCATGTAGGCTGACATATTTCCAAGGTTTTTTTACATTTTAAAACAGTCTGTAGATGTATAGCTCAATACAAATGTATTCTGATTATCTAACCAGGGAAAAAGCTGTTTATGCTGCAGCCATGAAATCACACATTATTTAGTAGTTATTTACTCACACACGTATTATTTACTGTATATTTGCATGCCTACTAACTGGATGGGGATGCTTTGCACAATTAGAATTCTTACAGCAAAAGGCATACCCAAGCATTTCCTCATTACTAGTATTCAAATGAGTGTGTATCCTGTATTATGTTGAATTACACATATGCCCAGTGGGAAGTGATCACCGCAATGAAGAACATTAGCAATAAATATTCTATATAAACAACTCAGCTGAATGCATCAAATCAAAATAACTGTATTTATCCATTAGCGAGTTCAATTACAAACAGAGAGCTACTGGGGACACAATACTTCTATTCATGATAAAATAAGTGTATTCATCAACACATACATTGATTTAAAGAGCCCATATTACACTATATTTTTCTATCTATGTTATAATTTTATTTTCTCATCAGAAACATACCTGTAGTTGTGTTTTGTTTCATTAACACGTTAAACACACAAACCTTGAATGTTTAGGTTGAGTCCCTCTCTCAAAAAGAAAACACTCTTTTCCACCTTGTGATGTCATGTGGCAAAGGTGGGACCAAGTCTTTGTTTTGCAAGTCTCAAGTAAGTTTCAAGTCTTTGACCTCAAGTCCCAAGTCAAAGACAGGCAAGTCCAAGTCAAGTCTCGAGTCACTGTCCCATAAAGTCCAAGTCAATTCCAAGACGTCTGCTTTGAGCTTTAAGTCATTTCAAGTCCTTAAATGAAAATACCAAATATAGTTTAGATTTTTTTTTCAATTTATATGAATTTATGATAAATTGTTCTTTTAAAAAAATCAAAGAATATTTGTATATGAGTATTTATATAGAGAGAAAGTACATAAGAGGTATAGAAATTCATTTAGTAATTTTTTCCGTTTTAAATGTTTACACTTTTTAATGACAAGATCTTAGTGTGAATCATTATGGTCAGAATAGAAAGAATTCAGATTTAAAAGTGCTTCTCAAGTCTTCTCAAGTCACAGGCCTCAAGTCCAAGTCAAGTCCCAAGTCATTAACCTTGAAGTTCAAGTCGAGTTCCAAGGCTTAGTCCATTTTATCAAGTCAAGTCTCAAGTCCTAAACATAGTGACTCAAGTCTGATTTGAGTTCAAGTCACTACTTGTAAGTCCCCACCTCATGTGGTCATACAAGATGTGCTCCACTGTGTTTTTAAACTCCCAATGGTCTCTACTGAAAACTACCAAATGACAACACAAGGTGGAACAGAGCATTTTGAGCTTTGTAGATGTAGACTAATAATGCAGGATTACTCAAACATGTGTGAATGAAACATAACTCCATGTATGTTAATGAGGAGGGAACAATGGCTAAAGATCACTACAGTCAATTTTGTGTAATATTGGATCTTGACATGTTATTCACCTTATTCTGCCCCGTCCACTTTTGTCTCTAAATGCTCCTAAACATAGAACATAGAGCTATAATAAAATCCATGCTCCTAAACTGCGCTTTTTTGTGGTGGCACTTTTGGATAAACTGTTGTCCCATTCATGTCAATGGCGAATTTGAGACATGTTTTGCAGATTAAAAATGACATGACAAGTCGATTCATTTGTGTAAAAAGTTCAATGTTCATGTGCATCAACAAGTAAACACTGCACCGATTCTCTGGGAGGCTCTAAAACTGCTTTATAGTCCAGATTGAATTTATTTGCTGTTTGGATGAGGAGCAGCCTTGCGCAAAATAATCCAACCCGAATGATGATCGCGGCGCACATGGCAACTTCCAGAATAGGGTGAATCAGTGGCGAACCGTGGCATTGGGACCTGTGCCAGCTGTCCATATTTACAGATAAAACTGTCCGTGGCTTATAGATGCCAACCCAAAGCGACCATATATACAGCCTCCAAGCCCATGCACTCACCTGCCTCACTGCTTAAACACATAAAACACCATCACAAAGCTTCAGATCATGAATACAAGCGCATGAGCTCGCACATCAGGGCCAAGAATTAAACACATCTGGACTGGACACGTGTTACCTGTGTGTTTTCTCATTAGGCTCTAATCCAAATTACTGCACATAGACCGTATGATAAAAGCAGCAGTTCACTCACCGCTTTTGTCGAGTACTTTCACACATGTTGGCTTCATGTCGCCATCCGATGTGTAATAATCCAACCATGAAGTATAAATCCATTCATTCTGTGCTCCGTGAGGTCCAAGTGTCAGGAAATTCTTTGCTAGTAGCCCAGGAGTTTTATATACTCTTTTGAACGTTTCATGACAGCTAACTCAGGTAACAAACATAAAAAATAATCCCCTTATTTGTCCAAAAAGAAAATCCAAATGAAACGCATTCAATCATTTTCTTTCAAACTCCATCCAAAGTTGGCCTGGGGGCGGGAATAAGCCTATGCAGTTTGACTGTCAATCACTGGAAAGGGACGATCTGATTGGTCAGTTTTTATGCTAAAGCCAGAAGCTTGTAGATAGAAGGCCCAAGGAAACAAAGGGCATTTCTGAACAGGTAACCTCCAAAATAACACTAAATCTGATAGGATATGCATATTTATCTTGTGTTTGAGATAATTTTAGATCTTAAAGTACAATGTTGTGATTTAATTAATGTAATAAAATCATTAGTTTTACATTTTCTGTTGAAATGTCAGGGGTAGCAGAGAAGGCCCTGTTGCCCTACCACTGATTATAATGTTGTTACCTCCTCAAAAACGTAGTGTCTTGTTTCATTCACACATGTTTGACTAATCCTTTATTATTAGACTGTTGCAAAATGCTCTATTCCACCTTGTGATGTCATGAAGAGGTAGTTTAAAATAAACTAACTAACTAACTGCTATATAACTAACTATTTTTAGACTCAATTTAACTGAGTTACTCTTCCTATTTATGCTTTATCTTTTGTGCATTTGAGATTGTCAATAGGAAGTCTAATATCTGCTGGTGCACCAAGGAGGGAAGCAGTTTTAGTGAGGCTAAAACAATAGCTGTAATTACAACTCAAGGACTGAAATGATTAAAATAATGCTAGTGAAGATGTATGGATGTTAAAAACACAGTGAAGCATTTCCTGTATTACAACATGATGATATCACCAGGAGTAGGGTTTTTATTTTGAGAATAGAACACTCCCTAAATATGGGTTTGTGTGTAAAACAAATGAAACAAAACACAACTCCAGGTATGTTTGTGATGACAAAACAACATTATGACAGATCTCAAATGGTGCAATATACACCCTATAATTATGATGATAATAAATAAAGCAGTAAAAATACACAAATGAATCACTGCCTCAGCGCAAAGCAGACTACAGTGCGGCTTAATTATCTGTTTAGCATGCAGATCTCGCCTCGATGAGGCTGAAGTGTGAGAGGGAGGAGCCTGTAGCCTTTTGCTTGGTCCAGTGTTTGAGACTTGAGTGCTCACAAATGTTCTGTTATTACCACATCTTCATTTCACTCTAATAAGTACAATAGAGTATAGTACAGTAAGTGGCATTTTAAGTTCACAAAAATACAGTGAGATATAACTACTATAGAATGCATCCGTACTCAAGTGTAAAATGATGTCTACTCTTTGAACAAACGCTTTTTTTTTTTTTTTTCATTATATGCTCCCAGGCCTCTTAAATGGCTCATTTGTCAAAACATACAGACACTTAATTAAAAGAATTAAGTTCCCATTCCTGTAAATGTCAAAATAGTGTATGTACTGAGCTCAAATAAGCTTCCATGTATTAATACAGCTCCACTGAAATGTTACTGCTTTGCCGGAAAGATTTATCCTGCATTTAATCAAGTGTACTCATTTTGATAGCTCAAAAATACCTTGAAATATTACATCTTTAGCATGCCTTTAAAATATGTTACATTAAAGCTGAAGTACTCAACTCTTTTTATTTTAAAGGTGCATTGTGCAACGTTTCTGGTGGAGGGTCTGTCAAATGCTTTTCTCTGTGATGATGTTATTGCCTTATCTGAAGTGTTTCACAGTGTGGCATTAAACCTCTCTATCTTCATGGAGACCAAACCAGACCAAGTCAGAGGTCAGATCTGTGGAGAAGTAACCCCACTCACAGTCAGAATGGTTGTTTTTTCTAGGTATTTTGAGATATAAAACCACCTGTAATTGAATAAATGTAAAGTAGAGCTGTTTAATATTACACTGTGGAATATTCCAGACAGAGCAATGATATATAGAAACAAGCAGTTGACGAATCTCCAACCAAAAAGTTAAGTTAGTGCACTTTTAATGAATACAAAAACAGTAGCAGAGTCTAAAACTGTATAAAGATGATTCTGTAGCAATTCCCCTTTAACTAAACCATGACCCAATTACAAAAAGATGACAACAATGAAATCACTGACAGAGTAGGGGGTGTTTACATTTCAGTTTCTACATGGCGCATTTTGAGTTGGACAACAATGACTTCATGATTTGTACTGGGGTTGCATGATGATGTAATGAGGTGGATAAGACATGGTTATTAAAGCCTATTAAAATGAATGGGCTACAAACAGGAAAAATACTGTATAAAATGACCTGAAAACGTCATGTCCCAGAGGAGAGCTGTTTCTGTGATGATAAACAAATCCAGCGAGCAGAATGAGGCTGCCCCAAAGCAATGGACTCACTCATAAATATAACACTGACAGTGAGATGATACCAGTTATATATTTAGAATTATGTACAGTAGCTCTGTCACGATAACAAATTTTGAAGCATGATATATCTAGCCTGATTCATCAGCTGGTTTCACTTCGTAGAAACCGTCTGACCTCGCAGTGTTAGAATTAATTCGCTTGACGGTAGGTGGGTACTTTTTATCATTTAATCAATCGCTGCAATTTGGTCAGACATATGTAATGCACCGCTAACGGGATTAACTGGTATATTAAGCTTTTCCCAAATCCCATAGGAAGAAGGGCAAAAACGTCTTTCCCCTTGATAAAATTCTCTTTATTCCGGCTTTAAATCCTCAATCTCGGGAATCGTTGACAACACTGAATATATGGCTCTTCGCTGATTGGCTGGTGCCCGAACTTGCACTTCCGGAGTTTTTGTGACCCGTCTATTGTATTTTGATTCCTGACCTAGTTGCTGGAGAGAAAGGAAATTGAGCAGAGGCACTAGATGGCCAAAATCATTTAATGTGATGATACAGTATTGATATTGTGGCCCGCTGTATCAATATTTCTCCAAGAGGATTTTTTGGTATATTTTACTAAATTATTTTATTACAGTGCTACAGTTTTGTTGTTTGAAGTTTTGATGATTAAAATGTGTGTGTTTCATATTAACTTTGCACAAGAAGTGGTTTAACAAAGACAGCCATGATTTTTTATTGAATCGTATCGAATGGATTTGAAATATATTGTATGGAACTGAAAGTGCACTGTGTAGAGGTATGCATTGTATCGTGACCTATGTATCGAGGTATGTATCGTATCGGCAACTTCTGAATGATACCCAGTCCTATATATCACTACAGAGAAATACAACAGTAAACGATAATATTGCAAATACTTGATACCACTGACACAAATAAAATAAAACAGGATAATCCCAATAAACCATAAAAAAATACAGTATCATTAAAAAGTATGAGCAGAATGAACAAGTAATTAGTTCATTCTGCTAGTTGGAAGTATGGTGTAGCTCAGACCATGGGCTGTGGTGTCCGGTGGTGCTGGTGAAGGTGTTGCGGTGCACCGGATCAATTCAGTTGTGTGTGTGAGTGACCGCAGCCTTTTCCTTTAAATAAATAAATAGTTACTGTGCAAACACGTGGCCTCTGTGCAGTCTTCAAAGGCGGTGACCACAACAGTACAGCAGAGCTCCAGTGAGTGTCACAGCAGTAAGACCAGTCCCACACTGCTCACGCTGATCATGCAATAAGATTGTTTTTTTCTTTGGTCAAATCCACGATGGTTGTATTGTTAGTCCCCTGTGATATTTTTTGTCAATTTTTCCCTTTGTAAGCAGCAATATTTGTTTTGTTTTGATACAGATGGACCAAGCATGGCCCTGATTGGTTGATCCACCTGTCAGTCACATCCATCTGAACTTCACAGGTTCACAGATTCAAAAGGTGACCAGACTCACATCTTCATAAAGTAATGGAGAAGATTGTATTCTGGATCCCAGGAAAGTACTTGGTCCCTTTTCAAACCCAATGAATATAATGTTTTTTACAATTTACACAAAGATAGCACACTAATATGCACCTGTCACTGCACCTGACACTAACTAAAGACAATACTTACCAGCCGCAGTATTCTTAAAACTATTCAAATATGTGGTTCCTCCTCTATGTAAACTTGCAACTAAAATGTGCCATATTGAGGTTGATATTAAAGGTATTATTGTAAAATGTAAATATCTATCAAACTTATTCAAACTAACTTTATTGATACCCTTTGGAAAGTACAAACAGTAGTTCAGACTATTCTAATCATAAAAGAGCACATTTTAAATATCACAATATCATAATCACAATGACAATTATTTAAAAATGGAAAATAGTATATATCAGTGATGTCAAACTCAAATTCACAGAGTTCGTGAGTCAAACAAAATATTTACTGAAAAATTTCAACAATATCTGCATGTTTTCTCTTCGTTCGAGATATGTAATGTTAAACCTTTTCTTATTAAAATAAATGTTTAATAATAGTTTTGCTTAAACATTGAATCCAGAACAAGCATAATATAAAATACATTTTTAAATAAATAATGTCTCTATAGCCTATCTGTAGCCGGCGGGCCAGCTCTAATACATATTTGATATGATCTCGCGGGCCAAATATAATTATATTATGGGCCAAATTTAGCCCCTGGGCCTGAGTTGGACATGGATGGTATATATGTTTTTTTTCTAATTTATTAATAAAGGGCCCATATTATGCTGTTTTCTAATTTATGTTATAATAAATTTTGGTCTACTCACTTCCTGTATATTACCACATGACAGAGAACTCAAATTTGCAGGATTTCTGGGTTAAACATGTGTGAATGAAACAAAACCCAACTCCTGGTATGTTTTTGATGAGGAAACCCCATTATAACAAATCAGAAAATAACATAATATGAACCCTTTAAACAAATTCAAACATTGCATACCTCATTTCTCCTTTTCAGAATGTTTACTCTCTCCGTCACTGTGGCAAAAACACAAAAGTAGCTAATTTTACATGACAAATTGAGTTCTTGCGATGCTGACGAGGAGCGTGGGAGCCCTCTTCTTGAGACTAATATATCTGACCAAAAACATATTCCAACTGTCATGACCCCAATGCACAACACTCGCCATTTTTCTTCCGCAAATGAAGTCGTGAAGTAGACTGGAGGACCGTGGTGAATGCTCCGCGGGGCTCTCGTTGACCTGAATGAAGAAATGATGCTGCCAGACTGCTGTGTGTAAAGAGTAGGGCCTGCGGTGGCTGTATGCAGGTCAGTAATTATAGTTAGCTGTGTATGTAATGTTAATGCGTCCGTGTGTCTACAGTGAGGCGTCTCCATCGCACCTGAAGGCATAACAATCACTTCCGCTTGGATTTGGGTCATTTAGCACAACAGCACAAGTGTGAACAATGTCAGTATAAGCAGTTAGTATGTGCAGATCAGGCTTAATTTAGTTCAAGTGGTACTGAAAGGTCCTATATTACACAGAATAGACTATTTGTTTAAGTTATGTTAGAGTGACGTTATCTTACCGTGTTTTGTTTCCTTCGTACATGTTTCAGTAACCCTTTATTAATAGTTTGTCTACATTTCCAAAGCTTAAAATGCTCTGTTCCACCTTGTGATGTCATGAAGCAGTAGTTTTCAATTTCACAGCTCCCTTTTATCTTTAGTTCAGTAGAGAATGGCAATTCCCAAACTGAAATTATCCAGATGATTATAGTCAAGGTGTATGGAGTTTAAAAACACAGTATTTCCTATATTACATCACAAGGTGGAAATGTATATGCAGGGTTTGTGTGTTAAACATGTAATTATGAATGAGACAAAACACAACTCCATTTTTTTTTTTTTTTATGTGTTTTGGGCAAGTAAGAAATTTAACATGAATAAAATCATAGCAGAAATAACAACAACAACAACAAAAAAAAGAGATGTTTTTGGTGAGGATATATCAAAAACATGAGGGTCGGGAAGGGTTCTAATTGGACAGGGACACGAATGTATTTACATCTACCAGAAGAAAACACACACTTCAGCTGCAACGGGCTGTTTTATCATCTTGGTTTGTCGCTGCGCATGGGAATAGACCCATACAATCTGGGAAACAGTAGTCCAAACCCAGATTCCTTAACCAGCGGGGAGCAGCTCCAGTTCAGGTCGGGCCCAGATGAGCTGGAGTGGGGAGTGATGTTAGGTGCCTCGGCCTGAGAAGCGCTTTCCCTGGGAAGAACCAAATGCGCAAAGGACAGACCGCTCAGAACAAAATATAACCAACCAAATGAGATTCGCGCTTCTGTCTGGATGTTTCGTACCACCTTGGAACCAGCTGCAATCCTCGAGTGTGGAGAACAGGAGCCACCCGCCTCGACCTTTAGTCCACAGCGCATCCTCCCTTTTGCCGCACGGATCCCATGCACAGAGGACAGCACAGAACCGCTCGAACCCAGTCCATTTCTCACTGGTCTTGCTCGCTCCCGTCTGGAAATTAACTCGGTTTTAAAATCAAACTAAAGCACCCACTTAATTCCAATTTAAGTTTAATTCTGAATAATCAATAGGAATTAAGTGTTTACATGGTCTTTTAAAATGTTTATTTTTTATTCGGAATAACATGATTTTTAATTGGAATTAAAGCTCTCATGTAAACGGGTCCCATTTACATGAGAGCTTCCCCACTGCCAGACACTGTCACCTTTTTTCTCCGAGGAGTTTGCAGGTTTGATTATACTTGCTCTTGCTCTGAGCCCCAGAAATCAACCAATTTTAACTTTCCCCAGATTGTGACATCAAAGGTAGAAATCCTGCACAGTTTATTAAGTCATTTAATCATCAACTAGTTTTGAGTATTTCTTCCATCATGTTGCATTCATTACAACTGCATGCTTATATTAGTATGCTATTCAAGTTGCTTCTAACTAGCTGTTGTTTTTTATTGTTCACTCCCACTACTGCCAGTACCACTTGAATTAAACTAAGCCCGACTCACACGTGCTAACTATGTTCATATATGGACCGATGCATTCTTCACACTTGTGCTGTTGTGTTAAATGACCCAAATCCAAGTGAAAATAATTGCTATGCCTTCAGGTGTGATGAAGCCTTCTCACTGTAGCAACACGAGACAACATTTCCAACAACTTTATCGAAATTTAGATTATAGTTATTATGTAGGCATTATGTATACAGTTGCTTCTTGTCATATAATACTGAGAGAAAATGAACAAACAGCTTCAGCTTGCACTCCATACAGAAAAAGCAGCAGTCAGTATGTATCTGCTAAAATAAAGTCAATGGCAGCCTCTATTTCATCTTAATAACATCATAATTATTGCCTATAATCCCGGTCTGTGTTGCCATGTACATTTCCCATCATGGAATTATGTGAAAAATAAAACTGTTCACTGTTGAATCACTCTTTAGGGAGCAAGATTGACTGAAAATTATTATTACAAAGCATTGTTTGCATTGTTCTGGCTTTTAGACATGCTCTTGAGTACCTTTGCTTTAGTGTTTTAGCACCTATGTAAAGTCAACACACATTATGTTCCGTCAGACAGGCTCCCTATACTGGGATTTGGTGTAAGTATGTCATCTACTTGCAGCAGTGGGAATGAACTATTAAATAAAAACAGCTAGTCATATAAAGCAACTTAACTAGCATGCTATTATAAACATGCAGTTGAGGGAAATACTCAAAACTTGTCAATGATTTATGGACTTAAAAACGATACAGGATTTTTTACCTTTGACGTCACAATCTGGGAAAATTGTAATTGATTTCTGGGGCTCAGACCAAGACCACGTAAATAGGATTAATGAAAGAAGCTGCAAAATATGACCGCGGGTCTGTTTTTGGTGAGGTAAATATGGTAAAAGCTCAAAAAAGGCAAATATGCTTTATATATGTCTTTAAGGTCCAGAGAATCAGGTATAATTTACAGATTTGACTGACACATAGTTAATGGTTTGAGCTTCAATGTTATGTGTTTATTCCAAGCTGCCTGCAAATGACTTGGGGCAATGACCCAGTCTAAACATGTGTGAATAATTCAGATTCAAACTTGACCTTTATCTTTGCCTCTGGACAGCGGGCAGAAGTCACAGCCCAGTATCACAGTGATCACAGCCTTACAAACAGCCTCCCCAAATATTTGTATTTTTACTTGTGCTTACCACCCTGACCCATTCCACAGATTTATTTATTTATTTATTTATTTATTTATTTATTTTTTAACTATGTAATCATGCAATCCAGTACACACAAATGGCTTGGGGTGACAGTACATCAGTTGTTGTGTCAGGGTGTTTGTCCACTGATCCGAAGATTGGCAGTTTGAATCCAGCTCTCGACATAAACATTATTAGCTGAGCGGTCAAATCCACTGACCCACAGGTTGGCTGGTGTGATCTCAGCTCCCACAGATGAATGCTGTCATTGTGTCCTTGGGCAAGACACTTGACCTGCCTCACTCCAGTGTCTGCGTACACTGGTGTATGAATATGTGTGTGAATGGGTGAGTGGTTGTAAAGCGCTTTGAGTGCCTTGAAGGTAGAAAAGCGCTGTATAAAAATGTGACCATGACCATTTGACTTGTATATTTAAATGTTATTTGGCCAGTAATGCATTAAAGGTACAATATGGAACTTTCTGGTGGCACATCACCTGCATAATTCCATGGAACTAATAAAACGATGCATTAAAACCATGCAACAACAACATCAACAATAACAACAGCAACAACACACACACATTTTATGTCATACTGTGGAAGGTTAGATTCAAAGAAATAACACGGTTTGTCACACTCTCCCTTCTGGTTTCAAACAGAATGTAGAATAGATTGACTGGTCAGGCAAGCGTTAAAATAGGCCTACACTGCACAAAACAAAAATCTCGCCAAGTTAAGACGACTTGAATTCAAAAAGTCTTTTCAGGATTTGAATAAATTTCACTTAAAAAGTAAAAATATCTGCCAGTGGAATAACGCTTTTTGTTCTTAAAATATGAAAATGCATCTTGCTACACTTAAAATCAGGAAAACAACAACTTTTTGCAGTTAAAATAAGCAACAAAATCGAATGTTGCTTAAATTAAGAAAAACACACTTATTCCTTTGGTAGATTATTTTACAAGTTGAATCTGCTCAAATAAAGTAAAATTTTCTTAAATTAAGTCATTTTAACTTACCTAGATATAGTTTTTTTTTTTCAGTGTATATGGATAAGAAGACTGGAAATTCATTTTAGTAACAATATTACCTATACCCATGAGTATACTACGATTCCTTACCCTTTTTGTCCCCCCATTATGAGAGCTAACCTCTGCCAGTCTGCCCGCACTCAGATAAACCTTTATAAATCACATCTGACCCAGCGCCGTCGACGGCTTTAACTGTGTATTTGAACAGTAAGATATTGTAAACACGACTGCATTCGTTAATAGGTCCATCAGCGCCATGATCATTACCCTGGTCTCATCATTAGCATACTACCTTGGGAATAAGAACAGGTTGCGAAGACACATGTGGCACACTTCTACCGCGCCACTGCTAATACCTTTAATTCTGGCAGTTCATTAGCATGTGATGGTGCACCTACTGTATACATAATGCTAATGCTAGATGCTAATCAGATTTCAAGCTCCCCTCTTTGACATCCCAGAGCGCACCACCTGGCCTTAGCCCCGCCCCGTTTTGTCTTTCTCGTCACCCCGATAAAGATGCATGAGTCATTTACATAAAAGTGAGGAGCGTGTGATTAGTGCTATTACAACCCGGTTTGACCGCTATAGGCCCTGCAGGGAGAGAGCGCAAGGTTACATCTGCCGTGTTATTCAGGCTGCCACACACACATATGACTTCTTAAACTAGAGGGAGATTCTTAAAAGGAACCATATGAAAGATTCAGATTTTAAATTCTATAAACGTGACCGATCTGCAGAGGTGGGACCAAGTTGTTATTTTGCAAGTCTCAAGTAAGTCTCAAATCTTTGACCTCAAGTCTGAATCGTCAGCTTTGAGCTTCAAGTCATTTCAAGTCTTTAAACCAAAGTACCAAATATAGCTTAGATTTTAGTATTTTATATGAACTTTAAACTAAATTGCACTTAAAAAGTCATGGTATATTTATATATGAGTATTTATATCGTTAAAGAGTTGTAGAAATGCTACTTTTTCCTTTGTAAATGTGTTGACAAGATCTTAGTGTGAATCATTAAGGGCAAAATAGAAAGAATTAAGATTTTAAAATGCAGTTATTTTGTCGTGTAGTCTGCACTGAAATGGAAGGATCATGTTCGTTGTAGTTCCCTGTGTTTTACTGTATTGTACTGTGTACTCTAGTACATTTGAGGATACCGTATAACAGTACTTCAGTTATATCCAAAGTAACAAACAGCAGTGGAAGAGACAAGTTCCAGTTTGTTCCTGTAAAATTCAGCACCACATTTATCAGCTGTAAAGAGAAAAGTATTTTCTAAAAACATTTTTTTTTTTAGGTGCAGCATCAAGTTTTCACAAGTCACAGGCCCAAAGTTCGAGTCAAGTTCCAAGTCATTGAGCTTAAGGTCAAAGTCGAGTCTCAAGTCTTCGTCTATTTTGTCAAGTCTCAAGTCCTAAAAATAACGATTCGAGTCTGATTCGAGTCGAAGTCACGACTTGCAAGTCCTCACCTCTGCCTATCTGTGTAACCAGACAAATAAATATATGTTCTACTCAAATATAGCGTTTATTGATGACATTTGTGAAGCTGATTTTTTCTTAAAAATACCTATTATGAAAAAAAAATTTTACCATCTTATAGAGTAGTTCTTTCCCCTTGAAAGAACTACTGTATGATTCATATACTGTGTGATTCATGCATGTCTGGGTAATCTTTATTCTCCTGTATTCAAGATGCCAATGCTCCGTTCAACCTCGTTTCACCTCCACTGGTAAATACCCACTGCTCAGTACTTCATTCATTCTCCAATTTTACTTTATTAATCAGTGATTCAGGATTTTGGTAGTACTGTGTAGTTACTTTGTAGCCAGGCTGGTGCCGTCTAGTACCTCCGCTCAGTTTTATTTCTCTCCAGCGACGAGATCAGGAATCAGAATACACTAGATGGTTTGCAAAAATTCCAGAAGTGTGAGTCCAGGCACCAGCCAATCGGTAAAGAGCCATACATTCTGTGTTGGCAATGATTCCTGAGACTGAGGATTAAAAGCCAGAACAAAGAGAATGTTTGGTGAATTTTATCAAGGGGAAAGACGTTATTGCCCTTCTTCCTGCGGGATTTGATAAAAGCTAATATAGCAGTAATATACCAGTAATATAGCAGTAATTATATACATCACAACCAAAATAGCAGTGATTGGTTAAATTGAAAAAAGTATTTACCTACCATCGAGTGAACAAATTCTAACACTGCGAGGTCAGACAGTTTCTACAAAGTGAAACCGGCTGATGAATCAAGCTAGTTAATTTGGTACAAATAAAAGAAAGTGCGATGTGCACCTAACCATGGGAGGTGCCGACAGATGCATGTTTTTTGTGGCGATGACATTTACGCCAACGTCAGCTCCCATTGGGCACAGCAGTTTTCTAACTCTTTTGATCAATATTGCTATTTAAAATGTCTAAATTATAATATATTGATCCACATATGTCAAAGATTGTAACTTTGCAGCAGACACAAGCACTATATGTCTTCTGTACCTACAAAAAGTGAACACGATGGCCAAGTCACGAGTCTCTCATTTGGGTTGCCAGTTCCAATCCTGAAATCCAGTTGGTTTAAACCTAAAAGGACTCTCTCTGATTTGAATCCTCACTACCTAAACCCCAGAATCTGCAGCCAATCATTAATCAGCTCAGCACTAGGTTCACTAGTTGTGATTGTAGTAGCTTTTTAAAAAACTGTAAGAGCACAGGCTACATACAATTTCACATACTTTTTTGCAACTTTCACTTGCCTCTAAAGTTCTCAAAACCAAAAATCGGATACTAATCAACACTAAAACTAGTTTCAAGGCGAGATATTCAGTTGAGCAGGTATCAATACTAAAAAAGTCACATTCACAGGACAGAAATGAACCTTTCCTGAATAACTTTAGAAAGTCCTTGAGCTGTATCAGAACAAGAATAAGATCACATAGATTGTTTACGCTCATGGACCATTATGGAACCGACCTGGACCACTGAAGAATTACATAAACTTAAGGCCACATGGTAAAATAAAAGAAAGCACTATTATTTAATGTTGAAAATGTCCTTTTATTGTCTAAGTAAAGATGTTTTTTGAAGATTTCATTGTGGTATCAGAACAATAGCGCCCGACAACCTCCCTGTTAGCGTCGGAGTTGTGCTAAAATGAATAAATATTTAAAGATGAGGCGGTGAAAAGGAGCTGTGGGTGGATGCCACTGACAACATGTTAAAAAGTACACAAATAAAATGAATACTTCAGTGAAGGACTCTTCTGTGTTTAGAAAGAGAGATGTTTGCGCCTCAGTGCTAACGCTAATGCTAATTTTGAGGCAGAATAAATATAAAAAAAAAAACAACACTACCAGTTTAAAGGTGCACTATGTAACTTTTCTGGTTGAAGGTCAAATGTTTTTCTCCATTGTTCTGCCTGAAATGTTTCACAGTTCTACCTTACATTTATTAAATTAGAAGTGGTTTTAAAGCCCAAAAATACTTGGAAAAAGTGTTATTCTGACTGTGAGCGAGGTCGCTTTTCCACAGATCTGGCCCGTAACTTGGTTCAGTTTGGTCTCCATGAAGACAGAAGGTTTAATATCATACTGTGAAACATTTCAGGCAAAGCAATAACATCTCCATGAAAAAAAAGCATTTGATATTTGATATATATGTTTTATTTTTATGTATAATTTTGTCATTTTGAGGGAATGGATACCCGGCACATTAATAAAAAAAAAATAGACATAACAAAATATAAGACTAACACACATACAAGAAAAATAATAATAATAAAGAAAAGAAAAAAAGACAACAATAAAAGACCAATATGTAAATAAAAAAGCTGTGTACAGTACAGAGTTTCTCAATGCTTTCTCAATGTGTAGATGTGTGTATTTACTTTTTAGGGCTGTCAAACCAAATTTGCATTTACATATTTTCTCTTCTCTTATATCTTTTGTTTTTTTTGTTTGTTTGTTTGTTTGTTTTTGGCAATCCCCAAACACACTTACACATACAGTACAAAATACAAGCATATACATATATTATTTTGTAACTGTGCTTTATGTGTGTTTATTGATGATGATGTGGACGAATGAAATGTGTGAAGTGGGACCTGCCTCTCAAATCTGCACAACAAATTTACCTACGGGTACGAATAAAACAACCTAACCTAAACTAACACACACATACATTTTGACATTGTCCAACAGTATATTTTTCTATTTTACTGTGCTTTGTCCAAACGGGGTTTTGCCACAATCCATGGGCCGTCAAATGTTTTGCAATTTTAATGAAAGTGCCTATTTCTTAGTTTCAAAATCCAGCTTGTTTTAGTATCGTAACTACACTGCCAGCCTCCACCTTCAGTTCCCCACCTCTGATGAGCAGGGAGTGCGTTAGCGAGGCTTTATTTATTGTTCACATTATTATAACATCATTTCATACTCCGCACAGTATTTTTATTTGCTCTGATTTGATCTAGATTAAACAAATATAAGTGACCGTGATGCTGCACTGCCCTGGTCGAATTCCCACACACAAAAGGCATAAAGACTCTGAAATTGAAACTATTCATTGTAATTCAATTGGGGTCGTTAAGTCAGCATTTGCATATAAATAGCGGCATTAAAATGTATCGCGGCGTTGGTGGCTACGGCTGTATTACAGCGCGTCATAATTAATGAGCGTCGCCATGGAAACGTCTAAAGCCTAATTGGTCAGAAAGGAAAGGGAGAGCTCTAGTTATGAAAAGTACAAAGAATGACTCAAAGAATGACTCACCAAAGCAAAGGAATGGGATCCGGGACGCCGTCTGGTATTAAAAATATTCCTGTGCTACACGCATTATTAAAGGTATGAATATAGAAGAATGACATGGCGCTTTCCTTTCACTGGGGGTTGCTAGAGTGATTACACAGTTACGTTAGTCGGTAGAACTCTTGTCAAGCAGCAATAAGGTTCCTGGGTGGGGCATTATGCACTCAGAGGGGTAATACTACATACATTTTTAATGAATTGAGATCTAATTGTTTTCCACATGCCAATTGTCTGTAGAAGCATGTTCCTAAAGTACCATATTACTCAAAAATGAAATTTCAATCATGTTATAATGCTGTTACCTCCTCAAAAACATCTCACTCACATGTTTGAGTAATCCTTTATTATTAGTCTGTCTAAATTTTCAAAGCTCATAATGCTCTGTTCTACCTTGTGATGTTATGTAGAGGGATTTTTTAAGGCTTTGTTCAGACTTCAGCCTGAAGTGACCCAAATTAGATTTTTTTGTCCCAATGCGACCTGTATCTGATCTTTTAATGACAGTCTGAACGATACAGATAAAATTTTTTCAAATGCGACCCAGGCTACTTGGATATGTGCTCCTAAAACCGATAAATATCCGATCTTTTGACATGCGACTTCAGTCTGAACGGCCAGATCACATTCATCCAACCTACATGTCACAAATATACACACACGTAATTCTTGTCATACAAAAATGTGTATGAACTCCGTGTGGGTGAAGCTGCGATGCACATATCAGTCCGGACCCACACGTTCTTTTCTACGGACATTGCTGCCACTCCCCCACAAAACACCATGGCCAAAAACCTCATCCTTCTCCTTCTTAATCTCCTCCTTAAAACAAATAAGATGTACATGTTCTGTCTCCGGTACGACTGCAACTTTATAATCTCCAGGTGCTCAATGCTGGCGTCCATGTTTAGGCGACTTCTGTAAACACTGAGCATGTTTTGCTGTGTGACGCTCCAAAGCGCATGCAGGACACTTTTGGGGCATTTAAAGTTCAGACTGGAGATCACATACGTCGTCGCACATCACATTTAATTGTAAATGTAAACAACCTCGCAAAAAAAATCCAAATTGAGCATTAAGCCCTGCAGTCTGAACGTAGCCAAAGTTAACAGCTCAGTAGATATAGGCAATAACAGGGCTGGAATCATCCAAATGATTCTAATGAAGGTGTATGGAGTTTAAAAACATAGTGGAGCACTTCCTATATTAGTGTATGAGTGTTTTCCTTTCATATAATTCATACAAAAATACACTGTAATCTGAAAATCTGACTCTTGTCCCACATCTGGCAGTATGACACAATCACATCTCAATCTGAAAATCACCAATACTTACTTACTTTTTCGTTTAAGTTCTCCATATCTGTAATTGATGTAATTGTGTGTTGTTTTTAGTGCTGTCATGCGATTAAAAAAATTTAGAGATTAATTAATTATGATCTGTAATTAATTAATCTAATTAGTCTAATTTTAATCTCACCTAAAAATTGCTGAGAAAAGCCTTCAATCTGAGGTATTTTCATTTAAATTCATTATTACATTATTGTGGCAGATCAAAAGACTGATATAGATTTAAAAAAGTGACTTTATAAAGTCATTTATTGTTTAACAAATCTCTCCAATTTGGCTGTTGAGCCCAAGTCTCCATGAATAAGAAACTGTTTGCTGTAAAGTAGCAAAGACGAGGAAATCTGAACATAATAACTTTTGTCTACTTAAAGACAATAAAAAGTCCAGTCTTTCCTTAACCATATTAACAATATTACTGATAGAGAAATGCTTTCTATATGAGATCACTGGTTTTAGTCCTGGTTTAGACCTGGTTTAGACCTACTTTAGTCCTAGTTTAGTCCTGGTTTAGACCTGGTTTAGACCTACTTTAGTCCTAGTTTAGTCCTGGTTTAGACCTGGTTTAGTCCTGGTTTATACCTGGTTTAGACCTGGTTTTAGTTCTGGTTTTAGTTCTGGTTTAGTCCTGGTTTAGTCCTGGTTTAGACCTGGTTTAGACCTGGTTTTAGTCTTGGTGTTAGTTCTGGTTTAGAGGCGCACAGGAGGAAGCGTGGTTTATGCAGCGTACGCGAGAAAACACGATCCACACGCGGCTCACGGGAGGACAGCGATGTCCACGCAGTGTCTACGGAAGGAAACGTGGTCCGCGCGTTCTCAGGTTAATGACGATGATGAAGGTGTGTGTTTGTTTGTGTGTTTGTGTGTGTTTGTGTGTGTGTGTGCGTGTCCCCTCATGTGGCAGGTCACTATAGGACGGTAGTGCAGACATCATGAGCCTATGCAGGTTGTTTTCAGGCGATATTATATTTGTTATTTTCTTTTATATTTCACGTCGGGAGAATAATTTCCAAGACACGAATGTGTTTTTACCTGTGCACTGCTGACTCTGTTCTACTGGCTCTTCGACCTCGTCCATTGTGCGACTGACGCCGCCAACGTTAACATGACGTTTACTTACGCTGTTACTGCGCGCGTTTTGTGTGGGTTTCCGGCAATGAGTGGAATTACAGAAATAAAAAAATTTATAAATGTGTTTTGTGTGTGTGTTGTTGTCCCAACAACACATAAAAACAGGTTTTATAATAAAGAAACTCACATACAGAAACACTAAAGTTAGAGATTAAAAATGAGATTAACGCGATTAAAAAACATTAATTAATCGCAATTAACGCGATAATTTGACACCCCTAGTTGTTTTATTTATTTTATATATTTGAGCACACCTTCATATTTATTGATTATCAGTTCCGATTGCTTCGCCCCACAGTGCACTGGCAGATGTTGTGCATGTTTGCTGTTTTTTATCGCCATGCACTTTCAACACTGATGTAAAGACACTGTTTTGAATACCTAAATACTGCATATAGGATTATTTTCCCCAAGATGTTCTTCCATCCTGGCCCACGCTTGTAACCAGGCAACCTCCTTTCACCAGTCACAGATGCAGCAGGACTTTAATAATGGCGTGTGCTGGTTCCCCTTGACATATCATGAACCACAGGGCTTTAAAGGAGTCACTGCGGGCCAATGCACAGCTCTTTTATACAAGACACAGAAATATAGTCCGCTCTCAAAGGTAAGGCCTGGGGGCGCTGTGGAGTGTCTCATGAAGAAAAACAGACAAGGAGGATCCATGTTATTGCTGTGTGAGCTGTAGGACAAGGCAATAAAAACACATGATTTCAAATATGTATTAAAGCAGACCTATCGACTTTTTACAGTTTCCCATATATTATATAATTTAGAGAAGCACCTTTAATATGTACCACTTCATCTTTGCAGACTAAACTGTGTGCTAGGAGCCACTTTTAGCATAATAGTGAGTGTTCTCTTCTCTTGGCCTGCATAAACACCCCTGTGAACTATAAAAAAAAACTAAGAGAACCAAATATTTTCATGGGTCATGTGATAGTCACATATGGTGAGCTTAATGTGCACAACAGTTAAAGTCACTATTTAGTATGCTCCACTCCTCACAGCACAGAGAGGCGAGCTGGGAGCACCAAATTAAGACACATAATGGTATCTGTGAAAGAATTTCTGTGTTATTTTAAATATTATGAATCATTTAAAATCATAATCATTTGTAAAGTTATCAACAATTGCGTTTTAGGGTTTTTCCATATGTATATCATATGTCCTAATACAAGAACTCCTGACTCATTAAGCTAATCTACTGAGTCGCCCATGAGAAGACAGCTAAGGGTTTTTCCCCTCATGTGGTTAGCATAAGTTTTTGGGAGAAAACTGACCAAATTGTTTATCACGTGGAGCCTGTAATCAAGTGTGAAATGGGAGGGTGGTTTAGCCTAAAGATTGTTAGCATGTGATCATTGTAACCATCGTGTGATATAACATAATGTACTGTATTGTTATCTGTGAAATGACTGCAATAAAACCTGCTGTTGGGAGGAGAGCTGGCAGAGTAGAGTAGGCTCAGCCAGTGGTATTGACAGGCTCTGACAGCTCTCTCTCCCTTGCGCAAGTGATTACTTTTAACTGTCTCGTTTTGGTGTGTCTTTATTTAATGTAATTTGATGTCTTAGGGTAAATTCCCTGACATTTACTTGGTCCTTCGTAAGCCGGTTTCCTGGTGCAGCCCGGTGGAGGGGCGATGACGCGGACTGCAAGACTGTGCACAGCCGAGGAGGTGAGAAGGTACCTGCCTCGCTAAGTCCACTTTTCCTGTGGCCAGTACACGCCATCGTCCCTCGCTGGAGCTGCCGACGGAATTCGAACGAAGAACACCAGAACGACACGAGTGAGTAGACAAATCTTCATTCTGTTGAGACTAGGCAAGAGGTCGCGGAGACCCCAGTTAGTAAAGTAGCTCTAACTGAAACAGAGGCTCTTGGTATTGGCAGCACATTGTTGAGTATGAGCATGAGTACTGGCACCTGGTATCAGAAACTGGTATCGGTGCATCCCTACTTTTATTAAAGGGATAGTCAAGAGTTTTGGACATAGGGCCTCATTTCCTAGTGAGCCAGAGTGTTGGAGACATGTGGAGACACTTTTTTAAATATTCCATCCAGTCCATGAATTTGCAGAGGTTGCTGGGGCTAGGCTAGTGCATGTCAATGGCCATAGTTATCCTGCCACTAAAAACACTCCACAAAACACCCGACGCAAATCTATTATTACACCAGACTGTCAATGTAAATGTCTGTGTTGATAGAATAATGTTTGTAATAAAACTAACCTTGCATTGCATGAATCATCGCATGTTGAGGGACTATTTTCTCAGCAGCAGCAGAATTTTAGGTGATATCAGTCCGCTGCTACCAAGCTTTCTATCAGGAAGTACAACTCGCTGCTGCTGCTCAGACATAAATCCTTCAAATGCAAGGTTGGCTTTACTTCTAAATTTATTCTGTCAACACAGACATTCACATTGACAGTCTGGAGTAATAATAGATTTGTTTCGGGTGCTTTGTGGAGTGAATAAGCCTGTTTTTAGTGGCAGGCTAACTATGGCCATTGACATGCACTAGCCTAGCACCAGCGACCTCTGCAAATACAAGGACTGGATGGAATATTTAAAAAAGTGCCTTCACACGTCTCCAACACTCTGGCTTACTAGAGTGTTGGGGCACTAGGAAATTAAGTCCTATGTCCAAAATCCGGACTGTCCCTTTAAGCCAGGGGTGTCAAAGTCATTTTGGTCCGGGGGCCGTATCCAACCTACTTTGAGGGGCCGGATCAGAAAACTCATGGCATATATACCCCAAAAATAACAATAAGTTCAAATATTGGTGCAGAAAAATGCAAATCTATTACAGAAATCTTTTTTAATTGATGAACTCTTTCTTTTACAAAATATTATAATATTATGAACAACCTGAAACTTTAAGAAAAATACAATTTCAACACAATGTTTTAACATGAACTTGTATGTAAATAAGAATAAGTCAATTTTTCTTGGAAAATCCTGCACTCTGTGTCCACTTTTCTCATTTTTGTCATTTTGCTGATGAGGGTGTCACAGTCAACAATCAAAACAATCATCCTTTAAGAGCGTTTGGAAAGAGACAAGTCTTCATTTGTGCTGCTCTGGTGGGAGGGGCCACGTACAGAGACGCTGGAGACGCTGATATGATAAACACTGCAGAAAATTACCAATATTTTAATAGAAAATATAATTAAAATATTTTTAGTAGAAAATTAGCCGAGGGCCGGATCTGGCCCCCGGGCCGTATGTTTGACACCTGTGCTTTAAGTTGTTTTAGATGAATAAGAGAAGAGAAGAGACACAAGCACGATACGACTTCTTTTAAAGTACAGTTTATTCACAGATAAGAATGTACACAATTCAACAACTTACTAAAAATAGCAGACACTAACTAAAACTAACCAGTTTTACCTGGAGAGAGTCGTGCTCCAAAGACAGACTGTAGGAGGCACCACTGCAACGCAGGAGAGTATGGGTTGGTTTGTTTCTTTGTTTTTGTACAGGAAAGCGACGAAGAGGTGAGGAAGAGGAACATATGGAGGATTTTTATGGTTGAGGCATGTTTACAGTGATTGAATGTGAAGTGAAGGTAGAGAAGGTGAGAGAGGAGAGAGAGAGAGAGAGTGAGAGCGAAAAAGAAAAGAAAAAATGAAAAAGAACAGGAGTGAATGAAGGAAAAAATAGGACGTCAGAGGAGTAGTAGAGAGAGGGAGGGGAGGAGGAGAAAGCTGAAAGGAAAGAGAAAAAGAGCAAGAGGAGGTCAGAGTGTAATAGAGAAGGGAATAAACAGAAAAATAAGGGAGGGACTGTAGAGAGAGGGGGAGACGAGACAGTGAGCAACCGCGATGGAGGGCAGAGAAGGAAAGGAGAGGAGAGAGAGAAAAAGTGGAGGACAGAACACAAGGGGGGGGGACAAGAAGCGAGGGAGAAGAGAGAGAGCAAGACTAGACTGGACGACAGAGAGAAGAGACAGAAATGGAAGTGATGGAAACTAGGTGAGGAGTGAGAGAGATGGAAGAGAGAGGAGAGAAACAGAGAGAAGAGAGGGGGATGAAAGAAATGAGATCAAGGAGGAGAGCAAAGGGAAACAGAGGGGAAGAGAGAGAGGACTGCAGGTGGTTAAGAAGAGAGAGAGCAAAGTGAGGAAAAGCAGATGAGGAGAGAGTGTGAGGAGAGAGATGGAAGAGAGAGACACAAAAAGAGAGTGAGGAAGAAAAGACTAGAAAAAGGGAGGGAGGAGAGGACAGTGCAGATTGAGAGAGGCAGGAGAGACAGAAGAAAAGAAAAGAGAATAGAAGGGAGGGAGGGAGAGAGAACGGAGAAGAAAGAAAGGGCAGGGAAGTGGAGAGAATGGAGGAAAAGGGAGGGGAGATAGATAGATCCAGAGAAAGAGATGAGAGGGCTCAGGGATGCAGGGCTGTACATCATCCACCTTAAAGGAAGGTCATCGCAGCCATGAATCACAGCGTCCGGCAAACTCCCTGCCCACTGTGTGTCAGGCCCGAGAATGTAGCTGCTCCGAGGGCCAGGCGGGGACAGTCCACTGTGATCTGTGAGAGGCCCAAAATCTATTACACTCACATATAAGGTGCGCTGACAGCTCCTCCACTATATTCATGGACTTCAGCTTTCTGTTATACTCCATGCAGCATTTGGAGAACTTTTGCCATGCTACTAAGATAACACTTTCAAACACACTAGTATCAATCAGTGTCAGTCCAAAACAGACTTACATTTAACACAATATTCCTCAAGTTTAACAAAATAGTAGATGGACGTGGAGAAAAAGGGTGGAGTAAGAGATGGAAGAGGTTTATTGTCTTACCAGCTGCACCATCAGAACAGCCATAACACCTTTGACATAGAAATAAATAGAAATAAAGCAGCACATTATCTACCGACATCTGCTCATACGATCAGTTAAGGCAGCAGCAGCTTAAAAGGTTAAAACAATGAAAGATTAATGAAGTTAAAGTGTTATGAAGTGTTAATATTGATTACAAAGCTTCATGTAGGAGTGTAATTAAGAATCCCTTTGGCTCTTTTGTATGGTTAATTGACACATTGTATATGGTACAGTATAATATAGATGGCACATTATACTGTTGATTGGTTCTCTCTTATTACCAATGTACACTTCATTATATTACAGAAACAAACTTTGCGAAATATCCATAAAGTTGGATTTTTAGAACACACCCATAATCTTTTTATTCAATCCAAGCTCCTAAAGATTCCTGACTTTGTAAAATGTTATACACTGGTAATTTTATTTAGAGCATTCAGCAATTTACCACCACCACTACTACTACTACTACTACTACTACTACTACTACTACTAGTAATCTACAAATCTTGTTCAAAATGAGAGAGAGAACTCATAATTTTAGAGGGTATGGAAATTTCAAATGTTCGAACTACCCGTAAAAGTTTCAGTGTGTCTATATGTGGTGTAAAACTCTGGAACAGTCTGGAGACACATCTCAAGCAATGTCAAAATATCCATAAATTCAAGTTTTTATATAAATATATGGTCTGGTCACAGTTTATAGAGAGAGGGTCTTAATATTAGAACAATACTTCCTTCTGTAGTGCTGCTTTATGTTTGTTGTTTCCTTACTATTACTGTTCTGTGCTGTCTGTTATCATTGTTGGTATCTTTAATTTTCGTTACCATTGTTGGTATTCTTATGTATTATTGCAATACAGTTATGTTGCCAAACTATAACAGTAACTCTTTGTCCACACTAGTAAATAGTTCATATAGTTTAATGTAAAATGTCTGAAATATTCAAAAGAAAGCTCATTGTGTTAGATTAGAAGAGGGGTGGGATTAAATAATTTTTGGGTCTATTTTTTATGTATTTATTTTCTTGTGATGTTATTTCTACTATGATTTCATTAATGTTATATGTTCCATTGTAAAAGAATGTCAAATTTCCCAAAATAAAACACATAATCTCTCTCAATTGTACATGCTGCAGATGTGCCAGGTAAGATATCCATTAGGGGGAGCGCTTTACAATGGAATGGAATGGAAAATCTAAATACTTACATGTACATCTATTAACATTAATAGTTAAAAATGGTAAGAGTGATGTATTTGAAAAGTAACAGCATGAAAGACAAAAATCTGATGATCATGAAGAGGTATCAGGGGTAATTTTTGATCAAAGTGTTAAAGAGGAAAAACAAACAGTGACATGTACTGACCTCATAGCAACAGTAGCTGTAAATTACATATTGCACATACACAATATGGCATTTCTTTCACATATAATAGTTATTTTAGAGTTCAATTCAGAGGATTTGTCCCATAAATTACACTTCCGAAACTTGCACAAAGCCGAGCGCAACTTCCATTTTCCACTTTTCCTAAACTAAAATGGTGTGAAAAGTCCAGCTATTGTGGTTAGTCTTAAAACCAGTGAAAAAAACATTCCCTCCTGTCTGGCACTTTCAAAAAAAATAATAAAATCCACTACACCAATCTTTATTTGAGCTCTTTTTTACTATTTAGAATATGTGTTATATAAAGATATTTCCGAATGGTTTTATAAGTCTACCTGCCTGTCTCAATGTTCCACTGTGTGTGATTAAATCTGTCTTTCTTTTATACAATTACAGATGCGTTATTACTGTGGGTGGGCTTGCCTTTCCATAGATCTGACCTGTTACATGGCCTGGTAGTATCACCTGATTGTCTCATGGAGATAGATGCGCTCAGTGGGGACAAGAAAGTGGCTTTAACGGAGACATAATGTCACTTTCACTGCAGTAAGAAAATGTCACTTAAATTGTTAAATATTCTACAACGTCATTGGCCTTATAATTGTGCTTCATCTAAGAAAAATCATTGCAACCAGTGATCAAGTACCAGCAACAAATCTCAAATTAAGATTATAATTCTGACTATCTATCTAACTATCGATACACTATTCAGTTATTTACAGTTTGAGTATAAATTAGGGTTGCCAAAAGTATCAAAAATCCGATACTAATTGATATTAAAGCAGGTATCGATGCTAAGAAAGTAGCCTTAGAATGATCTAGAGCTGTATCAGAACAAGTATAAGGCTACGTTTATGTGATGACAGTCTGAACAGAAAAAGCAAAAGTGGCGTCGCGTCTTCACTTTTTATCCTGCGTTTAGACAAGCGTTCTTGGGAGTAAATTTGCGTGCATACGGTGACGCAAAAGTGTGTGTAATTCAATTGGGTATGCTTGTGCTTAAAGCAACAAGGGCATCTTTGAACATATGGAAGTTTTCGCGCCACGCATTTTCATCAGCCACTCCTTCCACAAAATTGTCCCACCATCGACTTATTCTTCAAGGTCTCACCTGCGACGAACTGGTGCATCCAGAATTTGACAGAGGTGATTACTATTAGTGAACAGAGATCCTTCTCTGTTCACTAATAGTATCTCTGCATATTCTGTACATTTGTTGAGATACCTCCCGTAAGTGTATTAGAGCTACCAGATGCATGGAAATGATCCGACATGTTTGTTTCTGTGTACTGTATGTATGTGATGTAAACACGTACGAGACCTGAGCAGATCTGACCGGAGTTTTGCATCTTGGGCAGTATAGACGGAAAAGTTATGGCAGAGCATATTCAACTTTTTCTGGAGGTTTCTGGTTTCAGATTTTTGTGTTTTCAAGCCCCAAAGATGCAGTCACAGTCTAAACAAAAGACACTTCTTATAAAATATTTTGTCGTTTTTACCCGTAAGCATTCTGTTCTGTGTAAACAGGCCCTAAGACCACACAGACTAATATACACCCATGGACTACAATCTAAATTACCTGGAATATTGACAAATTTCACTGATATAACACCACCAGTAATATAAAAGAAAGTGCTATGACTTAATGTTGAAAATCGCATTCTAATGTTTAAAGAAAGAGGATTTATTTTGTTCTGTTTGTCATTGTGATATGTGAATCAGTTTTGAGTATCTAGTCTATTCATTAGTATCAAAATCTGTATAATCAAGTATAACTAAGTAATAAACATTTGCTACTTCAGATCATAAGTTATTAGAAAATGCTACTCTTTGACTGCAAGCTTTTGGCAGTAGTAGTCAATATGGGAAAACAGTCTTGAAAGTACTTTTACACCATTCTATTTCAATGGAAAGAGCGACAAGAGGACACAAAACCAGGACTTTTCCACAATAACCAGAGAATAATAGAACCACTTCAATGTATTTCTCGTCATAGTTCAGTAATGGTGATAATGCGTCAGACTTCAGCACTATTCAGAAGGTTTCAAAAGAAAATATATATATATATCTTGGTATGCTGTCCACAGATATTTCTCAGGTCTAGCCAGTAATACAGATTTGAGTTCAGAGAAAAGTTGTAGTCTGCTGATACCATTCTAAAACTAAAGTGATTAATATTTTATAACGTATTGTCATTTTACCTGGAGGGAAAACTGTGTATCTAGAGCATCTACCGGTGTTATACTTTGATTTAGAATATCACTATGAAACAGGAGAAGAACCAGAGGGTAGCTACTGATGTTGTGTCCCTGGGCAAGACACTTCATCTGGTCCATGCAAAATAAGTTGGGCGATTGCAAAAGGAAAGGTATCTGTCATAAAATGTACTAAATCACAAAGCAATCGTGAAAGAAAAAAGAGACAGCATCAGATAAAATTATAGAAATTCTCAATAAGCCAATAATTATGAGGGATGGTCCATATATCAGAGTTAATATTGGTAAAACGTTGCCTTAAATGTGTCAGATTTATCTTTTCAAACGTACTGATGAGTTCAAATATAGATAAAAGTGAAAAAGTTATTTGTGAATTTTACTACAACTTAAAGGTGCGCTGTGTATCTTTTCTGGTGGAGGGTCCGTAACTTACTTTTCTCCATGGGATGTGTTATGTTATTGTAGTGGGCCAAACAGAAAGGCAAAGACAAGGTATAAAAATAAGTTTAAATTTAATAAAGTCAAAAAATATGTAATTTAACAAAGGCTCAGATCGGGTAAATCATTAACAAAAAGCTGGGCCCAACTGGGGTAACTTAAATCAAACTGAACAGAACAAAACTAACACGACCAGACAAAGAACAATGGTGTTTAAATATTTGAGGACCAGCTAAAACTGAACACAAGCGGGGGGAATTACACTAAATAATTAACTAAAACTACTTACTTAATTAAAGTAACAAGAAGGCAAATAAGTATAATACAGAAAACAATAAGTGATAATAAAGGGAACTTAAACAAACTAGACAAACTAAACCCCCCTTTGTTTGTCATGGATGGTCTCTGCCAAGGGTCCTCCGTCCAGCCACTCAAACAAACAAAAAGAACAAGTGTAAGTAAATAATTCAGACTTATATTAACTAAAATGTGTGCACCCAAATTAGAATAGTGTCTAAAGTCTAAATAAAGGAATTAAATTATGTGCTATAATTAACTTAGTGGAAATGAAAAATGAAATAGTACTAACACTGTGGAATGGTGGCAGAGGTAACCACCACAGTTATGTTATATCTTTCTGAAATGTTTCTCAGTATGGTATTAAACCTTTTGCTCTTCATGGAGACCAAACCAGGTCAAGTTATAGGTCAGATCTGTGGGGAGGCGACCCTGCTCACAGCCAGAATGCCTGTGTTTCTAGGGATTTATGAGCTATATAACCACCTGTAGTTGAATAAATGTAAGGTAGAGCTGTTTAATGTCATAAAAACATTCCAGGCAGAGCGATGTCTCCATAGAAACAAGCAGGTAAAGGACCATCCACCAGAAATGTTACACAATGCACTTTTAAAACGACCATCTGTAATTAGATTATGTGACCCATTTCTGTTGTATGTTCACATCTATGTTACTGCAGTCTGGAGAGGAAAGAGGTAACAGATTTCAGGTTTTTGTAATCTACTGCTAAAGAAAATCAAATAAATTTACAGATGGTAGCTTTAAAATGTGACTATACACCTAAACTCTGATTAAACATTGACTTGTGCATCTTGCTGTAGATTGCAATTGCAAATATTGGTATATATCAGTGTGTTTGAAGAGGTTTTAGATGTAACCCATGCATGTTTCAGTAATTTTGTGATCTCTCCCGCTCTATTTGAACCCTGTTTACGATGAGCTGTAAGACTCTGGCCAATGCTCAGCCCACAAGCCTACGTCACCCATGCTCCCACGTGACAATTCTCCATAAAAGCATGACACAAAACTACACAACAGCTTGACAAACCTGATGCGATGTTCAGTAATTCATTAATTAATTTATTCATTCATTCATTACACTCTGATTGTATAAATCAGCGCATCAAAAATGTGTTATTGAAGCTGAATATGGCATTTTCAAAAACAAGAAAAGGTAACATGGTGATCTGAATATGTTATGTGTTAGAATAGAAGTATAAGGGCCCCTCTTTAAAAAAAAACATATTGGACCTTCCTTAGTAATTCTACATCAGTGTGTTTCTTGCTATTTCAGACTGGAACAGACTATTCACCTCGCCGCTAGAGTCCTACACGATTTGCTCTAGACTCTGAGCGAAAATAAAGTTTTGTTTTCCTGACGTAACTCACTGTGACTGCTTTATTACTGTGAGTGATGCCTAAAATTGAGTATCCGGCCGGAAAAACATCCCAGGGAGATCCCAAAAGCTTGTCATGCAAAAACCAACGTCGCAATTGTGGCCTTGTCATTGCTACTCCCACAAAACTACAAGATTCAATTTAATAAAAGTCGAAACGTCAACAGAATACGCCGCTAAAAACACTGACAAGGAGAGACGTTGCTTTCATTTTGGGGGCTATAAGTGACACTATCGTAGAAGCGCAGAAGGCTTGTTTCACATCAGGTGGTAAATATTAAGGCGATCCTCCTACACCGAACTACATAAGTGACAACATACACATGGCGCCCTGTTTTCTATGGATTAGATGTTCAAAAGTGACACAAGCAAGTGTGGCGAATGCGTCAGTACATAAGGTCGCGGATAAAAAGGGTTAAGTCAAAGTGGAAGTGACAGTGGAGAGATGTGTGAACCGCCATGGCAACGAAAAAAACAGCAGGAGATAGCAGTTTGGCCTGTCAGAACAAGGTCAGGGTAAAAGGAAGTTATGGTAAACACGAGGTTAAGTTGGAGGTGGTTTATGTTGAAGTAAACATCTTTTAAAGCATATATTAAAGAGCAGATTTTCTTCATTTGAAAATAAATGTTTATGGAGTGTAAACAGGCAATTATAATTATAACACCAAGCGGTTTTAAAAAGGGGGTATTTTACTTCTGTGGGGTATTAACACGTTTAGAAAGTTTCAGTTTTGCTCTGGTGCTCTGAGCCCCCCCGTCCCTTTGCTCTCTGCTCTAAGTCACTCCCTCTTCAGAGTGCTGTCACAACACAATCAACGTAAAATACATCCCGCTAATGAAACTACTGCACATCACACATTAAGTTTGTCAAATTGTTGAGTACAGTTTGTATATTGTTTTTCTATATTTATGGAGAATTGTTGTGTGTGAGTATGGGTGATGTTGAGCCAGGCTGGTGCCTCCACTCAATTGCATTTCTCTCCAGCGTCAGAAATACACTAGACAGTTTTGCAAGAACCTTGGAAACTGTAGACCGCACACCCGCCAATCAACGAGACAGCTGTGAAGCCATGATGTCAAACTCAAGTGCCTGTCTGGATCCCTTTTGTGGTACAGCACAACAGTAAACAAAGCGGTCAAGATGGATGTAAACGGAGCCATACATTCTGTGCTGGCAACGATTCCCGAGATTGAGGATTTAAAGTCGAAACAAAGACAATGTTTGGTGAATTTTATCAAGGGAAAAGATGTTATTGCTCTTCTTCCTGTGGGATTTGGTGCATTACATGCATCACAACCAAATAGCAGCAATTGATTAAATAAAAAAGTACCCACCTACCGTCAAGCGAACAAATCCTAATGCTGCGAAGTCAGACCGTTTCCACAAAGTGAAACTGGCTAGATGATGTTGGCTTGTCGGCTGAGCATTGCACAGAATCTTACCTGGAAGAGATCACTGAATTACTCAAACATGTATAGATGACATCTAAAACCTTTTCAGGCATGTTGTTGATGAGGGAACAACTGCCTGGGAACAACTTTAACATGGTTAAAAGCTCATAAAAGTCGATTTTGCATAAGATGTACTATGTAACTTTCCTTGTGATATGATCACTTATGAATACTTAGAAAAACATGTCCAGCCCATTAGCTTCACCTTCCTACCTTCATGGAGACAGATAAGTTTAATACTGTACTATGGAACATTCCAGACTAAATAATAGCATCGCCATTGACAGACTTAGAAAAGTATACAGCTGAAGATCAATATGTCCAAAGTTATTTCTCACTTAACGTCACTTAACGTATTCCAAGCTTTCTAATTACTCACCACCATGAGTTTATAAGTGCTTTTCAGAACTCAGATCACTGTGGCATTTTGCTGTGACAGTAAAGCCAAAAACAACCAGCATGCTAACACAAACTTCCTGATTATCGGACAATAAAGTGCAGAAAAGTAGATGCTGACAGCACGTACATAGTTTATAGTCCCTTTAACAAGACTATAAACTTTATTCTGTGTTGCAATGTTTAGTTATAATCTACATCCACATTCTAACTATTAAGTATCTTTGTGTGAATAATGACATTGCCCTGGTTCAAAAAAGCGCTTTTCTGAGTTCTAATATCCAGTGACCTATCATCACATCCTTTTTAGAGAAGTGATGTCTTTTCTTATCTTTCTTTTTCTTTTTTTTTTCTTTTTTTTAGGCAAGTGGTGCTTCACAATTCTGGTAAAATGTGGTTCATTTCCAAACGTTAATGGTTAATCAACCAACCAATGCCACCTGACTATTCCACTGTGTGCTGGACGAATTACACAGAAAAAGCACTCACAAGGACAATTTGGGCAACAATACCAAAATAACTGATATGAGTCAGACTTCAAATTGTTCAAAAATGAAAAATTATAAAACTATAAACTAAATCTTTTAATGGAAGGGTTTGTAATGTACTGTTGATGTGTCCTTGGGCAAGACTTTTTATTCACCTTGCTAATATAAGTGTGGCACAGGGGAGTAACTGGTGATGGTCGTAAAAAGTGTTGGTGCATACTGGGAGCCATTCCTGCCAGTCAGCCCCAAGGCAGATATGAATACAGAACAAGCATCAGTGACAATGCAATGTTAAAAAGTTTTGAGTGTCCGCAAAGTATCTTTTAAAACTAATGCTTTATGCACTACGCAACTTTTGTGGGGGAAGGGGGGACTGCCACCGAGCTGTCTCTGTGGACAATGCTTTGCCTGGAATGTTCCACAGTGTAGTATTTAACTTATCTATGTCCATGGCTGCACGAATGTAGCCAGACTGGTGTCACCTAGTGCCTCCACTCAATTTCATTTCTCTCCAGCGACTAGGTCAGGAATCGGAATACACTAGACAGTTCGCAAAAACCCTGGAACTTGTAGACTGCGCACCGGCCAATCAGCGAAGAGCTGTGAAGTCATGTCTGGGTCCCTTTTGTGGTACAGCACAACAGTAAACAAATCGGTCGAGATGGATGTAGACAAAGCCATACATTCTATACTGGCAATGATTCGCGAGATCTAGGATTTAAAGCCAAAACAATGAGAATGTTTGATGAATTTTATTAAGAGGAAAGACGTTATTGCCCTTCTTCCTACCGGATTTGGCGCATTACATACGTCACGACCAAATAGCAGCGATTGGTTAAATAAAAAAGTACCCGCCTACCGTCGAGCGAACGAATCCTAATGCTGTGAGGCCAGACGGTTTCCATGAAGTGAAACCGGCTAATGAATCAGGCTAGTACGAATGCATATTTCATTCAAGATATTTTGAGGAATAAAAAAACTCTAATTGAATAAAAGTTAGATGTATGTGTGACACATTTTATCCAAAACAGTGAATAATTCTCAGCTAATGTTATCACCATTCCCTGGGGTTGTGATATTAACTGTAGGCACTGCTCTGGTGTTAGACTTCAGTCTCAGCTTTTAGTTGAGAATAAAACATCTAAGTGAGTCTGTGAACGCTTATGTTGATCACAGGTTGCTGAAAATGTGTTGTTTAAATTACTTTTTTTTTTTGAGTTTTCAGACCAGATCTTAAAATCTTTTTGACAATGTTTGCTAATGTATGCATTGTGTCTCCATGAAAATGGCTTAACAAAGACGTACATGCTGAACACCCCCAGTGTGATGTTACTGCAAAGTATTAATAACAGCTTGATAGTTGACCTTTAAAAAAAAGTACATGTGTAAGCATCTAATCTTTTCTGTAGTAGGACAGTGCCTTGACAGTGACAAAGCTTTTTTTTTTTTTAATAATATGTTCTTAAATACAAACTCTTTTATGTATAGCCTATCCAAGGAAGTGTTCAACTGTAAATAGACAAACACTAAGCTGTATAAAATGTACTGGTGTGATATTCTTACATTTTCACATTTGGCTTTGACAATGTTGCCACTTGCAGCCTGACGTGACAACTGAACGGGAGGATTGTCACGGAAGGAAAAAAATAAACCCTGAAAATGTCTAAATTTTTCCTACATTTGCAAATGTCTCCTCTCTCCGTGTATGGGGCTGTCAGAGTTTGAGAGTGCGACTTTCCCGAAGCACACAAACGCATCAGTGCACAAGTGTCACATCGTCAGGGAGAAGTTACAGCCTGCAGCCAAAAACATGCACAGTGTTGCTGCAGGTGCGGGGCCCAAAATGGCTTCTCAAACAGATGCAAAGTCTGTGAATTCAACTGTGTTCTAACATGTTTAAAGGGCCTATATTACACAGAGATTTACTGGTAAATTGCGTAAGAATGTTGTTACCTCATCGAAAACATACCTGGAGTTGTGTTTGAGTGAGCCTTTATTAATAATCTGTCTACATCTGTTAAACTCAAAACGGTCTGTTCCAGGGAATTAGATAATAATATACATGAGGGGCATATAAGCAGATGTGTTGTAAATAGGGATGTAACAATAACTGAAATATTGTGATATCATATCGTCAAAGTTCTCACAATAATATCGTGGGCTATCACAAAATATCGCATTACAAGTCTCTTTGCCTAAATTAAGAGTTATGGCGCAGCAATAGTAAAAAAAAAAAAGACAGAGGGAACTACATAGACCATGATCCTTTGCTCCATTTCAATGTAGACTATACATGAAGAAATAACAGTTGTAAGCACTTTTAAGTCTTAGTTCTTTGGATTAAGTCTTGTCAAGGCATTTTAAGAGGAAAAGTAGCATATTAACAGTTTTATTAACCGCCACAAAATATTGCAATAAATATTGTACCATGAGATGTATATTGTGAAAATATCGTACTGAGAGATTTGGATATTGTTACATCCCTAATCGTGAGCCTCCCCACCATATCGTGAGCTTTCCCACGATATCGCAATAAATATCATACCGTGAGAATCATACCATGACAATATCATATCGTGAGACTTGGATATCGTTACACCCCTAGTTGTAAACAATATAAACTATGAACAAATATACAGGGTGTGCTATAGAAAATATAAATATGTATGACATATATAAATGAGCAAAAGATATATATGAACAGTCTAAAGTTATATATCAGATGCAATGAATGAAATGAATGTAAATGACTATGTAAGCATGATAAGCAGAGATATACAGCATTGGCGAAATATATACTTGTAGTTTGGTAGTACTGTAGAAATAACCACGATATATACATGTGGTTGTAGTTTTCCATCTGAGAGAAGAACTCAAACTAAATATGCAGGATCTGTGAGTTAAACTGTGTGAAAAAATAAAACACAACTCCAGGTATGATTTTGTTTTTAAATGAAGAAACAACATTCTAACATAGATCAGAAAATAGTGCAATATGGGCCATTTTTCTATTGCCATACTGCTGCCTGTAAACTGTACCCAGCCCTATGTAATGCCATATTCACACATGGATTCTGACCTGGGAATTTTCCAGCATTTTGCCAGAACAGGGTCACGTGTGCACGAAGCCAGAACTGAGTCCCGAGCAGTTACTCAAACCAAGACCTAATAACATGACTAGAAATATGTAGGGAACGCAAGAAAATTGACACAGAATGACCACTACAGCTAACATTGAACAAGTGATTACATGCAAAAAACGACCTACTATCTATTGCCCCAGCGCATCCCGCGATCAATACAGTCTATGGTGCGTATAACAGTTTACATAGACAACAAGCACCAGGAGGAAGCCATAGTTGTCAGCGTGTATTAAACTGAACAGGCCTTCCTTCACTGTACACATGTTAACAGCACCAAGTCACTGCAAAATGGAACCACATCCCCTCGGAGTATTTACACTTTGCTGGGTCAATGGCCATTCGCATTCTGTTCCAGCGATGTGTCCTCAATAAGAAGTCTATGGAGTGTAAAATGGTTTGTGCTCCCTGCCTTTAAGTGCCCCTCACAGCATCCCCACTCTGGTAAATGTACAATGAATCAAACCTCTTTTAGTTGAATATATGCAAAGTTGCTCCCTGCTTTTCGTCTCACAAATGCACAGAGGAACGGTATTGATCGACTGTACCTCCCATAGTGCAAGAAGTAACAGCCCCAGACACAACTGCAGCAGCTATAGTAATGTATAAAGCCCATTTTCTACCCAGGGATGCGGTGTGGTGTGATACAACGCAGAATGGAGTAGCGCATACTGAGCTGAAGTACATTTTGACCACAGGGCGCGGAGACATGCGGTCAAAGTCACTGTTGGAAGATAAACAGAAATGTACTGGGATCTCAGGGCACACTACATGGTTTATTTGGGATGAATAAAGCGAGTCATTTTCCTTGCTTTTGTATTTGGAGTGGGGCTACAGTGAGCGCAACAACATCTCATTCTGATCGGATGTGTTGTCATTATAAAGTTGATGATTTGATTCCAGTTTCGGGTTTTGTTCATTTTTCCTGTGTGAAATTTGTTTTGTTTCATTCACACATGGTTAACACACCTATTTAGGCTGTGTTCTTCTCTCAAGCTGAAAACAGTCTTGTGATGTCATTGAGTGGTGATACAGGAAGCGCTCCTCTGTGTTTTTAAAGTCTGTACACCTTCATTAGAATCATTTGAATAATATGCAACCATGGAATTGCCAAACTTTGAGGCTACTTTATTGTTTTAGCCTCTTTTAGCCTCTTCTTCTTGGGGTGACAGAAAATATTGTAGAATTTGTGTGGCAATCTTAACTGAAGAAAATAAATGTTATTCTGGTTATTCTACAGCAGGTGTATCCAACCTTTTTCCTCTGGTGAGCAACCTTTATGAAATGAAAACGCCAAAGAGCTACTAATTTTAGCAGTTGCAAGAAATTGAGAAAGTAGAAGAGCTATGGATATGGCAAGCTTTAGACAGGGAACAGTTGCCTGTTAAACATAAACCATTAGGCATGTAATGATATCGAAATCTCTCAGTACAATATTATCATGATATACATCTCATGGTATGGTATTTATTGCGATATTTTGAAGAGGCTAATATAATTATAGATAGGACAGTTTTTTTGCTTTTAAAATACCTTAACAAGATTTTGGTGAGAATTATTTTCATCATAATCCCAAGAATTCAAGTAAAAAACATATCTCTTCATGTTGTCTGCACTGAAATGACTCATGGGATATGTAGTTCCCTATTTTTATAAGATGTTGCTACTATAAAACCATGCATTTAAGCAAAGGAACTTGTAATTTGATATATTGTGAAAGCCCATGATATTATTGTGAGACTTCTGATGATAGGATATTACGATATTTCGATTATTGTTACATCCCTATAAACCATTATCTTTTTATTAGTGCACAAGTTAGGAATCATGTCACTCATATCAGTCAGTCATAATGATACATTTACAATGGTAATTAATCAGATTTTAGTTAATAGGTGCAATACATATAATTCAGAAATCCTTTGGCGATCTACATGGAAAGAGGTGGAGAGCTACTGGTAACTCCTGAGCTAAAGGTTGGACACCCCTGTTCTAGAGTAAATCAGTACAATTGAGGCAAAAAATAGCTGTTAAGATTAAAACTACCACTTGAACACATCACAAAGTGGAACAGAGTATTTTGAACTTTTATGTTTGGAAATGTAGACAACATAATAATGCAGGATTACTCAAACACGCAAATTAACAAAACACAACTCCATATATGTTTTTGAGGAGATAACAACTGTGCAACATGACTAAAGCCACAGACTGTATAAAAAAGTGGACTAATGCAGGGTAACGTCATCCAATTTTGCTTCAGTCAAATGAAGCTTGTCGAGGCTTGCATAAAATGTATTTACATACAAAAAAGCAAAATTAAACACCAGGATCACATAGATGAATTACTACAAAGAATATATATAGGTGACAGTTTCTCAATGCAAAGTAATATCGAGCCAGAGTCAATGTCGCCGAAAGCGCCCCCAGGAACACTTCCTATTTGGCATGAGGCGGCCAGTGGGTCAGCCATGTCCATTTATATACAGTCTATGCTAAAGGCTGAAATAAAGTTTTGAAGTCTATTAGAAAAAAATAATGGCCTGTCAAACTCCATTACGTCCTTGGGCAAAACACTTTACCAAACTTGCTTTAATATATAATAAATATGTTGTGTAAGGGAGTAAATGCAGGTGCCCAGAGAGGCTGTTGGCACTAACAGTTTGGCACATCTTGGTCAGTCCCAGGGCAGCTGTGGCTATCTGCTTTACTCCAGAAGTTGCCCTGGGCGCCACCATCATCATCGGAGTTGTATTATTTTGCGTGGGGCTGCAGATCTTTACAGTAAATAAGTTTTAAGTCTGCCAGAGAATCGGTGCAGTGTTGAGTTGTTGGTGCACATGGGCATTGAACATCTCACACAAATCAACCTACTTTATGTCCTATTTTAGTGGGGAAACTTTTCTCCACTGAAATGAATGGGATTCCCGGAAGTGCCACCACAAAGACAGTACAGTACATTACAGTATATTTTATTTTGACTTGTACATACACATTTATATATTTAAGCCTTATTTGACACCAGTCTCTTGCTATTTTTGCTACTTATTTTATTTTATTATCACCATTTCTCTTTTAAAATATTGTGATGTGTGAGCTACTGTGTCCAAGAAATTTCCCTTGTGGATCTATAAAGTTCATCTAAGTCTAAATCTACATTACCATTTAGTAGTAGAAGTAGTAGTAGTAATGCTGGTAAAAGTACTTGTATCCACAGGCCAGGAGACATTTCCCTAGAAGGTTCACTTATTTTGAACCAATCTCAAACTTTTGACTGTGAAAATTTGCAATCAATCCCTGGGACCTTTCTAAAACTTTCTTTTTCCCTTAGTAAGGATTTGCCAAGACTTTTATTCAACACTTGGAACATTTTACATGAAGAAATAAAGGGAAGCAGATTCAGTGGGAGAAACATTTGGACTCAGGTCAAACAACTAAAAAGAGTGAGTGAAGATGAGTAGGTCTGCTGACTACAAGTGCCCACAGTCACAGTAGTGCAGTTGTCACTCTTGGCTTTACACACATGTAACAACCATGATTAAAGGTCCCGTATTACACAAAATTGACTCTTGTGATCTAAAGGCCAAGTTTGAGAGATTCTGGTTTATTAGTCTGTCCACTTTTCATAAAAATCTGTTCCAATTTGTGATGTCATGTACTGTAGTAGTACTTTCCAAGTGAACAGCTGCCTTTTATCTTTTGTTCGGTAGAGATCAGCAATTCAAGAGCTCATCCAAATGATTCTAGTGAAGGTGTGTGGAGTTTAAAAACACACTGAAGCACTTCCTGTATTACCACATGACATCATGAGGTGGAACAGTGTTTTCTGTGTGAGAGAAGAACTCAGCCTAAAGAAGCAAAACACAACTCCAGGTATGTTTTTGATAAGGAAAGAATATAATAATGTAGATCAGAAAATAGCTATATAATGTAAAATATGAATTGTATATATATTCAGAGGCGGCGCTACCATTAGGCAAAAGTAGGCGGCTGCTTAGGGCCCCCAAACCTGAAGGGGCCCAAAACCAGTTGCCCTCAATGACACTAATGGCCGCAGCCTCAGAGCAATTTGATTTTCTCTCAGTATGACATTAAATGAGAGTAGTTTACTTTTAAACAATAATCATTAAAAAAAAACAATAATAATCATGTGTAATGGATGTCAACAAAAATGTAATTGTAATAGCAAAAAAATAAAACTACTTTCAGCTCTGGTTATCTAATAGGTGACATAACGAATAAGACAATCCACCATAATTCAAATAAATAGGGATGTGCATGTCTCAAAAACAATGGGGAAAAACAGACACTAAATATATTAAAAAAACAACACAACAAAAAACATTATAGTGAGGGCCCCAAAATCATGTTCGCCTAGAGCCCCCAAATTGCTGACTCCGCCACTGTATATATTATTATATATAATTGAATTTCCTTTGGGATCAATAAAGTATTTATCTTTCTATGTATCTATCGATCTATAAGTCCTGCTGTACACTCAGAAATGCCATTGCTTTGCTTGGAATGTTCCACAGTATGGTATAAACTTATCTATATTTCATTTATTCAGTTACAGGGATTTTTTTTGTTTATTTATACATGTATTTATTTGTTCAGTTTAGTTCTGATCTAGTAGAGATTTAGTCCTAGTTTAGTCACAGTGCAAGACTGGACACATCCTTAAAGTGGAAAAAAAAATTTGTTGAGGCCTCTGTGCAATTTCAAGTACTACGTGACATCACACATGACTCCGGTGTTTACACCTGGGTGCGGGGGTGGAGTTTGACACGTGGATACCTGTTAGACCAATCACATTGTTCCTTATACCTCCATACTCCGCCCCTCCTCACCCGTCACTGTCCCTTTTAGTCCTCCAGGTACTGCCCAGTTTTGCAGCTTCATTTGCACTGTGTTTATAGGCAGAGTTACACTTTTTGAAGTAAACTTTTGAGTGATCATGTATGAGTCATTGCAATATCGTATAAAACAGATTAATTTCCTTTGTTGCTGCAATAAGAAATACATTTAAAAAAGTACTTTGACCTAAGAAGATACATAAATTCTGTGGAAGTCAGGTAGCTCTGTGTACAGTACGGAGTGTACCAGCCAGGAATGCAGTAACAAGATTTACACAATGAAACATTTGATAATATCCTCTCAACAATACACTGACCTTGAATCAGTTTTCAGAGACATATTTAAAGAAGATGGAGTACAGGAACGCAATGTGACACTATTACGCATGTTTCAGAGATCATTTAAATGGATAGTCCAATTCATTGTCCATTTGTGTTTTTAAAATCCATGTTATAAATGAACTGGAAGCTAGTTTGGTGATATGTTCATATTTCTGTTTCGCAGCAACAGTATAATGGAATGCAATGGTGGTGTGATTATTGTGCTCACAAAGGAATAGGAATAAATAAAAGACTCATACTGGATACATAGAACATAAGGACACATTATAGTAAGTAACAATTTCATAGCTGGGCCTTTAAAGTAATGTAATTGCATGTCTCTGCTTGTGGCATTAAACTGACCTGGGTCCATGGAAACAAGCAGGAAAAACAACCAGGTCAACTTATGGGCCAGATCTGTGGAGTGGTGTTACAATTGGTTCTGCTAGGGAGGAGGGATGTAACAATAAAGCAGATGTTAAAGGTGCACTGTGCAAAAATGCTATTGCTGAAATGTCCCAAAGTATGGCATTAAACACCTATCTCCGTGGAGTCAAGCAGGTGAAGCTACTTGGCCAAATTACAAGTCAGATCTGCGGAAGAGAGCTTGTTTTCAGTAAGAATGCAGGGTTTTCAAGACAATAACATCCCCTGTAATTGAATAAATGCTAGTAATATACGATTAATGCAACACTGTGGAACATGTTAGGCAAAGCAATCCATGTCCATCAACTTCTCAGTGGATACAAGCAGGTGACGGACTCTCTGTTCCAAAATGTTACACAGTGCATCTTTAAGGTTAACAAAAAATTTAATATATTCATTGACAGAATATTTGGTGATAAAATGAACAAAAAATGCCCCAAATATGGTCAAATATCTTATACAAATAAAAGGATAATAGTTTACAAAGGAATGAATTAACAAATTAAAAAGAAAACTTAAAAAAACAATTCAAGCTAGCTGAGGCTACGTTTACATCTGAACAGAAGATGCAAAAGTGGCATCGCGCCTTTACTTTTTATTCTGCGTTTAGACAAGCATTTTTGGGAGGAAATCTGTGTCCATATGGTGACACAAATGTGTGTGGAATTCAAGGTGGTGACGTTAGGTGGTGATGTACGTGAATTAAACACATACGCAACGTGAGCAAATCTGATCACAGTTTTGTGTCTTGGGTAGTATAGATAGAAACAGTACAATGGAACGTATTCAACTTTTCCATTCTGGAGGGTGGTTTCAAATTTTACAATTTTTAAGCCCCAAAAATGCTGTCACTGTCTAAATGAAAGGCAGTTCCGATAAAATATTTTGCAGTTTTTACCCGCAAGTGTTCTCATCTAAACAGGTCCTAAATTGGATGATTTTTTTATAAACTCTTTTTGAATTATAGTTAGTTTGTAAAAATAATAATAACCAAGTGTCTCAATGAAAATGACACATAAGTCACTATAGTTTGCTAAAGAGAAAACTACCAGAGACACAACGAAAGGGTGGTAATTATAATTATAATATTACTCAGTATCAGGCATAAAACTATAATTTATCTCCTTGGAGAATGTCCCAGAGTATGGTTTAAACGTTCTATTTCCATGAAATCATCCAGGTCAAGAAAATGATCTCCAAAAATAAAAATGTATTAAAATGCATTGGATTATTTTTTTATTTAACAAGTAACAACAAAAGAAAATATTGGTGGCAATGATAAAAATAAAAAAAAAGCATTCCTTGTTCTTCACTATCTGTCTCTCCAAGGTGCTCTCTCGATCTCTATCTTCCTCCAGCCCTCTCCCTCTCTTGCGCTCTCTTTTTTTCATTTGAACTTTTTGCAAGAATGAACTCGAAGCCGCTAACAGGAGACGGCATGCATAGCTAACGCAACACAGCACGCATGATAGCATCTCCAGTATTTACATAGAGCCGTACATGCTTCCACCGGCCTTCTGGTGCACGCATGGACCGACCAGCCCTGCATAAGTACAGAGGACTGCGCCAAACGGTCAGCGGATAACAGCTTTTATATGTTCCACCTCAGTATTGTTTGCTGAAATAGCCTCCGTTGAAAGCATCTAAATAGCCGTGCATTTATGTATACAGGAAGAACGGGAAGCACCTACTGCTGCTGCTGCTGCTGCAAAAAAAAGACCAGGCTGTATAAAGGTCTTTTGTCTATTACATCACATGAAACATTCAAAGCAGCTTTTATGATTGCTTCTCTCCATGGGGATGTTATTTCTTCATCTGGAATGTTCCACGGTATGAAACTTAACCCAAAAAACGTGGTCAGTTCAGACTTTGCAGTAACATCACTCTGGGGGTGTTGTACATGTCGATGTCTATGGCAGAATGTTCAGCTGTTACCATGGTGACACAACGCACACAAAAGTGGTTTTAAGATCGTTTCAGATCTCACAGAAAAATACAAAACAAATTTAAACTATATTGCAAAAAACCTTGGCCAAAATGTAAGTATATATAAATACTAGAGATATAATAATAACTGAAAAATTGTGATATTGTATTGTCAAAAGTCTCACAATATATCGAATTACAAGTCTCGTTGCTTAAATTCATTGTTTTGGTGCAGTAATACCTAAAAAAATCCTGAATGAACTACATTTACCATGATCCTTTGCTCCATTACAGTGCAGACTACATGAAAAGCAATAAAAATAACAAGAAGAATCATCATTTTTAAGCATGTTTAAATCTTAATTCTTTGTTTTAAAGTCTTGTCAAGCCATTCTTAAAGGAAAAAGTCAGATTTTCACAAAATATCGCCGCAATACATATCGTACCATGGGATGCATATCGTGACAATACTGTATCGAGAGATTTGAATATAGATACATCCCTAATAAATACTTAAATCTAAAAGAAAATGACTTAAAAGTACTGAAATTATTTACTGAAATTATCTGTCCATGCAGCAAGATAATTTTACATCCAATTTTTATCACTCTGAAAGCCATGAATATACAGGATTGTTAAGTGATGCTGTCACTTCCAGGTCCAATCGGCAACTTCTCACTTAATTTATAGCTTTATTTTTCATCAAATAAGAGACAGTTTTCCTTTCAAAAGTGAAATTATTTAGTGAAATTATCTGTCCATGCTGCAAGATAATTTTACTTGACAAGTTATCTTAAAATAAGCTACTTCTGGACTAGGATGAAGCAATCGCAGACCTAGTAAAAAGATAACAAATCTGAAAAGATGAACAAGATGATATAAACTTTAAAATCTTGGCCAGATCAGAGAAATTTGCAGTGTAGCTGTTTGTGATTGACACGTCCATGGTCACGTTTTGGTGTTTGATTTTCAACAAAAAAGCTGTTGACTTTTTCCATCGCTGGCTATTGACCGCAAATATACTGTATGTGAAAGAGACTTGCTTAACAACATAGATCAGATTTGTATTTTATTACATATTTTTCTATTTTATTTTGTCTTGTACATTTACATTTATATAATTTTGCCTTATTTGTCACCAGTCTCTTGCTATCTTATGTGCTATTTATTTAAAATATATTATTACCATATATATTTTTTACTCTTTGTTATTATATCATATTGTGATGTGTGAGCTACTATGTCCATATAATTCCCTTGTGGATCAATAAAGTCTAAATCTAAGTCTAAGATCAGCTCATGTTTGTAGTGCAGTTCTTCATGGTCATATTCTGTTAAAACAAAGCTCAGATTAAAGTCTACATACAGAGCAGTGCTTCCTGCTAGCGTCACCCCCAAGGAAAGTTGATAACAGCAGCGGTGATGTATCAGTTGGTAAAATCCTCCAACAAAAGTGTCTAGATGAAGCTTTGAAATACATACAAGCTTGAAAAACCTACATTCTTACTGTGAACGGGCAATGCTCTCCACAGATCTGACCTGTAACTTGGCCCTTGTGGCGTCACTTACTTGTTACCATTAAGATACATAGTTTAATTCCATACTGTGGAACATTCTAGACAGAGCAATAACCCCGCCCAGTCTTTTTAAAAAGCCATATACACTGTAAAACTATAAATCAAAGCTTTTTGGAAGAATTTGTCGATATAAAAAGTGAAATCACATTAAAGTAGGTGGAGATGACGACGGGGTGACTAAATGATTTTGACAGTCGGAGATTTCTTTTCAGTGTAACTTCGGTAAACATGCTTGGTAGAGGGAACACCAATGTCTCCAAGGAATTGAGGACAATTTTCTTATGTGGGTGGTTCTGGGCATTTAAAACTGCAGCCTGTCTGAATCGAGGTGGGTGCCTTGGGTGCTTTGGGTGCTATGGGTGTATGCAGACAGCTCTTATGGGTGCTGGAGAGGACTGGTCCCCACTGCTGCTGAAAAAAAAAAGCAAGCATGAAAGCCCTGCAAATAAGACTGCTCTGGAAATGACACAGTGCTCCCTAGTGGCGGTTTTGAGTACTACAACTTGAATGATAGTGCGAGGAGAGAGGAGGCAGGCAGGCTTGACAAGTGCTATTGTCTAGAAAAGCTTAGAAAAGGGAAAATACTAAATAATGACTAATAGCAGCTGTTAAAGGCACATTATGTAACTTCTGTGATTCAGCTAAGACGTGTCTTTGTCTGGAATATTCCACAGTATGGCATTAACCTAATCTATCCTACACAGAAAGGACCTAAATTAGCTTTGTTCCCTGTCTTTTTCCATGGATGTTTTCCACACATGAAACATAACAGATAAAAAATTTTACACTATTTCTGACATTTTTGTATCTAAATTTCAATCTTCAGTGTGCCATAGGAGAAACAAAGCTCTACTAATGATTAATTCTCTTCTACTCATGGTTTTCAGCTTCCTGTTTTATTTATTTATTTATTTATTTTATACATTTGACCATTCAAAAGATATAGATTTTTGGTTTTGTTTTGTTAATTGCAACGGAAATGGTGCTGGATTTTTATCACTCTGAAAGTCATGAATATACGGGATTGAATATATGGGATACAGGATTTGGAAGTGATGCTCCAGGTCCAGTCGGCAACTTCAGCGTTAATGTATAGCTTTGTTTTTCATCAAATAAGACACAGTTGCCTTTCAAAAGTGCATGTTTAACCACAGATTGTATCAAATATGTAAATAGTGTATTAAAGGTCACATTTTATATAGCACCTTCAAGGCATGCAAAGCTCTTTACATCGATGAACCATTTCACACACACTTTCATACATCAGTGTACGGAGACTTTATATCACGCAGGTAAACTAGACTCAAGTATACAGGCAAGAAAGTCTTAGTTTAATAACTGAAAGTGTTCTATAACAGGTAATGTTTATTATGGCAACTCAAACTGAAAAAACAACAAAGGAATATATCATTCATATCATGTGAACTAAAACTAGGAAATACTTGAAGTAGAAAATGTGCTGGGATTAAACTCAAACAGGTACTATAAACAAACAGGGAAAAAAGCAGAATGCAGAAAATGCAAACAACAGAATACAGGTTCAGAGTTTCAGATAAAGAGCTTGAGTGTATGTCTTGACAGGCCAACAATCTAGCAAAGATTGAGTGAACAGAGGGAGTATATATAGCCTAGCCTTGGATGATTAGGGAACGAGAGAGGCAGCTGTAGGAAAAGGAGGGAGGTAGCGAAAGGAAGACAAGAACAGACAGGGAAACAGAGCGGGACTGGGGAAAACATGTAAAGAAAAGGCAGAACTGTGACACTTTAGAGTCTTGCCCAAGATGAATCCCTCAGTTGTTCAGGTAGAATCCATGGCAAAAGGAGAAATTCAATATGTTAATTGGACAAACGTTTATTGTGTCTCAGCTCATCCAAGTTGCTCCTTCAGTTCTGGTCAGACGCTGGTGGACACTTGTTTATAACTGCCTGCCTGTAAACAAGTAGGTGTGTTAGTTTCAGAGTAGTTTCAGTGTTGTTAGCCCCTTCCATACTGAATTTCTCCTTTGCCATGTCTTGCCCAAGGACAACTACAACGACAGCATTCATGTGTGGGAGCTGGAATCACACCACCAACTTGTAGGTCAACTGTTCAAACAATGGTGTTCATGTCGAGAGCAGGATTCATGTTGCCAGCGTTCGGATCAGAGGCCAAACGCTGTCACACACCAACTAAGCTACTGTCACCCTGTTATTGCCGTAACACAGGACGACCAGTGTGTGTCTCATTAACTGCCACTCGCTGCGAACACTGTCTTAACTTAGTTTGATCTAGCTTCTTACCTCAACCTCTCACACTTTCTGTCACACTTGTCCTTGTTAGCGTTAAACAATTGCAATCCTTTTTTTTTTTTTACGTGAAATGCGCGATTGCAGAAAATTTAAAAATCTGCTAAAGCGACTTGGACCTGGAAGTGAGTCGACACTTAGAGGTGCACTATGTAACTTTTTAGCTGGGTGCTGCTTATTGTTATATGTCATTGCTCTCATTGGAATGTTCCACAGTATGACATAAACAGCTCTACCTTATTTACTCAATTACAGGTGGTTTTACAGCTAAAAAATACTTAGCAAAACAATCATTCTGACTGTGAGCGGGGTTGTCTCTCCACAAATCTGACTTGTAACTTGGTCTGGTTTGGTCTCCATGAAGACAGAAAAGTTTAATATAACTAGATTTTCAAAATTAAAAAAATGGGACTCTCCCAGTTTGTGGTGGTCAGTAATCATATTTTCCGGGCTATTAGGTGCTCTGGATTATAAGGAGCACTGTTATAGAATGGTCTATTTTCAAACTTTTTTCACAAATAAACCGCACCGGACTTTAAACAAAACACAACAGTTGAATGGGTCAGTTGGACTTTGTTTGGCACGTTCACGGTGACTCTGGGCTTTGTTCAATTGTAGCGTGTAGGGAGGGTGCTGTCTGGGACCACTGGATTGTTGACATGTTCGCAGTCACTCATTTGTTCAGTTGTGGCTAGAAGTGGCACATTGCACTTGCTTTTTCAGTTCTTTCCTCCTTTCCTTGTCCGCGTGAAGTGATGAGTGTGGCTGCGGGAAGTTGTCGCTGCGCTGTCGCTGTCTGCTCCGTGTGTGTTTGTGTGCGCTGCGGGTGGTGTGGCTTTGTAGTTTACTGAAGTCGTGCTGGGACACCCGAGTGGATTGGTGTAGAGGGCGCTCTGGACTGCAGGGCGTGCAGTACTTTTTGGATGGGGTTGGAGGCTTAAGAACGTGTCTAATAGCCCGCAAAATAAGGTAATTCAGAAAAATTCTTATGCACTCAGCCCATTTATAACTAACATATGAGTCAGTATAGTTACATTTTCTTTATGTTTTGGTGATTTTTAAGCTGCTTTTCTGTATTTTACCTAAACAACTACCAATGTATGCCTCTCTTTTCTGCTTGCAGGGATCAAATTGGTCAAAAATAGGGACACCTGGGACATTTCTTGTATAAAACTGGGACAAATCAGTGGTTTTGGATAAAGCTGCTGGGACAGGGGACACAGAGCTCAAAACTGGGACTGTCCAGGGTAAATAGGGGCGTCTGGTCACCCTAGTTTAATACCATACTGTGAAACATTCCAGACAAAGCAATAACACAACCCATGGAGAAAGACATTTAATGGACCCTCCACCAGAAAAGTTACACAATGCAGCTTAGAAACTGTCTTCTGTTCACATCATTCTTTGTCTCTCCAAAACCACAATATACTCTGAAATACACCTGCTTCTCTACATGAACTATACCAGGCTAGAGCTACATGGTAAAACTTGCATTCATTAGCTCCTGTTAGAGGCTCACCAGAGGCAGTCTCTCTCACTCTCTTCTTTATGAAACCCTAATAAAGGTTTAGTAATGGAAGGATGAGAGGCTGCCTGCTATACTCTGTCCTAATATTAAAGTGAGAGGAGGCAGGACTACAGCAGCGTGATCGACATCTGTAATTTCCTCATACGCAGGCCCAGGGTCAGGTGGATTCAAAACACTTGGAGATGTGTCTAGACGAGAGGTAAGAAAGAGTACAAAATGTCCTGTTTTTGAGATAGATAAAACTTTAAAAGTCCTATATTACACACAGTCAACTCTTGTGAGCTTTAAGCTATGTTAGAATGTTGTTACATCCTAAAAATCAAACCCGGAGTTGTGTTTTGTTTCATTCACACATGTTTGAGTACTGCATTTTTCAGACTATAAGTCGCTCCGGCCGATATGTTGCACCAGCCAGAAAATGCATAATGAAGAGGAAAAAAAACATTTGTAAGTCTCACTTTTTGGGAGAAATTTATTTTATAAAATCAGAGACCAGGAACTGACATTTCATCTTGAAAGGTAAGTTATAATAATAACAATAGAACAGAGAACAACAGACTGTTAACATCACATATGAACAGTTATAACTATAGCATAAACAACAGAACATAAGTTTACCAAACTCTCCATCTCATCTCCAAATCACTAAATCCATTGAATTCTTCATCCTCAGTATCACTTCTTTCGCTACTTGCATCTTGTAATCTGCAAAATATGATTTTCTTTTTGGGGGCGTTTGAATTTAATAAGTTTGTTTAAATTAGTACAGAAGTAATGGTGCAATCGACTGACCTGATCCGACAGGACAGCAGCTCTTTCTGCAGTAGATATGCGCAGCAGAATGACAGTGGTGCAGGAGTAATAGGAGTACAGTAGTAGATACTGACACACAAGCCTAGAGTGCACTCTCGCAGCTGTTAGTGTGTAAATTTTAATATATAAATCACACTGGAGTATAAGTCACAGGATCACCCCAACCATGAAAAAAACATGAAATCCTTTATTATTAATCTGTCTAGATCTTTAACGCTCAGGATGCTCTGTTTCACCTTGTAATATCACAAAGGGATAGTTTTCAAGTTAACAGCTACTTTTAACCTTTAGTTCAGTAGAGACTGGCAATTCCAGGTCTGAAATAATCCAAATGATTCTAGTGAAGGTGTTTGGAGAGTTGGGCACTTCCTGTATTACCACATGACATCACAAGGTGGAACAGAGTGTTTTCTGTTTGAGAAATACTCAACCTAAATATGCAAGATTATGTGTTAAACATGTGTGAATGAAACAAAACACAACTCCAGGCATGTTTGTTATGAGGAAACAACATTATAACATAGATCAGAAAATCGCGTAAAACAGCCTTTTAAGGTGATTTGTGAAGGGGACAAATAAAATCACACCTGTTTTGGTTTCATTTAGCTGTAGGAAATTGTTTGACAGCCACCATTTGACTTCTTCTAAACATTTATGAAGACTGGCTACAGGGGATCTGTCTCGCACAGAAAATGTAAATAGAGCCTAGTGTCATCAGCATATAGATGATATTGGACATTATGTTTCCGGAGAACAGAACTGAGGGGGTACAAATACAGGGAGAATAAAAGAAGGCCTAAAATGAAACAACGGAATGTCTTTTTCTATACAACACAATGTCATTTTCAAGAATTAATAGTGGTTTTGTTCATATTCATGTTAGTTACTTAGAATCAGGCAGACCTTCCATCAGAAAAACTTAATCCAACACCTTAAAAGGTTCCATTTTGTTTGGTATTGTTTGGCACTTGTTCAAATCTATACTACTTTTAGAACTGATGCATATGGAAGCTTGAGGCGCTTAAAGGAACAGTCCAGAATTGTGGACATAGGACCTCATTTCCTAGTGAGCCAGAGTGTTGGAGACGTGTGGAGACACTTTTTAAAATATTCCATCCAGTCCTTGTATTTGCAGAGGTCACTGGTGCTAGGCTAGTGCATGTCAATGGCCATAGTTATCCTGCCACTAAAAACAGTCTTACCCACTCCACAAAACACCCGAAGGAAATCTATTATTACACCAGACTGTCGATGTAAATGTCTGTGTTGATAAAATAATGTTTGAAATAAAACTAACCTTGCATCACATGAATAGTCGCATGTTGAGGGACTATTTTCTCATATACTGTATCAGTCGGCCGCTGCCAAGCTTTCTATCAGGAAGTACAACGTGCTGCTGCTCAGACACAAATCCTTCAAATGCAAGGTTGGTTTTACTTCTACAATTATTCTATCAACACAGACATTTACATCTAGTCTAGACGTAATAACAGTTTTGCTTCAGGCGCTTTATGGAGTGGGTAAGACTGTTTTTAGTGGCAGGATAACTATGGCCATTGACATGAGCTAGTCTATTCCATGCAATCCTTGCAAATACAAGGACTGGATGGAACATTTAAAAAAAGTGTCTCCACATGTCTCCAACACTCTGGCTCACTAGGAAATGAGGCCCTATGTCCAAAATTCCAAAATGTTCCTTTAAAGGTTCTATATTACACAAAATTGACTCTTGTAAGTTTGTAAGACATGTTATAATGCTGTTTCCTCATCAAAAACATACCCAGAGTTGTGTTTTGTTTCATTCACACGTTTGAGCAATCCTGGATTGGCAGTTCCTGGCTGAAATCATCCAAATGATTCTAAGGAAGCTGTATGGATTTTAGAAACACAGTGGAGTAAATATGCAGGGTTTGTGTGTTGAACATGTGTGAATGAAACAAAACAAAACACAACTCCAGATATGTTTTTTTTTTTTGAGAAAATTATAACAAGGATCAAAATAGACCCTTGAAAAAACTTAAACTGTTAAAAAGAACAATGTAAACGTGTGAAAACTGACTAAACTCAAAAACACCAATAGACAACATTCCCGGAGCTGTGCATTTGTTTCTATGGTACAGTTTTCTTCATTTGAGTTGCACCGTGAATTGTAAGTGACAACTGCAGTGGTCCCTGGAAACCACAGACAGCCTGATAATTGGATGGTCGGGCAGGAGCAGGGGCCCATAGTAACACAGAGCTCCATAATTACTCTGTCTCACGTGGAGTTTTCATTATTAGGCCTGAGTCTGCTGCCAACACTGCAGACAGACTCCTCTATGTCAATACTGGACAGCAGAAGATCACAGAACAACACAACCATATACTCAGAACATAATTAGAGGCACAGAGCTCAGTCCTTGTTTATATTACATAATGACTGCAAGACTTGGAGATCACTAAAGTCAGAGTAAGGTTATATAGAAGTCAGGATAAGTTTAGTTTCCTACTTTCACTTAATAAAGTAGGCAAGCTCAAAACAGTATACAAAACTGACGAGAAGAGTGGGTCACAAAGGAACAACAAGTTCAGAATAAGAAAAAAATGGAAACTTGCGAAATAGGTAAAAATCCTCCATCTACAAGTATAATACCAGTCAAAGGTTTGGATGCACTTTGTCACTTGTTTACATTATAGATTTTTACTGAAGGCATTGAAACTATGAATAGACACACATAGAATGTAATAAACAAGAAATAAACCCACAATTCCGTTTTAGATTTTTATTTGCTTTGATCATTGCTTTGTATTTCTTGACCCTGACAAAGCACAGCTGTGAAGAGAAAACCATTTCAGGAGACTTCATCATGAAATTCATTGAGAGAAGGCCAACGTGACTCACACCAGATTGATATGTGTGTCACTCTGGGATGGCTCTGGCCGAAAGCCATCTGAACACACGGAGCGTCACGACGAATATTTGAAGCAGAACAATAAAATTTTGGTTTAATCTAGTTGAGAGAAAAAGACTAACATCGTGCCCGTCCACAAAAGCACAAAGCACTTACCTTTTGGATGTTTTTCACAAACAAAATCTGTGTCTGTTGTACATCTGTCACAAGGGCAGTGGGAACGTGTCACAACCAATATTTGGGAGAGACAAAATAGTCCCTACCAATATTTGCCATTTTAACAAAATAAATTGTACTTTAACAAAAATATTTATTTATTCTGATATTTTTCCAAACTCAATAGCATTAATATAACACGTTTTAGATCACATTTTGTTTATTAGACGTTCTGAGATGTATTCAGTGATATGATGACAGGGTTACACCTGCCGTTATTTCATTGGCTGCAACAGAGTGATGTCATTAGTGGAGCCAGGAGCCCAAACTGGGGAAGCGGCAGGACAGTGCAGCACCTGAAGATGGAGGCTTGAGCAGGCGTGAGTAAAGACGCTGCGTACCAAACTTTGAAACACTTTTCAAAAGGAGCTTACTTGGCGTCATCTTCACTTAAACTTGCCTTATAATGAGACACCGCGGAAAAAGCCAAAAGTGCACCTTCCAAACGGAGCGCTACTTGTGCGCTGTTACACTCTATTGACAATATTCCGTGGAAAAATGTTTGGACAATACCTCACAAATATCTTATGACCAACAAGCAAAAGAAAATCTGCTACAAACTTTGACATCGCTGTTATCAGGTAAAGCAACCTACAAGTAAGTACAAGTAACCTATCAGTTGGTTACTTGGGTCAAATGCAGAGGAGTCCTACTGAAAAACTATTAAATGATGTTAGAGAATGTTAGTAATTGAAAGAAATGTGTAATTTCAAAAGTGGAGTGGATTTGTGTGTGTGTGTGTATTTATCTCATTAAAACTTAATCACTACTTGGTTACGGGCTTAACCAACGTAACTTAGGGTTAAAACTTAGAGAACTGATACTAGTTACTAAGCCTGGATCATTCATAACTTTTTTATTTTATTATAATTATTAATTGTGTCTGTGTTCATGCTTTATTAAGCCTATTTAAACCTAATAGTGTATATACAGTAAGTGTTCCTGAATTCTGTTTCCTGAAGTGAGTAAACACATATTAGGGAAAGCTTGTGTAGATGATCAAAATGTACTTGGTTACTTTTAAAATATTAATGCAGATTCAAAATTCAGCTAAATCTTGCACAGTATGTTTCTTCTTACTATAATCCAAGTGAGTCTCTTTTTGTCACAGTGATTAAAACAGTAATCTGAACAGAAAACGTGTGTCTCCCACTGGTTGTGATTGACATCTGAAGAATGGAGCAATCAAGGAGGCAAGTGAGGAGGAATGGGATGAGCCCTTTGCATGATGGTGACCTACAAGTGGGTAGGAGCTTGTGTTGTGTGTAATTATGTAGTAAAAGGACAACAACACTTAAGTGTGACAATTATGAGGAGGCACTGACTGAGAAGTTGCAAATGAATTCATAAAAGGGGGTCTGGGTAAAATACTGCGCTCTCACTGTGCTTTTGTTCTGGAACGCAGCATGAATGGGACAAATTGCCATGTCCCTCTCTTTTTCACGCTCTCCCTTCTTCCTTCTCTCTTCCTCTCGCTCTCACACTTCCTATCTCTCCCTTCTGCCTCTCCTTTCTCTCTTTCTCAGTCACTCTTCCCTCTCCCCTCCCTCTCTCATCCCAACTCTGTTCTTCTCCTCTTTGTTCTTTTTGATCTCTCTTTCTCTCTTCCTCTCTTTTTTGTCCATCTCTCTAATCCCTCCATCCCTCTTTCTTCCTCTACCTCACTCTCTCTGCCTTTCTCTCTGTCTGCCCCCACCCTCTCCCTCAGTCCACCTCTCTTTCTCTCTCTACACCATCGCTCCCTCTCCTTTCTCTCTTTCTCAGTCACTCTCTCTTCTTCCCTCCCTCTTTCTCGCTTCCTCGCTTTTGTCTCCATCTCTCTTACCCCTCCATTCCACTTTCTCCCTCTATCTCCTTGCCTTCCCCTCTCACTCTTCTCCTACCTCTCTCTCTCTCTGTCCTCTAGCTACCTCCTTCCTCTCTCTCCCTTCTTCCCCACACTTGTTCCCCACACTCTGTCAATTCCTCTCTCTTCCTTTGTATTTTTCCCTCTCTTTCCCTCACTCTCTTCACCCACCCTTCTTTCTCTCTCTTCCTTTCTCTCACATTCTTCCTTTCTCTCTCATTCTCTCTCTCTCACCTTCCCTCCCTCTCTGTTGTTACCTCACTCTCTCTTCCTGCCTCTTTCTCTCTCGCTCTACCCCAACTCTCTCCTTCAGTTCCTCTCTTTCTCTCTCTACTCCATCTCTCACTCTCCTCTCTCTCTTTCTCAGACCCTCTCCCTTCTTCCCTCCCTCCCGCATTCCAGCTCTCTTCTTCTCTCCACTGTTCCCTTTGTTCTCTCTTTTTTCTAAATCTCTCTTATTCCTCCATCCGCTTTCTTCCTCTATCTCCTTGCCTCCCTCTTTCACTCTTCTCCAACCACTCGCTCCCTCCCTCTCTCTTTTTCTGTCCCCTAGCTACCTCTTTCCTCTCTCTTCCTTTGTATTTTTCTCTTCACCCCCCTCTTCCTGCCTCTTTCTCTCTCTCTACCTCTCCTCGCTCTTTCTCAGTCACTCTCCCTTCTTTCCTTCCTCTCTCATCCCAACTCTCTTCTTCTCCCGACTCTGTTCCTTTTCATCTCTTTTTTGTCATCTCTCTTACCCTCCATCCCTCTTTCCATCCCTCTTTCCTGTCCCTTCCTCTCTCTTCCTTTCTATTTTCTCTCTCTTTACCCCTCTCTCTTCTTCTCTCCCTTTCCCTCTTTCTCTCTCTCACCTTACCTCTCTCTCTGTTGTTACCTCGCCCTCTCCTCTCTCCTTCTCCCTTTTTTCTTTCCTCTCTTCCACTCCTCTCTCTCTTTCTCAGTTACTCCCTTCTTCCCTCTCTCTCTCTTTTCTCTGACCCCTAGCTACCTCTTTCCTCTCCTCTCTTCCTTTGTAATTTCCCTCTCTTCCCCTGCTCTCTCTTCCTTTCTCTCATTCTCTCTCTCTCTCACCTTCCTGCCTCTTTCTCTTTCTCTCTACCTCCACACTCTCTCTCAGTCCCTGCCTCTCTCCCTCTCTTTATCACTTCCTCTCTTTTTTCTACCCCTCCATCCCCCTTTCTTCCTCTATCTCCTTGCTTCCCCTCACTCTTCTCCAACCACTTTCTCTCCTCTTCTCTCTTTCCTCTCTCTTTTTCTCTGTCCTCTACCTCTCTCTTTCCCCCACTCTCTAAATCTCTCCCTTTCTCTCTCTCACCTTACCTCCCTCTCTGTTTTTACCTTGCTCTCTCTTCCTGCCTCTTTCTCTCTCTACCTCTCCTCTCTCTTTCTGAGTCACTCTCCCTTCTTTCCTCCCTCTCTCATCCCAGCTCTCTTCTTCTCCCAACTCTCTGTTCCTTCTGATCTCCTTTTTGTTATCTCTCTTACAACTCCATCCCTCTTTCCTGTCCCTTCCTCTCTCTTCCTTTCTATTTTCCCTCTCTTTCACCCTCTCTCTTCTTCTCTCCCTTTCTCTCTTTCTCTCTCTCACCTTACCTCCCTCTCTCTCCCTCAGTCTCTCCCTCTCACCTCTCCTCTCTCTCTCACCTTCCCTCCGTCTCCGTTGTTACCTTACTCCCTCTTCCTGCCCCTTTCTCTCTCTTTACCCCCGCTCTCTCTCCTCCTCCCTCTTTTTCTTTCCTCTCTTCCACTCCTCTCTCCCTCTCTCTCTCTTTTCCCCTCTCTCCTTACCCCCCTCGTCTCCCTTTCTCTTCCTCTTTTCCACCCTCAGAAACACCCTTCTTCCTCGACACTAACCTCCGTGACATGTCCCCTTTTCATCTGTTCCACAATTCATCTTCGCTTCCCCTTTAAAATAACAGCTTTTTGGGCAAACCATCTGGCACAATGGAGCTAATTAACCTTTCGTCTATTGAAAATACATGCAGAGGAAGACAGGAGAGCTGTGCTTAAGTACGCATCCAGGGAGGAGAAGGAGCAACGCCAGAAGAGGGGGATTGTGAACGCTTCATTGGAGAACAAGGTGGAGAATCACTCAAGAAAAACAGATTTACATTAATAATATCATCTATACGACGCTCGCACTTTTCAGGTCGCCAACGCTAACTTTGCCAACAAATAAAAGAGGTGATTGCATTTGTATTCGCCGATAACGCGCTAATGCTACTTATGATTTATGCAGTGTTTTTTGGTTGGAAATTACAGGCTCTGAGCAAGTAATAGCTCACCTCACACAACCCCAAATAGTTGTAAATTAATACTTGAAAATGACAAAGGAATGCAGTGGTGGAAGGGCTCAAGTACAATTATTCAGTATTTGTACTTTACTTTGCTTTTTTTTAAGGTGCACTGTATAAATATTTGGTTAGAAGTCCGTCACCTGCTTGTTTCGTGGCTTTACCTGGAATGTTCCACAGTATGACATTAAACAGCTCTACCTAAGGTTATGTTCAGACTGCAGCCTGAAGTGACCCAAATCTGACTTTTTCGGCCCTTATGCGACCTGTATCTGATCTTTTAATGACTGTCTGAAGGACACAGATCAGATTTTTTTCAAATGTGACCCAGACCACTTGGATATGTGCTCCTAAAACCGATACATATTCGATCTTTTGACATTTGACTTCAGTCTGAACGGCCAGGTCGCATTCATCCGACCTACACGCTCACAAATGTTCACAAACATTCTTCTCGTCATGCGAAAATTGTGTGTAACGAACGGCCTGTTCGTTACGTAATAATTACACATGCACTTTCATTCACTTCGCACTTTATATATATTTACATTGCACAGTATAGCACGAAGCACTTATAAGATACGCTAATTTGCACATATTAAAATATTAAGAATTGCACACATTTGTATTGTTTTAAAATATATATTTATTAAACATTTTCGGGTGTCACGTGGGCCGGTCGGACGGGCACTTCCGGGTTTGGCGGCCGCCGGTCTGCGGAGATACACCAAAAATTACAATTGGATAGTGTGCAATATATGTGCCGTGTTTTAAATTAGTTGTGTCTTGTGTGTGTTTGCGTGTGTGTCATGTGGGTATTTTAGAGTGTGAGAGTGGTATGTGCGTGCATGTTTGGGATGTGATAGTGCTTTTACTTACCCGTGTCTTCTGTCCAGGTGTCTGGCGAAAAGATTCCCCGGGGAACCAGACACCTTTTAAGAGTTCCGGGCCAACTCATCATGGCGGACATCGGGGGGGAATAGCACTCGTTTTTAATTGGAATATTCACGTTGGGTTTTATTAGGAGTTAGTTTTAGGGTTTTATTATTTTTGTATTTGGGTTTTATATAGTTTATTTGGCTATGGGTATTTTATTGGAGGATTTTAACTTAGTTTTATACAGCTAATGTTATTTTACACCCCTTGGAGTTTTAATGGTTTTATCCAGTGGTATATAAGGCGCCTAATCCGACCATTCGATGTTCTGCTGCTGGAGAGACCTGCTGCTCCATATCCTCCCTGCACTTTTTTGCACTGCACTTTGTTTTTGCACTGGCACTTTGGGAATTTTGGAGAAAGAAATTAAAATTTTTGTGGACCACGCTAAACCTGCCTCCATCATCTGTTCTCGGTTTCTCACTGCAATCCAGCCGCTCTACCCGTCCTGGTCACATGTGTATGAACTCCGTGTCAGTGCAGCATTGAAGCACAAAGCAATCCCTCCACTCTTGGCTGTAACTCCGCACCCACACGTTCCTTTCTACGGATGTTGCTGCCACTGCCTCACAAAACGCCACGGCCAAAAACCTCGTCCTTCTCCTTTTCAATCTCCTCCTTAAAACAAATAGGCCGAACGTGTTCTGGCTCCGTTACGACAGCAACTTTAAAATCACCAGGAGCTCAATGCTAGCGTCCAACAATCAATCAATCAATCAAACTTTATTCACTGAGTGCTTCTCATAAAAAAACAAAAATGCAACACAAAGAGCTCCATGTTTAAGCTGCTTCTGTAAATACTGAGCACGATCGTTGCGCGTAACGTCGTCGTGTCCTCCAAAGCGCATGCGGGACACTTTTGGGGCATTTAAAGTTCATATTGGAGATCACCTAAAAGTCGTGTTTAATTAGAAATGTGAATGACCTTGCAAAAAAATCATATTTCACAACAAAATTTAGCGTTGCAGTGTGAACATAGTCTTACATTTATTCAACTACAGGTGGATTTATAGCTCAAAAATACCTACAAAAACAGGCATTCTGACTGTGAGTGGGGGTGCCTCTCCACAGATCTGACCTGTAACTTGGTCTAGTTTGGTTTCCATGAAGATAGAAAGGTTTAACACCATACTGTGACACATTCCAGACAAAGCAATAACATCTCCACGGAGAAAAGAATTTGACGGACCCTCCACCAGAAAAGTTACACAATGCACCTTTGAGCAATTTTTTCCAGTGGATATAATTTTTGTTTACTACATTTGAGAGCAGATGTCTGTACTTTCTACTACATTTTAGACCTCGGCTGCAAGTAGAAAGTACTTTTTTTTATGGTTTGAGACCTGCTGAAATGGCTGAGACTTATTTTCAGCACATTTCATTTGAGTTAACTTCCCAACTTTGAGCAAACCAAATACAAAAAAACACAAAAACTGCTAGAGAACTGAATCACTTAAAATCATTATATTTCTATATTTGATGTGTTAATAAAATCTCCGCAAAATACTTTTATTTTGTACTCTTTAAGTACATTTTTAAACAGGTACTTGAATGGTTTTACTTTAGTAGATTTTTTCATGTGATAATCTAATTTGAGTAATATTTTGGCCCTGTACCTGTACTTTTAATCCACCACTGTAGGAATATTTCACAACTTTAAAGGCGCATTATGTAACTTTTCTGATGGGGGATCCTCCGCATGCTTGTCTCCATGGACATGTCATTGCTTTGCCTCTAATGTTCAGCAGTACAGCATTAAACTGATCTATCTCCATGGAGACAAGGTCAGCTCAAAGTAATAGAGCATGATTTTCAATTTGGATTTATTTATTTACTTAGCAATAAACCCGCGTCCTTAATGAAATACAAGCAGATGGCGCTCACAATAAAAGTTACATGTACACGGTGCACCTTTGAATTAATTTAAGGACAAAGTCTGCTATCGAATGGATGTTAAAAATTTATTGAACGTGCATTGTGTAATTTTTCAGGTGGAGGGTCCGTCACATGCTTTTCTCTGTGAAGATGTTATTGCTTTGTCTGAAATGTTTCACAGTATGGCATTAAACCTTTCTATGTTCATGGAGACCAAACCAGACCACGCTCACAGCATGGAGCTATTAAAATAACTGGATACAGTATTGCTAGCTTGTAGCTGCCTCGAGTTGACGTAGTGGCCACTCAGTGGTACTACAGTCGAAAAAATCCCATGGGCCGAGAGAAGATTTTTCTCATAGAGCGCAATGTAATCACAACCTGCTCGTGTTCGGCTGACAGGGCACCTACAACTTTCAAAAATGTCGGATTTTGTGGCGATTTTTACCTATTTTTAGATCATAAACTTTTTCTCGCTCAAAATCCTTCAGTTGTCTTAAAAAAACGCTTTATATTCGTTAGCTCCGCTCTCATTCCTCTCGCTCTGATTGGTCAAAGCGATCACGTGATACACGAGCTCACGCTCCGTGCGTGCATTCGCGTGCATTCGCGTGTGCCCGTGGGAGAAAAGAGCACTACTGCGCATGCTCGGTTGGCCCACAGCCACCGGAAGTACCTAGCCGGGCTAGGCTAATCTGGGATCATGCGCCATTGAGCTCAGCCCATTGACTTGAATGGGCGGCCATTTTGGAACCTGGGGGCTTGGCTCACAGTCAGAAAGTCTGTTTTTCTGAGGAGGGTCGATCTGCAGCATGGGCGTTCCAGACGTGCAATAGAAACTCCCTAATGGGCTTTCCTGTAGCGTGTAATCAACCAAGAGTTTTGCACTCATACGCTTTTTCGCTTCTTCTTGGTAAAAATCTATAATGTCTATGGCAGCAACATGTGTGTTTCATGAGTTTTGTCCGTAAGTATCATTTATTTGTACAGTTTGATCAATTCCAGCATCATGTTAAATGTACATAAACAGAATGATGTTAGAATGTGATCAGACCCTATCCTGTGCGTATGGTGATGAAAGCAACCAAGTAACTACTTATAGGCCGCATAGTCATTGTTGCAGATTTTTTCAGCTTGTCCAAGAAAGGGTGGAAGTAAAAGGCTGGAGACCAAATGGATGTCTTAAGCAGGAGAAGTTTATTTACCATCAATAATACGGCCCAGGGGGGCATAGTATGATTTCAAAAGTGCACATAGTATGATCTTTGAGTGTTCCCTTTACCCTTTACTCTGCTTCCACAGGAGGAGCTTTGTATGCAAGTGGTGAGACTATGAAGGCCAGTAGGCACCAATTAGTCAGCATTTATTGAGACTATGGAGGCAAGTAGACACCAGTTAGATAATGGTATGCCAGTGGTATGCCAAGGGAAGATCATGGTGTTAATATGTGAGTCAATGCTTTTGTGAGCCAATGTTAAAATGAGATGTACTAGGAAGATAAATTACTTCAGTTCTCTTATAGCCATAATATTGTGAACTAACTTGTATTGGAGGGGGGTCTGATCACATTCTAACATAATTCTGTTTATGTACATTTAACATGATGCTGGAATTGCTCAAACTGTACTGTAACCTCTTGTGAAACACAAGTGTTACTGCTTTGCTTTGATCATTGAAGTCTCTGCTTTTACTACTCGTTTAAATCACAGACATATATGCATCTATAAATACCTCTGTATATGTCTATGGGTTCAATGCTAACGTCAATGTACAACTCTTACATATAACTCTTACTTTGACATATATGTTAGAGCGAATGTTGACAGTTCCTTGTGGAAGGAGAAGAAGAAAACGGGAGGCGTTTCTGTTTAGGGAAGAAACGCCCATTTATGTTCCACAGACATGATATTGTTTTTTCTTGGTATTTTGAGCTATAAAACCATCTGTAATTGAATAAATGTAAGATAGAGCTGTTTAATGTCAAACTATGGAACATTTCAGGCAGATCAATGACATATGCATAGAAACAAACAGACCCCCAACCAAAAAGTTACACAGTGCACCTATAATAATGGCTAAAAAGAATCCATTTGCCCGATTTTGAATATTAGAGCTGCACAAATTCTTAGGTGAATGATCATTTTAATATTGTATGCAATCTGCTCTGAGCAAGAACAAGCGAGAACCACGGTATTTCTATAACAGACTTATATTTAAACTCCGGAATAAAATAATGAATTGAGTGACGAAGGCTGATTTCTTCTGAAAATGCCAGCTCTGTCCAGACTCAGAACCCGTTGTGCTCTGCGAAAAGTTAGAATGAAATCTTAAAATAACACCAGTCCGAGCCCACAGTTCACAGACTAACAACAAAGGCAGTAATACATGGACCACTTCAATCACTGCAATCAGTCAACCTGCTGTTACTCGCAATGGAATATCAATTTACCATTATTTTAGAACATCATGGTTAGTTTGCGTATACAGCATGAATACAATGCAAGATGTCAGGAAAGACGAAGGACTGCTAAATGGGTCTAATACAAGTTATTTAAGAGGGGTTATTACGCTAAATGTACTTTTTGGAGCTTTCTACCATCTTATAACCTTGTTCCCTCAAGCCTACCTCACACATGCTCCCACAAAATTAACCACACTTATTCCTGATAGTTGAAAAGGTGAATTATTGCGCAACCATATCTGAGCTCTTTTGTTAAAATACAAAAGTTTAAACTCAATAGAAGTCCGTTGCTAGTTAGTCGACAGTTAAATACACGTCCCCCACTTTGACATAGCATTCCTGTATTCCTGAATTCCCTCTGAACCTGGTCGGGACAGGTTGGAACCATCAGTCAGAGCGCTGAATGGGGTAGTGCCATAGAAAATGACTGGCCCTGCTCCAAGCGCATTAGTCTCTGTAACAATTTTCTCGTTATCAGCAATTTCCTGCTTATCACGCTCCATTTATTATTCTGCCCTTTTTCATTTGCATCTCCCATTTTGGACGGTGGGGAAACAGGCAGTTAGCTTGTCCCTCACAGCCCACACAATCCATTCTGATTTTGCTCTAGTGCTGCACATTTGACCAAACTGTGCAAAAGTTTGACTAAGGTATTACAATGTTAACCAAACTTTGCCTTTATATGCTTTTGTTGAAAAGGGCACTAGGTACATTTTTTGGTGGTGGGGCAAACGTATCCCCGTGTCCATGGATATATTGACAAAAAGGTGGCATTGTAAAGTCAAGTTATACAGGACAGGTCTGCGGAAAGACGGGATTTCAGTAAGAGTTTATTATGTTATTAGTAGGGATGTAATAATAACCGAAGTATCGTGATATTGTATTGTCAAAGTTCTCACAATAAAATCGTGGTCTCTTTGCTTAAATTAAGAGTTATGGTGCAGCAATAGCTAAAAAATGACAGAGGGAACTGCATAGACCATGATCATTTGCTCCATTTCAGTGCAGAGTACATGAAGAAATACCAGTTCTAAGCACTTTTAAGTCTTAATTATTTGGATTAAGTCTTGTCAAGGCATTTTAAAAGGAAAAAGTAGCATATTAATAGTTTTAGCTGTTTAGCCTCCACAAAATATTGCAATAAATATCGTACCCTGAGATGTATATCATGAAAATATCGTACAGAGAGATTTGGATATCGTTACATCCCTAATCATGAGCCTCCCCACCATATTGTGAGCTTTTCCATGATATCACAATAAATATCGTTCTGTGAGGTTCATACCGTGACAATATCATATTGGGAGACCCCTGGATATCGATACACCCCTAGTTATTAGGTTATCAAAACAAGAGTTTTGTTTTCATACCTGACAGTTTGGACTGCTCACTAGCGGTATACAGGTTTTTTTGCTGCTGCCTTTGTAGATTTACAGATTTGATTGACATTCTCATCCTGTATTACACAAAATTGCCTCTTGTGAAGTTCAGTCTGTGTTATAATGTTACCTCATCAAAACCATACCCGGAATTGTGCGTTATTTCATTCATACGTTTGAGTAATCCTGCGTTATTAGTCTGTCTACATCTCCAAAGCCCAAAATGCTCAATCCCACTTTGTGATGTCATGTAGTGGTAGTTTAATAGTTAACAGCTACCGTTTACTTTTAGTTCAGTAGAGATTGGCAATTCCAGGGCTGACATCATCCAAATGATCCTGGCAAAGGTGTACGGAGTTTAAAAACACAGTGGAGCACTTCTTGTATTACCACATGACATCAGAAGGTGGAATAGAGTGTTTTAAGTTGAGACAGAAGAACTCCTAAAGCCTAAATATGTAGGATTTGCGAGTTAAACATGTGAATGAAACAAAACACAACTCCATCTACGTTTTTGATGAGGAAACAACATTATAACATGGATCAGAAAACAATGTAATGGGCTCTTTAAGTCTTTGTCCACCAGCAATTGGTCAACTTTGGTGTAGTATTTGTTCATAGTTTTCACAGCACAGTACTGTATATACTGTTTTAGTTTGAATCTTTCACAGTAGTGGGATCGCATTGTAAATCCATTGATCTTAGAGAAAACTGTAGATGAGCAGATGTGGTGTTTTTGAGAAATACACTAGATTCCTGTGCTGTTGTATCACTCCTCGGGCTTGTTTTGGAGAGCTACCGATTCTATAAACAAAATATTATTCAGGATATAACTGTTGGGATGGGGTCAGTTTGGGGTGTGGGTAACAGAAAGCTGACACCACATTTTTGTCTGAATCAAATTTTCTCTTTAGCTGCAGTTGAATTCAGAAAATGTCAGGTGTAATACTATTCTTCAGTACAAGGTGTGTTGATGGGGAGATTGTGGCTTTCAGGCTGTAATCTTAATACTGATGGTTGCGGGTTTAATTCCAGTTCCGACCTGTTTGTGTGGCTGTTCACTCGTTGGTCAAGACACTTTTCTTCTGAATGTGTTATATGAGTGGGTGACTGGTGATAGAAGAGGCTGTTAGTGCCAAATATTTGTCAGAAAGCCCCTGTATGAAAGTTCAGTATTACAGTATAGTGACGTACAGTATAGTGAGGTAATTTTGACGTAAACAAAATAAGTTTTCAATTTTGGACGAAATAAGTAATACTGAAATTTTAACTAAAGATTTGTTCATACAAGTTCTGGCTTTGTCCTGGTTGGAAAACAGTTTAGGTCTGATGATATGTTCAACTCATGTTCTAGGCCTGGTTTAGTCCTGCTCTAGGCCAGGAATAGTTCCTGGTTTACTTCCATTATTGTTGCAGGTGGATATTGTGGTAGCTAAAATCTGTACAGACAGTCCTATTATTACATCAACGGCGTGTTTAAAGTTCAGATAGAGGTCAAAATAGCTAAACACTAAATCCACTTTTTCACTGCTAAACTGTGTACATGGTGTAATGGCATAGTCATTTTTTGCCAACTTCAGTGCAAACTAGGTAAAAATGCAACTTTTTGGTCACAAACACCTACAGCTAAGTAGTTGGAAGAGACTCACCTGATCAAAGCCTGGTGTTTCTGATTCCAAACATCCAGTTGCAGGGGTGGAGTTTGACGTTTGGATACCTGTTAGACCAATCACAATGTTCCTTATACCTCCAGGCCCCCTCTTCCTCTCTCACATATTCACGCTTACGTCACAACCCTGGATGACGTTTGGAAAGATGCAATGATCCAGTTTTCTTCATCTGCATGTCATTGTAGCATTCCGTTATGTTCAGCTAATCAACAATGACAGCCATACCTCAGTTTTCATCATTTCCCCACTGACACAAAACTCCGAGCAGACTGGGTACATGCGATTAGAAGAGATGAGGCGCCAAATTCAAGATTATTCTAAACAGCACATATGTATGCAGTCTTCGTTTTACCGCTGATCACATTTAATTCAGTGGGTTTGATCACAGTCGGTCGGCGAGCCCAGTGTCGGGATCTACACCAGAAGTTGTAATCACATCTTTCCAAACGTCTTCCTGGTTTGTGACGTAAGCGTGAATAGAGCCTGTTTAGCAGCTCTACTTGAAATGTGGTTGTGGGCGGCGTTTAGGTGTTTCATCTCATTTTACAGCACTGACTATTAAGTTCAGTGTCCAGGAAATGAATGCAAGCCAGTGTGATGTTGCCATAAAGCTGGAAACTTATGTGGGTGTGTGAACACAACATAACTCTAATCCAGTATACAGTACTACCAGAGCTGCTGCAAGTCCACCAAGAATTTCAATTTTTTTTTTTATCACAACCAAAAATAGCAACTGCCAATACAGTACAGGAAATACATGTTGTTTTGATTCCATTAAATGCTGACTTAATCTCTCTCGCACATCAGTAATGTAATATTCAGGTATAGTAAGCTTTTGTATGCTCCTGTGCATGTGTGTACGGGGTTAGCCTTGTTTACCATCCTGCCGATACCCATCTTTAATCAGACCTGGCCACTGCCGGATTAGCATGCTCCTACAGAGTTGTGTCAGACATTACCATGGCCCCGCGTCGCTCGCTCGCAGGAGATGTGATAAGGACCATGGTTAAATATTATCACCATCCACAGAAGGGGGCAGCACCAAGTCTAAACCACAACATATAAACAGTAGAAGTAGGAGAGGTGTTTTTCTGTTTTACATATGGAATAATATTTGCAAAGAAGAAGAGTATACTGTAGTGTGAAAGCTTTTTGAAGTAAAAAAAAAATGTAGTATATTGCAGAATCTCCCAAACTTTTTTTTCCTGGGGACCCATATTTTAAAAGTTACAAATCATTGCGACCCAAGACAATAGACATTATTTGTAAATCACAAATTAAAGGTGGACCATTATTGAACATTAATGGGGATATTTTATTGTTGACTGAGTGATTGTGTCTGTCTGAACCATTAGTATTACTCAAGTTTTAAACAATGAAAAACAGTAACTGAACCAGCAATAAAACAGATCCATAAGTTGCCTATTTGGACATTAAAGGAAAAGTCCAGAATTTTGGACATAGGACCTTATCTCCTAGTGAACCAGAGTGTTGGAGACGTGTGGAGACACTTTTTACAATATTCCATCCAGTCCTTGTATTTGCAGAGGTCACTGGTGCTAGGCGAGTGCATGTCAATGGCCATAGTTATCCTGCCACTAAAAATAGCCATACCCACTCCACAAAGCATCCGAGGCAAATCTATTATTATGCCAGACTTTGAAATAAAACTAACCTTGCATTGCATGAATTGTCGCATGTTGAGGGACTATTTTCTTATTTATCAGTCCGCCACTGCCAAGCTTTCTATCAGGAAGTACAACTCACTGCTGCTGCTCAGACATAAATCCTTCAAATGCAAGGTTGATTTTGCTTCTAAAATTATTCTATTGACACAGACATTCACATCAACAGTCTGGCATAATAATAGATTTGCTGGCTAACTAGGAAATGAGGTCCTATGTCCAAAATTCTGGACTGTCCCTTTAAATGTAGCCCATTTCTTTTTCTTTTCAACATTCAATTGAACAAGCAATATTGGAACAAAATATTCTGTACAACTGAATATTACAGACCTACATGCAGATCATGACAAGGCGACCCAAAAAAAATCTCTTGTGACCTACCTGAGAGTCGCGATCCAGTCTTTGGCAAACAGTGGTATATTGTAATGTACATTTGTTTCTGCATTATTCAAATTAGAAGAAATATTGTGTATTTAAAATGTGGCCAAGTCTCACAGCGTCTGCTACAAATGTGGTAAAAAGTGTAAATCCATCATTTTAGATACATTCATTTACTTAAAGAGGGGGATTATGCTAAATCAACTTTGGAGCCTTACCATGTTGTTCCCTCATTACAAACATGCCTGAAGAGGTTTTATATGTCACCCATGCATGTTTGAGTAATTTTGCAAATCCCTATTCAAACCTTAATTACATTTAGCAGTACGAGGAGCCAGGAAGCATCTTGATGACATGTTGTAAGCTGAAAGATAACATTTGAATACACTGTTTTTGGTGAATATTGCATTTTTAAAACAATAAAAAGTAGCAAAGTAGATTCCATATGTTATAAACAGTGAATACCAATACATGCATCCCGAATTTCAGACTTCTGGTCATCACTCAATGCATACTGGGAAGGATCCTCCGAAAAAGTGAGTATCAGACCTCCATGTATGATTTCCCAGTGGGATAAGTCTATTGTCAAAGCTGATCTTTTCAAGTCTTTTGAACCATATCACTTTTGTTTCTGGTTCTGATATTGTCATATTTTAGTTTTGGGATTTGGACATCGTAATTGTGTTGGATGTCCTAAGAGCGGAAAACGGCTCAAGAAATGGGCTTTGGAAGTTTCTGAACTCCATAAATGCAAAAGGGAATCAGATCTGTGTGACTGCAAACCTCTGTTCAAACTGTTTCCCTTCCCAGTGGAATTAAAAAATAGTGAAAGGCGAAGGCGATGGGCAGCACTGATACACAGGAAGGATGAAAAGGTAACCTTTGGCTGCCTAAGAAATCATCCTGAGTTTGCAGCAAACATTTTGTATGTGGAGTGCTCAACAAAGCGAGATCCCGTTTGTTAATCGAGAGCTTCAGAAGACAAATAGACTAAGCTCGCACTTTCTTGTTCGACTGGCTTTACAGCAACATCACATCTTGGTCGCTTTGCAATGGAAGGTGTTTCTTGGCGAACAGTTGGTGCCTTTTGCTTTGTCGTTGACTTTTTAAATTAGTAAACCAAAGCTGAGCGAGGAATCGGGATTTTGCTTTGTTGGTGCTCCACATACAAAATGTTCTCTGCAAACTCAGGATGATATAGGCACTTAAATGTTACCTTTTTCATCCTTCCTGTGTATCAATACTGCCCATCGCCTTCGCCTTTCACTATTTTTCAAAAGTAAACAGTTTAAACGGAGGTTTGCAGTCACACAGATCTGATCTTTTGCATTTATGGAGTTTGCAAACTTCCAAATCCCATAACTTAAGTATGACAATATCAGAACCAGAAACAAAAGCGATATGGTTCAAAAGACTTGAAAAGATCGGCTTTGACAATAGACGCATCCCACTGGGAAATCAAACATGGTGATTTGATGCTCACTTTTTCGAAGGATCCTTCCCAGTATGTACTGCGCGATGACCGGAAGTCCAAAATTTGTGATGCATGTAATAATACACATACACAGAAGACACATACGCTGGTTCTGTGTTAAAAGTATGTACAAACCTATATAGCAGGGAATGACCCATTTACCCTGCACTTTGAGGCCATGAAGACACTGCAGAGTCACTCTCCCTCCTAATATTGCTGTCTTTTGTAGCATTGACAGAGGAGAGTTAGCTGGGCTTTGTAATTGCTTTCTGTATTGTGGTCTGAGTGTGGTGATGTACTGAGGAGCCAGTGTGTCTTTAGCACAATAGATAATCACAGCAGGAACCATTCAATGTCACCCCTCCGCCTTATTGACGTTTCTCAGTGACGATCGAAGCCAACTGCACTGGAAAAAGCTCTGAGAATGACGGTAAAATACTGGTCACTATGGAAATCCAAATTTTACTGTAGAAAACATGCTGACAGTACTGAGCTTGTACTTTGAAAAGATGTGTCTTGTGTAATTTTGCAGTTATTATTTACAGTTGTATTGTGCTGGCAATTCATTTTTGTGTTAAAGCATGTATACAATGTGTTTTATCAGAATTTTAATGCCATTACTATAAAATTTAATTTAATGACACTTTCTATACTGTACAGAAGCTTATGAAATAATGGAAACCAAAACATATATTGTTTTGCAAGTGTTAAGTAAGTCTTAAGTCTTTGACCTCAAGTCTGAGTCAAGTCGAAAGTCAAAGACAGGAAAGTGCAAGCTGAGTCTCGAGTCACTGACCCATAAGTCCAAGTCAAGTCCAAGTCATTTGCTTTGAGCTTCAAGTCATTTCAAGTCTTTAAACCAAAGCACCAAATATAGCAATTTATATGACTTTTAAACAAAATTTTACTTAAAAAGTCATGGTTTATTTATACATGAGTATTTATATAGTTGTAGAAATGCTCATTTTTCCTTTTTAAATGTCTGGACAAGACCTAAGTGTGAATCATTACAGTCCCAATAGAAAGAATTCAGATTTAAATGTGCTAAATAACAGTTATTTTATCAGGCAGTCTGCACTTAAATGGAAGGATCATGTTCTATGTAGTTCCCTCTCTTTTACTATTTTGAACTGTATATTACTGTAGTACATTTGAAGATACCATATCACAGTACTACCAAAATAACAAACAGAGAAGTGGGAGGGACATGTTCCAGCTTGTTCTTGTAAAATTCAGCACCACATTTATCAACAACAAAAAGAAAAGCATTTTCTAAAAACATCTTTTTTAGAACCATCAAGTCTTCTAAAGTCACAGACCTCAAGTCCAAGTCGAGTCCCAAGTCTTAGTCTATTTTATCAATGGCCATATCTTGATTTATGGACAAATAAGCAAAATACATCAGGATCATGTAGAGCAGGTTAATTCGAACATTTTAAGACCAAAATACAACTCTGACAGCAGCAGTTACAGAGCGAGAGGTGACGGTTTTTAAGTAGAAAGTGAATTGGAGCTAGAGTAGATGGAGCTGAATTGTGCCCATGCTCACTTGATGAGAAACAAAAAATATTGTGGTGGGCTGGACCAAAATGCTTTCCTCAGTTCTGCATAATATTAACTGTATGCACACATCTTCATTTGATTGATTGATTGATTGCATTTATAGAGCACCTCTCGAGATACCCAAAGCACTTTACAGTTCATTATTCAGTCACTCCACACTCAGTGGTGGTAAGCTTCTATTGTAGCCACAGCTGCCCTGGGGCAGACTGACAGAAGCGAGGCTGCCAATCTGTGCCATCGGCCCCTCCGACCATCCATCATCACTCACACACACACCACTTTCATACTAGACAATGTGGGTGAAGTGTCTTGCCTAAGGACACAACAACAGTTTTTTGCCACTGGTGCCCCACTGTGGCACCGGGAATTCCTAGCAGTCTCCCATCCAAATACTACCCAGGCCTGGCCCTGCTTAGTTTCTGAGATCTGACGGGACCAGGCTTTGACAAGCTGGTATGGCCATTCACTTACGTTTCATTTACATATTGCATCATTTTGTACATGAATAAAACAACAGTTTTAGTCCATGCATGAGGTAAAATGATAAAATATGTTTATTTTGTTATTCCAAATGAGCTTAAACGAACCAGTCAGAGTCAACCAAAGGGAACTGTACAATGCCCAGGACTGGTCTATAGTAACTTTCTGGAGGTGGCACATTATCTGCAAGAAATAGAAAGTTAAAACCATACTTCAAAACATTCTCCATGGAGATAGATATGTTTAATGCCATAATGATTATCGCCAAAGGAACCACATGTCCATGGAAAAGTTAATGCAAATTACAGTAGAATCAAGTTTGTGGAGATGCAAGTCCACATGCTTTTTTATATTTTTCAGTGAGATACAAACATTAAAAAAAAAAAAAAAAAAAAGCTTTAAATCATGTTACAACATTTAATTTTTATGTTAACAAATACAAAAGGATCTCACAGTATTGACCCAATTTTTACATTATTTTTCCAATCTTTCACTGCCATACCAAACTCTGTCATGTACTAAATGATATATTTCGAAGAAGAACACTGCTCATATGGCTCCTCTTTGTTTTCCAATCTGCTCGGACACTCGCTCCATCTTTTTCCTGTGCACCGGTCTCTCCCTGCCATCCCAACCGCAGCCCATAGTCTATTTCTGAGGTCTGCATCAGGTTTAGTAGATTCCTTTAATAAGCATGGGTCAAATAAGCTCCATAAATCATAACAATGCTGCACTTTTCTGGGTTTTCCTGCTGTGGCTCCGGCTATAATGGAACAAGGGCCCAAGATAAATTGTTATTACTGTTTCTATAGCAGGAACCACCAGTGGAAAAAAATCAATTGCATAATCAGTGGTGGTGGAGCAGGGGAAGGAAAGGGTGACATTGAAGCGTTCCCACATTTTCAGGTTGGGCTTAGCGGTGCGCGCAGAGACAGAAGTGAAAGAAAACATCAAGACGAATGATTCATATAAGGTTCAACTATAGTGAGAAGAAAAAGGAAAAATGGTGTATGCCAGACTATACTGTATGCGGATGGTGTTTACAGTTCATTTGTTTTCAAGAAGGTATTTTAATTAGCAAAAAATAATTTCAGTCAAATTCTCAACCTGACTACAAATTGGTGTTAAATGGAAAATGTGAGATAATATTCATGTTAATATTATAATATGTTAATATATTAATATGTTTTTTGTTTAGGCTGCAGGTGTCAGAGATATACTAGTAGCAGGTTAAGTTTAACAAGTTTTACTTTGAAGAATTCATGTGAGCTTGTCTCTTAATGCCCTGAAGTAATAAGAATAGTGGACATAAGATAAAAGAAAGTGAAATTAATTACTATGTGCTCGAATGTGAGGAGCTGGAGAACGTGTCTGGGGTGAAGGAAGTCTGGGAGTCCCTGCTTAGACTGCTGCCCCTGCGACTCAGCCCCGGATAAGTGGAAGAAAATGGATGGATGGATGGACGAATGTATTAACTTCTCATTTTCACCTCACAATGAAATGGTCCCAATTTAGTTCCCAGGTGATGTGGAGTTGCAGGTTCTTCCTGTGTTTGTCAGAGGGCAAACTTTCCAACAGGAACTATGTGCTATACAACCCACTTTGAGAATGGGGTCAGAAATTCTTTATATAAGCATTAGTGCTGTTACAATACTAAAATTTCAAACTTGATTTCAATAATAAAAAATAGGCTCCATACCAGCATTTTTTATTATTTTTTTAATAACTATATACGATATTGTAATTTCCAACACAAAATAATAGTATTTGTTTATACTACTATTGGTAAATGGTCACATTTTTATATAGCACTTTTCCACCTTCAAGGCACTCAAAGCATAGACTGGTTTCACTTCGCGGAAACCATCTGACCTCGCAGCATTCGGATTCATTTGCTTGACGGTAGGTGGGTACTTTTTCATTTAACCAGTCGCTGCTATTTGGTCGTGACGTATGTAATGCACGGCTAACGGGGTTAACTGGTATTTAGCTTTTCCCAAATCCCTTAGGAAGAAGGGCAATCACGTCTTTCCCCTTGATAAAATTCACCAAACATTTTCGTTGTTCCGGCTTTAAATCCTCGATCTCAGGAATCGTTGCCAACACAATGTATGGCTTCGTCTACATTGATCTCAGCCGCTTTGTTTACTGTTGTGCTGTACCACAAAAAGGACCCAGTCATGGCTTCACAGCTTTTTGCTGATTGGCCGAGGTGCGGTCTACTAACTTCCGGGGTCTTTTCAAACCGTCTGGTGTATTTCGATTCCTGACCTAATCGCTGGAGAGAAATGAAATTGAGTGGAGGCACTGGGTGGCACCAGTCTGGCTACTCAAAGCACTTTACAACAAGGAATCACTCACCCATACACCATACACACATTCATACATAGACAGTGTATGGAGAGACTGAGGGAGAGGTGGGTTAAGTGTCTTGCCCAAAGACACAATGACAGCATTCATCTGTGGGAGCTGGAATCACACCACCAACCTGTGGGTCAGTGGATCTGACTGCTCGACCAATGATCTTACACTACTTCTGATAAAAGTCAAGTTGATACTCTTCAGGAAAGGTCAAATTTGAGCCATGTATGTGCTTTTATAGTTTTTGTTGATACTTGCTCAGATGACTATCGTGTTTCTAGTTTTAGTATTGATTAGTTTCTGATTTTCGATACTTTTGCCAACCTTGATAAACATTTATAAAAAGCACTTTTCAAGACACCACACTATTATAGCTGCAGTTGACCTGGGGCAGACTGACAGAAGCAAGACTGCCAATCTGCGCCATTGATCCCTTCGACCAACACACACACACCACTTTCATTCTAGTCAATGTGGGTGACATGTCTTGCTTAAGGACACCACACCAATACCCACTAGAACCCAGCGGTCTCCCATGGTATCCACCAGATCCAAACAGAATGAGCATTGACAAGCAGAACAAAGCAAGCTATACTATTTTTGTCTTCAATTACAAGAAAATATATTCAAAATGTCTCATCTCACTATTGCTTTTTTTTTTAGGATGCATTTAGTGAGACGAGCCAGCACTGAGACAGCATCAAAGCACCTCCCAACACATGCTCATTCTGAAGTCTCTGAAAGATTCACTGGAGTGTGCCTTTAATCAGAGCACATTATTCACAGTTTGTCAAAGTACAAACTAGAGCCACTGACAGACAACTCCACTGCAGTTTACTGTTGACGTGTTTAGAGCATTTGAGGTAACATTATAAATTATAGACTAGATATACCGGTAGATTTGAATAGGGATTTTAGACTTGTTTTAGTACAGAACTTGAACTTGCTTTTTGGTAAGGAGCTGCTGTCTGTGTACTATTACTGTATTAATCTGGGGGTAATCGGAGTATTTATTATTTTTTTGTTTTTGTATAATGACGTTCAATTTTTTCATGGTAGCCAGTATCAAGTAGCGATTCAGTTATTGGGTTTATTTTATGCAAGATGCCTTTCTGTGTGGATCTTCTCCCTGTACTTGCTTCGGTTTCAGGTGCTCCAGTTTTCCTCTACAACTAAAACATGTACAACAGGGTTCCATTTGTCTCCGGGACTCCACTGAAATCCCAGTGGTACTATCCTGGTTAAATAAAGGACAGTAATGTAGCAGTAGATTAAAGTGGAACTAAACACCTAAACAGCACCCACAACCACATTTCAGCAACCGGTGGATCTGACTGCTAAACTGGGCAGTACCTGGAGGACTAAAAGGGAGAGTAGAGGAGGGGAGGTAGTAGGAACAGTATGATTGGTCTAACATCTATCCACACTTCAAACTCTGCCCCAACATCTGGCTGTAATTAGGGCAGTTTTGTGTGATATCACCAACTACATGTATAGTTGCAATGACTACCGTATTTTTTGGACTATAAGTTGTTCCGGAGTTTAAGTCACTCCAGCCAAAAAAATGCATAATGAAGAAGCAAGGAAGAGGCAAGTTTTAGTAATAACAATACAACAGAGAACAACAGGCTGTTAACATCACATATGAACAGTTCTTCAGATAAGTACAGCATAAACAACAGAACAAGTTTACCAAACTCTCCATCTCACTCCAAATCACTAAATCCATTGAATTCTTCATCCTCTATATCACTTCTGAGCAACTCTGCGACCTTCAGAGGTAAAACAGAGCTCCGCTTCTTCTTCTGTGTAGCTGTCGTCAGACTCAGCACCAGTTCCAGTTAAAATGATTCCAGCCTTTCTGAATCCCGACAGGATGGTTTCAGTTTGTCGATCCATCCAGTGACTTCCAGGAAAGTTGCATGGCACACCCACCCGGTTGTCACAAGTTTCTAGCACACTCCAAACTTTCTTTCTGCTGCTCGATTACCGTTTTCAGCTGCAGATTTCACTACGTGCAGCTTGTAATCTGCAAAATAGGATTTTCTGTTTGGGGGCATTTGTGCTCAGTCTTCTCAGTTGTCTTTATCAGTGGTACAGCAGTAATGGTCCAATCAACTGACATGATACAGACAGGACAGCAGCTCTTTCTGCAGGAGACACAGTGCACAGTAGAGCCAAGTGACAGGGGTAGCAGATACTGACACACAAGCCTAGAGCACCCTCTTGCTGCTGTGAAAAATTTAATATATATGTTGCACCAGAAGATAAGTTGCAGGACCACCCAAACCATGAAAAAAGGGCAACTTATAATCCAAAAAATACAGTACTAATGGCACACACTTGTTTATGTTTTTGACCACAAAGCTGCACATTTACCTAGATTGCACTAAAATTACAAAAAAGACCTGAAACAGTAGATAATACTATTACAACACCGTATACACAGTTATATACAAGTCTCATAAAACAAATTTATTTAGTTCTACATTAAATGGACTCTATGGGGTTTATTGAATACTGGCTTTGGTTTTAGGATCTGGCAACCCAAAGAGAGAAACACATTCTGTTGCCTGACTGATTTGAGAAGCAAAACAAAAGACACACACAAACACCTTTTTGTAATAGCGAATAAATCAACATCGTCATCAGAGAAACCGATGTCTGATTTGAATAACATTTGGTTAACTTCAATAGACGGATAGGTAGCGCTGATGAAAGAGAAAATCCTCCTTTAACCTTTTAGAACAGCAGGGTCTCAGCTGGCACACGACTCAGAAAAAGTCAAATGTTTTGTTATTCTTTCCTCTTATCACACTCATCTACTTTCAAAACACCGCCGATTGTAATTGAAGTTCAGCTTTACCCCTCTGTGTACTGGGGAACTATTTGGACTGTGTAAATCCCCCTTTAATTGCACTGGCTCGTTCCCGTGACTTGTATCAATCTTGTTTACGGACATCCGACGGCCATCTTGAATACAAATACGCCGCGATGCCCTGCCTCTCTCAGCTTTAACGAAAAAGTCTGTCTGCGTTTTGATTAGTTGCGATCAGACCCCGATAGCCCGTCTTTAGCATTCCCATCAGCGCTGTGTCCACCCCTGGAGCTGCTACATCAAATTCTCAATTAGACCTGTTGTAAGTACGCAATCGACCTTGGGTATAGGCCAGCTTTTAGTCTATTTGAATTTTAAACCCGCAAGTCACCCGGGGATACATAGTTTGTCGAGTGCTTAAGTAACACTGGGATTCATTGTACTCATCTTTATGCAGCATATGGCAGCACTAGCCTATGATTTTGTAATAAGGAATGCTAATGCAGGTGAAGCTATGTTAAGATGCTCTCCAATGGCCCCTTTGTTTACAGCAAATGAATCATAGCAGATACTTAGACGAAATGCGCAGCTAATTCTTGACTTGTAATTGGCCTTTAATGGAAGAGTGGAGCGTTAATAAAAATCAAGTTGCTGTTCTTTTGAGGAGGTGAACGACATGAGGCAGTGAGAAGATTGGTTATTAATTACGCAAAATTGACTCTTGTGAGCTTTGAGTCATGTTAGAATGTTGTTAGCGCCTAAAAAAACATAGCTGGAGTTGTGTTTGTTTTATTCACACGTGTTTGAGTAATCCTTCATTATTGCTCCAAAGCTCAAAATGCTCTGTTCCACCTTGTGATGTCATGAAGTGGTATTTTTCGAGTCAGTAGCTACCTTTTCATAAAGTAGAGATTGGTAATAGTCCAATAAAGTTCATTTGGTCTTCCAATATTTTATGTTATTAGGTTCTTTTTTCAGACCAAGAGTTTGTTTACATACCTTTCATACACAATATCAACACACCAGTGAAACCGTACACAAAACTCAGGCAATTACTCCTCCATCCAAAAGACAAAATAGAACTAGAGCATAAATGTAATGTCATATATGAAATACCCTGCATGTCCTGCAATAAAATATACATCTGGGAAACAGGGAGGGCGTTCAGTTCACGAAGAAAGGAACATAGGACAGAATGTGAGAAAGAAACAGTAAAGGCATGCACACGAGCAACAAAACACAAAGCAGAACAGGAACAACTCAAATCGTCCATTTCTGACCACTGTTAAAAAGAGAACCACATTATGGACTTGGACGGAGCAAAAATCACTGGGACAGAGGAACAAAAAACACTGACGCTGAAATAAAGACACACTTGAAATACGGAAACATGCTCACAAGACTATAAAGCGGGACGAGGGGCCTTCTTTACTCTCACACACCTGGGATACTGTCTTGAAGAAGTTAGACTGCAGATGGCGCTGTTGTCCTGCCTCCTCCGGTAGGAAGACAGCACCAAGCCTGTATAAATAAGATGAGCAGACACGTCACAGTAACATCACGTGACCACTCTGAGGAAGAGAGCTTTTGAGCAGTCGAAACTGTCAGTATGAAAACAAAATCTTGGTCTGAAAAAATAACCTAATATTTTAAGAGATTGGTAATTCCAGGGTTGAATTTATCCAAATAATTCTAGTCAAACTGTATGATGTGCTTTCTGTATCACATGATTTAATGTTTCAGAGAACTTACCCTAAATATGCAGGGTTTGTGTGTTAAACATGTGTCAGTGAAACAAAACACAACTCACAACAACACTTTTGATGAGGAAACAAGTACATCATTATGACATACATCAGAAAACTGTGTAATATAGGCCTTTAACATGTTCGACACAAATCATATTCAGGTTCTTGGTTGAAGTCCTGACTGTTCAATGTTCTGTCTGTGTCTGGGTGTTTTGTCCAGGCACTCTGGTTTCCCGTATCAACCCAAAAATGTGCACAATAGGTAAAATCCTCCAGCTAAAGTAGTCCTGAGACTAGCTCAAGATCTGGAGATGAGTAAAGTGCTTTTCCACCTTGAAGACATTCAAAGCACTTTACATCAAGGAACCACTCACACACACATTCATACGCCAGTTTATGGTGCCACTGTGGGTGAGAGTCTTGCCCAAAGACACAACAGTATTCATCTGTGGGAACAAGAATTGCACCTCCAGCTCATGGATCTGACTGCTCTCCCAATAATGTTTATGCTGAGAGTGAGATTTGAGCCGCCAACCTCCAGATCGGTGGACAAATGCTCAGCCAACTGAGCCAACCAACTTTTCATTATTTAAAGTAACCGTATGTAGTTTGTCCTCTTATAATTTTAAATGAGGTATTACAAAATATCTGCCAAAACCTGCAGATAAAAGGATAAAGCTCAGAACCTCCAGAATTCACTCACTGAGCTGCAGAGGCTGCACCAGCACTGTTGAATGATTAGCTGCTGGTGCTGGAGTTTAAGTAGTGACCATTCACATCAGAGAGAGTCCTTTTAGGTCTAAGGACTCTGATTTAAACCCATCTGAAAAACTGAAATGTAACCCAATTTCATTTTCATTCTTCTTTCTGATTAAATAATTTAATATTGTCTTGAGAATCAAAACATAAAATAATAACATGAAGAACTTGCCATCATGTGTAATGTTTTTGTAATTGAGTTTAAGTAATTTAAAATCTTAATCTTTCCAGAAAAGTTATAAATGGAGAGCTCGTTTAGCATTGCCTTCAGCTGGTGTCAAATTCATCACTGTCTTTTACGTTCTCAATACTTTTATTCAACATGATTCAAAACAACAAAATCATTCATGTTTTGTCGGAAATATTTCTCTTCCACATTTCAAAGTAACATCAAAGTGCGCAGAGTTTCTGCCCTTAGCGACACTAGCCATCAAAAATATTGCTTTTTGAACCATATCCATTGGGTATATTTCATAAGACATGCAGTTGAACAAAATGAGAACTCTATTCAAAAGCGATGCCCGCCAAAGGGTCTTCTAAATTGTATGAAATTTCAAAAGTGCCATTTGCCACAACTTTGCGTTTTGATTTGGCAATATCAGATCGTTTTCAAAGGTAGCACTTTTTAAACTGCGATTTGAAAAGGTAAAAGGATTTGAACTCATGAAACCAAGAGGATGGATCGTTGTGAATGGTTATGCAACATTTCTTCAATAAAAATGTCTTCTTCAACTCCTGGAGAATCCGTCAAAGTATTCCAAATCTCTGACAAACTATGGAGGGGAAATATGATGCATGCTCTTTATCACGGCGATAATACAGGAAAGTTGTCACGCTCATGTTTTATTATGGTACAAGAACATTTACAACCCCCACAAGAGGTGCTGGTGAAAACAATCTATGTGCATATTTGATAGAAGCATTGTAAATACAGAATGGGCAGCTTTAGGAGGAAAGGTCAGCAGGCCATATACAATACTTAAAGCCATATTAACATTTGGGCCAAAAAGGAAACTAAAATAAAAGCATTCTTTTTTTTTCTTTTTGCACTAAAAAACAAATAAAACATCCATAGCTCCTTAACGGCGGCTGTCACAAATATGCGAGAAAACGTTTGGATCAAAATATATCCGGTTGCCGGTTAGTGCATATTCAGCACCTTCCTAGGAACCTTTGGCAAGCACTTGTTTCTCATTGTCGCAAATTTGCAACATACCCGAATTTCTATTTTTTCTTCTTTAATAGTGGTTTTGCTTAAACATTGAATCCAGAGCAAGCATAAAATAAAAAATAATAACATTTTGAATAAATTATGTCTCTATAGCCTGTAGCCGGGGGGCCAGCTCTAACACATATTTGATATGATCTTGGGGACCAAATATAATTATATCGCAGGCCAAATTTGGCCCCTGGGCCTAAGTCTGAGATGTCTGCTCTACCTGAAAGCAAAAAACGCACACAAAAAAATGTTTAAAAAAATATAAATCTATATAAATTCAGTCGTTAAGTGGTTAAAACAAACACAGCAGGCTTGCATCTCCACAAATACAAAAAGTCTATGAATACCTCCTCCTGCTTGTTTCTGTAGGAAATGTTGTCGCTTTAACTGTTCCACAGTATGGGATAAAACAAAGACCGATATATCTGCTCTTTATAGCACATCGGCTATCAGCCTTGTTTTGTACTGGCTGACCTGCTGCTAAAAAAATATGCATAAAACTTTATTGCACTTTATTGTTGTTGTTGATTGTTGTTACTCAAAAGGACTTTAAGTCATCAGATGAATCTTGCAGCTTTGTGGCCCCAGTCATTAAAAAATAATGATAAGATTCAACGTTTATGGATATGGCATGTTCCACAATATAGAAAAAAGCCTTTCTGTGGAAATCAAACCAGACCAAGTTACAGGTCAGATCTCTGGAATGGCTGTTTTTCTATGTATTTTTGATCTATAAAACCAACTGTAATACTGTGGAACATTCCAGACAGAGTAATGCCATACCCATAGAAACAAGGAGGTGATGGACCCTCAACCAAAAAGTTACATAAGCCAATGATGTTCATTATGTCTTCTTATATACTTTAACTTCTTAGGTTCTTTTTAAAGACAATGCAGTTTACTGCATTGTAACTTCAGTTTACCTTTAAACTGAAGTTAAATATATCGTGTTATCAAGCAGCTTCTGATGTTGTTGCTGATATTCTGTGGATCAGTTGAAGTCTTTTTGCAACCTAAACCCACTTTTCAACTTGTTTTCAACGTAGCATCAATCACGTCTGAACACAAAACAACACAGGACTCCACTCAGAGCTTTGTCAAACATTTGTCGATATCTTTCACTTTGTAGATGAGAAAAAAAGATCTGCTTTCTAATTGCATACGTCTTGCTGTCACCAATCTGTCTTTAAAGTCTGTGTCTATTTCATTCCCCCAGGACTATTTAAGAGCTTAGAGGGACGTAATTGCTTCTTAGAAATATATGTGCCGGACCTGTGAGGTGAATTCAACCGAGCAGAACAATATGGATGTGTGCTTTTGTGTTAATAAAGTGCGTTTGCTTGTTCAGACTCTAAGATGAATGGGTGAGGCCAGGACCCCCTTAAGGCCCATTCATTTCTATCTCCCCACAGCCAAATGGAGAGTCATGAATCACAGCTCTGGCACGTCACGTCCACAGCTCTGATCCAACACTGTTTCAATTTCCTATTCACACAAACAGATAAACTGCAGTGGGAGGTACACAGGGATATTAAATCTGCGCTATATGTAGGTACAGAAAATAGAATAGAAGAGAAGAGGTATGCTTGTATGTGCATTATGGGTAAACAGTACTCACATGGCTTTTGATGGATTCAAAAAGAAACACCACACCACAGGCTTTACTTCAAAGAGATTAATTTCTGTCTTCCAATATTATTTCCAACTAAAGGTTCTAAAGGTTCCAGTGTGCTGTTTATACATACTGTGGCATATTTTGGATGCCGTCTGCATCCTTCTTCAGAAGAACATGTGATGTGTCTTGCGGCTGATTTACACCGATTTTGGCACCAGCTGCATTGGAAGGGGGATAGCGCCATCTGCAGTCCGACTTCTCCTGGACAGCATCCCAGATCCTTGAAAGACACACGTCATGTATCATTAAGTGACTCTACTGAAGAAGGCATCCAAAACATGTCAACAACTAGCGTGTAAAAAAGACCCTTTATTTGGAAACCTTACCACAAAGCTAACACAGGTCAGATCTGTGGAGAGGAGACCATGTTCACAGTTAAGAGCACATTTTAAGGTATTTTCTACCAGTCAAAACACCTGTAATTGAATAAGTGCACATTAGATTAAACTTTTTTACTTTTAGACAGGGTTTACTGTCATTCAGTATAACAATGTATACTAAATTAAGTGCATGGTTTTAAGCTTAAAGTTACCATCTGTCACTTTATTCATTTTTTCAACTTGTAGATGACAGATGTGAAACCTGTCCTCCCTCTGCTCACCTGTGCTCTCTGGTCTTCTTCTGTCAGGCCTAAGCTTGTACAGTATCAGACAGCAGTAATGTAGATACCATCTAGTGGTGATATGGGAGAATACAACAGCAGTGGGCCAGTCAACCTAAATATAGATGACAGCTTAAAAGGAGAGGTTTATTTATTTACAAGAATGGAGGAACATGGAACAATCCATATTAACAAACATTGAAATCAGTGTAAATAAGCCAGAAGCTAATCTCCAGATGGAAACAAATAGGAATATAAAAAACATTGTAAGTACTTTTTAATGATCTTACTGCCTAACTGAAGAATTGGCATACTGCTGCTGTACTGTTCCAGTTGACACATGGGAAATACAGTGATGAAAAACCACCCAGACACAGGAAGAACATGCAAACTATACACACCCCATCCTGTTTGAGAATCAAACATGCAGCACACAATAACAGGGTTGTGCATAAAACAACTGGAACAGCAGCAGACGCACATTCATCATATTGGGCCACACATTGTCACAATACAGAATGTGATATCGAGAGGAATGACATCTGGCACAAAAAATTTAACTCTGTGCAGCCAAAATCTTCCTCGTAATCACTTGCTTTTAATGACAGTGATAAACCATGGCTTACGTTCAAACACACACCCCACTGCAGGCAAAAATTATATAACAGCTGATTCTGTCTCACTGAAACCAAACAATACACAATTTGCCTGTTTGCCACAAATGTCAAAAATTTATCGTAAAAGTGTGTATGTGTTCTTATTCCGCGACTGCCTTTTGAATTGTCCACGTTTTTGCCAATCGAATGGGAGTGCTGATCCGAGCAGAGTTTGTATTGCCAACTGCACTGAAAGGAGAAAGGAAGATGATGTTATATATTTTGTCGAGCAGCGGTGATTGAATCGGGGTCTGGGTCCAGTTGACAACAATGATATGGTGAGTGTGGAGTTTGGAGATGGGAGGATGCCGATGTGATGGTGGATAATAGAGTTGTTCACAGGTCACTGGCAGACTATTGACCTCTTGTGGGGGCTCTGTCTGTCTGTACACACTGAGGCACAGGCGGCTACGTCGCTACATCCTCACAACTTGGGCCGTTTGAAGTGAGAGTAAAAATGAAATGACAAACTAATGAAAACATCAAACTGAGTCTGAATCCAAATAAAATTTCTCAAAATGGAAATGAAAAATTTTCAATATATTACGCAAAATTGACACATGTGAACTTTTAGTCATGTTGGAATGTTGTTACCTCATCAAAAATATACCTGGAGTTTTTGTTTCATTCACGTTTGATTAATCCTGCATGGTATCGGCATGCTATCTCTTCATTACGACATGCCTCAATTTAGACGTGCTGGTTTTCTGACACTTTTTAGTATCGCTATTCCGACACGTCATATACGGTGTTTTCTTTCTGGTCTCCAGCAGAAAGAGCCCCTGTCCTGTCTGTATCATGTTAGTCGATCACACCATTACTTCTGTATCACTGAAAATTCAAAATTTAAACAAACTTAAAGACACCTGAAACCATCCAGTCAGGATTCAGAAAGGCCAGAATAATTCAAAATGATGCTGAGTCTGATGACAGCTACACAGAAGAGGAAGTGGCGCTCTGTTTACCTCAGGAGGTCGCCGAGTTGCTCACAAATGACACCATGGATGAAGAATTCAATGGATTTTGTGATTTGGAGTGAGATGGAGAGTTTGGTAAACTTGTTCTGTTCTGTTGTTTATGCTATAGTTATCTGAAGAACTGTTCATATGTGACATTAACAGCCTGTTGTTTTCTGTTCTATTATTATTATTAAAATTTGCCTTTCAAGATGAAATGTCAGTTCTTGGTCTTTGATTTTATAAAATAAATTTCCCCCAAGAAGTGCGACTTATTGTCTGGTGCGACTTAAAGTCCGAAAAGTACGGTAGATATTTTCTATGCTCTTGTTTAAAATGCATGACTGTTTCCCATGGCTATCAGTTAAGACATTTTCCCACTGTCCAATATCCTATGTGGCCAAAGTATTCTCTGATCAAGTGCTTTGCTCCAGCCCAAGCATCTAATGATATATGGGAGCGCAAAGTTTAATAGGCTATCACATTAATATTATTCATATCGGAAAAGCGGAATGTTTGAAAAATTGTAAAGTGCAGTTATTCCAACAATTAGATGTCGATGTCTAAATAGTGGCATGTCAGAATAGCGGCACGTAACCATCCTGCATTATTAGGTTGTCTGCATTTACAAAGCTCAAAACGCTCTGTCCCACCTTGTGATGTCATCTATTGGTAGTTTTGTGTTTGTGTTTTAGGTAGTCAACAGATATTTTACCTTTTGCTCTGTTGAGATGGCCACAGAAAGTTTCCAATATCTTCTTGCACACTGAGAAGTGTAGTAGTTTCAATGAGACTAAAACAACAGATATACAACAATCATTTGTAAAGTCTATTCATATGATTCTAGAGATGATGTATGGAGTTTTACAATATGTCATCATGAGAATCATTAATACTTGTTTGTTTGTTGAAGAAAGTGTCTGTCAATGATATAAATGCCTGCACACATGAGAAATAATGGATCACTGTTTTGTATTGAAGCTCACAAACACACTCACAACTACAGATACAGACTGTGGGCATTTGAAGGGACTCCCACTAACGGAGGGGAACCATTCATTTTAATGGAGAAGAGCCGCTCTGTAATTCACTGTTCAACAACTATAAGAGCCTATGCAGATTTTGGGCTATATGTATTACACCAAACACAGGTGTCAAGACATAGAGAAGAATATAAGATGGCTCAACAGCTGAGATTTGTGCAAATATCCAAGAATGCAGTAGCTGTGGGCTATATGCTACCACATTGCTAGCACTGGCATTGTATTCATTTATATTTATGGACTTATGTCAACTAGAGCTGCACAGTATATCAAGAAAATATCAATATTGCAATTCTGGCTGACGCAATAAAATATATCACAACAACACAAGTTCTCCATTTGATAAAAGTGTACTTTTTTGAAAGTGATTTTTCATGATATTTATTCCTGATAAAGTACTTGGGTAGCCAGGCTGGCTACTCACCTAATGCATCTTCTCAATTTCATTTCTCTGCAGCAACTAGGTCAGGAATTGGAATATACTAGATGGTTTGCAAGAATCCAGGAAGTGCGAGTCCAGGCACCAGTCAATCAGTGAAAAAACAAATCGTTATCTGTTTTTTCATTTTGGTTTTGGAGACAAATAATGAAGAAAACACTTGTTTTTTCGTTTTCTTATTTTTGGTTTTATATTGAAAAACGAATGAACGAATGATACACGGATTGTCATACATTCTGTGTTGGCAACGATTCCCAAGATTGAGGATTTAAAGCTGGAACAAAGAGAATGTTTGGTGAATTTTATCAAGGGGAAAGACGTTATTGCCCTTCTTCCTAGGGTATTTGGGAAAAGATTAATATACCAGTTAGCACATTACATACGTGTATGACAGGTTTTTGTATACTGTATGTATGTGACATGAATGCATATGTGGTGTGAGCAGATCTGACCAGAGTTTTGCGTCTTGGGCAGTGTAGATGGAAACGCTACGGTGGAGTATATTAAACTTTTCCACTCTGGAGGGTGGTTTCAGATTTTGGTGTTTTTAAGCCCCCAAAACGCTGTCACCATCTAAACGAAAGGCTCTTCCAGGGAAATATTTTGTCATTTTTACCCGCAAGCGTTTTTGTGTAAACAGGCCCTTATACTTGTTCTGACACTGCTCTTTCTAAAGCTGTTAAAAAAATTCATTTCTGTCCTGTGAATGCAAAATTTTTTATATCAGTACCTGCTCACATGAGTATCTAGTTTTGATACTAGTTTTAATATCCATTAGCATCTGATTTTCGATACTTTTGACAACCCTGTTATGCTCTGTTTTGTTTCTATTTCCTTTTTTCCCCAGACCGTTTGGTCATATACGCAACACAGACTCAAAACTGAGATTAAACTGGGACTAAACCTGAACTAGAACAGAACCAAACCAAGTCTACATGAGGACTAAAGTGTGATTCCACCAATGCCCTTTACATTACAGTATATATTGCTGGGCATATATATATATATATATATATATATATATATATATATATATATATATATATATATATATATATATATATATATATATATATATATATATATATATATATATATATATAGCACAGTATATATGTCCTTAGAGTATAGTTTTTTCTTTTCATATCCTTAGTTTTGTGTAAGGACATGAACTCCCCCCTGCCTCAGTCTAATAGTGACACATAACTGCTGTCCCTGGTTTAAAACATCTCTGTGATACTAAAGCGATAAATCTTGCCTTGTTTTTGTGTGGAGATGTTATCATGGAGAGATATGAGTCCTGCCGCCTGTTTGATAAAGGTTTCTTTCTCTTTGTGCTGTTAATAAAAATCTTAGTAGGAAAAAAAAAAAAAAGGTTGGGTCTGTGTTTGGACTTTACTTGTTGCAAATATCAAAGTGACAGGTTCCAAAAATGAATCGCTGCCACCTTGAGGTGACTGATGGTATTGCCTTGTGTTGGCTTTTGTTGGGTGGAATTAAATTGCAGAAAGAGGGGCATGTACTCGAATGTGTTGTGAGATTTGAGGTTAGGGATGGGCACATTCATATAATTTTCATACAAAAATATAAATTCTTAAACATTTCCCAAAATATGCAAATATATATATATATTTTTTTTTTATAAGTCAAGTTTAGAAATACTAAACACTGTACTTCCAAAATTGACCAAAATTCTATAAAAATATAGCCTACAGATTTATTATTATTAACATTTGGACACTCAAAGACACTTTACAGAGCATTATTCAGTCACTCCATACCCGGTGATGGTAAGCTACTATTGTAGTCACAGCTGCCCTGGGGCAGACTGATGGAAGCAAGGCTGCCAATCTGCACCATCAAGCCCCTCTGAGCACCACCATCACCACTTTCATACTAGGCAATGAGGGTGAAGTGCCTTGCCTAAGGACACAACAACAGTCTTTGTGACTGGCGTCCCCCTGTGGCACCAGATTTTTCCAGTGGTCTCCCATCCAAGTACTAACCAGGCCCAGCCCTGCGTAGCAGTAGTAGTAGTAGTAGTAGTAGTGGTAGTAGTAGTAGTAGTATATAACACTAGGGTGGAGCAAGGTTTTACTTTACCCGTTGCTTGCTATAGTATTACTTAGTATCGGATGAAAACATGAATCACTGATATCGCTCATCACTATTGGAGGGACAAACTCAGGGAGAGGGGGTCACAGATCATCAAACTGAAATAACACCATATGTTTTTTTGTTTGTTTGTTTTTTTTGGAAAAGGTGCAAACATGTTACAAATCTGAATGCCAGTACACCCACAATTTCTTGAATTCTTTGCATGGAAAAAAACAAAAAAAACAAAAACAAAACTTTTTTATGTAAAAACTGTGACATTTTTAAAATAAGTTGCCTGACAAGGATGATATATCTCTGTATTTTTAATACAGATTTATGAGTCTGGTCACCAAGCCTTCTGGCACTTCTCGAGTTTAATGCTTTTCTCATTGATTCTGCAAAAATCTGCAGTGTTTTTCAGCCCATTGTAATATTTTTTCCCCTTTATTTTCCCTACATTTAACAGTATAAACATATATTGCTAGAATTCACCAAAAACTCCAAACCAAACTCACATTTTCGTAAAGTATTGGCCAAGTGCATCTTCTAGACCCCAAACATCTAAATAAGTGGGGAAAGGAGAATGGCTGCACAGGACAACCAGAGGAGGGACAGGTGTTCAAACTACTTTCGTCTTTGGACAATCCTGTCATTACCGCTGGACAAAAGCACCCAAAACAAGCAAGCAAGACTCAGGGAACATTTCGTACCGAGCCTGTGCTATAGCTGTGAAAAGAGTAGGTGTCAGACGATTCCTTGAAAGCTGTGGTGAATCTTTATAAATATCTTCACAAACAATCATTGTCTCTGTGGTGCAGGGAGGTATAGAGACACGTATAGGGAGTCACAGCGCACAAGACGGGACTACTAATGAACAGCCTATAGCATCTACACTACAATACAATAACGCATTCTGACACTTTAGGGTTAAAATTGTCATCTCTGTGGCAAGTCAAAACAAATACCTGTAAATATATCCAAATGTGAGTTAGTCTAAAATAAGTTCACAGGTACAAAAGTGCTGAGTGTCAAGGGTAGTTTGCCTGTCTGCTGCGTTCAAGGGCAAGCTGTTGAGTGGCGTCACAAAGCGCTGGAAAAGCTGCATTGTGGGAATTCTTCCAAGGAGTTTGTGTCAATAGTGATTCAAAAGCTATTATTGTTTTTCGAAAGGAAGATGTCTAAGTCAGGTCTCTGGGTGGAAATAAGTTGTTTTTATAGATTATGTGTAAATTATTCAACTAAGAGAGTCTATTTGTGCTACAGGGAATTTTCAGCACCGGTACAAGAATATAAATAGAGCAATTAGGATCAAAAGTGTGCAGGATTAATTAAAGAGGGAGTATTTTACTTCTATGGGGTGTAAACTGTTAACACATAACAATCTTTTTCACCAAGGTCACACAAGGCTGGCTCTGTGCAATGCTCTTCGCCCTTAACTACCGACCTTGATGAGCTTCATTTGGCTGGAACTGAAGGCTATGGGTGACGTCTCACTCCCTTAATCTTCTAGTACTTCTTTAAACAATGTACATATGATACTGCTTCTGTAATATTTGGATATTCGCCATATATTCAGAAATTCTTTGTGTTGATTGGTGGTAAGACATCCTCCACCTAAAATACACAGTGGTGGAACATAACAAAGTAAAAGTAGTAAATACTGCACTCAAGTAAACATTTTAGTTATCTATACTTTACTTAATTATTTTAAAGTGAATTCTTTTTACTATAACTTCGCTACATTTGAAAGCAAGTATCTGTACTTTCTACTCCACTACATTTTTGAACAAAACTGAAAAGTAAAAGTATCTTATTATTGTTTGAGACCTTCTGAAAAGCCTGATGGGTAATTTGTAATTTCAGCAAACAAAAATATGCAAATAAAAACAGCGAGGAAAAAACAAAATTCAGCTCAAATCTGAATCAAAATCACTGAATGTGAACCATTATAAGACCTCAAAATCTACATGAAATACTTTTACTTTTTACTCTTTAAGCATTTTTAAACACATTAAATCAAATGCAATGTGTATGTATGAAAAATTAAACTTAATTGTTGTGCATAATAGTGAAGATTTCTGTTTGCAATAGATTAATAATTGTGCCTGAACTGATGTTTTATGTTTTAAAGTAAGCATCGGTGTTGATGTGTTGTCTGGAAAAGGGAAAAGGGGTCAGATAACATAAAATTCCTCTTCTTTCAGCTCATTTTCATTCATTTCTTGTATGTTTGATGTTGTGACACTGTTGATGTCTTTTTATACTTTATGAATGAAATAAGTAAACAAATAAATAAAAATAAATAACAAGTACTTTAATATTTTTACTTTGTGATACATGAGATACTTTTGCTTTCACTTGAGTGTTTTTTGCTCCAGTATCTGTACTTTTAATTAAGTAACAAAACTGAGTACTTCTTCCACCACTAAAAAATACATAATCATATTGTAAGTTTTTTCTTTCTTTTTTCCCCCCTTGTTTTTTCTTCTTTTTCAAAAACTGTTCTAAAAAAATCATGTGCATTACTGTATTAAACCAATTCCCTATAACTTCATCTGGGGGAAGTTAACAGCCCGTATATTGTACCAGTGCGCGCAGTTCATATCTGAGTGAGTTAAGCATATTAATATTCAGAGACTCAGCTGAAGAAAATGAATTGCCATTAGCAGCCAAACGTACAATTTAATGCTGATTAATGTGGTCGTCATATTGAAATATCCTTAAAATAAATACGCTCCCCTGGGCTGTGATATGGCTATCTACACAAATGAAAAATTACACTTTTTAGCCGCAGCTCAAGTCGTATTAAAAACCCTGGAATATGCGTATGTTTAATTTGTGATATGCTTTACAGTAATAGCTTTTGTAGAGGAGGGCCTTAGTCGCGTGTGTGTCGATAAAGTTGATTTAATTAGTAATTGTAAATCACTATTCATTCTTATCATTGTTCACTGCCTTACATAATTGTCATTGTGTTTATGGTTTGTGCTGACCAGCCCGTTTCACTGTAATGATGTTTTCTGTTGTGAGAGCAGGTCAGGAAATTAATTATTAAAGCAAAATTGGAACGGGGATGAAAATTTGTTGCGGATTATGCAGTTGAGTTCTTGTTACTGGGACAAAAGTCAAGACGAAACATAGAGCGTAAAATTTGGAATAGAAAAAAAAGAAAAAAAAAAAAGAATAGTAAATAATGATAGTAAACATAACATCATATTACATTATTAAAAATACACTGTAGCTTTTCTGGTAGAGGCGTCACTGCGAAGTTCTCCCGGAGATGTTATTGCTTTGCCACAAATATATCTTTTTTTTTTTTTCATATTGTATCAAAAACAGTTGAATAAACCTAAAAACTGTTCTAAAAATTATGCAAATTATCATATTAAACCAATTCCCTATAATTTCATCTGCAAGAAGTTAACAGCCCATAAACTGTACCAGTGCACACAATGTAAACATGTATTAAAACTACGCACTGTAACTTTTCTGATGGAGAGTTTACTTCCTACTTGTCTCCATGGTGATATTTTACCAGAAATATTCCACAGTATTGGATTAGATTTGTATTTTATTTACTCAATTTAAGGTATTTTATGGCTAAAAATGCCTTGAAAAACATGCATTCTTACAGTGAGCAGGGCCGCCTCTCCAAAGATATGATCTGTAACTTGGCCTGGTTGCACCACTTGTTTGTCTCCATGGCGATAGACAAGTTTAATGAATTCCAGGCGACTGCACTGAGACATGATGGTGGCTGAGATAATAAAGTGAACTTAAGTCTGCAAGTTACATTTCTGCATTGGCTCAAGCTCTGGAGATGGGTCCTCGGGTGTAGCACTGTGGTATGCAATGCTCCTGAGTTCCTGCCTCTCCATAGATCCGACCTGTAACCTACTTGAATAATGGAGAGATCAATACAAAGTTTAATGCCATACTATGAAATATTCCAGGCAAAACAATAACATTTCCATGAAGACAAGCACAAGATGGACTCCCAACTAAAAGGTCTGCACAGTGCACTTTTAATGGAGCACAATGAAATACTGTTTTATCATTAAGTCTGTTAGTAGAAGCATAATAAGCAGCACTTCTGAAGCCAGTAAGATTTATAGTAGTTGTTTGTCATCTGCTTGTCTCATAGAAAAGTTATTGCTTTGTCACTGTGTGGTAAAAACTTATTGGGAGCACTCTAAAATATGGCCCGTAGATATTTTCAGTTTTTCAATTTCTGGGTTTTTTATTAAAGTGTCTGTGTTTTCTACCATGTTATAATGTTCCCCCAACAAAAACATACCTGAAATGGTTCTATTCTATTTGTCATCCATGCATGTTTGAATAATCTAGCAATCTCTCCCTCTTTATGGTTAGCTGTACAATTCTTTCCAACACTGCCCACGAGCCTACGTTGCTCCCGCATGGCAATTTTCCATAAATATACAAAAGCAGGACACAAAGCAATACACTGCTACTTCACTTCTTCTTAACAACTCCACAAACCTGATGTGCTATGCAGTAGTTTCATAATCAGAATGCATACCTGTACATGCATCACGAATTTCGGACTTTCGGTCGTCACGCAACCATACTGGGCCAGATTTTCCAAAAAAGTGAGCATCAAACCACCATGTTTGATTTTCCAGTGGGATGTGTCTATTGACAAAGCCAGTGTTTTCAAGTCTTTTGAACCATATCGCTTTTGTTTCTGGTTCTGATATTGTCATATTTTAGTTTTGAGATTTGGACATCGTAATTATGTGGTTGTTGGATGTTCTAACAGTGGAAAACGGCTCGAGAAATGGGCCTCGGAAGATTGCAAACTCCATAAATACAAAAGGGAATCAGATCTGTGTGAATCTATGTGAAACCTCCGTTCAAACTGTTTCCCTTCCCAACGAAATTGAAAAATAGTGAAGGCAAAGGCGATGGGCAGTATTGATACGCGGGAAGGATGAAAAAGGTAACCTTTGGTTGCCAAAGAAATCATCCCGAGTGTGCAGCAGTTATTTTGTATGTGGAGCGCCAACAAAGCGTGATCCTGTTTGTTAAGCGAGAGGTACAGAAGACAAACAGGCCGAGCTGGCAATTTCTTGTTCTTTTGGCTTTACAGCAACATCATGTCTTGGTCGCTTTGCAGTGGAAGGTGTTTGGCGAACAGCTGGTGCCTTTCGCTTTGGCGTTGACTTTTTAAATTCGTAACCAAGGTTGAGCGCACCACATACAAAATGAGTGCTGCAAACTTGGAATGATTTCTTAGGCAATCAAAACTTACCTTTTTCGTCATTCCTATGTATCAATCCTGCCCATCGCCTTCGCCTTTCACTATTCTTCAATTCTGTTGGGAAAGGAAACAGTTTGGACCGAGGTTTGCAGTCACACACATCTGATTCCCTTTTGCATTTATGGAGCTCGCAAACTTCAGAAGCCCATTTCTCGAGCCGTTTTCCGCTGCTAGGACATCCAACAACCACACAATTACGATGTCTGAATTCCATAACTATAACATGACAATATCAGAACCAGAAACAAAAGCGATATAGTTCAAAAGACTTGAAAATACTGGCTTTGTCAATGGATGCATCCCACGGGGAAAACAAACATGGCGGTTTGATGCTCACTTTTTTGGAAAATCCTTCCCAGTATGCACTGCGCAATGACCAGAAGTCCGAAATTCATGATGCATGTGTTGTAATGTGATGCTCTGAAAGGGGAGTGACTGAGTGGAGAGCAAAGGCAGGGAAGACTGTTTTCTCCATGATTCCTTCAACAAAATCCTTTAAAATAAGTCCTCCTGTCATTCAAAGACAACATTTTACTTGCAATATTTTTATGTAGAGTTTAAGTACGTACAACATTTTAGATTTTAGCATCAGAGACAGTATGTTCTTAAAGGTTGATCTTTGTGGGTGAGACATTTCCATAAACAGGGATTACAATGCACATCTGTCAGTTCAAAGATAATAAAGAAATTGGAAAATTCTTCAAATGTTGATGAACGTTGGAATGACTCTTTCAGATAATCCACTTTGCCCTTAATTATGTGTATATTTATTTGTGTTTTTGCCAGTTGGGGGACTTTGAGATGCTTATGTAAGTTTGGAAATGGAGTGCCAAAGAGATGCATATGCCAGACACGCAGCGAGGATGAGGATTTGATGAAGAGGAGGCATTCGGGGAGAGAGAGTTGATAGACAAATACACACACACACAGTCTAGACAAACTAATGGGGATAAAACAAAGAGCCATAATCTTTAAACTTATGACGGCTATTAGCACAGACTTTATCGATCTGTCAGAGGCGTCAGACATCTTGTTTATCTGCCGTACTGTTATTGGACAGTTAAAAGTAAGTAAACACACAAAAATCTCACTGTGTTAATAGAGCTATCTAAGAGTTTCTAATGAAAATATAGGACAGTTTACAACAAAGTTTGAAAGTGCATTGTGTAACTTTTCTGGTGATATTATTACTTTATCTGGAATGTTTTCCAGTATGGCATTAAACCTGTCTATCTTCATGGAGACCAAACCAGACCAAGTTACAGGTCAGATCTGTATTTTTGAGTTGTAAAACTACCTGTAATTTAATAAATGTAAGATAGAGCTGTTTAATGTTGAGCTGTGAAACCTTCATTTGTGGGTGTTAATTACATTTGTGGGGATTATTACATTTGTAAGAGTTTATTACATTTGTGGGAGTTTATTCAATGTGTGTGAGATTATTACATTTATGTGAGTTGATTACATTTGTGAGAGTTTATTATATCTGTGAGAGTTTATTACCTTTGTTATTTACAAATACTCACATTCACACAATCACTTTGAAAACATCATTTTTTTTCCCTGACACATTGGTCACCTATCACTTACAAACAAAATTACATTTCTCTTACCACAGGGCCCAATTTTGCCCCCAGTCTTAGCGCTTAGCACAAGTGTGGGGCGTGGAGTTCTAAACAGGAGGCGTGCCGTGCCTGAATATCAGGTGGAGTGGAGCAGACTGAGGGTGTGGTGTGGCGAGTTTAGTGAATTGCCAGAATCGTAAAAATAAATATCAACGAGTCCATTCCAACATTTATATGACAATAAAAGTATTTCATAATCTGTGAGACAACCAACTGTGTGGGACCAAATGCAGTGGACCCGAGAAACAAGAATGTGAGCGGTCAGCGGCAGCAGCAGTCAACACTCGTACCTCAGGTGAGTCTGTGGGAGCAGACTGTGGGACAGGCGGGAGCGGGTGCGAGAAAGCAGCGGGTCTGTGGGATGGGGAGCGCATGAGAGACACTGGTCTTCAACGAACACATTACACTTACGCTATAATGAGGCAAAGATTACAGATATTACCCACACTGGCAGTGCTTTTAAATGCCACAGTGGTCACAGATTGGTTCAGATGCCTTTTTTTATTTGCACTTGTACCGCCCCACTCCAGCCTCAGCAACGAAGTACAGCCCCACCTGTATACGCCCACTTGCACTTACTCCTAAGACTCAGGGCAAGATAGGGCCCTAAGAGTTTAGTGCTTTGCTCATTTATTCTGCAGAAATTTGTGATATTTTCCATTTGTTGTTTTTTTTTTTTTTTTGTATCATTCTTCCTAGTAAGCAGCCATGTTTGTTTTGATGGACCACGTGTGTCCCTGATTGGCTAAACCACCTGTCAATCACGACTATCTAACTAATTCAAAGAAATGTGTATTCCAGATCCCAGGCAAATATTTTACCTAATAACCTAATAAGAATTACTTAAATGCATTCAGCTCATAATGTAGAACATGATAAAAAATATGTGGTTTCTTTTCTACCTCTACACATCAGAGCTTTTATACCCCCCTTGCTTTTCTCTACATCTCTACACACTCTGCCTGCTCGCCTCTCTCAAATCTCACTTTTCACTTGGCGTCATTAGAAATTCAATTCCCCACAAATGGTTTCTTAGAGTCTCACGTCACTCTCAAGCTTATCTCTCGCGACCCACTTTTGTCTCCTCTCTCCCCTCTCTTCTTATTCCTAAACATGCTCTCTTCTCGTCTCCGTGTGTCTTTACTGGGGGTTTCGTGGTTGAGGGGTCGCAGCGGGGGTAACTGGTCATTTGCTCTGGCTGTCCCATGGCCATTCCACAGTATTGTAGCAGAGTGGCTATTTTCAGACTCACATAATGGTGTCTGCAGTAGCCTATGACTGTCTCAAATGGAGCTGGGCGTACAGATTGAATATTAACAGTGGCACCGGAGACAGGACACGTAGTGGGTCAAAGAGTATGTTTCAGACCTGCCGCACTGGGGTTTGGTGAAATGTTACAGACGGTGAGGTTTTCAGGATCAGGCAGAAAATTCTGTTGTGATTCTCCTGCTGGTCAACTGCAAGTTTAAAGTGCATGTGATAGTTTTTCATGTTTTTCTAATGATTGCTTTATTTGGCGGGATAGTACCAGTGGAAAACAACAGAGGAGGTGAGAGTGAGGCTTAGACAGGGCTTTCCTGTGTCTCCAGATGTCTCCTTGCTTCCCCTAAAGGCTGCTATTATGCTACAGGCACTGAGGACACACACTTTTGTCCTAAGGGCTGCTACTCTCCTCAAACTGTCCTAACACTGGATCTGATGACCCTACTTTTTGGGCTGAGACTTTTGTTTGAGAGTTCTATTATTATATTTTACTGCTCAGCGTGCTTAAATTGTAGCCTGATTTATCAGCCAGTTTCACTTTGTGGAAACCGTCTGACCTTGCAGCATTAGGATTCGTTATTTTAGAGCACGTTTTTTATTTAACCAATCACTGCTATTTGGTCGTGACGTATGTAATGCGCCAAATCCCGTAGGAAGAAGGGCAATAACATCTTTCCCCTTGATAAAATTCACCAAACATTCACTTTGTTCTGGCTTTAAATCCTCGATCTCGGGAACTGTTGCCAACACAGAATGTATGTCTTCATCTACATCCATCTCGACCGCTTTGTTTACTGTTGTGCTTTACCACAAAAGGGACCCAGACAGACACTTGAGTTTGACATCATGACTTCACAGCGCTTCGCTGATTGGCTGGTGCACAGTCTACAGACTTCTGGGGTTCTTGCAAACCATCTAGTGTATGCTGATTTCTGACCTAGTCGCTGCAGAGAAAAGAAGTTAAGCGGAAGCACTATAGGTGGCACCAGCCTGGCTACTTAAAATGCTCCTTGGGGACAAATAAACTAATACTGATTGATTGCATAGACTATAAATTTTGCCTTGAATGCAGAATACAGACTTCTCCAATACTTTACAAAGAGTCTGGCCAATGATGAATCTCCCCAAAGGTCAGATGGACGTGACTGACAGGTGGATTAGCCAATCAAAGACACTCATGGGGGCATCCAGATCAAAAAAATTACCTGCTTTTGAGGAAAAAAAAAAAAATCACATGGGACTGAAAGACATAATAATTTTTGCGGAATCGGTGAGAAGGGACTAAACTGTTAATCTGAGGGGAGAGAAGTGTAATTTTCTTTGTAAATGATATGTGAGCAAAACCAAGCAAAAAAGTGAATCTGAGTGCACAATCACATTTGGACAGACTTGAGGCACGATGAACGGTGTAGAACCAGACTGACACTCCTCAATATAAAAAATACAAGGCACTAAGGTGCATAAATCTAGCTACTCAATACAAAATGCATGCAAAAGAAGGATCAAAGTGAACTATATTGTGCTCCTGATGTCAGTACAGATAAATGGTCCAATGATAAATAAGTTCAGTTATGTATAACACTGCTTCATGTGCAGAAAAGCCTGAGACAGGACCCAGCCTCTGTGTCTCTGCAGAGCTGACACTTGTAACTTCAGACGTGAGAAGAACACATTTCTGTTCACTTCTTCTGTCTGTGCAAACAAGGCCTAATAAAGCTGACAGACCATAAATCAGACGCTGCACCTTTTTCAATTTGCTGCCTCGCTGAGCACCCTTTAGAGTCAAGGGACCACCTGTACTTTTGGAGGCCCCTCTAGTGACATCACATGTAATAAATAGGACATGTACAATCCTGTTTTTGTAAAGAGGAATTTAAGACTGACCAGAATCAAATGAAAGTGTATATGACAGGTTTTCATGTTTATAGTTACTTTTTTGACGGGGTGATAGCTGTGGTAAATACTGTATTTATCATAGTCAAGTGGAGTTTGTGAAGAAAACATGAAAAGAAAAGTACAAAAAGCAAAAATAGAGGTGAAATTCAGATAAAATGGAATACCTCAATGTCATCAACACAGAAATTATATCCAAAAGGCAGGGGCAATTTAAGAGCAAGGAAGGTATTTTTGTGTCAATTTAAACCTTCATTTAACAAAATAAAGGTGTTGTCATTTCTTTTGATTAGTTTAATCATAACTATTATGCAATTTGAACAATTTGGACAAGATTTGGTCCTTTTTAACATTAGAGTTGCTATGGAAACATAAGTCACATTTGCTGCCCATGTCCAACCGGGAATTCAAATGATAGACTCAAGACATGTTGTGCTTGTGTCTGAAAATGGCTTAATAAAAAAAACCAAGTCTGAGGTGGCCACCAATGGGAGCGGAACATTAAGAGCTATGAAGTGGACAGCACCTCCATATGCTAGCGGAAAGAGGAATTTTTTTTTCATTTATGCCAAAATGACTATGCAATGACAAATCCTGCATGTATAACTGATCAAGAAAATAAAATTGGAGTAAGTAAGTAAGTACAGAGCAGTGTACCGAGGTGGTGAAAGCCAAAGTTGATCTGCAAAATTGTGTTTTGAAAATAAGCGATTAAAGATTGCTCAATCATTGCACATGCACGAATCACTCTGAACACAATGGGTGAGTAAATGGTGAGGGGAAACAAATATAACACTTTTAAAAGCTCTGAAAAGTCGATAATAGGTCTGCTTTAAGAAACTGGGTAAGTTTTTTATTTAGTTAAGTATGTTTTAGTGAAATGAGTGGTCTAACTTGTAATATGCATTTAAATACTGTTGAAAAAGAATATCTAGTCCATCAGCAAAAAAGTAAGTAGTAGACATAGGACACAGTGTGATAGATAATTCCCACTGACACGGCTGTACAGAGGTCAATGACACAGTTACCTTTCCAAAATGATGGTTAATCGAGCTAATGAAAGCTACGCTATTAACTTTATGAAGCATACATGCTTGAAGGGGACACCAGTGCCCCCGGTTGGTTTTAAACATTTTGGTTGTGATTCAGACAGGTGGTCCTGAGCAGAGGTGAGCCGAGTCCTCCTTTTTCTCCTCTCGCTTCCCTCTCTAAATTCTTGTCTCTCTCCTGTCTCCTCTCTCTCTCTGTTCTTTCCTCTGTCTTCCCCTCTCCTCTCTCTCCCTCTTGTCCATCTTCTCTCTCTCTCCACCTCTTCCCTCTCGTGCATCTCATCTCCCCCCATCCCCCCCTTCTCTCTGTCTCTCTTTCTGCTCCCCTCCCCCTCTCTCCTGTCACTCACACTGACATAGGTGACATCAGAGCAGGGCGGCCATGATGGAAAGGTCATGGGCACAGCATGTACATCCCATAATAGCCCCTCCACTCAGCGGACAGGCAGAAACAGGCTCATTCATCCACTATGGCCACAGACATTACCCACCAAGAGGCTGCTCTCCAGGAACCAGTGACAAGTGCCCTCATAGGATCAAGGGGACGAGACTGTTCTGGGCTGTCTGGACTTTATTTGGGTTTTTTTTTTTGTGTGTGTGTGTGTGTGTAATTTACATGTATATATCTCCAATAATTATCCTCTGAGCCACAATCATTTTCTCCAGCTTTTTTGAAGAGGGGGTATTTTACTCCCTTTTATTACTTTGATGCACTCTGTATTCACTGAAAACAACAACAAACAACCTATTAACATTTATATGCTTATATTTTTGATGCTCTGAGTCTCCTCCCTTTGCTCTCTATGCTAAGTCACCCCCTACAGAGCTCTATCATAACATAATCAGCATCCATCCCGCTAATGAAACTACTGAACATCGTGTCAAGTTATTGTGTACAGTTTTGTATCTTGCTTCTGTATATTTATGGAGACTTTTGTATATTTATGGAAATTTATGGAGACTGAGAGTTGGACAGTTAATGGTAAGCAGGTTTCGCTAAATTATTGAAACATTTGTGGATGACATCTACAACCTCTTTAGGCATGTTTTTGATGAGGGAACATTATCATATGGTAAAAAAAAAAAAAGATTGCATAACACCACCCCTTTAAAGCATAAGAGGAATAAAGTAAAAGTCTTATTTAAATGTGCATTATGTAATGTTTCTGGAATGTCTGCAGTACCTTAGGCTACGTTCAGCCTGAAGTGATCCAAATCTGATTTTTTTCGCCCCTATGTGACCTGTATCTGATCTTTTAATAACCGATTTTTTTTCTTTTAACATGCGGCTTAAGTCTGAACAGCCAGGTCGAATTCATCATCCCACCTACACGTCAGGCTTGGAGTCTAGCCAATGGAGGGAAAGCGAGGTTAGTGAGTTTATTGATATTTGGGGGATCGCTGTATTCAGGCTAAATTGGAGGGGTCTTATCAGAATCCGGCGGTTTCTGAAATTATTGCAAAAGAAATGGCCGAGCGTGGCTACAGGTGGTCCTGGCTCCAATGTCAACAAAAATAAAGAGCCTGCGAGCCAAATACAACAAGGTTAAAGTCTCAAACAAACCTGTAATCTGTCTATTTTACAAAGAACTGGACCGTATTTTGCAAGACAAGCCCAGCATTTAGGCGACTTCCGTAAACACTGAGCACGCTGGCTGTGTGCGACGTCGTTGTGTACTCCAATGCGCATTCACAACACTTTTGCGGTGTTTACAGGTCACACTGGAGATCACATACAAGTCGCATTCATATTTTTCACTATAAAATCCTAAATGAGCATTAAGTCCTGCAGTCTGACAACAGCCTAAGATACAAGTCAGATCTGTGGATAGATGAGTATGTGCACAGAACACATGTTTTTCAAGGTAATCAATCAGACTGTTCCTCAAAGAGTCAGACCCCACTCTTCCTCCAGTCCTCTAGATACTGCCCAGTTTAGCAGCTCAAATTGAAATGTGGTGGTGGGTGGAGTTTAGGCTTTTAAACCACTTAAAATTCCTACTTTCATCTTAAAATTCTTTATCACTGTTTTTATTATTACACATCTGATGAACTCATAACAGGACAGATCAGACTGGGGTTAATGGGAGCGTGAGTGCAGTCCCTGAGAGCAAGGTTTCCTCTTTAATGCAGAAACAGCATCTGATGAATAAATAATGGAAGTGTCATGTATAAAAGATTACTGTGCATTCTTCTTGTCTAATAGCAGTTTATTTCAGAGGCCTGATATTTGTACATTACAAATCAGGCTGATAAATACAAATGAATATTTCAGAGGATCAGAGTGGTGTCAATTATTCATGATTAATCCAATGACATCTACACGCGACAGCTCAGAGCGACGAGGTGGAGCTGTGAACTGCAGAAGGAACACATGAAGTTAAAGTGCATGGGAGCTTTTCATGTTTTTCTAATTATTACTTGGTTTGGTGAAATAGTACTTGTGGAACTTTTATCTTTTAAGTTTTACATCTGTGAAAAGTCAGTTTGTAAGAAAATAAGTTGAGATGAAAAAAAAAAATACAGAAAGTAGCTGATTTCTAAAACAGAATCCCTCTATATTTGTTATAAGAAGGCATTCTTTTAGATAGATTATTAAAAGTTAATTCAACAAAATAAAGGTGTTATCATTTATTTTTATATGTTAAATAAAATTAAAAATTAAATTAGAGAGGCTTTGGCTTGTTTACATTATGTCTGCTAGGTAACAGTCGAATTACCTCTATGTATCTACTGCCCGTGTCTAACCAGGAAATACAATTATAAACTTAATCAAAAGGGAAAACTAGGCATGATTATTGAAGAATCTTTAAGAAAATCAAGGTAATTACACTTTAAAGGTTGACTCTCGTGAGCTTTAAGCCATGTTATAATGTCATTAACTCCTGAAAAACATACCCAGAGTTGTTTTGTTTTATTCACACGTTTGAGTAATCTTTTATTATTAGTCTGTATACATCTCCAAACCTCAAAATGCTCTGTTCCACCTTGTGATGTCATGTAGTGGTTGTTTTCAAGTTAACAGCTCCTTTTACCTTTAGTTCGGAAACGGGCAATTTCAAGGCTTAAATGATCCAAATCCAAAAGTTTAAAAACACATTTCCTGTATTACCACATGACATCACAAGGTGAAACAGAGTGTTTTCTTTTTGAGATAGGAACTCAGCCTAAATAAACAGGGTTTGTGTGTTAAACATGTGAATGAAACAAAACACAACTCCAGGTATGTTTCTGATGAGGAAATAACATTTTAAACATTTACCTAGTTAGTGACTTGATATGCCAGATTACAGGTCTGTTGTAGACTGTTATACATCTGCTGTACAGATATAAGTAGTAATGGTTCCATATTTATTCCAAGTTGAAAACAGTAGTTCTGTTCCCACCTCTCTTAAAAAGCCAACTGGGTTGTGCTGTGTTTGGTCGATGAAGTGATAAAGTTGGAATTTCACAATATTTCCTTTGCCTAATTGTCGTCCCATTTGGGTTATGTGAAGCACTGAACTTTCCCTAAACTCCATCTGGACATTACGGCTCCATTAAACACAGTTAGGATCATCACAGGCCATCTGCTGTCACCTCCCAGAGAGCGGTCATCGGGGTGACTGACCGCTGGACTCACCCAGGCAGAGGAGAGCAACAACAAGAGACAAAAGTTTCTATTTAATTTTAAAAAGGGACATATGATGCAAAATTGACTTTTAATCATGTGTATAACAGTATTCCCTCATAGATTTAACAAAGTTGTATCTAGATTAGACTACTGTAATGGTCTGCTCACTGGTCTCTCCAAACGAGCTGTGAGACAGCTGCAGAATATCCAGAACGCTGCAGCTCAGGTCCTTACTCGAACTAGGAAGTACGAGCACATAAGTCCTGTGCTCAGGTCTCTGCACTGGCTTCCTGTGCCTCAGAGAATAGACTTTAAAGCAGCTCTGCTTGTGTACAAGTCTCTCCATGGCCGAGCACCAAAGTACATCTGTGACATGTTAGTGCCATATGAACCATCTCGCACTCTGAGGACCTCAGGGACCGGCCTCCTGCTGGTGCCCAGAGTCAGGACTAAACAAGGGGAGTCAGAGTTTCAGGTTCATGCAGCTAAAACCTGGAACAGTCTTCCTGAACATGTGAGACAGGCCTCTTCTGTGATGCTATTTAAATCCAGGCTCAAAACATTTCTGTTTAACTGTGCATATGACTGAAAGGTTTTCATTCCGCACTTTTCTCTCCAATTTATGTCTCTCTTTTTTTAATTTTAATCTTCATGATTATTTATGTTTTGATTTGTTTTTATTATGATTTTAATGTATTTCTTATTCTGTAAAGCACTTTGAATTACTTTGTGTACGAATTGTGCTATACAAATAAACTCGCCTTGCCTTGCCTTGCCTTGATTCATGCATGCAGTGTCTGTTATGTCCTGTTTTCTATGAGGCTAAGGCTTCATTGTTAAGAAAATGTCTGTTTTACCTACCCCACTGCATTTACTTACTTTTTTTTTGCAATTCACATAACTCATGTGATTGTCCTCACAAAAATGTCACATGACCATTTTTCAACAGTAAATACAAGTATTTGGTAAATATTCTTTGCCAGGGTAGCACCACCTAGTGCCTCCACTCAATTTCATTTCTCTCCAGCGACTAGGTCAGGAATCGAAAAACAATCGATGGTTTGCAAAAACACTGAAGTCCAGGCACCAGCCAATCAGTGGAGAGCCATACATTCTGTTTGGTGTTTCAAGAAGAGAATGTTTTTTGGATGTTATTGCCCTTACAGGATTTATACAACCAAAGCAGTGCCCATCTACCGTTGAGCAAATTAATTCTATTGCTGCGAGGTCAGATGGTTTCTTCAAAGTGAAACCAGCTGATGAATCAGGCTAAAAGAATAAATATTATGCTTTACTTGTATTTTCATTGGACTTTAAACATGATCTTGGTTACATCTGATTTGGAATTTCATGATTTAAAACTTAAAATCATGCCTTGGTGCTCCCCATACTCTGATCCGATGCAGTTTGCCCTCTACTGGCTTAATTTGAATGTTGAAGTTAGCGTTTGAGCATGATGTGCAGCACTTGCAATGACTTTGAAAAATTTCCATTTGCTTTGACTTTTTTTTCTTTTTTCATTTACAAAAACTAGAGTCATTTCTTTTAACTGACCTATTTAAAGCTCCCATTTTAGAGTCACTATCTCCTTTTAGCACATATTCCACATTCAGGTATCATTATCACCCTAGCACGTTAATAGCCCAAAAGGGAGATGTTAGCTGTGTACAAAAAGGCCCTGGCCAGAGTAAATGATTCACAACACTGTCCTATTCTGCTTTTGTCGTCCTAACACAGGTAATATTATGTCCAATTTGCTCTGGTGCACCCAAGCAATTTATCCACAAAGGAGCCGCATCTGAAATAGACTGGCCAAGCAAGGACATCCACGTGTGCTGCCCCCGGTGGGAAGTTGATGAAATGGTTATTTGACACACAGTGAAAACACACGAGCCGATGCCGCGCTGAGCAAAAGCTAAAAAGTCATTTCCATATTCTATTCTGAAAGCATTTGGATACAGAGCCAGAGAATGTAGTAATCTTCGCTGGGTGACCGGACAACCTTCGCAGAAATAATAGGGTGACCAGCTGTAGGTGGAAGACGGAAAGGGAGATTGGTGAGATTTTATCATTTAGAAGGGAAGATGGATTATATAAGGAGCGGTATAAAGGACCCAGCTCAGGGAGAAAAAAGGTTAATATGTGATTGTAATAGTGTGCACTGTTGAAAATAGAAGCAGCCAGGTAATCATCATTCTTTGTCAAATCATTTTTCATAAAGCAAAAGATACACGCAGGTTCAGTGTTGGCCAAAAAGCGAAAAACGGTGGGAAAACACACAACATCTGCCGAACAGCATGAATTTAACAATAAAATCTGAATTGGGCGCGTGTGTGGGAGGCCTGGAAGCAAACGGCTGTCACTTTGAATTTAGCGCTGCCTTAGCACAATACATGGTCTCATCCGGATACCTCTGTGTCTTTTATGTGTCTAAGAATATTCAGTTTCTGGCACAATTTATATCCACATTTTGAATAAATAATCCTGGAAAGAAGAATTTGATGAAAATAAAGGATGTACAATAAGGCATGAATGGTAAAATATGACAGTGTTTACTAAGGTGTAGTAAGCCTGTCTTTATTTTGAGTTCATGTGGAGATACACATACAACAATTTAATATGAGTTTAGTAGTGTCTGTCACCTGCTTGTCTCCATGGAGATGTTTTTGCTTTGCGTGTAATGTTCCACGGTATGACATTAAACGTATCTGCCTGTCTTACGTTTACACATGCAGGTTAAAATGGATCTAACCATTAAAAACACTTTTCTCCCTCAGTTGTCCAGATAGAATCCATGGCAAAAGGAGAAATTCAATTTGTCAACGGGACAAAAGTTTATTAGGTCGAATTTGTTTTGCAGCTCATCCAAGCTGCTTTTTCAGTTCTGGTCAAAATGCTGATGGACACTTCCTTATATCTGCCTGAAGGGAAGAGCTAACTACAACGAAACTACTCTGAAACTAATACACCTACTTGTTTAGTTTCCGTTAGTTAGGGCCTGTCCACACGACAATGTTTTTTGTTCGAAATGGTGAAGTTTTTATTAGTTTTGGCCTTTCGTTCACACGGAGCCGGTGTTTCTGATGCATGAAATTGTGTTTTTGAGAATGGGTTCCTGAGTGGAGAAATCTGAGAACACCGATGTTGCATTGTTGTATGGACAAGCAAACCGCTGCTTTTGGAAAACGATGACATCACGACCCCGCCATTGCCAGGGTCCTCCGATGCAGCTCTCGAACTAACCTCCATGGACCGCAAGACCGTTGCTGAAATGTGGCAGGTGTCGCCTACGGAGCCGCTCCTGTCGTCTAACAACCGAGACACACTGCTAGCGCTAATGCTAACAACATGCTCCACACAGATTATGCACACAGATCAATAACAAAAATTATGCACGGGTAAATAAACAGTTGGATTTTGAGACCAAGTTATTCTAATAATTCTCATCCAAATCTTATGACTAAAAACAAAAACTTATGTTTTAAGTTATGTAAAACAAAATGGCTATATTTCTGGGATACATCTAAAATAGGCCAAATTACCTTAAAGTAAAAAAAAAAAAAAAAAAAAACTGTGATGAGTTATGCATTATTAAATATTATTATCATTGTTAACAGCACCACATACAGGTGTGGCAGATGTATTACATCGTTTTCACTCAATGCTCCGTTGTCGTGTGGACGTGAATATTTATTGATCTGGCACGTGTGGATGCTAATTTTTTTTCAACCCACAAAAACAAATCCAGGAATATCATCATGTGGATGTAGCCTTAGTTGGGCCTATTTGAGTGTGGGGTCTTATTAGCATAATTATTCAGGGCCAGTTCGTCTGGAACTGACCTGGCTACCCCTATTGTTCTCTTGTTTGTTCTCATTTAGGTTTGAGTTTGGTGTGTATATGGTGTTTTAAAAGCATTATCTACTGTTCCTCATTTTTGGCAACTTCAGTGCAAAGTAGGTAAATTTGCACCTTTCTGCTTGAAAAACACCTTTGAAATGAATGAAACTTCGTTAGCCCTCCAGGTACAGCCCAGTTGAGCAGCTCTATTTGAAATGTGACTGTGGACAGAGTTCAGGTGTTTAGTCCCACTTTAAAGAAACACCTCAGAAAGCCCAGACACTAATGCACCTTACAAAATAGCACTGACTTGGAATGCTCTTTAGAAAATGGGGGTGAGTGAAGGCTGTTTTTAAAGACTATATTTTACATACGATATTTTAAACTCTTTATTCCTATTATTATTTGTGCTGCTGTTGACCTGGAATTGAGTGCAGTGTTTCGTTTCTGTGTATTTTTTAAACTAAAATGACAAATAAATTCTGATTCTGATTGAAAAAAATGCATTCTTACTCAGGGCTTGCTTCTCCGTAATCTAGTGGTGCTTTTTTCTTTCGATAAGTTTAATGCCATATTGTGGAACATTCCAGGCAAAGCAATACTGTCTATGGAGCTTGTAAGCCATCCACCTGAACTATTAAATATAAGTTAATTTGTTCTTATAACAGTCACATGCTATAGATTTTTTAGAGAAGCCATTAAAATCTACTTTTTCGTTTCCGTAATTTTAATAATAATAATAACACCTACAATCACATTTAGTGTTCAGTTCTATATTCACTTGCTCTCTACAGGTGGTACTTCTATGCTACCACTGCTGCATCGAAGAACATGGAAGTATTTTACACAATCTGAGTCATCTGCCCATCTAACAACCACCATTCAAAAGCAACATACAAGTGTTTTGCCAAAGGACGCAATGACAAATGTGATGTGACAAATAATCAGCTACAAAAATGAATCATAGTCAGATTTTTTTTTTTAATTATTGTAATCATTATCTAGACTAAACAGACTCTACAGCAGGGGTGTCAATCTCAAATTCACAGAGGGCAAAATTAAAACTGGGACTAAGTCATGGGCCAAACTAAATATTTACTGAAAAATTTCAACAACATCTGCATGTTTTCTCTTCTTTTGAGATATGTAATGTTAAACCTTTTGTTATGAAAATAAATGTTTAAAAATACTTTTGCATAAACAGTACAAGCAGAATATAAAATAATAACATCTTAAATAATTAATGTCTCTATAGTCTATATGTAGCTGGCGGGCCAGCTCTAATACATATTTGATATGATCTCGCGGGCCAAATATAATTATATCGTCGGCCAAATTTGGTCCCCGGGCCTGAGTTTGACATGTCAGCTCTAAAACATATACGAAAAAACATTTTATAACAATCTTTCTACCATGTTATAATCATTATCCTCAAAACCATGCCCGAAGAAGTCATTCATGCATTTTTCTGTATTTTTGCAATCTCTCCTGGGCCCTATACTCCCACATGACAATTCTCCATAAATATACAAAAGCATGATACAAAACCGTACACAACAACCTGACAAACTTGTGTGTGGTAGTTTTTTTAGCGGGATGAACTCAGATTGTGTTGTGATAGCGCTCTGAAGGGGGAGTCACTATGAGGAGAGCAAAGGGAGAAAAGACTCAAAGAGAGTGTTAAAAACTAAACAATTGTATACCAAACCTTATAAAACATGTTAATGCATTTTTTTTTCTGACTATAGCATTTAGCAATAAAAGGCAACATGGCAATTTGTGTATCATTCTTTCATCCGTTTTTCAATATAAAACCAAAAATAAGATGATTTTCTTTGTTTGACTGAAAAACCAAAATGAAAAAATTGATAACGAATTTGGTTTTTTTTTTTTCAGTTTTCGATTTTGTGTTTAAATGAATACTGGAAAAAACAGATAACGGCCGTTTCCCGTTTACGTTACTTAAACTGTGATGTCGGACTTTCGTGCCGCATATGGACTAATCCCAGGACTAAACCAGGACTAAACCAGGAGTGATTGAATGGGCTCGGAGGTGTGCCGATGTAGACTGTTGTGTGATCAGGACTGAGACTGGGACCAGACCGGGATCAAGACCAGGACTGAGACCGAGACCAAGACCAGGACTGAGACCGGTTTAGTCCTGGTTTAGTCCTGGTTCAGTCCTGTTTTAGTCCTTGTTCAGTCCTGGTTCAATCCATATGAAAAACAAATCGTTAGCCAGTTTTACTTTTGGTTTTGTAGATAAACAATGAAGAAAATTGTTGTTTTTTCATTTTCTTATTTTTGGTTTTATTTTGAAAAATGAATGAACGAATGATACACAGATTCATGGCGACATAAATATGTTATGTGCTAGCAGTTAATACCCCATAGAAGTAAAAGACTGCAAGAGAAAGAACACTCACAAAGAGACAATTTTGCATAGGACCTTTAAATAAAAATGTCAAAAAGGAATAAACAATTTCTGATTTTCAACCATAATGAACTTCAAATATCATATTATAATAAAAAAAAATTGTTCACTTTTCTTCTCTTTCATCTCTCCATGACTTCTTCCTTTTCGATATCTTTTCAGTGTCCTTGATTAAAACAAGGACCAACCACTGAGGTGTAAAACAATAGTGTTGGCATTAAATGTAACAGTCTTTTTTGGACAATTTCTCAGAGTACAAGCTTCAAATCCCAACCCCAAATCTTAAAATCAAAACCGTACACTGCTGCATTTATTGTCTCGTGGTGTAGATGTCTTGGCAGCAGGCCCTTCGCTCCTCACGGCACCAGTAGCTTTCTCCTAATGAGCGCTGACAAGAATTCAAAAGAAATGAAATAAAAAAAAACTTCAGACAGCTATCGGATGTTCACTCTTAGGATGTGTAAGATTTGGCTGGCGCTTCAGAGGCATGGCAACGAGACAGAGAATGTAAGTTTGATGCTATGTTAATATATGCACACACGTAAGTATCTTTGAAAACAAAAAATGCTCGTCTGATATGCAGTGATCATATATAGAAGTAGGTAGTACTCAGTTACATTTGCTTGAGAAATTGTACATTTCTAGAAGCATACGTTGACTCCTACTTGAGTAATATTTTTATTGAAGTAACAGTACTCTTACTTACTTGAGTAAAAGTTGTGGTTACTCTTCCCACTGTGAGTAAGTCTACAGGTGACAGTGCTGTTTGTGCTGAAATGATGCAATGAAATTATCTGAACATTTGTGTTTTTCTAATTTTTTGTCTGTCCTTTGAAAATACCAGATTGTCAGATTGTGCATTATTACTTTGTCCTTCTAATTACATGAACTTTAAATGTTAAAATAAATTTACCTCCTGACAGTTACTCTTTAGGTTACTCTTACATGAGTAAGACTGACGTTGGACCTGACACTGACATTTAAAAAACACATTAAGCACATCACAAAAACTGTTGATATAAACTTTCAAACAGTTAAGATCCTTTATGACTCTATATGCGAATGTTTTTACACTCCGTTCTGTCTCATATACAGTATTGCATAACTGGTGACTTGCTGCTGGCACAACAATCAAACCAGCTGAATCACTTTTTTTAAAAAGCTGTAAAAAATATTGGACAAGAAACCATTCTCACTTCTCACTGCACTATTTTAGACAAGTACAATTTAATTTACAACATAATTTTAATAATTTTGTTCATTTTAAATATAGAAGTTTTTGTATGGACTTTCCCCCCACTCCTTTACAGGATTTTATTAAAACAAAGACTGCCAGTGGGATGGGAACTAGGGCCATGACCCACACCAGACGCACTACATTTGGACAAAGTGTGTCTCATTCAGAGGCACTAAGTTCTGGAACTGTCTCCCATTATCAATAAGAGAGACTCTAACACTGGACACTTGCAAATCCCACTTGAAACAGTGGCTAAAGGAAAACCAGACTTGTGGACACTTTTAATGTATAACTGTCGCTATTGTCAGTTGTTACTGTTTTTGCTGTTAAATTTGTGGTGTCACCAGTCTAGGGACTATGGATGGAAAAGGGCATTTTTACTATAATCTGGCATATTTACACTGCAATGTTGTAGATCAGGGGTGTCAACCATACGGCCCGGGGGCCGGATCCGGCCCTCCAAGACCTTTAACCTGCCCCCGGTTGATTTTCTACTAAAATATTTTTATTATATTTTCTGTTAAAATGTTCGTAATTTTCTGCGCCGTTTAGCATAGCAGCGTCTCCAGCGCCTCTGTGCGTGGCCCCTCCCACCAGAGCAGCACAAATGAAGACTTGTCTCTTTCCAAACGCTCTTAAAGGACGATCATTTTGACTGTTGACCGTGACACCCTCATCAGGAAAATGTCAAAAATGAGAAAAGTGGACACTGAGTGCAGGATTTTCCAAGAAAAATTGACTTATTCCTATTTGCATACAAGTTAATGTTAAAACATTGTGTTGAAATTGCGTTTTCCTTAAAGTTTCAGGTTGTTCATAATATTATAATATTTTGTAAAAGAAAGAGTTCATCAATTAAAAATGATTTCTGTAATAGATTTGCATTTCTCTGCACAAATACTTGAACTTATTTATAAATATTTATTTATTTTGGGGTATATATGCCATGCGTTTTCTGATCCGGCCCCTTTGGGATCAAAGTAGGTTGGATTCGGCCCCCGGACCAAAATGAGTTTGACACCCCTGTTGTAGATGTTCATTAATATGCACTGTCCCTGTTAAATAAATAAATAAATAAATGAGTAATATATTGGACCATTATTCTGTACTTCTATTTGAGTAATATTATTTAGGTGTCAAAAGACCTTCCAGAGGAAACACTTAGAGGGAATTAACCATTTCATCACCGACCAAAACGCAAGAATGGAATGAGAGTGAGGACTTTCCTGTTGTGTTTACCTGGCTCCCTTTGGATGCTGCTGTTTTACTGTATTCATTTTTCTCCTCACACTTTCTTGACACAGATCTGCTGACCCTACCTGGCCAGTCCTCCTGTTAGACTGCACTGAGACCTTTGACTGAGACACAAAGACCACCGAGAAGCACAGTGTAAATGTTGCTACAGCAAAACTTGAATTTTCCTTGGGATCAATAAAGTATCTCTCTCTCTCTCTCTCAGTCTCTCTCTCACACTCACAAACACACATTTTAGTACAATTTTTGGCTACTCTGTCTTCTTCTGATCATATACAGAATACTATATGTGGAAATTATAGCATTCATTTTCAGTAAACAGATTTGACAGTAAATTAATAGGACTGCATGGCCCCGCACTGACCCACATCATCGCTCACAAAAATACTGACAATGTATTCTAAAAATGACTTTATTTGAAAAGATCTAGTCATTGAATTAAACTGTTTTCAAAGGATTAGTGTGAAAGCAGGTAGTTTAGTCTGTCAGCTGATGACCATAAGAAACGTCAAATACAGACACTTATATAAATGGACTTGTTTTGTGTATTAAAATAAAGTGCAGTGACATGTGAGACATTTTCTTTAATATTGGAACATTTAAAGATGCATAATCAAAATTTTCTTGTGGAGAGTTTGCCATCTGCTTGTCATCAATCTAACTCCATGGAGACAAGCAGCTGTCACAACCAGAAGTTACAAATCGGATCTGTGGAGAAGCAAGCCCACTCACAGTAAGAGTGCATGTTTTTCAAGTCACCTCATGGCAAAAATAAATGCAAGACAGATATGTTTAATGTCACACTGTAACATTCAGGCAATGCAATAACATCTCCACGGAGACAAGCAGGTGACAGCCTTATTTACGATATGATAACCTTTTCATGTCCCACAAAATTAGTATTTTAAAGTACTGAAAGACCTTCATTTGCCACTATTAATTTACTAGAAAAAAACTACAAAGTGTATTTTTAAAGGGCTCAAATTACTCTATTTTCTGATCTATGTTAAAATGTTTCCTCATCAAAAACTCACCCCCAGTTGTGTTTTGTTTCATTTACATATATTTAACAGACAAACCCTGCATATTTAAGATGAGTTCCTCGCTCCACTGTGTTTTTAAAGTTTATACTTTACACCTAAACTAACCAACTGACCCACCACTGAGCTGTAAAACAATAGTGTTGGCATTAAATGTAACAGTCTTTTTTTGGACAATTTCTCACAGTACAAGCTTAGGCTACGTTTACACATAGTTGGATATGTTGAGAAATTAACACACAACATTGTTTTCAAAAAAGTTTTAGTTTACATCAACCTGCATAAATACACCATTGAGCGCCATCATAACTATGCCAAACCTCTGCGCAGCACCTGGGTTAGATTCAAACCTGTAGCATTTATTTCATTAAAGTTGTAAGTATTACTCAAAAATATCTTGAAAAACATGCTTTACTGAGCAGGCTCACCTCTCCACAGATCTGTTAAAGAAGCCCTCGAGCCTCATTTGTCTCTGGTCATGAATATGAAACATCAGCTGTGTGTGCAAATGCAAAACACATGAAAAGGGTTTGCACCAGAAAAAAATGCGACTGCTGCTCTAAATGTTCCATGATCATCATCATAGCAAAAGGGAAACATTGGTCGCACTTTCGGCATGTCAACTCCTAAAACTCTGTTTATCTCACTTTACATGCAAATACGAAACTGGAGTTTTTCCACAAACTCCACTCTAGCCAGAGTTTTTAGAAAGATTTATTTTTAGAGGTCAATTCACCATTTGCGTGTAAAAGATGGATACAAATTAAGGGAAATGTCTTCATTTTTTTAAAAATACCCATGTACGTGTAAATAGGGCTGTAAAAATCAGACCCCAAATCTTAAAATCAAAACCATATTTAGGCTGAGTTCCTCTCTCCACCAACCATATTTTAAACCATATACACCTTTACTATAAAAATACATGATTTTGACTGTGGAACTGTCAATCTCTGTTGAATTAAAGGTAAAAGGTAGCTGTAAACTGCAACACACTTAACATCACAAGGGTGAACAGAGCATTTTGAGCTAACATAGACACTAATAAACCAAGACTCAGACATGTATGAATGAAACAAAACACAACTCTGGGTATGCTTTAGAGGAGAAAACAGAATTATAACACGGCTTAAAGCTCACAATAATCCATTTGGTGTAATATGAGACCTTTAATGTCCTCCATATTTACTCATATAGTTGCTGTTTAGACATTTCTTTCTATGTTGCTATAGCTGCGCACTCCAAGCTCACACTTATAACACAGTCGTGGGCAGCATCCATCAAGGCTGTGGTGCTAATAGAGCTTCAGTGGCCATCAGACAAGGGCAGACTCCTGATATATGACACAATCCAACACAAACACACACACACACAAATGACACACAAACAGACCATAAATACACACACACATACACACAAACTCACACTCAGCAGACAGCTAATGATAATGCATTATGGGAGCATCTGAACATCCATGCTCCAAACACTGACAGCAAGAGACTGATGTTATGTTGTGGTGCGTGGTGGCAGAGGGGTTGGATACAAGTTATTCAATTTGCAAGGAGGTTATGGGTTCAATCCTCAGGCATGCAGATTACTTGTTCAGTAAGTTGAGGCTTAAAAGAGACATATTATGCAAAATCGACTATTAAAGGTTAGACCACTATGGCTACGTTTATATGATGACGGTCTGAACAGAAAATACAAAAGTGGCATCAAGTCTTCACTTTTTATCCCGTGTTTAGACGAACGTTTTCGGGAGGAAATCTGCGTGCATACAGTGACTCAAAAGTGTGTGGAATTCAATTAGGTATGCTTATACTTAAAGCAACAAGGTCATCTTTGGACATACGGAAGTTTTCACGCCACGCATTTTTATCAGCTACTCCTTCCACAAAGTTGTCCCACCATTGACTGGTTCTTCCAGGTCTCATCCACAGCAGTCTGACTCGTCTGTGACAAACTGGTGCATCCAGTATTTGACTCAGGTAACTGCAGATCCCTCTCTGTTCACTAATAGTATCTCTGCATATTCTATACATTTGTTGGGATGCCAGAGCAACTTGAAGGTCCAATGCATGAAAATGACCCCATGTTTGTTTCTGTGTACTGTATGTATGTGATGTAAACACATATGCGACGTGAGCTGATCTCACCAGAGTTTTGCATCTTGGGCAGTGTAGACGGAAACGCTACAGCGGAATGTATTCAAGTTTTCCACTCTGGAGGGTGGTTTCAGATTTTTGCGTTTTTAAGCCCCAAAAATGGCGTCACGGTCTAAATGGAAGGGACTTCAGATAAAATATTTTGTAATTTTTACCCGCAAGTGTAAACAAGCCCTAATTTTACAAAAACATAGTTACCATCATAAAATTCTACTAAAAAACTTTTGGAGAAGTTTAGAATTTTGCTTCCTGTTGGACATAGACAGCAGATTTGATGTTACCTAGGAATCATAATATTAACAAATGCCTAAACATAATCTAAATTATGCAATAGTTATGATTTGACAAATAAAAATTTATGACAACACCTTTGTTTTGTTGTTGATGACATACAGTAGATAGAAGGATTCTGTTTTAGATGTCGCTGCTACTTCTTGTGGTTTCCAATTTTTTGTTTTCTACTTTTCTTCACAATTGTCACTTAACTGATGTAAATTTCTGATGAATTTTTAGCCCCGATACTATCCCATCACACCAAGTCAGAATTAGACAATATATTAAACTTTAAAGCGCACTTTGAAGTTGTGTTTAGAGTGATTCCTGCATGAGGAATCTTTATTTTCCTATGATAAAGACACCATTGGTCCTAACATTCCTGTCTTCCCCTAACCCCCATACACGCCCACTGCTCTGTGCTTACTTTGTTCTCCAATTTTCTTTTTCTTGATCGGTGATACACCAAGGATTCAGCACCATCGTATAGCCATTTTAGCAGAAATGAGAAACAAAAATTGGTTGTTTGCTGTAACTGTAGCTCTCTGTAGGCAGTGGTTTTTTATAAGATGACAGTTTTGTTATATAGAATGATATAGAATTTATATCGCACTTTTCCACTTTCAGAGCCCTTTTCATCAAGGAACCACTCTCTCATTCACACACACATGCAACACTGTACAGAGACACTGGAGCTAAGGTGGGTTCAACTCTACCTCTGATGATGTTTATGTCAATAGCAAGACTCAAACTGACAACCTTCATATCAGTGGACAAACACAAATGAGGTACTGTCACCCTAAAAATTGAAATTACGCTACACATGTTATAGTTAATTTATATTTAATACCAAAAAATACCCTCTGAAATGGATAACATCTGGCATATAATATTCTACATGTTTTCTCGCATCACTTAATTAAGAAAAACAGAATTTACATAATTTAAAATACAGTTACCTTTTCTTTTAAATAAATTATTAGCATGGTATCTACATTCCTACTCTCACCTATGGTCATGAGCTTTGAGTAATGACCGAAAGGACACAATTGCGGATATAAGCGGCCGAAATGAGTTTCCTCTGCAGGGTGGCTCGGCGCTCCCTTAGAGATAGGGTGAGGAGCTCAGCCACATGGGAGGAGCTCGGAGTAGAGCCACTGCTCCTCCACGTCGAGAGGAGCCAGCTGAGGTGGCTCGGGCATCTGTTCTGGATGCCTCCTGGGCGCCTTCCTCAGGAGCTGTTCTGGGTATGAAAGAGATCCCGGGGAAGACCCAGGACACTCTGGAAGGACTATGTCTCTCAGCTGGCCTGGGAACACCTTGGGGGACTTCCTTCGGGGTGAAGGAAGTCTGGGAGTCCCTGCTTAGGCTGCTGCCCCTGCTAATATCCATCCATTTTCTTCCTCTTATAAGAGGAAGAAAATGGATGGATATTAGCATGGTACAGGTAATTTTCTTAGACTGTTCATTCGCCTTTCCCTAATAGAAACAAAGGCAGTATATTATGCAAAATTTACTCTTGTGACTCTACGTCTCCAAACCTCAACATGCTCTGTTCCACTTTGTGATGTCATGAAGCAGTAGTTTTCAAGTTAACAGCTAACTTTTACCTTTTGTTCAGTAGCGATTGGTAAAATGGCAACTCCTGGGCTTAAATTATTAAAAGGTGTACAGAGTTCAAAAAGACGGGTGAGCACTTCTTGTATTACCAGATTGTTTTTAGTTTGAGAGAAGAACACAGCCTAAATCTGCGGGCTTGTGTGTATATGTTGTCCTCAATCCGCTGCATTGTCTCAACACCCTGTTAAATCCAGGGCGATATGTGTCAAGCTCTCTTATATCATCTAGACCACATAAATGGGGCTAAACTGGAATTCAATTGCAACTAAATCTGGATTAGACCAAGACTAAACCAGGTCTAGAACAGAACTAATCCAAGTCTAAATTAGGACTAAACTGTTCTCAAAGCAGGACCAACCAGGACAAGTGTAAATGTACCTTAGACAGTAATGGAAATGGGGACCAAAACTAGCTAGAATAAGTTTTACCTCTACATTTACATATTTTGACTTGATGATTTGAGCAATTTTAACTATTTCAGATTTATTCAAACAAATTTCAGTGTAGTTTTACTGCAAAATTACTGCAAATGTCAGTAGAGTAAGATGTTTTACTTATTTTGCTGACTCAAATATACATTTTTAAAATCCACTATCATTCCCTTTCTTTAAAAATAAAAAAATAAATTTATATTGAAACCTTTCAGCAGAGGTTTGAAATGAGCCCTAAAATCAATACATAAAAATAAACAAATGGACATCAATCCCTATTTGCTCACTTCACAAATTAACCATTACTGATCTTTTGTTCAGGAGGCACAAAACTAGAAAACGACATGACTATCTACAATCAACACAATATTACTCCTAGGACTTGTGTGAATTAAACAAAATACAACTCCAGAAATGGCGTCCCTTCATGCAATAAAGTAAATATATTCAGTCGGAGTGCCTCTGGTTTGTACCTTGCCCACTTTTACATTTTCCAGTAAGGGCAATTTTCTGTTTAAAGCCTTGTAGAGCATCTGTACTTCTATTTTTTTATCTCTTTTATAACCCAGTGAAGCACTCTACCTCTTTTCTTCATCTGACAATTCCAGGTATGTTTTTGACAAGGACACGTTACAACACAGATCTCAAAATAGCGTATCATGTTCCCTTTAAAAGTATGCATTCTACTGTTGAATACAAAAGGTCAGTCAAGTTTATAGCATTGGAAACTAGGACTGTAAGCTTACACTATTTAATTAGGAGTCCAATTAATCAGAGTAATTGGTCAGTGAGGATCCCGGGGGTGTCTCTGGCCAATAGCAGTTAGCCCCGTGTCTGTATCTGTGCAGTAGTGCCACTAACTATTATTACAGCACCGGACATCATTTCAGTCGGACTCCAGGGATGGCTCTTCATTGGTTCTCAATAAGGGCTTGATTATCTGGTTTTGTTTATCCACGCGTAGTCAATTATTCCCCAAGAGTGCTCCAACCTGCATCCCGGTAAACACGCATGTTTTGTCCCACTGCAAAGGGAGGTCTGTACATTGGGTTGCATTGTTGTTTTCGTTGTTATTCAAATAGGACAATGGTTATTACTGAGAAGAGAGATGTTCCATAGCTGTGTTGTTGTATGTTAATGCACTTCTGTTGTGTTAAATTACAGCTCGATTATGTAAACAAGCTGCTTTGTGATATTACAATACAAAAAAGTGTCTTTCCTAAATTTGATTTGAGTGTTGAATGAGCGCGTCATGTTGTGTTGTTTTGCCTTGACCGTTTTCAACTTTTAAATTGCAGTTTCCAATTATCAGCCCAGTGCAAGAGGCCAGCAGAACATTTAGTTATATAACTCTGACTATAACTTTTTAATCAAATTCTACTTGTTTTCAGGTACTTTTAAATGAGTATCATAATTTACAGTACATCAGCTGACAGACTAAACAGCCTGAAATAATGCTTTATAAAGGGCATTGCGCTATTTTCTGGTCTATGTTTTAGTGTTGCTTCCTCATCAAAAACATACCTGGAGTTCTGTTTTGTTTCATTCACACAACACACAAGCTCTTCTCTTAAACAGAAAATACTCTGTCCCACCTTGTGATGTCATGTGGCAATACAGAATGTGCTCCACTGTGTTTTAAAATATATTTTCATGGATAATTTCAGCCCTGGGATTTCCACTTTCTAATAAACAAAGGTAAAAGGAGCTGTTAACTCAACTTCCATCACAAGGTGGAATTAAACTTTTATTAATGGTAAAGGAGAAATTCATTTTTCAATACATTTTGCAGTTCATCCTAGCTGCTTCTTCAGTTCTGGTCAGACATTGCTGGACACTCCCTTATATCTGTCTGCAGGGAGGGACTAAATAACTAACTCTGAAACTAAAACACACCTACTTGTTTACAGTTTCTGTTAGTTAGTTAGGCCTATTTAACTGCCCTGAATTTGGTGTCTTATTAGCATAACCATTCAGGGCCATAATAATAAGACCCCACACTCAGGGCAGTTCAATAGGTCTAGCTCACTAACAGAAACTGTAAACAAGTAGGTGTGTTTTAGTTTCAGAGTAGTTATTTAGCTCCTCCCTGCAGACAGATATAAGGAAGTGTCCACCAGTGTCTGACCAGAGCTGAAGAGGCAGCTTGGACGAGCTGCGAAACAAATTCGACCAAATAAACTTTTGTCCAGTCAACAAATTGAATTTCTCCTTTGCCATGGATTCTACCTGGACGACTGAGGGATTTTTCACGCAGCTTTTATTGATGTAGACAGACTAATAATAAAACACACATCCAGTTGTGTTTTTGAGAAGGTAACAACATTCTAACAAGGCTTAAACCTCACAGGAGTCAATTTTGAGCAACATATGATGTTTAATATTTTTTAAAAAGGTATTTTCAAATAAAGTAATTTTTAGAATAGATTGTAAGTATTTTTATGAGCTACGACATGGGACCAGACCGGGACCAGAGTGGGCCTGAGACTGAGACCGAGACAAGACCAGGACCAGACCGGGACCAGACCGGAGGCTCAGAGCCCACGGCAGCGCCGGAGCTCGAAGCTGAGGCTCGGACCCCGTGGAGCTCGGAGTCCGCTCTGGTCCCGGTCTGGTCCAGGTCTCAGTCCCGCTCTGGTCCCGGTCTGGTCCCGGTCTCAGTCCCGCTCTGGTCCCGGTCTGGTCCCGGTCTCAGTCCCGCTCTGGTCTCGGACCTGGATCAGTTCTGGTTCAGTCCGTATGCGGTGCAAAAGTTCGGCATCGCAGTCACGGAAGTCACGTAAACGGGAAACGGCCGTTATCCATTTTTTCCATTCTTCATTTAAACACAAAATCGAAAACTGAAAAAACTAATCATTACCCGTTTTTTCATTTTGGTTTTGGAGACTAATAACGAAGAAAAATTTAGTTTTTTCGTTTTCTTATTTTTGGTTTTATATTGAAAAACGAATGAACGAATGATACACGAATTGTGTGGGGCCATGCATTCCTATTCATTTACTGTCAAATCTTATGGAAATTCAATGCTATCATTTCATTCAACATATAGTATTTCATAGAGTAGAGTAGTCAAAGAGATGAGACTTCTCACTGTGAGGAAGTCAATATGAAATGACATGAACATTTGTGATTCTTGGTGCTTCCAAAATGAACTCACTCACTAAAGTAACTAACACAGTATGTTGCTGACGCTAATGGGGATACAGATGCTGAAGTCAACAACATTTCCTGGGGTGTGAAGCTAAATGTTGGTACTGCTCTCTAGATATTAAAGGGACACTTCGGAATTTTGGACATAGGGCCTCATTTCCTAGTGAGCCAAAGTGTTGGAGACATGTAGACACACTTTTAAAAAAAATCTTCCATCTAGTCCGCCGCTGCTAAGCTTTCTACCAGTAAGTACAACTTGCTGCTTCTGCTCAGACATAAATCCTTCAAATGCAAGGTTGGTTTTACTTCTGGCGTTAAAATAGTTTTGCTTCTATTATTATCGGGTGCTTTGTGGAGCACCAGCGACCTCTGCAAATACAAGGACTAGATGGAATATTTTAAAAAGTGTCTCCACACGTCTCCAACACTCTGGCTCACAAGGAAATGAGGTCCTATGTCCAAAATTCCGAACTGTCCTTTTAATTTAGCTCATGAACGCCCATATTGATGACAAGCTCCTGAAAATGTGTTGTTTAAATCAATTTGTATTTTATCTTGACTGTCAAAAAAGTTTTAAGACAGTGTTTGCTTATATGGATATTATGTCACCATGGGAACTGATGAACATTCCACCATAGGCATACACGTACAGCACCCCCAGTGAGATGTCACTTCACTGTAAAGTATAAAGAAACAATAAACTTTTCACATTTTTGAGGTGTATCTCTTGAAAACAGCAGATATTTACAATTTATGAATGTGTTAAAATGAAATTATAAATCAGATTTTGCGTCCAGTTACATTTTATTTTACTGTAATTCTTTTGGAACACTGTTTAGTATTTCTATGTAATTCATTTAAGCAACATTTTTACTTTTTTATGGCTACTACCCACCTCTCTAAGACATTATCTAAACATATATATAATTTGTATAGAATATTGTAACCATCTGTGCACATCACATTCCCATTTCATTGTCAACAAAAACCTTGATTTTGATTTTAAAATAGCATCATAGTTTCATAACTGACTGTATTCTAATTCCAGACATTTTGATAATAGGCTCCATTGTCACACAGAGGAGCTTTGCACAGTGAAAATGATCTGAAAGGAGCAGTGGAGGACAGATGGAGGATGAAGAATGCATGTATCCAACACGGAGCTGAATGAGTCATTTCCAGGTGGATTGGTCCTGTTTATTTTGGTTCGTGTTTACACTGGTTTGTGTTGTTTGTTTCTTCACACTGGGGGCAGAGTAACAGTTGTAAACTAATGAAATATCCACAAAAACACCACGATCAGACGCAATATGGATTTAGAAAGGGATGTTATGATTCTCACCTAAATCTTGGATCATATTTATCCTGAAAATAAACTGATACGGTGTCATTAAAATCGGGAATTGTTTTACTAAATATATAAATATTTAATGATAGAATAAAACCAAGGTCATACTTTCAAATACTATGTAACAACCTAGAAACATTTTAGTCATTTTAGTCATGATTTAGTGAAGGTTAAGGTTAAGGTACACTTTATTGTCCTCATAGGGATATTTGTCCTCTGCATTTGACCCATCCTTCAATTCCGCTGGGACATCTTCTGATTCATCTCCTCAGAATCAGTGAGCAGGTCTCGATTTAGTCAGAACTACTTTAGCTGGAGGATTTAACCTATGGTGTATGTTTTGGGTTGATGGGGAAACTGGAGTACATGGAGGAAACCCACACAGACACAAGAAGAAAAAAACTCTAAAAGGCCGAGGACAATTTGGGGATCGAAGCCAAAATCTTCTTGATGTGAAGTGTGAGTGGTTTAGTCCTGGTTTAGTCCCGCATACTTCATAATAAATAGGTTACTTTAGTTTAATGCTGGGTTAGCCCTTGTTGTATACGTGCTTAATACAAAAAATATATATATACTTTTTTGTGCTTTAATTGTGTGCTTTCTCATATAACCACTCAAAGTTATATTAAGAGTGATTCAAGCATGTTTGAGTAATCTTTATTCTCTTGTATTTAAGACATCATTGCTCCGATCTGCCCCCGTTTTCATCACCACCAGTACACACCCACTGTTCTGTACTTACTTTGTTCTCCAATTTTATTTTCTTAATTTGGACAGGGCCGTGTTGTCTATAACCATTTAACATTGCCACTGGCGTGATCTGTGGTGTGATGTGCAGCTGTCCATGGGAGGCTCTGACAACACTGGTTGTGATAACGTTTATGGTGACGTCGGCTCTCACTGGTTTTGAGACACACTGCACTGCATCAGCCCTTATGTCCATACTTGAGTCAGTGATATCCGAGATCACAATAATCACACTATTAAAGGATTCCAACATAACATTACTTACACAGAACTGAAACAATTTTGTAAGATGAACTTAACTTCATGAAAACTTGGCAATGGCACACCTATCTCTTGCTATAGAACACATTGTCAGTGTAGGATAATATAATGAAAACAGCCTAAGGGATGCTTTCGATTTTCAACCATGTCTCTATTTTAGTACCAAGAAAATGTGAACCTTGTATTCTTGGTAATTTACAGTCTTTATAAAAGGTTGGGGGATAATTATATTGCAATCAGTGTTGAATCAGTTGACCTGCTCTTCTGATCCAAACACATTTCATTGCATTGCTGACAGTGGGTTAAGTTGAATATGACACATAAGTCTTAAAGGTCCTATATTGTTGCCTCTTGTGAACTTCAAGCCATGTTTATCTGTCTACAGCTCCAAAACTCAAAATGCTGTGTTTCACTTTGTGATGTCATGTAGAGGTGGATTTGAAATGAGCAGCTTCCTTTAACCTTTTGTTTAGTAGAGATTAGCAATACCAGGTCTGAAATCATCCAAATGATTCTAGTGAAGGTGTATGGAGGTTAAGAACACAGTGGAGCACATCCTGTATTACTACATGACATCACAAGGTGGAACAGAGTGTTTTCTATTTGAGAGAAGAACTTAGTCTAAATATGCAGGGTTTGTGTTTTAAACGTGTGAATGAAACAAAACACAACTCAACTCTAGGTATGTTTGTGATGAGGAAACATTATAACATTCATCCATCCATTTTCTTCCACTTATACGGGGGCAGCAGTCTAAGCAGGGACTCCCAGACTTCCTTCACTTCAGACACTTCCTCCAGCTTCTCCAGAGGTACCGGTCTTGGGTCTTTCTCAGGGCCTCCTCCTGGTGGGACATGTCTGGAACACCTCCTGAGAGAGGTGCCCAGGAGGCATCCAGAACAGATGCCCGAGCTACCTCAGCTGGTTCCTCTTGATGTGGAGGAGCAGCGGCTCTACTCCGACCTCCTCCCGTGTGGCTGAGCTCCTCACCCTATTTATAAGGGAGGACCCAGCCACCCTGCGGGAGAAACTCATTTCAGCCGCTTGTATCCGCAATCTCATCCTTTCAGTCATTACCCAAAGCTCTTGACCATAGGCGAGGGTAGGAACGAAGATTGACCGGTAAATTGAGAGCTTTGTCTTTCGACTCAGCTACCTCTTCACCACATGGGTGAAGATGGGTCCTTTAATCTAAACTCTAATAATCGTTTCCATGAGTAAATAAAAACAATATAAATACACTTATATTTCCTATGCTATTCATCTTAATGCCATGTCAGTTTTGCGCAGGAAAGTACAGTGCTGCCTCAGAACCTCTTGGGAGCCCAGCTTTTTGTAACCAATTTTAATTTATCTGATGTCTAGACTTTTGAATTGTTTGGAGCAAAAAATGGAAAGATTTTAATTATCATTTCACATTTTCAAGAGGCAAGAAGCAGAGCAAATAATTGAGATAGCAGGAAGTCAAGTGAGGGAGAAACGAGGGCTGGGGCACGTAAACAAGGAACAATTATGGAACTCAGCAAAAGAGAGAGGCTACAGACACTTACCACACACGCCACAACTCATGACATCAGCCTATTCTGGGGTAAATCTTTACTTTCAACATAAATAAATACGTTGTACAGAAAGTAGTGTTGTCAGCATAAATTTCCATACTAACTAATACCTGATACTCAGTTGGTGTTTTACTGACTTCTATAAGTTACTTTGGGGGAAAAAAAGGAGACATACAGCCCAGAAACCAGCTTATAGAAAGCTGAAACTCTTCACTTGAATGACACTTTCTGTTATGTCAGAGTAAAATGTCAAGTCCTCCTTAAACCAGTATTTGTGTTGTTTTGGTTCAGCTGATCTGCCTCTGACACCAGAAGAGAACATCCTGTGCTCCTGTTTATCTGTTTACTGTTTTATAACACAGTTGTAATGGATTACATTTATTTTTGGCAGGGAAAAAATACCTAAAATTTATTAACATTTCTAACATTACTGTGTTACTTAAAAAAAAAAAAAAAAACAAGCTAATCTTTTATGTTGTAACCATAGATTGTATAAAGAAATGGACTAAGCAAGTGTGACTGTCACGTGACAAATGTGGAGCCAGGATCTACATTATTAATAGGATTTTTTTTCCACAGACAAAATAGCAAAAGAAAAACACCAGGATCAAGTAGAGCAGGTTAATACGAACATTTTATGACCAAAATGACGAGGCTCACAGCAGCAGTTACAGAGAGAGGGGCGACAATATTCCAATGTAAGTAAGGGCCTGTCTACACAAGAATGGGTAAAAACGACAAAATATTTTATCGGAAGTGCCTTTTGCTTAGACGGTCTACTACACGTCGCGTCCACGTTTATGTCACATACATACACAGAAACAAACATGTTGGATCATTTCCATGCGTCGAACCTTCTAATAAACTTACAGGAGGCACCCCAACAAATGTACACAGTATGCAGAGCTACTATTAGTGAACAGAGAAGGATCTGCAATTACCTCTGTCAAATTCTGGATGCACCCATTCGTCGCAGGCGAGCCAGACAGCATGCATTCCCAAATTGAATTCCACACACTTTTGCATCACCCTATGCACACAGATTTTCTTCCAAAAACGCTCGTCTAAAGGCGGAATAAAAAGTGAAGACTTTTGCATCTTCTGTTCAGACATCATCATATAAACTGATGATATCAACCATGAATCTGTTTGCTTTCTACTTTTGTAGTCATATACCTGCCCAAAGCTCTTCTCATCATTGCCTGGTTTTGTTGAACTATTGTTTGCTGGTTGTATTTGTTTCAGATTTGGTCAGTGGTGGAGCAGTGGTGAGATGTGAAACAGAGGAGCAGATGGTTCAGAGACAGGAATGATTCTTATGGGATAAAACAAAACACAAAAGCAAAGAAATAATTCAGACACTCTAATGAAGCTGCTGCAAGTCGACTGACAAAGCACTAACTGTTTACAACTTCCTCTGTCAAAAATGCAATAATTCTAGACTAGACCCTATATTTTTAAAGGTGCTGTATTACACAAACTTGATTCTTGACACAAAAACATAACTGGAGTTGTGATTTGTTTCATTCGCCCATGATTGAGTTATTTATTATTATTAGTATGTCTACATCTCTACAGCTCTATATGCTTTGTTCCACCTTGTGATGTCATGAAGCAGTAGTTTTCAAGATTTTACCTTTAGTTCAGTAGAAACTGGAAATTGCAGAGCTGAAATCATCGAAATTCTAGTAAAGATGTAAGGAGTTTAAAAACACAGTGGAGCACTTCCTGTATTATCACATGACATCACAAGGTGGAATATGGTTTTCTATTTGAGAGAAAAACTAAATATGCAGGATTTGTGTGTTAAACATGTATGAATGAAACAAAACACAAGTCAAGGTATGTTTTTCATGAGGAAACAACATTATAAAATAGATCAGAAAATAGCACAATATGGGCCCTTTAAAGGTGCACTATGTCACTTTTCAGGTGGGGGGTCCGCTACTTGCTTGACTTATTGAGGTGTTATCATTTTGCCAGGGAAGTTCCACTGTATGGCATTAAAATGATCCTTCAAACAATTACAGGTGTTTTTGTGGCTGAAATACATAGTTGCCAAGATATATAATCATGCATTCTTAAGAGTGGGTTGCCTCTCCACAGGTCTGACTTGTAAACTTAGCCTGATGACACCTACATAGAAAGAAACTTTATATGGCCCATATCACTCTGTTTTCTGAGCTACTGTACATTATAATGTTGTTTCCTCATCAAAAACATAGCCAAAGTTGTGTTTAGTCATGCACGCACACATGTTTAACACACAAACCCTGCATATTTAGGCTGACTTCTTCTCTCAAATAGAAAAAACAAAACAAAACAAAAAACCTTTGTCCCACCTTATAATGTCATGTGGTGACTCTATACACCTTAACTAGAATAACTTGGATACTTTCAGCACTAAAATTGCCAATATCTACTGAACTAAAGGTAAAAAGTAGTTGATAGCTGGAAAACTGCTGTATGACATCACAAGGTGGAACAGAGCATTATGAATTTGGAGATGTACTAGTAGACAAACTAATAATAAAGGATTACTAAAACACGTGAAAATTAAACAAAACACAACTCCGGGTATGTTTATGATGAAGTAACAACATTCCAACAAGACTGAAAGCTCACATTAGTCAATTTTGAGTAATATAGGATTTTTAATGTCACAGTGAAACATTCAAAGCAGTAAAATCTCCATCGAACCAAAAAGTTACGAAAAGTTACATAGTGCTTCCTTAGAGCATTATTTGTCAACAGAACAGGTTTCATTTGACGGACAGAAGAACATCAACTGCAGATGGACTGAATAATTTATTTTGGTGAAACTATATTCCAAAGATATTGGACGGAAATAACTCTAACCACAGACACAGAGAAAGATTGGAAACTTTATCAGTGGCAAATGTGATATTTGAAGACACAGCATTGATTCTGCCTACAATAAAAGTGGAAGTGGAGATTGTATGAAAACAAAATTTAAGTGGGAGGCCTAGAAAAGAGATCAAAACTATGATAGTGTTCATTTTCAGTGTTCATTTGCAGGCTTTAAAAGGGGCATTATGTAACTTTTTCGTCGTCTTATTTGACCAATGTCTTGAATCATCTTGAACTACTTTATTAATATTCTTTTTAAAGGTCCAATATTGCGCAAAACTGACTCTTGTGAGCTTTGTTGTTACCTCATCGAAAACATACCTGGAGTTGTGTTTTGTTTCATTCTCACATGTTAGTAATGAGTAATCCTTTACTATGAGTTTATTTACATATCCACTTCCTGTATTACCACATGACATCTCAAGGTGGAACAGTACGACGGAGTATAAGGGTTGGATTAAAAAAAAAAAAAAAAAAAGATGCTGGCCCTACGAGAATAAAGTCGCAACATTTGACATTAAAGTCGTAATATTATGAGAATAAAGTCGAAGCTAGAAAAAGTCGTAATTTTACAAAAATAAAGTCAAAGTTAAAATAAAGTCGTAATATTATGAGAATAAAGTTATAATATTACGAGAATGAAGTCGTAATAAAATCAAAGTCAAAGTGAAAAATGCGGCAGAAGAAGAACCTTGTTTTTTAATATAAAACCAAAAATAAGAAAACGAACAACAATTTTCTTCATTATTTGTGCCTCCGGACTGAACCAGGACTGAACCAGGACTAAACCAGAACTAAACGAGGTCCGGGACCAGACCGGGATTGAGACCAGGATTTAGACCAGGACCAAGACTGAGACCAGGATCAGACAAGAACTGAGACCAGGACTGAGACCCGGAACAGGACCAGGACTGAGACTGGGACTGAGACCGGGACCACACCAGGACTGAAAACGATTTAGTCCTGGTTTAGTCCTGATTCAGTACTGGTTCAGTCCTGGCAGTCCGTATGCGGCGCAATAGTCCCGCATCGCATTTTAAAGTCACGGAAACACCATTTCCCATTTCCGTGACTTAAACCAGGACTAAACTAGGACTAAACCATTTTCAGTCCTGGTCTGGCCCCGGCCTCAGTCCTGGTTTGGTCCCGGTCTCAATCCTGGTCTTTCTGGTTTGGTTCCGGACCTGATTTAGTCCTGATTCAGTCCTTGTTCAGTCGAATGAACAAATGATACACGAATTCTTCTTCTTTACAAAATGCTCCAAATTCTCCATTCTCCACTCATTCATACTTTCCGAGCAGCCTATATTCTCGTAATATTACAACTTTATTTTGACTATGACTTTATTCTCAAATTACTACTTTAATCTCATAAATTTACGACTTTTTCTAGCTTCGACTTTATTCTCATAATATTAAGACTTTAATGTCAAAATGTTACGACTTTATTCTCGTAGCGCCAGCTTTTTTTTTATCTGACCCTTATACTCTGTCGTAGAACAGTGAACAGAGAGATTTCCAAAAGTACTAATCACTTCTGGTGTTGTCAAAATACAAAAATTTCAAACTTGATTTTGATGCTAAGGAATAGATTTGATGCAGATTCCGATACGACAATAATTTTGATACCACTCAAGATCAGTCTAAAGCTTTTTCTTGCAGTACTTTCTCAAATGAGTATCTAGTTTCGATATTAGTTTTAGAATCGATTAACGTCTGATCTTGGCTACTTTGGTCAACCCTAATCACTTCTAAAAACACAGTATAGTAAACGTTTCACAATATATATTCCATAAATGAGCTTTAGACTAGTGTTTAAAAATGAATCTTGTGTTATTTTCCCTCTAGAAAACCAAGGGTCAAGTGGAGCCTCTTTGACATGTGCCTCTCAAATGAGCACTGATGAAGGCTAAAACAGTAAAATGGACTGCAAATTAGCTACAAATGAAGCTAGCTGCATAATGCGTTCCCACCGGATTGAAATGCAGAGACGAGTACTCATTTTCAGTCATTCGGCCTGGACTGTGAAGCGCAAACTCTCCCCTTAAGATTTGAAACCCACCTGCATAGTCTTCTAATCGAGAGGGTTAATCTGAGTGTTAATGCAACTCCTGCTCGTTAATATTTAATGAGGTTTTAGCCTTGCTTTTAGTGCAGCCACTGAACTAGACCTTTTAAGAAATAAATCAGACTAAAATACACTGGCTAATTCTGCTGCTTAGCTTTACACTGGAAATTAGGGTTACAACAACTGGTGGGCCTGATAAGAAGATGCATTTTGGATGGGCAGATAAAGAGAAAATAATCGTTGACCCTATTTAAAGAGGGGGTATTATGCAAAATCATGTCTTCAGGGCCCTATTCGAACCCTCCTCACGGTTAGCAGTATGCTTAGCTTTCAAGCCTACATCTCCCATCCTCCCACACGACAATTCTCCATAAATATACAAAACCATTGTACACAACAACCATACACCCTGTTGTGATGTGCAGTAGTTTCATCAGCAGGATGCGTATTGATTGTGCTGTGATAGCGCTCTAAAGGGGGAGTGACTTAGCACGGAGCGCAAAATGAGGGGAGACTGTTAATACATTGTTTTCGGTGAACATACTGTATCATCTTCAAAATTTTCAAACAATAAAAGCAATAAAACAACAATAAACACAGTGATCTTCATATGTTATGTGTTAGCAGTTAATAAGTAAAATACCCAATCTTTAAATATACTGTATATACCATATTTTTCGGACTATAAGTTGCACCAGCCAAAAATGTGCAATGAAGAAGAACAAAACATATGCAAGTTGCACTTTTTGGGAGAAATTTATTTTATAAAATCAGAGATCAGGAACCGACATTTGATCTTGAAAGACAAGTTACAGTAATAACAATAGAACAGAGAACAACAGGCTGTTAATGTAACATATGAACAGTTCTTCAGATAACTATAACATAAACAACAGAACAAGTTTAACAAACTGTCCATCTCACTCCAAATCCCTAAATCTACTGAATTCTTCATCCTCGGTGTCACTTCTGAGCAACTCCGCTCCGACAGCTACACAGAGCGCCACTTCCTCTTCAGTGTAGCTGTCGTCAGACTCAGCATCAGTTCCATTTAGAATTATTCCGGCCTTTCTGAACCCCGACAGGATGGTCTAGGTGTCACTGAAGTCCAGGCTTTGTCCATCCATCCGATGACTTCCAGGAAAGTTAATGCCGCTCCCGGTGTCACAAGTTTCTCACTCACTCCAAACTTTCTTTTTGCTGCTCGATTACCGTTTTCAGCTGCATATTTCACTACTTGCAGCTTGTAAACTGCAAAATATGATTTTCTTTTTAGGGGCATTTGTGTTTAGTCTTCTCAGTTGTCTTTATAAATGTGTTTAAATTTTCAGTTTTCGGTGGTTCAGAAGTAATGGTGCAATTGACTGACATGATACAGACAGGACAGAGGCTCTTTCTGTGCAGAATGCCAAGTGACAGTGGTACAGGAGTAATAGGAGTAGCAGATACTGACACACAAGACTAGAGTGCCCTCTTGTGGCTGTCAGTGTGAAAATGTTAATATATAAGTCGCACCGGAGTATAAGCCACAGGACCACCCAAACCATGAAAAAAAACGACTTATAGTCCAAAAAATACGGTAATCTATTATTGAATTTAGCGTTGATCCAAAGAAAATAACGGTGACTTTCATATGATTTATTTTAAATGCAGACATCCATTTAACAAAATACTGCTCAGATTAAGAATGCAAAGTCTTCAAGGTATTTTTAATCCTTCATAACACTTGTAACAAAAAATATAAGACACTTTAGTTTGATGCATGAAGTGATTGTGGATCATTCAAGGCAAACGAATACCACCTCCACCGAGACGAACAGGTGGCAAGCTTTCCACCTGAAAAGTTACACAGCGGACCTTTCAGTGACCTTTCATTTTCTGCCCAGCGCTACAGGCACGCAACAAGTCTTCTGTCATTTTAGCAGTCAGTGATCCAGTAAGCAGCTAACACTCAAAGCACAAATTGACAATGGCTGTATTGCTTGAGGTGTCTTGGGGAAGCTAATTAGCCTTAGCCACTGTGGGCGACCAGCAGCTTAGTGTAAATGAAGCTAATTATGATGCGTTATTAATTACACCTCTGACACAAGGCTTCAGGCAATGTCTTCTGACTTTCTTCAATGCACGTATACACTACAAATCTTGGTTTGGGTACAAATCATGATATAACCATCATATATTTTAAGAATTGCCTATAATCTGATTTACTCTACAGTTTTTTAAAGGTCCTGTATTACAAAAAATTGTCTCTTGTGAGTTTTAAGCCATGTTTGAATGTTGTTACGTCATCAAAAACATACCTGGGGTTGTGTTTTGTTTCATTCGCACATGTTTGAATAATCTTGGTTTATTTGGTCTGTCTACGTCTCCAAAGCTCAAAATGCTCTGTTCTACTTTGTGATGTGTGGTCGTTTTCAAGTTAACAACCTTTTTGATTGTCAGGTTCAGGTCTAACTGAAGTTATATGAAGTTTAAAAACACAGGGGAGCACTTCTTGTATTACCACATGACATCACAAGGTGGAACAAAGTGTTTTTTGTTTGAGAGAAGAACTCAGCCTAAATATACAGTATATGTGTGGTAAACATGTGTAAATGAAACAAAACACAGCTCCAGGTATGTTTGTGTTGAGGAAACAACATTAAAACATAGACAGAAAATAGTGTAATATGGGCCCAATTTAAGTGGGACTAAACCCAGAAACTTTGTAGAAAAGCACATTTCACACTGCAGAAAACAAAATCTAGTCAAGTTAAGATGACTTGAATTAAGAAAGTTTTTATCTTGATTTGAGTAAATTTCACTTGACATGTAAAATTATCTGCCACTGGAATAAGTGTGTTTTTTGTAATTCAAGTAATATTCGGTTAGCTTCAAATATGAAAATACATCTTGCTATACTTAAAAGAAGAAAAACAACATCTTTGTGCACTGAAAATAAGCAACAAAACCGAATATTGCTTGAATTACGAAAAACATACTTTTTCCATTGGTAGATAATTTTACTTGTCAAGTTGAATCTACTCAAATGAAGTCAGATGTTCAAAATTTAAGTCATTTTAACTAACCTAGATATTGTTTTTTTTTCTCTGGTGCACGTAAAGCTGTTACACTGGGCAGTACCTGGAGGACTAAAGAAGACAGTGAGAGGAGAGGACGAGTGGGGCTGGAGGTATAAGGAACAGTGCGATTGGTCTAAAAGGTATCCACACTTCAAACTCTACCCCTACAGCCAGGTGTTTGTATCAGAAACATCTGGCTGTGATCAGGGCAGTCTCTTGTGATGTTACCTGGCACTGGCTACTGAAGACAACACGCACTCTGTTTTCTAAGTTTTTGACCACAAAGTTCATGCACATTTACCAAGTTTGCACTTAAGTTTCCAAATTATGACTGGGAACAGTAGATAATGCTATTAAAACACCATATACACAGTTTAGAAGTGAAAAAGTGGATTTAGTGTTTAGTTTAGTACCTGTTTCCCCAGATAGGAGGTACATTTAAATAAAATATTGCTCTAATGTAACAGTTGTCATGTTTATGCTTAATTATAAAACCACTGGACATGATGGTGATGAAGACGTTTGGAAGCATGTGAATGACGACTTCTGGTGTAGTTCCCGACACTGGGCAAGTGATAAAACCATGGATTCAGCAGCATTGGCCTTCACAACCTGCCAAAGCTTTCCATGGGGGACGTGACTCTAATCACACCTTCAATGTCAATTACAGAGACAAATTAGACAAATTATAAAACACAAATGAATGGACAATTTTTAAAAAGAAAAAAATAAAGAAAAAACTGTGACATCTAGATGAAGAAAACCAAGCCATTTTCTCCAGTTTTCTCAGATTTTGTCAGAGTTACCATCCAACAGAGCCCAAAGGAAGTTGTCAAAAGCGTGCTTCCAAACATCTGCTGGTTTTGTGAATAGAACATATTTGGTGTTTTGGTTCTCAAGACAATTATCTAGTCAGAAAGCAGAATGAGCCTCACATGAGTGTCTGATTTGGTTTGCTAGTTTCTGTGTTGAAATCCAGTTGGTTTAAACCTAGAAGGGCTCTCTCTGATCTGAATCCTCACTACCTAAACTCCGGCACCTGCAATCATATTCACATTTTAGTTCATTCAAATGTATTTCACAAACAGAAGCACGTGCACAGGTATAGGCAATATATCTGATGTCCCATGTACTCCTATATACTGTATTTTTGGGATTATAAGGTGCACCGGATTATAAAGCACATTAAATGAAACAAAAGGACGACACTAGAGACTGATCCCTTAGCCCAGACATCCATGATCCATTGGCAGATTGTGGCATAATTCGCCTGGTGTTGCCTCTCTATCTTGGTGAATGTGTATTATGAATGTGAATGTGGGTGGATAATTTAAGTTTAAGTTTTTTATTTCCTACGAGGAGGACTCAAATATACATTGAGTAATAATGTGTTTAATGCAGCTTTGCGCACATTTGTTTACATTTTACAGAAAGGAAACTTAAAGCCACATGGGTCATTTGCATAAACTATAAATGGTGAAAAAAACAGCTCGCTCCTTGTACGGTGATGCGGTCAGCCACTGTCAGACTAAAGGACACAACTCAGTGGAAAATATATGTGTTCTTTCTGTGTTGTACTAAAGCATTTCAACAGATTTTTGAGTGCCATGTACCACATAAAATCAGTTTGAAGCCAGTAAGCACAATCTGAATTATAAGGCACACTGTCGATTTCTGAGAAAATTTAAGGATTTTAAGTGCGTCTTATAGTCCAAAAAATATGGTATATTAATATTATATTTATATTAATACTATATTGTGCATAATTGTGTGTCATGTTGCATTGCGTTGAACACTGAAACAGTAAAAGTTAAGGTTTATTTGTAGTTTAAATCAATCAATCAACAACTTTACCAATCCCAAAGGGCAATTCAGTTCGCTCATCTCTGGCTGTGCACAATCTATAAATAATAAAATTAAATTAAAAGAATAACAGATGCCAAAGGTGCACTGAGTAACTTTCTGGTGGTGGGGTCTGTCCCAAGCTTGTATCAATGGAAATGTTATTGCATTGCTTATAATGTCCCACAGTATGGCATTAAACTAATAAAATCTCTGTGGAAACAAGCAGGTGCCACCATCAGGACAAGTTATAGGTCAGATCAGGAATGGCAACTCCGCTTACAGTAAGAATGCATGTTTTTTAATGTACTGAGCAATAAAAACACCTTTTTGAAATAAATGTCAGAAAAACACATTTAATGCAATACTATGGAACATTCCCAGCAAAGCAATTACATTTTCATAGAGACAAGCCAGTAGTGTACCCTTACACAGTACACCTTTAACTGAAAAAAATTAGCTGTTTTACTATTTTGATAAGTAAACGGCAGCTATCAGAATTACATCTTAAATGACTGAAGGACTGTGTTAAAGTTTAGTATGTAATAACAGGCTACTTATTTCTTGTCTACTTCCTGTAATTGTTCTGGGAAACTGAAACACAACACAAGAAGTGGAAACGGCGCATAGTTATTTCTCCTCTGTGCTCTTGACATGAGTAACTGATTTCATTGGCTTCATAACTACAGAGGGGGGCCTAAGCTTATTATAGCCCATAATCCAATGTGAGCTCCGAGAATTGGCACCGCAATGACATATCAATATTGTCCTTGGTCGCCTGTGCAGAAGGTGGAAGTATAACGGAAAGTCCAGAGGAAAAACTCTATTCGCCGCTGGATTGAGAAACAGGAAATAAGCTTGTACAAATATGTGCTCGATTAAGTTGCACAGAGTTGCAAAGAAAGGGCAGTTTTGGACAGTGTGAGCTGGTATACAAACAGCTATGCAGCTAAATCATAAGAGGGTAAAAAGGCAAAACAATCAGAAGTAGAGTAGAGTAGCAGTAAAAGCACAGCTACAAATATTACTCAAGTCAAAGTAAAAAGTATCACATGAAAAAAAATCTACTTAAGTAAAACTAGTACCAGTTAAAAAAATGTACTTTAAGAGTAAAAACTAAATGTGTTTTGCAGAGATTAAAGCATTAAATTAAGAATTAAAGCAACAAATGTAGTGATTTTAAAAAAAAGAATTTAGATGATTTTAAGTGATTCAATTGATTTCTTAATTTTTCTAGCTGTTTTAGTGTGTTTGTGTATTTAGTTTGCACAGAATTTGTGACATTAACTCAAATGACATGTGCTGAAAATCTAAGAAGTCATAGCCATTTCAGGTCACAAACCACAAAGAAAAGTACTTTTTACTTTTCAGTCCAGATCTAAAATGTAGTGTAGTAGAAAGTACAGACACAAACGTTTAAATGTAGTGATGTAAAAGTAAAAAGTATCCACTATAGAATGTATTTAAGTAAATTACAGATACCTAAAAATTGTGCCTAAATTTTGTACTTCTACTTTTGTATTTTGTTAACAACCACTTCAACCACTGCCAAACAGATATGCAGCAACATCGCAAGAGGATAAAAAGGCAAAACAATCAGGGGTGGTAGAGTAGTCAAAAACTGTAGTCAAAAAGTGTAACATTACTTCAAAATAATATTACTCAAGTAGAAGTACAAAGTGGTGGTCCAAGAAATTACTCAATTAAGTAAAAGTGAAAAACAATTTGGGAAATTGACTCCTCAAGTAAATTAAAGAGTAGCTGTCAGGGAGTAACATCTGACTCATAATTTGAAGTTAATGTAATTAGAAGGACGAAAACATTTAAATAAAAAAAATCAGCAAGAAACACAAATGTTCAAATAATTTTATATTATCAACACAGAGCTTTGGTCGCTTGTAGAGTACGGTTACAATTAAAAATAACACTCAAGTAGGAGTAAAAGCATGCTGCTAAAAGTACTCTGAGAAGTACAATATTTTTAAAAGCTATTAAAGCAAATGTAAGCAAGTACACACCTCTGAAAACAATGTATTCATTTTGCCACCGAGTCCCTTTTACATTCAAATGCAGAACTAGAGCGTGAAAAGCATTTGCCCAAACTTGTCCAACCACAGTCACTGATTTATATCATGTGTCTCTCAAATGCGGAAGACATCTCTCTCAAAAATCCACGTAACATTCAGAACAAAATATATAACTTCTGTTACCTGAAATAAATAATCCTCTGTGTTTATTTTTACTTGTAAGCAGCCATGTTTGATTGACATGGACCATGCTCTTCTCTGATTGGTTAATCCTGAATCTGAATCTGAAATTATGAAACCAGGGTACGGTTTCAGACTCAGTTCTCTTCATAAAGTTTTGGCAAAGAGTGCGGATCAAGTGCAGAGGTTTCAGAATTGTTTGTTAGTTTGAAAATGTAAGGCCAATGTAATAAAAGGTAGAGTTTACTTTCAATATTGGCTCAAAATTACAAAGTCATTCACAATAAGCCAGAGCAATAAATCCTGCCTTTAAGATTAATAGAAGTGGTATATAACACAATTGTTTTAAGAGAAACTAACCAGCAATTTATTTAGAATTGCATACTTTTACTTCTTAACATTTACTTGCACTAGATCTACACAATTTATAATCCATTTAAATACTAGCTTGAGGACAGAACGGAGGCTGCAGGCAATAGACACATAGATCTTTATTGCAAACTTTTGGCCCTTATTAAAATTAAACAGATATAAACAATGTAAAATCAGTAGTCTACCTAACCCAACATTTAAGCAATAATTGTAAATAATATAAGATGTTTATATCAAGTTTTTGGACGGTTAAAGGTGCATTGTGTAACTTTTTGGTGCTTGTTGCATTGAGATATTGTTGATTTGCTCTGAATGGTCAACAGTGTGCAATTAAACTTACATTTATTCAATTACAGCTTCGGTAATGCTCAGTATCACCCTGACAAACATGCATTCTTTCAGTGAGTCTCCTCTTCACAGATCTGAGATGTAACTTGTCTTAGTAGTGCCTAGATTTGTTTAATACTATACTGCAGAACATTCAAGGCAAAGTAATAATATCTCCATGGAGAAAGGAGGGTACATATCCTCCGTGTAAAGGGTTATAGTGCACCTTTAATATGCGTCATATTACATGTCATAAGTCATATTTTGATTATTGAATGTATTGCCCACAGTGTTGGGAAGTAACTTTTGCAAAGTAGGGGATTACTCAAATTCTTTTTAATAACTACAATCAAAAATTAATTAATTCATTTATTTATTTGTTTGAGCCAGGTACAACAAAAATTCAAAAACAATAACAAAAACAGGGATATGTATATTAACATATTTGGGACCTGGTGCTCAAAAGGAGTAGGATGAAGTTTAAAAAACTTATAGAGTACAGTTTCTTTAGCTAGTTACTTACAGTTACTTTTTCCCTGCCAAAAATGTGTGTAATCTATTAACTGTGTTGTACAACCGTGAAAAGATAAACAGGAGCACAGGATGTCCTCTTCTGGTGTCAGAGGCAGATCAGCTGAATCAAAACAACACAAATACTGGTTTAAGGAGGACTGTGCACATCGTCTCTGCTTGACATTGGGCTCTAACACAGAAAGTGTCATTAGAGTGAAAAACTCATGCTAATCCGATTACTTTTGCAAAACAATTTGACCAACTCTGATAGCCCTATGCTCACAGTTCCCCTGGCAGCATCTTTCTATGACTTCGGTCTTGGTTAATGTATTGTTGTGCACTGTCCCTGTACAAATAAAAAAGCATACCATACCATAGCTAAAGGACCTTGTATATTGTGACATTATCTTATATATATATATATATATATATATATATATATATATATATATATATATATATATATATATATATATATATATATATATAGTATATATATATATATGTATATATGTGTATATGTAGTGTCTTAACTAGGTGCTAAGATAGACACTTTTTCATTTTAATTTCTATCTTCCATTTGATGCATCAATAAATAAGCTTGTCTTGATAAATAGACTCATACATTCAATATATGAAAGCTGGAACCGTATTTATCGCGTGTACAATTTATTTGCAATGGGGGAGATTTTTTGGCATTTTTAAAAATTTAAATTAAAGACTTGAGCTGTAGCGGGGAGAATAAATAACTTCTATCACTAATTATCAGTTCATTCTGCTATTTATTTGTTGCAGCTCATTGGTTTACTGAGATTATCTTGTTTTGTCAGTGGCATCAATATTATCATTTAGAGCAATACTTCTCTGATACAATATATCATGCTTCAAAATTTGTTTGACAGGCCTATGAACAAGCTGGCAGTGCATATACAAGTCTTTTCTTCTAATGTTTCAGGTGAATTAATTAGTAAACATATTTGAATAAAAGAAAATAACATGAAATGTGTCTTTAACATTTGTTTTTAATTGAGGGACCATAATACATTTGACCTATACCATTCTTCCATCATTTCCATTACTGTATAAGGAGATAGCTTGTATTTTATTTAGTATTATTTCCCTATTATAGGTGCTCCAACAGCCCTTTGCAGTTAGCCCACGGCAGAAATATACCATTAACCATTAACAATATGAAATAACACGAGCGCATATGGAGCAGAGCATATGCATAAATGCTATAGCTGTCTTTCTGAGCTGGAGGCGATGTCATTAACTTTATATTGCCCTCTGATTGTATGGGGCTTATGCATTCATCTCATCTGCACTGTCAGGGCCTGTGCCTAACCATCACAGAAAAGATTGGGTAAGCATATATAGAGCATGCTTATGTTGCTTTACAGAAATGTCAAATCGTTAAAGCAGACCTATTATGCAAAATTGACTTTTCAGAGCTTTTAGCCATGCTATAGTTGATTCCCCTCACCATTTACTCACTCGAAGTAGTTTTTGGAGTGACTCGTGCATGTTTGAGCAATCTGTAATCGCTTATTTTCAAGACCCCATTTTCACCGCCACCGGCATACGCTCACGGCTTTGTACTTCGTTCTCCAATTTTATTTTCTTCATCGGTGATACGTGTAGGACTTGGCAGCATTGCGCATTTTGGTGTAAATACAAATACATAGTTGTGATAAAGTTTACTGTGACGTCAGCTCCCACTGGGCACCACAGTTTTCTAATGCTGAAGTCAGTGGACTCATTTATTTTAGTAAGGCGTTTAAAATTATTAGATTATTATCTAAAATGTGCCAATTCTAACATAATGATGCACGGGTGTCATGGATTATAACTGTATAGCAAGCTCAAGCACAATATGTCCTCTTTACAGATACGTGCTTGTAGCCCATATAAAGACAGATAACAGTATCCTCTCTTCTTCCTGAGCTATTTCAGTATGGGTCTGGCAGGGGTTTACTAGTGTTCTTCATCAGACATGTCATAAAACTCTAGGTGTCACCATATTGGTTCTGGTTACTAATGTAAACAACTGTAAACTCCAATGGAAACATGCAGAAAATGCCCAAATGATCAGTCTAAATCAGTTTTGGGTCATTCTGAGGGCTATTGTAAATTAATAAGCAACTCTGCTAGCTAAAATATATGGAAAAGTAATTTGATAGATCCAGTATGGGGCTGACTGCCCCAATATCTGTGTTTCGTACTACCAACTTGGTCCTTTAGTTCACAGGCATTACAGATTGCATCCTATATTTCTGTACTATATATTGACTTTTAAACCTTGTTTTTAAGTGGTCTCGCTCACTCTCCATTTCAGCATTCAAAACAAGTGCACTTCACTCACTATCAATGTTTTTTAAGTCCATACAACTTAACCAGAAGCTGTCTTAAATACAGCCAAACAATTTTGTAGTATCACCTGTTGTTTTGGCCAGAGGTGGGTAGTGCTTGGTGACATTCCCTTGAGTAATGTTTTAAAGAAATTATACTTTTCAGTGTTCTTTTCTTGCAGGATACTTTTACTCCTACCTTAGTAATACTTTTAGTGAAGTTACAGTACTCTTGCTTGCGTAAAGGTTTTGGTTACTCTTCCCACTGTGAGTAAGTCTACAATGGCAAACTTTTATGTTAACGGTATTAATAGTCAGTTACTCTTTAATTTCTAACTCTTACTTACTTGCTTTCTTACTTACTTACTCTAAATTGAATAAGTTCTTGGATCACTTACTTGAGTAATATTATTTTAAAGTAATGTTTTATAATTTTTGGCTACTCTATTCCCTCTCTGCTTTAAGCTTAATGCTAATTGCTTCACTCTGGTGCACCATGTGGCAGAACGATTTTTGTGCCTGTATTACTGGATTTTTGTATTTTCATGTGGAATACCAAGTTTACAAAAGCTGTTAAAGTTGCATAATTTAGATAGGGCCTTTAACAGCAAGCAAAACAACAGAGTATATTTTTTATTTTTTAAATTATGCTTTTTTCTGATGTTTCCTCATCAAATGTTTAACACTCAAATCCTGCATAATTACTGAATTTTTCTATCAAACTGAAAACTGTCCATACACCTACACTAGGATAATTTACAGCATTTCAGCCTTGGAATCTACAATCTCTAGTAAACAAAAGGTAAAATGAGCTGTTAACTTGAAAACTACTGCTTCATGACATCACAAGGTGGAAAAGAGCATTTTGAGGTTTGGAGATGTGCAAAGACTAATAATAAAGAATTACTCAAATATGTGTGAATGAAACAAAACACAGCTCCAGGTATGATTTTGAGAAGGTAACAGCATTATAACATGGCTTAAAGCTCACAAGAGGAAAATTTGCGTAATACAGGCCCTCTAACAGGATACTAAAATGTCTTATTTTTGATGTTGGATATAGTTAATTGCAGAAAAACCTTTAACTCCAGTGTTTAGTCGGGCATCATTGTATTAAACCCCAGGAGACATGGCAGATCAAACAGACTGTGACTGCAATGCTCTTTATTCTATGGGAATTCTCCAGCACTTTTAAACCCTATTTGTTTACTTGTTAATAGGTGATTTTAATTGCCCCAAACAAGCATATCTTTATGAAACACATTTGCGCGCTGCCCACTACCCCACATCCTTGAACAATGACGAGCTCTCCGGAAAGGACGGAATTAAAATTCAAAGGCAAAGCTGGTTCATTTTAGTTTCCAGGAACTGCCGTGTGAAAAACACTTGACTGATTTTAATCACATTCTTATTTATTTCAGCTTAGGGCTCGGCATGACTTTTTAGCAGCACAGAGGAGATTTCTGTGATGAGTTGCACAGTACAACAGCGCCATCTAGCAGGCGATTTAGGGAAGTAAGTGCCACTCTGATGTCATTAGATATTCTCACACTCACTTCTCCATACCTGAGCTGAAATGACAAATACTTATTTCGATGTAGCTGCTTATTTTTTACATTTTATCTCGTTTCTCTGCTACTGTTCAGAGTCACATTTCATTTGCAAACACGTATTTTGCTGTTCACTTCCATTTTGACAGCTGTCTGTCCAGTAGAAATGATTCATGATTGACCTTTCATAAATGCATTGAAATCTCACTGAATATCAGCAAAGCAGCAAATTAAGTGCAGAGGTGATTGGCTCTATTCTAATATATATGATATTAGACATACTTAGACTTAGACTTAGACAGATTTTATTGATCCCCAAGGGAAATTACCAGGACACAGTAGCTCACACATCACATATTATAAAAACAAAGCGTAAATGTAAAAGGTCATAATAAATTCTAAACAAAGTAGCAAAAAATAGCAAGAGACTGGTGTCAAATAAGGTATAATTATATAAATGTCTATGTACAAGTAAAAATTGCATAGAAAAATAAGAACTAATAATATCTCAGCTATATACAAGAGGTTGTATATGATGTGAAATGTATGACTCACTGTTTGGAAAAACCTAATATAAAAAGTATAGAAAGTCAACCTATAAGCAAAGAGGACAACAGAATAAAACTAAAGATGAAACTAAAGCTACTAAAACTGATATTGAAGCTTGATACTCATTTGAATACTGAAAAAGTCATATAAACAGGGCAAAAATATAACATTTCTGAATAGTGTTAGAGCTAGTAAAAAGACTACATGGTGTTGAGATGCAGACAGACTAATAATCAAGACGTGTAAATGAAACCAAACACAACTAATGGTCTGTTTTTGATGAGGTAACAATACTGTAACATGATTTAAATCTCACAAGAATCAATTTTGCATCAATTTAACCTTTAAACTTGACTCGGGACTATACTCAGATACGATAAAAGACATAATAGGATCAATTCTCTGTAGGTAGGCCATTCTTCTTAATCATGATCCCATATCTCCACTAAACAACCCCTGTTACATCTGCTGGCCATGTCGTGCGCATAGGCCGTCATTAAAAATACATACCCCTCCCCAAACGGTGTCCTGACAAGCCACTCAGAGCTCATTGGATATCAGTCATTAAATTAACCAGAGGGGGACAGGCAGCAGAAGCAGCAGTAGCTTTAGCAGGAAGGGTATCAAGTATCCCCGGATAAATTTTTCAAAGTCCCATTAACTCCCAGGCCCGGCGCTGACGTTTCAAGGCTGTATGCTCTGACACCACCGTTGTCTATGTGTGCTGTTGAGGTGCAGGTGAGGCGTGACAAAAGCCGAATCAACAATAACAAAACATGGGTACCTCCGTGGCTGTACTCCTTCATGTGCTGCTGCTGGTTGACAGGGCGCATTCGAAAAAAGGTGAGTGGGTATCTGTTATCTTCATGACGGACAAACGGGCCTGCAGTGAAGGAAAATGCCATGTTAGAGGTAATAGAAAAGAAAGGAGTCTACTCTTTTTCATTGGAATTTAGACCAAAAGGGCTGGTTAGTTATGATTTTGTTTTAAATTTCTATAGCATTTAAATGTTCAGTTTGGCCTTATGCAGTGAGAAGTGTGTGTTATTGCATAAATAGTTAGTTTGTGAGCGTGTTTTCAGTGGTAGAAGAAACTGGAGCACCCTGAGGAAACCTTAACTACTAACCACTAACCACTCTGCCATTATACATGACATAAAAGGTACACATTTATTTACTTTTCTGGTGCAAGGGATGCTACCTGCTTGTCTCCATGGAGATGTTATTCATTTGCCAATTTTCCACAGTATCACTATCTTGGATGCATTTCACTAGAGGTGTTTTTGTTGCGTTGAAATGCATCGTTCTTACTTTGAGCTTGCCTCTCCACAGACATAAACTATCTAATGTCTCTCTGAAAGCATGACATAAAGAGCTTCAAGGAAAACATGTATAAACCAACTTGGCCTGCAGACTATTGATAATTACAGCATAGTGAGAGACACACAGATACACACACAGTTTACCTACATTTATGATCTTTTAATGTCCAAAAAGTGCATTTTCAAACCATTCCCAACTTTTTTGTTCATGTTGGCCTAATTGTGGATAATATTTTAACAGCAGGTGTTTATGTTTTCATTCAACAAAACATATATTACTTTTTAGAGTCAAGCTCATAATACTATTGTGTCACATTTTTTTGCACTGTCTCTCTATTTTCTTGAACATGCCACTAAAGTTAGATTAAGTAACATCCTATTTTTGCATTTAGATCTCAAAAAAAGGGGGAAAAAAAAGCAAACAAAAAAAACATAAGCTAATTGGTATTTTAAATAAGTAAGTAAGGCTATATTGAAAACATACAGAAATGTTTACCTTAGTTTTGGATAATTAACTAAACTCTTTTGGTTACATGTTATTCAGGGATTTTAGCTTCCTGTAATATGCAACCTTTAGAGACTTTCTTCATTCAAAACACTGCAAATTGTTAATTGCTATGGTCTTAATTTTTCCATCTTTCTGAAATTTGAATGTAATATATACTCATCCGAATTCTCTCCTTGCAGGTGTCAAATGTGGTGGTATCCTGTCCTCTCCGTCCGGTAACATCTCCAGTCCTAACTTCCCCGGATTGTACCCGTATAATATCGACTGTACCTGGCTTATTGTGGTGGCAGAAGGCTCCTCTGTGCTCCTCACTTTCCACCAATTCGAGCTGGAGTACCATGCCACCTGTGCGTACGACTATATCAAGATTTACAATGGCATTTCGGAAGACGAGGGGAACCTGCTCGGGACTTTTTGCGGAGACATCTCACCTCCCCAGTTCACGTCTTCCTGGAATGTCATGTCCATTATCTTCCATTCCGACCGGCATGTGGCCCATAGAGGCTTCAGTGTTGGCTACAGGAAAGGTAGTACTGCCTTAAGTGCTCTCGTCTGATAGAAAATGGCTTGGAGCGATGCCATTTTTCTCCCAGTGTGGCAGAAAAACAACTTTTAGCTTAGACCTGCATCAGCAAAAAACAGCTTTTAGTAGTTTTTATTGCTGGAGAAGACCTTTGGCTTAGCATCAAGTGATATCAATCTGAGTTATAGCAGTGTACTTGAGATGCTTAACAGAAAATGTCCAGCAAGTTCAGAACCAAGGTCTCTCTATGATTGAGCCAGTATAGAATCCAAGTTTTAACCACAAATTTTCACTTATATCACAGATTGTATAATAAAAATTTGATATTATGTGCTGAATTGTTATGGTAACACAATAATTAGCTTAATTAATAGAATAGGTTCAAACGCAACCAATAGTATTTGAAAGAATTATTGAGTTATTTGGTCTAATTTAGTTAACATATACAGTAGTCATTGCATTTTTAGGGCATTAAATGATTTTAAGATGACATTTTAGCCAAAAAAAAATAGGCTAAAATGTGCATTGTGCAAGTTACTGGTCAGATCTGTGGAGAGGTAACCCTGCTCACACTAATGTTTGTCAAAATTTTGCTATAAAAACATCTTTAAATGAATAAATGCAAGATGAAAATGACATATTGTGGAATATTCCTGGTCAATTATACATCAAAATCATATTGTGAGTGGGCTTGCAACTCCACAAACCCGACTCGACAAACCTCTAGGGCAGGGGTATTGTCCTCTTCCTGGAAATGTTATCTCTTTGGCCATAATATTCTAAATTATGCACAACACTATTATGACAGTAATGACAGTAGCACTGATTAAACGTTCAACCCCCTGCCAAGCAACTGACTTTCCCTCACTTTATGTTGTAGTAAATAATTAAACACACTTACATTTTCTCCATCTTTCTTTCAGACATGTGCGGTGGGGTTTTGACAGGCCTGTCCGGGGTCATCTCCAGCCCCGGTTACCCTCAGGAGTACAGCAACAACGCGGACTGTTCCTGGGCCATTCACGTGTCCAACAGCAGCGTGGTCAGCCTGGTCTTCCTCGACTTTCAGCTGGAAAACAATGAGGGCTGTAACTTTGATTTTGTGGCTCTATTCGACGGTCCCACAGTTACACACAGACACTTGGGTAAATACTGTGGAGCAGAGAAACCTCCCAAAACTGTGACTACCTCCAGCCAGCTCCTAGTGGTCTTCAAATCTGACTTCAATATAGGAGGGCGGGGCTTCAAGGCCTATTATTACTCAGGTAAGAAAGTGGCAAATTATCTTAAAGAGTGAGTATTATGCAAAATCAAAGAGTTATAATTTTTTCCCTCATCAAAAATATGCCGAAAGAGGTTTTAGTACCTATCTATCTATTCAAACACTTCTTATGTATAGCTGCAATGCTCAGCCCACAACAATTCTCCATAAATATCCAAAAACATGATACCAAACTGTACAGAGCAACTTTACAAACCCAATGTGATGTGCAGTAGTTTCATTATCGGGATGCACGCTGGTTGTGGTAGTGCTCTGAAGGGGTAGTGACTTAATATGAGGAGCAAGGGGAAGGGGAGACTCAGAGTGTCAAAAACAAAAGTGAAACTTATAAAACATGCTAATACTTTGCTTTTTAGTGAATGTGGCATTTTCAAAACGATAAAAGGTAACAGTGTGATCTAAGTATGTTATGTTATGCACAGGGGTGGGCAATTATTTTTTTCCATGGGGCTACATAAGAAACAGAAAATATCGTGGAGGGCCAATCCAAAATGCTTAACACAATTCTACATAATATTCATTGTATTTCTAAGACTTGTAAGACTAATATATACATGTTACAACTAAGCAATGAAAAACTGAGGCTGCCTTACAAAAAATGTCATTAAAAAACACCTCTAAAATAAAAGCAATGCAGCTTTAGTCCATGTATGAGATAAAATTATAAAATATGTTTATTTTGTAATTTCAAATGAGATTAATGGGCCAGTCAGGGTCAACTAAAGGACCGTATGTGGCCCAGAACTGGACAATCCCCAGGCCTGTGTTAGCAGCTGAATACCCCATAGAAATAAAATACCCCTTGACTAAATTGACTAACCTGATATGCACTAAAAGGTAAGTGTTAATTTATAAACTACTTGCTTCATGACATCACAAGGTGGAACAGAGCATTTTTAAGCTTTGGAGATGTAAACAGACTAATAATAAAGGGTTACTCAAACATGTGTGAATGTAAAAAAAAAAAAAAAACACAACTCTAGCTATGTTTTTGAGGAGGGAACATTCTAACATGGCTTAAAGCTCACAAGATACAATTTTGCATAATATAGGACCTTGAATCAAAAAATAATTGCTAGCTAGTTGATCACTAACATAATCATTAATTGCAGCCCTATCTCTATCCCAAAAAGTGTATTTATGGATATACTAGTAGAGGCCAGTGTATGTACAGTACTTTACTCTTAAGTGAATATATGTCATTGTCAGATTTATATTAAATATTCACACTTTCTCGTGGTCCTGTGTACCTCATGCATTTCTCAATAAGAAGCACATCTTGAGTCCTTCACATTATTGATAGCATTTCTCTGCCCTCTCTCAGGTGAGTGCCAGCAGGTCTTATCAGGCGTCAGCGGTAACTTCAGCAGCCCTCACTTCCCCAAAATCTACCCCAACAATATCAACTGCCACTGGAGCATCAGCCTGTCTCCCGGATACAGAATCAAACTGTATTTCACTGTCATGGACCTGGAGGAGAGAAACAGCCTGAGCGATGAGTGTGATTACGACTATGTGGCGGTGTATGATGGAGAGAGCCAGACGGACGCATTATTGGGGCGTTGGTGTGGCAGAGACCAGCCCCCCTCTCTGGTGTCAAAGGGAAACAAACTCCTGGTGGTCCTGAGTACAGACAGGAACGAGGCTCATAGAGGTTTCACTGCATCATATCTTGGAGGTAACAGCAATTTTATGATATTTGATTTTTGGTCTGCTGGCCACTAAAGATTAAATTCCAGTAAAGTGAATGTTATCTACAATCAAGCAATTTTAAGACTAGCCATAAATGTGGAATAAGGTACAGCTACCCAAAATATACCCAATCTTGTGCTCAGCTCAGGTCTCTGGCTTCCTGTGGCTCAGAGAATAGACTTTACATTAGCTCTGCTTCATGGCCTAGCATGTTAGTGCTATATGAACCATCTTTCATTCTGAGGTCCTCAGGGACTGGCCTCCTGCTGATCAGCTGCTGACTGAACATCAGAGTTTCAGTTTTGTGCGTCTAAAATCTGGGATTATTTTTACAATTTTTAATGTAGTTTTAACACATCTTTCTTGTTTTATAAGGTATTTTATTTGTGAGCAAATTGTACTGCAAAACAAATGTGTCTTGTCAACCTGCCAAAACAGACTAAACCTTAGATCTGTATTTTGTATCTTAAAACAATTAAAACCTTGTTGTCTTGTTCTTGTCTTGTTCCTGTCCTGTCCCAGTTGTCCCAGTGAACATCAGCTGCACGCGCTCCGAGTTCTCCATCCTGATCCCTCAGCAGTCTCTACCGCAGCTCGACAGAGAGAACATCTATCTGGGAAACCCGTCCTGCACTGCTCAGCTCACCACCACCGCCTACAAGATCCAGGCTCAGTTTGTCAACTGTGGCACAGCTGGACAGGTACAACACTGCCAGTGTTGGGGAGTAACGAATTACATGTACTGGCGTTACGTATTCAGAGTACAAATTATGAGTAACTGTATTCGGTTACAGTTACTGTTTGAATGAGTGGTAAATGGATTACAATTACTTTGCTGAAATAAGTGAATTACAAGGCAGTATTTTCCTGTTATCACATTTTGTGCTACATCCCATTTATTTATTTATTTTTATTTCGGTAATTCCACTCATTGCTGGAAACCCAAACAGAACGTGGCAATAAGAGCGACGTAAACGTCATGTTCACGTTGGCGGCGTCAGTCACACAATGGACGAGGTCAAAGAGCCAGTAGAATAGAGCCAGCAGCGCACAGGTAAAAACACATTTGTCTCTTGGGAATTCTTCTCCCGACGTGAGATATAAAAAAAAAACAGACAAATATAAAATCGCCTACAAGTTAAATGTCAAACCGGAGCTACTGGCACTGGTGAAAACAACCTGCCTAGGCTCATGAAATCTGCAGTACTGTCCTATAGTGACCTGCCACATGAGGGGACGCGCACACAAACACACACAAACAAACACAAACACACACCTTCATCATCGTCATTAACCTGAGAATGCGCGGACCACGTCTCCTTCCGTAGCTACTGCACGGACACCGCCTCCCGTGCGTCACGTGTGGACTGTGTTTTCTCGCGTATGCTGTGTAGACCGCGCCTCCTCCTGTGAGCCTCTAAACCAGAACTAACACCAGGACTAAAACCAGGACTAAACCAGAATTGAACCAGGTCCAAACCAGGACTAAACCAGGTCTAAACTATAGGACTAAACCAGGTCTAAAATCAGGACTAAACCAGGACTAAAACCAGGACTAAACCAGGTCTAAAATCAGGACTAAACCAGGACTAAAACCGGGGATTAAAACCAGGACTAAACCAGGTCTAAACAATATGACACCTAACAGTAGGTTGGACATAATTTAAGGTGATCTCATATAAAAATAATTTCTGTATCAATAATATTTTTTAGTATGGTTAAGGAAAGACTGAGCTTGTTATTGTCTTTTAGCAAACAAAACATCTTATGTTAACATCCTAGTCCTTATCCAAACAGATCCTGGTCTTTGCTTCTCTACAGCAAACAGTTGCTTATTCATGGAGATTTTGGGTCAACAGACAATCTGAAGAGAACAAACAAGAATTTTCAGGATGCGGTTGCTACATTCATGTCATTTTATAAAGCATGACAATATCAAGTAATCCAAAAGTATTCAGATTACGTTACTCCCTTTAAGTAATTTAATGGATTACATTACAAACTACATTTTGGGGTATGTAATCTGTAATATGTAGGGGAATACATTTTAAAAGTAACCTTCCCAACACTGAACACTGCACATAAGACAACAATGATGAGACAGGGTTTACAGTAACAGTACAGCAAAAGTATAATATTCTGTTCTCAAGAATCTAAGTCATGGTATACTTAAATTTGGAAATCTCTTGTTTCTCTTATTCAGGCAAGTAGGGCCATACTAATAATACAAACTATTTACATATATTTAAACATGCACAAATATCTTCTCTGGTTGAAGGTCCACCACCTGCTTGTGTCCATGGAGATGTTATTGCTTTGCTAGGAATGTTCCACAGTATGTCACTCTTTTCCATCTAGCATTTATTCCATCACAGGCGTTTTTATTGCCAAAATCTTGCCAAAACATGCAATCTTAAAGGGTACCTCCCCAGAGAATTGGCCAGTAACTTGGCCTGTTGGCATCATCAGCTTGTCTCCATTTAATGCCATACTGTGAAACATTCCGAACAAAGCAATAACATCTGTATGGACATATGACAGTTACAGCAATGTTGTTACCTCATCAAAAAAATATCTGGAACATATCTACTTGACTAAATGTACAGGATTTATGTGTTAAACGTGTGAATGTAACAAAACTTAACTCCAGGTATGTTTTTGATGAGGAAACATGAATACATATATCAGAAAATAGCGCAATATAGGTGCTTTAAAATGAATACTTTCTATCTTCATTCAACTCTTTCCTTTGGCAGAAACGTCGAAACATCACAGTTATGGTGAACAAACTTTACATTGACTTTTCTGATGAGAAACAGAAGAACATTCAAGAGTACAGCGTTCAGTGTGATGCGCAGAGGAAAGTGGCTTCAGTGTCCATCATCTCAGGAGAAGAGCGACACCTAGAGGAGCAGGCCCAGAAACCAGAGGGAGACACAGGAGGCTCACAGAAATACAACAGTGACCCTCACGACCTCAGCGACATCGTCTTCATTAGCATCTGTGTTCTGGCTGTCATACTCATGGTCATAGCGATTGTCTGGCTTGTTCTGCTTTAAAGGGCCCATATTACACTATTTTCTGATCCATGTTATAGTGTTGTTTCTGCATCACTGTTTTGTTTCATTCACACATGTTTAACACACAAGTCCTGCATATTTAGGCTGAGTTCTTCTCTCAAACAGAACACACTTTGGACTACCTTGTGATGTCATGCGGTAATAAAAGAAGTGCTCCGCTGTGTTTCTAAACTCCATACACCATCTCTAGAATCATTTGGGTGATTTGAGCCCTGGAAATGTTGAATGAAACAAAACACAAAATATTCTAATGTTATAAAATGTCACAGTCTTAGTCTTGGGAAAATAACTATGCCAGGTGTTCGAACTATTTTGATTTTGTATAGTTCATACTTGCACTTTAAACATTCCATTCCACTTGATTAGCAATATAAAAAAAAAACAATATAACATTCTTCAACAGTACACAAACTAGTGGCAATAACTTTGAAATGAATCCCCATAGAGTACTTATATGTATGTGCCACCAATAGATTTTTTAATCTTTATTAAAACATATTTTTAACTAAGTTATGGTGTTCTAATAATAGTATGGCTCACTCAAGTAAATGTACTAAAAAGATACAGAGACATTTTTCAGTTTCTTATCCCACATCTTTTATCTTCAGATCACACATTTGAATTTTCACTAACAACACAATCTCTGAATGTTTTATCATACACACATTGACTAGCAGCAATAAAAAAAACATCATTTAGAATTGATTTTAAAAAAGCTTTTTTGGCTACTTGTGTGCCACATATTGTGAACATGTTATCTTTTTTCCAAAAATGTACTAAATAAAACAATGTAAAAATGTAAATATTAAAATAAGTCAAGTTAATAGTTTGTCAATTTCTTTTCTTCATTTCTTGTACTTTGACACCAGTGTGTTGACTGACAGTGTATTGTCTTTAGTCTGAGTCCTGATTTCAGGGTTGTGTTTAAAGGCAAAGACCAGCGCTCTCACAGTCCGTCTGTACGAGCTGCTCACCAGCCGGGAGCACTGGTGGAAAACTTCTCTCTCAATGTTGTCGATAAGGCCACAATCCTCCTGGAGAAGACAGAATAGAAATTAGTGATAAAACATATTTCTTAATTGTTCCATACAAAGAAAAAACAATAAAGTACCATGACAACTTAAATAATTGTATCTCTCCAAATCTTAGTTGTGATTTTACATTACATTAGAAAGGGTTAGGATTAGGGTTAGGGTTATGCATGTATTGTACGCTGAACATATTGAAAGGGCCACACTAATTTACTTCATGTAAAATAGATAATGTAAGATTTGGTTTATGCCAGTAGAGAAGACACTTATTTACTTTTGCTCCAAGCCATTAACCTGTTACCTATTTACCTTTGTCTTTCTTTTTGGATTAGTAATACTGTTTGGAATTTGTTTGAGAACTATTATTAGGACCATTGGAATAGAGCACATAACTCACTTTGACCTCCAGAGCTTCAGCCATCAGTCTTCTGGCATTACTGCGCAATGTTTCTGACTGTTTGTCTGAACGAACTTCAATAGACGGCTTATTCAAATTCTCCTCGATGAACGTCCTCCACTCTGTGTAAACTTTAGCTGCCTTTGAGCTCACCTCTGGGTCCAGATGCTTTCTCATCTTGTTAACAGTATGACCTGAAAACAAAGGTTTAGCAAATAAGAATACTTACATATTTAATTATAAGAAACTGGATGTATTGCATCTCCCAAGGTTTACTTTATGGAAATGAAACAAGGCTAATATAATGCACCAGACAATTGTAACAAAAAAGCAAATGGGAAAAGGTCAAATTCTACACATATACTTATACAAATGGAGCATTTCCACAGCCTCATGTTTGAATAATTTAATAAAAATGTTCATAAGTTCACAATTGGACACTATAAATCACCCAAAACCATTAATTCTTACCTATTTTAGTGGACTTAAGCACCTCTCTGGATGGGATCTTCTGGCTGAGTTCAGTCAGAGCAGACAGCAGGTTTTCTTTGCTCTGATCTGGCAGCTCCAGCATAGATTTACAGCGAAGGATGTCTTCAATCACAACAACTCTCTGAAATATTGATAGCCAAATTAATTTAACAATTATCTGGACAGTAACATCTGCCACATCTTACAATAGTAACTCACATCTAACATACCTTTAGAGACTCAATAGTAGCTTGTTTGTACACTTTCTCTTTGGTCTTTGTCTTTGTAGGCGTTTCCACTCGCGGGGTACGAACTACAAACTTATCCATGTTGATATAATAAAGATATCGACTTATTCTGAATGGTTTTGTTGCACAACGCTAATGCTAATGCTAACTAGACATGCACTAGGCGACATCTGTGTTGCTATAAGCCAACTTGGACCATGGTTATATCAGACATCACTCTTTGTAAAATAAAAATCGTATCAGCTTGGCTAAACTTATAAAACAAACGAATAAAAAAAAAATGTTTGATGTAAAGCGAGCCTGCAGTTTGTGCCGCGCTGCATTTACTGACCTCCATACAAGTCGGTACCCACGCTGTCTTTTGCAATAGTACAACTACGGAGAGAAACTTGGCAATTTTAAAATGTTACCATCGTGTATTAAGCCAATCTAATGCTTAAATATTGTAACAAAATGCTAACTGAATTGGATTACTACATTTCTTACGACTTCTTTGACGTTATAGAAGTTTACCAACGTTTACTCGAATCGTATACCCGATTTCCGAGGATATTGAACATAGCAAACATTCAGTCACTTATGTTGCGAGAAGAGCCGTTCTCGCGAGACTACAGAGAGCTTAGGAGGAAGAAGAAGTGTGTTGTTTTGTTGTTGGGCTATCGCAGGCAAAAATGGGGGAATTTTCCTCTTTTGTCCGTATCGTAGCACTTTTTGCCTCTACATTGGCTTCCCAGGATGTGTTTGATGCCGTTTTGGGACACACCGGATCTTGCCGAAAGTCCTGTGAAATGACATACAGTTTGCACACATATCCTCGGGTAAGCGCTTTGTCAATACGGTGCAACAAATTGTGCTAGCTTGTGCCATCACGGATATCCAAAACAAAATGCCCGCATTACTGTTTTCTCTTTAGGAATCGTAGCATTTAATGTCGTTTTGCGTGATCAGCTGGTGTAATTTGTGCATTTTTAATTTGTAGGAGGAAGAACTCTACGCCTGTCAAAGAGGATGTCGTCTTTTTGCAATTTGTCAATTTGTACGAGACACAGATGACCTGAATCAGACCAGAAGCGAGTGTGAATCCTGTAAGTAATGAGTAATTCATTGTGCATGGGTGTGTACACTGCACACACATATGGCGTGCCTTGTTGTATAATCGACTAAAGCTAATCTAAGCAGGGTAGATTCAAGTTCAGGATAACATTCAGGATGTAATAAAGCTATGGCGGATGCTGGGACCAAATTACCATGCATTTTATTATCATTACTGTCATTTGTTTTGCATATCCTTCTTGCTGCCAAAACTAAATTTCTGTTGCAACTCTGGCTGCTGGTACAAGCTTCCCAAAAGCTGGTTAATATCTAATTTCTGTACATTTAAAATTACTCCAGATGCATTATGCAAAGTGGGCAGTTTGATGTGAGTCGTCAGAGTGCCGTTTAATAAGATAATTAGCTAATTGGCTTCAAATAATTATTAGTTTCAGTGTGCATGTAACCACACCCACTGTTATCTAAAAGTAATGGGAAGAAGTTGCTCAAACAGATGCCTAACTATAACACATTTTATGCCCAGGAAATGTTCATATGTGTTCCTTTGTGTTTATGGTGAACTGAAGTGTGTTAACGTGGGAGTATTGTTAATGCATTGTTATATTTCTCATGTCCGGTAGCATCATTTATATTGTGCTATAAAACAACAATGAATGCTATCTTCCTTTCAGCTTGTAATGAAGCCTACAGTCCGTCAGACGAGCAGTTTGCCTGTAACCTGGGCTGCCAAAACCAGATTCCTTCCACAGTGCAGCGCCAGGAGCAGGTAAGCTATCTAACTACTTCCAATATTAATTATGCATAATTGTTTTGCACATTCCTTTTCCCAAGTTGTGTTTCTCAATTACCTTCTCTTCTGTTTGGAAATATAACAAAACATTTTTAAATATACTTGTAAGATAGCAAAAATAATAAGGACTAATTCTGACACAGGGGGTCATAAGAAAACAGTGGCTATGGGCTATATACATACCAAAAGTCTGATCATTATATCTGGAGTTATCAGATTACTGAAATGTCATGTAAATAGGTTGTGTTTTATGTGAGTAATCTGAATTCTTTCTGATTGTTCACACCTTTTTATGGCATCGCTCATGAAAGAAAACCTGTTGGCCAATCTCTAATTAAAATCACTCTACAATATAGAACAGTACTACTTTTTAGCTCCTTCTCTTGTATCTAAAAACTGAGGTCCATTTACATGCATTTATTGTGTGTCTGTAGCTGGAGGCGATGGTTCCGCGGATGCACCTGCTTCACCCCCTGACTTTGGTGAGGGGGATGTGGGAGGACATGATGAGCCAGGCCCACAGCTTCGTCTCCTCCTCCTGGACCTTCTACCTTCAAGCTGATGACGGAAAAGTGGTAATTTTCCAGGTAAATGTAACAATAGTGTTTTTTGTGTTCTTGTAGTCGTTTGTATAAGTGATTTTGATATATTGTGGTATATTATGGAACAGAGTAGTATAAAAAGGAAAGATGCAGTGTTTCAGAGATTGTTTTTCAATATCAGTTCCTGTCCATTTTGCTTAGCAATTAATTTCTTCATTATGGATTCTTGAGGCTTAAGAAATTAGATCATAAATATCGCTTGCATGTGATTTTATTTATTGCAGTGAACTGGGGCTTCTTGACAAAAATGCCTATGATGAATAAGATGAATAACAATCTCCAATTCCTCGAACTGTATTTGTGGCCTTAATGTTGATTCAGGAAAACAACTGTAAATATCACTCATCAGTTGTGTTGATGTTAAAATATCTCGTAACGTCATTTTCCAAGGTTTTCTGGAAAGAAAAAACTGAGAAGGTAACTTAATCAGTTTGTGTTTATGTGTATGTGCTGTTTTGAATTTCACAAATTTTTTATTTTTTTTTCTGATTGGCCAAGGACAAAAGTAGTGACGCCTTCAAACGCAGCCTCTAATATGTAAACATTCAGTTTTTTATAAAAGAAAATATAAAACTGCCATTTCTTTTGTCGTCTTCAGACTGAGCCACAGATTCGAGTTTACTCTCAGATTGAAGTGGACAATGATGCCAAAGAGGAACCACAGAAGAACTGTAAGTATTTGTTTAAAATAATATATACATATTTTTAATATATTGTACTGACTATTTTGTTATTGTCCATTAATAGTTTTGAACAGTCCAATTTACAAAGAATATCAGCACACTTTAATCCAAGAGCGAGACAGAGACATGAATGAACGCACGTATGAAGGAGACTACAATATTTTTGGTTGTCTGGCAAGGTAAAATGTTTGCTTTATAGTCACATTACACCATCATATATTAGTTCTTTAGTGTTTAATTGATACGTGGAAGTAAGAGGTCTACTATTGATGAGATTGAGGATTTCAAACAAATTGTCTAAGTTTGAATATTTTCCTTCAATAGAAACCCATGGCTGCCAGGCTGGATTCTAACCACAACCCTGGTCCTGTCTGTTTTGGTCCTGATCTGGATTTGCTGTGCCACTGTAGCAACAGCTGTAGACCAATATGTCCCTGCAGAGGTAAGCTAAAAGGAAAACAAAACAAACAAAATGAAATCAAATAACCATCCAACAAAGCAATTAATAAATGGTGAACACATAAAACAGTAATTAAGATTGTCAGCCTTGACTTTTTTTATTTAATGTCAGTGATTACTTTGCTAATCTGCTAGTCTGTCTGGCTATTTATTTTTTTATTAATTCAATTAGCTGTACCATAAAGATAGAGATTTTTTAAATTAAAAATAGACTTGATTGAGTAGGGGTTTCATTTAAAAAAAAAACATAAATATTCTGTTTCAAGGAAAGACTACAACCCTAACTGCTTTTTCAATTGTGCATGCTTGAAAAAAATCATCTGAACAACAGTATATTTTGTGCTGTATAATATTACATTAGCTGTTTATATGGTAATTATTGTTATTTAACTATTTAATTTTATTTTGATACCTAGTTGGTTCTTCTTCCCTTGTTTAGAAGCTGAGTATTTATGGCGACAATGAGTATCTTGATGAAAAGAAACTCATTCCTTACCCACAATCCTCTCTGGTCATCATCACCTCCAAAGCCCCTGAAGAAGAGGCTGGACCACTGCCCTCCAAAGTCGACCTGGGGAAGTCCGACATCTAGTGGCCAAAACGAAGCACAGAATGGAACTTTATTTTATTTGATTTGCTTGGGGCTTATGGTCTAAACAGAGATGCAGCATATTTTAATGCAATATCCGAATCTCTAATTAATTTTAAGCTTCAAGGTTTTTGTGTATATTGGTAAATTAAGGCATTCTAATTTCTTTTTGCCAGTATAATTTGGGTACCTAAGTTTTTTGTGTGCAATTTCTTTGGAGTGCTTGTTTTATCTGATGTTAAAATTAATTCTCAGTGACTTGAAGTGAACACAGGTTTTCTCCTAAAAACTCACCTTTGGTAAAAATAGATGTGCTAATTCTCTACCTTTCGGACATCATGTTTGTATGGCAGTTATATTACATTTTACTATTAAAATCTATACTATTAAAGTCATTAAACTTGTGCATTGTGTGAATTCAATTTTAGTATGAAGGAAAGAGTAAATGCAGACATAACTCATTCGTTCTATAAATAACATTTTGAGGATTTTTGACCATTAAAAAGGAACATTTTGACTTAAATTGCCAGCCCAAAACAAAAGGAACATTTTGACTTAAATTACCAGTCCAAAACAAAAGGAACATTTTGACTTAAATTACCAGTCCAAAACAAAAGGAACATTTTGACTAATTGCCAGTCCAAAATTTTCATCACTCTGAAACCGATGTCTTATGTTGTGCTCCTATGGTTGTATTGTGTCACCTTTAAATTAAAAACTGTTGTTTATTGATAGTCCAGAATTAGTTAACGCCAAATATTTATCATGAGTAATTAGCTGGGTGGCCATGGTAAACTGACGTGTGTATTTTGACATGTAGACCACAGGATAAAGCAGTAAGGCAAGGCAAGTTTATTTGTATAGCACAATTCGTGCACAAAGTAATTCAAAGTGCTTTACAGAATAAGAAATACATTAAAATCATAATAAAAACAAATCGAAACATAAATAATCATAAAGATTAAAATTTAAAAAGAGAGACATAAATTAGAGAGAAGAGTGTGGAATGAAAACCTTTCAGTTATAGTTATAGTCAGTAGTAGTGATATTCAGTAGCAGTAACAGTAGCTGTCTAATTCTAAAACTTGGAACAAACCCAACAATAGATTCATTTTGGTACTTGGAAATTGCTTGTCAAGGACTTCTCCTTAAACACTCCTTTTTCTTAGCAATGATGATGATAAAGGTGAGAATACAAAAGAGACTGGTGTCACACCTCAGATAGCCTCATCAGAAATCCCTTTGTCATTGTACAAATTGCACAACAAATTTTATCAATTAAATTACAATGACATGACATGAATACATTTGTAGGACAGATAATACATTTAGTTGTTAAACTGATGAAGATTTTAAGATGCTAATCCTAATGTAGAATGAGCATTCAAAACACTCTGACACTGTGGTGATAACAGTAATGACCCAGCAGCTTATCAGTTTTTTCTGTAGGTCTTTCATTTACTTATTGCACTGTTTATGCTTATGCATCTCTGTGGATGTATTGCACTTCTGGCAAGTAATATAAAAGTTGTGGCATTCAATTCTAAGCTTTGTTGCAGACAGTACTGGTAAAACAGGTATTTTACTCCTCTTTTAAACCTGTTAATGTTATTACCTCTATAAACACCAACACTAATATCTTAACAAATGCAAATGCATCTTTCCAAAACAAACCATTTCATGCAATTATAACTTTCACTTATCTTTATTAATAAAAAAAGTACATAAAAACACAGGGCATTATGTTGGCTCAGATGAGGTAAACATTTAATAGCTGTTTAACAAGTCCATGTCCTCCGCTGTGAAAGCTGATGATCTTTTAGCGGGCGGGGCTTCACTCTCACACCTGTCAGACTGACACGGCCTCTTATTTGTACTGTTCAGCAAAGACTTAACATCTTTACACCCTGAGGGAGAATGAGGTATTTCTTGTTTCAAGTTAATATCTGAAACTTTATAGAAATGTAATATCTCCTTGGGATCATCATCTGTCTTATATACCACAGGCGCTGCGTTCAGGATGTCGCGCACAAACTTCTGCCTCCCGACTAGAAAAGAATAAATATAACTGATTAAAATGTATGCAAGATTAGGATTAAAAAAAAAAAAAAAAAAAAAACATACAGAAGCGTAGGGCAGATGTCCTTGAATCTTCAAGTTTCTTCAGCTTTGGCATTTGTGTCCCGCATGTTTCCCATTGATTAACCACCTAAAAATAAGCAGGCAAGGTTACAATGACACACTGTATTTTATTTCTTTAGACCAAATTCTATTTAAAGGAAGAATACGTTAGGTGTTTGGGCTGATTATACAACACAAATTAGGCTTAGACTTTGACTAAATTAACCCTCCACAGTTTATCATATATCATCTGAAACTGCACACTTTTAATAGCCATTATCCATGAGTTAGTAATGAACAATTCAAAACATAATGTAGGAGCTATTTGCCTATTTTGGCTCATTCTAAGATTTAGTTATTATTTCATGTCAAATTAGTTTACCAATTTACATATTTGTTATATCTTATTTATGTTAACATTTATATTATATTTTTAATTTTAATATTTCTATTTGTTCACGATAACACTGTCCATGGGGCACCTAGGGGAACTGGGGTACAGATAGACCAGAGTACATCTGGGTGGGTCTATGATTTTACAATTTGTCAGAAAAGGCAGCAAGGAAGGCTTTATACTTTAAACTTGTTTGCCTGCCTGCAAATAAATAAACCGATGGAACTTCATCTCTGAATTTGAATGTTTGTGAGTTCTGTAGACAAATAGTCACAAAATGTGACATTTTATCCTTAGAATAGGAAAAAATTCTCAAAATGTTGCATATAAGAGGAAGCTGAAACCATTGAATACTAAACAGTTGCACTTATGAAGTGTGTCAAGTTTGTAGGAAAATTTTAATCCAACTCATTATGATGATACTTATTATTAAAGGTGTACTATGCAACTTTTCTGGTGGGGGGATCTGTCACCTTCTTATGGCTAGAAATTTCATTGCATAGAATGCTCTAGTTTTCAATTAAAGCCACCTTTAATTGATTTTAATTTATTGTCAAAAAATACACTGAAAAATGTATTTTTTCCTACTGTAAGCAGGCCTGCCTTGCCACAGATCTGACCTGTAACTGGTCAGGTGGTGCCACCTGCCTGTCTCTGTAAAGATTATCCATTTAATGTCACACTATGTAACATTCCAGTCAAAGCAACAACATATCTATGGTAACAAAGAAATGGCAGATTCTATATTACAAAAATTACACCTTTAACTCAATTTTACCTGTTCTGCCCATCCTTCTGTTTTACATTTTGAATGATCAAAATCGTCCAGTGGTTTCTCAGAGTGGATGAGCCCGAGGTAGTCATGGATGCATCTTTTCAGTCCTGGACCAACCTGAAGATTTCAAACATCAAGTTTCAGTTATAACATAAAGAGAAATGTAAATAAAACCACTTTCCATACCTTCATACCCGTTCCAGATACATCCAGTTTTTCAAGTTTTGGGAGGCAAGTGAGGTATCTGAATGCTCTCTCTGTCACAGGGTTATCTATAAACAGAAAACAAAGAGAAGCAATTAGCAATTCTACAACTAAAAAGCATTACTTTATTACACTTTTATAACTCACAGGAAATGTCCAGAGACTTCAGTGAGTCCAGCCCCTTCTTCATCATTCTTACTGGTGCTGTCAGCCTCTGCAGGCCCACATCTGAAATACTGTTGCCACCAATAAAAAGTTGTTCCAAACTGCAGAAAAACATCAGAAAAAAATGTAACAATAAATAATCACTCCTGTTAGGGCCATACTGGATCTAATATTTAGTATTTTAATTTTATTTTGTTAGTAAACTAACAACATATGTGTTTTTATGTACAAAACATGTGTCATCTTGTTATGAATGTAAGCCAAAAGAAACACCTTGAAATTAACTAACAATGAATATAATAATATGTTCAAGAATTATGAAACATCTTGGGAAGATTCTTGCCTTGAGGGCCAGATATGTGGCCAATATAGTAAAGTAATGGTAAGGTATTCCATTTTGTCCCCATAAGGAAATGTTTCTTCTTAATTTGACCCATAATTCAATGCCACTGGGACTCCTGGGCCAGGAGCTGTGGGAACTGGGGACCACAGTGCAGGGCCCATGAACCCATATCCGGTTCTAGTCTTGGTCAGGACTACCTTAGCTGGAATTGTTTCCTATTGCGCATATTTAGTTTTGTCAAACTATGACATCAGCCACTTTGGTAACTTCCAAGGCACTGGCTGAAGCCAAACCTATGGTGATGAAGCAGCAAGGACTATATGATTTAAACTGCCTTCTCCTTCAAGCCATGCTTTACCTTGTCATCAGGCTGGATGTCAGGTGCTGAAATATCTCATGGGCATCTCCAAGTCTACATCCAAAAAGATCCAGTGTCCTCAACCCATGAAATGTTTTGATTTCATTCATTTTCTCATGAAACAGAGGAAACCTGCATATATAAAAACATAATTATTATAATCATTGCTCTTTATTTATGTTTAGTACAGGTGGCAATGCAAAATGATTATTACTCCTTACCTGTTCCGTAAACACAAAGATCTAAGCACCAAATCTCCATAGGCATCATTGAACAACTGCATTGCTTTGGAAGAAATATCTGGATTGGAAAAGATACGGTTTTCCTCCACTGCTGCAAAAAGCCTGTCTCCTATTTGCTCAGGAAAGCCCACGAGAGAGTCAACATGCTGGATATTATCCGCAACAAACAATAAGGCTATGTTAAAGAGAGATTTGGATGTGTATCTTAGGCTCCCTTCCTCATTGTAGGTAAATATAAAATGCTCTTTTCTCAACACAAATGGGTTCGTCCTTCTACATGATGATGACACTGGTTTGGGCTGAGCTAGCACTATGTCACTAACACGACGAAGGCTGCCTTTTTCACGGACATAAATGGTATTGCTGCTGTCCATGCCAGGGTCGCAAGATGTTTCACTAGACAAAGTAAAATATGACAACTCATACAACACGACAGCAAAACTTCCAATCAAATGTGAAACAAAATGTAATTTGGATTGTGTGGTTTTAAATTAAAGTTGGGCCAAACCAACACGCACATACTCAAACGCCATATTTTCTACATTATAAATAGTTTTAACTATATTTTACAGGTATTTCGAGTTCTTCTGCTTAGCCCACCCTGTTAGCATCACACTTCGGAGCGGATGCTTTCAGCTATCAAAATAAAACATCACATTTTAGAAGAAGTTCTTAATAGACCCAATTATCTATTTAATCAACAAATTCCAAATATATAAATATATTTTATAATGTTAGTTGCACATAATGTACCAATAAAGCCTATATATCAATACATTTTTATTTATATATTTTTATAGTTATTATTGTGAAAGTAACCGGAAAACGTCGTGTTTACATGTATAGAATTTCCGCTTCCCCGTCAACGCTGGCAAAGTTGGGAATGCAATGATTTTGTCACGGTTTTAGAAAAATATCTGTCTAAAACCATTTATTTTCCAGGAGTATTTGACATTTCAACGACTTATCATTCAAATTTGTCCATTTGCAGCATCGATTTATTAACTAGAGAAGAAGTAAGTAAAGAAGTTAGAAGCTATTGCTAACAACAACTAACAAGTTATCTTTTTAATTCGTAATTTCATATTTTCATCAGATATTTTGGTAGCTGGAATAAATAATAAAGAAGACAACACATTTTAAAATTACAAATACAGATTGTTTGCTTTTTTCCCCCCGACACTAGCGTCCCAATCAATGTTTGTAGCTTGTGCATAAAGTTTGGCAATCTAGAATAAAACCGATTAAAATGGCGTCCATGAAAGATCCCTTTGAATTCCAGGGTAAGTTTATTGCACAATTTAGATTATTGTTATTAAATTAAAGGCAATTATACATAACTTATTATATTTATGTTTTATTTTTCCACTTATAGATTTTGATGACTCTGGTAACCTCTTGGGGCACAGTGGAGATGCTGTCACGATCAGCATTGAGGATGAAGATGTTAAATTTGACCCACAGAAAAAGGCTGCTGCCCCAAGTGTAGATGCATACGAGGAAGAACCAGTGACCAGCGATGACCAGACAAAGGTTATAAATACATTCACGGCTTTTTCAAATGATTAAAATGCAAACATACTATTATTTTTTACTTATGATCTTGCTTTGTACGATTGTAGCTTCTCTCTGGACAAAAGAAAAACGCTGCTTTCTGGACATTTGAGTACTACCAGCAGTTCTTTGACATCGACACTTACCATGTAAAGTTTTCATACATTTTTGCATTAAGACCTTTTCATATTTTATAAATCTTATGCAATATATTATGCATATTTTCAGGTTAAAGAAAGAATAATAGGATCTGTGCTTCCACTACCTAGAAAAAACTTTGTCCACACCTACCTTCGGAGAAATCCCGATCTCTATGGTTAGTAAAAGTAGTGTTAAATTAGAGAGGGAAAGAAAATTATTTGATGCTTTTGAACATTGAAATGTATTATTAATTATTTTTCTTTAGGGCCCTTTTGGATCTGCACCACTCTTGTTTTTGCCATTGCCATCAGTGGAAATATCTCAACCTTTCTGGTGAATTTAGGCAAACCACACTACAAGTACACCCCAGAATTTCGGAAAGGTGAGTGAGATAATTGTATATTGTATAATTTAATGAGGAGTAATTTCAAAGTCTATAAATGCACTGATTCAACTATTGTGGTTAGGGGGATGTCATGATATAAAAAGCCATTGTGCTTTAAACGGCCAGTTAACCTAGATGTTATTTACATTTTTAACCTTTTTTGGAGTTGTATAATTTTTATTTTTTAGGTTTAGGTTTATATTGTCACCTGTATCATAATGACTATCTATTAACCAAATAATCTAGACATTCCTGAGTGTGGTACATAAAATTATTTGCTATATAGAACATGGCATCTTGTATTTTCATAGTGAATACTTCGGTAACAATCAAGTTCACTGAGTGCAATGCTGTTGTTTTGTTCTCCAGTGACTATAGCTGCCACGGCCATCTTCAGTTATGCGTGGCTGGTCCCACTGGCACTGTGGGGTGTCCTGCTGTGGAGAAGCAACAAGGTCACGAACCTGGTGTCATATTCCTTTATGGAGATTGTGTGTGTGTACGGGTATTCACTGGCAGTTTACATACCGGCTGTGGTAAGATATGTTTAAATATAAATTCCCTTGACTAAATCTGAAAAAAAAAAAAAGTAAATGTGGTAGATTCAGGAAGGACACATGTAACATACCATACATACATAACATAACTGAAGCCTCTTATAGTCTTAGTCCTTCTGTTCTGTTGAACCTGGTTTACAACTTTGAACAATGTTAAAAAGTCAGTGCATTTTCATTTTAGTTCCTGATCAAAGATTAGTAGGACAGGGCTTCATTTTCCTAGTGCAAACAAAATATATGAAAATGTAACAGTGGAGTGATAGATTAACTAGCATATTAAACATGTAAAAGATGAACTGAACTGTACACTTTGACCTTTATCATACCAACCCAGCATACACAGTTGCATTTACTCTTTTAATATTTGCTGAAAGTACATCTTATTATCCAATATTCTGAACCAGATAGAACCACCTTCTTGTATTGTATTGTAATGAAGTATTTGGGATGTAACCAACTCCTCTTCTTTTATTGGCTAATTGCACATTTTTTGCCATGCTGTCCCAGATCATTTGGATTCTCCCATTTATGTGGCTGCAGTGGTTGTCTATACTTGTTGCCTTGTGCCTCTCTGGCTCTGTTCTGGTGATGACGTTTTGGCCCGCAGTTCGAGATGACCACCCCAAAGTTTACATCGCCATCCTTTCCGCCATTGTCACTTTCAATGTCCTGCTTGCTGTTGGCTGTAAGGTAAGCCCCCAACAATCCCTGACTCAATGCAAGCCTTAGCTCTGACATAATCCTTGGTTTAGTCTCACTGAAGAGCAATGGAAAAAATCTCTCTGGTGGAAATGAGATACAGCATTCACAGAGTGTTTTGGCGACTCTGCACTTCTGTCCGCTCTAAGCCAAGCTGCTTGTCTGTCTCAGCATTGATAACAATAAACATGGCTGTCTAATTTGTTCTGAATGTTCTAAGTTGTCTGTCCAAGCTCTGGCGCAAGTAGGCATATGTCAATCATTGATAACATGCGATTAGGTTTGTAACATAGCATCATGAATTGGTTATAACTGGGTTCAAAAGAGAGACGATCCAATTGGAAAGGGTAGCCAAAATAGTATAAGAACAGCATGCCAAATATTAGGTTTCTAATTCAATAAAATGCTGAATTGCATTGAAAAAAAACAAACTATAGACAAAATGGCCTGATATTGGCTATTGGTGTAAACTTGTATCATATTGGTATTGTTTGAACACTACTCAAAATTCTATTGTAAATGTCCAACTGACGAAAGTGCATTGCATACCTACTATAACTACTACAACTATTACTACTCCTACTCCTACTACTACTACCACTACTACTACTATTACTTGGTATAAAATTGCACTCTCTTTGCCCTTCCGAGAAATTACTGTACTATTCCCAGTGTCGAGTTCACTTCTCCTGGCCCTAGCTGTATTCATCGGAAACTTTGACCGCATTTTGTGACTGGTGTGAGAATGAGCTGTTAGCGAACTTGTTAATTTGTCAGCCTTGTCTTCTTTGGGTGGCATCGTGTGTCTGCTCGCATTCATGTAATTAGTCTACAAAGTAAGCCAGTGTCTGAAGGCTTACCAAGACAAATGGCTTGCACATATTCCTTGAGTATTCTTTAAGGACTCTTCATTTGCTGCACAATTGCCTCCTGTCAAAAGAGGAGCTTTTTTGATTGATTATGGTTTGCTAATAGAGCTTTAAGTATAGTTTGTTTTCCTAAAATGTACTTCTAAGACTCCATACATCATCACTTGTGCTGTGAAGTAATACTCTTATTAGGGGTGGGTATGCCAAATACCGTAGCAGTTTTTGTGGATTTTGGTAGACTTGTAGCTTTATATTGTCCTTAACTAAATTCATCTTCCGCCTCTGAGAATTCACACTTTACTGTGATTGGTTAGATTCACCTGTCACTTAAACGACAGAGGGTAACCAGTAAGAGCAGTAAGTGGGAAAATGTGTGAAGAGATGATCAATATTATAATCTTTTTTCCTCATCAAAAACATACCTGGAGTTGAGTTTTGTTTCATTCAGACATTTTTAACATATAACGTACATGCATATGGCGTTGTTCTCTTAAACAGAAAACGCTCTGTTCCACCTTGTGTTGTCATGTGGTATTACAGGAAGTGCTTCACTGTGTTGTAAAACTCCACACACCTCTAGAATCATTTGAATATTTACAGTCATGGAATTGCTATCTCTCTACTTAGCAAAAGGTAAAACTACCACTACATGACACACGAGGTGGACTAGAGCATTTTGAGCTTTGGAGATGTATACAAACTAATAGTGAAGGGTTACTCACATGTGTTATGAAACAAAACACAAATCCAGGTTTGTTTTTGATGAGCACATGAACAGTTTAACATGGCTTAAATCTCACAAATATAGGACCTGAACTGCCGCTTGATTTGAAACACCAAACGTGCACATTGTACTTGTTTTTTCCTATCTTTACACCACCAATAAAAACATTGTTATGTCTGTTAGTGTTCATTAAAAATAAATCTTTTCAGTTGTAATATTATTTTAAGGAACGATACAATAAACCACAAATAATAATTCTCCCCATTTGTTTCAGATGTACTTCTTCAGCAAACCAGAAGCGCTTCCTGAAATATCCTCAGGTCCCACTGTAGGAGTTAAATTATCAACATAAGTCTAAGGTAAATGATGGCAAGTTACTTTTTGTACCTACAACACAACTTTTAGTTTTAAGCCTCATTAGTTTAGTTTAGTTTGGTCTTTATTTGAAGGGACAGTATGAATGAAGCTCATAAAATCACAGATATTCCAATGGTTTTACATTTTTACTCACAATTTTTAAATAAATGCTGCATAATGTGTCTTTAATCAGTTGCGTATTTGCAGTTCACCACTTCCTCCTTTGATACATAGCAACACAACAACACCACCTGTGACCTGATATGTTCATGTCCCATTGTTCACTATGTACTTTCCCGATGCCATTTTTAGCTGTACTGCTTAATTAAAAAGCTACTTCCATTGGAGACCTAGTTCTATTGCATGTTACAAGTGTTAATTCAGTGATTAAGGCAATGTGACACTACACTTCCTACCAACAAGATTTCTTCTTCTAAGTGTTTTTCTTTTTGTCGTCCTTTTTTTTTTTTCAAATCGCAGCTTCTCCTGTTGCCTTATTAGCGGGACTCAGGTTGCCGGGGTTGTGAAGTCATGGGTCGTTTGGATTTCACATGCACTTGAACATTCTACTTCGGGCCCTCAAGATTCAGCGTGGAGCCTTGTCCAAGCTACATGACCTTTTGGAAATGAAACACTGGTACCGAGTATGTTATTTCTAATGGGATGGGTTCTAAACTTCCTCGGAGATAAATGGGTTATAGTGTTACACGGCGCATCTCTTTTTAGCAGTTTGGTAGTTTTCCACCTAATCCTTTATTTAGTAAACAACTTTGATTACTGACTGTATAGACATTTTTGTATATAATTCATTAAATCAAATGTTTTTTACAAATGACTGAAATTAATATTGTGAGGTTGAGGTTAATTAATATAGTTTTGTTGTTCTTTGCCTGAGTGCCTAAACACCAAAGATGCAGTCTATATATTATGTAAAGTCATATTTTTAACTTTTATAAGTAACTTTGTAATTATGATTTATTTGTAACATATGCATATACTGGGAGTATCTTTCATGCTAAAATAAAAGGGCTTATTGGGAATTATAAGTCTGTTTATTTTTTTATGTAATCATGTTTAGGCGTTACACTGTACAAACACTATGTAACTTTTCTTGTCCACATTTTTGTCTCCAAGGAGATGTCGTTTTGCCTGGAATATTTCATAGTATGGCATTAAACATAAGGAGGTGATTCCACCAGGCCAAATTATAGGTTAGATCTGTGGAAAGGCAACCCTACTCACAGTAGGAATGCCTGTAAATACACCTCAGTGAGACAAGCAGATGACAGACTCTCTACAAGAAAGGCTACACAGTGTACTTTTTAAAATACAAGACTTTAGCAAACAAACTTGCACCTTGTCTCACCCTGGATCCCACATGTGCAGGTTATCAGATTCACGGCCTGTCTGTAGATTTCAACAGTTTGACGTTTTAAATATTTAGCATGAGATTGAAACTAATAGGTTGGACTTTATATAACATCCCGCCCTGAAAATAAACATTGCTCTGATACAGATTTTCCTAGCAGTTCGTTCATCAGCACTGTGTGAAGGCGCTAATCGACTCCACCATGTCATGCTTTAATGCACAGGTCCTTGACAGTGGAAAATTACACCTTGTTCCAATGCTAAATTTGGCTTTACTTTGTACCATTACCACTATTACAGCTCTTGACCTGTTAACTATTTCCACCGAGTCTTGTTTATGCATTAATTAACAAAATAGAAAAATTGTGTCACTTGAAACTGTGTCAAAAGGATGGTAGCGCCCTAATTAATGGTCATTCTAGCCCCAGCTTTGAGTTACACCGGAGCAGCCTGTGACAGAGCCATATCCCTGTACCAAGAATGTCACCTGCACTGTAGCCTCAGCCATGCAACCATACGCCTGCGCACGGAAAAGGATTTATCAAAACAATGGATACTTGGATAATTTAACATTTTGAGATTTTGTAATTCTAGACAATGGTTCTTTGTTCATAGATTGTTCATTGTTGTGCGGACAGCCTGTGGAAGGATGGCCTCGTCGAATGGAAAGGATGCAAAAGTTTCCAAATTTGAGACGCTTAAACTTTTGGAAAAGTGCAGAAAGGAGAGGGATGACGCTTTGCACAGAGAGAGTGTTTTGAGAGAGAAGCTGAGGCAGTATGAATCCAGGATGCGCTCCACAGAGGCACTAAAGCAAAAACTCAAGACCTTGACCATGGACAACAAGGAGCTGAGGAAACAAGTGAAGACCCTCCGGACTGAGATCGGACTAGAGGCCAGTCCCAAGTTCAATGGCAAGACAACCAAGGATATCATCTCCGACCTGCATGAGAAGGAGCGGGAGTGTGTGTCTCTGGTGGAAAAGACAGGTAAACTCAGTCTAACCATCGATGATCTGACGTCAGAGCTGGCCAACACAGTCACGTCCAAAACACTGCTGGAGGACCAGGTTCAGAGCCTCCAGCAGAACCTCAAAGACATGACCAACAACCAGCGGCGTCTGCTGAAGCTCTGGGAGGACAAGAAGGTCCAGAGGGAACAGCTCGCACTGCCAGCGATTAACCACAAACCTGGACAGAAACAGTTCACTCACAGGCACGTTCAGACTGAAATGTCCATCGGATTATCGCAGAAACTGCCTGCCAACGCCTTTGAAACCAAGCCATTCACTCGAGACAATGACAAGAAGACTGTTCTGGACAAACACAGTTTTCCCAGTTATGGAAATGGTTACCACCATGATAAAGGGATACATAACTGACCACTACACTGACTGGCATTTCTAATACTTTATACCCGTGTATATAAATAGGAAAGGGGGAACGCTTTGATAGAAAGGCCTGTTTTATGGCATGTGATGCTTCTTCAAATGAAATTAAATAATTTGGCAAAGTTTTTTGTCTTACAAACTATATATCCAAGGCTTTAATCATTATATATGACTGGGCATTTTGTCACGGTTTTACTGTGAGGTAATTGAGTTAACCTACCTTAAACAAAATAAGAGCTGTAACATAGACTGTCAAAGTGTATTTTAATTTTTAGACCGTGTTTTTTTCTCGGCTATCAGAAATGCATTTGGTTTTTTTTCCTCGCCTGTCAGAAATGCAGTTATTTTGTGAAAGGCATTTGGCCGGTCGCCTGCGCCGCGGGTCCTGCGGGTCCTTGAATGCATGTGGCGCGATGTGGGAAACGGGAGGAAAATAGTTTGACAGGAGGAGATCCGGAGAGATTATTGTGTCCTGTGGTTCTCTGTGAAGAAAATCAACATGTTTTCAGTTCAGCAAAGTTGTTGGTTTGTCCGTAAGGTAAGTGTTATAGTCGTTTTTACACCAAAAACAAGCATATGTGCTGAACGCCGGTATGATGTTGTTAGCATTAGCTTTCAGACATGCTAACTTTCAATGATTAAACAAAATAAAGTGTATAAGTAACATGTTGTCGGGGAAGTAATTGTGTTATGTTACTGTTTTAAGCAAATATAAGCCATTTTAGGTATTTAACAAGATACATATGGGCTTGAGAATCAAAAAGATGCTTTAGAGAATGACTTTCAATCGTTCAAATGTTCACGACATGTAAACATAAACATTTAATAATAATACTGTAATTCTTCACAGTGTGCCTAATGTTACTCACTGCACACTAGCTATATGAATGAGTAAATCTTTGCAATCTTATTCCTTAGTGTTTAATTGTAAATTATATATTTATGGAATTTATTAGAATATTTATTATTATTTTATTATTACTCTTTTAGGTGATTTGCTGGAGAGCTGCAGCCAGTATTGCTTGGGCAGTCCTTTTGTTGCCTCCGACCACAGCAGTCTTTGTAATCCTCAGCCGTTTCAGTGTTTTTCACCCAGTGCAGTGGATATCAGGTAAGAGGCCAATGATTCCAAAACTAATTAGATTATTTAAAAAAGCATAACTTAAAACTAAAATAATCAAATTTCCTTACAGAATGCCTGTCCCTCCTGTTAAGTATTAGTGCCATATTCTCCCTGATCCTTCTTTGTGGTGTTGTTATTGTGATTGGCTTTCTCAATCTGGAGTATTACACAGGTAAGTGTATGACATAGTTAACCAATGTGAACCTTTTTCTTTACGCTGTCAGTAATGAATTCAGTTTTTGACCTGTCAAAAAATAATTACTAATGACTAAAATAAAAGCATATTTTATCATTTTGTTTGTGTTGGTTGCACTTAAAATCAGGTAAACATGCGTCCGTACTCTAGACTAGGCTAGATTTGCATCTCCGCAAACCTGACTCTTATTTGGGGACTGGGGACTTGTTTCCATGGAAATGGTGTTCTTGTGGCTATAATCTTTCACAGTATGGCATAAAACTTATCTATCTCCATAGTGAATATTCCGAAGTACATTTTTAACCATTTCCATGGTATCAGATACAGTACAGATGGTGTGCCACCTCCAGAAAGTTACATACTGTACCTTTAATTATGGCTCTGTGTTTTAAAACTTTTTCAACCAGAGATTTCAATAGTCAATTTAACTCACAATTGATCTTGATTTGATGTTGGTGTCTGAAATGTGTTTTTCATTTATCTTTCTATTACAGTTATTCCTACAATTGCCTGTTCAAAAATTGCCCTACTTGGTCAGCTCCTCCACCCTCGCCAGTTTTTCAATTCTCTGATGCATTGCATTATGGGAATGATAGTGGCTTGGTGTTGTGCTGTCACCATTGGAGGCAGATATGAGACCCTTGGTTACTCTTGTCAGCAGAGTGATGTGTAAGTGCCTGAAATGTTACACTGGCCAATTATATTATACATATTGTATGTTATGTCTCAGCTAATGGTTTTGTTTGTCATTCCAGAGGGGGTCCCACTCACATGTGTCTGAACGAGTATCATCTTTTCCTTCTGCTCTCTGGGGCCTTCACAGGGCTTTCTCACAGCCTTTTGGATGTCATCCACAACATGAACTATGTCTCCTTCAACACGGTTCAGGTATGTTTTAATTTATTGTATTGAGTTTAGGATGGATGTAGGGCTGGGCAATATGAGGAAAAAAATATGAAACACATTTTTTTTCCCTCACATTGATCAATCTCAACAATAATAAATGAACATAGACAACAGAGTTTTAACACATTTAAAAGAAAAAATAATCACATTTCTTCTTCTGAAGTCTGAGCTCTGCACCCCAACCATATCACTGACTATAAGACATGACTGTATTCTGATCTCCTAATCTCAGCCCTAGTGATGTGACATAAAACTGTTGTGTTGATCATTCATGACATGTTTTGGTGTTATATTTTGTCATAAAATATAATGATCACTGACAATAAAACGATGAAAAGACAATAAGGCGTTTTATATAAACCTCATCATATAAACAAATTATGCTTTTGGCTTTTGACACCCCAAAAATGTTCCATTCCTCCATACTTTCCTCCAAACCATGTGTTGTTACTGCCATAGAATTAGATCTGCTAATAAAAAAAACAGGCTAATATAATTGGCCAGCAATCGATTTGATTTAAAATGGATTAATTCCAGATTTGTCCTATGAGAAACGCTATTTTACGTATACTTTTTATTCTCATTCAGTTATTATTATTGTTGTATATTAGATTGAGGATCAAATGATTAAATCTAAAGGGCAATTCTGGTGCAGCCAGCAGCTTCAAAATATCACATAAGCAAGAAATAGAAGTATATAAAAATACAAGGACAATATCTAACTTTAATTTAGAAAGATATCAAAGGTATTGTCAATCTGTTGGTAAATGTTTTGATAATGGCTTTATTGAATTCTTATTTTGCCTCCCTTTTAGCAATACAAATATCTGCGCTTCAAGGGCTCCATTCCACTGGTGGTGAAGTGCAGTGCCACTCAAGCACTTTATTCTCTCAGGAACTTTCTTATAGTTTACTTCTTTCTGGGTAAGTAAAGTGTAGGTTTTTACTAAAGTTATTCTGTGAAATATCCAGTCTATACTAAACCTTGTAACCTTCAAACCTGTGTACCTTTTGGGCAGTAGTGGCATTTTCAACAAAACTAACTGTCAAAATGATTTGTATTGTTCTATGAAAAAGGTTGACTTTAAATGTGTGCTGTCTCTGACGTTTCCTCAGGACATGTACCCAAAGGCTGGCTGTGTAAAACTCTAAACCTGGACGCAGACAGGTCAGTGGACTTGCCCGATAACATTTTGACATTCTTGGCCTCCCACTTGATGTTGTTGGAATAGATTTGTCATGTGTGAATAATGCATACATGTAACCTGCTCCCCAGCTCCGTTCACTCCCTGGACACTGTGGGCGGCCTGCTAGATCTCTCCTTACTTTACCACACATGGATCAGTGCCTCCTTCCTCCTCTTCACCTGGTACACCACTCTGCTGCTCTTTAGGATTTTTGTCACAGAGGTAAGGCTAGACTATGGTTGGACAACAATTTGGTGACCATTATTTTTTGTTTAAATGTTCTTATTTGCTGCTATTGTTGTTCCAAAACAAAATATTCAAACTTGATTATGGTACCAAGAAAAAGTCTTTATTAAATACTGATTCTGATGCCACATTGATCATACAAACATAATTTATTGACAATGCAATTGTCAACATAAAATGATTTCTTTCTTCAGTACCATGTATTCTTAAACTAGTTTTGGTTAAGATTATCATAGAAAGACCATTATAAAACTATTCTGGAAATGCCCAGTTTAGTTTTTTTTTGTATTACAACACTAGAGGGCAATTATTATGAAGTAATGACAAAATATCTAATGTACCAGAATTTGTGAAGTTTTTTTTTTATGTTTTATAGTCAATTTACTGATAAACATGTATTTGAAGATTGAAATTTATTGTCATATTATTTTAACAATATACCCCTTGATATCCTAATCCTAAATCCATGTTCTATCGTATTTCTTCTGTAGCTGTACAGTTTTCCAGTTCAGACTTCTTTCACAGACGATGCCCAACAGTGTTTGCCCAAAGTCATTGCAGAGAAGCAGCCCATGATTCTTAAGGTACATTTTATACAAAATTTCGATCTGCGTTGGTCTAAGATTCCTTTAAAACATGCATCCAATTGGCCTTTTCTTTTAGTTTTTAGCCCTACAGGACTTGGCCCTTCTTTCTCAACACTCCCCAATGCGCCGCGCTGAGGTCTTCAGCCTGAGTCAGCCAGGTAAATGTATTCTGTATTCATGGGTTTAAGATATGGCAACAGTCCTTTATTGAGCAAGCCTACGTCACCCATAGTCCCCAACGGCAATTTTCCTTACATTTACAAAAGCATGATATTAAACAGAACACTACAAACCTGATGTGATGTGCACTAGTTTCATTAGTGGGATGAGTACTGGTTGTCATGTGATGGCGCTCTGAAGGGGGAGTGAAGGCATTGGTAGGAGGGTACTCAGAGCATCCAAACAAAAAGGAAACCTATGTAATATGTCAGATGGCAATTTCAACACAATAAAGGTCCATGGTGATCTAAATCTGTTATGTGTTAGCAGTTGATACCCCTTTGAAGTATATTACCCCCTCTATAAGTTTTACAATATAGTCTTCACCTTTACATAATTTTGTAATATATATGTTTTGTTATCTGTAGGTGGCCACCCTCATAACTGGAATGCCATCAGTAAGGAGTGTCTGTGGCTGCTGTCTGATCTGACCCAGAGGCTGGTGGCCTATCACGACACTGTGGCGACAAACGGCCGCGCCAAGTCTCTGTCCACCGGCAGTGAGAGGAAGAGCTCGTCTGAAGCATCAGGTATTTTATCATTTATATTTTTTATGGTAGTAGTCTCTGTCCAAACAGTGTTATCAAATACTTGTTTAATGTACGATTTATATTGTGATATTTTGTATAGTGTTTTTTTTTTGTCCATTAGAAACAAAAATAAACATATTTCATTCATTATAATTCCTGCAATGTTGGACTTTTTCTGATTTCTAACAGCATTTAGCATCAACAGGTTTGTCATAGCAAAAATATTATATATCTCTTGAAGATAAATAATGAATCCATTTGCGAAGCCCAATGAGTTTTTTTGGAATATAGACCAAGGTTTATTCTTGTTACAGCAGATATGGACAGGGCCTAGGCCTGTTCCAGCCAAAGCCCAACAGCCTCTCTCCACCAGTGGTATGTTCCTACTACATCTCCCACTGTATCTCTGTATCTACCCATGTAGCAGAGTTTCAGCGGCTGGTGCTAAATGAACATACAGTTGATGATAACAAAGGGCTTCCTGAAGGCGGAGACAGTTGTGCCTGATGAACCTTTACACATGTTAATGACTGGTCTGGGTTTCAGGTAGAAATCACATTCATTTACACAAGACAGATTGAGAGAAATCATTCCACAATCTAAATTTCTATCACAGGTTGAATACAGATTTAATGTTACCACCAAAGTACACCCAACTAGGACTGGAAAATTAATGCAAATAACAGCAATAAGAAATATTATATTTTATTTCCACTTAGTCCTGTGCATGTAAAACCTAACCCTGTGGTTTAGATTTCTACTGCCAAAGTGATTGTACAAAACACTAGAGACAAGACTATTTACTGTAACTCCCTTCAGTGGGAAGATTCTTTTAAAAAATCTAATCTTTTTCTGACAAAAACATTTTGTTTTGCACAGATTTGGTCCAAGGTTTTTTTGAGAATAATCTCCTTTTGACAAAGAAAATATTTTTAATCATAGCAGTTGCATAAAATGATTTTGTAATGTTTTGTGAAGTATGACGCACACAATTGAATGTTTTATAAATGATTCAGCTCTTACCAATTTGTCCCCTTTGTTTTTTTAGTATCTGGAGATGACCCATTCACCCGGAGAACTTGGAAATGTCACACTGGGAATAATTTATACATTTCTTTGTCTTAATAGTGACTTCTGGAGATGACCCTTTCTCCCCTCGGCCCGCGGTTCTGCTGAAGACCCCCGCCTCTGTGTTTGCTCGCTCCATCGCTGGAGGCCCCCACAGCCCCCTGACCGCACCCTTCACCCCAGACCTGGACAGCCCCTTCTCCTCCCCCGCCCTGCGCCGCCTCACCGCCCCAGCTGAACAGTTCTCCCCCTGGCATGGGACTGTACAGAGCCCACACATCTTCAAGAGGGGCCCCAAACTCTGGTCCACATCCACAGGTGAGCAGTGAAGACAAAGGACGTGTTCATATGGCTGCATTTCATTGTGTCTAGATTAAATGCAGAGGAGCAATATTGCTGTAATCCCTCATTCATCCAGTAATGGTTCATGATGTCAAAGATTTCAAATTAAGTCAGCCTAAAGTGAAAAGTCTTTTTGAGCTCAAGATTTTTCCAACTGTGGATGAAAACCAGAATGTCTTGATTTTATACATATTGTCCTGATAACCATCTTTGAAACATTTGTTACCGTGCAGGGGCAATGTTTTGAGACACCATTTTAAGAGTAAAATCTACAGATATTTTTGGTGAAATACGATTTTAACAGAACAAAAAGAGCTATACTAATTAAAAAAACAAAACAAAAAAAACTAACTACTAAATATTATTGTACACCAATACTTGCACTTTCTTATTACTGTAATCACTTGGATTCCATATTCGATGTACTTATTACTTTATTTTTTATATCCTTCCATTACTTTGTTACAGACTCCAAAACCAACGGCAGCCCTTTTCCTTCTCCGGCCCCTGTGCTGTCTCCCAAACAGGAAGCCTCCAAACCAGGCTTTTTGGCTAAATTCCTCCAAAACAGGCGAGAGCAGGTATGGATTTCGTTCTGAAAGTATTCCCAAGAATCAAATTTTGGAGCAAAATCCAAGATAATGGCCACAATCATAACAATACAAACCCAAAACAAGTAATTTTATAAAATGTGTGTACTGCTGAGGGAATAAAACCAATTGCCAGTTTAAAATTTTGACATTTTTTTGACATTTTAAAACATACTGAACTGTCCCATTCAGGTGAAAAATTTCATGGCAAAGCGAGTGCTGATTATGTATTTATTTAACAAGGTAAGAATACGCCGTTTCAGTTTGTGGCTATTTCCATTTGGTTTGACTGGGTTCCTGCATGCTCACTCCCCTCATCAACAGATTTCTTTCCCATTGTATTGTATGTGTGTACCAGCAAAAATAACAGTAATTGAATAACTTGAATTGGACAAATAATTTCACTTCAATTCAAGTGGCACTTCAGTATTCAAAGTGAACAGACCAATATAATGCTTGGCAGATGTTTGCACTTTTTAGCGCATCAGCTGTTTTCCTCAAATCTTCAGCAGAGGCCGGTATTTTGTTTGGCCGAACCACCTTAATATACATAAAGAATATATGAATAAAGCTTTATCTATTTATTATCTATTTAACACCTATGTCCAAAGAGGGCACTGTTAAAAAAAAAGTGACTATACTGCTCTTATCCACTTTGTAATAAACGAGGTCATAGATGAATTTGTAGAAAATTAAAATTGTTTATTTTGCGAAAAATTACCAAAATTGGTCCTATATGTTGGCCCAAAATAATCCTAAAACAAAGAATCCTAAATATAATTAAGAAATATACCAAATTTAGTCAAATCTATTTATTTTTGCTGTAATTTTCCAACCTGACACAAAATGGTCACAGTACTTTGAATTTCCCTTTGAACTGGAACTGCCAAGAACGTAAGGAAAAAGTACCTTCACTTTTCCTAATGTTTTCTTTTTGACATGTCCCTGTACATCGTTGGCTTTTTCCTCTTGATGTCGTCTAGATGCATGATTAATTGACACTGGTTTGGCTTCTTAATTGTGCACACATTACTATTGCAGACTTTTTCCACTGCCCCTGCTGTGCCTGCGGGAGAAGCCAATTACCTTAAAAGCTTGTATTAAGGATTCACACACGTGTCTTCTCCTGTCTCCCCTCTTTAATTTAACTCGGCGATCAATCAAACAAGTAGAGATCCAGATTAGGGCTGCACAATATGAGAAAACTGTGGTATTTCAAAACAAAGCCTAAAACTTAGAACATGTCTTTCTCAACTGTCTAATTTCTAGTATATTAATTACTTCTATATACACTTAAGGTTAAATTCAGTACATTAAACTAAAATTTAAAGTTGCATTGCATAACGCGCTTTTCTATGTGCAAATGTAATTTTTTTGCCAAGAATATTGCGCAGTATGGCATTAAACCGTTCCGTTTTTGTTATTAGGGCTATTTTATCGCGGAAGTTTAAACTTTTTTTTTTTTTTGATACTAAGGAATTCACTCAATACCTGATACTGATTTTGATACTGCAATAAAGATATAAAACGGCCCATTTTTAGTAATTGAATCTAATTTTTATATACAAAATAAATATAATTTCTTTATCTCGGCATGAGGTCTTATATTTGTTCTAATAAAGCTCAAAATGACACTAAAACTGTTTCGGAAAGATTAAATTTTGTCCTTTTTTTCCCCAGTATCAGTACTTAATATTAGTCATAGTATTGATTTTAGTAGTACATTTTTGCAATTCCAATGCCATACTGCCAACACTCCAGGAAATGAAATAACATCTCCATGCAGTGAAAAGTTATGCAAGGTGCTTTCATTTACAAGTCAAACTCTGTCAACGTAAAATCTTAACTGAGACTAAAAACAGACCTACGTGAGGCAAAATTAAGGCTAAGTAAAGAATATTATTACCCAAAAATTTACATTTACGTTACTGTTAGTATTTTCTCAGTTTCTTGCAATATCTAAAAATCAAATCATCACTACAGTTTTGTGAGATATTGTGCAGCTCTACACGGTATCTTCCATTTGATTGCGATGCATGCTTCCTTTTTACCCGAATACTTGTTGACGTTATAGTTTTGCTCTAGTTTCCTATGGGGTCAACAGGCTCTTCAGTCCATGTGTTATGTAGTGTCTTGTTAAATGATGCATGTGTGACATAGGGTAGTCTTACTAATCCCTGTTTATCTAAAGTCCGACTCACACAGTGTAAGTCCATCACTCTACTTTTATTGCAGCTCCCTGAAGCATCCAGTCAGGCGCTGTTCGCAGACAGCCAAGCTCATATCTGGGCACTAGAAGGTACAAAATGCAAAAATGTTTTAATCAATTGTAATTGTTTTAAGGAGTTTTAATTGACAAAGTGAAATCTTGTGTATCTTGTATTTACAGGATTGTCTTACCTTGTCCAGGCTTCATACACTGAAGATCAGTTTGGAGTTGTGCAGACTACATTACCCAGCATTCTTAGTTCAATGTTGGTCCTACAAGAGGTGAATTATTTTAACTATTAGCCATTTCTCCCACTTATCCTTAAAAAGGGGTGAAATTTGTGGCCATACCGACTTGTCAAAGCCTGAACCCGTCAGTTCTCAGAAGCAAGACTGGGCCTGGTTATTACTTGGATAGGAGACTGCTGGGAAAATCAGGAGCCACAGTGGGGCGCCAGTCATAAAAACTGTCATTGTGTCCTTAGGCAAGACACTTCGCCCACATTGCCTAGTACGAAAGTGGTTTGTGAGTGATGGTGGTGGTTGGAGGGGCCGATGGCGCAGACTGGCAGCCTCGCTTCCATCAGTCTGCAGCTGTGGCTAGTAGCTTACCACCACCGGGTATGGAGTGAATGAATAATGCTCTTTGAGTGTCCAAAAAAGCCCTACATAAACTGATGCAGTACTATTATATTATTTAAATGACTCTTATTATAACAAGAATGTTAATGTCCCATAAGTTATTCAGTCATAGTTTGATTCACGCTTCTTGTTTTGCCCTGCATTTGAGGCTTGTGTGCTGATTTTGTTTTTGTTTTTTGTTCATGCCAATATGTTCTGGTACTGTAGTCTTCTTCACTTAATAACCATACCGTATTATTATCTTTTTATAGATTTTTTTCCCATTTGTTCTCTTGTGAGTTTTAAGCCATGTTAGAATGTTACCCCATCAAAAACATACCTGGAGTTGTTTTGTTAGATTAATATGCAGGGTTATTCAGTCTACATTTCCAAAGCTTAAAATGCTCTATTCTTTGTGATGGCATGAACTGTTAGTTTTCAAGTTAACAGCAAACTTTATTTTTTTTGTTCAGTAGAGATTGGCAATTCCTGGGCTGAACTACCCAAATGATACTAGTGAAGGTGTATGGAGTTTAAAACAGTTTAGCGATTCCTGTATTATCACGTGACATCACAAGAAGGGACAGAATATTTGTGGTTTTGTGTACTGAACATGTCTGAATGAAACAAAACTCCAACAGTGTAATATAAGACTATAAACACAAGTTATTATGAGCGCTTGATAATGCAGATGCTCCTTATATATTTGAATGGGTATAATATGTCTTGTACTTTGCCTGTTCTATTCTCATCACTATCTTTGTCATGTTTCCCTCCTTTACCTCTGCTCAGGCTGTGGACCGTCACTTTAAGCTTCCCCATGCCTCGAGTAAACCCTCTCGCTCCGGCTGCACGATGGAAGACTGCAGCTACAAAACAATGCGCTTTGCTCTTAGGGCCACGCTCAAGACCGCCCTCTACAGGATCACCACCACATTCGGAGAGCACCTCAAGTAAGTTCTATTAGACCTAATGGAGTTTAGCGGGGCAGACTGGATATATCGGCTAAGGGAGGCTTAGATTACCCACACAGTCCAAACTAAAACAGCTACTTTTCTTTGATTTGATTTTTTTCTGCTCTCAAATTTGGCAGACTTAAAAAAAAAAATCATTTGAGCTGTTTTAATACCAAGTTGCGTTATCCAAACATGGTAAAAAAATAGAAAAAATAAAGCAGCTACTACATGCTTTAGACTTAAAATTCTCAATGACAATGTGAAAAGATTTTTCTTCAAGAATGACATTTTTGTTGAATTGTCTTTATATTTTAAGAGTGATTGAAAATTTGTCTTTGTTTACATATTGATTATCCTGTTCTAATATACAGTGATTAGTAGATTATACAATAAGACCTCATAACCTTTGTATATCAGAATTAATAAGACAATATATCACACTAATCCTGCTCTTTGTAACCCCCAGTGCTGTCCAGATGTCTGCAGAGCATCGGAAAAAACTGCAACATTTCCTGGACTATAAAGAATAATTTGACTTTTATGGATTCGCATCTACCTGGTTTCATAACGAGGCCATTCGCACAGTGCCTATTCTAAAATGGTTTCCTCAATCCAACGGGGTGAAGCAGATCTCGATACAAAATGAGCGATCCTTGACTGAACAAAAATGTATTCCTATGGATTCTGACTTCTGACAAAAATAGGAAAACATTGATTGGTGATTTAAGTTGCAAAGGGCTATGAGATTTGTAACTGTAACTGTAAACCTGTTTGTTTTCTATATTTTGTATGGCTTCTGAGCAAAAGTACTTAAATCTGTGTCGAGTGAATGAGTTTGTATTTTTGTGTGTGTTTGACCACTACAGTTGAAAGATTAAACGTTCACCAGTTTGATGTAAAGGAGAGATGGAGTGATGAAGTGATGCTGTGGCTGTTTTGTCTCTTTTGAGTTACATTTTTAAAGACCTCTTGAATAAAAACATGTCAAAGTCATGCTCGATCAGTAAATCTAAGGTTAAAGTTCACACACATCAAACTATGACTTAACCTAGACTAGAACAGGGCCAGACTACATCAGGACTAAATTCCAGGATAAAATGTGAACAAGCCATCAATGGGAGAAAAAGAACAATTGTGTTAACTTGTCTGATAGGGTTCATCACTTTGCCTGGAAAGTTCCACAGCATGACATTAAACATACCTATGTAGCATTTATTTTACTAGGTGTTTCAATATCTTGAAACATGACTAAATGGTTCAGTAACTGCTATATCTCAACACCAACAAGCTGGTAAACTGGAGGACCACAAGAAAGAGTGAACCGGGGGTCTGGACCAACTGGGGCAAAGGTCACAAAGCTGCAAATTTGCCTGTTCACTAAAATGGCAAATGGGCTAGAGACAGGATGTTTGTGAAACATTTGTACACAGTTAAGTTGCAAAAGAAGTTGCTTTTGTATTAGTATAATATGATCAAATCAAATTGTTTTATTCCCTTTTCTTTGAATTGAGGTTGCTAGACAAAAATGAGAAGAACCCCCTAACAACCCGTAACACAATAACAAGAGCATGAACACAATCTTTTAGTTTATTGCACAAATCGTACATATTTCCAACCAAACTTATAGATGGAGTATTAGACGATGGTGGTGTGTACAAGATGTCAAAAATGCTGTGTTTGATCTGGATACAATTGTCACAAATTATGGCTTAGATCTGAAAAGGAAATATGTTTTTGTCTTGTCTTTAACAAGGAAGAGACTCAAATGTATAATACTTTGACAGCTCTGTTCTTAACAGATGTCACCAAAACAAATTGACAGAAATGATGACTTTTCTGTTTTAAAAGTACTTTGTCCTCATATATAATATAAACCTCTGCATCATTACCAATCAAATGTTGACATTTCAAGTCAAATAGCATTTGCTAAGTCATTTTTACAGTTTAATATACATTTATATGTACATATAAATTCTAACTAGAGTTCTCATAGAAAATGAGAAAAGCTGGACTTAATCGCTCTCACACAACAATTGACTGGCAAGCACGCAGACCGGCCTCCTGTACTGAGCCCAAACTCTGGAGCTGACCTGGTTTTTCTGAAGTGAAAATTGCACATTCAACCTTCAGAAAATAAGTGCATTATTAAGTCACTCCGATCTTTGAGTCGTGGGCAGTGCTTTCATTTAATCCAGGTCGAGTCGGGCTCAGAACCTCCTCATTTCAACAATACAGCTGCGATTTTTCATTAGCAACAAAAGCGCTCCCGTCTACATTTTCAGGTTCACGCCACACGGTGAACTGGCTTAAACCCGTTGGATGTGAGAGGGAGGAGAGAGGAGGGAGGAGGGGGAGGCTGGTGGAAGCAAGAATCCATTTTCCAAAAGACAGCAGGAGTTCAGTCGTCAAAACCCACCAAAATTTCCCTCTGCTTGGAAAAAAAATGAAATCACTGAAGTTTAACAAGCAAAAAAACAAAACAAATAGTGCACTTTTAAGTCTGTCTCAAAACTAGATCATCCCTGATTCAAGTGCACAGAGGAGCAGGTGAGGGCAGGCGCAGCATTTCGTGATTAAATAGTCCATAGATTTTCAGAAATGCCAAGCTCCGAACCAGGACCAAGAAGAGACCAGTACAAGACCAGAAACATAAGATAGACCCTCTTGAAGTTTAAAATATTTCCAAGTCACATTTTGGGTTTAAATCTTTCTTTTAAAAGACATTATTTAACTTTTCTGGTGGAGCGTATGCTTTCTTGTCATGGAGATGTTACTGCTTTGCCTTGTATGTTCCACAATACGGCATTAAACTTATCATATTTTGCACTGATTACATTGTAGGCATTTTCATTGATCAAAAATACCTTGAAAAATATTTCGACTGTGAGCAGGGTCACCTCTCCACGGACCTTGGCCTAGTGGAATCACCTGCTTGTATACCATACTGTGGAACATTTCACTCATAGCAATAACTTTTCCACAGACAGCAAGCAAGTGACCGACCCTCCACCAGAAAAGTTACACAGTCGATCTTTTTAACTCCCTTTTCCATCATTTCATATCTAGTATGCTGGTGTTTTTTAGCTTACTAAAGGGCATCTAATGTTACCGCGGTTACCCATGACGATACAGAAGTTCAATCTGGGATACTTGATCTTGTATGGATGAAAACAGGACTTCCGGGTAGTTTTTGGGAACCATTTTTAACAGGAAAAGTTAAATTCGTCATTAATATAGATTTTTTTTTCCACACTTGGTGAAAAGACGACGAGAGCATGTCCTTCTGATCCTGTATGTAAATATAGATCTGTGTAAAAAACTGTATGTGTCTGTATGTGCCTGTAGCAATAGTATGTGTCTATTTGCCCTTGAACTGATGCACAAGTGTTTTGAATGTAATGCTATGCTTGTATGTGCACTGCGATTCATTATACACAAGTTACAATAACTAATTCAGAATATTGATTTGAGCATTTTTAGTTTAGATGTATCTCCTAGTAAGATAGATAAATAGATTACAATAAAAGCTGGTTTTGGTTGATTTTGGTTGTTTATTGAACTGAGAAACTTGCATGGTATAATTGCAAGAATGTTTTAATCTTGTGTTTCGATGGAATAATGTAGGTGATGTGCCATCTTCGGAAAGTTAGATACTGTACATTAAAAGGTCCTATATTACGCAAAAATGACTCTCTTGAGCTTTCAGCCATGTTAGAATATTGTTATTTCATCAAAAACATACCTGAAGTAGTGCTTTTTTAAATTCACACATGTTTGAATCCTGGGTTATTAGGCTTTATGCAGTCTAATAAAGCTCAAAATGCTCAGTTCAACCTTGTGATGTCATGAAGTAGTAGTTTTCAAGTTTTCAGCTACACCTTTTACCATTTGTTCAGTAGACATGCGCAATTCCAGAGCTGAATTTACACACATGATGCTAGTGAAGGTGTATGGAGTTTAAAAACATTGGAGCACTCCCTGTATCACCACATGACATCACAAGGTGAAACAGAGTGTTTGGGAGAGGAACCCTCCCAAACAGAGTGTAAGTATGTGTGTTAAACATGTGTGAATGAAACAAAAGCGCAACTCAGTGTGTTTTTGATGAGGAAACAACATCGAAACATAGACCAGAAAATTGCGTAATATGAGCCCTTTAAATTAGGATTTAGAAAAACTTTATGACTAATATATAAACCATCTTTTTATAGTCATCTAAAATCAAGATGAATATTCTGAAATCAGGTATTTTAAACTTGTGCAGTTATTATTTTGCAGTGTGAGTGTTTGAATGTGGCTCAGGAGGACATGCACTGCACATGGTCCGGTCCGCCCTCCTCTTCGTCTGATGAGTCCGGAGAGCTCCAGGATTCGTCTGTGTCTGGGTCTGCGCCTTCACGACGGGCCTGAGGAACGGAAAACAGCATAATGGTAAGAGAGATTTGTTTATGGGGACCCTGGATAGACATTTCGTAAGTTTTAACTACTCAGCTATTACTTAACACCTTACCTTCACCCCCAAACAAGTTTCAAATAGAGCTGCTAATATGGGCAGTGTATCATATGCAATATATCGACAATCGCATGTATCATCAACCATGTATCGTGTATGAATCGTGAGGGACCGTGTGATTCTCAGCTCGAGTTTGCACAAAAAAACACTAGGCATAATAGATAATTCTATTAAAACACAATATACACAGTTAAGTAGCAAAAAAGTGGATTTAGTGTTTAATTTAATCCTCATATAATTTAATGTGGACCTAGAGATATTTTTTTATTATAACACGTGGTAATGGTGGATGTTATAAACTTGTATTGCTCTCATAAAAGGGAGTGTGTTTTCATTCTGGTGGTCTTGCTAAACTTGTACAGTTCTTATTAAAGGAGCCTTGTGTGCAGCTCACTCTCTGCGGTCGCCTGTTCCTCATGTGTCTCATCAGGAACCACAGTTGGGTGTCGTACTGGTCTCCATGGCGAACGCTGTCCTCGTCTCGTTCACGTTTGTTTTTCTTCATCAACTGAAAACACAGGATTTAGCCATTAATGTGACCTTTTAGATTAGCGTGGAAGAAAATGACCGCTCAACAAAATACAAAATCCACACATGGCCACTGTTTTCTAGTTTATTTGTGGTAATTTTGTGGTTCATTTTTTTATTGGCCCTCTGGAATGTATCTTGTTTCTTGAAAATGTCAACAACTTGGTCTGGTGATCTTGGTCTGGTCACCTACTTGTCTCCATGGAAATCGATCATTTAATGACCCATTTAATGTTACTGTGGAACATTCTACACAAAGCATTAAGAGATAGCAAAACAGGTAACGGAGCCTCCATCAGAAAAGTGACAGTCTTGCTTTAAATGCTGTACCATAATTTCCGGACCATAAGCCGCTGTTTTTTTCTCACACTTTCACCCCTCCGACTTATACAATGATGCGGCAAATATATGGACAGATTATTTGTTTGGCACATTGTCCATTCATATATACGGTCTATGGTTTGGCAACACAGCGAATGCGCCTGAGTGCAGAAAGTGCCGCTGTCTGTGTGGTTCACACATAGAACATGGGTTAACATGAAGGTGCAGTGTTTGCTAGCGATCTTATCAGCACACTAAAAGAGTTTATCGCCGTGTGATAAAATAAGTTATGATGCTAAATCAACATTAGTGAGGGGGATACATCTTACTCGTATGCGTTAAATGCAGGTGCGGGCACAAATGACAAGAAGAAATGTCTCAAACTTCAGTAGCCGGACATCCACTCATACCTGATGAACACAACTACCCTAGTCCCCGGGAGAGCCTGAAACCTGCTGAAATCCTATAAGACACTGACATAATACAGACAGGACAGCGACTCTTTCTGCAGGAGTCATGTGCGGTAGAGCGCAGGGAGAGATGGGGGTGATGCGTCAAGGAAGTTGCTTGTTTGATTGTGTTTTGAACAGTTATTTTGCGCTTCATACACACACTCCTCATGGAAAACACATGAAGAAATGCAGATGATGCAGCTTTTAAGTTAAAGGTAATTGAGCAGCGTGACGAACTAACTCAATGGAGGGAGACGACAAAAGTTTTCAGAGGCTGTAAAAGCAGATGGCTCGAAATTGAAAACGTTCTTGAAGACGTGGACACCTGCGGCTTATATTCAGGTGCGGCCTATATATGTGCAATTTTAAATTTTACTTAAAATTTAGTTGATGCAGCTTACATTCAGGTGCACTCAATAGTCAGGAAATTACAGTACTATTCTTTTGGGCGTGAGTTATTGCCCTTGTGTTGCGGTGTATTACCTCTTTGAGTCCTTTGAGTGTGGTAGGGGCTTCTGCTGTGGGGGCCCACAGTTTGATGTCGTGGTCTAAGCCGCTGGTGGCCAAACCGGGGAGGTGTGGGTGTGGCTCCAAGCAGTTAACCTGTACACAGATGTATAAACAATAGGTAAGTCAGGTTTCTTAATGGGACATAAGCAGGGCTTTTGTAGTTGCAAATGAAGTCTCATGGATTAAAAGAAAATGACTCCTTCCCATTAATTTGAATAGATTAAAGCAATGTATCCGAGTTTTGTAATTGCCATAACAACAGAGGACCATTGCAGTAGCTTGAATCCCATGACTAATGCAAAGTACCACGAGTGATAAAAAAAAAAAAAAAAAAAATCCGCACAATTGAAATGAAAAAACAAAAGAAAAAAACAAAACACTTCATCTTCAGTTGACATTTTTGACTCACCACTCCTCCTCTGTCGCCCTCCATAAACTGAACGATGCGCGCTGAGTATTTGTCCCAAAGGTAAATGTGTCCACAGTCACTGCCACTGACCACAAACTCACTGCAGGGGCCGTAGAAGTTCACCCCCTTCACTACAAACACAAATCCAGTTGTGACAAAAGGCGTACTTAGAAATTCATATTTATAAAGTTGAAATGTTTTTAGTTTAATTATCAGACCTGTTGCATTATTGCGATGTCCCTTATATCGTCTGAGGTAGTCGGCCCCATCACTGTGGTTTGAGTCAAATAAATAAATGTCCTCATCATTGTAACTAGCCAGGAGCTCTGAAACAACACACACAGTAATATTAATATGTCAATATATTCACATTCTTTCCAGCAGCAACTAAAAATAACAACTTTAAATAACTTTCACTATAATTAAGTTTATTGTTCACTAATATTTTGATTAAATCTAGCTGACTGGAGGCCTAGTCTAAAAAAATGATTGATGTTTTTATTTGAAAGAAGAAAAATGAGAGAAAAGTGTAACCTAGTTTTAAATAAACATTTTAAACGGTACACTATGAAACATTTTGGGTGAAGGTTCTGTCGCCTTCTTGTCTCCATGGAAATCTTTTTACTTTGTCTGGAAAATTATCACAGCAGCATTTGTATCGATGAAAACAACCAGCAGACCAAGCCACATCTGTGGAGAGGTGAGCTCTTTCGCGGTACAAATGCATGTTGATTGATTTAATTATTATTTTGAGCAATAAAAACTCAAAGACTTGACTAGAATGTTTAAAGCCATACTGTGGAACATTCTAATAATAGTGCATCTTTAAATAAAAGTTGTGTACCTGTGCCATCATGACTGTACACTAGGCATGTTATGTTGGTTTTGGACTCGCTTGATACCAGGTGTGAGGGGCAAAACTTTTTTAGAACGCCGTTATTGTCATTTTCATTGATCTTCCTCTGGTCATAGATCCTAAAATGTAGAATAAAACAAAGCATGAAGTACAAGTATGAATATTGCAGAGTATTTTAACTGAACAGGTGTGTACGTACCTGACGTACTGGTCTCTACCACCAACAGCAAAGTGATGCGTTGTTGCCGGGTTTACAAAGATTGTGTACAGTCCTACTTTTTTGTCTCCCTCCTTTACAACCACTAATTTACTGCAGAAAGTACAAAGGAGCAAAAAGAAGTCAGATTTCAAGTTATAAGTTATTATTTTTCATCAGATGATGTGACAGTTAAAAAAATAAGTACAATCGTATAAAAAGGATTTCAAAACTACAGAAGCTCAGAGGGCTGTCATTCAGAAACCAGCTTTGAAATATGTTTAAAACCTTAATTTATTTGCAGATTGCATATTTGCCATATTAAAAGCCAAATCTACATGCAATACTAAAAAAATACAAGTAGAAGCACTGGTACTTTGCAATTCTACACGCATGTCTATCGCGTAATGTTAAGCAGTTACCATGGTGACATACTGCACATAGCCAAAAACAAAAAAATACAAAATAGGATCTAAACACCACATTTTCAGGAGTCTGTGATCAATACAAGCATCATGGTCTCATTTATTAGATGTCTGATGTTCAACAAAAATGGGAGGGTGAAAAACAGTTGGTTAATGTTTGCTAACTTGTGACTATAATGTGATTTAGGGACTTGTTTTGTTTTAACAGCACAAAATCATCTCATCTGTTGTAGTTCCAACTAAATTATTTCTTTATAGCCAGACTGTATTAAAATAAAGATCAGATTAAAGTCTAAATTGAGTGACAAAGCATCACACCCACAGGGAATCTAAAATAGACAGGAGAACCATCAAAAGGGATGCTAAAATCACTAAGGAAGCATTTGCACTTCACTGGTTTGAGCCCAGCTTTGTCCTGATGTAGACTGTTGTGGTCCTGTTCTCGTCCAGGATTAGTCCCGGATTTATTTATTATATAACATTTTTGTGCAAGTGTGAGCACACCCCAAAAACACTCAATGGGCTGTTCATTTATTGACCACTTTCTTGACATTTTTGGTCAAACTTGTCGAATGGCCTTAAGAGAATGACTCACTTGGCGGGCCGGTCTAGACGCAGGTCAATACCGAACACAACTGCGTCCTCTCCAGCCGACAGGAAAGAGCAGGGGGAGTCTGGCTCAAGGGCCAACTGAAAATACCAATGCAAAAAAGATTAAAATACAACTAAATAAAACTAATTAAATACAGTTCATTAATACATTTTGAGATTTAGTGAACAAATATAAGCAATATAAATAGGTAATAATATAAATATAAGTAAGCAAATTGAAAACTTAATGACATCAGGGAAATATTTGATTCCTGATTCCTAATGAAAAATAGATTCTGACTGAGTGTGGTGGATACCTCTGCCACCACTCCATAGTGTCAGTATTATTTAATTTTCATTATTATTTATATTAAGTTAATTACACTACACATAATTTAATTCCGTTATTTAGACTTATGTTCTAATTTGAGTGCACGCATTTTAGTTAATATAAGTCTTATTTACTTACACTTGTTCTTTTTGTTTTTTTGAGCACCGGACGGAGGACCCTGGGAGAGACCATCAGGACTCAGCAAAGGGGGGGAGCACTATTTAGTTTGTTTTACTAAGTTAATCTGTTTAGTTTGTGTTAAGGTCACATTATTATCACTTATTATTTCCTGTATTATAATTATTTGCTTTTTTGTTTACTTTGATTAAGTTATTGGTTTAGTTAGTTAATTAGTGTAATTCCTCCCTCTTGTGTTTAGCTTTAGTTGGTCCTCAGGTATTTAAACACACCTGTTCCTTTATCTGGTTGGGTTAGTTTTGTTCTGTTCAGTTTGATTTTGAGTTACCCCAGTTGGGCCCAGCTTTTTTGTTAATAATTTGCCTAATTTGAGCCTTTGTTAAATTCTATCTTTTTTGGCTTTATTAAATTTAAACTTATTTTTATACCTTGTCTTTGCCTTTCTGTTTGGTCCACTACACTGAGCTTGGAACAGGACATGTGGGTAATTCATCATCATGTCTTTAATCATTTGTGCCCCAAGATTGATAGGATAGATTGATAAATCTATCATAAGGATCAAATATTTCCCTAATGTCATTAAACTTGCAATTTGTAGCTTTTTGTGCTCTTTAGAAAATCCTCAAAATGTTCATGTGAATTCAAAAGATTGCCAATACTTATGTCACATTTGTCATAGAAAAAAAGAGAGAGAGATTTGATATTCTGACCTTGTGTGCAGCCCCCTTGTGCTGTGCTACTCGTTTGGTGTTTTTGCAGCGCTGTGTTGCTGAGAGCTCGGCCACTCGGATCTGTCCGTCCCGAGCGCACATGGCCAGAGTCGAGTCTCCGCTGTGGGGCAGGAACTTGGCCTGAGAACACAAGAAATGACAACTTAAATGCCCACTGTCAAAGATTTTTTGTTTCAGTGCAGACAGCCTGAATATAATATAGCCAATATACGATTTAATCATTTGGAGCACAGTAATAAAAATGTATTTTTACTGACGCTATATATTAGTTAATTAAAGTGGGACTAAACACCTAAACTCCACCCACAACCATGTGTCTGTAATCCAGGTCCCAGGTAGTCACCAACTACTGGAAACCACAGAAGCCACTTGAAGGCAGCACGTGCTTAATTTTAAGTGTTTTTGACCAATCAGAAAGGTGCACATGGACCTAGTTTACATGAAAGTTGCCCAAAAATGACTAGGAACTGTAGATAATGCCATTAAAACACAACATGCACAGTTAGTAGTGAATAAAGAGGATTTAGTGTTTAGTTCCACTTTAATGTAAAAAGAATTATGTTTTTGTGTATAAAGAGGACATACTAAACATTTTTGGAGTAAATGATTCTTTATTATCTAAAGTATAATATCTAACATCTATCTATACAAGAGCCATATGCCCTGGTCCAAGCTTGGATCTAAAAGCAGACTTCTGGGTTTCTACCTGAAAGACGTTGCTCTTGTGCCCACTGTCGAACTCCAGCTCTGCGCGTTTGACCGCCCAGTCCCAGATGATCACCCTGAGGTCGTCGCTGCCCGATGCCAGCCGTGTGCCCGAGGGGTTAAAGTGCAGTGTGTTGACACATCCGGCGTGCCTTTCCAGTTTGCCCTGCAGCTCCAGCCTCTGCACCAGCCCCCGAGCCCCGCACACGCGCCTCACAAACTGGCCCGCGTCCCGTCCGATCTCCCTGGAGCGGATGGAGGGCACGGCTCTCCACACCGGACCGCGCATGTCCCGAAGCTCCGCCCCCAGCCACGCCTCCATCTCTTCATCGTCGTCATCATCATCATCCTGAAATGAGACGTAGACATAAACATAACATTTAGTTAACATATTTTTGTTTACAATTATTCTTTAAAATGTTTAGTTATAACATGACAACTACAACAATGGTATGAAGTTATTCCGTATTAACCTTATGCATACCGAGAACCCCTACATCCATCGCAAAGAGTTTTTAATTCCTTTTCACAGCGGTGCAGTGTTTTGTTATGAAAACTAACAGGAACTAGCATGCTAACATGGACTTCCTGATTATTTGACAATATAATGCTTTCTTAGAAGATGCAGGCAGAATTCAGCTGGCTTGTTTTGACCTTGAGATCTTATAAAATATACCTGTACAGGCAAAGAAGAATTTGGAGTATTTCTATTTTTTTTTTCTCTAAACATCTTTCAAAAAGTAATTGAAGCTCATTATTTTCCTACTGTTCAGTGTTAAATCCATTGTGATCACTGAACAGGTTAGAGCAGGGGTGTCAAACTCAAATTCACAGAGGGGCAAAATTAAAAACTGACTAGGTCGTGGGCCAAACTAAATATTTACTGAAAAATTTCAACAACATCTGCATGTTTTCTAATCTTTCGAGATATGTAATGTAAAACCTTTTCTTATTAAAATAAATGTTTAATAATAGTTTTGCTTAAACATTGAATCCAGAACCAGCATAATATAAAATAATAACAAAATTTTAAATATATAATGTTTCTATAGCCTATCTGAAGCCCGGGGGCCAGCTCTAACACATATTTGATATGATCTTGCGGGCCAAATATAATTATATCGCGGGCCAAATTTGGCCCCCGGGCCTGAGTCTGACATATCTGGGTTAGAGTGTAATACATGTCTACTGTTTTTCAACATAGGCTGCATTAATAAACTTGTATCAACATTCAACAATTACATCTTTCTGGTCTTCATCCTCTTCTTCATCATCATCGTCGTCATCCTCATCAGAGCTTGAGGAGTGGTTGGCGCCTCCTCCTGGCCGGTTCCTCTTTCGGGCAGCTCTTTTTGCAGTGTCTTTAGCTCTGGTCCGCTCCCTCCTGCCCCCCTCGCTCTCCCTCTCCCCGTCCTCTGTTAGGGAGTACAGTCCGCTGCCGTCCATACTGTCCGTGTCCTCTTCGTCAGCTTCTCCGTTGTTGTTGTTGTTGCCATCTTCTCCCTCCGCGTCGGCCATCGGTTTGTCCCCCGAGCCCTCTCCCGTTTCTGATGGATCTGCACCCAGCAAAAACAGCAAAACCATTAGCACAAAGAAAAACACCACTTCTCACATTCAGTTTTACTATTCAGAGTCTCTGCTTTTATGTAATTCATCTGGTGCGGCAAGATTTATCACAATTTGAATGTGTGTAATTACCAAATCGCAAAAGCTGCCATTTTTTGACTACCGAAATTTCATCCCAAAACACCCAAAATGTTCAGACTTATTTTGCATGGCTAACACTGCAGTTTAGATCTGTAACATGTTCTGAAATACATAAGATAAGATAAATCTGTATTTGTACCAGAACAGAGAAATTACATTCACTACTAGTCAAATGTTTGGATGCACCATCTCATTCAATGTTTTTTTTCCCCCCTATTTATTTTTACTACTTTCTTACTTTTTTATATATAGAAAAATGTTGTGCATGAACAAGTTCAAAAGAAACACGTTCAATGAACACGTTCATTTTTCAGTGAACTTTGAACTGCACGCAACACATTTGTAAATCAAGAATTTGAACACGAATTGTTCAAATTATGTGAGATGAACGACATACGTCACTGTTGGGGTTAAATTAAACGTTGGAATTAGTTGTCACCCGACGTGTGACAAGGTCTGCTTGCACTTAACCTCACGAAACCACAGGCGCGTGTCAACGTGAAGGCGGCTCCACCGACAGCTCTAGCGGAACATACTGACTCTTGTGTTTCTCAATGGGAAAGCCTTTACCTTCTGTACAGGCTGACCACAGCAAACGCAAGGATTTCAGAAGTAAATTTCAAAGCACTAATTACGATACAAAACTGCCCAGGGAGCACGTTGTGCTGATGGTAAATGCACAAATACAACAATAGATTCATTAAAATAAGTTCAGCCTTTCATTCACATATCTCACCTAAAAATAAAATGAACTGAACTTTAAACTAGTTCAAAATTAAAATTGTGAACTATGAACATGATCTGTTCACTTTGAACATGTGTGAACTGAACTTTGAACTAGTTCACTGTAGAAAACATCAAACATACATGGAAATATATAGCAAAGAAAAAAATCTTGAAAAATATTTAGTAGAGGTATTTAAATGATTTTACTAAACAGTTAAATAAATCTTGCTTCATATATTTGATGTCTTCTGAATGTATATAAAATGTAGAAAGTACTAAAAATAAATAAATAAAAAAAACATTAGATGAAGTGTTGTGTCCTAATTTTGGCTGGTAGTGTACATAGTCTGTCTTTTCAATATTTCAGTCTTTTGTTAATGCTCCTTGGCAAGTGTAAAACGTGAACTTTGAAGACAGTCCTATTATAAAAACATTACGTGCAAATCTAATTGCAATGCTTGACAGAAAAATCTACTCAATCGTTCAGCCCCGTCTTTTTTGTACATTTATCTTTGCATACAGGATAAAATTTTTAACATTTTTGTCATAGCTGGCTGGAATAATGGTTTGCAAACAAGTTGAGTTGAGTGAAGATGTAATTGAAAGAAACACTAAAACTGAAAAAGGCTCTGGGTAAGTACCATCAGGCCCACATACTATGAGCACTATGCATGTTTTCTAGTTCTTTAGTGCTAATCCCGATGAAGATAATAAGCAACCACCAACCAACCATAACCAAACCAAGTATTTTTGACAATAAAGTGGTTGTAACTGAATAAATGAAAGATGAATACCTTTATACCACACTCTATTAAAACTCACACATTAATGCATAATTTAGGATTTCTAACGCCTTAACCAACTTTTCACACTCTTGAACATGATTGTAGAAATATTATCCTTGCCCTGCTGGCTGGCTATACAGGCACAGTATATAGTATGAGATTGCACGTTACATGACATGTCACTCGAAAGCCCTAAACGTATTCTCAACAAATGTTACATAACAGGCTCCTAGTCAGCACTGTAATGCTACTGGATTCACCTCAAATCCCAATTTTGTTAACCACTTTTGGGCACCAGTTTTTATACGAAGGTTAACTTGATGATAAAAGTTATTCAGAGAAAACAGAGCGACTAAATACTTAGAAGTAGCTGAAAAGATAGTATTTGAATATAAGATACAGGCCTTCTTTGGTTTGCTGGAGTCAGGGTTGAACACAAGGAGAATGCAATGTATAAATTTAAAACTATGCATGTAAACAAGATGTGTCTGCGGCAAAAAATCTTAAAGCTCTTACGTATATGTCTGTATCTGATCTGACCCAAACTGCACTCACAGGACTACACCTTCACAGGAATTCATGCAAAAACAACTATTTATACAGTATAAGTTCAGAGGGATAATATATAAAGACAGATATAACTTGTGAATCATAAGTTTAATCTTCCTTTTTACATATAAATACCAAATTGTCAGCCAACACACTCATTTTTTAACTTCTCCTTTCTGCTGTTGAGCCATATAAATCCTTATTAGGCCTGTCACCACAACAGATTTTTGAAGCTACAGAGATATACTGTGATAAACAATAAAATCACAACTACTTTATGCTGCTGACAATAAAGCAGGACAATCCCTGTAAACACATTTGTAAATAGACAATATCTTTAAAGGTCTGCAACCCCACATGTAGTCATTAATGTAAGTATATACATTCAGTAAATTATTGATAATAGTTACATAATTTTGCTTTATAATGAGCAGGCCTTTTGATTTGAGAATATTAGAGTGGGTATTTTTAGTCTACTCTCCAATGCTGAAATGCCTTATTAACATTATGTAATCAACAAGTGCGATTACCATCTGTAATAGAAGCCTGTGTTTGTCCCTCTTTGCTTCCTGAGGCACCTCCATCTTTGTGTTGATCCTCGTCTGGCTCTTTATCTTCTGTCCCACCTGATACAATTACACAAGGAAAACCTACATTAAAACACGAAAGGTAGAGACGAGTCTGCAGCATGGTTAGTTATTGTGGCTAGTATAAATAGTCGTGTTATATTCTTGCACCCTTATCCTCACCGTTAAGCGCTGTGGATTTGCCGTCTGCCTCAGCCATCCTCTACGTGATTATGCTGCAGAGGGCAACCTGGAACAACCACAAAAAAAAACACCAGTTATTTATTTTTGATCCCCTTTGCCCCGTGCTAAAGTTGACAGACGATCAAATTGCTTGTGTCTGGCTTTTACGCACGAATTTCTGCTGGTTGGACTGCAGTGCCAATACTCCAGGCCGCATTTTGTTGTCTTTAAGCAATGCATATCAAACTATTTTCACTTTCACAACATGTCTATTCACTCTAGATTCAACTTAAGATATTTTACCTTCTTTGGCAACGCGTCTTTCTAATCGGTCCCCATTTTTCGAAGGGTGCTTTAAATTCGCACGTCCCGCACGCAAAAATACAGCTACACTTTATGTAATTGCGTTTATCCAGGCTGAGGTCGTGTCTAGCACATGCTACGCTAACATTTAACGAAACTAAACAGCTGTCACAAGAGTTTCGCCTGCTAGTTGTCAAAACGAAGTATGCAACTAGCAGTGCGCGGAGAGGGGCTAAGTAGCATTAGCATTGCAGTTAGGTTAACGCGCACTAGAATCAAGGCATTTGGTTCGAGTAGGCGTGGTTTAGTGGATATTTCTTGTGTTTTAATGCATATTTTAAAGTTTAAGTTCAAATAGAAGTGTAATTATAAAAGAAAAAGATATAGTTAAGAATTACTCAAAATGTACAGATTAAGGAACTTGGACTAAGATAAAATAAGATAAACTTGGGTGAGTTTATTGTAAATAGTGCTATTATCACTGCATTTAACTGACTTTCTTATTGATACCGCAAATAATTTAGTGTTATGATAAACTGACAATATAATTAACCCTTCCACTTGGTCATAAATTAAACTTGGCGTTTTATTTATGGTTTTTGGTGCGTTTTGGAGCGAGTGACGTCGCGCGTAAGACCCGCCCCCGAGCGAAATGCCTGGGATTTGGAGAGTTCCCTTACCTCTGCAAAGCGAAGGCCCGACAAAGCGCACTTCTGAGTTTAATCTTTCTCGCAGATTTCACTGTCCGCACACCGATCGTGCAAAACGGGCTAAGTGCCTCGAGTTTGAAGTCTCATGAGGAAAATACAAGACATGGGGGAGGCTTGCATAAAGCTAAACGAAAGGAAAACGGAGTAGGAGGCGAGCTAACTGCGTGTGCACAAGGCTGGCTGCTGCTTCTGCTGTTGTTGTGTTTATGTTTTGACGGTCCTCGGTTTCTTTTTTTGTCCGAAGCCATTTCCGGTGTCGTGCTCCCTTTGTTTTTATTGTCCCGGAAATGTGCTCACTGCTCACCATCACCAAAAAAGGCTAATTTATCCACAGAAAATCAATAAATGTACTTGTCAGTCATTGTGATGATGATCAAATTTAGTCGGTAGCCATCTTATACAAACTTACAATACATGGGACAAAATAGCCCACTTATAATAACACATTACACTATTTAAGTTCATATCTTGTAGAGCCACTGCTTTATTAATTTTTTATAATTGTATTACTGTTCTATAACATTGCAATTAAAGGGTCTTTTTAATGTTATGTTATAATGTTATTTCCTCATCAGAAACATACCTGGAGTTTTGTTTTGTTTCATTCACACTTTTAACACACAAACTTAAGCTGAGTTCTTCTCTCAAACAGAAAACTCTCTGTTCCATTTTGCGATGTCATGTGGTAATACAAGAAGTGCTGCACTGTGTTTTTAAACTCCGTACACCTGTCAGTCGTTCGCTAAAGGGACTGTGTCTTTCGGCTGGCCTGGGAACACCTTGGAGTCCCCCCGGAGAAGCTGGAGGAGGTGTCCAGGATGAAAGAAGTTTGGGAGTCCCTGTTACTGCCCCCATGACCCGGCCCCAAATAAGCAGAAGAAAATGGATGGATGGTCACCTTTCAGCCCTGGAATTGCCTATTTCTACTTAACTAATGTTAAAAACTTTGAAAAATACTACTACATGACATCATAAGGTGGAACAGAGTATTTGAGTTTTGGACATAGACTAATAAACCAGAATTACTCAACCATGTGTGAATGAAACAAAACACACCTCTGAGTATGTTTTTGAGGCTTTTAAAGCTCACAAAAATCTATTTTGTGTAATTTAGGACCTTTAACCATAAAACAATACTTTTCTTAGCTTTTCAGGTAGGAGAAGGATGTGGGTCACCAACTTTCACTGGTAAAACAGTGTTTGCTGAAACAACACACAACATGTTGGGAAACTTGAAGAGTATTGCCAGGTAAACTGTTCTATGTCACACAAAAAGGCCTATAAGATCTTGGATTTATGATGGTATCAGGATTTAGCAGAGCTGGCAGTGTGGGACAGAGGCGTGAGTCAACTTCCCACCCACAAGAATCTGTAAAGTGAAGCTAAAACATTTATTTTGAGGATAAGCACCAGATCTTTAAATATTGTTAATTAAGTCACTCAAGTCCAAGTTGATAGCTTTTAACTTTTCTGATGAAATTATTACAAATCTCTATGGGAACAAGCATGTGACACCAACCGGCCACATGCAGGTCAGATCTGCAGATAAGTTAAAATGCTTGTTTGGCAATAAAAACACCTGTAATTTAATAAATACAATAAGTGAGGTAGATAAATTTAGCTAAAGCAACCACTCTCCGCAGAGACAAGTGGGTGGCAGACAGATCCCATCACCAGAAAGAGTAACATAATGAACCTTTAAAGTTATTACTCAATTATGCTGTTTTCTGATCTATGTTATTATGTTGTTTCATCATCACAAGCATACCTGGAGTATTTTGTTTCATTCACATATATTTAACACACAAACCCTGCATATTTGGGCTGATTTCTTCTCTCAAGTGGAACACTCTGTACCACCTGATAATACAGGAAGCACTCTACATTGTTTTTAAACTCCATACACCTTCATTAGGGTCATCTGGTTAATTTCAGCCCGGGACTGGAATTTCCCATCTCTATTGAACTAAAGATAAAAGGAGCAATTAACTTGAAAACTACTGCTTCATGACATTATGACGTGAAATGGAGCATTTTGAGCTTTGGATATGTAGAAAGAATAATAATAAAGGATTACTCAAACATGTGTAAATAAAACAAAACACAACTCTAGGAATGTTTCTGATGAGGTAAGATAAAGAACTCATTTTCAAGTCCAACATGGTATTTACAGATTCCAGTGACACTTTTCCTGGGCTGGTGACAACAACTTTCCAGAGCAGTTTATCCCTCTGACTGTGTGGCTGGCATCCTGCAGTTTCCTTCCTGTGTTTATTTAGTGCAGGGCCATAATGATGATACTGATATACTCCAGTTCGTGCTCTCTGATTCAATTGGGTCCTCGTGCTGTCATATCTCTCACAGCAGCCAATTTATTTTCATAATTTTGATGTGATTGTTTTAATATGATTTGCAACAGACTGTGGCAGTAAAACGAGGTTGGCATGGACCTTTATTAAGTCATTTGACACAAGAAAAAAAAGTCTTTGCTGTATATGTATGTATGTATGTATGTATGTATGTATGTATGTATGTATGCAATATATTTAAAAAGTAGGACCCTGCTTATAGGTTAATATGTTTTAACTTATATCTTCTTGCTCCACAGTACAGTTGGTGAAGAAGTTAAAAATAACATTGCCTTTAAATTATAGACCTTTTAAAACATATAACACTATCCCACTGATGTTTGATAAAAATTACATTATGCTGCTTTTATAAGACACAATGTCAGGTCTGAATAAGGAAGGGGAAGTGGCCGGTGGGCGCTCACCACAGTCTGATCTGCGCCTGAGCTCAGACACAATCAGAGCGATGTGCGGATTGGACGCACGGACTGCGCGTTTGCTGCTAAAATGCCTGCACTTGCCTTTAGCCTTTAGCGTGTTTTTATTAACTTTTCCTGTCAGTTTGTGCGTATTTACGGTGTAACTATGGAGTACTGGAGACAATGCACGCTGTGGCTGATCAGCTGCAAGGTACTGCCGCCGAACCACCGGGTCACCGCGGACACGGCGCAGGTGTTTGACCTGGCTCAGGCGCTCCGGGACGGGGTACTGCTCTGCCAACTCCTCAACAACCTCCGGCCCAACTCCATCAACCTCAAGGACATCAACCTGCGCCCGCAAATGTCTCAGGTATCTACAGCATAATAACCAAATAACCATGGAAGTAAATGCAACTTGCAATTCCGATACGATCACTTAAAACGCGCGAACTTTTACTCACGTTAATTGAAAGCCCAACATATGTGCTTTTTTGTTATCTAAAGAGTTATCTAAAACATTTGCAGGCCAAGCTATAGCCTAATCCTAAATTATGTGGAGGACTCTGTGATCCATCTGGGAGACATATGATTTTATTTTTAACCCATTTCATTTCTGGAGTGAAGAAAAATAAGCATACAAAAGAATAACCAAATGCTTCAGGCACATACTGTATGTCTAAGCATGACCGAGCTTACGTGAAAGTTCTTCAGATAATGCTAATTTCAAACAACATTAATCTATTTGGCATAGTCACAAAAATATTGCACAGGACTATTACAACATTTTGGTCAAAGTAAATTGGTCTATTTTGAACAAAGTTTATTCCAGAGATGACATGTATCAGGTCCTTGATAGGCAGCTACATCAATTAGATCATAAACTATATGTCTAAGCGCATAGACTATGGATTTTATAGCCTTTTGGATTAAATACGGATGGAGTTTGTTAAATCCAGTGAAGAAATGGCCCGTCTTACCCATAATTCAGTGCGGCCACAGGAGAGGCCAGATAAAATCCTGGCTTTGATCCACCCATCAGTTTGGGAAGTCAGAGTATTTGAGCAGCAGCTTGTCGCTGGCTTGAGTTTGGGTTTAAATCCTAATAACTCTTAAACCATGGGTCTGTCTCACATTTTATGATATATTTAAACAGTAGAAAGAGGGATTTGATTAATATTTGCCCCAAACAGCCCAAAGGGAAGAATACAAATCTCTAATTCTATGCCACAGTAAAAGTAAGACCATCAGAAATATCCAATGAACACATTGCTTGTAAATTCTTAACTTCCACTTCTAATATCAGTCACATATTTTATTTTGTGATTGTTTTTTTTAGTTTACTTTATTTGTGGTTAAGGTATGCCTAAAATTGTCCCTGTAGGGTCATTTGCTCTGAACCACCCTAAAATGTACAAACATGTGTCTTAGCCAGCAGACTTATCTCCACAAACCTGACTCTTAGTCTTTCAGGGCCTCTACCTGCTTGTTTCCATGGAAATGTTATTCAGTTGGGTATAATATTAAACAGCATAGCATACAATCTATCTATATTATTGGAAAATGGTCTGAATTTTTAAAGATTTTAACTTTCTGTGTGCTTTCTGTGAACGACATGTCACCTGCAGAAAGTTATACAACTATATGAACAAAATGCCAAAGAATATAGTGCCATTTTATTGTATTTCAAATGTATCATGTGTGAAGAATAGATAAACGTGGGCAATATTAACTGAAATTAATCGCCTTTTTATTCATTTTTAGATTCTCGTAATACTTTTACCTTTCAGTTCATCACAAATGTGCTAAAATGTGCCAGTCAATTATCTTCACACATCCAATTAATAGAAAACTGCATGCTTTGGAGCACTTTTGCAGCTTCTTGACATGCTTTCGATACAACCATTTAAATTAATATTATCTTTAAAGACCCTATGACAGGTTGAACTGCTCATTTGACTAAAACAGATTTTAAAGGTAAAAAAATCATCACATTAACTTAACTGTCACTTAGCAACCAAGCTGTAAGTAAGCCAAAACTCCTCCAAAGAAATTATTATCTGAGAACTAAAATGTCGGAAAACATTTATTTATTATTAATAAATATTACTTTGTTTTGTTGAATTAATGTTTATTATATCAGAAAAAACATGTTTATTGTTAGTAAATTGTGCTGAACTTTGTATAGAATTGTCCCTAGCGTGTCGTCATTATGAAGAACTTTCTACTTCCTGCAATTTTCAACATATTTTTCAACTTTTCTTCTCAAATTGCTTCTTGACTGTTGTAAAAATAGTCATGCCCAACCTAGATACCATTTGCCAATTCCTGTGTTGCAAACTAGTCTTTATTACATCTTTCGGAATGGTTTGTAGAAAATTTTGCTGCTAACATTGAATTGTATTTTGTGGATTGTCTTTGGGTCCTCTCCAGCCCCTCTGCTCGTACAGGGACAGGGAACAGAGGAGCAGAGCCGGGGACAAAGCCTCTCGTGTCCTGCAGCTGTAGGTCAGGTCCAGACATAAGTGTGTCAGTGGGCTTCTCTTTATGCTGTCCTGTCTGAATGAGGTGAGCTGACCCCAGTCTTTTATACAGACCTGAGAGAGATGGAAAGCACTGGGGTGTGAGTAATATGCACAAAAGGGATATTTTTACGTTCAACTCTCTTCAAGATGTATGCAAGTGTTTCAAGAGAGGATAACAATTGGTAATGATTCTGTTTAAAGAGGGGGTATTTTACATCTGTGGGTTATTAACAGCTAACTTACGTGGCAAATTTAGATCACCATGTTACCGTTTATTGTTTTGAAAAGGCTATAATCTTCAAGAACAATGTATGAACATGTTTTATAAGTTTGACTTTTGTTTTTGGTGCTCTGAGTCCTCACTCCCCCTTCAGAGCACTATCACAAGACAATCAGTGTGTCCCGCTAATGAAACTGCACATTGCATCAGGTTTGTCAAGTTGCTGTGTACAATTTTCTTTCATGCTTTTGCAATTATGGAGCATTATCGTGTGGATGGATTGTCGGCTGACAGAATCTTATAGCTAACCATAAGGAGGGTTCAAATAGGGCCTGGGAGAGTTTGCTAAATTACTGAAACATGCATGGATGACATTTAAAATCTAAAACCTCTTTAGGCATGTTTTTGATGATATGGAATATAAAATAAAAGTGAAAAAATGCATAGCACACTCAGATGGCCAATGTCCAAAAGCTTTTATTTTTAAATAATGTTTTGGCAAAGAAAGCGTTTGTCAGATATTTTTCTTGCTTTGGACCACAGTATACAAAATGGTTGTCAGCCCAGGTGCTCATATCCCCCTCCAGCGAATGGGACGTCCCAAAGTTTAGATATTTAGATTAAAAACATTCTATTAATATTTAACCATATCACAAAAAAACATCTTCGGTCAAACTCTACATTCAGTCCGTGAGGAGCAAGAGTCTTAAGTTGGTGAATCCAGAAGTGTCATTTTGACAGGAGCATTTCCAGGTTCCCAACTCTAGGGGGCAGTTCTGCGTGTTCAATGCCAGTATATTTTAAGGAAAAGATAGGATGATTAAAATCTACAAAGTCAGCCGCCACAGGATAGTTCATGTTTTTACATCTGATTGTACTCCTGTATTCTACAGTACGTGTTTTCAAAGCCCTGATTGTTTTTCCCACGTAGGCTTTACCACAGGGGCACGTAATGGAATACAGAACCATAGTATACCAAGGTAGAAAGCTCAAAAAAACTATTTTGTATATTGCACCTTTAAAGTTATTTTTGTTTAGTGAAGGAAACAACAGGTTAAATAATTTCAGTGTTTGGGCAAAACAGCCTATGGTACAGCTACAAGATTAATCATAATCAAACTTGCAATTAAAATGTAATTTGCAGTTGACAAAATATCCTGTTGTTTAAACCTCTATAAGCAACTCTGGCATAAGAAGGCACAGGATTCTTCTATTAGATTTTCAAATTAAATTTAGATACCAAAGAATACACTCAGTACTTAGTACTGATTACGATACCACAGTGCTAATATAAACACTATTTATTTAGACAATCGAATGTCATTAAATTGTAGTACTGTGTATATCTGTGCAATCTCTCAGTCGTCTGTAGGTACCTTAATGGTCCATGGGTGTATACTAGTCTATGTGCTCTTATACTTGTTCTGATACAGCTCAAAATCTTTCTAAATTCTTAGTATTAATACTTGTTCAAATGATTATCTAGTTGCATTGCTAGTTTTAGAATAGATTAGTATATGATTTATGATACTTTTGACAACCCTAGAATGTAGTTAGTTTATAGTGGCTTTCTGTCGGCTGTAGTGAGTTCATTACAGGCGTCTCTATGATGGGTGACTGATAAAATACACTTTATCTTTCAAAATCTGCTTCTACTGCACATGTGGTGTACAGTGGGTGGTGTGCATCAGTGAAACATAGACTACAGGACTGGGTGATATGACTATAAACATTTAATCATGATCTGAGGTCTGTTAGAATATGCTGTTTTAGCGAAATTTTCTAATTGCAATTCTGTGGTTTATGTTTAATACAGGCTCAAACACAGACACTTTTCTCTACCCACTCGTCTGGCCTCTGTGATGTCAACCAATCACAGTAAAGTATAAACTTTTAGAAGAAGCAGACAGTTGTCATTAATATAGCATTTTCAAAACAATAAATGGAAACATGGTAATCTAAATATGAAGAAGTAAGAAGAAGTATAGAAATAAAATACCCTCTCTTTCCTAGTGATTTTCTGGCAATTTTAGTGCAAACTAGGTCTATTTCAAGATTAACAGAAAGTTACCCTTAAAGGTTGTATGGAGGATTTTTTTTGTTTCAAATTGTCAATGATAGCATTATAGAGGTGCAGTAGCCTTGTAATTATGATGACCAAAAAAAAGAGAATAAAAATTCATCAACTCTGGACGTGGTGGGGCCAGCTAAACATTTGCCAATAGATAACGACACTGCCTCGTTATCTGTTAGCTGACAGGCTGTCAATCAATCTCCCTACGTTTCTAGCGTAACTGACTTGCCTGCGCGCTGCCATTACGTGGTTTACGTACGACTGTCACACAGTCCACAGACGCAAGCCGCACAGACGCTGTTTACTCCACCAACGCAACAGTTCTTAGCGGCTTTTTTTGACCTATATCTTCCTCGCAGTTAGCACAAAGTTTGTTGCAATGGCGACAAGAAAAACGGACTTTCCGCAAAAGAAAGTCCGTTTTTGAGGTTGCTGAAAGAAGAAGACAAGGGGAAAAGCAGCGAAGCCAAACTAAGGTGATTCTTGTAGATTCATTCCAGCGATGGCGCGACTGAAGCAGACGAAGGGTCTAAAGACTGACGCATTGGTCGCCAAATTACTCCTGGACAGGTCACTTCTGCTTATTATGACAATGTACTTTATTTCCAAGAGCTAGAGACAAACGTTTTTCAGGACACGAAAGCGAAAGCGATATCCTATGTCTGAAAACGTAATTTTCAAGGCAAAGAAAGAGTCCGCTTGCTGCTGCGTGTTGTAGCTAGTTCATTCGCACTGAATCTCCGCGCACTCTTCTCTGCACCCCTTTCCTGCTCCTGTCCCCCCTGCCCGTTCCGCTCTTCCCCCTGCTCCTCACTTCTCCGGGCACGGAATCTCCGCGCACCGCTCCCTCCCCTCTCCTCTCTCCTCTCCCTGCTCCGCTCTTCTCCCTCCTCCTCACTTCTCGTCCGCGCACGAAATGTCCGCGCACCCGCTCCCCCCGCTCCTCACTTCTCCGCCTTGCCTAACCAACACTGTAGTTAGTTGTTTACAAGTCATGTGCAGCGCACCGGCTGTAAACAAACCTGTTTCTGGCGTAAGGCGGAGGCGTTTCTACGTAGGAGCTGTAGGGGAGGGGGGTGGTTTCACGCATGCGCAACATTTGAAAAAGGACAAACAGTCGCTGGATTTCTCGTTCCTTGGAAAATCCTCTATACAACCTTTAAGTACAAACCCGATTATCTTGCCTACTTTAACATTTTTCAGTAAGGGTAACTTTCTATTAAGATTACAAGTTTAACCCTCGTAGAGCACCTGTACTGCTATTTTTGACTTTGTTATGACCCAGTAAAGCGCTCTACCTCTTTTCTTCATCTAGGTCTATTTCAATTTCCAGTAGTTGGTGACATCACAAAACACTGCCCTGTTTGAAATGTGGTTGTGGAAGGAGTTTAAGTGTTTTAGGTGACATTATATAAGTACTTAGGGAACAGCAATTGTGATAGCTTTTTTCATATCACCCACCTCTACTGTAATTAGGGGTGTGCAAAAATATCAAAATATCAATATATCATATCGTTTAATGTGATGATACAGTATCGATATAGTGGGCTGCTGTATTGATATATCAGCAAGAGTATTTTTTGGTATATTTTACTAGATTATTTTGTTACAGTGCTACAGTTTTGTAGTTTGATTCATCAGTCGGTTTCACTTTCTGGAAACCGTCTGACCTCGCAGTGTTTGAATTTGTTCGCTCAACGGTAGGCAGGTACTTTTTATCATTTAATCATTTAATCTGCTATTTGGTTGTGTATTCTGTGTAATCGTCTAGTGTATTCTGATTCCTGACCTAGTTGCTGGAGAGAAATGAAACTGAGCGGAGACACTCGGTGGTGCCAGCCTGGCTAACAGTTTTGTTGCTTGTTTAGTGGCAGGAAACTTTTTTATGCAACAAATTTAACATATTCACTGTTTTGCATGTTTCATATTAACTTTGCACAAGAAGGTGTTTAACAGAGGCTTTTAGTATCTCAGCCATGATTTAGCCATTATTTTTTATTGAACCATATCAAATTGATTTGAAATATAATGTATCGAAACATAAGCTCACTGTATCGCAATATGTGTCATATCGTGGCCTATGTATCGGGGTATGTGTCGTATTGGAAGCTTCTTAATGATACCCAGCCATAACTATAAACCTTAAAAAAGTGTCTATTGAAATCTATTTATCTGTTAAAAAGGGGTATATTTTTCACATAAGAGCATGTATAAGGTCAAGTGTCATTAGAAAGTAGAACTGAAGGGCACAGGATATGGAAATGGTGTTTTTTTGCATTTTCAGATCAGTGTGTGTAAAGGGGGGTGACAGTATAGACCTCTGTCAGTGCAAGATTTTCATTGTTTAGTATTAAATGAACATTACCAGTTGTAGAGAGGAATGCTGTTTAACCTTTATTTCATTTGGAAAGTCCCACTGAGATGACTAATCTGCATTTCAAGGGTCGAGGCCAAGACAGCAGCATCGTTCTAGACAATCATAAGAAATGAATTACAAACCATCTCATTTCCAAACATTTTAGCATTAATGTAATCTTTTCTTTTAGTTTAATCTTTTATGTTAAGAAATTTGTACTTCTGGATTCTTGTTCCTTTATATTGTTCAATATAGTTCTGATATACTGATACCACTATAATAAAAATACTCTTTCTTTAGTGATTTTAAACATTAAATAATAATACTTTCTTTACCATGTGGTCTTATATCTGTGTAATCTCTCAGTCGTCCAGGTTGCTTCCATAGTGGTCCATGGGCGTATACTAGTCTATGTGATCATATAATTATTTTGATACAGCTCAAGATCATTCTAAACCTATTTAGGAAATGTTCATTTTTGTTCTGTGAATGTGATTTTTTAGTATTGAAACCTTCTTAAATGAGTATGTAGTTTCGATATTAGTTGTAATATTAATTAGTATGTGATTTTTTTTTTTTGCTTACAACCTAAAGTATGCACTGTACTGTAGATATTCTCATTTTACCCCAAATTACTTGTTGTAATGTGTTTTCTGCAGTTCCTGTGCCAGAAGAACATCCGCACCTTCTTGACCTGCTGCTGTGAAATCTTTGGGATGAAGAAATGTGACCTGTTTGATGCATTTGACCTTTTCGATGTTCGAGACTTTGGAAAGGTAAGCACACATTCATGAATAAATACCGACACAACCTCTTCTTAAATACTGTTAAAGGGTCAAATGTTGTAATTTCGATAAAGAATTGTTTTATTTTTCGTCAATATAAATGATTCAAATCGATTTCTTCATTTTCATATTTCTCAACTTAAAGCCTTTAGGCAGGATGTCACCATGAATGACAGTTAAAAGCAGTCTCTGGGCCAAATCAACAGATGTCAAACCAACACAAAATGCTTTCTGCTTTTCTGTTCATTGAAAAAATATTCGAATGTGAAGTGCTGATAACAATATCAAATGTTATGAAATAAAAATAAAAAAATATCCACTGGAAAATGGAAATGTAGATACTTAAAATAAATAATACATTTTACAAGTACAGTACTTTTACCTTTGTACTTAATTACTTTCCACCAGTGTACACAACACAAGTCATAACTATACTCTGTAGCATTCAGTCGAGTTAAGAAGGCCAGAACTGATGGTTAAATGACTTGATACATGGGTCACGATATCGATTCAATTTCGTTATGTTATGAGTCACAGAAAAAAGTATTCTATATGTGAACTCTTTGTCTAATTAATTCAGTGATTTTCAGATCAGAATATTTATTCAGTGAAAATAAGAAATGTGCTTTTTAAGGAGAACAGTTCTTCTTTCTTTTCTTTTCCTCCTGAGTGTGACACTCCTCTAACTACGTTCACATGCCTGTGTCCTTGCTGCATCCTCGTCTCCAGCAGCAGAGACAGACAGTATCTCTTCCCACACTCCAGTCTATGTTCTTACAGACACACACAACGCTCACATATCATCTTCCTTAACACTCAAACTATGTTATAGTGCAGAGAAATGCCACAACAGACAGTTTTTTGCTTAAAACTTATGAGATAAAGTCTGAGAAATATTTGCGAGTCGCATCGCGTGTGCATTTACAAGCGCATCTGATTATTGCCAATGTAAAGCCAAAAGTGATTCTAGATTATTTAAAAGTTCATATTTTTGTCTTTCTTGGGTCTATCAATGTAAAATAAAAAGTGACTTAAAGATAAAACCCACCTATGTTAGAATATTTCAGCTAAAAGCCTTTTTGGAGCTGTTTACTCAGAAACAACATAATAGTTAATAGTTTTACTGCCCTGCTCTCCTTAAAAACAAATGAACAATTTGGTCATTAAGTGTCAGTATCGCGTGCCTCCATAAGTAATGTCAAGGTACACACAGTGTGTACTCAAAGTGCCTACAGGCGTACCCCTGCAGACGCCACTAACTCAGTGCATCTAGAGAGGACATTACTTGTTACCCTTCTGGACCAAAATAAACGCAGCGTGCATGGAGGGACATGTGTGTATCGTGGGAACACATGTATTGAATCGTCACACCCTTAACAAATTATTCGATATTATATTGAATATTTTTGCGTCCCTTTTGTTAACTACTAACACATATTTACACCACCATGTTACCTTTTATTATTTGAAAATACTTTATTTTCCAAAAACAAAGTATTAACATGTTTAATAGGTTTCACTTTCATTCTTGACGATCTGAGTTCTTTGCTCTCCATGCTAAGTCACTCTTTCTTCAGAGTGCTATCATCTTACAATGTTTGCATTCTGCTAATGAAACTACAGCACATCAGGTTTGTGAAATTATAGTATATTGTTTTGAATAGGGCCTAGGAGAGATCGTGCAAACACGCATGGATGACATCTAAAACCTTTTCAGGCATAACATGGCAGAAAGCTCCAAAAAGTCAACTTTGCATAATAGCTCCTGTTTAACACACATGCCTCACAGAAAGATCAGTGCTTGTTTTACTACAATTAGCATGCCCCCTGTGTCACTGTGAGTTGTGTACAATTCCCACGTTATAATATGCTGAAAGCAAATAACTCATGAATGAACGTGTAACAGAATACTCAACAAGTTTGTGTCCCTGTTACAGCAAAGTGCAACAGCATACAGCATAAAGCAACTTAGTACAATGGTTGCAGGGAAGAGTTTTATTATGTTGTTTGAACAGTTTTTAAAGTTGATGAGCTTTAAACCTTATGTATGTCAAAGTTTTATAAAGACTATTGCATTTTTCCTGTTGATAAACACATAACTGTTTATGCCATTACCTGTAACCTCCTCCATTTGGTGCGCTACAAGAGACTTGGTTCTTTTATATTGCCTTGCTCACTGAGCGTTAGTGTTAGCAGGAGGCGAGTGGGGCTGTGAACTGCTTTTTTCTGTGGTCTGCGTTTTTTATCATTGAAAGCAACAAATCGGACCCAGGTATTTCCCACTCTTTTAGGCTTTCAAGTTTCAGGAAATGTATGTTATTTGACCTTTACGTGGTTTGAAGTTTGAAATGGGACTTTTAGATACATGGATTGGTTATGGTTATGTGCACTTTTCTCAAAAAGCCTTACTATGAAGATCTTTTTGACAAATAATTATAGATTTGTCTATATAATATCTCAGTTGTCCAGGTGGAATTTATAACAACAGGTTAGACTTTGGAGTTTTTAGTGTTGCAGAGTAGAATAAACTAAACTAATCACTTGAAAATATGCCAATAATCCAAAACAAATTTAACTTTGAGTCTCCCGTCCCTTTGCTTGTGTTAAGTAATTTCCCTTTCAGAGCACTATCACAACACAATCAATATGCATCCTCCCAATAACCGCACATCACATCAGGTTTGTCAAGTTGTTATGTGCAGTTTTGTATCGTGTGCCAGGTACTGCAGCACACCGGATTAACTCTACTGGGAGTCTATTTTTGCCTGACACCAGAGCCGACCGCAAGCCTTTTCCCTTAATAAATTAAAAGTTCTGGGGTGAACACGTGGTCTTGTGCTTCAAAGGCAGTGACACAACAGCACACCAAAGCCCTGAGTGTGAGTGTCAGACAACAAAACCACTCCCACACGAGTCACAGCTGGACCGGGTGCAGTCTGAGTGAGGAGTAAGATTCATACAGCATTTTTGTGAAGTAATCTCTTAATAATTATGAAGTAAACATTTGTGGTTTATAAATTTGGATATTTCTTGCATAAACATGAATCTCCATGAAGATAAACAGGCCCCTGCCCTCCATCTGTAATTATGATATTAACAAATTGTAGAACATGATCAGAACCTTTAAATTAATTATGTATTTAGTAAGGAAAATGAAAAATAAAACATGGGTGATTGAACACTCTTATCTGCTCAGTGAGGCCACATTTCTCAGCCTTCAATTTTTTGCTTTAAAGATGCAATTCCTCTTAATCTGATGCTCATAATCCCAACTGGGGGTCCATGGCTGCAAATATGAACACTGCAACTAAACCTAAATCTTAGTATGTAATTTCCGTCTCCACACGAGCCGCTGATGGTGGTGTTTCACATTTCAGGTTAAAAATGAGAATCTACAGGTTCAGTGCAGTTGGATGGTCTCCAGACATGCTTGTTTGGCCTGGTTAGAAAAGCACAATCTCCTTCAGAAACATCACCAATCTGAGCCAAACTCTTAATCCTCTTGAGTCATGCCAAAGAGACTGGACCAACCCAAATTCCATGAAACACTTAAAGTAGTAGTAGTAGTTTATTTGGTCATTTTGTAGCACTACAAAACAAAAAACAGACTACAACCTCGTGAATCATGACCAAAAGGTTTAGGCTGAACTATAAAGTACTTATAATGCCAAACCCTTTTAAACAATAACCAAATTCCGAGAAAGAAAGCAGCACATGAACAGCAAGTTTGCATTTACAATTTCACTTACGACTTACTGTATATGTAAGAGAAAATATACATTAAAAGCAAAATTTCTACAGTGTTAGACTTTTAAAAATCATCACTCAGATTGACCCGTATACTAATCCTTCTAAAAGAAATACAGTCACTGTTTTTCTTAGTTCTTATCATCATTTTCTTAAAGGTGCCATTTTTTTTGTTTGTTTATGGTTGTACAAATTAGGGAATAGTAGTAGTATCAAAGTAGTAGTATCAAATAATAGAACATTCTGATGTCATGTAGTGATAGTTTTCAAGTTAACCACTACCTTCCTTTAGTTCAGTAGAAATATGCTATTCTACGTCTGAAATCATCCACATGGTTTTAGTGAAGGTGTGTGGAGTTTAAAAACACAGTGGAGCACTTCATGTATTACCACATGACATCACAAGGTGGAACAGAGTGTTTGAGAGAAGAATTCTGCTAAATGTTCAGGGTGTGTGTGAACTAGTATTATAATGAAAGTATAATGATGTATTTTAATAGTTTCTCAAAAATTGCTGTTATAGTATCAGCATGATGCAAGGTAGTAGAAAAAGATGTATTTATTACTTTTTTTTACACCTCTGTGTGGACCTCAATGTGGTTTTCAGTTCAGTCACAGGCCACTTCATAGCACTGAAACCCAACTACCCAAGATCTTCCTGTAAACATTTACAGCAGGGGTGTCAAACTCAAATTCACAGAGGGTCAAAATGAACTGGGATTAAGTCATGGGCCAAACTAAATATTTATTGAAAAATTTTAATAACATCTGCATTTTTTCTCTTCTTTCGAGATATGTAATATTAATTATAATTATTTTCTTTTTAAAATAAATGTTTAATAATAATTTTGCTTAAATATTGAATCCAAAACAATCACAATATAAAATAATAACACATTTTTAAATAAATAATGTCTCTATAGCCTATCTGTAGCTGGCGGGCCAGCGCTAATACATAAATCTCGTGGGCTAAATATAATTATATCATGGGGCAAATTTGGCCCCCGGTACAGAGTTTGGCATGACTGCTTTACAGCATGTCTCTTCATTTTTCACTTATTTTTTATTTAATTTTTTTTTTTTTTACATCTGAGCGTGTTTCACTGTATTCATCTCATAGGTTTTACTTCGCAGGATATGAGCAGAAGGCATTTTCTTTTGTTTTTTTTGTTTTTTTGTGCAAAACCACAGAATGTTTTCAGACAGGAAGAGGTGAGGAGCTATATGTGTGGCTGTACGTTTTGAGACCACAAGCTCATGGTGAAAAACATTTGTGTATTTGTATGAAGATGCAAGATAAACTGCCCAGTCACTTTCATATCATAACTCACTGCATGTATGGTATGGTATTTATCTACTTTTATTTATTCAGTTCAACATATATTTTATTACTCAAAAATACCTTGAAAAACTACAAGTGGGTTCACCTCTCCATAGATCTGACCTGTGGATATTGATTGGGGTGAGTAGCTAAGCTGGCAGAGCATTTGTCCACTGATCTGAAGGTTGGCACAGGCTGGCGGTGAAATTCCAGCTCCCAAAGATAAATGCTGTTGTTGTCTCCTTGGGCAAGACACTTAACCCACCTTCCCCCCAGGGTCTGCGTATAATGATGTATGAGTGAGTGTGTGAAGCGCATTGATAGGTTTAATGTCATACTGTGAAACATTTGGGCAAACAATGACACACCCATGGAGACAAATAGGTGACAGACCCTCCACCTGAAAAGTTACATATTGCACCTTTAATTAATTTGCACCATAATTAATTTGAGTGATTTTTTGTGTTATTTCTTGTGTTGACGATTGTGCTCAAATCTGAATCTCATATATTTTCTGTTTCTCCAGGTTATGGACACTCTTTCAAAACTGTCCTACACTGCCATTGCACAACATAAAGGATTCAAGTAAGTCCTCTTTTACCATACAACGATTACTTATAAGTTACATTTTGTCATGTTCTGTATTGAGAAAAGAACTTATTTCAAAAAATTCAAATTTTACAATGCATCTGTTCTGGCAGGAGATTCGTTACCTATTTTTATTTATTTATTTATTTATTTTAAATAATAATAATGCCTTGCTTTGATGACACTTTCATGCTAGGCAATGTGGGTGAAGTGTCTTACACAAAAAATACACTAAAAACATGCATTCTTACTGTGAACCTCTCCACAGATCTGATTTGTAACTTGATCTTGGTATTCTGTAAGTTTCCATGAAGATAGATCAGTTTAATGCCATACTGTAGAACATTTCAGGCTCACTGAACAGTGGACACTAGGGCTGGGTATCATTAATAAATTGACAACATGATACATACCGCGATACGATACATATCTCAATAGAGTGAGCTTTCTATTCGATACGATTTGATACGATGTATTTCAAATCGATTGAATACGGTTCAGTAAAAAATAAAGCCTAAATCATGGCTATGATTCTAAAAATCTTTGTTAAACCACTTATTATGTAAAGTTAATATGAGACACACACATTTAATTCATCAAAACAGTGAAGATGTGAAATGTGTCACAAAAAAGTTTCCTTCTTCCAACAATCAACAAAACTGTACCACTAACAAAATAATTTAAATATACCAAAAAATACTCTTTTCGATATATTGATAAACAATACGATATATCGATATTTTGATATTTTTGCACACCCCTAGTGGGCACACCTGAAAAGTTACATGTTGTATCTTGTTTTACTGTCGTACATCACACATTACATGTTGTCGTACTCTGATATTACAATCATATTATCCATTTTGATGCATCGTTTAGTGCTTTATCACGTTACGTTTGCAGTTTTGAATAATGGACTCAGACACATCAAATCAATAACATCTGCAGCCTTTTACCATCTCAAAAACAGCAAAAATCAAAGGTTTACTGTCTAAAACAGACTTGGAGAGACTTATCCATGCGTTTGTCTCCAGTAGGTTAGACTACTGTAATGTTCTGCTCACTGGTCTCTCCAAACGAGCTGAGTGAGCTGCAGTACATGCAGAACGCTGCAGCTCGGGTCCTGACTTGAAATAGGAAGTACAAGCACATAAGTCCTGTGCTCAGGTCTCTGCATTGACTTCCTGTGGCTCAGAGAATAGACTTTGAAGCAGCTCTGCTTGTGTACAAGTCTCTTCATGGCCGAGCACCAAAGTACATCTGTGACATGTTAGTGTCATATGAACCATCTCGCACTCTGAGGAGCTCAGGGACCGGCCTCCTGCTGGTGCCCAGAGTCAGGACTAAACACGAGGAGTCAGTGTTTCAGGTTCACGCAGCTAAAACCTGGAACAGTCTGAACATGTGAGACAGGCCTTTACTTTGACGGTGTTTAAATCCAGGCTCAAAACGGTTTTGTTTAGCTGTGCATACGACTGAAAGGTTTTCACTCCTCACTCTTCTCTCTAATTTATGTAATTAATGTCCCTCTCTCTTTTTAACTTTTTAACTTAGTCTTTAATTTTATGATGATTATTTATGTTTTGATTTGTTTTTATTGTGATTTTAATGTTTTTCTTATTCTTTAAAGCACTTTGAATTATTTTGTGTATGAATTGTGCTATACAAATAAACTTGCCTTGCCTTGCCACTTTTGTCATTCTGTTTTTCTCTCTAATTGCAGACCTTTTCCCACTGAGGAAAGCCTAAAAGATGAGGACATTTACAACAATCTGGAGGACATGATTGAGTACGTGTGAGCCTCCTCCCTGTGCGGCCATTATACTCTTAATAGGAAATGATTATTTAGCACAGGAGTCACTCACCAGGGCTTTAAACAGCCACATGTTTTGGCAAAAGACACTGACGACAAAAACACAGTTATTTTGTAGTAAATGTTAAGTGTATGCAAACCGCCCTCATCAAGGTTAGGGCTCATGTTACACTATTTTCTGATCTATGTTATAATGTTGTTTCCTCATTAAAAGCACACCTGGAGTTGTGTTTTGTTTCATCCACACATGTTTAACACACAAACCTTTAAAGTATAAAGCATGATCAGATCTATAGCGAGGGCAATAAAATGTATTCTGCAGTTTTAAAGATGCTATATTATACAAAACTGATTCTTGTGAGCTTTTAGACATAATAATAATAATAATAATAATATAATCCTGCATATTTAGGCTGTGTCCTTCTCTCATACAGAAAACACTTTGTGACGTCATGTAGTAATACAGTAATTGTGCTCCACTGTGTTTTTAAACACCATACACCTTCACTAGACTTTTTTGGATATTTTCACCCCGGGAATTTCCAATCTCTACTAAACAAAAACTAAGAGGTAGCCGTTAACTTGAAAACTACCGCTTCATAACATCACAAGGTGGAACAGAGCATTTTGAGCTTTGGATGTGTAGACAGACTAATGATAAAGGGTTACTCAAATATCTATACATGCAAACACAACTACAGGTATGTTTTGGATGGGGTAACAACTTTCTAACATGGATTAAAACTCATAAAAGTGAATTTTGTGTAATATAGAATCATAAAGTTATGTAGTATGTTGAAGACACATGTTCAAAATAAACTAATAAATATTGCTACTACTTATGTTTTATGTTGCAGTGAGAATGTCCCAGAGGATGAAGATGACCTGTACTCAGCGGTCTATAACCTTGAGGAAGACTACGCAGGAGAAGAAATCTATGAAGATCTCATGAGGACTGATCTGCAGCCTCCTCTGGTACAGCTGTCAATCACAAACAGTCTCTAGGATTTCACTATTTTTACACAATAGCAAAGGACAAATGGCAATAATGAGATTTACACATTTTGTTTCTTAAAATGTGTGAAATGTTCAAAGAATTACATTAGAGGTTCCTAATTTAGCCTAGTTTTAATTCTTAAGGCTTTAGGGCTGTAGCCATATTGAATTTCCATAAATATCAATAAAGTATCTATCTATTTTGTTGTTTAGTCGATAAATTGATTAATCGGTTGATGGTGTCTTCGTTGACCAACATTATTTTATTTTGATTATAAGGATTTATATGTGAGAAAAGCTGAAAGGAGAAGTTATTTTAAAAAAAAGACAGATTCAACTCATGATTCACAAGATGAATCTGTCTTCATAAAATTGTTTCCTAGTGCTTTTTTCTGCATGCATCATGAATTTCCGTCAGGGCCAGGTCATGTATGTACAAGACAAATTAAATTCTTGCCCACCCATTCAAATCTACCACCTACACTAAAATGTTCAGTCTGCCCACCCAAATTCAGCAGCTGCAGTCCTATGAGTGCCGTTTGAGTCAGATACATAAAAATGCGTCATAGTTTTGAGAGCTTTTGCTATGCCCCTTTTATTTGAATAATCGACAGGCAGCAGGACATGTCTTTAATTTTACACACAGTTTTACACAGTTATTCAACAATTTTACTGAATATTGAAATTTTAGAAGAACTTGAGGAAACTTGGGAAAAGAAAGTGATGTGCAGTATAGATTGTAAGTTATATATAGTCAATTTTGACATTTATCTGCAATCATGCTGCTAATTTTAAAAGCAATCTGAATATTTGAACAGAAAGTCAGAGAAAATGTTATATAGGCTTAACCGTCTCTATGTAAATGTATCTGTAGTGTGTAAACAGTTTTGTTGAAGCAGGTAGAAGTGGATGTGCGGAGCTGCTGTCTGTCTGAGATCAAACAGACTGAAGAAAAGTACACAGAAACACTGGAGTCTATAGAGAAGGTATTAAATGTATTACTATAACTGTATATTCCTTTTGTCGCTCCACAGTCTCGCCCACTTTATAACCCACTGATGTGCCAGAAATAAACTTCACATTTCTTTTTCTCATCAAAAACTTACCTGGAGTTGTGTTTTGTTTTATTCACACATGTTTTACACACAAACCCTGCATATTTAGGTTGAGTTCTTTTCTCAGACTGAAAACACACTGATCCACCTTGTAAATCATTTGCATAATTTCAGTCCTGGAATTGCCAATTTCTACTAAACTAAAGGTAAAAGGTAGCTGTTCACTACCACTGCATGACATCACAAGGTGGAACAGAGTATTTTGAGCTTTGGAGATGTAGACAAACTAATAAAGGATTACTCAAACATGTATGAATGACACAACTCCAGGGATGTTTTTGATGAGGTAATAGCATTATAATTTGCTAAAAGCTCCTAAGAGTCACTTTTGCATAATATATGACCTTTAAAGACACAATTAAGTCTAACAAGCTAGGTGCTAACTAAAATGTGAGGTTTATACTGTTATAATGTTTCAACAGATTTTTAAATGGTAAATATTTGGTTTACGTAACAAATTTCTGATCTTTACAGTATTTCCTGAATCCTCTGAGAAGATTCTTTACTCCAAATGAGATGGACAAAATTTTCCTGAACATTCCTGTAAGTTTAAACTACCTTTTTAAATCCACAAACATTTGTTAGAACTGACTGCAAACACTCACTTGTGTCTATTCTACGTTTTATGCAGGACCTGGTTAGACTACACAAGAGCCTGGTGGTTGAAGTTCAAGATTCAATACTCTTCAAAAATGCCTTAAATCTCTATGAGATTTTCATCAGCTACAAAGAAAGGTATCAGTATGAACTTTTTTATTGGTTTGATTTCATTAAGCATCTGTGTTAACATATTACTTGTGAGGTGACTGTTAATAAAATAATTACAGTCAGAATCATACACAGAGTTAACTGCTTATTGTGAATGTTGAAAACTGTACAACCCAATATTATAGTATTTGTTTGCTACCATATAGGTTCAGAGGTGGATAGAGGAGCCAAAAATTGTACTCAAGTTAGAGTAATGTCACTTCAAAGTAATTTTACTCAAGTGGAAGTACAAAGTAGTGGTCCAAGAAGTCACTCAAGTAAAAGTGAATGTACTCAGGACGTCTGATCTGTAATTTCTAAAAAAAAAAAAAAAAAAAAAAAATATATAATATATATATATATATATATATATATATATATATATATATATATATATATATATATATATATATATATATATATATATATATATATATGAAGGAGCCGTGCAAGAAACACACATGTTCAAATAATTTCATATTGGTAACATAAAGTTTTTGTCACTTGTACACTTACTCACAGCTGGAAAAGTCTGCCAAAACATTTACTCAAGTAAGAGTACTGTAAGACTCTCAAATATATTACTCAAGTAGCATTCTGATAGAAATTTACTCTGAAAAGTTTTTTTTTTTTAAAGTTACTCAAGTAAATGTAACTAAATACTACCAACCCCTTTTTAGATTAGTACTAAAACAGGGTTGTGAATATGTGTGTTTCTTTATGATACTTTTACTATTCAGAGAAGTACAAAGTAATGACAGGAATTAAGTCTGTAGTAATTTCAAATCATATATTGTGGGGGAAATTATCAAATTGATCCTACATATCAGCCCAAAAATATCAGCAATGCTTTTTGGCCACCTGCTTGATCTCTGCGTCTCTCTGATGTAAAGGCTGCTCATATACGGGATCTACTGCAGTCGAGTGGAGATCGCGATTGCTGCGTTGGACCTGATCTGCAAAGAGAAAGAAGACATCCGCTTGAAACTGGAGGTTAGATAAACAAAACGCAGGTTATGATACACTCAAATCTAGGCCTGAACTATAGTGAACACTCTGCTACTTAATTAAAGGTTTTTAGCTAACTTATGTTTTTTAAGAGCACTATAAACTCAGTGTCCATGTTATTAATACATCTCCACGAAGTTCACAGCACCCTTTTACCTTTTGTTTAGTCGAGACTGGAAATTCCAAGGCTGAAATGATCAAAATGATTCTAGTGAATGTGAATGGAGTTTAAAATACAGTGAACATATTTAGGAGTTCCTCTCTCAAACTGAAAAATCTGAGAGAAGAAATCAATCTAAATATGCAGGGTTTGTGTTAAACATGTGAAAAATGAAACAAAATGCAACTCCGGGTATATTTTAGATAAAGAAACAATGCGTAATATAATTTAATAGCCTTTAATAACCACTATTGCTTTAGTTGCATCTGTCTATCTATAATTTGAAGTTTTAGTTAATATGTTATTGTGGAAATTACAACATTTATTGGTTGTTATCTATAATTTTTCATTTAATTAAACTGTCTTTTTTATCCAGGAATGTGCCAAAAGGGCCAACAATGGGAAGTTCACATTGAGAGATTTATTGGTGGTGCCGATGCAAAGAGTTTTAAAATACCATCTTCTTCTGCAGGTAAAATAAATGAATACATAAATAAACATTTAGCAGATTGAGCACACATCTGAACACACAAAAAAACTTGAGCAACCCTCATAAAAGAAAAGCAAAGAAAAGTTTGCATATCATATTTTTCAAAATGACCTCAGTAAATGAAAGTGACTTGCCAGAGTTATGGTATAGTTGTAATGTTTTTTGTGGATAATTTGATATAAAATAGCCATAACCATAACACAATTTTGACAAAACATATTGAAGTTTTTTAATTTTTTTTTATATCTAGTTCCAAGTCTGATTGATTCAAATCAGAGGTGATATGGTCTAGATAAAAATAATAATATGGCCACCAAACTATCATGCAGCCTCACATAGAACAGAATAGAAAACGTAAATACAATGTGTAGTCTAATACATTTTATAAGGGCTGCATGATATGCTGTATTGTGAACATACTGTCGTCACATCAATATTTTAATATACATTTTGACACAGTAAGTTAGGCAGAATTAAAACAAAAACTTATGCCAAGACCAAACTGAGTTAAAGGAGTATGCATTTCTTTTCAAATGGGGAACTCTGTATTGCATTTCTGTTTTTGTAAGTATTGATTATTTGCTGATTAACTGTTCAACTAAGTATAAATAAAATAATACTAGTATATTATTGATTTAACACTAAAATGCATCACTGTCCATCTGGTAGGGTCAGGCTTTGATCAGTGTTTAAGATAATCTACATTCATGTGTGTTGAAAATATGGGTGTTGTACAGTATGTGCGTACAGTATACTCATAGTACTAATCCTACATATTGCTAATGTTTTTATTTGGATTCTATTAGTGATTTGTCAGTTGCATATCCTATCATTGGCTTTAAAATAACTACATTTTGGTGACTGATGCTACTTCATTTTGACATCATTGGTAGTGAGTGCCAAAGGGTTGTGTGTGTTTAGTATTTCCATATTTCCACATGCACATAATAATATTTAGAATTTAAGAAAGAAGGTTACCCTCTAAATTTAAGATTCTTCCTCTTCACCTGCAGTGTCTCGCCTTGAATATCAGGGACAAACTGAGCTTAATGTTTTATTAAAATAAGCCAGACTTTTCATGCAATTCAAGTCCACAGTTCAAAATGGTTCATGTTGATGTGCATAGTTGGCCACATGAGGGCGCTGTTCTCCACGTATTGTCAGCAGCTCATGCAGCTAGACTTTATGACATTATTTACCATTCAGAATTGGTTATATCAGCCAACCTCACATAAGCATTTTTCATTTACTGCTTTCATCAAATTGAGTTAACACTATGCAATACAGAATAGACATGTTTTACTTTCTTTCATCAACAGTTTAGTAGTTTTATATTTTAAATAATTTTATCACTGAATAGTATCACAGTACAAAATGTCTGATGATGACATGATTTTCATACTAAGGAGTAGACTGGATACTCAATGCAGACACCACAATGACAGTTGATTGTCAATATTAAATTGTAGTACTTTCCTTTATATTACCATGTGGTCTTATATCTGTTTACTCTCTCATTTGTTCAGGTTGGCGCTATAGTGGTCCATGGGCGTATACTCATCTATGTGCTTTTATTCTTGTTCTGATACAGCTCAAGATCATTCTAAAACTATTCAGAAAAGGCTCATTTCTGTCTTGTGAATCTGACTTTTTCAGTATCAATACCTGCTAAAAATGAGTATCCAGTTTCGATACTAGTTATAGTATTCATTAGGATCTGATTTTCAATACTTGTGACACCCTACAATATGTTGATTTTCTAATAATCTTGAAGTTAGAAGCTGTTAGAAATGTATTGATATAAAAGACGTACTCCTCTAGCTCTGTCTAATGTGATTTTAATCCTTTTAATCCAAGTGGGGTAAATATGTCCATGCTGCTCCAGTAACATGTCCATATGTTTAAACACTGAACAGACAGGTGCATGATGAGTGGAATGAGAAAGAATGTTTGCTGTCTCTTTCTTTCCTCTCTTCTTCTCTTTTCTCTCTCTCAGTCTCCATCACCTTCTCTCTCTCCCCTGCTCTCTTTCTTCTCTCACCCACCCTCCACTGTCCCCGTCTCTTGCATGATGAGTATAATGGTAAATGGAAATGTTTTTTTTTTCTCGCTATCTCTCTCTTTCCTTCTTCCTCTCCTTTATCCCTCTCTTTTGCTCAGTCTCTTTCCTCTCTGTCTCTGTGTAACCCTCTCACTCCTCCTCGCGTCATCCCGCTTTTTTCACTCTCTCCCTCTTCCTCCTCTGTCTCTCCCTATTTCACCTCCTCCCTCCTCACTCCCTCTCACTCCCTCTCACTCCCTCTCTCTCTCTCTCTCGCTCTGTCTCTCCCTCTTTCACCTCCTCCCTTCATCCCTTCCTCTCACTCTGTCTCTCCCTCATTCACCTCCTCCCTCTCTGTCTCTCTTTCTCTCTGTCTCTCCCTCTTTCACTTCCTCCCTCTCTGTCTCTCTCTCTCTGTCTCTCCCTCTTTCACCTCCTCCCTCTCACTCTTTCTCTCTCTGTTCCATGACCTTCTCTCTCTCTCCTCCTCTCCCTCTTTCTTCTCTCACCCTCCCTCCACTGTCACTTGCACAATGAATATAATCGTAAAATGGAAATGTTTGTCCGCTACCTCCTTCTCTCTTTCTTTCTTCCTCTTCTCTATCCCTCTCTTCTGCTCACTCACTCTCTCCTCTCCCTGTGTAACCCTCTCACTCCTCCTCGCTTCATCCCTTCCTCTTTCACTCCCCCCCTCACTTTTATCACTCTCTCTCTTTTACCTCCTCCTCTCTCTCTCCCCTCCTTTCATTCCTCCCTCTCACCCCACCCTCTCTCCTCTCTCTATCTCCTTCACCTTCTCTCTCTTTCCTTTCTCTCTTTCTTCTCTCACCCTCCCTCAACTATCCCCCTCTCTTGCATGATGAGTATAATCATAAAATGGAAATGTTTGTCTGCTACCTCCCTCTCTCTTTCCTTCTTCCTCTTCTCTAGCCCTCTCTTTTGCTCACTCTCTCTCCTCTCTGTCTCTGTGTAACCCTCTCACTCCTCCTCACTCCGTCCCTTCCTCTTTCACTCCCTCCCTCTCATCACTTTCATCACTCTCCGTCTCTCTTTTACCTCCTCCCTCTCATTCTCTCTTTCACCCTCTCACTCTTCCCTCTCTCTTCTCTCTATCTCCATCACCTTCTCTCTCTGCTCCATCTCTCTTTCTTCTCTCTTCCTCCCTCCACTATCCCCCTCTCTTGCATGATGAGTATAATGGTTCAATGAAAATGTTTGTCTGCTCCTCTCTTCCGTCCCCCCGTCTCTACCTCTCCTTCTCTGTCTCTCACTCTATCCTTCCCTCTCTCTTCTCCAACTTCCTCTCACTCCTTCTCCCTCTTTCTCCCTCTCTGTCTTCCTCCTCTTCACTTTCCCTCGCCTCCTCCACCCCTCCTCTACCCTCTCTCCCTTTCTCCATCTTTCCTTATATCTCTTTCTGTCGCTCTCTCCCCTCTCTCCCTTCCTCTTTTTCTCCATCTCTTCCATTCTCACTCTCCCTCTCTATCCTCTTCTCCTTCCCTTCTCCCTCTACTTCCTCCTCTCCCTCCCCTCTTCCCTCTCTTTGTCTTCCTCTCCTTCCCTCCCTCTTTACCCTCAAACCCCTCTCTTCTCTTCTCTCCCTCCTTCCCTCGTTCTTTCTACCTCTCTTCTACCGTGCGCTTCATAATTAAAACCACGCAGACCTCTGGAGACTGGACAGATTTCATCAACAGATTGGCGCCTGTGTGCACGTTACACTTCAAACAATAGCGTCTGCAAACTTGATTAATCCAATAGACGTGCGCGCCATCCATTTTCCATTTCTCAAAAGCAAATACTTTCTTTTAGTTTTGTTTAAAGTTTTTTTGGATCGTCTGAGCGGCAGTGACTCGGGGGGGTTGAGAGGTTGCCCCGTAACAAAAGTTTTGCATTTCAAAAATCTCCTACAGCGAGATCATCTTGTTGCTGTGTCATGAAAGAGAAAGATTAAATTTGCTAGAAGTTGAGCTCCTATTTGTTCAATGTTTTACTGTTTAAAGGGGCACTATGTAACTTTTCTGGTGCTTGTTTCCATGACGAGGTTGTTGCTTTCTATGGAATGTTCCTCAGTATGCATTTATTTATTTAGCATCCATCTTTATTCAACCACAGGGGTGTTTATGTGAAAAATAGTACTAATAAAAATGGTTTAGGTATGATCAAAAATGTTTACCAGGCAACTTGATCGATGATTCAAACAATGGGAATTAAAAGGGATAAATGCAGTCTGTACTGCTAATGAGTTTTCAACAACTAAAGGAGAAATTTGATTTGGAAGATAAAGACTTTTTTTTAGATATTTGCAAGTGAGAGATTACTACACAAAACAAAGTAGACCTGATTTATGTGAGGACACACTAGGTGTAATTGGGGTAGTTGAATTATTCATACGAACAAAAAAAATATAAAAGGCATTTCAGCTTTCTACAACTCTCTGGGGGAATGTAGAGAAGAAACAACTCTATACCTAAAAAGGAAATGGGAAACAGAGTTGTCAGTTAATGTAACAGATGCAGAATGGTTTTAGATGTGTGAAATACACCGTAGTACAACTAATTCACTGTTGTGGAAGGAATATTGCTGGAAGAATTTGACATCTTTTTCCATTACACCTAAAATCAAGAGTTGGCAGACCTCCACCCCGCAGGAGTGCTGGAGGTTGTGTGGAGAAATGGATGCTGATCACACATGTGTTTTGGAGTTACCTGAAAATTATGGTATATTGGGAACAATTAAACACAACCCTAACTAGTATTCTGGGTTATTGAATTCCAAACACTTGTCTGGTGATGCATCTGGGAAATATATCAGATGTAGTTAGGAAGAATGACATGTATGTTTCAAAAAATGTTCTTGCTGCATCTGAAAAGGGAATTATAAAAGAGTTGGTTGGACCCCCAACCAGAAAGTTACATAGTGTGGCTTTGAGTACTGTCATATATTAATTATAAATTATAAATTAACCTGCTGAAAAAAAGTATTGAGTCATTTTCAATTATTAGTCATGTTTTGTCATTCAAAAGCTACTAGATTTGACTCTGTATGGCTTTGCTTCTTAACCTGATTCATCAGCTGGTTTCACTTCCTTGGAACTGTCTGATTAGGATTCGTTCGCTCGATGGTAGGCAGGTACTTGTTTTATTTAACCAATCACTGCTATTTGGTCGTGACGTATGTAATGTGCCAAATCCTGTAGGAGGAAGGGTAATAACGTCATTCCCCTTGATAAAATTTAGAAAACATTCTCTTTGTTCCAGCTTTAAATCTTTGATCTCGGGAATCAGTGCCAACACAGAATGTACAGCTTCATCAACATCCATCTCGACCATTTTATTTACTGTTGTGCTGTACCACGAAAGGGACCCAGACAGGCGCTTGAATTTGACGTCATGGCTTCACAGCTCTTCACTGATTGGCCGGTGCCAACTTCTGGGTTTCTAGTGTATTCCGATTCCTGACCTAGTCGCTGGAGAGAAATGAAACTGAACAGAGGCACTTGGTGGGGCTATTTGCTCCTAGGGTTGTGAAAAGTATCAAAAAATCAGATACTAAACGATACTAAAACTAGTATCAATACTCAGTGAAACTTTGTTTGTATTGTGATTTTAATGTATTTCTTATTCTGTACAGCACTTTGAATTACTTTGTGGACAAATTGTGCTATATAAATAAACTTTGCCTTGACTTGCCTTTCCTGAATAGCTTTAGAAAGATGTTGAGCTGTATCAGAACAAGTTTAAGAGCACATGGTCTAGTATATGCCCACGGACCACTATGGAACCTACCTGGACAACTGAGGGATTACACAGATATATGAATTGGTATTGAGTATCAAGTCTATTCCTTAGTACTGGTGACAACACTATAATTGCTCCAGATTTTGTTAGAAGAAGCAACAATATAATTAACTGATTTGCTTTTATACCTTATTATACTATTCATCTCCTAACTTGAAGCTCTAATTGCAGTCTTGCTTAAAATTAAATCAGCAACACATCACAACAGAGTCTTCAGAGTTGTTTTCTTTCTCTTTAATATATTCCATCTCTTCTTTTCTTTCCATCAGGAGCTTGTCAAACACACTTATGACGCATCTGAAAAGAACAACTTGAAAATGGCTTTGGATGCCATGAAAGTAAGTGTCCGTTTGTGGTAATGCCCTGTAATCTTTGTGATTGGTGCTTGTTAGCGTCTGATTCAGTGAACACTTCCAAATACCGACAAATGCCACTCAGCTTTGTGTCAGAAAACCTCTCCATCACAGGAAGAATGAAACAGCTAGACTCATTCATTTTTGTGAGTGGTTTGATTCAGATTTTTTCATTTGATATATAGCTTTTGTGAAATTTTAAAGTAGACAGTGTTTTTTGGGAGTGTGACTAAACACCTAAACTTCTCCCACAACCACATTACAATTCTTTTTCCTAGCTTCCTTCTCCTTGATTCCACTCCACAATCCTCCATTTTTCAATCAAATGCATCATATTAAGTGGTGTCCCAAAGAAAACCACTGAATGAAGGAGGAGAAAACATGAGGGGAGGCTTCAGGAGGCAGACATCAGAGAAAAGAATCAAACTTTATTGGTCTCAGTGAGGAGTTTATATCCTCTCTCCTCCCTGCGTGTCCTCTGTGTGCGGGACTTCCTCACCCATTTCCTGCAGAATCGAGGAGAGGAATCAAAGAGAAGGAGGCGAGGAAAGAGAAATGAGACGCGGCCGTAGAGCTGCTAGACTGGGCAGTACCTGGAGGACCAAAGGGGAGAGTGAGGGGTGAGAAAGGCAGATAGGTGTTTGTAATCGAAACACCTCTTTTGTGATGTCACCAACTACTGGAAAATGTAGAGGCCACTGAAGGCAGCACACACTTAGATGTATGCTTTTTTTTGCCCAGAAAAGTACAAATTTCTATGACCAAAAAAAGACTATGAACAGTAGATAATGCTATTAAAACACCATGTACACACAGCGTTCCCACGGTCATGGAAATCCTGGAAAAGTCATGGAATTTTAGCATCTCTTTCACGCAACTACAGCGTTCTGTTAAGTTATCATTAGACTATTATGATTATTTCCAAATGTATGTGCCTTTTGTTTAGAAGAGACGACAATAAATGCACTGACAGTATTTTAAATGTTAAAAAACTATAATACCAAAACATAAGGTGAGTGGAAAGGGTTAACATTTCATATTTAACCGTAAAAGTCTGATCAATTCTACACATGTAGGTGCCATAAAGTTATGGGAAATTCACTTTAGATCATAAAAAATTAATGGAAAAGTTTTGAAATTTTGTCCGTGAAAAAGAGTGGGAACCCTGTACACAATTTAGCAGTGAAAAAAGTGGATATAGTGTTTAGTTCTTCTTTAAATTATGACATACATAGATCATTATTATACATTTTGTTGTTTGCAGACCAAATAGAGTAAAGGTGCATATTTACTTCTTTCAGTTCAATAAACACAACCAAAAAAAATACAAAAAATGCTTTTATTTAGTCTGTTTTTTTGGCTAAAGTTACATAATGTACCTTTGAAATGGGACTAAACTCCTTCCACAACCACATTTTAAAACAGAGCCGATTTATAAAGAACAGTGAGACTGCTGAACAAGTATCCACACTTCAAACTCCCAGTGTTTGTAATCAGAAACACCAGGCTGTAATCAGGGCAGCCATGTGTGATGTCACCAACCACTTAAAATTATTAAATTTGTTTAAGTGTTTAGTTCCACTTTAATAAGAGGAGCAGGTCCAGGTAACTGTGTGTGCCCAAAACTGCAGAACTGAGAGACCTCTTTATAATGTCATTTAACTGTAGTAAGCAGTGGATTTTTAATAATTTTTTATCCTTTTGTCCATGAAATTTGCCTTGAATGTTCCATAGTATGAATGGTATTAAACATCTTGCAATTGCAGGTGTTTTAACATCCGAAAAATACAATGAAACCTTTTACTGTGAGCAGGGTTCTTCTCTATACAGATCTGACCTGTAACTCGGCCTGGTGGTGCCCATGCTTGATTCCATAGAGATGTATGTGTTTTCATCCATCAGAAAAGTTACATAGTGCACCTTTAAAGGGCCTGTGTCTCTTCTAGCTCATGAAAATACAGTAAATTTACAGTAAAGTAACTATTTGCAGATAAAATGATGTTGACACTGACAATGACACCTATACATTTTTAAAGGCGCTCTATTTGAGATTTCTAAACTGATCTGAAACAATGCACAGAAGACATCAGGATATTACTACTATTAAATCTTTAGTTCTTCCCCATTTCAGCAAATATCCAAGGACAGTTATATGGCCAGTATCTCACATTTTGACAATTGTGAAAGCATAATCAATAGTAGGTATTCACTCACTTCATTCCACAGAAATGTCAAGTTTCTTCAAAGTCTTATATATAAGTATAAGTTGAAGCCAGGATTCCAACAACTTTTGAAAATTGTGCAGTAAACTTACTTTTGTGTGTATTTTCATGCAGGACCTGGCTCAGTATGTGAACGAAGTGAAGAGAGACAATGAGACTTTGAGGGAGATCGACCAGTACCAGAGATGTATCGAGAATTTGGTAATTAATTATATTTATAATAATAATAGGCTATTGCATATTAAACCTTGTCACAATGTAATATTCTGTAGCTGTGATTCATACTTTGCCGCTGATGTCAACATTTTCAAGGAGGGGGTGCTAACTGGAGGCACTGCTCTGTCTGAATCACACCTATTGCTCACAGGCTCCTGAAAATGTGTTGTTTGAATACATTTTCTTTTATTTTGTTGAGTTTTCAGATAATCTAAAAATGTATCATCCATAGACATACAAGAAGAACCCCCTCCAGCGTGATGTCACTGTGAAGCATCAATTGAAAATCTTACACAACTATGGGTTCACAGAGAAAAGTTTCCCACCCTGGCAACAATGCAGCTCCTTAGAATTAGAAGGTGTTACAGTAGTTTTGAGATACTGACATGACCCTACAAAATTCACAAAGCATTCAAGAACAAGAATATACTACGTATAACTCGCTTTCGACAAAAAAGGTCAGCGAGAAACTTCAAAATCTAAGGCGACGAATGGTGTATATAAACTTAGTATTTACTTTTTTACCCTGGCAAAAATATTGTGTGAAATTTGAAATAAAATTGTCGCACTATATTTGAAAACATTTAGAAATACACTGAAGTCAAATAAACTATGCCTGTGGTCAAACCTCTGTGCAAAGCCTGATCTTGTCAGATCTCAGAATCTAAGTAGAGCTGGGTCTGGTTAGTACTTGGATGGGAGATTGCTGGGAAAATCAGATTCCACAGTGGAGTGCCAGTGGCAAAAACTGTCATTGTGTCCTTAGGCAAGGCTTTTTACCCACATTGCCTGTGAATAGTATGAAAGTGGTGTGAGTATGAGTGTGGGTGGTGGTCGGAGCGACAGATGGCGCAGATTGGCAGGCTCACTTTTGTCGGTCTGTCCCACGGCACCTATGGCTACAGTAGTAACTTACTAGCCTGATTCATCAGCCGGTTTCACTTTGTGGAAACCGTCTGACCTCGCAGCATTAGGGTTCGTTGACTTGATGATAGGCGGGTACTTTTATTATGCAACCAGTTTCTGCTATTTGGTCGTGATGTATAGTCTGATTCATCAGCCGGTTGCACTTTGTTTCACTTCGTAGAAACCGTCTGACCTTGCAGTGTTAGAATTAATTCGCTCGACAGTAGGTTGGTACCTTTTATCATTTAACCAATCACTGCTATTTGGTAGCCACTTATGTAATGTGCTGCTAACGGGGCTAACTGGTATATTAAGCTTTTCCCAAATCCAGTAGGAAGAAGGGCAATAACATCTTGCCCCTTGATAAAATTCAATAAACATTCTCTTTGTTACGGCTTTAAATCCTCAGTCTCTGGAATTGTTGCCAACGCAGAATGTATGCTTCGTCTACATCCATCTCAACCGTTTTATTTACTGTTGTGCTGTACCACAAAAGGGACCCAGACAGGCACTTGAGTTTGACGTCATGGCTTCACAGCTTTTCGCTGATTGGCCGATGCACGCATTATTATTATATTTAGTATTTATTAAATTGATGTCTCAAGAATACATGTACAGAAGTTGATGAAAAATCCCTATGCTTCATGTACAGTCTGTATATTAACTTGTACAGACTTGATGCCATAGCAACTCATTTCCTTTGCAAGTCTGTGAATACCTTTTAATTATGTTTCAGTGTCTTTCCAGGCAAACACATTAAACAATGTCCCTATATACTGTAAAGGACTATTCTACATATGAGTCATTATTTTCGTAGGAGTAAACAGTGCAATTTTTTTCTTTTTTCAGAACCAGCCTCTCATCACATATGGTCGCCCCAAAGGAGACGGGGAGGTACGGCTGGTCTCAAGTGTGGACAAGAGAAGACAGGACAGGTGGGTTTACATTTATGGGTGGACGCTGTGCCAAAAAACTCTCAGCATAATTTTTTTTCCCAGCCACATCATGATATCGATTTTATCAGGACTCATGTTTTCTTAGTGTCTTCTAAACAGATCAGAGATACGTTTCTTCTCCACTATGATTGGTTATATCCACCTGTCACTCACTCAGAGCATGAGAGGGTCTGACCAATGGGAAAAGAAAGTGGTGGAAAGTGTGAGCTGCATTAAACAAAAAAGCAGGGAATCATAATACGGCAATGATTTGACCTTTTGATTTTAACATATTGTCACAGGGATGTGATCATGGTTTGATTTTTATTGCCATTTCGCCCAGCCTTATTTACAATAGTGAATAATAGAGAAAGATTGTAACAAATATATAAAACAAAAGATGGGAATATCATGAAAGTTGTTTAGAAGATATGCAATCTGAATATTGGTGTGGTAACATTTAAAATGTATGTTTTGTTTTTCTTTTGTTGTAATCTTTCAAACAAGGATACATAATATTGTACAAGGGTCATGAAACTAAGGCCTGCGGGCCGACGCTGGCCTGCCATGCCTCTTTGACTGGCCCCCCCAGCCCCTCTGCCCCCGCCACTTGAACTGGCCCTATGAGGCAATCCTCAAAAGTTGTCATAGTTGTCATGGCCTTTTTTTTTGAATGACTTTTTGGCAATAATAGTAACATGTCTGCATCTTGATTTTTTCAATAAAAAATTTATATTTATATGAGGTATTAATATTTATATTCAAATAGTTATATGACTATAGTATTTACATTTGCCACCGAATTTTTGCCGCCTGACAAGCTCGAGATCAAACAGTGACAGTCAACACACGCGCAGAGTTCTGTAGTGCAGTTAAGGACAGCAAAATGGCTCATGTTAAAGTACGAAAAAGTTGACAGAGACTGCAGAGTTTTCAAAGAACAGTGGACGACCGATAATTTTTTTGTTCAGTGTAAGGACCATGCAGTTTGTCTGATATGTAAAGAAAGTGTGACGTTTTTCAAAGAATATAATCTGCATTGTCACAAAACAATTGTTACAAAACCCGCCACAAAAAGTATGCTAGCTTGCGAGGGCAAGCGAGAGAAGATAGGATTCGGGGGATGAAAGGCGGTTTGGCAGTTCAACAGTATGTATTCCTGTATCGGCCTACCTGACCCCAGCCCCCCATCACAGTCAGGAGTGATAATGTGGCCCCCAGAGAAAAAAGTTTGGTGACCCCTGATACAGGATATTTCTGCATATCTGCGAGTAATTTTATAGTTCGAACAATAGTAATGCATTAAAAGACATATTATAACTGTATTCCCATTTATTGCAATGCTCATGAAAACAAAGAAAAAAAGTTATTCACATAGAATTACATATACATTATAGAATTGGCATTACTCTACAAATAAATACCTAAATTCTAAAGATGGATCCTTACGTTGTCCCACTAGCATTGAAAAAGTGGGTCAAATGTAGAGGACAAGTTTCCCTGTGGAGAAATATTAAATAAATATACCTGAAGGTTTTTGGTTTGTAAATTAACAATGGATGAATACATTTCTAACTATAGACTGTTATTTATGAGTAGTATGCACTGTAGTTATAACTTTTGCACCCACAAGTTTGTTTATGTGTCGAAAGTAAATGTTAAAGTTTGTACATAGTTGACTTTCTTGAAATAAACTATGGAATTGGACTCTGTATTGCCTAATTATCAACCAGCAGCTGCTTTTAGGTCCAGTTTATACTCTTGTATTTAAAACCAAACGCAGGATTTATCACAGTTGTGCTTCACTAATTGGGACTCTTTCTTCTTGAGCTGCATGGGCAATATGATGAAAAATATTGCATAATTTAACATAATTACTGTATGTTATATTCAGGTGGTTGAACAATGTGTCAAAAATATCTAATTGCAAATTTTACTGACAAGATTTGGTTTTATCATTACATTATAAGTGTTGCAATCTAGATTCTATTCACAGTGCACTTTTATGCATATGACCCCATGGATATGTTGTTGTTTATAGTGTTGTTTTGTTGTTTACATCATATTTACTGTTTATATTAGTAACATATTATATAGTATAGTTATTATGATCTATCCTGCCCTGACACAGTATTTGGTCAAAAATCAAAAATAGCATCTTTAAAGTTTCTATATAACAAAAAAAATGATTCTCATGAGCTTTAAGTCGTGGTAAAATGTTGTTACCTCATCAAAAACATACCTAGATTTGTGTTTTGTTTCATTCACACATGTTTGTGTAATTCTGGTTGATTAGTCTGTCTACATCTGTATTGCTCAAAATTTGATGTGGTTGTAGTTTTCAAGTTAAAGGGACAGTCCAGAATTTTGGACATAGGACCTCATTTCCTAGTGAGCCAGAGTGTTGGAGACGTGTAGAGACACTTTTTTAAATATTCCATCCAGTCCTTGTATTTGCAGAGGTCACTGGTGCTAGGCTAGTACATGTCAATGGCCATAGTTATCCTGCCACTAAAAACAGTCTTACCCACTCCACAAAACACCCGAAGCAAATCTATTATTACACCAGACTGTCGATGTGAATGTCTGTGTTGACAGAATAATTTTAGAAGTAAAACCAACCTTTCAGTTGAAGGATTTATGTCTGAGCAGCAGCAGCAAGTTGTACTTCCTGATAGAAAGCTTGGCAGCGGCAGATTGATATGAGAAAATAGTCCCTCAACATGCGACGATTCATGTGATGCAAGGTTAGTTTTATTTCAAACATTATTCTATCAACACAGACATTCACATCAACAGTCTGTCATTATAATAAAAAAACAAGTTTATTTTAAAAAGTGTCTCCACACGTCTCCAACACTCTGGCTCACTAGGTAATGAGGTCCTATGTCCAAAATTACGGACTGTCCCTATAACAGCTACATTTTACCTTTTGTTTAGTAGAGATGGCCAGTTCCAGCACTGAAATCATCCAAATGATTCTAGTGAAGGTATACGGCATCTAAAAACTCAGTGGAGCACTTCCTGTATTACCACATACCATCGCAAGGTGGATCAGAGTGTTTTCTGTTTGAGAAAAGAACTCTAAGCCTAAATATGCAGGATTTGTGTGAATGAAACAAAGGTACATTTTAGAAGAGGAAACAGCTTTATGACATAGATCAGAAAATAGTGTAATAGGGCCTTTAAACAGACAGCTTAAACCTATATATATTTGGTATTCTTTTATCAACCAATTTTGGAAAGAAGCATCCATCAAAGTCCCTGCTGCATGTTCTTCCCCAATGGAAACTTGCCTTGTAATATTATCAAACCTAACCACACCTTACACAGTGTATACCATCATAACATTTATTACAGTATTGGGTAACCTTCATTTGGCACTTAACAGCAGCTCTCCGGCTTCCTCCTGAGACTCTGGCATCACCACATATGAAACATTATCCATTCCAATGCATTTTAATATGATCATTTTCGGGAACGCTTTCCATACGAGAGTCATAAGGAGCCAAATCAAATTCCTTACAATCAAACCAGACTGGAAAAATTGTCCGTGTTTCAAATCGTACCCGAATCCAATCTTAATGCTGCAAAATGAATTACAGCTTGCCATACAAATTGTGTCTCCAATTTGCTATTATTTATCATTGCACTCATCCATCAAATGCAGGCACGAGACCAGGAAATACATACGTTTCTATGGGATATTAAACCCGTTTTGTAATTTTGAGTAAAAAAAATGAATTATGCAAATACCACACATTAATCATTGTATCAAAAAAAAAGAAGACATATGATAATAGTTATGGTACATTTAACATGGTCATATTTGAATATATGCATATATTACTGCTATTATTAAAACTGCCTGTTGTGTTTTTAGGCATATTTTCTTATTCGACATAGCAGTAATAATCTGCAAAAGAAGAGGGTACAACTATGAGATGAAGGACATCCTGGATCTGAACTGCTACAAGGTCACAAACAACCCCTCGTCTGACAGAGAGGGGAAAAAGGTAGCATTTGTTTGTGTTTATTTTGGGTTACCGTTTTTTGTCATATGTTTTTCTGCTACTTTTTATTTACTTGCCGTGCTGCTCTTTTGGCAATAGAACAGTTTCAAGTTCACACAAGTATAAATACAAGGTCTGAAAATAATAATTAGAATGGCATTAGAATAAAACTTTAGTTGTCTGTGTTGGAAAAGCATAGACCTCCACTAAAGCACTGGCCCTATCTCGCAATATTAAAACGTTTGCCGATTTGCCTGGGGCGACAGTAGACAGTAGTAGTGGTTGAGTGGTCAAATCCACTGACCCACAGGTTGGGTAGTGTGATTCCAGCTCCCACAGATGTATGCTGTTGTTGTGTGACACTTAACCCATCTTGCCCCCAGTGTCTGTGCACACTGGTGTATGAATATGTGTGTGAATGGGTGAGTAGTTCCTTGTTGTAAAGCGCTTTGAGTGCCTTGAAGGTGGAAAAGTGCAGCATAAAATGTGACCATTTACCATTTATTTCCCTAGCTAAGCAAAACTTTAACACGCTTAGATTCATTTATTAACTCTTAAATGTCCTATATCACGCAAAGTCATAAGTTTGAATGTTGTTACCTCCTCAAAAACATACCTTCAGTTGTGATTTGTTTCAGTCTGTCTACCTCTCCAAAACTGTATAACAAAGATCAGAAACTAACATAATATGGACCCTGAAGTAGTTGCTAGTTTTTAAGTGCTTTATTTCCGAAGTAAATCTGAATCCAGAATCCTGGGCTAGTGATGGATTATACCACATTTTTTAAACCATACCAAGACCAAGTACTCTTGGGGTGTTTTGTATGATGATACTCAGTACTGCAGGCATTTCCAACCTGTAGCTCTGGAGCTACCAGTAGCTCTCCACCCCCTTTCAAGTAGCTCGCCAAGGGATTTCAGAATTATATGTATTGTGCTTAATAACTGAAATCTGATTATTTACTTTTGTAAATGTGTTATTTTGATCCCTAACTTGTACAGTAATAAATGGATAATGGTTTATGTTTAATAGGCATCTGACTGTACCCCATCTAAAGCTTGTCATAGCTCTCTGACTTTCTCAATTTCTTTAAAATGAGTAGCTCTCTGGCATTTTAGTTTCATAAAGGTAGCTCACCAGAGGAAAAAGGTTAGAGACCCCTGCAGTACTGGTTGAAGGCTTTTCAATGGATACATCGAAATAGTATTGTTGTAAACAATGTTATTCTTAAGGGCTTTAGATAGGCTATAAAGGACAAACAATACACCTGACACAGATGGTTTGACTCAAGAGAGATCATTAAATTACTCAAACATGCATGGAAAGCATCTAAAACCTCTTCAGACATGTTGCTGATGAGGGAATAACATTATAACATCACAGAAAGTAAAAAAAAAGAAGAAAAAGAAAAAGATTTTGCATAATACCTCCTCTTTAATAAATTTGGATGTCTGTGCTGATATTTGCATAACAGTATTGATGTTAGTCCTGAGTCAGTATTGCATTCTCATCCCTTCTAAACTCTTTTCCATTGTGCGAGAGCCACCACCTGCTGCTGCTTACCATAATGTTTTATTCCCTTACTTATTTACCATTAGAACCTGCCTGTGATGTATTGCTTTGGCTGTGCATGTGTGACCAGCTGAGTAGATACAGTACCCCTCCAATAATACATCTCCCTTTAAGCACACTCACACGACGCGGAAAAGACATGCTAATAACAGCTGATAAATGCGCGCGCTCCTCCAAGGCTGCCTCAAGCTATAGATCATTTTGTACTAAATGAAACTTCAGCCAGAGCACCCGCACTCCCATCAATGATTTAGGGCACGCCGTCGCTTTAAAACACTTTCTGGCTTCTTGGCCAATCAGAGCCGTGCTGATTGGCCGAGGTGCATTTCCCAGTTATCGCAGACGACGCGGCGAGCAGGGGCAGATTAGCGCGGGGCAAAAAGTCGAGAGATTTGAGAATTGATTGAAAAATGATCCATAATACAGCGCCACAGGCAAGGTGTTCCTCTAGCCGTCTCAGAGACTTGAAGAGGCTGAGGCTGGCTTCAACCTAATACAGTTTATCTACTGTACATCCATTATAGTAATAACAGAAGAGATGGAATAATGGAAAGCTTGATGAAGTTAAATGACCAGTAAATAAAACTGTACTACTAATGCTACAAATTTCTAATAATCAGGTGGTTAACTTGACTTATGCCTATACAAAATACAAAAATTAAAATGTGTATGTATACAGAAAGATATTAAATATGAGAGAAAAACACAGCCTAAATATGCATGGTTTGTGTGTTAAACATGCATGAAGGAAACAAAACACACCTCCAGGTATGTCTGTGATGAGGAAACAACATTATAACATAGTTCAGAAATAATATGAGCCCTTTTAAATACAATTATAAGTAAACTACAAATCCTTTGAAAGTGAATTTCCTATCTTTGAAGTTGCAGAGTAAAACTTGTTCCCAAAATTCAGCTAAAGAGCTAAAGTTTCTGGGTGCCAGTGAGTTTTTTGTAACATTTTGAAGCTAATTTGTCTTTTGTATTATTCAAAAAGCGGGATGTCATGCTCCTATACAAATGATCCAAATGCACAAAAGCAAAGCGTTGTAAGTTGTTTTCCTTTTCAGTAATGCCCTGACTATTCACCTGGCCGTGACTCACCACCATAATGTGTTTGTCTTTATCTGCTTTGTTTTGAAAATGTTGTGCAGTCAAATAGGCAAAGACAGTTTAGTTGACAGTGGACCCTTTCATGATTTTGAACAGAGAAAACTATTTGCCTGAGAAAAAGCTCTGCTGTGATTGACATAATTGTGAGTTTATAAGCCCAAAACTGACGTTTATTTTCAATCAAAAGTTGCACAACTTTCCTAAATTTTCTCTGCCATCCATATACTAGGGCTGCAACTAATGCATATTTTAGTAGTCCACTAATCACTGATTATTTATTCTATTACTCATATAGTCAAACCATTATTTCTACACTGAGATATTTTAGATCATTTTTTACTAAATAAAGGTTAAAATTTGCATAGAGAAGATTTACGAATAAAGTGTATTATTGACGAAAAGCCGAAATTATGTATTGTATATCCTATTTGGCAATTTTGATTTAATAAAGGCACTATAATGTTATAAAACTTATTTTAGAATCTGCATTGTAATCATTAATCGCTATAGTCATATACCATTAGCCAGGCTGGCACCACCTAGTTCCTCCACTCAATTTCATTTCTCTGCAGTGACTAGGTCAAGAATCAGAATATACTAGATGGTTCGCAAAAACCCTGAAAGTGTGGGCACCAGCCAATCAGCGAAGAGCCATACATTCTGTGTTGGCAACATTTACCGAGATCGAGGATTTAAAGCTGGAACAAAGAGAATGTTTGGTGAATTTTATCAAGGGGAAAGACGCCCTTTTTCCTACGGGATTAGGGAAAAGCTTAATATAGCAGTTAGCCATGTTAGCAGCGCATTACATACGTCACGACCAAATAGCAGTGATTGTTTAAATGATAAAAGTACCCGCCTACTGTTGAGCGAACGAATTCTAATGCTGTGAGGTCAGATTTACGAAGTGAAACCGCCGGCTGATGAATCAGGCTAATATACCATACTATATACAATAGAATCCATATTATAACTCTTTATTATTCTCTTTATTTAAAACTTTAATTTAATGTATTCATTTTTGTTGATTTCCTCAGTGGTGCTACGGGTTCTACGTCACCCATCAGCAGGGCCACACAGGCTTCGAGCTTTTCTTCAAAACCAAAGAACTGAAGAAGAAGTGGCTGGACCAGTTTGAGATGGCCATGTGAGTACTGTGTAATCTTATATGATACATACATGATTGGTCATAATTAGGGCTTGCTGTTTGAAGGTACCAGAATTTGTTGTAGACTACCAGTCAAAAGTTTGGACACACCATCTCATTCAGTGTTTTTCTTCTACGTATATGTTTATGTCACCTTTATATATATATATCTGTAATTCATAGTTTGGCCAAATTAAATGTTTATCAGCATGAGCTAATCCAGGACTGCACCCAAAAGTAAAATACTCAAAAGATGACAAGTACAAAACATCGAAAAAGTCTATATTTTCTGAGGAGAGAGATGTTGCCTCATTGCTGTGAAACGTTTGATCGAGTTTTACAGTAATCAACAAACCACTGACATTTTTGCAATACAATCGAGCTCACAGCATTCAAAAACAGCAAAGCTTCTTGAAAGTTGGCAAAGAACAAATAAATATCTTGTTTTTCATATCTCTGTTTTTAGGAAGCCTTATCTTTTGTATTATTTTCGAACAGTAGGAGGCTTTGGCTGGGAAACTTCCTGAGTGTGTGCTTTGTTATGTTGATGTGGGAAATACAATGTTGTTTTGACATGACATCAAGATTGACTGAAACAGTGTGCAAAGATACAGTGCTTACAGAAAGAATACTTTATTATTATAAGTCAGTCTGTGGCAATGTGTCTGGGATGTTAAAGAGAGAAAATGATTGGAACAAACTGTGTAAAGAATATCACATTATTTGCTAATTGATGAAAATATACTTTAAAGAGAGAGTATTATCCCAAATAGATTTTTTTTTGTTACTTTCTACCATGCTATAATGCTGTTCCCTCATCAAAACATACCTGAAGATCTTTTAGGTCGACCATGCATGTTTCAGTAATTTAGCGATCCCTCGGGTCCTATTTGAACCCTCCTTATGATTAGCAGAGTAAGCAGTAAGATTCTGTCCAATGCTCAGCCCACAAACCTACATCATCCATACTGCCACACAACAATTCTCCATAAATATACAAAAGCATGATACAAAACTCTAACTGCTGTAGTTTTATTAGCGGGATGCATGCTGATTGTAATGTGATAGCGCTCTGAAGGGGGAGTGACTTAGTGTGGTGAGCTTCAGAGAGTCAAAAACTACAGTGAATAAAACATAAAAACTATAAACTTTTTTTTATCATAAATTTTTTATTAAGAAGAGTACACAATATACATTTCAATAGACATATCGACAATTGTTGGTTCTTGTTTTTTGTTAGATCTGGTTGTAAAATTATAAACTTATAACACATGTTAATACATTATTTTAATATACCGAAGATAGCAAAACAATAAAAGGTAACAGGGGTGATCTAAATATGTTATATGTTAGTAGTTAATACCAAATAGAAGTAAAATATTCCCTCTTTAAGAAGTAGTTTTCTCAATTACGCTGTACTTTTACTTTTTAGACAAATAATTTCTGAAGTTATCATATTACACAGGGCGGAAATGAACCTTTTCTGATCTTGAACTGTATCAGAACAAGCATAAGAGAACATAAACTTGTATAGGCAAGGACAAAATATCACAGATGTAGGCGGGAGAGGGAATGAAAATTATAATTCTTTGCGGGAGGGAGCAGGACTGAAAATTCTGTCCCACACAGACCTCTTGCCCTCTCCCTCTCTCTCTCTCTAAAATCCAAGATTGGTCCTGGTTTAGTCCTGGTTTAGACCTGGTTTAGTCCTGGTTAAGTCCTGGTATAGTGGGCTCAGGTGTTTTTACTTCTACTCTAAGGGGAGGCATTCACTCTGAAAACCCCTGATGTATTATATTATTTTTGGTACATTCACTTGACCAATTTCTGCATAAAAAACAAGCCACTGCAGTATGCCATATGACTGGCATGTGAATTAAACTATGTGAAAAAAAACCAAAACAATAAAACATGATTAAGTACTAAATAAAGGCCAAAGCACACATTTAAATATTTTTTGTCATTCTTTTTATTCATGCATGTAAAGTGTGATGTTTGGAGGTGCTCTAGCGCTGTTGACGCCTGAGCCTCCTCCACTGCTGCTCCACTACGGCCGCTCCTTTTGGGCAGCTGGATCTTTCACGATCACCATGAAGTTTCAGGAGACGCAGCTCCTCTCGTGTTGAATAAACTTCAGCAGTCAGCTCCTGCACCCTCCTGGACAGTTTCTCGTTTGCTTTGGTGGTTTGATCTCCACCAACATCGTTACAAGTAGTTTCAGTCTCTAATGTAAGTTCTTTAAGTTGTTCTTTCAACTTCTCATTCACTTTCTTGGTGTTGAACAGCTCTTGTTTGAGCTCTACTTTGTCTGCTGCCGACTTGTTGTAGAGACATCTTAATTCTTTGTACGCACTCACCTCATTTTCCAGCTCTTTCTGATTTGTCAGGAGGTTGGCTTTGAGCTCTTTCAACTCAGAGTCTTTTTCATTCGTTTTTTCACTGACTTTTTTGAAGTTGGCAAACTCTTGCCTGAGTTGCACGTGCTCCTGTACTTTAACATTGTACAGGACGCGGATCTTCGTATGTGTGTTCTCTAAATCTTGGAGTTCCTTTTCCTTTTTTTGGAGAGTAGAAGTAAGTTTTTGCAACTCCAAGTCTTTTTCAGCAGACTTTTCTGTGACTTCATCGGAGTTCAGCTTTTGTTTTAAGTGCTCATTTTCCTGTACTTTAGATTCGTACAGGTACTGGAGCCTCTTATGTGCTCTAACCTCTTCTTGGAGTTGCTTGTCTTTCTCCTGAAGAGCATTAGTGAGCTCCAAGGCCTTTTCTTTGGCCATCTTCCCCTCAGTCTTAAGCTGAGCCCTTGTCCGCTCCAGCTCTACGCGCAGCTCTCTGACCAGAGCGCTGTCCTCCAGGGGTGGAAGTTCCTGGACCGGACTTCTTTCCTCAAAGTTTGAGGAGTCCTGGATTTCGGGAGACACCTGGGTCTCCGCTGGCTTCTGAACGCCACCTGATGGTGTGGGGCAGAGCAGAGCCTCCAGGTTGAAGTCCTTGTCGTAGAGGTGGGCATCATCCTCTAGTGTATAGAGGTGCCAGGGTTTCGAGGAGAAAGTGTACGAGCTGTCCATGGTTGTGTGCGTCTTCAACAGTGTCTTGAGAAGTTGTGTTTGGTGCCAGAAGTGTTGGTGCCCTTATAGTCACATATAGAATGTTACATAACATCTCCATGCTGTTAGCTGATTGGCTGACACAAGACATCGCCACGGTGATGATGGAATCTTGAATCGTAATTCCCTCTTTGCCACGGTGATGATGAAATCTTGAATCTTGATTCCATCATCGCCATGGTGATGATGTGAAAATTTGAATAGAACCATAACGTTTTATTTGTCATAGATACATAAAATTTGGTATACACATTTGTGACATGGTCTCGATTAAAAAAGTCAGTGATGAGGTACAGCATTTGCAGGGCACGTGTTTGCGGAGTGCGGCGTTTGTGGGGCCACTTGGATATGTGCTCCTAAAACCGATACACATTCGATCTTTGTGTGTGACTTCAGTCTGAACGGCCATCAGGCTCGGGCCTAAAAATAAAATAATAATATTTTTAGCAAAAACAATATATCAGAAAACATTAGAACAACATATTATACATTTTTTGAAAGCTCTCGACCTTCCCCACATCACCGTGGGGTCATTGGTGAGTGACAGGCGCATCTGCACCATCTCGTCGGGGTCGAACCCTGACCTCCCATTGACTTCCATTCATTTTAGCAGTAGTAAATATGAGCCAGGCCTTGGGCGTGGGTTACTGGGATACTGCTGTTCGTGCCGGGGGCGACCGTGGACATAGTTGCATGTCGTCTTGTCGCATTCGGACATGCGCACGTCCCTTCCCATTCGCTCCGCGTAGCGGAAGCAATAGGCCCTACGCCCTGTCGGGGCTCGGGCCTAAACATAAATAATAATCATAAAATTAAAGAGAGATAGACATCCACATCCACGGACCACTATGGAACCTATAGATATAAGACCACATGGTAATATAAAAGAAAGTACTATGGTTTAATGTTGAAAATCACATTCTAATGTCTTAAATAAACAGTATTTTTGTTATCATCATGGTATCTGAATCAGGTATCGAGTCTATCCTTTAAAATTGAAATTGAGTTAGATTAGTTGCAATTTTTGTACACTAGTTGGTTATGGTAATAGTGAGTTTTGTAAATGTGGTTTCTAAAGTCGCCCAATAAAGGTTCATGGACAGACTGTAGAGTCACCTATTGTTGACCTTTAAAAGCTTTAGTTTGCATCAAAAATAGACACGTTCTCAGTTTCTATAAGCGTCTCCTTCTGTGCAGAGGATGTAGTGAACAGTGGACTCTCAGCTTTTGGTAATAACGTTGGAAAAGACAAATTGAAAAAGTGGAAATTGTACCTGTAAAATGGATCCAAAAGCAGCCCTCATGCACGGTGCACTCAGTTTAAGTGGCCTCTGCTGATGCACTATGAAAAGACATTGAAGGTGTTTTGAAACATACCTCGTTGTAATTTCTTTGTCCAGAAATCATCAGTATTTTTGCTGTCTTTGTGTTCCCTGGGTCAGGATCAGGTTTTCAAAAAATCTGTTACAACTGATACTAAAACCAGTATTGAAGCTAGACACTCATTTGAGCAGGTATCAGTACTAAAAATGTCACATTCAGAGGACAGAATTTAACTTTTCCTGAATGATCTTGAACTGTATCAGAAAAAAAATAAGACCACATACTGTAGAGTAGTGTATGCCCATGGACCACTATGGAACCTACTTGAACGACTGAGGGATTAAACAGATATAAGGCCAAAATGATAATATAAAAGAAAGTATTATGATTTAATTTTGTAAATCACACTCTATTGTCCAAACCCTGAGTGCTTATTTTATTTTAATTTATTATCCTTGTGGTATTGGAATAAGTATTGAGTATCAAGTCATCCTTAGTATCAAACTTTACAAACTTTAGTATCATGACAACACTAGTAGTCAGTATCTACAGCAATGTTTCCCAACCAGGGGTATTGATTTTAAAGGGACAGTCCAGAATTTTGGACATAGGACCTCATTTCCTAGTGACCCAGAGAGTTGGAGATATGTGGAAACTAGGGATGGGCATGATTAATCGATTAATCGATAATTGATCATTAAGAATTTCATCGATTACGTTAATTTTAATCGACAAACCGAATGTAGGTTGCTGTACGTAGCGTGACCAAACAGGGGTCCGTACATGTGTCTCTCTGCATCAGAAGGAGCGAGCAAACACAAACATTCGGTCAGTCTGCAGCGTACCGAAGCACAAATGCGTATGTAACGATGATTTGCACAAGAAATTCCACACTTTCTGTTGCGTTCGGGACAAGTGTGAGTCCATGTGCACAGTGTATAAAGCAAGAACATATGTTTCGGTGTCCAGTGGGAAAAAGCTTTACCAGGTGAGAGTCGCGCAATGTCAATGACGAGTCCCCACCTCCCTCCCCCCGTACGGTGTCCTGGTTTTGACAAACGCAAATCTGGTCACACTAACCTGTATTCACCTGAGTCATGTCTTTCAATCCGACAGAAACTGACCGCATCAGCGACACAAGAGCTGTAGTTTTATTTTCGCTGAGTTTATGCAAATTAGCGATGTGGTTTTACGTTTCGTTTCTGTGAGAGTTGCGCTAAACTGAATTAAACACATTATAATCTAAAACGGATTGATGTGGCTCTTGAGTCGTTACGGTTTATATGTCGTAAAGTTGAATTTGTTTTATGCAGATTAATAGTGCAGATAGTAATAATAACGATGATCATTTTAATATAAAAACGTTAATGATTAATCGATAAATGATCGTTAATTCTTCCAACGATCGATTAAGAAAATTTCATCGAATGCCCATCCCTAGTGGAAACACTTTTTTTAATATTCCATCCAGTCCTTGTATTTGCAGAGGTCGCTGGTGTTAGACTGGCACATGTCAATGACCATAGTTATCATGCTACTAAAAACAGTTTTACCCACTCCACAAAACACCCGAGACAAATCTATTATTACACCAGACTGTCGATGTAAATGTCTGTGCTGATAGAATAATGTTTGAAATAAAACTAACCTTGCATCGCATGAACTGTCGCAAGTTGAGCTTTCTATCAGGAAGTACATCGTGCTGCTGCTGCACAGACATAAATCCTTCAAATGCAAGGTTGGTTTTACTTCTAAAATTATTCTACTGACACAGATGTTCACATTGACAGTCTGGTGTTATAATTGTTTTGCCTCGGGTGTTTTGTGGAGTGGGTAAGACTGTTTTTAGTAGCAGGCTAACTATGGCCATTGACATGCACTAGCCTAGCACCAGTGACCTCTGCAAATACAAGGACTGGATGGAATGTTTAAAAAAGTGTCTCCACACTTCTTCAACACTCTGGCTAAAAAGGAAATGAGGTCCTATCCAAAATTCCGGACTGTCACTGTTTGCGTTTAGCGTTTGACTTAAAATAATATTTAAACCCTAAAACAATGTATATGTGTATGTTTTTGAACTAATGGCCATCTTGTGGTAATAGGAATGAACTATGTTAATTAAAATAGAGTAAAAAGAGGCAGAGCTAATGTAAAACAAGACTAGCAGATGGATGCCTGGCAGGTCCACAATGATATCTCTCTATTTTATATACACAGATTGTTCTCAGTCTGATCCCCCACACCACATCTCAAACCAGAACCAAACATGATCGACTAATCAGAAACGAAGGAGCGCATTGGTCATCATTATCATCTACAAACGATCAAATTTTTCTCACCTCACATTTACAGTTTAGTGCTTGGCTCATTGATTCTGCAAAACTCAGACTCACATCTTTGTAAAGTATTGGAGAAGTGTCACTGCGTTACTGATGTAATGCAGTTAAACGGACTCAATTCCTCCTCTGTGTCTTTCAGATCAAATATCCGACCGGAGAAAGCCAACCACAACCAGCACCACTTTAAAATGCACACTTTTGAAGGGATCGTGTCCTGCAGCTTCTGTCACCTGCTGCTCAGGTAATTCAACAGGTTCAAGAGAGACTTGAAGAAAAATAATGGTACTTCAAATGTATAATGAACAAAATAAACTGAAAATCACCTCATTTTGAAATATCAAAATTTCTTCCATTTGGCCAATTCCAATCAATGACGCACCAATTCAGCTTTTTTAGTTCCGATAACGACTCTGATACCATTGCTTCAAATATCTGACCCGATATCAACCAATACCTGTACCAGGGTAGCCGCGGGGTCTTAAAAGTCTTAAAAAGGTCTTAAATTTCATGTTCCTAAATTAAGGCCTTAAAAACTCTGAAGTTATGTTGTCCAAGTCTTATTTTTTTCACAAAAGTCTTAAATTTCATTAGCCTATTTTTTTGTATACTCAACTGGTCTGCAGTGCAATGTTAAACAGAGGGAGGGGAAAAAACAACAACGTGAAATCAACGTAAATGAACGTGAATGAACGTCTAATTTGGAGTATGCGCAAACAATACTTTGGTTTCTAGCGTCGGCGGCAATGAGTAAACGATCAGTACAGTGGAGGAAGATGTTGGATGGATCATGGGGAAATGTAGGTTTAATCCACAGTGGCTCTTAGATTCTAGATATAGTAGTTGGTTGGTCATTATTAGAATTGGATCTGGTGTTTTTTGCCCGCATAATGGCTACGATGTTGGTCTTAATTTTCATTTAAGTAGTCTTTAAAAGGTCTTAAAAAGTCTTAAATTTGGGGTAGTCAAACCTGAGGATACCCTCTGTACAGATACCGAAAACAGTATTTGTTTTCTTTTAACAAAAATAACATCCTAAAACAAAGCAAAATTTATTTATCAAGTAACTGCTGAACACCTTTGTATAAATACAGTTTCCAATATTATGAGACTTTCTGGGTCAAATACAGCCAGTAAATCATCTTATAATGTCAGATTCTAAATCCAACCAGTATACTGACTGAATTGATATTTGAAATTCGTTACCCGGTCCAATAAATTTTCCTGGATTGACATTGATATCTGATACCAATATCAAATTGGTGCATCCCTATTCCAAACCTATAACATACGTATACATATTTATTTTATTTATTATTTGATTATATTTTTAGCTTTATATAACTAGAAGAATCCCATTGAGACTAAAACCTTTGTTTTTTTCAAAAGGAGCCCTGACCAAGAGGGCACAAAGAGCAGAAATTACAACACAGCAAGTAGTTATAGCAAATACACAAAGAATAATGAAATAAACCTTTTGATGGCCCAATCCTGCACCATATTGACAAAGTATATGGGCTCCACAGTCCGAACAGTGTAGACAATACAAGCAAATAAATAAGACAATATATGTATCTTTAGAAGTAGAAATTAGTGTGACATTTCTATTCAGCCTGCAGGATACTTTGTTTTTAATTAGAATAAATCTGTCCTGGAGCTGTGTTTTCACTATGCGTCAGGCTGAAGGACGTCTCCTCTGTCTCTTTTCTAATCTGCACAATGGGACAGGAGGACGAGAAATCCAAAATGTCAAGACATTTATTATACAGCTCCAATCCTGTGTGCACTGTGTGTTTCAGGGGCATCTTTAACCAGGGCTATCTGTGTCTCAAGTGTGGAGTGGGGGTGCACAAGGAGTGTCTGGGACAACTGGGGCTGTGCAGGAGAACAGGTAATGCTGCTGGCTTTGAAAACATTTACACTAGTAATTAGTTCTGTGTTACTTATGGCTATTGGTGGCCTTTCTTTTAGTGCTTCATTATAACTTCCTCAAGTTAGACTACCATAACATCCCCCAAGCTTGTCCATCTAGAGCAGGGGTCGGCAACCCAAAATGCTCAAAGAGCCATATTGGCCCAAAAAAACAAAAACCATACCTGCCCGGAGCCGCAAAAAACGAAAAGCCTTATATAAGCCTAATATGAAGGCAACACAGACTATTAAAATGACTAAGTCGGCTACAAATACAAAATGAGCATTCATGATACACAAACCCCTCTGTGACCCTCTCATACTCGGTGCGCCGTCTGTAGCCACTGAAATCAGGTGGTTAGTGTTTATTCCTTTGTCATTTAGGCCCCGTTTACACGTACACGGGTATTTTTAAAAACGGAGACATTTCCCTTCGTTTGTTCACATCGTTTACACGAAAACGGCGAATTCACCTCTGAAAACGAATCTTTCTAAAACTCCGGCTAGAGTGGAGATTTTGGAAAACTCCGGTTTCACGTTGAGATACTGAGATAAACGGAGTTTTAGGAGCTGACGCGCTGAAAGTGCGACCAACGTTTACCTGTTGCTTTGACGATGATGATGGAAGCATTCAGAGCAGGAGTCGCATTTCTTCTGATTGTGCATAGGAGCACTCATAAAACAGCAGCATGTAGAACTTTGTACACAACTCACCGCACCACACCGCTCAGAGCAGAAGCTCTGTGCTCGGGCAGCAGCGGCAAACACGGGAGCAGTCAGCGCGCAGCTCCTCGAGACAGGTCTGGGGGTCCAGTGTTGGTCAGATTGTCCGAAGGCTTCGTCCTCCATGTCCTGGTTCCAGACGGGGACGAGCAAGACCAGCTCGCAAAGGACTGGGTCCGAGTGCTTCAGTGCAGTCATCTGTGTGCTGGTTCAGTGCGGGAAAAGCGAGAATGCGCTGTGGACCACAGGTCCAAGTGGGCTGCTCCGGTCCTCTGCGCTCGACCGTGGCTGGTTCCGAGTTGGTGCAAAGCATCCGGACAGAGGCATGAATCTCGGTTGGTTCGTTATATGTTGTTCTGAGCGGTCCGTCTGCGCACGTGTTTTTTTTGTTTTTTTTTGGGGGGGGAAAGCGCTTCTCAGGTGGAGGCACTGGACACCACCCCCGCTTCAGCTCATCTATTTGTTCTGCTGAAACACTTTTCATCTGTTTCATTTGCACGCACAGCTGATGGATCAGATCCATGACCAGAGATGAACGAGGGTTTTACCCCTAAAGAAACCAGATTAAAACAACAACAACAACAAAATAATTCCTTTTCCATTTTCACTCATTTTTGAAAAAGCTTCAGGGAGCCACTAGGGGAGTGCTAAAGAGCCGCATGCGGCTCCAGAGCCGCGGGTTGCCGACCCCTGATCTAGAGCAGCAATTCTTTGTTTACTAGTAGTACATTGTCAATTCTTACTATTATATATATATTTTTTGTAATTAGTGTTCATTTAAAACTCAATTTTGATACTAAGGAATAGACTTGGTTTTAAGGTTCATCTCTGCGAATCAAATTTTTTCAGATTCTTGCTCAAATCTAGTTTCGATACTAGTGCTATTACTGATTAGTATCAGATTTTTCTATACATTTGACAACCCTAATTGCAATGATACTGATGTCCAAAATCCTCCAAAACAGATATAACTTTACTACAACTCAATTCCCCCTTTTAAAATCTGAAATCATTCTGTGTAGTTACAAAAAGTAAATTACAATGTCTCAAAAAAAAATTGGCTGAGATTACAGTCAAACATTCAGCTTCCCACCCACAGCAAATACAAAGGACCTGTTACTTCAAAAGTGTCTCATAGTTGGTGTTTAAAGTGTGTTTTTGCTTGCGCTCTGTTGCTTGTATCTCTCTGGACCTCAGACAGGTGGCAGGTCCAGTCGGTGACAGGTTCTTAGCAGACCCACCCACCTTTCCCCCTCTCCCTCCTCCTCTCTCGCTCTACTTATCTTCTTCTCTTTCTTTCTTTCCTTTTTCTATTCCACTCAATCCCTTTATGTATATTTCCTCTCTCATGTGCTTCTTTTCTCCTCTCTCTCTCTCTTTCCTTTCCTTTCTCTTCTTCTTTCTCCCCACTCCCTTGCTCTCCACTCTCTCAACTTTCTGTCCTCCCTCTCTCTCTGCTCCTTATGCATTGGGCAGGTGTGTGTTATAGGGGCCACACAGGTTGACAGCTGGGGTTGTATGTCAGTGAACCACAGTCTCATAGTGTATTCCTCTCACTTTTGTCCCTGTCTGTCTCTCCCATGACACTGCAGACTGCGCCAAGACTCGGGCCAAGGTAAGAAAGAGCGCCTGCAAACTCACGTCAAGGTTACAACTATCAGTGGAGAGTTCAATGCAATGCTAATTACACAAAATCACACATCACAAGTCAGATTATTTTGATATTAATTAAAGCTGCCAATGTTAACGCATTAACATAGAGGAATCATTGGTCTGTTTTGACCAAACTGCCACGTACATTAGGCTGGGAGAGAAACACTTTGCTCATTACACAAGGGTAAATGTACACATAACCTCATGTGGACAAGCTCAGCAGTGAATGTTATGAGCTCGGAGAAACAGTGAAAGGTGGTACAGAGAAACATGTTACAGAGAAACACATTTACGGAGAAACACTTTGCGGGTCTGCTTTGTGTGGCAGAACAAACCAAAGTCGCTGTGGGGATCTTGAGTTGTACACTGTGCACACTGTGAGAAAAACATAAATATAAGATAAATATAAGAAAAAAAAATGTTTCAAATTAGAAAGTTTAAATTGCGATACTAAACTTAACTCATAATAAGATGAATCTTGATTAATCATATTTCAAAAGTCTGATTAATCCGATTACTTAATCATTTGACAGTACTATTATTAAGCTGGCAAATGTGTGGAATGTATGCATAGACTTGGGTTTAAATGTGTGATGTATTATGTAATTTTTTTTCTGGTGGGAGGCCCACCACTCCACCTTGTCTCCATGGGTATTATTGTTTTATATGGCAGATTTGCAGACCATTGCAGATCTGACCCGTAATCGTCTGCTGCTACGAAGACATGATGCAGTCCACCTTCTAGTCCCAAGGTTCTACTCCCAGCAAACCCATTTTTATTTTCAATAAAGGCTCACTAATTCATGAGCTGAGAAGCCTTCACATGAACAGTATGATTTATTACAGCATAGCAATGGCTCAATGCTGATATTATGATATAAACCATAAATGAGCAAATCATTATTTGAACATGTACTGTTGCTAAAACAATCATTTCACCTTGAAAACAAAACAAACCTTAAATAAATCCTTTGTTTAGCCTGATCTAACAGTGAATGTGTGTAGGTCCTCTGCCCACTCACAACAGACGGCGATCACAGCTCCACCTGCTGCTGTAGCTCTTTATGTTCTTAAATACAAACCATAGTTCACTCGCTTCAATATGAAAGTGAAGCCAAGGGAAAAAATAAACAATTATCTCCATGGTTACAGCATAATCAAAGAAAATATTAGATTACTTTATTTGCTTAATGGATGGTGACAGTTTAAGGCCCTCTAGTGCAACAACAACTGATCAAGAGCAATATAATAAAGGCCTGTATATGTGTATATTAGGGATGGAACAAGATCTTATGCCACAAGATACCATGAGATAAATTTACCACCAGACAAAATAAAATAAATAATACATTGTGTGGCCAAAATGGTGAACTGAACTGTACAATCTGTTTATTAAAAATGAAGGCAAAATTTCGTCTTGTCTCGTTCTGGTTGGCAGAATCTTGTTGATGAGTGTTTTTGTTATTTTTACATTTTAATTCTAACAAAAAAAAAAAAAAATAGCCTATTGTTTTCTGTGATTCATAATATTCATTTTAGAGCAACGTCCTGGTTTCATTGTAATTTCACTGAGATCTATTAATTTACTTTATTAGTATTATAATAGAAAACAATTTTTAGAAAGAATTCAAGATTGTTCGGTGACCTTATCCACTCCTCGGGTTATCGTGAACTGGTCAAGGGGTCTAAATGTCCCTTTATTTCTCAATCTCCTCCTCTCCTCTCTCAAATATCTGTCTCTCTAATTTTCTTTGAGTGCTATAACATGTCTTTTTTTTATGTCTGCAGGAAATTGCCAGTCCTCTGGATCCAGGTCAGTGCATCTTGACCACCTGAAAACCTTAACAGATCTGCTCTTATTTCTCCTCGCTTTTGTTCAAAGTAGTTCTCATTCCACGTCATGCAGGGTTGTTTTGTATTTATCTGATTACTGGTGTTCCTATTGCTAAAAACACATTAAGATCACGATCCTCTTACGATCACTTCTTCACAGATCTGACTTGTAACTTGGCTCGTTGGCATCTCAGTCGGCCCTGGCTAGTTCTTTTTCTCATAAAAGTGTGGATTTACTCTTCCCACGGTATTCGTTCTCATGAGGAGATAGCCAAGTCACACCAAATAAACCAATATTTGAATATCCGACAGCAGACAGTTGCAGATGGATCACAGACAGCATGTTAAGACCTTTATGACGAAGTAAATACTTCACTGGAGGAAACGTCTGTGTTTATAAAAGTAGGCATTTGTGTAAAATTCTTAAAAATAGTGCTACAATCTGAACAATCCTGCACACAGAAACAGTTGACTCTTTAGAAATTAAGATAAAGTTATGCGCAATGTACACGCAACAACGCAACTACAACACAAGTGCGGTGTAGTTTGGGACTCTCTTGAGTCCCACAAGAATAAGAAAGTCTTTAAAATCTATGTGCCCTGCAACACTGACCTCGGCGGAGTGCAGATGCGGGTTTGGGTATTTTGAAAAAAAAAAAAAAAAAAAAAAAAAACATGGTGAGGGAAAATCTGTCTACGGGTTGAGGTTTTCTTGGGCTGGTTTTACAACTTGTACTGTACAGCTGCAAAATATTATCATATCACTTTTCTAGTTGAGGAATTTCCCACTAATTTGGGAGATTTTACCATGTCAGATGCTTCCTCTCATCATAAACACTGCAGGGAGAAGTCTGACAAAATGGTAATAAAACAAAGATGCTTAAATAAGAGAGTAGCAAAACATAGACAAGGGGGACAAAGGTATAGCCTAATAAATCTATTTTTTAATATATTATAATAATTATAATATAATATATGTTTTATGTATAATGGCACAGTGGAAGAAAAGAGAGTATAGAAGAAGCAGGACAGATTCAATAAGCTACAAGAGATTATCAGGCCCATGTAAATGTTTTAGCACAAGCTATGGCAAAAAGATAATTTATTGGCATTAAATTGTGTTTGTGTGTGTGTGTGTGTGTGTTTTTTAATTTTTTAAAATTTGGCTGTTTTTCATATTTGTGGCAATTTTTGAGAGCACATTGGGCTGTATTTTTTTCTTGGTCCTGGCATTACTGGGGTGAGTTGAGGTGCGGGTCTGCGAAAACAATCCACAAGAAGTCTATTTTCCGGGACACCGCAGCGGTGTGGAGCAGTTTTCAGGTCATTATGTGTGTGTTATAGCATGAACCCATGTGAAGCTGCATTACTTTGATCAAATACACACTGCAGTTGTCGTACTTGGTGTAACAGGCTACCTGCAAGTAAATAGTGCTCACTAGACCCGCCTTGCAGTAAGCATAAATCTGGTGTTAACATTAGTTTCAAGACACAAATACCTACTTTTCTAAACAGAGACGTTTCCTCCGGTGAAATAAGGTCTTAACATGCTGACTCGACTAAATCCTCATAGGTAATTAATGGTGCGGGAAGAGAGAATCAGAAGTAGCCAAAGGGCCTATAGATATAAATATGTTTAATGCCAGAGGGGAACCCTGAGGGCCTTCACGATATTCAGTGGAGGCCCAAGAAAAAATATTAAAAGAATTTTTGTACTACTAATGTATTTTTTCAATATTTTTTATTCAGTGAGTAATAAACACTACACAAGTAATAATTTCTAGATCATTGTTATAAACTTGGACTAATATTTCGTGGGAAACAAAGGGTTAATATAATGAAATGGAAATGGACCAATTACAATTTTTCTTCCAATGGCATCTGGGTAAATCAGTAACTCCCCCTGCAGGCATTGAACTACAGAAACACCTGCAGGGCCTTCGGTGGCTGTAATGAAGACCCGTGCAATTCAAGTCAATGTGGGGATGATTTTGAGTTTGACAGTCGTCTTAGCCAATCATATTTCTTTGAGTTATGGGCAGGATTATAGCATGACATCTTCTGGGCCTTCGCAAATACCCTGTGATTGCATATATAAGGGTCAAAGCATCAAAAAACGTGCTGGACGTCACTATTTGGACGCCTCGGGGGTGTCTAAAAGAAGGAGACGAAAGACCTGAGAACCGGAGCTCAGAGCCCGGCCGGCCATGGATCCATCCATCTGTAGCTGCTGAACACTAGCTTAGGATTGTTAAACATCCATTTGAAGTAAGTGAATGTGTGATTCACTTCATTTATTATTATTATTATTTTTTATAAATGATGTCATGATAACCAGCAGTTGGTCCTAGTGAAGGCCCAGGGTTCAGGTCCACGGTTTGCCACTGTTTAATGCCATACTGTGTCACATTCTGGGCATAGCGTTATAATCTCCATGGAGACAAGGAGGTGACAGGCAGTCGACGAGAAAAGTTTCATAGTGCACCTTAAATAAAAGACACACATTCACTTTAGTAGAGTAAACAGTGCAGCAGAAATAGCCCGTATATGAGTATGCATAGTTGTCGAGAAAAACTACTTTGGACCATTTTTGTTATAAATCAATTCACATAAGCGTCTTTACGAGGCGGACAGGCGTGCTTATTGTTCGTATTAAAAAGTGAGATATTCCAATCATGGGAGGCCAGTGGCAGCTAATACTCTCCAGAGGGGTAAGAGCTATGGGCCACTGTATCCGAAGGCGATGGGCGAGCGAGGGATGCGCGAGGCGGGGGAGAGTAAGTGGCCGTGTCTCCAGTGTTGACAGGAGCGTTTCGTCTTAGCTTTAGCGCGCTGCTCGTGGCTGTGTTAGTCTGATATTGTACAGAAATCAAAGAGATGAATTTGCGGAACAGGGAAATTGCTCTAGCTTTTTAGGAAGGGAGGAAAGAGCACGATCCAAAACGCAGTGAGCCTTGGATGTGTGTATCGGGCGGGATGGGGGCTGTCAGGCTGAGGAGATTATAACAGGAGTAGTGACAAGACATGATAAGAGTAAATACAATGGATAAAGAGAATTTGGTTTTGATGACAAGGCACTGAGCAGCTGTAAAAGCGGTCATTTTGAAGAGGATTTATTAAAAAGCTGGGTAACTGCACATAACATATTTAGATCACCTTGTTACCCTTTATTGTTTGGAAAATGAGTATTGAAATGTTTAATAAGTTTCACTTTTTTGATGCTCTGAGTCATTCCCCCTCAGAGCACTATCACATCAACTCACTATAATCACTGTAACTGCTAGCCTCAATTGATTGGAGCTGAACGCTTTGGGTGACGTCAAACTCACTTAGTCAATTTCTTTATACAGTCTATGCTCCAGACATATGATATTAAAGAGCACATATTCTTTTTCTCTTGACTTTCAAGACTAAATCAGCAACTAAACCTGGACTAGACCATTAAGACACGACTAGAACGTGATCAAACCAAGTACCGTATTTTCTGGGCTATTAGGCGCTCTGGATTATAAGACGCACTGTCATTAAATGGTCTATTTTCAAACTTTTTTCACAAATAAACCATACCGGACTTTAAACAAAACACAACAGTTGGATGGGTCAGTGGGACTTTGTTCGGCGCGTTCACGGTGACTCTGGGCTTTGTTCAGTTGTGGCGTGTAGGGAGGGTGCTGTCTGGGACCGCTGGATTGTTGGCGTGTTCGCAGTGACTCAGTTGTTCAGTTGTGGCTCAGAAAGGCACATGGCACTTGCTTTTTCTGTTCGTTCCTCTGTTCCATTCCTTGTTGGTGTGGAGTGATGAGTCTGGCCGCAGGTGTGTTTTGCTGCGCGGTCACTATTTGCTCCGTGTGTGTTTGCGTGCGCTGTGGGGGGTGCGGATTTGTAGTTTGCTGAAGTCGTGCTGGGACACCCGAGTGGATTCGTGTATAGGGTGCTCTGGCTTGCGGGGTGCGCAGTCATTTTTAGATGGGGTTAGAGGCTTAAGAGCGTGTCTAATAGCCTGGAAAATACGGTATAAATCAGAACTGAAGTGGGCTCAAACTAGGACACCTTTAGTGACTTGTACGTTTGCCCCCGTGTCAGGTTTGCCCCGGATGGTGGTGATCAGAGACTACACCGGAGTGCCCTTTCCCCAGTCCGGCCCTCCTCTGAGCGTCCACATCGGAGACGTGATTGAAGTCATGTTTGCAGATCTGCACAGCTCCTGGTGGCAGGTGCGTGTCCCTCTGTAACTCAACAGCTGTGCCTCTCTGAAAAACAGCATGTTACGCCTCAATGCTCCACAGGGGCACGCCATTTTTGTGAGGTGGAAATTAAGAGATTCATGGTATAGAAAAAATAGTGTATTGTCACACAAACTGAATTTATTTTTTTAGTTAGTTCAACCAAAATGCAAGAAGTAAGCTTGTATCAGTTTAAAACAGCAAATTGCTATATGGAATCCATCTAGACTGTACAAAATGATTTTAAATTAGTCAAATCAGATAGTCAAAAATCTATTATTTTCACACAGGGCTGTGCAATTAATAACATTTTTGTTTTAGATACAACTCGGAAATTGTTATCAGCTTGGTGCTTTTTAATTAAAAGGTCTGCAGCCAGTCCTCTACCTCTGAACGCATGTGGTTTGTAGCAGAGTGAAGGTAATGTGAGGTAAATTCAAGGCCTGGGTATCATTCAGAATTTGCCGATATGATACATATCTCGATACAGTGAGCTTACAATTCAATACGATTCAATAAAAAATAATGGTTAAATCATGGCTGTGATACTAATAGTCTTTGTTAAACCACTTCTTGTGCAAAGTGAATATGAAACACACACGTTTTAATCATCAGAACAGTGAAAATATCAAATGTGTCACATAAACAAGTTTTCTTTCTCTGAACAAGCAACAAAACTGTAGCGCTGTAACAAAATAATTTAGTAAACTATACCAAAACATACTCTTGGTGATATATATCGATATAGTAGCCCACAATATCGATACTGTATCATCACATTAAATGATACGATATATTGATATTTCAATATTTTTGCACTCTCCTAATTGAATTCATTCTCTGCATTTGACACAATCTTCAACCAGTACAGTATAGCGCTTGGGGACCTATCTCCAGATTTTGAGTTAGGTCAGAAATCGGAATACACTAGACAGTTCGCAAAAACCCCAGATGTGCAAGTTCGGGCACCAGCCAGTCAGCGAAGAGTCATATATTCTGTGTTGTCAACGATTCCTGAGATTGATGATTTAAAGCTGGAACAAAGAGAATGTTTGGTGAATTTTATCAAGGGGAAAGATGTTATTGCCCTTCTTCCTACGGGATTTGGGAAAAGTTTAATATACCATTTAGCCCTGTTAGTGACACATTACATACGTCATGACCAAATAGCAGCGATTGGTTAAATTTGAAAAAGTACCCGGCTACTGTCAAGCAAACGAATCCTAATGCTGCGAGGTCAGATAGTTTCTACGAAGTGAAACCGGCTGTTTAATCTAGGCTAGGAAACCAGAGCGTCCAAAGAAACCCACCCAGACACAGGGAGAACTTGCAAACCACGCAGAAAGACCTTGACAAGCTGGGACTTTAGACTTCAATTCAGACTTTAGTTTTTGGTGTTAAATGGAGTGAATTAAAGTCTGTCTTGTTATGTTCATGAAAGGAATACTGAAAGTCAAAATGTGATCAATCAATACATTATGATTATTTCTTTGTCATTTTGCCCAGGCCCAATTACAGCTGAGTACAATTGCGAATCCAGTATTTTAATTTTAATCCCATCTTTTCTCCTCCATGTTGTTTCTCATCCATCCCTCTCTCTCCCTCTGCCTCTCTCACAGCATAGACAGGCCATAACCCTCTCTGGGACATTTATGATGAGGTCAATTTCAATTAGACACACAAGTGAATGTGTGCAGACCCCCCTGTCCTCTCCTTCACTCCTCCATCGAATCACACATCAGATGATCTAACCAATTAACCACTGCCGCTGATTAATTACACGCCACGCTGAGACAATAAAACAGCACAGGCCCAGGTCGCCAGCGGTGCGTTTAATGACAGTGCGTAACCTCGTGTACCGACGCATTTAGCAGCTATCTCACTCCATCGTCCAGAGGTTTAGAGTACTTGACCTTATCTATTTTTGAAGGGAGCAGATGTATCAGATGTCCCGAGATGTAACTCAGTGCAGCGTTAGAGGTTTGTGCGCTTCCTGGTAATGATCCAATTAAACAGAAGAGTTGGAGGTGTGACTGGGTTAGCTGTTTTTTTAGTTCACTGGTGGTGACATAGTATGACTAGGTGGGAAGTAAGGTGCAGCCTAAGGTATAGTTTAAAAAAAAAAAAAAAAAGCAAAAAAAAAAAATATTATTATTATGTTGTCAGACTTTTATTACAGCAAAGGACCAACCACCACTCAGGTTTCCCATTCATTTTAACAATAAACTTAATAATAATACAAGTTTGAAATGGAAGCTTGATAGTAGCCAGGGGTGTGCAAAAATATTGAAATGTCGACATATCATATTGTTTACTGTGATCATACAGTATTGATATCTTGGGCTGCTGTATCGATATATTGCCAAGAATATTTTTTGATATATTTTACAGCACTCCAGTTTTGTTGTTTGTTCAGAGGAAAGAAACTAATTTATGCGACACATGTGACATTTTCACTGTCTATTTTGATGATTAAAATGTTTCTGTTTCATATTAACTTTGCACAAGAAGTGGTTTAACAAAGACTTTTAGTATCACAACCGTGATTTAGCCATTATTTTTTATTGAACCATATCAAATCAGTTTGAAATATATCTGAATCAAAAGTGCACTGTATTGAGATATGTATCGTATCGTGGCCTATGTATCAAGGTATGTATCATATCAGCAACTTCCTAATGATACCCAGCCCTACTAGTGACCACAAGACGTAAAGTTTTTGTGAAAATCTGTTTATGAAACTTTATAAACTAAACCAAACTAAAACAGTTACCGGAGTTTTAAGTTATAAATCAGTTTTTGGACAGCATCAATTGTGCCATTACGCGTAGTCACCCAATAGCTCTTCTTAGACTTAGACTTATAAACTTTATTGATCCAAGGGAAATTATTTGGAAACAGTAGCTCACACATCACAGTATAATATAATATAACAAGGAGTGAAAATATAAATGGTAATAACAAAAGATAGATAGCAAAAAAAAAGATAGCTAGAGACAGTTGTCAAAAAAGACATAATTCTATAAATGTACATGTACAAGTCAAAATAAAATAGAAAGATAAGTAATAAAATATAGTCACTATAGGTAAATTTGCAGCTTTCTAATCAAAAACACATAGATTAAAGTTTAGCTTGCCTTCAGCTGCTTCTGCTATTCCTAGTAGTTGGTAACATCACGCAGAACTGCTCTGAACATTGTTTCTGATACAAACACCTAGCTGCAGGGGGGGAGTCTGAAGTGTGGATACTTGTTAGACCAATCGTACTGTTCCTTATGCCCTCCCCACCCCCGCAAAAGTTTGGTCCCTCTTTAGACCCCTAATATTTGAATTTAATATTTGAAATTAATGGAAAAGTTACTTTGATAGTGTTGGTGCAGTTTGAAGTGAGCGTGACTATTGAGCTCCTTATGCAACCATGTTAAACCTGATAAATCTATACAATAAAGCTGTATTATTTTTATGTATTTTAGCCTGAATCTTTAGATCGTCCATTTGTTTACATACATTAAGCTCTCTCCACAGGACTCCTCTATCTCTGAGCTCCCAGCGGCGCCAGAGGATGGAATTACAGAACACTGAGAATTCATATCCCCTGTTACCCAGAAGGCAATTATCCACCATCCCTACGGCAGAACAATACAATCAATCATCGTAATTTCATTTGATCCTTTGCTCCTGCCTGTTTATGCCCAGCCCGTAATAAGTTTAATCTTTATCATACGCTTATCACGCCGTAACAAATAGAAGAGCTTTCAAAAAGAAGAAAAAAAAATCCACTTTGATGAAATGTTATTACACAGAATGAATCATAGAAATGGGCAAAGATTCGCTTTCGCAATTTAGTTACCGCTCCGGCCCGCGCGCTCCCGAAAAGCATTTGATAGCCTAATAAAAGAGGAGAGGCTATGGAGGAATAAGCAAGGCCAGTAAGCAGTGTACATAGCCACATATAGTGTCTATTTGCTCTCACTCAATGGACTTCAAATTGACCCTTTGAAAACACTGCCAGCTAAATTACCCTGTGCATAATTCACATATGAAAGCTTATTGGCCTATCCGCATGATAAACCGCTTCGACTTACTATAAAGACACAATATCGTGGGTTATAAAATGCATCAGGAATCAATATCTAAGCAGGAGTAATTTGTGCACGAAATTGGTTTACTTGGCTCTGAAAATACCCAATAATACTGCTTATTTTAAAAACAAATGCTCTTCATATGAGGTGTTCTCTACCTCCAGGCGGTGCTTGCTTGCTTTTCTATCTCGTATTTTCAAATACTGGAAAAACAGGTCCATTATTGTAGCGTTAAAGTCTTTATTTTGATGCATTCATAATTAACTCAGGAATACAAACGAGATGCACTGCTTGTTGTGCGCTAATTGCAGAGGATTTATGGGAGCCAAGTGAGAAAGAGGTGCTCCCAGACAAATTTAATGCGATTAACTTTGGTTTTTTCCCCCCTTTTTTGCAGGGGAAAATCCTGGCAACAAGCAGGATTGGCTTCTTTCCCAGTGATGCTGTAAGGCCCTGCCCCTGTGTAAGCATACGATTTTTGCTGCTAAATCAATAAAACACATTTATAATCTGGATTAGCTACCTTTGTGCTAATCCCAACTGCTAATAAATAGATAGAGATTCTTAAAGAAGGGCATCTGGTATAAAATCTAGGTCAAATAAATGTAAAAACACATTTGGACATAGTTGATAAGATGTGGTTTTAAACTGGACATGTTCTCGTTAAGCATTTATACGTCTTCTTTCACGCTACATTACAGCACATGGCCTTAAACTAGGACTAAACCTGAAGCTAAACACACAACCTAGATCTTACCTGGACTAAACCAAGACTAGAACAAAATGGAAACCAAGTCTACATCAGAAGTAAACTAGGATCAAACCAGAATAAATGTTAGACTAATAAAGCAGTGTTGCCCTTGAAACTGAATCGGCGAAAGATGCAAGACACAGTAAGATGTCACGGGAATCACATAATGATGGTAACTAAATGTAATGTCTGCTAAAGGTGCCGCTACAAAGAAATTTTGTAGTAAATTAAATTACTTAAGTCACTAATAACTAATTATTTTTATTCCCAGGTTCCAAAACCATCTGAATACTCTGGGCAACCGTGGTAAGTGTTGAACTATTTTTTTCATTATGAATTAAATCTTTCATCTCACATTATTATTATTATTATTATTAAAAGCTGGTTATTATAAAGTGTTATGAAATTCATATACTATAAATACATCACATTTCACTTTTGGAACAAAAATATCACTTATTTTCATTTTGTTACCTAGCAGTCATAATCTAAACAAAGCCAAAACTTATACTTATAAATTACACAATAGTAGACAAATGAAAATACATGGCAACACCTTTATTTTGTTAAATCAATCTTTAATCTGTTAAAAATGTGTTCCTTCCTTGTACAATTTTTTGGATTTTGGATGGAATTTTCCACATTGATGATGTAGGTAGAGGGATTCTGGCAGAACTCTATACAACTTCCTGTATCTTTAAACTTTTCTCCTCAAGTTTTTCTCACAAAATATCCCTTAACTGCAAAACTATGATCCGTATTTCACACCAAACCAAGTAATGATTAGAAAAACCTGTCATATACACGTTATGTCATAAATATTGAATGGTTTGTAACATCCTTAATGTTTCTTAATGGAATATGATTGAGTGTCAGCTTGGTTGGAGCAGGGATCTTGGTGATTATGCTTATGTTGTTTATGTTTTGACACTGGCTCAGGTTTGCAGGGCCAATGGACAGGTCCCAGGCTGAAGAGGAGCTGCAGGAGAGAGACCACGGAACCTACCTGATCCGAAACAGGAGCAAAGAGTGCACTGAATATGCCATCAGCATCAAGTGAGTCAAGAGCTCTTCTGTTTCTCTTCTCAAATCTAAAATCAGCAGAAGAAAAAAAATCTAATCTTTTTACATGATGGTTGTTTTATCATTGTATTTTATTGAAAACTTGAATACAAACTAACTTATGAACTTCTGTGAGCTTTAAGCCATGTCTTTTACCTTTTGTTCAGAAGAGTTTGGCAATTCTAGGGCTGAAATTATAAAAGTTTTCCTAGTGTAGGTGTATGGATTTTAACACACACACTGAGAACATACAGTAAGTGCGAGTTTTACAGGATTACAGGTTTTGTCTCACTTATACTAAACTGCACAGTGGGCTTTTCCTCTGACCACTCCCCTCTAAGAAGCACTCCAGTCTGTTGGTCCCTGACAGTGCCCCTTTCCCTCTAGACCCCGGGACCCGCTGAAGCCTCCGTACCCCCACAGCCCCGGTGTCTGAGCCCATCTGTGGAGTTGTGCCTTCTGTCCACTCCAGGCCTCAACCAGTGACCCCCAACATGTGCAAAAACCCTACTGTACTTTATCACAAGCCTTTTTGCACAGCTACTGCGCTTTCACTCTACAAATGGTGATTGTAAAATATATTTATCATGGTCTCTGTTAATTAAAGCAGACCTATTATGCAGAATCAACATTTTAGAACTTTTAACCATGCTACAATTAATTGTTTCCACCGATCAACCCATTTTCTTAACACTGGTATATTAGTCTGACCTCGCAGTGTTAGAATTCGTTTGCTCAACGGTAGGCGGGTACTTTTTATCATTTAACCAATCGCTGCTATTTGGTAGTCACGTGTAATGCGTATAACTAGTAACTAGTAACTGGTAACTGGTATATTAAGCTTTTCCCAAATCTCGTAGGAAGAAGGATAGTAATGTCTTTCCCCTTGATGAAATTCACCAAACCTTTAAATCCTCGATCTCAACACTGAATATATGGCTCTTCTCTGATTGACTTGCACTTCCCGGGTTTTTGCGAGCCGTCTATTGTATTCCGATTCCTGACCTAGTTGCTGGAGAGAAATGAAATTGAGCAGAGGCACTAGGTGGCGCCAGCCTGACTACCGGTGTACACCTACAGTGCAGAACTCAGCTCTTTTATTACACTGTTTTAGATGAATATTGTGATTTAAAATGTCAAAAGCAAAAGCACAAAATGTCTTCTTTAAAGATTTTCTAAAATTATGTTTATTAGATTTGCAAGAATTTTAGTGTAGAAATCACAGTGAAATATCTAACCTACTGCTTCTAATAATAATACTACATCAAATTTATATAGCGTGTTTTTTGTACATTTAAAGACCCTTGAGGAAAACAAAATAATAATAATAATTAAATGAGTTATACAATGTAAGCAAACTCTCTCAGCTCCTATAAACACTTTATTATTTCAAAAGTTTTGATGTTTATGACTCCACGGGTGATCATTCTTTTGAGTAATGCATTACAGAAAACTTGAAGGACATATTTGAATCCCAATAAAAGTATATCCACTGACAAAAGTGCATCGGTGTTAAGCCCTAAGTTGCTAAATGTATGATCTCAGTACATGGCCCTTTTTAAGTAGCTGCTTTATCTGACCCTTGGACAAGTTTGCTATCACTTTACTGAATCACAGCACTGTCCATTTTGCATTTCCAAGTAGTCTTTTGAAAACTATGTTGCGTGTTCAAAACAAAACGGAGCCTTCATGACCAGGATGACACATGGGTTTACAAGGTCATTTAGTTTTAGTGCTTCATTTTTACCATTTTCCATTAGAGCATAGATTTCAGCATGTGGTGAAATAAATAATGCAATGAATAGAGACACTCACTACTAAACAACCAAATTCATATTCTCTTTGCCTCTAAACCGCTCTCATTTAGGTCAGAGATCCAAATTGATGCGAACAGGGGCTAAGAGACATTCAGGTGCATCTGATAACTCAGCATAAACACTAAAACTTTCCGTATATATTTCCAAATAAAAGCATAAACATACATATATCCACACTAGGCTGAATATGTTTTTTGAATGAGAAAGTGTTGGCTGTTTCCCTGAAAGTTTTGATTTAAATATTATTATGTAATTTTTCTTATTCTTTTTTTTATGAAGATGCTATTGCTTTGTGTGAAATGTTTCACAGTATGGTATTAAACCTTTTTATCATGGAGACCAAACTAGACGAAGTTACAGGTCAGATCTGTGGATAGGCAACCCCACTCCCAGTCAGAATGTCTGTTTTCTAAGTATTTTTGAGTTATAAAACCACCTGTAATTTAATAAATGTAAGGTAGAGCTGTTTAATGTCCTACTGAGGAACATTCCAGGCAGAGCAATGGCATCTCCATGGAAAAAAGTAGGCGACGAATCCGTGTATCATTCGTTGATTTGTTTTTCAATATAAAACCAAAAATAAGAAAAACTAATAAACAACTATTTTCTTCATTATTTGTCTCCAAAACCAAAATTTAAAAAATGGATAATGATTTGTATTTTCAGTTTTCGATTTTGTGTTTAAATGAATAATGGAAAAAAAAAAAACAGATAACAGCCGTTTCCTGTTTCCATGACTTAAATTGTGATGCTTTTGCACTTTTGCGCTGCATACGGACTGAACCAGGACTGAACCAGGACTAAAACAGGTCCGGGATCAGACCGAAACCAGACAGGGACCAGACTGGGACTGAGACCAGGACTTAGACCAAGACAAGACCAGGACTGAGACCGGGAACAGGACCAGGACTGAGACCCGTACTGAGACCGGGACCAGACAGGGACTGTGACCAGAACTGAGGCTGGGACCAGACTGGGACCAGACTGGGACCAAATGAGGACTGAGACCAGGATTGAGACCAGGACCAGACCAGGACTGAAAATGGTTTAGTCCTGTTTTAATCCTGGTTCAGTCTGTATGCGGCGCAAAAGTCTGGCATTGTAGTTTAAGTCATGGAAACGGGAAATGGCTGTTATCTGTTTTTTCCATTATTCATTTAAACATAAAATAAATTTTAAAAAAAACGAATAGTTAGTTTTTTCATTTTGGTTTTGGAGACAAATAATGAAGAAAATAGTTGTCTTTTTGTTTTCTTATTTTGGTTTTATATTGAAAAACAAATCAACAAATGATACACGGATACACTTTCTCGTTATACAGTTTTAGTATCAGATAGCCCAGCTTTAAAGTTATACTATGTTATTTTTCAGGTAGAGGGTTTTCCACGTAGTTGCTTTTATGGTGTTATTGCTGTGTTTAAAATGCTGCACAGTATGGCTTTAAACTTATATTTTACAGTACAGGTACCGGTTGTTGCTTACCTATCAGCTGTATTTCCATGTGTGGCCTTGGGATCCTATAGCCGCATTAAAACAGTGTTCACCCAAAACAAGGCCCAGGTCTCCATATGTATAGCGCCATATAACTCGACCTCATCAATAATGCATCCCTCACCATATATTCATACATGTATCAGTGGATCTGCAACATGACCATACCCGCCTCATCCGTTACACCCCACACCAGGAGGTTTACAATGTGCATCTTTACAGTGAAAGTTGCCAGTGTTTGAGTATAGAAAGCACGCAATCTCACTTCCTCCATATGCAGAGCTGTTTGTGTATTCAGAAGACCAGGTCGTATTATCACGCTGTGTACGGATCACATGACAGGATGTAGATTGGGCAAGATCAGACATGCATCATCTGCTGTCGCTCACAAATGAAGATGAATCTGAAGAAGTAGCAGTGGAGAACACTGTATTAAAAGATGGACTTGACAATTTTGTGACAGTATAGTGCTATGAGTATATTTTTCAGAGTTTTGAGCTTGTATTGAGGGCATTTGCTTCTGTGGTCTCTGGTTGTACAATAGTGACAAACTTAAGGGGGTACTATGATCAGTTGGCTTTTTGAAGCTTTCTACCATGTTATAATGTTCCCTTGTCAAAAATATGGCTGAAGAGATTTTAAATGTCATCCATACAATAATTTAACGATCTCTCTCAGACCCTTTTGAACCGTCTTTGCAGTTATCTGTAAGATTCTGTCCAATGCTCAGCCCACAAGCAACGTCACAACAATTCTCCATAAATATACAAAAGCATGAAACTGTACAAAACAACCTGACAAACCTGATGTGATGATGCACACTGATTGTGTTGTGATGAGCATTCTCAAGTGCTAACATGACAGCCTTAGTTTGGCTACGTTCAGACTGCAGGGCTTAATGCTCAATTCGGATTTTTTTGTGAAATACGATTTTTTTGCAAGGTGGTTCACATTTCCAATTAAACGCGACTTGTATGTGATCTCCAGTGTGAACTTTAAATGCTCCAAAATTGTCCCGCATGTACATTGGAGGACACAACGATGTCACACGCAGCAAGCGTGCTCAGTGTTTACAGAAGTCGCCTAAACGCTGGGTTTGTCTCCCAGAATACAATCCAGTTCTTCATAAAATAGACAAGTAACACATCCACAGCCGCTTCGTTTGTTTGTGTCTTTAGCCTCCTTGTATTTGGCTCGCAGGCTCTATATTTTTCATTGACACTGGAGCCAGGACCGCCTGTAGCCACGCTCGGCCATTTCTTTGGCAATCATTTCAAAAACCCTCCAATTTGGCCTGAATACAGCGATCCCTCCTAATATTAAAGAACCTGCTAACCTTGCTATCCCTCCATTGACTAGACTCTGAGCCTGACGTATAGGTAGGATGAATGCGACCTGACCGTTCAGACTGAAGTTGCATGTCAAAAGATCGGATATGTGTCGGTTTTATGAGCACATATCCAAGTAACCTGGGTCGCATTCGAAAAATCAGATCTGTGTCATTCAGACTGTCATTAAAAGATACAGGTCGCATAGGGATGAAAAAATCGGATTTGAACACAATTTTGAAACTCAAACGCGCATTTCTCTTGTTAACTATCTCTATTTTTTTAATTTGTCCTGTACAGGTTCACTGATAAAGTCAAGCACATCAAGATCCTGACCAAAGATAGCTGCTTTTACGTCGCAGAGGCCCGGCTCTTCAGGACTGTACTGGTACATCAAGACCATAACATATATATAACTATAGTGATTTGTGTACCTTATTATGTAGAGGAAATGTTTACCTACATAATGTCAATGTTTGCAACTATTTCAATTGCAGTTCTGATTACAGGTGTGCAATGTAACTTTTCTGTTCTATGATATTGCTCGGAAGGTTCTTCAATATGCCATTAAAGCTCACCTATCTTGCAATTGTGAGAAACATTCTGGTAAAAGCAATAATATCTCCTTTAGGGTTGTGAAAAGTTTCACAAATCAGATACTAATCAACACTAAAATTTAGATTCTGTGTCATTCTGAGCTTTATCAGAACAAGTATAAGATCTCATAGTAACAAAGAAAGTACCATTATTTTGTGTATATGAAAATATATTCTACTAAAAATGTAGCCTGTTTCATGTTCATTCTAGTTGTAGATTTTTGTACTGTGACAACACTAATCTCCTTGGATCTCCACAAAAGAAAAGTTACACAGTGCACCTTTTATTCTAAATGTTAGATCTTGCTCTTTCAACGCTGCATCACTTGACCTGAGCATTCAGAGTACCCTTTCCTACTTGTCCTTGTATATACACCTGCTCTTTGTAAACACAGCCATTCTAATGCAAAGCCTATGTGTGTTTGTTCCATTGTGGCTGCTTTTACACAGGAGCTGGTGGAGTATTACAGACAGCACTCTCTGAAGGAGGGCTTCAGCAGTCTGGACACCACTCTGCTCGTCGCCTATAGGGAGCTGTCCAATGGAAACATGCCCAGGGCCATTACCAAGGCTGCCACCGGTGAGTGCATGCCACACATTCACTGCACAGTTACACAAGATTAAGACGTTAACTTGTGCGGCTAAAGGAGAATAAAAAGCAGGCGTTTATAAATGCTGTTTAAAGAAGAAGAGTTTTAGATATCATCCATGCATGTTTGAGTAATCTAGCGATCTCTCCTGGATACTCTTTAAACCCTCCTTTCAGTTAGCTGCGAAGTGAGAATTTTTCACTGTTTTTTTTTTTTAGCAATAAAAACACCTGCAAGGGAATAAATGCATGCAATATAGATATGTTTAAAGGACACCTATTATGCAAAATAGATTTTACAGAGATTTTAATCATGTTATACCTGTTCCCCCTTCTCATTTACCCTCTGGAAGTTGTATTTGGAGTGATTCGTGCATGTTTATTTAATCTTTAATCACTTATTTTCAAGACAACATATTGCCGATCATGCCCTGTATTCACCACCACCACCGCATACGCCCACTGTGATGTAATAACTTCGTTCTGCAGTTTTATTTTCTCCATCAGTGATACGCATAGTATTCAGAAGCGTGGTCATTTTGGTACAAATAAAAAAAAAAAATCTGCTGCTCGCTAGCGTGACGTGCAAATATCCATTGAGTTTCCAGTGTTATGGATCTGTTGGTGGTGATATGTCGACATGGGGCAATGTGGGCGTGCCTTGCAATGACCCAGCTTTAATAAACCTAATATTTCATTTTAAACACGGTATCCATGTTTCTATTGAGTGTGTTTCACATTATTAAATCATCCCGAGGTACATATGAGGCAACATGGGCGTGACAGCGCGTTTGCATTGACTCATATATGGAGACCTGAAATAGCTCTCACCGCTTTCCTTTAGGGCGAACGAATACAGAAATCCACACTTCGACTTCAGACAGGGAGGAAAGGAAACCAGAGAAGAATGTATATACATGATTTAGACAGAGGCCCTAAGACAGGTGTCTGTGCAGATGCCTCTGTGTCTGTCTGCAAAGGGCGGCTTTCTGTGGCGTGCGCGATTTGAGCCATTTACACACCGACCCTAACAAATCCGTAACACTGGCTCTGTTGGTGATGATGTTTACGGGGACATTAGCCCCCATTGGGCACCGCATCTTTCTAAAGCGGTAGTGTGCAGACTATTTCTTTAATTAATTTGTTATAGATAACTATTGCGATTTCAAATGTGTAAAAAATAACATAATGATCTATGGGTGTTGTACATTTTAACTATTTAACAGGCTCAAACACAGTATGTGATCTTTAATGCCAGTAGAACATTCCAGCTAGAGCAATAACATTTCTGTGGAGACAATGTGGCGTGCACTACGTCTGAAAAAATGTACTCAGCGCACCTTTAAACAACTCTCTCATGGAGTTGTGGCTTTTAGCAGGCTCATGGTTAATTAAACACTGAAGTAGTTTTATTCAATATGGAAGTAAAACTAAACTTGAGTGTGGCTTCCTGTTGTTCACACTTGACACAGTCCTTCTGACACCACAATGAAAGTAGCTTAATTAACCACATATAGAGAAAACTGATTAGTATACGTCATTGAGGTCTAGTGGAAGCATTTTATTTAATTACTATTGAATTAAAACCATTATTAGTTTAGTTTATTTAGTTTGTTTTACAGGGACCATGTACAGGAGCATTAGTCAAACAAACATTGAAGAGATGCTTTGTACCAGACTCATTTCCATCTGTAGTCCCTGAGACCGACATATTATTTTAAATTTACATTAGTTTCTGTTATTTGCACACATTATACATGAACATTGAAATCCTTAGGTAACCACTGCAATGGGTTAATAGTAGGAATACAATTATTGACCCAGTGGATGGAGAAAAAATCACTTTACTCAGACTGTATTGTGTTGCTGAAGTACTGGTGTGAATAGCTGATTATGCTAATGAAAAGCAGCTATAGGCCCATTGTTTGAACCGACAAGTGTGTGTATATATTCCCAGGTGTGTCCTCAGTGCTAAAGCTCAACAAGCTAAAGCCAATCTGTGCAGTCTGTGGCTGTGGAGATGAGGCAGAGGCCAGTGCACTCCGAGAAAGAGAAAGAGAGCTCGTTTGAATACGAGAATTACACAAGGAGCCAATGCAGTTAATATTGTTGTTTATTAAAGATTGAAATATGCTGTACGTATACAAATAAATCAGAACTCAGTTAGGTAATGGAGGGTCTGTTCTTATGTTATTGTGTTGTTTTGTTGTGTTCCAGAGTATGGCATTAAACATATCTTGCATTTAATAAATTGTTGGTGTTTTAAAATCATGCTAAAAATAAAACATGTATGTGAGCGTAGGTGCATCTTCAAAGATCTGACCTCTTTCTTGGCCTGGTGGCATCAGGGGGCCCATTATCGCAGGGATACAAGTTTAATGTCATGCTGTGGAACATTCCAGACACCGCAATACCATCTCGGTGGAGTCAAGTAGACCCTCCACCTGAAAAGTCCATAGTGCACATTTGATTTAATTTTTTAACTTGGACTAATGCATTTCTTAATTAATGATTATGTCTGTTTTATTTGTCAAATAAGAAAGTTTTATTAGACAAGCTTTCCTCCTTGTATACATTACAGTTATGGAGTAACCTTCACGTACTGTATGTAACTTCTGCTGCCTAAGTTCAACCAGGAAGTAAAATTAAAAATGTCATCAAAATTGTTTAGAAAGTAGAAACTATGTAAGATTTCTTGCAAAGTATATGTCAGATTTATTAATGTACTGTATGTCAGTATGTCTAGACCTGTAACGATAACAGAGTTTGCTGGACGATTAATTGACCAAGAAATTATTTCAATAAATGATAATATTGACATTTTGAGACCATTTTCAACTAATATAATGACAATAGAATAAAAGAAAAAGCTAACACGCCCTTTCAACATTTTTAAAGATCACTAAGTTTTTACTCTTTACTCTACTTGTAAAGAACACAGGAACTGCAACATTTTATTTAGGCCTATTGTTTTTTTAGGCCAAAAACAATAGGCCTAAGTAAAATAGACTTAGCCTAATGTAGTCTTGCTGAGAGCAAAGACTTGTTAACAAAAATGCACTTGAATAAACGATTGTTGAACCAACCACAACCAAAACAATAAATAAAATGGATTATTAAATCTCTAACAAAATTGCCATTTTGGTCTCGAAGTGTTCTCATAGTCCACTTTTTTAGTTCACTGGCTCCAAGCTTAGTTCACTTTTTTTATACAGGGATTATCACTATGTGCTGTGCATGTCTCCTGCAGAAAGAGCTGCTGTCCTGTCTGGTATCATGTCAGTGTCTTGTGGGATTTCAGCGGATTTCAGCAGCGGACTGATATTTAAGAAAATAGTCCCTCAACATGCGATGATTCATGCAATGTAAAGTTAGTTTTATTGTAAACATTACTTTATCGACAAAGACATTTACATCGACAGTTTGGCTCTACTTTCTGCACTCGGGCTGCGTGCACGTCGGAGAGGGATAGAAGCCTTTAGACATTCAGTCTCTTTGGTAGAGAGAGAGAGAGAGAGAGATGAGGAAAACAAACAAACATGCAAATAGAATTGATCGTGGCCAGACAAGTTATCGAGCTCGCTAAAAGTTATAGTACGATTGAATCACTTATTGATTACCGTTACAGGCCTAAGTATGTCAAAATGTTTTAGTGCAGTGTTTCCTAGTGCAGTGTTTTTTTTTTTTTTTCTGGTGACCTATATTTTAAAAGTCACAAACCTTTGCAACACATGTCAATAGAGATTATTTGTAAATCAAAAAATAAAGGTGGATTTAACCGTTATTGAACATTAGGGAGGATATTTTATTGTTGAGTGTGTGATCGTGTCTCTCTGAACAATCAGCATTAGTCAAGTTTAAACAAATGTATATATATAATATATCTTGCGACCCACCTGAGGCTTCATTGGAACACTTTGTAATGAATTAAAATCACTGAATTTGGGGAAACTTATCAAAAATGGCACATATTAGCCCAAAAATATCAGCAAACCGTGGCGGCATCAACCACCATGAAAAAAACATATGATATGGTTCGATCTCTCATCGCACATGCACTTTAAACCTCTCCAGTCCACCGGGGGAGCCACACACAGGTGGAGGAGGTTGATGGTTGAGTGAAGGGAGAAGCCTGTTTAGCATTGGCAGAGTCTCGTCAGCTGCCTGTGCCCCGGGCGAACACCAGGAGCCCGCCTCTCCAAAACGCCACCGCACCGCACGCCGTCCCGCTCCGAGATGGCTTCACAATCTTCCTGACAGGACATGACATTTCACTCGGCTCAGAGCACAGAAAGCACCGTGACAGCCCCCCCAAGAGGCCCACGAGAGGTGTACCCCGGGTCGGACCACGGAGGGCGTCTGTCACCTCAAAAAACAAAAGTTCAAAATCTGATAAAACAAAAGGAAGAACCCAGCTGGAGGAAAGGTGTTGAGAAGTATGTACACAAGCCAAGGAGAGCAATGCACGACAAAGCAAAAAGCAATTGGGCTTTCTAATATAATAGAAGAGATAAGAGAACCTTAAAGAGTGGGTATTTTACTTCTCTTGGGTATTGCTAACACAACTTATTTAGATCGCCATGTCTCTTATTGTTTTGAAAATGCTGTATTCGTCAATAACAATGTATCAACATGTTGAATAGTTTCACTTTAACTTTTGGTGTTTTAAGGCCCCACTCTCTTTCCTCTCTGCCTCTTTTTAAAATTTATTTCTGTTTATTAAGGACGTCACAATCACATTAGACAAGCCAGATGCATTGCTTTGAGTGTTTTAGTACAAGTCCTAGTTTTCAACACCTGTCTGTAGAAAAAATATGCATAAAAACAGACATGACACATTACTTACATACAGATAAAACATATATACAGCATTATTACATTTTCAGTGAGTGCATTTTTGCTTGGAAACATATAATAATTTTGATTTACTTTTAAATTTGTTGCGATTGATTTCCAGTTTTACATCAGCTGGTAAAGAGTTCCACAGTCCAGCTCCTTTGACAGAGAAAGGACTGAACAAAGAGTTGTCCAGTAACAACACAATTACCATTAGTAGCACCTCTTGTAGTACCTCTGTGTGTACATTTTATGGTCGTGGCAAATTCTGAATTCAGTGGTATATCAGAGTTAAGACACTTAAAAAAGAAGACTATTAAAATTGGTAAAATTGTCAAAGTTAAATAGGTTGTGTTTCTTTAAAGTTTCACAGTAGTGACAGTGTCTGGGGTAAATTTATATAATGAACAGAGAGATTTCAATGTGATTGAGGAGTTGATGCGATGAGACAGATGTAAGAAGATCATTGAGTTCATGAATAGTTTTGAAGTATGGTGCGTTATATCCTTACATATAAAACAAAAGCAACTGAGACTAGTTTTAATCTTCTTCGCTAAGTATTCTGTGTGACTGATAAATTTGACATTTTCGTCCAGAATGAGGCCAAGGTATTTAACTTCATTAACTGTTAGAATTTTCTCATTTTGAATAGTCACCTCAGAGTCACAGTTTTTGTTTGGGTACGCACAGAAAAAGAAAGAGAAAGTTTTTTTAACATTCAAAGTGACACTCTAGGCCATTTTAAGACCTGCTGTAAGGCATGACTCACATGTTCACTAGCCCGAGCAGGTGTTTTTGCAGATACTTCAGAGCGCCATCACATTAAAATTGGTGTCCATCCTGCTGTTTAAACCACTCCACATTGCGTCAGGTTTGTGAAGTTATAGTGTATTGTTTTGTATCACGCTTTTGTATATTTACGGTCCAACATGGTCCATGGGCATATACTAGTCTATGTGCTGTTTTTGAAGACATTTCAGTTCATTTCTATCCTGTGAATGTGACTTTTTTAGTATCGATACCAGCTCAGATTTAGTATCGGTTAATATCTGATTTTCTACTTTTGACGACCCTAGTTTACACAACCACAGCAGTAGAGCGGCACACAACAAAGCTAAAGTTAGCCGTTTGAGTCATTGCAGAGAAAAAAAAAAATCTCCTCCCTGGTCCCCACAGCGAGGAGGCCTATTTTGTTTCCCTACACATCACGCATCATCAAAGCGCGCCACGTTTCAGCTACTGACAGACCCGCATGCCAGTCGCCGCAGTGCATTCTGGGATAGATTATTATTGCCTTAAGTCCTCCGCCCTCGTAGCAGTCGTGTGGGCACTGCCTTGTTCTGTCTGGTGGTAAACAGCCGCGCCGGAGAGACAGATGTCAAAAACAAAACAGAAAGTAGTGAAGGAAAGATATATTGGAGAAATGGTTTGAATTTTAAACAGGCACCTGGAGAAGCACAGAAGGATGAGCAACAAATATGAGTGCATAAAAATGGAAGCATATGAGTATAGGTTGTTCTGGTGTGTAACCTATTTATTTCCAGTGTTGAGAAGTTACTAAATATATATATATACTGATAATTTGACATCATGAAGGAGCTGCTCTACATGCACCTTTAATGGTGAAATGTTTAGGAGATACTGTGTTGACACAATGCACACATACTGTCAAAACGGTTTTAAAAAACTCAAGAAAACAATACAAAATGGATTTAAACCACACATTTTCAGGAGCCAGTGATCAATACGAGTTGAGATAATGAAGTGCCATAATTTTCTTCACAACCAACAAAATCTTCTGTCTTAGTTTGCTTAAAAAACGGCAAACTTTGTACTTTAGATCGGTAGAAACATGTTCCAGAAATGTGATTCTTGTATTAGTTTGTCATTTCATATTTCAATATTTTTGTCAACAGGGAGTACACTGCAGTTTTTCCCTATTTTTGTAATTAGTGATAAGTACATGTAACAAACCATGCAACAAATATTATGACATTTTAATCCAACAGTGGAAGTGGCTAAGTGGTTGTTCAATCCCAACTCTGACGGAGGTTTCAGATGACATCCATGCATGTTTGAGCAATCTAGCGACCTCTCCCGGGCCCTATTCAAACCCTAGCAGTAAGATTCCAATGTTCAGCCCACAAGCCTACGTCATCCATGCTCCCATAAATATAAAAAAGCATGATACAAAACTGTACACAACGACTTCACAAACCTTATGCAGTAATTTCATTAGCACGATGTACACTGATTGTATTGTGATAGAACTCTGAAGAGAGAGTGACTTAGCGCTGAGAGCAAAAAGAGGGGAGACTCAAGCCTAATTTATGGTCTTGCGTCAAATTGTCTTCAGATCGCTTCATTTTGTATACATGAATATAATTTTTAAATCCTAGCTTCCTATCGTTGTGGTGATGAATTACTTCATGGCGCATAGACCTCGACGCAGATCCATAAATCAAAAACAACGGCAACAAGGCTTCAGCAGCAGTGTGTGTTGAGTTGACGCAGAATGATAATTTGGCCTTCAGAGCATCCAAAACGACCGTCAAAGTTATAAAATATTTTAATATGCTTTAGTTGATATGTTATGTGTTATCCTATAGAAGTAAAATACCCCTTCTTTAAGATAATACAGTGCGGTACAGAACCTACAGTACTACAGTACCAAGAATTCAGTGTGTAGTTTAAAGCAACAGCAGTTTCTTTATAATTCACATAATTGAAGCAAAGGACCATGGTACAAGCATAAAGATTTCTTTACATTATAGTTTTCTCTTCTCTTAAATTGGCTTAAAGCGCTGTGCACATTTCCTGAGCTGCCGAGACAACACCGCGCTGCACACGGCTCTGTTTGTTCTGATGTGGTGACGTTTGATTGACAGGCGAGAGGTCGGCTTGTTCTTGGACTTCAGAGCACCGAGGCTCTGGGCTACTGGTGAAGGGCTGTCGGACAAGCACTACATTAGACGGCCGCTTTAAATCAGGCTTTCACCAAAGTCCACAGAGTTGGGATAAAACTGAGCTATTGTGTTACTGTATGTGCACAATCATTTGGGGTTAAAGTTATAAGACTAGTCATAAGTCAACTATAAAGTAAAATCTTTAGAAATTGTTAGTTGTTCATTGACATCCACTGCACAGAGTGATATCTAGGTAGGTTAAAGTACTTTATTTGAGTATATTCAACTTGACAAGTAAAATTATCTACCACTGAAATACATTTGTCTTTCTTACTTTAAGCAATGTTAGACTTTGTTTTTTATTTTAACTGCAATGAGTTGTTTTTCTTATCTAAGTCTAGTAAGATGTATCACGATGTTCAGATTTTAAGTTCAAAAGGTCAAAAAGTAAATCACTTCACTTCTCAAATGAAATTTACTGAACTCATGATTTAATTTTCTTCAATTCAAGTACTCTTAACTCAGCTAGATTTTCATTTTTGCAATGTAATGTCTAATGTCCATGCGAGTCTCTAATTTAGCAACTCTGGCATCTGGGTGAAAAAAGTCCACTAACCTCCTAAAAAATTGATTGCTGTAATTAAATAATGATCAACTTAAACTGGCACGCAAGTATTTATGGACTAATAATCAGCATGCAAGATGGATCTCAAGTTAAACGAACTGGATCATTCAGCTTTTCGTCTGGAAAGTGGAAATTATCGACCTCACGCTAGCGACTGTTTTAGTAATCATTTTGGTTCAAAAGAGAAAACCGAGCTTCTGCATTTATTCATTCGAGTTGTGTCCAGTTAAAGACTCACGCTGTTATTTTTCTGACTCTCCCAAAGCATTGTGGTTTATATTGACAGCTCTATTGACCAACACTTGACATCACTTTTCAAGGTGCATTGTGGGAAAATTTGAGTGCACTACGACATTCAGACACCACTAAAAATGGCAGGACTCCTAAATAGTGCTTTGAGTAGGAAAAGTGTGGACACAGCCATAGTCTAAACAAGTGTTTTTTCATTGTCATTGTAGACAAGTAAAACTTACATTGATGTATAAATAATTTGCTCACCAAATCATTGCTACTCACACATTTGTCAAGTCTCATGGTTGCACCTTATTCATCATAACCATACAGAAGGTCGATCTTCAAATGGTCTACAACATTGTTTCCCAAAGATTGGATCACGACCCTCAGATGGGTTGCAAGAGATTATTTTTGGGTCGCCTTGTCAAGTAGGTCTGCAATATACAGTTCTGACACATGAGATTTTCTGTGCTCACAAAAATGAAGACAATCTGATCTGCTGTTGCGCTCTCCTTCTGCACCCCGGACTGGTACCCGCTACAAAAACACAGACAGGCCCACCTATCTCATTAGAAATGTTGAAATGTTAAGACATGTTTTGTATAATTTCTAATCTTTTTGTAATTATTCTATTGACTGTTTTGTTCCAGTTTTGCTGGTTCAATTTAATGTTGAAAAGAAAAAGAAATGAGCTACATTTAATCCAAATAGGAAACTTATGGATCCTTTTATTGCTGGTTCAATTACTGTTGTTCATTGTTTAAAACTTGAATAATACTAATTGTTCAGAGAACACGATCACTCAGTCAACAATAAAATATCCTCATTAATGTTCAATAATGGTCAAATCCACCTTTATTTTGTGATTTACGAATAATGTCTGTTGTCTTGGTTCGTGAAGGTTTGTGACTTTTAAAATATGGGTCTCCAGAAAAAAAGTGTGGGAAACACTGGTCCACAACACAGCTTTACGGACCTATATTTCACAAAATTGACTCTTGTGAGCTTTAAGCCATATTATAATGTTGTTATCACCTTGAAAATGTTCCTCAGGAGTTCTGTTTTGTTCTGTTTTGTTTCACACATGTTGGAGTAAGCCTTTATTTTTAGTCTGTCTGTATCTCAAGTACCATTAGTTCAGTAGAGATGGGCAAATCCAAGGCTGAAATAATCTAAATGATTCTAGTTAAGGTGTATGGAGTTTAAAAACACAGTGGGGCACTTCCTGTATCACCACATGAACAGTTTTTCCTCTCTCGAACTCTAAATATGCAGGGTGTGTGTGTTAAACATGTGAATGAAACAAAACAACACCCCGAGTGTATTTTGGATGAGGAAACAGCATTATAACAAAGCACAAAACAACCTAGCATGGGCCCTTTAAATGCACAACTGCTCTGTCCTGTGTGTGTATTTTTTTTTTATCAGCACAACGGCCATATTGGTGAGGGCTAACATGTGTTGGTCCTTAGCTCTTTATCCCTGTGGGGGGGCAGAGCGGCCATATTGCGGTGTTGACAGGAGGCGCTGTGTTCACTGCAGGGTCCGGGTCCTCAGATGGGGTTTCATATGGAAGTCTGGGCTCCACATAACAGGTCCAAATCACCAAGTCTGTTGTTTAACCTCTGAGCTGCTTTATGCTCTGGCAGGCCTGCTGGTGCCAGCTCTGGGGATTATTATTGAATCAGAAATAAGGAAATCAACTGAGCAGCAATATTGTGTGCACACTGTTTAAACATGTGCTTTTGTAAACACATGCTAGTGACCTTGGGGTGTTTTTGGTTGAAATCGCAATAAATACAGATTTGAAGAAAAAGAAAAAAGGTTAATCTTTTGCCAACTGTTAAAAGGCTAATTTCAGAAATATTTCCTCATCAAAAAACATACCTGGAGTTGTGTTTTGTTTCATTCACACATGTTCAATACACATATCCTGCAAATTTAGACTGAGTTCTTCTCTCAAAAAGAAAGAAAACACACTGTTCCACCTTGTGATGTCATGTGGTAATACAGGAAGTGTTCGGGGAGTGTGTTTTTAAACTCCATTCACCCGCACTAGAATCATTTCGATCATTTCAGCTCTGAAATTGCCAATTTCTACTGATTATAACATAAAAGGTAGCTGTTAACTTGAAAATTACAGCTTCATGACATCACAAGGTTGAACAGAGCATTTTGAGCTTTGGAGATGTAGACAGACTGATTAATTAAATAAAGGATTAGTCAAATATATGTAAACAAAACTAAACACATCCTCGGTTTTTGAAAACAACATTCACATTTGTTTTGGTATTTATATTTTATTTACACATTCAAATATTTAAGTAATAATAGACAAACATTACTTTTTTATCATGCAGTTTTAATTTAAAGATGCACTACATAACTTTTCTGAGGTTACACCATCCTCTTGTCTCAATGGACATTTGTTGACTGAAACCTATCTCGCCTTTATTCATTTACAGCTGTTATTACAAAAAATACCTTGAAATAATATTCTTATATATATATAAAATATTGCTTGCCTCTCCACAGACCTGACCTGTAACTTGACCTGTTGGCGTCACCTGTTTGTTTCCATGAAAATACATATGTTTAATCTTGACATAAACATCATTAGTTGACTGGTCAGATCCACTGGACTATGTCTTGGCGGTGCGATTCCAGCTCCCACAGATGAATGCTGCTGTTGTGTCCTTCAGCAAGACACTTAATCCACCTAGCCCCCTGTACAGTAGTGTATGAATGTGTGTATGAATGGTTGAGTGGTTCCTTGTTGTAAAGTGCTTGGCGTGCCTTGACCCTAAGGCGCTATATAAAAACATGACCATTTACCATTTAATGCTAAACTGTGGAAAAAGCAAAGTTACATAATGCATATAGAAATTGGGAATACAATGTAGTCTTATACATTGGTAATCCCTCGGTGATCCAGGTAGGTTCCATAGTGGTCCATGGGTGCAAACTAGTCTTTTTGCTCAAGATCATTCTAAAGCTATTCAGGATAGTTTTGTTTCTGTTTGTCTTTTTTAGTACCGATATCTCATCAGATGAGCATCTAGTAGGGATGTTCAATTATGGAAAAAAATCATTGTCATGATTATTTTGACTAATGTTGAAATCACGATTATTCAAACGATTATTTTGTAGTTACACGATGTATTTATTTAGCATTTCTCTCAAAAAAATAAATAAAACAAACAGAAACGCACTTTATTATTGATAATTTACGCAAAACCTTCAAACTGAAAATAAACATAGGCTACAAATATGTATCTTAGAGCAATTTTGTGATGTATAAACTATAAAATATACTTGAAACTATGAACTTGAAATAAGGCATAGAAAAACATAAATGTATAAAAAAAAACAAAAAAAACATATATATATTTATATATATATATATATCCAGCTGTTTTACAATCTCTGTATTTAAAAAATAAAATAAATATACTTATTATATATATTTAAAAATATCCCAAAATAAAGCTTAAATTGTTTCAACTCTTTGGAGATCGTTTTAACACACAAATCAAAATCGTAATCAAAATTCGATTAATTGCACAGCCTTAGTATCTAGTCTCAGTACTAGTTTTTGTATCGATTAGCATCTATATATTAGATTTTCTATATCTTTGACAACCCTGTTAACAAACTGCGTATCTACTGTACATCAGTCTGTGCGGGTACAACCTCCAATGCCTCCACCTATATGTTAATGAGCACCGCATCTCTACTCTTTTGTACTTAGTTTAAAAATACTACCCAGGATCCTCCCCAAACCCCGGCGCAGCGCACAGGGAAATGACAAATCGTGTGCCAGGGCTGTGTGTGTTTGGTGCCCTCCTCCCTCACCTGTCCTTGCTTTTTGTGGCTCATCTTTTGACTTTGAAAACTTTCCTGTCTCTCTCTTCGCTCTTCTTCTGCGGTGTCAAACTTGTGTTTACTTTCCCGGTGCGCGCTGGGATGCTCTGGGATGCTCTGGCCCCATCTGCTCGTCTCCTCCTCCATCTTCAGTTCCTCCAGACTTCTGCAGCTTCGTTCCTCCAGCGTCGTCGCCATTTTGGTCAGGTACATGCACCCACCCACTGCCTCTCTGTGTCTCTAGTATCATGTTTTTACTCTGCAGGGTTTCAAGGGGGAAAACTGTGAATATTTTGAAATGATATAAAGGTTTTGCACATAATTAGTGTTAATTAAGCATGAAGAAAGCTTTAATTTATAATGAACAAATTAAGAATGACTGATGATGGTTAGTAAATATCTAACTAACATCCAAACTTTAAAAGGGAATATTTTACTTCTATACTATATTAATTGCTGACACATAAAATATTTTGATCACCATGTTAGCTTTTATTGTTATGAAAATACTGTATTCACCAAAAACAATCTATTAACGTGTTTTGATAAATATCAGTTTTGTTTTTGACACTTTAAGATAAGATAATCCTTAACACCACCATACAACATAAATAAATAAGAGACCAAGGCCCATCCACACTAGTACATACTTGAGTTGTTTTCGTTGTGGATGCAGTATTCATCTAATCCAATTGAAAATGGCTCCAGAGATGGAATGATGGTGCCGACACCTCCCAAGAATTATATTAAGTATCTGATCCGGCACTGTGTGCACACTAAAACGCTAAACACTAAGAGGCTAGAATATATGTCCATTTATATATACGGTCTATGCGTATGACCTGCAGACATATAATCTCTGAAAAGTTTCACATGAACCATCTCCAACGCGACAGAAGCACAGAACAGACTCACCATCAGCAGATCACCCCTCTGTCACAGAAATAACACATATAATCCACTGAGTCGTGTCCTTTAGTCTGACAGAAGCTGAACCGCATCAGCGCACACAATAGTGAACTGTTTTTGAGTGCTTAATTTATGCAAATTATCCATGTGGTTTTAAATTTCGTTTTTGTAAAACATAAACACATATGCTCAAAGCTGTGTGGATAGGAAAGGCTTGCGGACACAGAAACGACGTGTCTGGATGCAGATTGTTTCTGATACGGTGAAATATTTTCTAAGCTTCAAAAAGTCAATTTTGCTATACTAACTATTTGTTTATTATGAAAAATGTTTTTTGTCATGCTTTATTAAGGCAAGTGTAGTTATAATAAACTACTTTTATAACATTTATCAGTATAATTTTACATTTTACATTTGGGAGTTAGTGTGTAAAATATAGGTCAAAAAGGCTCAAAATAGTTCTATTTTGTTGTAAAATGCTGACTTCTGTATCCGTTTGAAAGACAAGTTTACATCATTGTGTGAGCTCCTGTAAAAGTCAGCAGATCTTAAATTTACTATGTCGCATGTTTGTCTTTTATTTATTTAATTAATGTTGAATCAAATAATGTGGATTTACAGTCAATCTAAATTTTAAATGTATTTTCATTTAAAGGTGCATTGCTCAACTTTTCCCACCTGTTGTCTCATTGATGAACATGTTATTACCTGAATGTTCCACAGTTTGGCATTAAACTTTTCTATCTCCATGGAGGCATGCTGGCCACATTATGGGTTAGATCTGTGGAGAGACAAGCCCATCCTGAAGTACGAGCACATGTTTATCAGTGTATTTTTGAGCAATGAAAACACATGCAACTGAATACATACAGTAGTTCATAAGTTTAATGCAATACTGTGGAACATTCCTAGCAACTCTAAGTGATAACATGGTGTAGTATAGTAACCTTAACGTGAAAAGTTGCGCAGTGCACCTTTAATATACGCTACGTTACATGTTATTACTACTTTATTTATCATTTCTAATTGTATAAACCCGATGGAAATGGGGAAGGCTTAATGTTTCACAATTTGATGCAAAATATCTCTTTTTCAACACACCGAAACTTGAACTTTGTATTTTTAGAATTAGAAGCCCTCTAGCAACTTGGCAACAGCTCTGCAATGAGTAACCAAACCTGACTGCTGCTTCGCCATATTCATCCTTGAAGCTTGTTTCACTCCACAATACAGAAGTGTCATGCTGATGTAATGATAAAATTAGAATGGAAACAACTCGATTTTTTAGGCAATATAAAACTCAAATGAACATTGTTTAAAGTGGATTGTGCATTTCACATTAGAGTTATTATGAAACTGAAATGGAAATGTACATAATTGTTTTTACTTGGTATAAAATGTGGAATATTTTGAATGGTGTGCACAATTTCACTACTAGTTAAAGAGCTTATATTATACTATTTTCAGATGTTATAATGTCGTTTCCTCATCAAAAACATACATGGAGTTGTGCTTTGTTGCATTCACACATGACAAATTTAAGATGACTTCTTCTCTCAAACAGAAAATACTCACTTCCACCTTGTGATGTCATTTAATAATACAGGAAGTGCTGAACCAGGGTGACTCAAACATGTGGGAATGAAACAAAATACAACTCCAGGTATGTTTTTAAGGAGGTAGCAAGGTTTCAACATTACTAGAAGCTCACAAGAGTCAATTTAAAGGTGCGCTATGTAACTTTCCTGTTAGAGGCTTGGTTACCATCTTGTCTCTACGGCAGGGGTCTCTAGCCTTTTTTCAATAATGAGCTACCTTTACGAAGGAAAACGCTACCAGTTTCAGCAGTGACAAAGAAAACTGAATAAATAAAAACGAGCCATGGTGAGCCTTAGATGGGGAACCGTTAGATGCTTATAAAACGTAATACATTTATCGGTGCACCAAGTTAGGCATTGATATGATACATTTACAATGGTAATTAATCAAATTTAACTTACTATCCACAATACACAGAATTCTAAAATCCCTTGACGAGCTACTTGGAAGGGGGTGGAGAGCTACTGGTAGCTCCCGAGCTATAGGTGGGAGACCCCTGCTCATGTGAGATGTTATTGAGCTTGGCACTCCAGAGATCATACCTGTAACTTGTTTGTGCCACCTGCTTGTCTACAGATATAAGTTTAATGCCATACTGAGGAATATTCCAGACAGATCTCCACGAAGGCAACAAGTTAGAGAGTACATTTATTCAGAGATAACAACAGAGTGTCCAGAAGCCTCTCCGGTAATAACTGTACAATCTCACACCACAGAACCACATTTGGGCAGTCGGCCTTTTCATATCACTATTGTAATGGAACTCTTTACCCCCTGAACTGAAGGGAATAACAGAGCTTAAACTGTTAAAAAAACAAATCAAAGTTGTACCCACCTGTAAATACTGACCTGTAAACTGCACTGTTGTAAAAGTGTGTTTAAAGATTGTCTCTTTTAAACTGTTTTGAATAGGCCTGTCACAATAACAAATTCTGATATATTGCGATATATTGCTGCGGTGTCAAACTCAAATTCACAAAGGGCCAAAATGAAAACTGGGACTAAGTTGCAGGCCAAACTAAATATTTATTGAAAGAGTTCAGCAATATCTGCATATTTTCTCTTCAGATATCTCTTCAGACATAGGTAATGTTAAACCCTTTCTTATTAAAATAAATGTTTAAAAATAGTTTTGCTTAAACATTAAATTCAGAACAATCATAATATGAAATAATAACAACATTTTTAATAAATAATGTCTCTATAGCCTATCTGTAGCCGGTGGGCCAGCTCTAATACATATTTGACATGATCTCGCGAGCCAAATATAATTATATCATGGGCCAAATTTGGCACCTGGGCCTGAGTCTGACATGTCTGATATAGACAATAAACAATTATACTGAAACTACTTTATGCCTCTGACACAAAAACCCAAGAGCAGATTTAAACCACAAAAACTATTGTTAAAAAAAACAAAAAAACATCATAAACCACAATAAATAATCAGCAGATGAAACACTAGTTGTTATTTTGCATCTATAATGATTCATAAAAGCTATATATTCAACCTTTTACAGCTTAAATCTTCTTATACAGCCAAAAAATAACCAAAAACTTCCAAGTAGAGCAAAGAAAACGGACATATGATGAATACTGACTCCGTATATATTGTTCCAGCTTTCATATATTGAACTATAAGTCAGTACAGTAATTATCATGAGCCTAATTAACTGTTAGTGTAGGAAAAGCTTAACCAGGGACAAGAGTTGAGAATTAGCACTACCTACTCTATGCGTCACACCAACTGGATGCTCTACCTGTGACTATGTATGACTGCATTGTCCCTGTCAAACAAACACAAATGAACAAGAAACGTTACACAGTGAACCTTTAAGACAGACTTCTCTCCATAGTTTTAATCTTTCATTTTACCCGTACAGTAAAGTTAGACACATAGCCAATAAATGTCGAAATTGTGCAAAGTTTGAAGATAAAAAGCTGTTTGTATTTTCCTCCAAAACTTAGCAGACCAATATTGATTTTTGTTTATGACTGACCTTCACAGACTTTTTTTCCAACCTGATTATAAAGCATTTCAACACTGCGCGAAGAATAAAATACAGAAAAAGTTAACCTATTTAAATTATCCAAATTACAAACATACATAATTTCATTTCCTCTTGTTCGTTTAACATAAGTTTGGCGACGCTGTGCATTTAAATTACACACGTTGTTGAAGTCAACATTAAGGTATTTTTGATTAGTTTTCAGCAAAATTCAAGCGTCGCTCTGAAAATGTCCTTGTCTCACACTCTCTTCACAGAACTGGTTTAAAACAGTTCAAAATAAATTAAATATTTTTGCATACAAGGGAATCTGACCTTTAAAATCAAAAAGTTGAACACAATTGAAAAGCTGAACAAACTTCCCAAATGACATGCTGCTACCATTAAAGCTGCATTGTGTAACTTTTCCAGTGGAGAGTCAATCAAATTGCTTTGTCTAGAATGTTTCACAGTATGATATTAAACTCTTCTATCTTCATGGAGACCAAACCAGCAAAGTTACAGGTCAGATCTGTGGAGAGGCAAGTTCACTCACAGTCAGAATGCCTGTTTTTCTTGGTATTTTTGAGTTACTTTATAACCCCATCTTTAATTGAATACATGTAAGGCAGAGCTGTTTAATGTCAGGCAGAGCAATGACATCTCCATAGAAACAAGCAGGCGATGGACCCCAAACCAAAAAGTTACATAGTGCACCTTTAACATTATTTAAAGATAAACAAACTGAAAATCTGATATGAGTCATCAGAGGGACCACAATCAGAAAGAAATCAGATTATTTGACCCAAAACATGCTTAACTAAGGTCAATTAAATACAATCAATCAATAAACCTGCCCAGGGATGACGGGGCAAAATTGTGCACTGTCTCTGTTTCATTACATAAATAAATTAATTAATAAAATACATTTTGCTGATTACATGTGATTTAAATAATCCTATAAATATAACTAAATAATCCTATTTCCTATAACTCCAAACATCAGACAATCGGATTTAGAGTATGCATGTAACACAACCTTTTTTTTTTTTTTTTAAATTGTATTTTCATGGAGTATACTGTTGTTACTACTTCAGTAATATATATAGATATTTTTTTGCAGTAAAAGTAGTTTCACTTAACTTAATCAACTTTGAGAACAGTAAATTATATGAGCTTTTTTTGCACCTCATCTTCAGATATGATAGTTATTTTCAAATTTGTGGACTAAAACAGAATCTCAAACTCTACATTTTAACTCAGATACTTTTTACTACAACTGAAGCAGTTTAAGTCACTACGTAAATTGCTAATAATTACTTAAATTATAGTAATTAAATGCTATGCTACTTTTAATTAAAGCGTAACATTTCACCCAATTATCAGACTAAAATAAACACTTTCATATCATAAGAGGTATTTTTACAAAGTGTTTTTAGCAATAGTCTTGTATTGAAACAAAGCCATTTATTGTAGCCTGTTTTGTTTTGTTTTGTAGTGCACCTTTGTGTTGATCTTCTTCATGTCTTGTGCGTGTTTTCCAGTGTTCTGTCCTCGCGTGGTGGGCATCGCTGTGGCTCGATACAACTTCTGCTCCAGAGACATTCGGGAGCTGTCTCTGCTTCAAGGAGACTACATCAAAATATTCACCAAAATGTCCAACGGCTGGTGGAAGGGAGAGGTGGACGGGCGGGTGGGTCTTGGCATTTTATTCCTAGAAAGTTGCCGTTTTTTGTTCATATAATTTTCAATAATAGAAAACCAAAAATGCTCCAAACAAAACAGCAGTGTAATAGAAAGATAGATTTAAAAACTTTTTACGTTTCACAGCTTCCAAAGACCAGAGTGGAGTTTTGCTGTGATGGTAAAGCTAACAAGCATTCTAACCTCACATTTCCTGATTATCTGACAATAAAATGCTTTAGATGCACGCAGTGGACTTACTTTTACCTCAAGAGCTGCTTTTACAAATTGTACTGGGTATGAAAAATCCCTCAGTCGTCCAGGTGGAAAGGAGAAATGAAAGGAGAAATTCTGAACTGAATTTCTCCTTTGCCACAAAATGTACTGGGGAAATACTGAGAAATGTTGTTTTGAGAGAAAACTATTGTTGACTTGTGTGCAGCAAATGATCATTTTAATCCATAGATAGTGTCAAGTTGATGTTAATGTCAATTATGTTACTTAAATAAAAGTACAAATACTAGTGCAAAAAAAAAGGCAAAGCTCTCGATTTACCAGTCAATTTACCTTCCACCCCTCACCTATGGTCATGAGCTTTGGGTAATGACTGAAAGGACGAGATTGCGGATACAAGCGGTCGAAATGAGTTTCCTTTGCAGGGTGGCTGGGCGCTCCCTTAGAGATAGGGTGAGGAGCTCAGTCACACAGGAGGAGCTTGGAGTAGAGCTGCTGCTCCTCCACGTCCAGAGGAGCCAGTTGAGGTGGCTCGGGCATCTGTTCCGGATGCCTCCTGGGCGCCTTCCTCGGGAGGTGTTCCGGGTATGTCCCACCAGGAGGAGGCCCTGGGGAAGACCAAGGACATGCTGGAGGGACTATGTCTCTCGGCTGGCCTGGGAACGCCTCTGGAAGGATGGAAGTCTGGGAGTCCCTGCTTAGACTGCTGTCCCTGCAACCTGGCCCCGGATAAGCAGAAGAAAATGGATGGATTTTTTTTTTTCCCATAAGATAAGATAAGATAATCCTTTATTGTCTCCCATGGGAGAAATTTACCCCCTGTCCCAAGACAAATTTCTCCCATGGGAGACAATAAAGGATTATCTTATCTTATGGGAAAAAAAATCTCAAATAAAAGTAAAAGTATCATATGAAAAAATCTAAAGTACCTATTTAAAAATGTACTTATGTACTTATATTTTGAGGTCTTATAAAGCTTCAGATATAGTGATTTTGATAAAGATTTGCGAATTTGGAATCAGTTTTTTACTAGCTTTTTTGTCTCAAACTGCGAATGTGATTAAAAAAAAAAAAAACCTTTTCAGTCTTGTTCAAATATGTAGTGGAGTATAAAGTACAGATACCTGCTTTCAAATGTAGTGAAGTAAAAGTAAAAAGTATCCACTTAAAAATGTGCTTTGGTAAAGTGCAGATACCTAAAAAGTACAGTTCTACTTTTACTTTATGTTTCCCCACTGATCAGTACAGGCAAATATTGCTTTAACTTAAGAAATACACAGATACAATACACACAATACACTTCTTTTTTTTCCCCCAAATTGTGTAATGCTTTTTCTTTCAGGTGGGCTGGTTTCCATCGACCTACGTAGAAGAGGAGGACTGACATACATCCCTTCACTTTCACTTTTATTTTTAAGAAAACTGAACTGTCCGACTCAACTCAAGTGAACACATCGATGTCCTCGGGAAACTTGCGCTGCCCTCTGTCAAAGTTTGGATGTCCGATCACAGAGTACCAGCCTGCATTTTGGTCTCTCTGGCCTGACCTGCACTCCCAGCCTGGCCCCCGCGGCATTATGGGAAGTGCACCCTGCCCGCCCCCTCCCTCCCCCCTCTGTCCCGCGCTCACCTTGTCCCTTTATTGATGTCTCCATTGGCTGGTGTGAGCGCTGCCTCTGCTGGACTCAGGTTTCCTCAGCGGGATGGGAGGATGCTGCTGCTGACTGGACAATGCTCTCCTGCCTGCGCCGCGTTACACTACAAAGTTTGTAGCCATTGAACTGCTCTTAAAGGTGCACTGTGTAACTTTTCAGGCGAAGGGTCCGTCAAATGCTTTTCTTCATGGAGATGTTATTGCTTTGTCTGGAATGGTTCATAGTATTGTATTAAATGTTTCTATATTTATGGAGAGCAATGACCTATCCATAGAAACAAGCAGGTGATGAGCCCCAATCAAAAAGTTACACAATGCACCTTTTTTGACCAAAAGCCTTGATAAATTGAATTTCCCTTTTGCAGTGCACCTTTAAGGAAACGAACCGGGCAAGACAAATGGTAAACTTTTGCTACAGGACTTTATTCATTTCTAAAAACAGAAAATGCAGACAGAAATAGAAATAGTGTTTTCAAAATACAACAATTTCAAATACATTAAGGGAAATATTTTATACTTGATATCAATTTCAGTATCACAATGATGATAAAAAAAAAACATTTTTTTTTTTATGTCAGTCCAACCTTTTCAGACACCACCTTCTTTGTTCCTACTACTTCCACATTAGATATACATACAGAAATATATGAAGCAAAATGTATGGAATTATTGAGTAAAGAAAAAAAAAATATATATATATAATATATATATATATATATATATTTTTTTTTTCTCAACTAAGCACTAAGTGGCTAATTTGAGGATTTGGTATTTTTCTTTGCTACATAATTTCATACATCTTACTTCATATATTTGATGTCTTCTGTGTGTGTATATATATATATATATATATATATAGAACATAGTAAACATATAGAAAAAAAACATTGATGCTCTTATATGCCTATGTCATTTACAGATATTGTATGTCAATGCTCTTTTATTTGTATTTTATTTTGTGGCATGTGTGCTGTGACCAAACCCCTGGGCCACAGTGCAGCACATAAAGTCAATAATGTTATACTGTTCTCAAAGGAAATACAGAATTCCTATATTTCACTTTATTGCCTGACCAGCCAGTCCCTTTCACATTCTGTTTGAATCCAGAAGGTCTGGACTTGGATCATAGAGCGTGAAAAACCTCTGTCCAAACTCAAGAGCACATGTTTCTCAAAGGCAGAAGACATCTCAAAAATCCTCTTATCATTCAGAACAAAATATATAACTTCTTACTATAAATAATAGTTTGGTGCTTGGATTGTTGATTCTGCAGAAATCAACACAGCCAGTCCTCTGTGTTGTTTTGTTTCCCCTTTTTTACCCCATGTTTGTTTTGACCAGGAAGAACAAGTGCATCTCTTGGATAATTTGTTGTCAAAGCGTGTGATTCTGACTGGTCAGGTGACTCACTTTATGGACCTGTTATTTATTTATTGTAAATTTACATGACAAGACAGATGTTTTATTGAAAAAGTTTTCTAATCAGAACATGTTCTACTTCTCTCTATGCAAAGGTGATCATTTTGTTTGCGGATATCTGTGTAATCCATCAGTCACCATAGCAATGCCAGGACAAACTTTTGTCCGGTTGACAGATTTGAAGTTTTCTTTAGCTATTTTGGTTGCACGTATACTGTAACTGTGCTGAATGGGTCAATACGTACATATCAGTATTTATACTGTCAGGCATATTTTGTTTTTGTGAGATTTTAGATGATTTTAATGTAAACATGTACACCCGTCAAAAGTTTGGACACACCTCATTCATTTGTTTTTGCTGTTTACTACTTTCTGCAGTTTAGAGACGTCAAATATATGATGTAAGATATATGGAATTATGTAGTAAAAAAACAAAAACAAGCAATTTTTTTTATGTTCAAATTCTCAAAGTATCCACCTTTTGCTTTGTCAACTGCGCCACAAAACCTTGACCTTCTCCCTTGACTTCGCTCAGTGAGTTTTTTGACAAAGTCTCCTGAAATGTTTTTTACTTCACAGGTGCATGTCAGGACAACGAATGCCAAGTGTCAAAGGGTGACTATTTTAAAAGTTTTGAGTTATTCCATATGTGGTCATTCATAGTTTTGATTTGATTTTTGTTTTGAATTTACAACGAAAAGAAAGAAACAGCATACATCTGTGCAAACGTTTGACTGGTAGTCTAGAGTAAAAACAAAGTAAAGAAGTAAACCAAGATTGTTCATATGAATCAAATATTTATTAAAGTTTCACATTTTAACAGACAAAACTTGACAAAAATATGACTAATTAGTTCTTCATTTTTACAGTTTACACCATAACAATTGAGTCATTTTGGGTGTTTTCATTTCACCCCTGTTCCATGACCTTTGTATAAATGAGTTACCCAAAGCCAGTTCATTTTCAAAGTGGAAAAAAAGCGTTTGAATTTCGGAGGATCATTTGCTGTGAGCCCCTCCATCTTTTGATCGTCCCTGGACCTTTTTTTCCATTCATCATTTTCAGTGTTTATTTTGGTTTGAGAATGCCTGACTCAATGGTGATGTAACTGCTGCTCACTGTAGTGCAGAGGTATGGGCCCTGTCTGTTTAAAGGTGATTTCTTCCCTTCAAAAGCCCACATCCCGCTAACCACGCGTGTGTGACTTCAATATTTAATAAAGGGATACTCTTTGAATTGTACTGTTCAAAGGCCACAGTCTGTTTTCTTTCTTCCAGACACATGTGATGAATACATTTCACTATAGGGGTGACAGTGGGGTCCTACCATGCAACTGTCTCCATGGAGGTATTATTGCTTTGCTCGGGATGTTTCACAGTATGGTAACATTAACCTTGCCAGAGAGATGAATTCTGGTGATTTTAGTTCGTGAGAGTTCACAAAGCCTCTTTTTAAGCTCCGGCTGATGGGTCCCTGCAGAGACTGACCAATCAAAGTGCAGCATTGTGATTTGGGTCGAAGCCAGTGCCAAATGAACCAGAGCAAACATAGCAATGCCATGCAAACCTACATCGACATTTAGTAGAAATACAGTCTGTTTTGTTTGTGAAAAACGTGCAGAGGGAAACGCTTTAACCCAAGTGTAGTGGACCAAACAGAAAGGCAAAGACAAGCTATAAAAATAAGTTTAAATTGAATAAAAAGTAAATAAAAATAAAATGTAAAAAGGAGATGGAAGGAACTTAACAAAAGTTCAAATTAGGTAAATCATTAACAAAAAGTAGGGCCCAACTGAGGTAACTTAAATCAAACTGAACAGAACAAAACTAACATGACCAGACAAGGAACATTGGTGTTTAATTAAATACATGAGGACCAACTAAAACTGAACAAAGAGGAGGGAATTACACAAAATAATTAAAACTACTAACTTAATCAAAGTAACAAGGTAAATAAGTATAATACAGAAAATAATAAACAAACTACAGAAACAAACTTATTAAATCTAACTAAATAGTTCTCCACCTTTTTGTTCAGCATGGATAGTCTCTGTCTCACTCAAACAAACAAAACAAAAAAGAACAAGTCTAAGTAAATAATTCAGACTTATATTAACTAAAATGTGTGCACCCAAATTAGAATATAAGTCTAAATAAAGGTATTAAATTAAACTGTGTGCTGCAACTAACTTAATGTAAATGAAATGAAATAACATTAACATTGTGGAGTGGTGGCAGAAGTATCCACCACACCAAGTTAGACTTTAATGTGAGCTTTATGTGAGAGACGTGATCAATTAATTTACTAGTATTTTAAATTCTGAACGTTGTTGTTTTTATGAGATGTATTTGAACGCCCCGCACAGTTTTTTTTGTACGTGCCTTGAACTAGACTGACGTGTGTTTTTACCGCTTCTAGGCACGGTATGAGAGCGGATTTAATTTCTTTGTGTGTGGCTTTATAATAAATATGCCCTGTGGAAGAGAACCTGAATCGTTTTTGTGCCTAAAAATTTGCAACATTTATTTTAACACAATCAAACCATTAAGAACAGACTCAGAACTACAATTAGAGGTGAACTGATTTGTGCTGTTAAATAAGTCTCTCCAATTGCATTTTCACATAGTCACTCACACTATTTTTGTTGAAAATCAAACATCTAAGCACCATGAATGCTCTTATTGATCACAGGCTCCTGAAAATTTAATTAGTATTTATTTTAGAGAGAGAGATACTTTTCCACTGTGCTTCTCAGGGAAGTTTAAAAGAATGACTGGTCAGGTAGGGTCAGCAGACCCTGTGGAAGCTAAAAGTGTCCCTCCTCTTTGTCCTGCAGCATCACAGCAGTGTCCAGGGGTAGCTAGGTGAACAAAATATTTCCTTTGAAAGATCTTCTGCCACATTTGCTCCTGCAAATGGTGTAAAAAGCCTGTAGCATCTCAAATGTCCAATAGTTAACTTATTAGATAACCTCTTGAGTGGTCTTTATGAACGTGGAAAAACAAACAACTCATTTCACAAAATCCAACAGTTCCTTATTTGCAGAGGTGGGACCAAGTCGTTGTTCTGCAAATGTCAAGTAAGTGTCAAATCTTTCACCTCAAGTCCGAGTCAAGTCCCAAGTCAAAGACAGGCAAGTCCAAGTCGAGTCTCGAGTCACTGATCTATAACTCTAAGTCAAGTCCAAGTCATCTGCTTTGAGCTTCAAGTCATTTCAAGTCTTTAAACCAAACAGCAAAATATAGCTTTGATTTTTTGCAATTCATAGTAATTTTAAACTAAATTGTACTTAAAAAGTCAAGGTATTTATATAATAGTTGTTGACTCAAGTCTGACTTGAGTCCAAGTCACGACTTGCAAGTCCCCAACTCTGGTTACTTGTGTCCTTTAAAACAATGTTTCCCAAAGACTGGGTCGTGATCCTCAGGTGGGTCACAAGAAAGTTTTTTTGGGGTTGCCTTGTCACGACCTGCATGTAGGTCTACAACATACAGGGCTACATTTAATGTTCTAATAGGCAAATTATGGATCCTTTTATTGCTGGTTCAATTACTGTTTTTCATTGTTTAAAACTTGAGTAATACTAATTGTTCAGAGAGATACGATCACTCAGTCAACAATAAAATATCCTTATTAATGTTCAGTAATGGTCAAATCCACTTTTATTTTGTCACTTACGAATAATAAAATATGGGTCCCCAGAAAAAAAAAAAAAAAGGGAAACACTGATTTAAACCACACATGCTGCACTTATTGTTAAAAATCCCATGATATGATGTTAAAAACTGAGCTCAAGAAACTAAAACTTTATTGAATTTCAGACCATGATGAAACTAGCTGTGTTTGCTAATATGTGCTCTGTGTCACCATGGTAACTGCTGAATAATCCGGCACAGACATACATGCGCCCCTCCCCCAGCATGAAGTCACTGACGCATTTTCCCCATCATACTCGATACAGGAGAGAGGCTGAGTGACATCATTACATTTTTTCAGTACAATACAATCATTGAAAGATATGACCTCTAAAAAGTCTCATTACCAAATATAGGAAACTAGCTTTGGAAAGTTTCACAAGATTTGCATCATACACACCGCCATTGTGAACACGTCCCTGCTCCGGCTTTCATGATTTTTTTGGCACCTTTCAGAACAAACAAAAAAGACTTGTGTCATTAGGAAGCCAAGGAAGACAGGAAGACATTTTGAATTTGTGCATGTTTTTTATTTTCAAATTAGTGAAGTGGGAGAGGTCAGGTCTGATCTTGGGTTCCTTGTTTGTCCTTGTTTTATTTATTGTTGACATTTATTGTTGACATTTTTTCACATCATTCATATACATGTATGATATGTAGAAAGTGCTTTTATGATGATTCATGGTTGGATTGAGAGACATCACCTACTTGTCTAGACATGTTTAATTATAACGTTCTAGGAAAAGCAACAACATCTTCAAGGAGACAGGTGCTGGATCCATCACCTGAAAGTTCTGTAGTTAGAAGTTAGTTAGTACTTAATAGAAGTTAGTAGTACCACATTACCATTAGTTAAGTTCTGTCATGCCTTTATAAACTCTTACTCTCTTTTTTTTCCAATCACTTTGACATCTAATTATAAATTTCTGCTCAAATTCTAAAACTTACCACTCTAGGAGAAAATACTCAGTTCACGTTGGCACAACCTTATAACGATTCTCAAGGCTTAACTCTCAAATCAAAACGACAAAACATTTTTGTAGTACCTGAAACACAATGAACTATTGAAACACAGTTTGCAATTGTAACATGCTCTTTGCATGTGCTCCATGTGCTGTATGTGTGTACCTAAATACTGCATACTTAAAGGGACAGTTTTTGGGAATTTTGGACATAGGACCTCATTTTCTAGTTAGTCAGAGTGTTGGAGACGTGTGGAGTCACTGTTTTAAATATTCCATCCAGTCCTTGTATTTGCAGACGTCGCTGGTGCTAGGCTAGTGCATGTCAATGGTCACAGTTAATTTGCCACTAAAAACAGTCTTACCCACTTCACAATACACCCAAAGCAAAACAATTATTACGCCAGACTGTTGATGTAAATGTCTGTGTCGACATTATAATTTTAGAAGTAACACCAACCTTGCATTTAAAGGATTTATGTCTGAGCAGCAGCAGCAAGTTGTACTTACTGATAGAAAGTTTGGCAGCGGCTTAATGATATCACCTAGCACCTATCTTACCGGCAAAGTAAAATTCCATTGCTGCTGAGAAAATAGTCCCTGAACAAGCAATGATTCATGTGATGCAAGGTTAGTTTTATTTCAAACATTATTCTATCAACACAGACATTTACATCGACAGTCTGGTGTAATAATTGTTTTGCTTAAGGTGTTTTGTGGAGTGGGTAAGACTGTTTTTAGTGGCAGGATAACTATGGCCATTGACATGCACTAGCCTAACACCAGCGACCTCTGCAAATACAAGGACTGGATGGAATATTTAAAAAAGTGTCTCCACACATGTCCAACACTCTGGCTCACTAGGAAATGAGGTCCTATGTCTAAAATTCTGTAGTGAAAACACTACAGAGATTTGAGGTCCAATTCTGACACAGTTCAGATTACTAATAAAAAGCACAAATTTGAACATTTTGCGTTTTTGTTCCCTAAATGATCGTATAACCTTTTATTGCAGGTTCAGTTACTATATTTAATTGTTTAAAACTTGAGAAATACTACTCGTTCAGAGAGACACGATCACTCAGTCAGCAATAAAATATCCTCATTAAACTTCAATAATGGTCAAATCCACCTTTATTTTGTCATTTACGAATAATGTCTATTGACTTGGATCGAGAAGGTTTGTCATTTTTAAAATATGGATCCCCAGAAAAAAAATTTGGACTAGAGAACACGTCTAACAGTGTGGGAGAATTCTCTGGACAGTGTCTGGATGATGGTAGATAATTTTATAAACCTGATAATTGTATTTATATTTAACCTCCTGTTCACGTTTCACCAAAGTTAGATTCTAAAAGGATTCTTAATTGTTTAGTGTTTGTTTGCTGTTTTGTTGGCATAGCTAGTGAAAGTGTGCAAAATATTTTCCAGTTTTGTGAAAAGCTTCAGAAAAAGTGTTAAAGTGATGGGGGGGAAATGCAATGTTAAAATGTTTTGAAAAGACTATGTGAATAATGAATGGGAAATTGACTTGCTTTTTATTCCCAAATGGTACCTCAGCACTGTACAATCACCATGCGAGTTAAAGGAGAAGCTGAGTACAAACTGGGCCTGTCCGATCTTCCTCACCTGTCAGCCTCTCCCTCCTCTCCCTCCTCCTCTTCTTCCTCTTCCTCCGCTGCTCCCCTGTCCGCTGGCTGCAGAGGAGGAAAAGCCTGTACAAGCCCCGGTGAGTTAAGTCTGCTTCAGTGTGAGTGACAGGAAGGAGAGTACAGTGCGAATGTAACCTAGTGCGGTGCAGCCACTCGTTCACAGACAACTCCTCCTGTCAGAATCAGGCTCTGCGGACACGCCGAGCTGCACCAGGAGACGCTCTCTTTTATTAAGGGCAGTCCATGTTGTTTTAGTACAGGGGGGAATGGTAGAATACATATGTGTTTTGTTGATACGATAACTGTCTGAAAATATTTGAATAATATATAGGGAAGTTGCTCACAAGCTTTTCCTATCCCTCTTGTAATATTCCAAGAAGTGTAGCCACGAGACTAAAATTTCAGATTTGATTTTGATACTGAGGATTAGACTCAATACCCATTCTGATATCACAAAAAATACTCATATACTAGTCTATGTGCTCTTATACTTGTTCTGATACAGCTCAAAATCATTTTAAAGCTATTTTGGATTTTTTTTTTTCTTCTGCAACCTACTCCTGATTGGGTCTTTGGTTTCTTTGGTTCTTCTTCTTTGGTTCTTTGGTTATAACTGCTAGACATAAAAGTATCATAAAACCTGGAAGGTGAACCCAAGATGAAGTCGTATTGTTTTGAATGGCCTGTTCTCACTGGAGCATGGGCTCTATGGGAGAATTCTTTCTTGGCCCAAGCACACAGAAGCTGCAGTACCGATGGAGTGGCCACTAGCCGGTCTCAAAGTGGGACTGAGGGGAAGAGCCTTTATTTTTTATTATAGATTTTTATTATAGATCCATGTAGCTAACCTCGATGAGCTTCATTTGGTTGCAGCCCACTATGGGTGACGTCAACACTCCTTTAATCCACTTCTATTATACAGGCTATGGGTGATTCTTTAGAAAGCAGGAAAAACCTTAACTTTTCTGGAGTTGAGTCCATAACTTGCTTGTCTCCAAGGAGAATTTTTTTATTTGCCTTGAACATTACAGTATGAAAGGAAAAGTATCTTGCATTTATTTAATTACAGGTGTTTTTATGGTCCAGATATACCTTTCTCTGAGGGTTACATCTCCGCGGATCTTTTCCGGTCACTTGGCCTCATGGTGTCACTTGCTGTTGTCCATGTAAACAAATAATTTTAATACTATATTGTGGAACATTCTAGGCCAGTGCACCTTCAGAATCATCCCAAACAATTTAACTAGAGAAAGACTTCTACCTTCTTTTGTAAAATCTGATATCGTTCCATGTATTGACGGACTCCTGTAACATGAGAGCGATTTTAAGTACTTTTGACCGTATCAGAGACAGGAGACAGACAGGTTTTATTTGAATTATTATATCCTATTTGTTCATATTCTTTCAGTTTGATGATGAGGTGGACCATTCCTATGAAGTACATAGACTTGAACCACCTACATTCTGGTTGGTGGGTGAACAGTTGTAGTCAAAACTGCAATATTCGAGACCAAGTCCTGTCCGAGACCACAGGGTCCCAAGACCAAGACAAGACCAAGACCTCTGAGGTTCAAGACCAAGACAAGACTAAGACCTCTGAGGTTCAAGACCAAGACAAGACCAAGACTTTTAAAGGTTGAGACTGAGACAAGATCAAGATCACGGCCCATCGAGACCAAATTGAGATCATCTTGGTAATTTTCTACATTTATTTGCATTTTACAGTTATTTTAGCACATATATATTAATGTTTTTATAAATCTATCTCCATTCTATCTGATTAATGTTCCCGCACACCAGTACAAGTTTATTGCCGACAACAGCGGCCGTAATAAAATGTGATCACATTTGATGAACGCCAGACCTCGAGACAAGACAAGACCGAGTCCAAGCACCTTCAAGACCGAGACAAGACCAAGTCCCAATGCGCTCGAGTCCAAAACGAGACCAAGTGAACACTGTGCCACCTCATCTCCATACTTATAACTGGGAAATGCGGTCAAAATTGTAGTTCTCATTTGTCTTTATATATAAGCAGTACTTTATTGTCATTTCCTTTCATATTATTCCAACCGAACCCATTTGAATGCTCTCCTCTCCGCTCCCACTGCGAGTGCTTATGTATAATGTAAACTGGCCTTAAGGCGTCTCCCACTGCCCTGTCTCTATAATGACCAGGCTGACACTGCACTGGTCTAAACCACAGCTCACAGCATTCATAAAGACACAGTGAAAAGAAAGAAAGGCTCACCAGTACTTCCCATGCTTCTAATCTCCCTGTCCCTTTGCCAAAACAGATGAAGGCGATGACAGAGGAGCTGGATGGTGGCCAGAGAGGGACAAACAGCTGTAGTGGGTTGTAGAAGGCAGATAAAGCTCAGAGAATGGAGCATATGGATGTGAGACGGGCCAAGGCTAATATGAGTCACCAGTCAGTCTATAGAGAAACATAGAAGGACAGTGCCAATGGAGAACGCTGCTTTGTTTCATGTAGCGCCCATTATATGAAATTCCTGATCCAACAGTAAGTATTGTGTATATCTTTTTGTATTTGACTTTCTAAGTACTTGCCTATGGCCCATACAAAGCTTGAATAAAGAAATATCAGCAAATCAGAAAACTACCAAGAAAAGCAACCAGAATGAGATCTTTGAACCAAGACTAAACTAAATACTGGGAAAAAACAAGTCAGAAACATCACCTACAATGATATTAATACAAAATACAATTGTAAATTAATTTAAAACTCTGACATGTATCTGAGTGGTTTTCATTTCATCAGATTCACAGTGAGACATTTCAGTTTGTTGTTCAGTTTTTCGTGGTATAGGGTCGAGATTCACCAAGAGTCTTAAATCTGTCAGGCCATAGGAATGCTATAGGAAATGCTTCACTCTTGGTACAATTAATTTTGTAGCCAGAGACTGCGCTATATTTTTTCAGGCGAGTAACAAGAGCAGGGATTGATGAGTTGGGTTTGGAAATAAAAACTTGTACATTGTCTGCATAAAGAGCAAGATTATGTTTCTCGGTGCATATTTCAATACCGGCAATAGAAACGTCAGCATGGATGGCAATGGCAACAGGTCCCATTGCAATGGAAAATAAAGCCAGCAAGCTCAGGCATCCATACAACAGGTTTTTATGTTTTCCTACCTACATGAGTTAAGTGACAGTTTGTGGAAAATGTTGAGAATAAAAGTGCAAAAATACAAGAAGCACCATGAGTTTTAAAGTTCTAAAAATGTAATACCTTTTTATGTCGGATGCGTTCTCCCTTTCAGGTAAAGGACAACATGTAAACAGTGCATATGATTGTTTTTCATGTTTCTCACATGTTACTAGAACCACTGTATCCACGGTTCCCACTCTTTTTCACTGACAAAATTTCAAATCTTTTCCATAACTTTTGCATGACCCAAAGTGAATTTTCCATGACTTTACAGCAGGGGTACCCAGCCTTTTTTGTGCCACGGACTGGTTTTATGTCTGACAATATTTTGAGATTTAGCCCTGGTTTTAGACCTGGTTTAAACCTGGTTTAGACTTAGTTTAGTCCTAGTTTAGACCTGGTTTAATCCTGGTTTAGACCTGGTTTAGTTCTGGTTTACAGACGCGGCCCACAGGGGCGTACTGGAGGAGGCACGGTCCACACAGCGCACAGGCATATGCGAGGGGGGTTTGTACTTTTGCAGCCCAGTACCAAACGTCCTACCACCTTTTCTGAATACAATTATTTTGTTAGGAAAGATTTTTATTTTTAAAGCCTCGACAATATCAAATTTATGTTTAGAGTACTAGATTAGATTATACTAGATTATATTAGAAACATAATTCACAATCAGTACAATTTAGAAAAACGAATTTCCATGGAGAATAACAAAGTATTGAAGCATAATTGGAAATGGAAGCTTTGCTCACTGGTATTAGGGATATAGTAATAATAATCATCATTATTGTTATTGTTTATTTCTTGTGTTCTTTTTTTTAATATGGTTTGAGCCCTTTGTTGAGCTGCTTATACCTTTTTAGTTTTTAATTTGTATTTTTTGTATTTTTTATTGTTATTATTATTTCTATTATTATTACTACTAATTCTTTCCTTATGTATCTGTATTAAGTATGATTGGGTATGGATGTGTGTGTGTGTGGGTGGTGTTTGGTTGAGTGTCACCTGACCTCCTTGGGTTTGTCAACAACAATAAAAAAAAATAAAAAGAAATCTGCATCTACACTAATGAGGATAAAATAGAACATAGAATAAAGACTATTTTAAAGCCTCAAAATTTTGTTTTTTGCAAGAAGTATGATTTATGGTGAAATGTGGCATATATCTGTGCTTCTCAGTGGCCTTTGTGTCTACGTCAAAGTCTCAGTGCAGCATAACAGGAGTCAGGTAGGGTCTGCAGATCTGTGTGTCCTGCAGTGTTACAGCAGCGTCCAGGGGGAGCCGGGTGAACACAACAGGAAAGATCTCGTTCTTACTCCCCTGTGGTAATTTGGTTAACAATTAAGGTATCTCTACATTCTCTCTATACTTTCCCATGCTTAAATGCAAGTTGCAGCTAGCGTAAAACATGATATTAATACATTTTATACAGTCCAAATCCAATGGTTGTTTTGAAGAATGTTATACTATACGTTAATTAAGTTTAAGGTCTTATATTCCCAATGGCAGTGGAGTGGTTGGCTGCTTTTGTGGTACTTAAGAAGTGCAGCATGTGCAGTTCAAAGGACACAAGTAAGGAACTGGATTGTGAGAAATTAACTGCTGCAGGACACAGATGAGGGACTCTTTTGCCCTGACACAGATCTGCTGACCTTACATGACCAGTCCACTTCTGTTAAACTAAACTGAGACTTTTGACGAAGACACAAAGGCGACAGAGAAGCACATTTTAAATACTGCTGCAGCAAAACTTGAATGTTCGTCGGGATCAGTGGTTTTTATCTATCTATCTATCTATCTATCTATCTATCTAAACTTTCAAATGTTTAAATGCAGTTCCAGATAGCATAAAATCATGATGTTAAATTATTTTATACAATGGTTGGTTTGCGGAATACTAGACTATACCTTTTAATTGCCTTTTAATTAAGAATATGGTTTGCCTTTATTGTCCCTATAGGGAAATTTGTCCTCTGCATTCGACCCATCCTTCCATGCAGCTGGGGCACCTCAACAGGACCAGTGCTGCATCCTGGGTTTATGTTTTGGTTTGATGTGGAAAACTGGAGTACCCAGACACGAGGAGAAACATGCAAACTCCACAGAGAAAGGCCCAGCCAGCCCAGGAATTGAACCCCAGAACCTTCTTACTGTAAGTTGTGAGCGCTAAATGACTGAGGCATTGTAAACAAAAAATTATCTCAATATTTTTGGTGTACTTCCTCAAACTATAAAGATATTTTTTTGCATACCATCAGTGTAAACCCAATGACTGAGGTCCAAGGTCATTTTGCATACCTTCTAAAAACAAACAAAAATCCATATTTGAGTAGTTTTGAGAGGGAGTGGTCCAGACAAAGATACAAGAGTAGAAACTGTATTCGTTATTGGTTGTGATGTGTGTAGATCTCCATAAATCCCAGTGTCTGTGCTCTCTCTCTGTGGACGTCTGCGTGGGGTTAAACTGAGATTTCACCAAAGCCTAAACTCTCCTCACATACTCTGCTCCTCCACACATGAGCTCATTCTGTATCTGCCATATTGATATTCCACTGCTGCGTCTGACCACTGAACTAAATCATACAACTACACAGTGTGGAAGGAATACTGGCACGCTGAGAGAAATAGTAGGATTATTATTAGTAGCAGTAGTATTTGTTTGGTCACAATACCTTTTAAGTGCCTGTGACAGGTTATACTACTCATTTTCAAAAAACACAGTTAAGATCAATTTATTGAAGATTTTTGCACAAACAACAATTTAGCCATTTTTATGTTTAAAGTTGTATTTCCTGGTCAGTAATGCACCTTTCTGTAATAGGCCACTTAAGTTCTAGTTTATTTTCTTCTGTCCAAGTTAAAATTAGAGTCTTTAACACAGTTTGGTCATTATGGTCACATCTGGATCTAATTTTCAAACAATAAAATGTTCAGGTTATAGTTTGTAAAACAATCACACTATGCTGTCTGTTTTTGGTTGCTAATGAATGTTTAATAATATTTCACAACAGAATGTAAATGGTCACATTTTTCTATAATGTAGCAGGTGCTTCACTGTTTGCACTCTCCTGGTCCTTTTGGGAGGTCAGGTCAATCAGTCCCTCATGAGCTCTTGCTCCTGTGGACTCTGTGTCCTGATGAGGACCCTGGTAACTCCTCTTTCTGTTGGTGCGCAACAAAGTTGTGTTAATCATATCCCAGACTCTCTTTCCTCCAACTGCAAAATACATAGAAATGTTTGGAAATTACAAAGATGGTTTTGATTTGGTCTTGATGGGCCGTGACCTCTGTCTTTTCTAGGTCTCTGCCTTTAAAAGTCTTGGTCTTGTTTCAGTCTTGACCCTTAGAGATCTTGATCTTGTCCTGGTCTCAGGATCCTGTGGTCTTGGACAGGTGTTGGTCTTGATTAATGCAGTCGTGACTACAACACTACCCAGGAGAGATTGCTAGATTACTCAAACATGCATGGATGACTCTTCTCTTTTTGATAAGGGAATAATGTTTCAGGTTTATGTAGATGTAAACCAGTAGTAGTCAGTATCTTTCCTTCATATACAATTACCACCCTTTGCTTGTCTGAGGTAAATTGTGAAGAATTGGGTTTGGGTCACAGACACGGGACTCTGAATGAAACAAAATGGGGGACTTCCTCTTTGGTATGTGCAGAGAGCACTGATGTAGCGACAAGTCTATCAGTAAAAAAAACCCAGCAATTAAGATCTGCAGATGAAAGCGGTCTAAACGAGCTAATCCTCCACTGCACTGGTCTACTCTGTGTGTCTGTGTGTGCCTTCCCTCTCCAGGCGCTTCCTCTTGCCCCTCCCCTCTCTCTGCTTTGATGCTTGACAGTGGTTGGTCCCCTAAATGTAAAACGCTGAATAAATGTGCGTTAATGGGTAGGACTTTCGAATCTCTAATACCAATTTGGCCAGGCTGGGGGTTCGGTGTTTTCTAATTCAAAGGGTCCTTAAAAATAATTGGTGCCGATGAATGTGTAGCCGTGTGTAGCTAGCTCCCATGAACGCAAACTAGAAGCAAAATGTCTTGGCATTTGATAATAAGGGCAGAAGTAGAAGTAGTGGTAGCATTTTAAGTACTAAGTGTAAAGTTTGTATGACATCGGCTAAAAAGTCTGTTTCAAAAAGTGCATGCTGTTATTGTGTCCTTAGGCAAGACACTTCAGCCACCTTGCCTATGTGTGAAAGTGGTGAATGAGTGACTGATGTGGTGTGAATGAATCGCAAATTAGAAAATTATATTGCTAGTCCAGTTTGTCTAGTTACCTTTTTTTTTTTTTTTTTTTTTTTTTATTAAAGTAAAGATGCATTGCGTAACATTTCTGACAGCGTGTTAAAAAACTTTGCCTGAAATTGTCCAGTGTGACATAAAAGTATATATCTAACATTTATTTAATTATAAGGGGTAAAAGGAGAAGTTTTATTTATCACCTGGACAAAAGTTTATTTGGAAGAGCTAACTACACTAAAACTACTCTGAAACTAATACACCTACTTGTTTACAGTTTCTCTTTGTTAGTTAGGCCTTTGAACTTGCTTTGAGTGTGAGGTCATATTAGCATAATCAATTCAGGGCTATAAATAGGTTCTTTCACACCTCTGGACCTGACCTGGCTACCCCTGTTGATTTCTTTGTTTGTTTTGATTTAGGTTTGGAGTTGTAACCAAGAAGTAGATGGTGTATGTGTCCCCCATTTCTGTTCAAAAATGGATTGTCTTTCCTAAAAAAAAATAGCTTCTTCAACTCCAATCTTAAACCAATTCTTTTCTCTAGCTAAGCTCTGTACCTCACTGTCCTCAAAAGAGTGACCTGTGGCTTTTAGGTGGAGATGAACAGTAGACTGCAGTCCTGTGTTGCTCTCTCGTCTGTAATGGTACATCCTCTTCTGAAGTGGCTGTTTTGTTTCTCCAATGAAGCACTCACTGCAGTCTTCACTACACTGAATGGAGTAGACCACATTGCTTTGTTTGTTGTTTGGTGTTGTGTCCTTTGGCTGGACCAGTTTCTGTCTTAACATGTTTGTAGGTTTGAAATGGACTTACATGCATCTTAATTGCAAGTGATTTTTTTTTTTTTTTTGCTCACAAATAATTTGAAAAAGAATGGATTCTTTCTGTGAGCGTGGTCGCAGATTCACAGATCTGACCTGTAACATGATCACTGATTTTAAAGACATCTGAGGGACATATTAGGCAAAGCAATAACATCTCCATGGAGACAAGCAGGTGACGGTCCCTTCTTTAAAGGTGCATTTTTTGTTTTCGGGTCCATCACCTGCCTGTTTCTATGTATATTTCATTGCTCAGCTTGGAATGTTCCGCAGTATGACTTTACGCAGCTCTACCTTACATTTATTCAATTACACATGGTTTTTATATCTTTAAAGTACTAGTAGTAGTAGTAGATCTAACCTGTAACTTGGCCTGGTTTGGTCTCCATGAACACAAAATAGAAGCAAAATGTCTTGACATTTGATAGTAAGGGCAGAAGTAGAAGTAATGGAAGCATTTTAAGTATAAGTGTAAAGTTTGTATGGCACTGGCTAAATGGTTGGTAAGTGCATTCTGCTATTGCGTCCTTGGGCAAGACACTTCAGCCACCTTACCTGTGTGTGAAATAATAGGCGAGTGAATAATGAATAATGTGGTGAGTGACTGGTGCGGTATGAATGAACCGCAAAATTAGAAAATTATATGGTTAGTCCAGTTACGTTTTTTTTTTTTTTTTTTACTTAAAATAAAGATGTATTGTGTAACATTTCTGATGATGTGTTAAAAATCTTTACTTGAAATTGTCCATATATTTAGCATTTATAAAAGTATTAGTACATTTATAAAAGTATAGTAAGTGATTTTAATGACATCTGTGGGACATATTAGGCAAACCTGTAACATTTTCATGGAGATAAGCAGGTGACAGGCTCTTAACCAGAAAAGTTGCACAGTACATCTTTAAAACTGCACTGAGTAACTTTTTGGTTTGGGGTCCATCACCTTCTTGTTTCTGTAGATATGTCATTGCTATGCTTAGGATGTTCCGCAAACAGCTCTACCTTACATTTATTCAATTATAGGTGGTTTTATAACTCAAAAGTACAGAGAAAAATAGGCATTCTGACTGTGAGCGGGGTCGCCTCTCCACAGATCTGACCTGTAACTTCGTCTGGTTTAGCCTCCTTGAAGATAGAAAGATTTAATACCAACAAAGCAACAACATCTCCATGGGGAAAAGCATCTGATGGAACTCTCCACTAGAAAAGTTACTCAAGGCACCTTTACAACACAAAATTAAATGTTCATTAATTATTCGCTTTGCTTATTTTCAGGTGAGTTTGGTCCTAATTTGGCTCTAATGCATTCCTCTGTCAGTGCTTTAAGGCCAACTCCCCTATAGCTTGGCGAAAAATCCTTGAAAAGAATTGCTCGTTAATTTGCATCGCCTCATGCAGTTCTAGCTTCCTTAAACACAAACTTATTAAACCAAATGTCTCGAGGCTTTGGTAACAGGGCCACTGATACATGGGGTGTGTGTTAAAAGTTAAGAGGCACCCATTTGGAACTAGCCCTAAGGAAGTGACAGCTATGGGGTCAGGGGATGCTCAGAGAAGCGTGTCCGTGGTATCCAGATAGTGCTCGGTTGACATTAGCATAGTGGCGGTATCAGTGTGAACGGTGGGGACAGGGCTAACGAGGCGACGCAGATCTGGCAGGTCTGTCTCTCCTCCCCCAGCTCTCCTCAGTAAAGGCTAGTCCTAATAGTGCTGTTTACCGCTGTGGCCATCCATCTATAGGCCATTGTTTCGCTGTGTAAACACTCTCTGGCCTCTGTGGTGAGGGCTGTTAAACTGAATATGATGTAACTGGAGCTGGCTGCTTCACCTTCTATGCGCAGCCGTGAAAACTATAACATAGCCCCTGGGTCTCTCCGGGTTCAGTTTAGATATTCCATGCTGGACTTCTTGCGAGCCTTTTTACTTGAACTTCAGAGAGAAAGGAGTCGATAAATGTAATAAGTAATGCATATACAAAAAATACAGCTACCTTAAGAACATTTTCTACCTAAAATTGCTGTAGCGGATTTTTACTGTCTTCAAAACAGCATAACTAGTTAAAGGTGCACTGTGTAACTTTTTTGGTGAAGGGTCCATTACCTCCTCGTCTCCATGGATATTTTCTTCACACTCTGCTTCACAGGGTGAAATAAGGTGCAATATCAGTAATGTTGAAGAATTCTCTCGTCTATTTTCATACATAAGGCGCACGGGATTATAAGGCGCATTAAACGAAACAAATGGATGACACTTGAGACTGATCCCTTAGCCCAGGCATCTATGATCCATTGGTAGATTGTGGTGTAACTCACCTGGCGTTGCCTCCCTGTCTTGGTCAATGTGTATTATGAATGTGAATGTGGGTGGATAATTTAAGTTTGATTTTTTTTATTTCCTACGAGGAGAACTCAAATATACATTTAATGTGTTTAATGCATCTTTGCGCACATTTGTTTACATTTTACACAAACAAAACTGAAAACCACAAGACTAATTTGCATAAACTATAAGCGTTGAAAAAAACAGCTCGCTCCTTGTGCTGCTGATGGAGTCAGCTTCTGTCAGACTAAAGGACATGACTCAGTGGAATATGTGTATTCTTTCTATGATGAAGACCACAGTGGCAGTGTGCTTTGACTCGATGCATAACTACTTCACTACTTCACCCTTTACCCCGCAAGGCTCCTGAATACGGTAGCCGTAATGCTGACAGTCCATTAAGCGGTGCAGCTTCGTAACTTACTAAAGTCGTACTAAAACATTTTGATAGCTTTTTTAGCGCCATGTACCACATAAAATTGGTTCGAGGTCAGTAAGCACAACCAGAATTAATACATATGTTGCACTGCCGATTTTTGAGAAAATTAAAGAATTTTAAGTGTGCCTTATAGTCCGAAATATACTGTATTTCTCTTGTTCTCTTGTTTGTTGTTGTTTGTCTTCTCATGTAAAGTGTCTTTGAGTATCTTGAAAAGTGCTATACAAGTGTTATGTTTTATTATTATTTGTAGAAGTATTTCAATATTAAGGAATAGACTCGATACTCAATACCAATTCTCATATCATGACAATAAAGACACTATTTATTTAGACAAAAGAATGTGATTTTCAGCATAAAATTGTAGTACTTTCTTTTATGTTACCATGTGGACTTATATCTGTGTAATTCCTCAGTGGTCCAGGTAGGTTTGATAGTGGTCCATGGGCTTATACTAGTCTATGTGCTCATGCTTATATTAGTTGTGATACAGCTCAAGATCATTCTAAAGCTATTCAGGAAAGGTTAATTTCTTTCCTGTTGATGTGACTTTTTAGTGAGTATATGTTTTCAATACTAGTTTTAGTATTAGTAAAATGAAAGTAAAAAAATCATCAAAAATATCAACTGGACCAACACATTTCTTTAGTTTGCAATGTATGAACAGGAGTTAATTAAATTAAAATCTTAAAACCAGATTAAAATCCTTCATGCATTCGCAGATACTCCCACATGTTCTGTTTTTCTTTCTTAAGCACAAACACACTTTGGCGCATCACCTCTTCATGACACCTCGCCACCACCTGAAGTAGTTTAACATTAGAAAAACATCACAAAAACTCATCGCTCCCCCATCTCTGTCGGACATCTCCCGTTTATTTTATGATGAAACCCACACGCATCTCTCAGCGTGTTAAAAAAAACAGGATCAACATTTTGCTGCTGGAAGTGTGAACCATATATCTTTTATTTATGGCGGTCGTCGCGGTGATAACATAAATAATTTCGCAACATTTTATTCACGACGGTGAGGAAGAGCACGGTCGGAGGCAGAGGAGGAGGAAGAGGATGAGGAGCGCTCGGCTTTGGCATTGAGCTGAAACAGACAAGAGCTGTGATCATGTGTGACAGTGGTTGGGATTACCGGGCTCCGCGGCCGATTGCAGGCCCAGATTGCATTGAAATGAGGGACATCAGATTGGTTTGGGCTCGTGACAGGAAAACAGATGTGGTTTTACAGCTTTCTTGAGAGTATCCAGTCATAGCACTGCTCTGCAAAGGAGCCCGACTGTCAAAACTTGGACTGAAAAAGATTCAACTTAAAAAACAACAATAAAAAAACACAATGAGGGTTTGAAACTAGTGGATGAACAATGAGTGATTTAGCCAGAGTAAGGATGTTTTCTGTTAGCCTGATTCATCAGCCGGTTTCGCTTCGTAGAAACCATCTGACCTCGCAGCATTAGGATTCGTTCACTCCACGGTAGACGGGTACTTTTTTTTTTTTTATTTAACCAATCGCTGCTATTTGTTAACAGGGCTAACTGGTATATTAAGCTTTTCCCAAATCTCGTAGGAAGAAGGGCAGTAACATGTCTTTCCCCTTGATAAAATTCACCAAACATTCTCTTTGTTCCGGCTTTAAATCCTCGATCTCGGGAATCGTTGCCAACACAGAATGTATGGCTCTTCGCTGATTGGCTGGTGCCCGAACTCGCACTTCCGGGGTTTTTGTGAGTTGTCTAGTTTATTCCGATTCCTGAACTAGTCACTGGAGAGAAATGAAATTGAGCGGCGGCACTCTGTTTAGGGGTGTACAGAAATATCAATAAACTAAACTTGGTGATACGTTATCGTTTGCTGCAATATCGATATTTCTTCAGGAGTATTTTTTGATATCTTTTAGCAGTCTTTTTTTGTGACTGCACAACAATTTTGTTCTTTATATATATATATATATAATAAAAACAAAACAAAAAAACATAGACACTGTTCTGATTATTAAAATTGAAATATTTCATATTAACTTTTTACAAGTAATGGTTTAAAGATGCACTATGTAACTTTTTGGTTTCGGGGTCTGTCATCTACTTGTTTCTATGAATATGTCATTACTCGGCCTGTAATATTCCACAGTATGACATTAATCTGCTCTGCCTTATATTTATTCAATTACAGATGTTTTTATAGCTCAAAAATACATAGAAAAACATACATTCTGACTGTGAGTGGGGTTGCCTCTCCACAGATCTGACCTGTAACTTGGTCTGGTTTAGTCTCAAGGCAAGGCAAGTTCAATTCAAACACAAAGTAATTCAAAGTCCTTTACAGAATAAGAAATACATTAAAATCACAATAAAAACAAATTAAAACATAAATAATCATCGTAAAATTGAAAAGACTGAGAGACATTAAATTAGACAGAAGAGTGCAGAATGACAAATGAAAACCTTTCAAGGCTTAATACCATACTGACTGTAAAACATTTCAAACAAAGCAGTAACATCTCCAGGGAGAAAAGCATTTGATGGACCCTCCACCAGAAATGTTACAACATGCACCTTTAACAAAGAAATATTGAGTGTTTTCTGATTGAGAGATGAACTCCTAAAGTCTAAATATGCAGGACTTGTGTGTTAAATGTGCGAATAAAACAAAACACAACTCCTGCTATGCTTTTGATGTGGAAACAACATTATAACATAGACCAAAAAATGACATAAAGTAGTCTATTGGTTCCATTAACTCTCATATAGACTCTGGATGGTGTTATTTGAAGTGAAAAAATGTCCAGACTGAAGAAAGTACCTGCGCAGTTAGCTCTACACTAATGCACCGGGTTTTTCACAGCGAGTCCATCACCGAACCTGATCAATTTTTCAGCAGCGCCACTGGACCCGTGTATCGACTGGAGTTTATGCAAGCACACATACCAAACTCCACTTACAGAGAGGTACGAGCAGCAAGCCATCTGTGCCCGCTCTATGGAAGTCTATTCACTTGTTTCTGTAGCACAAGGACGCAGGTTGGTGGGTGGCTTGGTGGCTCAGTACTCTGGAACGGAACATAAGAATCAATAGACTGAACAAAAGGAGGTTGAGCTACCCGACCCCAACATAATGGAATCACCTTTGTATAGCCGTGCACTTTGAGACCTCTGGAAATAGACCACCGTGTAAGAATATTTCCCCTCTGCCCCTGTCTATTACATGGGCAAGTAAGTACAAGCGCTATAGGCTGCTGTATGCTTGTGTCAATAAAGACATACAGCACATAACTGCGTAAAACCTGTAAATATTTCTTGTAAATAGTGATGAGCATTTGCTGTAAAGAATACATGGTGTTGTATGCATTTTAAATCGCAATATTGATCTAAAATGACTTAAAGGGCCCATATTACGCCATTTTCTGATCTACAGTATGTTATAATGTTGTTTCCTCATAAAGATGTTATAATGTTGTTTCCTCATAAATAACTTACTTAAAAAAACTGTCTCCACACATCTCCAACACTCTGGCTCACTAGGAAATAAGGTCCTATATCAAAAATTCTGGACTGTCCCTTTAATGCTCAAAAGAGTCAATTTTGCGTAATACAGGACCATTTAAAAGAAACAATCCGCTGTTGTTGTTGTTGTTTTTTTTTTCCATTTCTTACCAAAATGACTATGCAACACTGCCGAGTCTTACGCATATTACTGGTTAAGAAAATAAAACTCGAAAACGAAGTAAGTACAGAGCAGTAACAGTGTTGTTGAAATGACGTTTGATCATGAATATCATCATCGTGACGTCTTGAATAAATTAGTCTAAATATTACTCAGACATGAATCACACACTTTGAGGGAGTAAATGAGAAGGGAAAACAACTAAAATATGGTTAAAAGCTAAAAAAAACAACAACTCAGTTTTGCATAATAGGCTCTCTTTGAAACTGGCAAGTTAAGACTCCAGTAGTCTCACTGCATGATGTCATTAGGTGGTGTTCAAGTAAGTGCTTTTCAGTTTTTATGCACTCACCCATGTATTCTTCTGATTATTTCAACACTCAAATTGCCTTTATTATGCTGCCTAACAACTTTGGAGAAAGCTGAGATTTTTAGCTTTATTTATAAAACATCTTTTTGACAAATCCATTGAGTCATACCCCGATTTATGTTTTTTATACATGATTGACTACTTTTGAGTGTTCTGGTCTAACATATAATTTTTTTTTCTTACAAAACATTCATAATTCCAGTAATCTGATAATTTATTTTGGTTCTTCACAGTTTCAGTCAAGGCATCGACAAACACAGTGAGCTCTATCTTTTCATTTTCTACTTGAAACTTTCTCTTACAATCTTTCACTTTTCCCAAACTAGTCATAATCGATTGTCATTTTCAACATTAAAGGTGCTTTGTGTAACATTTCTGGTGAAAAGTCTGTTAAAGCTATTCAAGAAAGCTTCAATTCTGTCCTGTGAATGTGACATTTTTAGTATCGATACCTTCAAATGAATAAATATACTTTACCGATACTACTTTTAGTTTTAGATTCTGTATTAGATTAGAATCTGTTTTTTGATACTTTTGACGACTCTATCCCTAACACAATATAACTTTCAAACTTTCAAACAAACCTGACACAGAAAAAAAGTGTAAAAAAAAAAAACTGTAGTTGTGTAAGTCTGAAAGCAGAGACGAGCTTTGTGACACTTTTTCATATGGAGTTGAATGAGAATGGCTTTTGTTGTGTTGACAGACAGTGGAGCCAGCAGACAGGTCAAGGACAGTGCATTCTTATAAACACGCGCAGAAAAGAAACCTATATATTTGTAATACAGAGATATAAAGGAGTATTCACACGCTGTTTGGATATATTTTACACTATTGTTAAACTTAGGGGAGAATATCTGCTTTTCTTTTGCGTATTATTGTGTACTTCTTTGGGTATTAACTGCACATAACATATTTGGATCACTATGCTGCCTTATATTATTTTGAAAATGCAACATTAGCCGAATGTTTAATAAATTTCAGTTTTGTGTTTTGAAGCTATAATTCAACGCTCCCTTTTGCTCTCTGGGTTGTCACTCCCCCTTCAGAACACAACACAGTCAGCGTGGATTCTGCTAATGAAACTACTGCACATTTCATCAGGTTTGTCAAGTTAATGCGCACAGTTTTATATCATACTTTTGTATATTTATGGAGAATTATTGCGTAGAATTGTTGTAGACTTGTGGGCTTTGTAACACTGGACAGAATCTTACAGCTAAATCGTAAGTAGGGTTTGAATAGGGCTTGAGAGAGATCGCTTTATTACTGAAACATGCATGGATAACATCTAAAACCTCTTCAGACATGTTTTGATGAGGGAAGAAAGCTAAAAAATAAAAATAAAATAAAGATTTGGCAATACATTTTACCCACCTTACCTCTACCTGGACGGATCTTATTTTGGGGCGGCAGTATCTCAGTTGGTAAGAGTGTTTCTCCACTGATCTGAAGGTTGGCAGTTTGAATCCCGCTCTCCCGCTCTCGACATAAACATCGTTCGTTCAGCGGTCCAATCCAGTGACCCACACGTTGGCGGTGTGATTCCAGCTCCAACAGATGAATGCTGTTGTTGTGTCCTTGGGCAAGACACTTAACCCACTTTTCCCCCAGGGTCTGGTTCCTTACTGTAAAGCGCTTTGAGTGCCTTGAAGATGGAAAAGCATTATATAAAAATGTGACTGTAAACCATTTTTTAATGTTGTGAATTATTGTGTTCTTACGTAAATTTTTGTGGATGACAGCGGTAGAGTGGTTTTATGAGCAACTTTTTTAATAGTGCTCTGAAGGGGGAGTGACTTAGTGTGGAGACCAAAAGGACGAGAGTAAAATTTGTGCAAATACAGCATTTTCAAAACAATAAAAACTAACATAGTGAACTAAATATGTTATATCCATCCATCCATTTTCGTCCGCTTATCCGGGGCCGGGTCGCAGGGGGAGCAGCCTAAGCAGGGACTCCCAGACTTCCTTCACCCCAGACACGTCCTCCAGCTCCTCCGGGGGGACCCCGAGGCGTTCCCAGGCCAGCCGGGAGACATAGTCCCTCCAGCGTGTCCTGGGTCTTCCCCGGGGCCTCCTCCCGGCGGGACATGCCCGGAACACCTCCCGAGGGGGCGCCCAGGAGGCATCCGGAACAGATGCCCGACCCACCTCAACTGGCTCCTCTCGACGTGGAGGAGCAGCGGCTCTACTCCGAGCTCCTCCCGTGTGACTGAGCTCCTCACCCTATCTCTAAGGGAGCGCCCAGCCACCCTGCGGAGGAAACTCATTTCGAGCGCTTGTATCCGCGATCTCGTCCTTTCGGTCACTACCCAGAGCTCATGACCATAGGTGAGAGTAGGAACGAAGACTGACCGGTAAATCGAGAGCTTCGCCTTTCGACTCAGCTCCCTCTTCACCACAACGGTCCGATACAGCGACCGCATCACTGCCGAAGCTGCACCGATCCGCCTGTCAATCTCCCGTTCCGTCCTTCCCTCACTCGTGAACAAGACCCCGAGATACTTGAACTCCTCCACTTGAGGCAAAGACTCCCCACCCACCCGGAGAGGGCAAGCCACCTTTTTCCGGTCGAAATATGTTATTTGAAATATGTTATATGTTCAGTTAATTCCTCATAGAAGTAAAATACTCCCTCTTTAAACAAATGTTAGAAAGACAAATTTAACAACATACTGTGGAACATTACAGCCAAAGCAATAGCATATCCACAGACAAGCAGGTAGAGGACACCGTACCAGAAAATCAACATGCACCTTTATAATATATAGCTGAATACGTACCTGTATAGCACTGCATTAATCCGACTCTCTCTCCTCTCTTACCTCTGCTGCTGTCTCCTCTTGATCTTGATGGCTGCTCCTCTCCTGTGTCTTGTATAACGCGGTGTTAGTGGCAGTGGCGCTGACACAGGCAGAACACAAGGACTATCCGTGTCTAAAACTGTCCTCGGACTCCCGCTGAGCTTCACAAGTGAGAGGACAGGACAAGGCCACGACACCCAGCAGCGGGAACTAAACTAACGAACCAAATCTTCTGTCTTTTCCTTCACCTCTTCACATGAAACTGGGCACACTAAAAAGACTCACAAAGCAGTACTCAAAAAAGCACTTTCTCAGATCTGGATGGAATTAATTACGATGAAGGCGGCCGTGTGTTTTATCCAAATGTAACTGAGCTTTTTAAAAATGGGATATTACACTCCTTTGGGGTATTCATTGCTAATGTATTTAATATATTTATAGCACCATAGTACGTTTTATTGGGTTGAAAATGCCATACGCTGAAAATAACAAATTAAAAAGATGAATGACATTCTGTTTTGTTTTAGGTGCTCTGTTTCTCTGTGGGCTGTGGGAGGACTGAGCAGGGACGGGCCATGAAGAGGGAGCATCAGGAAAGCTCACGGAAATAAAATAAGATCTGAAAGATGAACCAAAGTTGGCATTGTCCTGTTTTCTATGGCCTATCCTCATTTTTGTGCTCATTTAGGCTAAATCTTACAAACTTTTAGCTGCTTTGAGGATTTAAGAATTGAAAAAAAGTTAATTGTTGTGAAAATACAGAAGAATCCCTACCAAATTCGACCTTTGTGAAAGCTGTCGATGACGTCAAAAACCAGGAAGACGTTTGGAAAGATGCGATTACAACTCCCCAGGCCTGGTTTTCTTCATTTAAATGTCATTGTAGGGTTCTGTTACGTTCAACTAATTAACACTTACAACCATACCTCAGTTTTCATAATTTCCCCACTGACGCACAACTCCGAGCACATGGGGTACACGTGATTAGAAGAGATAAGGGCACCAAATTCAATATTATTCCAAACATTTTTACCGCTGATCACATTTACTTCGATAGGTTTTATCACACTCAGTTTTAATAGATCCATGTTAGGTGAGCCCAATGTTGGTAACTACACCGAAAGTTGTAATCGCATGTTTCCAGACGTCTTCCTATTTTGTGAGGTAAGCGTGAATAGAGCCGATTTGTGGCCATACCAGCAAAATGGAGCTGAGCCTGGTTAGGATTTGGATGGGATTGAACGCTGCAGAGAATATCCTGGTTATCTACTTGTGGGTGAAACCTTAGACAAGAGGCGTGGTGTTATACCAAACTGAAAGGAGGGTTTGAATAGCCCTCATGAGTGACCACAAGATCACTCCAACATGCACAAATGATTCAGAAAACCTCTTCAGGCATGGTTTTGATGAGGGAACAACATTATAAAATTGCAGACACCTCTTTCTTGTAGAATAACATATGTGTGAAATACATCAAAGCTGATTGGTATTAAATTAAATCTCAGGTGCTGTCGGTGCATTAAAATGTAAAGCACTTTGCGTTAAGCTTAAAACATTGGTAGTATAATTGAACAATGGAGGTAATTTGAGCACCAACATGACCAATACTCAGTCTCAAAAAGCACAAGTTGAACTATAGGTCAGTTTAAACCTGTATTTACATGAGGTATAATCACAATTTTATTTTAACTGATGAAGACCAAGGGTAGAAGTTGAAAATGAGTAGTCTAATCTGTCCGATGTACTGTTAACTCCCTAAAATGTAGAAACCAGTTATAAAACCCATGTTATAATTGTCCAGATTTAGTTCATTTTCCTCCATACGCTGTCCTTGTCACAGTCTGTGCAGTACAAGGCCACACTGCAGAGTTATTGCACCCATCCCGCTCGGCTCCACCTGCTCCTCTGGCAGAACTATAGCCTCCCCTCCGCCGTACATCAACCCCCTTGCCCCTAATGAGGCCTTAAACTGTGAGCGATTCAGATGTAACCTTAAAAGTTTTTGTGCTAATAGCTAAATAGAGCAGTTAGCCCGGAGAGAGAACCATAAAACACTGATTTTATTACACTAACATGTCATAAAGGTAATTGTCTTTCACACGAAGACACTTGGCTTCTTAAATACTGCTCTGAAAGTCCTCCCTGAACCTTGGGTATCACCAGTAAATCCTGATAATAATGGTGAATATATATGAAGGTGTTCCAGTGGGGTAAAAATATGGACATTGATCAGAAAAAAAAGTTTGCCTAGAACATTTTCCAAGGACCAGCTGGAGAAGTGGAGTCTCTAATTGTAATTTATTGACCAAAATTGTGTTTTTTTCCCCCACAACACCTTTATTTGCAACCATTTGGCGTTCTTTAGAAGTGGACCCAATAACCAAAGGCCTGAGACTGCAGTTTCAGCACATTTTCTGCATTTAAAATGGCAATGATTTCAATAAATATTTTATTGTTTAGAGAGGATGTCTTCACTGGTTTATAACATCTGTTGGTAGCATTTCATCGAGTTGTTTTTATGTATTCCCCTGTCACCTCTTTAACTGGAATTATTTGTGATATAAACATAACTGCTATATTCTGGCTAATGAGGCATGAGGCATGAGCTTTTTGTAACTCTTAATATATCTAAATATATCTTAGCTTGAAAAAGATCATTTTTGACTGAAGGGGGTTCATGCGACAGGGCCCGGCTGCTGGTTGGTCGACCAATCACAGAGCAGCACTGAGGTTTATGTGGAAGCTAAAGGTGAAGCGCCCAAACAAACTAAAACAAACATGGTGTACAACAAATGTACTTCAGCCTATTTTATAGAGTATTTTGTTTTTGAAAATCATGTACAAGGTAAACAGTGCATTTGTTGATGGCAAAGATATCTGTGCTTTTCTGTCTGGATGTAACAAAAGTTAGATTTTTCAGCTTGTTCCTCTGTTGTTACACTTTGACCAATCAGCTTTGAGTATTGAGCTATGAGTCCCTTTCAGCAAGAGCCATTTGTGTAGAACTCAATACAGAGTGCTGCATGTACCAGTGTGGTGTGAGCCAGGTTCCCTTTGATAAGATTTTAGATTGAGTTATGAACATCCCATCTGCAGCTGATAACACACACTCAATAGCTTAAAAGTACTTAGTGTTAAATCAATCACTCATTATGTGCTAATATAATTCCTCCAATGTCAAAGCATGAGGCTGTGTAATGTACCTTATCTGTTGTCACATCCCACACTGCATGTTCTGCTCGGCTCAAAGGTGTAGTAATATCAGTCTCCATCATTTGAAACAAGTCCAACTTGGGAAAATTGGCTGCAGCCGCCACAACATCTGGCATTTCTCCCTCACTCCTCACAAACATGGCCATACTCCAATCCAATATAAAATTCAGAGATGAGCTGCAATTTGAATCCAATCCTGTTACTGTCAAAGAATAAATAATCTGACCAGACCTCCATGATCCTTGTTTAATAGTGAACTGCCGTGTCTTCGAATTTCAGAAGGAGTTAAGAGGCTAATAAATCTCTTTGGGTCATTCACTGTTTTTGAAAGAAATAACCCAGCAAATCATATTTTAGCAGGTTTTTAAATCTGTGCTCACAAATATCGCCTTTTTCCATTAAATATTACTACATGTTTTTAACTTTACTATATAGAAACCTAGACAGGGTGGCGACACCTAGTACCTCCGCTTGATTTCATTTCTCTCCAGCGTTGAGGTGAGGGATCGGAATACAGTACACCGTTTGCAAGAAACCCGGAAGTTGTAGACCACGCACCGGCCAATCAGCGAAGAGCTGTGAAGCCATGACATGAATCTCAAGCCCCTGTCTAGGTCCCTTTTGTGGTACAGCACAACAGTAAACAAAGCGGTCGAGATGGATGTAGACAAAGTCATACATTCTGTGTTGGCAATGATTCCTGAGATCGAAGATTTAAAGCTGGAACAAAGAGAATGTTTAGTGAATTTTATCAAGGGGAAAGACGTTATCGCCCTTCTTCCTACCGGATTTGGTGCATTTTGTCACGACCAAATAGCAGCGATTGGTTAAATAAAAAAGTACCCAACTACCATTGAACGAACAAATCCTAATGCTGTGAGGTCAGACGGTTTCCACGAAGTGAAACCAGTTGATGAATCAGGTTAATAGAAACCCCCCCCCCCTTGTTCATTCTGCCTATTTCAGTTCTTACTTGTTTAGGCATGAGGGCTGCTTGAGATGGCAAAAATTATAATCACAATTACTTGCTCATAATTGAATTCATGGTTATTTGAAACGTTTAAATGTGTAGCAGACACTGAGGCGAGGGGGGTTAAATGTCTTGCTCAAGGATTCAATAACAATAATCATCTGTGGGAAGTGGAATCGTTGTGGGCCAATGGATCTGACTGCTCAACCAACCTGTAGAGAAAGTGTATTACTGATATAAAAACATATTTTAGAAGTAATGTCTGATGACTCTTTTGCTTTTACTACGTCTATGTAGATTAAAAAGTACCTGGGCTCAAAGTTTTGCAGGTAGAACGAGCACAAATATTCCAAACAGAACGGGATTCATTATATTTCTGATTACAACATTTTGTATTTGAATAGAGCAATAATTGAAATCATGACTTTAAATGTGATTAATTGCACAGCCATAGATTTTAATCATAAACCAGGACAAATATACCTACCTCAGTTCAACAATACAGACTCTTAACTCATTTTCAAACCTGCAGATCCAAAAGGCCCTCTCTTTCATGGACGTTTAATAAGAGCCACTTACACTCGGAGTGAACACAATTAGGTGCTCGGTGACAACCTCTGGAGGCGAATTAATCTCTCAAATAAAATTGGTGGCGGCGCTCAATATGTCACCCAGTGGGAGAGCCTTCATTCCTATTCATCCTGTGCTCGAGAGTTAAAGCTCATTTCCTGAACTGGTGGCTCCTCGCAGTGGGATACCAGATTTTAATCCTGGAAAATCCACTCCATACTCCTATCAAATTCACAGATTTCATTTGAAAATATTGTGGATTTTCATGTGGTCCAAGATTTGGTGTTACACGATATGTTCTTTTCCTGTTTTCTGGTTTAAAATGAACCAAGTAACTTTTCTGGTGGGGCTTTGTCACTGGTTAGTTGCCATGAAATGTTCTTGCTTTGCCTGGAATGTTCCACAGTACAGCATTAAACTTATTTTTATTACTCCAAAATGCATTTTTACAGAGTGGGCTTGCTTCTCCACAGATCTGACCTCTAACCTGACCGGCCCATGGACTTAGGTTAGAGGTTTAAGGCCATAGTTTGATACATGCAGGCAAAGCAGTAACATCTCCATGGAAACAAGGAAGCAGACCCCCAATCAGAAAAGTTACACAGTGAACCTTTAAATTAAACAATAGAAAAATAAAACTGGCACATGTTCCAGCTGTCACAATAAGTCACAATAAGAAGAAATAACTGTAACACTTGTTTGTTGACATATATTTGTTCAGGTGATCCAAAAAAAAAGAAAAAAGAGAAAAGCTGTAAAATGACATTGCACTGGGTCGGTAGTGATAGTTCACCCTTAAATCTCTCCTTAAGAAAATGTACCACATGGAGACAAGAACAGATTTTCCCATTTGGTGGAAGTGTATTGCATTACGTGTGTGTAAACATATTGAAAAGTCTCTCTCCAGGTGCTTCAGAACTGCAATAACACTGTAATATTATGTCTATTCATTTGGACAGATAGGGCCCCAAAGCCATAGAAAACAAGCCATACATCATTTAGTTTGGAGTTTTCATGAAAATATCCGTTTTATACAAAAATTAAATACACTTACAGTATGTTACAACTATTTTTCTTCCATTCAGGTGTGCGTAGCCATGACGACGAAGCCTCTGGGAAAGAAAGAAACTTAAATGTGTCTCAAATCACAAATAGATTTCCTTATACTTACTACATTTTTTACATTCTTGTTCGCACCTTCAAACACAGTATTTAACAGTGATTATCCAAGCTAGTGAGCCAAAGCAAGTATAACATTTATGATGCCATGTCCCCAGATGTTACATTCCTCTAGTATTTATATTATCTAAAAATACAATTACCATAAATATTTTTCAATTAATAATGATAATACTTCAATATCAATATTTACCAGCACAGTGTATTATGGCAGTTTTTATGTAGACACACTAACTCTAGTGTAAAAGCTTTGTGACAGATCAGTGTTAATTTCGTGACACTCAACATCAGTGTAGAATTTTTCAACACTATGGAGTGTTGTTTTTAATGCTGTGGGTGTTAAAAGTAACTCCAGATCAATGTAAAATACTTCCAAGTGTCAATCTGACACTAAAAAGAGTGGTCAAAAATAGACACTTTTAAAGTGTTGAAATTAACACTCACAGAGTTAATTTAACACTGGCAAATTTGCTGTTTGTATTTAAATATTAAATCAATATACAAGTATATATCTCTGTCTTTTATACTTTAATTGCACAAACATTACCCATACATTATATTTAAAACTGTATGCATCATTATTACTCCCATTTAAATCTGAATAAAATAAAATATATAGTGTAGTTGACAAAAATATATGAAAAACTATGAATGAATAGGCCTTTTCCTTTCAAATCAACATTACTAAATACTACATTCACTGGCATACAGACTTTAAACTCTCATTGTAAATTATCATATCAAATTTCACAGTTTTAAACAGACACATTTTCACAGACATGTTTTATTTCCAGATATTTTGAAATTGCAGCCAAAAGGAAACCTGGATACCCCCCAACAGTCTTCGCTAGTCCACTGCATTTTTCAAACACCATTTTTCAAGCGTTCTAACCAGAGAGGAATGTGATTTGAGACACACTTTTAGCTCAGGGCTTGGCAATAATGCAGCATTTGGCAAAAAAACAACAGAAATTCACCAGAGTCACCAAAGCACAGGAAGGAGTGAGGAGACAGAGAAAGGAGTGAGCAGAGGGAACAAGGAGACAAGAGAAGGAGGCAAGAGTGAGGCAAGATGTTGGACACATCCCAACTGTGAGATTAACAATTCCTCATTATACTTTTATAGAAGTCTTTTACTTTTTTACAGTTCAACCAATCCAAGAAGCAAACGACGGTCATGTGACTCCACCAATCCATATATGGTCACTCATTGTCCATTTCCTGGCGGTGAACAGTACAAAAGAGTTACTCATATGGTTCTCTATAATGTCTTTAAGGTATTTTGGACAGGTCCAGTCTTAAAACGTGTAGATTTTGGTTACGAGACAGTCTTCCTGGTCTCTCAGCAAAGGACAGCGATCGTTAGCAGTAGTGCTAGGAGGGCAGAAGCCAGCTGCGATGCATGATGGGAAAAAGCCTGTCCGGAGAGCTGGTCGTCACACTCCCCCGGGCCTTGGCATCGGGCGCGCTCACACAAGATGCCCGTGAAGCCTGGCGAGCAGAGGCAGCGCTGGTGATGCTGACACGTGCCGCCATTTTGACAGCGGAGCATGGCGTTGTCACAAACTCGAGCTGTGAAGAAAGAAAGAAAGAAAGAAGGAGAAGAGGAGAGATAGAGGGGGAAAAGACAGGAAAAAGCTGGTTAGAATAGCCAAGCATACTAAATGTGAGGGATAGCTTTGAACACTAGAGTGGACAGCTGTGGTAACATCCAGTAAGTCATATTGAACGGTGAACACAATAGGCCTCTATAAGTATATTAATCGGTCGATGGTGTCTCAGTCTACCATAATTAGGGTTATTATCAGTATTTTATTTAGATTATAAGGATTTATATGGGACAACTGCACAAAGGAGAGGCTAGTGAACGAGCTGAAGATATAGTATTTTCTGCTATTTATATGTAAAAAAGGCTCTGATTCAGACTGCAGGGCTTAATGCTAAATTCTGATGTTTTTGTGAAATCCAATGTTTTTGCGAGGTCGTTCACATATCCAATTAAATGCGACTTGTATGTGATCGCCAGTGTGAACATTAAACGCCCCAAAAGTGTCCCGCATGCGCATTGGAAGACATGACGACGTCACACACAGCGAGTGTGCTCAGTGTTTATGGAAATCGCCTAAACGCTGGGGTTGTCTCCCAAAATACGGTCCAGTTCTTCGTAAAATGGTCAGGTTACATGTCCACTGCTGCTTTGTTTGTTTGAATCTTTAGCCTTTTTGTATTTGGCTTGCAGGCTCTTTATTTTTTGTTGATATTGGAGCCATTTCGTGGACAGTCATTTCAAAAATCGCCCGGTTCCGATAAGACCTCTCCAATTTTGTCTGAATACAGCGATCCGGCCAAATATGAATGAATTCTCTAACCTCTCTTTCCCTCTATTGACTAGACTCTGAGCCTGACATGTAGGTGGGATGAATGTGACCTGACCATTCAGACTGAAGTCGCATGTCAAAAGATCGGTTATGTATCGGTTTTAGGAGCACATATCCAAGTGTCCGGGGTCATATTTGAAAATCTGTATCATTAAGACTGCCATTAAAAAATTAGATACAGGTTGCATAGGGGTGAAAAAATTGGATTTGGGTCACTTCAGGCTGCAGTCTGAACGTAGCCATAGAGATACGTAATAGTTTTGAGGGCTTTTTTTTTTTACCCCTTTTGAGTAGTACTTGACTGGCAGAATACGACTTCAGTCAACCAAGAATTTCTTCAGTCGACAACAGCCCTAAGACACACTTGGTGGCGCCACTGCCTTTTCCAATATGTTTTTGCATTTTATTGATTTGACCTATTTATGATTTAATGTCTGTTCAAATCGGAGAGAATCTATATCGTTATCATCAGTTAATTACTGTACAAATGATTCATATTTTATTGCCAATTGATTTGTCTACTACGTCTGGTATTGATGTGCAATCTTAAACAGCATAAACATGTGTGATATTTATGGCTGATAATAAAGACATGTATTTGAGTGAATATATGCTGAAATATAAATTCTCCCATATTAAATGGCCTGTATTGCATTATAATATGTTATAATGTTGTTTCCTCATCACATACATACTTGGAGTTCTGTTTAGTTTTAATCGAGTTCTGTTTAGTTTTAACACACAAATTCTGCATATTTAGGCTGTGTTCAAACAAAACACTGGTCCAAACATAAGTGCTCCACTGTCTTTTTACTTCATACACATTCACTACAATCACTTGGATAATTTCAGCCCTGGAATTGCCCATCTCGAGGTGTAAGGTGGAACAGAGTATTTTGATCTTTGGAGATGTAGACAGACTTGTTAAGAGCTACTTTTTACCTTTAGTTCAGTAGAGATTGACAATTCCAGAGCTGAAATTATCCAAATAATTCTAGTGAAGGTGTATGGAGTTTTAAAACACTGGAGCACTTTCTGTATTATCACAAGTTGGAAGAGAGTGTTTCTGGTTTTCAAGCCTAATATTCTGTTTTTACTGAGGAAACATTATAAAATAGATCAGAAAATAGCAAGATATGTGCCCTTTAACCGATATAAAACTATGATAATCCTGTCAAAGGCTTACAACCTCACATTTGGACAGTGGTTGCTCCCGTAGTCCACTCTAGCGCTCAATACTATCACTATTGCGTAAACAGCAGGTTGAGAGGCCACAAGCTGCCCACTCTGCTCCTGTCTCTGTGCATGTGTCCTTACAGCGGACACCTCCGACAGGGACAGACAAGGACTCCTCACACCAACGGCATTAAGATAAACAACACTGATGGACTCATGCATAATTTTAGCACCACCAAAGGCTAAGAAAGCTAAAAAAGTTACAACTAAACAGAGAAACAAGCAAGTCATAGTGGAGAAAGAGAGTGGAGATGAGTGATTTGTCATGCAGCAGGATTGGCTATAATTTAGGGATCTGTTTTTAAATGAAGATATGCTAAATGGAGCCTTATTTGGTTTATAATTTGATGAAGTCATACTCCCAGAGGATAACATTGTACTTTGTCATGAAATATCGAACAGATGAACTCAAAAATGTTGACCCTGATCATTGTTATTAGTGACTTGACCATAGTATTACTGTATAACAACAAAAATGTGCAATTTAAAGTTCCTGTGTTACTTTATTTTCTTGTCTATATGATAATGTGATAATTCTCATCATAAACATACCTGGAGTCGTGTTTTTTTTCATTCGCACATGTTTAACACACAAACCCAGCATATTTAGGCTGAAAAAACACTCTGTTCGACTTTGTAATGTCATATGGCAAAAGAGGAAGCGCGCCACTGTGTTTTTAAACTTCATACACCTTTGCTAGAATCATTTGGATTTCAGACCTGGAATTTCCAATCTCTACTGCTCTAAAGGTAAAAGAAAGCTGTTAACTTGGAAATTACCGCTTTGTGATATCACGAGGTGCAACAGAGCATTTTGAGCTTTTGAGATGTAGACAAACTAATAATGCAGGATTACTCAAACATGTGTCAATGAAATAAAAAAAAAACTAACTCTGAGTATGTTTTTGATGAGGAAACTTAGAGCTCACAAGAGTAAATTTTGGTAATATAGGGCCTCCACCTGAACCAGGACTAAACCAAGATTGAACGAGAACTAAACCATGATTGAACCAGGCGTAAACCAGGATTGAACCAGGACAAAATCAGGACTAAAACAGGAGTAAACCAGGACTGAACCAGGACTAAACCAGGATTTGAACCAGGATTAACCAGGACTAAACCAGGACTAAACCAGGACTAAACCAGGACTAAACCAGGACTAAACCAGGACTGAACCAGGACTAAACCAGGAGTAAACCAGGACTAAACCAGAATTTGAAAAAGGACTAAACCAGGATTTGAACCAGGATTAACCAGGACTGAACCAGAACTAAACCAGAATTGAATCAGGACTGAATCAGGACTAAACCAGGACTAATCTTGGTCTTGAGAGAGAGCGAGAGAACCCACAGCCTGCAGAGTAGGATGGTTGCAAAGCACGAATGGTCATCATCTGAAATTAGCTCTGTGGGGCGCAGAAACAATTTCGTGGACCTTTGCACCTTCCTTTTGCCGAACGGTCTACGTGGGCGCACCTCCCGACCAAACCTGACACTCAGTCCTGGTTCAGTTCTGGTTTAGTTCTGGTTTTAGACCTGTTTTAGACCTGGTTCAATCCTTCAATCCCCTCATGTGGCAGGTCACTATAGTCACCATTGCCAGTAGCTCTGCTTTGACATTTATATTTGTTATTTTTTTATGTTTCACATCGGGAGAAGTGGGTGGACGGCGTACCCCCGCGTACCACGTCCACTACACCCCTGCTCTTCTGCACTCACGGTACTCTTCACAACAATCACAAAGCTCAAGGGTACAAGCACTGCATTGAATTGTTTTTCTCAAGTTCAGGTTTTAATGACTTAATGAACATTGGATTATCTTGTACAATAGGTCAAGGCAGAATCAATGCAAAATCCAACTACTTTTATGGAAATTAAACGTGGAATAAAAACATATTTCAACTTCAGTGTTGTTCAAATGTCAAAATTTGCTCACAGGTCATAATATACATTCATTATTGTATTAAACTTAACTCTGTAACTCTGCCTTCTGCATCTTGCTCCCCCTGTTGCCTACAAAGCCCCATTGCAACTTCCTAAGCTTTTTGTTTCGCAGACAAAAACTCCGAACTCAATTACTCCAGAAAGCCGCTTCGTGGGCAGAGGTGAATCCAGGAAGAGGGAATATTTGCCCAGAGATTTTCAGCATAATTGGAAATCTGGGCCTGCATAAATAGTCATCATAGTAACGCACTTAAACTCCACAAACACTGACTGCTGCTGCCAAAAGTGATCAGAATGCATTGTTCTGACTTATTCTCAGCATTTTAAAGTTTTCAACAACTAATGCAACTTATATGGTTTATAGATGACTACTGTTTAACTAGCACTCATGGTAACTCAGCAATTAAGCAATGATTCACCACTTTGTTTCTTTTGGACCAGAACCCAGGCAGTCTTGGCAAAGTCTGTGCAAAGTCTACAAACCATCGCAATTTGTCACATTAAAATCTTGCAGGCGTTCCAATTTTAACAGTTTATTACCAACATTCACTCAATTATTTCGTAAAGGTCCTATGTTACGCCAAACTGACTCTACAATTGTGAGGTTTAAGTCATGTTATAATGCAAAAACATACCTGGAGTTGTGTTTTGTTTCATTCACACATGTTTAATAGGCCGGGAACCAGGGCCAGGTACAGTTTTTCACTATTATTTCCTGTTTTCTTATATCTTGGGCCATCACAAGTTGATAGGGACAACCCCAGTATAGCAGTGCATAAGTCAGTCTCATGAAATGGTAATGCCTGAAAGTTCTGTTTTCTGCCGATCTGAGGTACAGTGAAAAACATTGGTCATACCAGCTGTTATTCTCTTGCCAGGCCTGCTCCACCTAGTGCCTCGACTCAATTTAATTTCTCTCCAGCAACTAGGTCAGGAATCGGAATACACTATTTGCATGAACCGGGCACCAGCCAACCAGCGAGGAGCCATACATTCTGTGTTGGCAACGATTCCCGAGATCGAGGATTTAAAGCCAGAACAAAGAGGATGTTTGTTGAATTTTATCAAAGGGGAAAGACGTTATTGCCCTTCTTCCTAAGGGATTTGGGAAAAACTTAATGCAGGGTTTATAACTTTCATTTGATTGTATTCAGAGTCCAGTTACTTTCCTAAGTCCAAGGGAATAGGCGAGTTTCATTGTTGACAAAAGCACGCGTTGCATGCTGGGAATTATTGGTCAGCGGCAATAAACACTAATTCAACATAATGGATGGAGCGAGAAAGCACGTAAAGGGTATTGATCCCGGTTATTTATCCACTCTAATGGCAGAGGACCAAAGACGGTTTGACCAGAAATTGGTCATAAGCATCGATGGACGACAAATCACCCTTTTCAACCCCTACAAAAGGTGGACCAAACCAAATTTCTCGTCAGAATCGCCAACTACCTGGCTAAATATTCACTTCAGCAATATCCACAATGACTTGGTGGAAACTCCTGGGCCATTCACAGCAGAAATGTTGAAAGCCTCCAAGAGTCTCGATGTGTTGTTGAACTTGTTGGAGTCCACGGTTTGCTAGGATCTTCTACGTTTGCTCTGCGAATGTTTGAAAGCCGTTTAATTCACTGTTAGTGGTTCTTTTCACTCGGAATATGAAAAAGACATTTTCCTTCTTCCATGCTTCTATTTGTGCATCCGATAATGCAGCAGGAATTTACCATTATTTCCCAGCATGCAACACGGGCTTTTAATAACAATGACGTCAGCTGAAACTTGTCTATACATTATCTCATCTAATAAATAAATGCATAACAAGCAACAAATTGTTTTAAACGTGTGGCAATTCAATGGGAAATTATTTGGAATACAGAACTCTGGCCATTTAACAGAACACATTACAAAATATTGGTATTGGTGTTCGTACTACGGCACAAAATGCACTGTAGTATTCTTTTAAACAGAATATGTAAGATTTGAGTTATGGTTCCATGAAGAAAGTTGAGGGATTATTATGTAAAATATATAACTGAATCAGATCAATAATGTCCCATCATTTATTATTAAAGTAAAGCATCAAGCAGAACACATTTTATTAATGTGCCTTTAGCCTTTGTGAGGCCTTTGTGAGGTCTTTATCGAGTTTTGTATTTGAGCTCTGGACCTGTGAAAGCATGTGCTCTGTCTGATGCCTCTGCTCTGTTTTTAAATGGTTCTGAATGTTTCTCAGACTCTGTAGCTCCACCTGGCTCCTCTGCTCCTCCAGCATCTCCCTGGCCTCAGTTAACTCTCTCTCCAGGCGAGTGCTTTTTAGAGCCTTTAGGTGAAGCTCCTGTCTGAGATCCTCCAAGCTGTTTTCAGCTTGAATTCGTGAATCTTCAGCAGTCCTCTTCAGAGCTTCTTTCTCCTGCCTCGATGCCCTCATTTTCACATCCACTTCTCCAAAGACTTATTTAAATTCTTGGATGAGAGTTTGCATGTTGTCAATTCCTGCTGCAGTTGCTGGTTCCTCCAATGCTCCTCCCTCAGCTCATTCTGCAGAGCAGTGACCTCCTTGCTCAGCTCCTCCATGCTCATTATACATTAGACCTTTTCCTCCTCTGCAGACTTCCTCCGAAGTTCCATCTCCTCCTGCAGGTTATTCAGCTCTTCCTGAAGAACTCCTCTTTCTCTCCTCTGTCAGTTTGTTGTGCAGAGCTGTTGTCTCCTGCTCCTTTAGGTCCAAAGCTTTTCCTGAGACCTCCAGATTCTGTTTGGCCGTGGACACTTCGGTCTCCAGCCTGGTGGCGATGACTTTCAGTTGTCCATAGCTGGACTTCAGTGCATCGGTCACCATTTTGTACAACTCCTCCTTGCTCTCCAGCTTGTCCTGCAGGCTGAAGATCTTTGTGTTTTGCAGACAGAGGTAGGCATTGAGTTGTGTCTTCTCACTCTGGATCTATGCCTTTGCCAAGTCAAACATTCAGTAATCATTCAACATGATTTGATGATATGTTTAACTCTCAAGTATCCCGTCTCAATGAATACACTCGAACTTTTCAAGTTTTGAGTTAACTTGTAAATTTACACTCGAACACCCATCCAACTCTCTATATTGTCTGTAAATAAATTCCTATTCCTAATGTGGAACTTGGCTCCAAACACCACACTTACTGTAATGAATAAATGAGAAAACAACATTATAACAGATCATAAAATAGCGTAATATAGGTCCTTTAACTTGTCAGTTTTTCACTCACACATTTTTAGCAAACAAACAATTTTGTTTTAGATATGGTAATAATAATAATAGGTAACACTGAGCAATACAAAACATTGAGCAACAGCAATACATTGAGCAATACTCATGGATTTGAGTAATAAAAGTATAATTATTATGTTTTCATTATTTTATTTGTGATTATTTGACTTGCATATATAATGCACCTCCTGGCCAGGTTTGCCTTTTTTCTTAAAGGACTTCTTCAAAAAATACAGAAAAAGAAGCACATTCACCAAAAGCTTTATGTATTTTTGTTATCTTATACAACACACAATACAATATTAGGCTATACAGTACTACTACAGATAAAAATATAGGCCCTTTAATACTGCACGTAATATTAACAGTTACCACAGTCATAAAAGTACACAAACTTAAAATCCACTCTCTGTTTAAATGTAAATGATTCATGAGAGTTCCTTATCTTCAAGCACCAATCACATTTAAGGATTTTATTTAAAACCACTTGACACCAATTGACACCAGATGAACTTAAAAAGACATTACCCCAATCAAGGAAAACATTTCATTTGTTTTATGTTCAATCTAAAATGAACCACCCTCTTCTCTCTGTGTCTGAAGTCCACTCTGTAATAACACTACAGTCTGTTTGAATTACCCTTTAAACCTGAGGGCGCGCCAGCCTTGACCCAGTAACCTTTAATGCTGCGTTCAGACCGGGGGGCCTAAAAGCCCTAGATGCCTTTGCCTATTTGAATGCCTTTGCATTGGAGTTCAGACGCCCCAGACACGTGTCTTGGATGCCGTGGACAGGAGGGGGGGGAGAAAATACTTGACACACGTCCATTGTCCTGGAAACAAGTGCCTGGTCCTGGTCTTTTCTCAAAACGATGGCAAACCAGGCTGAGAGAGAGACTTTAGTGTTTTTATTACATAAAACCATCAGCGGAGGTGATCAGCTCAGCGGCTGCAGTGTGTATATATTTGTATACTCTGCTAATGACACTGGATCAGTCCTGGTCTAGTCCTGGTCCAGTCCTGGCTGTCAGCTTGGTGACTGCTGCATGTATATATTTATACTGCGCTAATGACATGCTGACACGGGTTTAGTCCTGGTCTAGTCCTGGTCTAATCCTGGTCTAGTCCTGGTTTAGTCCTAGTCCAGACCTGGTGTAGTTGGCGATCGGTTCGGTGATTGTGTATATATTTATACTCCACTAATGTTTGTGGCTCCCCTCCCCGGTTCTCGGGTCTTTCGGGTGGTTTCTGGTCTGGTCACCTTACACATAGCGTTCTGTTCCAGCCAAATGAAGCTCATTGAGGCTCGCAGTTGTAGGGCTGGATTTGGTTACAGATTTGGATTTCCGACCTCAAGTATTATAGCCAACCAAAAAGCCAATCCAGAGTGAGGTGAAGCCCCTTCCTGCCTGGTTTGCAAGCATTAGTGTGCGCAACCTCAGGAATGAAGGCGCCCGATTAGTCTTTTATTAAAATCCATGACTTGATTTAGTGAAATAAAACCACATCATTTAGAGCGGGTCAACACAGAAATTTTAAGACCAAAATGAGGAGTAGGTACAGAAAATGACAATTTTTTTTCAATACAAAGTGAACTGGTCAGTCTATGGCACTGACATGTTTTTCCATCCGTTTGCTCTCCCCTTAAGTTACTCCCCCTTCAGAGCACTATCACAACATAAGCAGTGTACATCCCACTAATGACACTACTGCACATCGCATCAGGTTTGTCACGTTGTAGGGTACAGTTTTGTATCATGCTTTTATATATTTATGGAAAAGAGAGGGAAAGATATTTTATTGATCCAGAGGGAATTGGCTTGAGTCTCCACAGATGTCATGCTTAAAGCCATACCGTGGATAGTGCACCATTAACTGAGTCTAACGCCATATGCATTTTAAGCACCATGACCAATCAAGACGTCCCATTTGTGGCTAATGGAGCAGAACACCTGTGCTCGGGTCCAGGGTGAGATTTCAATGGGGCTGTGGCTTCCTCTGTCCGGACTTTACATTAGTGCTTGTTTCCTTTTGGTCCAAGGATAATCCCCGGCCTTCAGGGCATGGCCAGGAACAAGGTCGGACTCAAACACTAAAAGCATTTAGCAATTAGCCGCTTACGCACAAGCTGAGGCCGTAGACGTGTCCTCTAGGGGGCAGCAAATTGTCTGTCTACAGTCATCAAAGAAGTACAATTTAGAAAACTTTTGACCGATAAGCAAACTTTAAAGTCCATTGAAGATGAAAAAGAAAAGCATAACTACATTGTCACATACAGTAAAAATGTGCTGCCATAAAAGTTACAATTCATAAAAAATAACAGTGATCTGATAAGCACCAAGGCACACCACATATCACTGGAGATTCATATTTAGCAGCTTTGCCCGCCCTGGCTCCATGTTCCCTTGTTGCATATGCCATTTGTTTAACCACTCAAATTCGCTTTTTATTCAGACAAAACGTTGTCTTCTTTGTAAGGTTCTCAAAAGTATCAAAAATCAGACACTAATCCATCCTAAAACTTGTAACTAAATACTCATTTGAGCAGGTATAGATACTAAAAAAAGTCTCAAAACAGAAATGGACCTTAGAATGACCTTGAGCTGTATCAGAACATGTATAAGAGCACACAGACCAGTATACGCCCATGAACTTCTATGGAAACTACCTAGACGACTGAGGGATTATATTGTAAACAGGCTTCCCACTGTCATGAAAATCCTGGAAAAGTCATGAAATTTGAAAATGTCATTTTTAAGGCTTGGAAAAGTAATGAAATTTTGTCAATCCAATGAAAGTTTTGGAAAAGTCTGGGATTTTAGTATCTCTTTCATGTAACTACAGCATTCTGTTAAATTGTCATTAGACTATTATGATTATTTCTGAATGTCTGTGCCTTTTGGTTAAAAGAGACGACAAAAAATGCATTGACAGTATTTTAAATAGGGGTGTCAAATTATCGCGTTAATTGCGATTAATTAATTACAGTCATATTTAGCGCGTTATATTTTTTAATCGCGTTAATCTCATTTTTAATCTCTAACTTTACTGTTTCTGTACGCGAGTTGCCTTATTATTAAAATCTGTTTTTATGTGTTGTTGGAACAATAACCCATCACTTCCGCAAACAATTGTGATTTTCTTTCTCGTTCTCGCCGCATCTGCGATAAACCTGCACACGTCTGATCTCTGAAAACATCACGACACAAACACAGAACAGACTCACCTTCACCTTCAACACTCTGTCAGAACACTCATATTCCACTGAGTCGTGTCCTTCAGTCCCACAGAAGCTGAACCGCATCAGCGACACAAGAACATTTTTTTTTTTTCTCGCTTAGTTTATGCAAATGAGCCATGTGGTTTTTAAGTTTCGTTTCTGTGAGACTTGCGCAAATCAGCATTAAACACATTATAATTTCAAACGAACTGATGTGACTCTAGAGTGTTCATGGTTTATATGTAATAATAATAATGTAATAATGAATTTAAATGAAAATACCTCAAGTTGAAGGCTTTTCTCAGCAATTTTTAGGTGAGATTAAAAAGAGATTAATTAGATTAATTAATTACAGATCATAATTAATTAATCTCTCAATTTTTTTAATCGCCTGACAGCACTAATTTTAAATGTTAAAAAACTATAATACCAAAACAAAAGGTCTGTGGAAACATTTCATATTTAGCCCTAAAATTAATAACCAGTTAATGTAAAAAACTGTGCGCTGTCCCTGTCTCGTTTAAATGAATGAATAAATAAATAAATAAATAAATAAATAAATAAATAAATAAAAGTATGCTAAATTTTACACATGTAGGGTGCCGTAAAGTCATGGAAAATTCACTTTAGGTCATGAAAAAGTTTAGAAAATTTGTCAGTGAAAAAGAGTGTGAATCCTGTGTAGAGATATAAAATCAGATGGTAATATAAAATAAAGTACTATGATATAATGTATAGTGATATAATAAAATTCTATTGTCTAAAGGAAGTGATTTTCTTTACTATCATCATGGCATCGGAACTGGTATTGAGTATTGAAATTGAAAGTTGGACATTTTAGTGAAATTTTACTACTACTTCATTATTTGAGAAATGTGCTTTCTATGCCAATATTTTTACTTCAGCAATTAACATGCTTATTTTTGTACTGATACTTTTAAAATGATAATCTAGCTCCAGGACTAGTTTGCATATGGATTAGTATCACATTTTCAATACTTCACAATACTGTCATGTTTGATCAGGACTTGCTCTGTCAGTCTGAGACCACAGTGCGTCTCTGGCTCTCTCCTGCTCACACCTCGACTCTGGTGTGACGTTTTAGCACCCGGGCTGTTATGACAAGTCTGTCCTGCTCCTCTCAGCTGCCTCTGACTACATATGACAAAAACATATGAGAATCTAGAGCAGCGATAGACTGGGACAAGAGAAGAAGAGGTGTCTGTAGCCACAAGAAGGTTGGACAGGAATGTTCCACAGTATGACATTAAATTGATCGAGTTTACATTTATTAAATCACATTTGCATTTATAGCTCAGAAATGCCAAGAAAAACAGGCATTCTGACTGTGAGCATTGTTTCCTCTCCACAGATCTCACTTGTAACTTGACCTGGTTTAATGCCATACTGTGAAACATTCCAGACAAAGCAATGACATCTCCATGGAGAAAAGGATTTGACAACTTTCTGGTCAAAACACTTAAATCTAAGTTTGTGTTGTCTTCAATGGCCTCTCCAATTTCAAGTAGTTGGTGACTTTACAAAAGACTGTCCTGATTACAAACACATGGCTGTAGGGAATTTGAAGTGTGGATACTTGATAAATAAAATAATCAGTTCCTTAAACCAACTGACCCCGGTGTGTCTATGTGGACATATTTTCTGTTATTTTCATTTGTTCCACAGCATGGCATTAGACATATGTCCATGGAGACAAGCAGGTAACACCATAATGACAAGTTCCAAGTCAGACTAGTAAGCAGAAGTGAATGCAAAATAGATATATAGCTGCAGGCACGAATAATAACATTCCCGTGGAGACAAGCAAGTGTTCCCACCAGAAAAGTTACACAGTGCACCTTTAAATCAAGCAGGTATATTGAACTCATTATAAGCTTGGATTTTTACTGTTTCTGACAGTTGCATCAAAAGGTTAGCCAGGCTGGCGCCACCTAGTGCCTCCACTCAATTTCATTTCTCTCCAGCGACTAGGTCAGGAATCAGAATACACTAAACGGTTTGCAAGAACCCCAGAAGTTGTAGATTGTGCACCGCCCAGTCAGAGAAGAGCTGTGAAGCCATGACGTCAAACTCAAGCGCCTGTCTGTGGCCCTTTTGTGGTACAACACAACAGTAAACAAAGTGGTTCAGATTCCCGAGATCAAGGATTTAAACCTGGAACAAAGAATTTTATCAAGGGGAAAGATGTTATTGTCCTTCTTCCTATGGGATTTGGCGCATTACATACACCAAATAGTCACGACTGCATAAATAAAAAAAGTACCCGTCTACCGTTGAGGGAACATATCCTAATGCTGCGAGGTCAGACGGTTTCCACAAAGTGAAACCGGCTGATGAATCAGGCTATCAAAAGGTTGAGATACAAAAAATTACTCTAAACTAGTGCTGTCACCATACTAAAATTTCAAACTAAATTTTGATACTAATAAATATACTCAATACTGATTCCAATTCACAATGATAAAAAAAACAACAAAAAAAACAAAAACTACAACATGAATTATTTAGACAATGGAATGACATTTGCAACATTAAAAACAGTCTTTCAGTGGTCCAGGTAGATTTCACAGTGATCCATGGGTGTATATTAGAGATGCGCGGATTGCGGTTACAACTGCGGTATCCGCGGTTAATCCGCGGGTCGGGCGGATGATGTGACGAAAAATTATATTTTAATTAAAATCGGGCGGGTGGCGGTTTAACTACTAAAAAAAAAAAGTTATTGTTAGTATTGTTACCTACATCTGAAAAGACGAGTGTCATTGTCTGTGCTTGTAGTATGAAGTGTACGTCATATCCTTAACTAGCCCATTTGACCTCGTTTTTATGTTCTGAAGTTTAAGGTTGTGTCGGGTTATTGATGCCTAAGGTTTACGAGGCACATTTTATATGCAGTTTATTTTATTATTTCAAATTTATTTCAGCTGTTTGCCAACACATAAGTGGCTATAGGGCCATATTTATTTAGTTATGCTTTTTTTTTTGTTTCGATATCAGATATATTTTTAAAACACGCAGACATTATAGCGTAGACTGCCACTCGGGGTATTTAAAACTTAAAGAAAGACCGATGGAGTGAGGCTATGACTTTTAAATAACATCGGGCAATGGCAGAATGTTCAGAATGTAACAACATCCAACACGAAGGCAAGAAGGTTCAAAAATAGCCTAGTCGGAAAACGTTGTCAATTAATTAGCTGCGCAAGAAAACCAGGTAAGTTTGGGGTTGTTGCGGACAATTAAGAACGCGAACATACACGCTGAGCGAATTTTGGAATGAATGAGCTATAGAGTTTGCATTTTTATCGAGGCTCCTTAGTTTGTTTGCTGTATGATTGTTCTAAAATCTAAAATCAATCGGCGGATGGCGGGCGGGTGTGTTTTGAAAACCTTCAGTGCAAAATGGACAACGGGCGGATGATGAGTTTTGTGTCGCGGTTGCGGATGAAAAAATAGCCCATCCACGCATCTCTAGTGTATATGTGTTGAGTCTATGTGGTATTATACTTGTTCAGATAGAGCTCAAGATCAAGCTGTTAGTATCGATACCTACCCAAATAAGTATCTAGTTTCAATACTAGTTTTAGAATCAGAAAGTAATCAGATTTTCTATACTTTTGACAATCCTACTCTAAACATTTGGTATAGCATGTAATAATCCAAGTCATAAGTCCGTCCGGTGTATTTCCCAGCAGTACAGATCGGCTCTTATCTTGCTCCTTTCTATCTGCTCTGAGGCTGAGTGAGTAAACTGGCAGATCCTCTCATGTGAGTGAACTCTTGTTGCCCTCGGATACAGCAGCAGAGATAGAGCCGACCACAGCGTGAAACCACTGCACCACATCCTCTGCATGTTTAAGATCATAAACGTCAGCCCACCACCACAGTCTGAGAGCAAAAGTGAGAATTTTAAACAGGAAACACTTCTAAACTCAAGATTTGGGTTAGGTAGGCCTGTCATATTTTTGAGTATGAGCCTGGACTGTATTTTTTACCTTTATTTTGGTGTATAAAATGTATTAAAAATGGTTGCTGTTCAATTGTAGCTTGATTCATCAGCCGGTTTTACTTCATGGAAACCTTCTGACCTCACAGCATTAGAATTTGTTCGATTGACGGTAGGCAGGTACTTTTTTATTTAACCAATCGCTGCTATTTGGTCGTGACATATGTAATGCGCTGCTAACGGGGCTAATTGATATATTAAGCTTTTCCCAAATCCCGTAGGAAGAAGAGCAATAATGTCTTTCCCCTTGATAAAATTCATCAAAGATTCTCTTTGTTCCATCTTTAAATCCTCGATCTTGGGAATCATTGCCAACACAGAATATATGACTCTTTACTGATTGGCTGGAGCTCAGACTCGCACTTCTGGGGTTTTTACAAACCATCTAGTGTATTCTGATTGCTGACGTAGTTGCTGGAGAAATGAAATGAAAATGAGGTGGCACCAGCCTGGCTAGTTCAATTTTGTCAAAGCTGTTTTGTTTGTACATAACATATGAAGCAATTTAAATAAACACATTTTAAATGTAAAAATATGTATTTGGAATGGTGTCCATGCTTCAGTGGAACCACAACCATTGCGTGTTATTTGTCATTCGCTACACAATGCAATATATTATAGGGACAGGATGAAGTCTTCTCACATATATCAGGATGTATGTGTTAGCATGCTAGTTGTCATTAGTTTTAATATCAAAGCAAAACACCCTGGTCTCTGAAATTCAAAATTAGAAAAGGTTTTATTGTCTGATAATCTTGTGGGGGTGTTGGTGTAGCTGTTGTCAAAATAAGTCTGCTGCGTGCCGTCTGAGTCTAATTTGAAAATGTTTTATTGTCCAGTAATTAGGAAGTGCGTGTTGGCATGCCAGTTGCTGCCTTGCTGTACGGTCAAAGCAAAACTGGTCTCTGAGAATTGTGAAAATCACTTGTAAACTCATCGTGGACAATTATTGTGAATGTCTGGAATGCATAAGGTAAGTGAGAAATAACTTTGGATGACTGCACAGCATTTAAAATGAACTAATTCTGTTATTTCTGTTTTTTAAAGCACCTTTAAGAACTAGAGGAGGAGGGGCTTGACAATTTTAAACAAGCCTAAACTATACAGTGGAATGGCACATAGCAAAAAAAAAAAAAAAAAAAAAAAGTATTACAGGACATTTAAAAAAAAAAACAAAAAACTTTTTTCTGCATATTAAATTCTTACACTAATAATTATCTTTTGTGTAAAATTCATTAAAAACGTAATGAATTAGACAGTCCTTTCAAAGCAAAGATAGGCAGCATCATTCACATAAAGATTAATTTAATACTCGGGGCGGCTCTCATTACATACCATAGATTGGGTAGCACAATTAACAATAAGTGCAGACAGTTTTCAGATACAGGATTTGCTAATTATAAGCCAGAGGCCGAAGTGTGTTGCTTCAATTACACCTAATCGATATCTTTTGCCGTGATGTGCAGAGAAAGCTGATCCGGGCCTCCTGTTATCATATTAACACAATAGGCTCATCATCCTTCACCAGCACTGCAGGCACTCAACCCCCAATATCACTCACACACATCTTAAAGGGGCAGAGGGCTGGAGTCTTATGTGTTATGGTTACTTCAAAGGCCTATATAATGCAAGTTTCATTTTATATGGTTTTGAGAACACAAACTTAGGCTACGTTTACAGAAGAGGCAAAAGTGGAATCACGTCGCCACTTTTTATTTTGCGTTTAGACAAGCGTTTTCGGGAGGAAATCTGCGTGCATACAGTGACGCAAAAGTGTGAGGAATTCGATTTTGTATGCACGCCAGGCTGCTAGGTGGTGATGTGTGTGACGTAAATGCGTACGTGACATAAGCAGATCTGACCAAAGTTTTGCATCTTGGACAGTGTAGACGAAAATGCGACGGTGGAGCATATTCAACTTTTCCACTCTGGAGGGTGGTTTCAGATTTTTGCATTTTTAAGCCCCAAAACACCGTCACCGTCTAAATGAAAGGCACTTCCGATAAAATATTTTGTCATTTTTACCCACAAGCGTTCTCATGTAAACAGGCCCTCAAATTAGAATTGTTGTCGTAGTAATTAACATTTTAAAGGGTCCATTGTTTCGGCCCCAGTCCTCCAGTTCTGTGACTTGCTTTGTGTGTGTTTAATTTCTTTATCGTTCCCCTGGAATCCTGCTGTGAGAGCCCTGGTCCCTGATTGGTGGATTACTTTTACACCCGGCCAATCCTGCCTCACCTCCTGCCTCCTCCCCCTTATTTAAGGAAGTTGCCAGCACCTGTAAGGGGCTGCTGTCCTTGATGCTAAGCCTGCGTGACCTGTTCTGTGGCACAAAACTTATTGTATGTTAATTCTGTTGTTCTGTGTCTTAGTTTAGTTTATTTTTTGTATACTTTAGTCAGTTTTGTTAATTTACCTTTTACAACCCTGTTAATTAAAGATTACTTCTTTTATTCCATGTATCTTTTGTTGTTGTTGTTGTTGTTACTTCCCTGAACATAACGAGCTGGGTTGTAACATCCATATTATGTTATTATTTTTGATCTATGTTATAATGTTAGTATCGTGTTTCCTCATCAAAAACAGACCTGGAGTTGTGTTTTGTTTCATTCACACGTGTTTCAGTAAAGCTTTATTATTAGTCTGTCTACATCTCCAAACTTCATAATACTCCATTCCACCTTGTGATGTCATGAAGCAATAGTTTTCTGGTTAACAGCTACCTTTTTACTTCTTTAGATTGGAAATTCCAGGTCCAAAATTATCCAAATGATTCTAGTGAAGGTGTGTGGAGTCTAAAAACACAACACTGGAACACTTCCTGTATTATCACAAGACATCATGAGTATTTTCAGTGTGAGAACTCAACCTAAATATGCAGAGTTTGTGTGTTAAACATGTGCAAATAAAACAAAAGACAACTCCAGGTACGTTGGTGATTAGGAAACAATTATAAAGTACTGTAGATCAGAAAATAGCATGATACGGGCTGTTTAACACAAGTACACTCATGTTAACGCGACACGGCCCGGTATTATATTTCTATGAAGTGATCCTGTTCATAGACTGAGCTGGAGTTGCCTGGAAACCTCACGTGTTGTTTGTTAAAGGTGCAGCGTGTAGGATTTAGCGGGATTTACTCAAACTAATCAAATATGTTCACGCTCAGAATGAGAAGAGAAGGAGACGAAATTCATTATAGCCCTACTTCATGATGCAGAGCTGTGGGTTAAGAGCTAAAGACTGCAGACTCAAATCAAAATGAGTTTCTATCAACACACCTTAAAATTAGCTTGCATTTTCTCTCACATTCATCACTTACAGGAAGGGATGGCGATAACACAATTTGGGAGACTTCAGTTCTTCAAAAAGCATGGAGTTTTAAAGCGGAACTAAACACAAAATCCACTTTTCACAACTAAACTGTGTGGTGCTTTAAAGGTGCACTATGCAGCTTTTTGGTTGGGGGTCCGTCACCTGCTTGTTTCTACGGTTACGTCGCTGCTCTGCCTGAAATGTTCCACAGTATGACATTAAACAGCTCTCTCTACCTTACATTTATTCAATCACAAGTGGTTTTATAGCTCAAAAATACATAGAAAAAGAGGCATTCTGACTGTGAGCGGGGGTGCCTCTCCACAGATCTGACCTGTAACTTGGCCTGGTTTGGTCTCCCTGAAGATAGAAAGACTTAATGCCATACTGTGAAACATTCCAGACAAAGCAATAACATCTACACACATTTTTTTGGAGCAATTTTAGAGTAAACCATAGGAAATTTGCAGCTTTCTAGTGTCAAAAACAACAAAACAAAGTGAATGAGGTAGTAGGTGACATCACACAAGACTACCCTGATCACAGCTATGCGTTTCTGACTACAAACACCTGTCTGCAAGGGCGGAGTTTGAAGTGTGGATACCTGTTAGACCAATCACACTGCTCCTTACAACACCAGACTCCGCCCCTCCTTCTCCAAGTACTGCCCAGTTTAACAGCTCTATTTGAAATGTGTTGTGGGAGTTTATGTGTTTAATTCCACCTTAACCCAAAAAGTAACACAGTAAAAATATAAACTTAAAATGGAATATTCAAAGTTCATAATACCCCTTCATTTTTGCTCAACAATTACAGGTGCACTATGTCATTTTTCTGGTGTCTCCATAGAGATGTTATTGCTTTACCTAGAATATTACACAGTAGAAAATTAAACGTCCTGTTTTATGCAAATTTGACACGTTAATTCACACATGTTTGAGCAACCCTTTATTCTTAGTCTGTCTACATCTCCAAAGCTCAAAACGCTCTGTTCAAATCTCCAAACTTTTACAGAGAAAATGTAAACGCATGATAAAAACAGGGCCCCAAATATATTGTTCCATCTACTTAACCATAAGTCCGTATCATAATTATCGTGACAGGTCTAATTTCAAGGTATTTTTAAGCACTCGTAGTGATATAAATGCTACAGATTTAATGCCATACTGTGCAACATCCCAGGCCAAGCAATATGATCTCCATGGAGACAAGCAAGTGACAGACTCTACACCTGAAAAGCTGCGTAATCCATTTGTTTTTATTGCTATAATCAGGTTTTAAAGAAGCACTGTGTAAAGAATCCCCCATCTGCTTGTCTCCATGGTGATTTTATTGCTTCGGATGTTCCGCAGTATGGCATTAAACAAAGATATCTCACATTTATTCAATTACAGGGGTTTTTATTTCTCGAAACTACCACAAAAACTTGTATTCTTAGTGGGAACAGGTCCACACCTCCACAGATCTGACCTGTAACTTGGCCTAGTGATGTAGCTGCTTGTCTCCATGGTGATTTTATTGCTTTGGATATTCCACACTATGGCATTAAACAAATATATCTCACATTTATTCAATTACAGGGTTTTTTATTTCTTGAAACTACCACAAAAACATGTATTCTTATTGGGAGCAGGTCCAATTCTCCACAGATCTGACCTGTAACTTGGCCTGCTGATGTTGCTGCTTGTCTCCATGGTTATTTTATTGCTTTGGGTGTTCCACAGTATGGCATTAAACAAAGATACCTCACATTTATTCAATCGCAGGGGTTTTTATTTCTCAAAACTACCACAAAAACATGTATTCTTAGTGGGAGCAGGTCTATTTCGCCACAGATCTGACCTGTAACTTGACCTGGTGATGTTGCTGCTTTTCTTCATGGACATAGTTAAATTTAATGCCATACTGTAGAACATTCCAGGAAAAAAAAGCATTAACATCTACATGGAGTCAAGCAGTTGATTCTTTAAAGTTTCCATATTTTCAAATCCAATTCCCCAAACAGTATTTCCCCACTATAGTCCTGACTCCTCGCGCCCACAGAAGACAAGGAAGCACTTTTCTGTCTGTAGAAATCTTTCACATCCTCTTTTAATTTGCCTCTGCCGGCTGTGAGAGCAGTGGTGCGGACTTAACACGGACTACACAGGAGATCTGGGTCTGAGGATTAGCTCTAGATCAATCTACATAAACCTCCCCATGGCTCCTCTGCTATCTCCTCCTCTCCTCCTCCCTCTCTCCTCTCCCTTCCTCTCCTCTCCCTCTCTCCGCCCTGACAGAAAGGGTGCCCCCCCAGAGAGCATTGTGGGTAATTAAAAAGAGGGCACGAGCGGGGAGGTTAGAGGTGATCATGAACCGTGCGGACCGATCCCAAATGGATTTCCACAACGAAAGGTCTGCAGAAAAAGAAAACTGCGAAACCATATTCTGCCACACAACGCGTTTTCCAAATTATCTATGGACAATATTAATTCTTGCTTCTAATTAACACAATTGAATTAAACAAACTGTGGTATTAACCTTTGCTTCAGTTTTTCTTTCATGTGGATTCATGATCAAGAAATGAACTCTAAACCAGAGCAACACATCTGCATTTTGACAGCTAATTTTACAGTTATATTATGCAAAGTCAAGTTAGAATCTTGCTACTTCATCAAAAACATACCTGGAGCTGTTTTTTGTTTTATTCTCACAGTTTGAGTAACCCCAATTCCACCTTGTGATGACATCAAGTGGTAGTTTTAAAGTTAACAAACCTTTATACTTGTTTTTTTTTTTTTTTTTTTTGTAAAGATAGACAATTCCATGGCTGAAATCATTCAAATGATTCTAGTGATGGTGTATGGGGTTTAAAAACACAGTGTAGCGCTTCTCTCAAACATAAAAGACTCTGTTCCACCTTATGATGTCATGCGGTAACACAGGAAGCGCTCCAGTGTCATTTAAAAACCCATACACCTTCAAAAGAATCATTTGGATGATTTCAGGAATTTCTGGAATTGTCAATCTCTACTGAACTTAAAGTAAAAGGTGGGTACTGTATGTATGGACTGAACCAGGACTGAACCAGAACTAAGACAGGTCTAACTAAGACTACAGCAGGACTGAACCAAGGACTGAACCAGGACTAAACCAGGACTAAACTAGGACTGAACCAAAGACTAAACCAGGAAGACTAAACCAGGTCTAAACCAGGACTAAACCAGAATCAAACCAGGACTAATCTCGGACTAGGACTTGGAATCTAGGACTGCCCATGAGAGAACCCCAAGCCTGTGGAGCAGGGTGTCCACAAAAGTATCAGCTGCGATTAGCCCCGTGGGGCACGGAGCTCTGCAACCGGTCCAGTTGCCTGCGGTCACCTGACGGTCTACACGGGCGCACCTTCGGACCTGTCCCGACATTTGGAACTGTAACAATAGCGTTTTACTGCTGCTGATATTGCGCTGATTTTAGCGAATTAGTATGAAGAAAAACGAAAAAACCACCGCTTCAATTCATTTGTACCATTACCTATTACCATTTTTTTTCCCTGTAATGCCTTACATTACTGCGTTACAGAAAAAAGCAATGCATTACAATAATTCAATACTTTTATAACGCATTACTCCCAACACTGATAGACACAATACAAAGGTTACTCAAATGTGTGAATGAAACAAAACACAACTCTTTTTGAGGAGGTACGTTAGATAGTGTTATAATACAATTTATAATACTCACAAGAGTCAATATTACTTAATATAAGACCTTTAAATTTCCTTTTTCACAACATTTTCCTAAGATATTCCCAAATGTCACTCAAGTCTAAAATTAGTCATGAAAAATGTGCATTCATTCAAAACAACAAAACAATTAATAGCAATTCTCACATCTTACTAAAACAACCAGCTCGGGTAAAACCAATATCACTTGCCTGAAGAAAGAGCTGAAAGAGCCGATTCCTGTTTTGCATAGTTCACATTATCCTGCCTTCTCTCTAAACTGCCAATCAATAAGCAATGCATTTCTTCCAGGTATTGTGAATGTCATGCTGAAGTCACAAAGCCTATAAGCCTACCTTGGTTTCGATTTGCAACACCGAGAGACGAAGCATTACCCCGATCTGTGCAAAAATATGAAAGGGACACATTACGCTGTGCTGTTGGGTGATTCATGCTTCCTTTGGAGATGGGAACGGCATGCATTCATTCAGCGTACTCCCCATACTTTCAATACAGTGTGGGCAAACTATAGGGGACGTGCTTGGTTCTGTGGTACGTATTTTCCAAACAGTGGGTAGGTTAAAGGAGGCATGCAGAGAGAAAAAGAAATTACATGTGCGGTACTGTGCAAAAGTTCAAGAAATGCTATGTACAAAGTAAATTACTGTATATTAATGTTTGAAAATACATACAGATTGAAAGGAAAAGGCTACTGAGACATCTGCCAAGGCACTGGTCATGTCTTGCAATTGTTAAAGAGGGGGTATTACACTTTTATGGGGTATTAACTCCTAACATATAACTTGTTTAAAACACCATGTTACCTGTTCTTGTTTTGAAAATGCCATAAGGTACTAGCATGTTTATGTAGTTCATTTTTGATACTTCCCATCCCTTTGCTCTACAGAGACCTTTGCCATTGCACTGGTCATTCCTTGTAATTGCAATTAAAGAGGGGGTATGACATTTCTCATGGGGTATTAACTACTAACATACACACACATTAACCTATTAAGATCACCATGTTATCTTTTATTGTTTTGAAAATGATATCATGTATTAAAATGTTTACCATGTTTTTGAACTATAAGGAGTACTTAAAATCCTCAAATTTTCTCCAAAATTTACAGTGCACCTTATAATCTGGTGCGCCTTATGTATTAATTCTGGTTGTGTTTACTGACCTCGAACCAATTTCATGTGGTAAATGGCGCTCAAAAATCTGTCAAAATGTTTTAGTATGACTTTGGTAAACTACGAAGCTGCAAAGATTGACAGATTGTTGGAGCATTATGGCAATCGTAGTCAGGAGCCTCGCAAGTTAGTCTAACAGAAGTTGACCGTATCAGCAGCCCAAGGAACGATCTTTTTTTCAACACTTATAGTTTATGCAAATTAGCCATGTGGCTTTAAGTTTTGTTGCTGTAAAAGGTAAACAAATGTGCGTAAAGCTGCATTAAACACATTATTACTCAATGTATATTTGAGTCCTCCTCTTAGGAAATAAAAAAAAACAAAACTTAAATTATCCACCTACTGTCACATTCATAATACACATTTAAAACCAAGACAGGGAGGTAATGCCGAGCGAATTACGCCTTGATCTGCCAATGGATCGTTGATGCCTTGGCTAAGGGCTCAGTCTCACGTGTCGTCCATTTGTTTTGTCCATTTGTTTTTACTTAATATCACTTATAATCCGGTGTGCCTTATATTCTGAAAAATGCAGTAACTTTCGTTTTTTCCCTTTACAGCGTTATCACAGCAACATCTGTGTGCATTACATTATGAAACTACTAAACATTGTGTCATATTTGTGAAGTTGTAGTATATTGTTATGTATTGTGCTTTTGTTTATTTATGGGGAATTGCAGTGTGGGAGCATGAGTGACGTAGGTTTGGGTCTTGGACAGAATCGTACTGCTAACCAATTCTAATCATTCTAATCATTTCTTTTTTCAGAAGTTTGTTTTCATACCTGACAGTTTCGACTGCTCAAGAGGCTCTGAATAATGCACGAGAGAGATCGCTGAATTACTCAAATATGCATGGATGACATATAAAACCCCTTCAGGCATGTTTTGGATGAGGGAACAACGTTATAAGATGGTAGAAAGCCCCTAAAATCTGATTTGCATAATACCCCCTCTTTAAAACGCACTTCGGTGTGAATTTAATTTGATCCTTCACCCTTTAATGACTTGCCAATAAACAAACATTTGCTAATTAAATGAGTACAGATGATTATATTAGATTTCTTATATATCATAGCACACCTCATCCTTTGCACAGAACTGTACATGGTGCCTATGGCAGTTCTCCACAGCGGTACGCCCCCCCTCAGACATGGACAGGTGGAGAGGTGCATTATGGGAGCTTAAAAAATGGCTGGCTGAGAGTCTAGCTTTGGGCAAGTGTCTGACTGTGAGCTGGATATTCTGTTTTGTTTGTCAGAGCAAAATAAATGGTTATCTGAGAAAGAATATGAACAGAGCCAAGAAGACCAGAGCAGAGTAGCAAATGAACCAGCATTAGATCACATTAAACCACACAGGACACGGGTTTTGTTGTTTTTAAAATGTTGTGGTGACATGTGAAATCAATGCACATTTACTAAACATTATATAAGCAAAAAACACATGCAAAAGAGTACTGATACTTTGCAGCTGATGTCATCAATATTCACTGGGGGTGATGCTAACTAGAGGCACTGCTCTGTCTGAAGCCCTGTTACCCATGTTAGACTTTAATCTGAGCTTTGTTTTAACACACTCTGACCTTAAAGAACTGATTTAGCTGGAACTGCAAAGGTGAGCTAATGTGTACTGTTAAAGGTGCATTGTGTAACTTTTCTGGTGGAGGGTCTGTCAAATGTTTTTCTTCATGGTGATGTTATTGCTTTGTCTGGAATGTTTCACAGTATGGCATTAAACCTATTTAAAAGTGAAAAAAAAAATGCATAGCACACTCAGATGATTTAAAAATAATTAAAAAAAGCTTTTGGACATCACATCATCCATCAGAGTGTGCTACGCATTTTTTCACTTTTAAATTGCTGTTCCTTGCATTTGCTCGCCTGATTCCTCAACCAGTTTCACTTCATGGAAACTGTCTGACCTTGCAGCATTAGACTTAGTTCACTCGACAGTAGGTGGGTACTTTTTTTAATTTAAGCAGTCGCTGCTATTTGGTCATGATGTATGTAATGCACTACTAACAGGGCTAACTGGTATATTAAGCTTTTCCCAAATCCTGAAGGAAGAAGGACAATAACGTCTTTCCCCTTGATAAAATTCACCAAACATTTTCTTTGTTCCGGCTTTAAATCCTTGATCTCAGGCTGTATTACCAACACAGAATGAATGGCTCTTTGCTGATTGGCTAGTGCCCGGACTTGCTTTTCCAGGGTTTTTGCAGACTGTCTAGTGTATTCCGATTCCCGACCTAGTCCCCGAAGAGAAATGAAATTAGGCGCACTAGGTGGCACCAGCCTGGCTACGCATTTGCACCTCTACAAGAACTTTGGTGTGTGTTTTCTGTTTCATTTGATTAAACCTATTTATCATCATAGAGACCAGACCAGACCGAGTTACAGGTCAGATTTGTATAGAGAAAGAGCAACCCCATTCACAATCAGAATGTCTGTTTTTCTTAGTATTTTTCAGTAATAACTCCACCTGTAACTTAATAAATGTAAGGTAGAGCTGCTTAATGTCATACTGTGGAACATTCCAAGCAGAACAATGACATATCTATAGAAACAAGCAGGTGACAGACTCCCAACCAAAATGATTGTGCTCACTCTGATCACAGTCTCTTGAAAATGTGCTGTTCAAATCCATTATATATTTTTTAATGAGTTTTCAGATCATCTTAAAACTTATTTGGCTGTGTTTGCTAATGCGTGCATTGTGTCAGCATGGTAACTCCTGAACATTCTGCCATAGACATGCATGCAGAAACCCCCTCAACGTGATGCCACTGCAAAGTATCAATAGCGTTTCAGTTAGGGCAAGGCAATACAGCAAACAAATTGTAAACTGTTTTGTATATGATTCTGCGCACTTAAAAGTCAATTATGTAACATTTCTGTTGGGGGGGGGTCGGCCATCTGCTTGTTTCCACGGAGATTGTATTGCCTTTCCCCAGAATTTTCCACATTATGGCATCAAACATTTCCGTGGTGAGAAGTTGTGCGTTGTAAAGCAATAAAAAAAACTGTAATTGAATCAGCAGGACAAACAAATCTAATGCCATACTGTGAACCATTTTAGGAAAAGCAATCTCCATGGAAACAAGCAGGTCGCAGAACCTCCATCAGGAAAATGAAACAATGCACATTTAAAGGCAGTAAGTGTATATAAATAATAATACCATCAAAGTTGTAATTTAGCTCTAAGAAAATGGCGATATTGCCCAACCCTAATTTAAGCAATAACAACATCAGTAACAACATGTTCAGAGGCTAGAGACGTTTAAACCTCTTTTTAATTACACACTTTACATAATTTACAATAATTTTACATACAAATCCACGGGCAGGGGTGGGTAGAGTGGCCACAAATTTTACTCAAGTAAGAGTAACATTACTTCAAAATAATAGTACTCAAATAAGAGTTAAACCTGTATTTTTGAAAACTCCTACTCAAGTAAGAAGAACTTAAAGAGTAGTAATTTGAAGTTAATGAAATTGGAAGGATGAAAACATTAAATAATGCACGAAGGAAGTATTACTCAAGTAGGCGTAAAAGTATACTGTCCTCTTGAAGGTACAGTTTCTTTAAAAAGTTACTTAAGTAAAATCTGAGTAAATGTAACTGAGTACTACCCACCTCTGTCCACAATGCTGTAATGAACTTTATCTGTGGTGCCCATGTTCTTAAAATAAACTGACATTTATTAGGAGAGGAAACAGTCTCACGCCTCGCTGTGGTTGAGTTCTGTGTTTTATATTAACACTATACATTTGGCTCGATAAAATGGGTTCGTATTGATCAGCATGCAATTTTAGAAAATTTTGATCAACTTACGCACTGGTCCGTGACTACTGGGGATACCTGTGGAGACAAAAAGAAACAAACAAACATTAAAGGTCCTATATTACACAAAATGGATTCTTGTGAACTTTAATCCATGTTATAATATTGTGACCTGATCAAAAACATGCCCAGAGTTGTGTTTTGTTTCATTCACACATGTTTGAGTAATCCTTTGTTATTGTCTGCATCTCCAAAGTTCAAAATGCTCTGTTCCACCTTACGATGTCATGCAGTGGTAGTTAAAGCGTACGCAACAACAACAATCCACAAGTCTTGATATTCCTGTGTAACTTGTATCTGACATCACCCATAGTTAATCTAACACTGAACTCTGAAAAATGAACACTACCAGAGTAAGACTTGGTGTGGACTAAGCTTGTCAGTGCTAAATTTCACCCCACTCTTCAGTTCAGAATTCAGAAGGAGCACCTGGTGTGGCCTTCATTTTTCTCCTCATTTCAATAAGGTCTGCTTTTTTAAATTTTGCATTTTAGACAGCTATAACTGTAAATTGTAAATTAGTTAGCTACCCACCTGCACACATTAACACCACAAAGTAAAATATGTATTTTCTATCATTATTTGCATTTATCCTACGTAAAAGAGAACAGACACACAACATTTTTTATGCTTTATTTGAAATGCAATGAATAAGTTGTGCACAGAAGAATTGGCCCACAGCTGCGCAGAGCCGAGAGAGTCTCTTCTTTGGACCAAACAGGAAGTTGTTCAGACGATTGTTCATGTGTTACACCGTGGCCTTCTGCGCTGAGCTGCACCCCCTGGAGTTGAACAGACCTATGAAGTCCAGGACACGATCTGTCTCACATTGGACTGAGGGTTCTGCTCCAGTGCAGTCTTCAGTTACATCAGGTATCATCATATGACTGTAAGGGTTGAAACTCTCCTTCTATAATGTTTTCTGAAAACACAGAGGAGTGATCCTGGACAGATCCTGGGGCTGTCACGTCCTTCTGCACAGGAAAGACCTCAGTCTCTGTGAGAACCTGAGATGGACCACCAGAGTTTGAGACAAGTCCCTCATCAGGAATGTCTTCTCCAAAAGCATCTTTGGTCTTCTAACAGTAACAGTAAGTAACAAACTAAGATCTTGTTAATAACAATGCTTCGATACGAATAAATGTGCAATTTTTAGTTAATATTTCAAAGACATTTTACCTGGACATCTCAGGTCCAATATTTCAGGTCCAACAATCAGCTCTGTGACTGGTCTCTGTTTCTGGATCAGTCTCTTGGTCTTGGGTCTCACACAGACCCTGCTCCTCTGATCCAATCCGGATATTGAGGAGGATGTCAGAAGACAGACTGATCAAGTCCAGGACATGATCTGTCTCACATGGGGCCAAGGTCTCATCCAGGTATTCAAGGTCCTTATAACACAGTGGAGCACTTCCTGTGTTACCACATGACATCACAAGGTGGAATAGAGTGTAGAACTCAGCCTAAATATGCAGGGTTTGTGAGTTAAACATGTGTGAATGAAACAAAACACAACTCTGGGTATGTTTTCAATGAGGAAACAACATTATAACGTTGATCAGAAAATAGTGTAATATAAACCCTTTGCAACTTTGCAATCATCACATTTGAGTTTTTATTTTTTCACATCTGGCTTTGCAGAAACTGATTAGCAGATTCAGAAAACCTGCCTGGTGCTGTGTCCAGTGTCCGCCTCTGTCTGATGATAATAATAGGCCTGTATTCAAGGCAAAATGTCAACAGAATCAGGCTATAGCCAGTGTTTTCATCACAGCTTTCATTAAGGCTCAAACAATGGTCAAGTTTCTGTCCACTTAATCTGTTATGCATTGATTTATAGGGGCTGTATGCATTTCATGTTTTATGTACTCACTCATTTCACAATATAGTTTTGTTAAAGTGTTAGTATGTAACTTTTTGGAGGTGGAAGCTCCTCCAGGCCAAATAAGAGTCAGGTTTGTGGAGATGCAAGTCTGCTGAGAGCAAGAATGCACTTTTCTGTTCTATGTTATTATGTGGTTTTCTCATCAAAAGCATACCTGGAGTTGAGTTTTATTTTAAGACTCCCGAAGCACTTTACATGGTATTTTTCTTTCACTTCAAATGGTTCGAATGAATGTGTGTGGAGTTCAAAAACACAGTGGAGGACTTAATGTATTATCATAACATCACAAGGTAGAACAGAGTGTTTTCCATTTGAGAGAAGAGCTCAAGAAGGACCATGCAAGGTCTGTGTGTTAAACATGTGTGAATGAAACAAAACACCACTCCAGACGTGTTTTTGATGAAGAAACAACATTATAACCTAGATCAGAAAATAATGTAATATGGGCTGTTTAATAGATTTAGTTAGTTAGTTTTTTTCACCAGTTACTTTCTATATCAGAGCATCTCAGTTCAACATTGATACAAATAGATTACACAGACAAAGTGTCATTTGTTCAGGTATCTTCAGTGAGAAAGAACTGGTCCTAATTAGACGAATGGCCTTTAAAAAGCACTCGGATCTGCTTCATATGGGTTTTACGTGTTTTTTTTTTCCAGCAGTTTGTGACATGACTGGGCCTGGTATTACAGTAAAAGGCAGGATAAGTCACAGGGACAGGAGTGGACTCTGTTAAAGGTGGTGTGACCCAACTCAACACAACAGTGGACCATTAAGAAGAGTGTACTGAACTCTTACGATATGGAACTAGTGTTTTCACGATACTAAAAATTCAAGCTTGATTTCGATACTAAGGAATCGACTTGATACTCAATCCTGATTCTGATAATGCAATACATTATTAAAGGGCCCAAACATATCTGGAGTTGTGTTTTGTTTCATTCACACATGTTTAACACTCAAACCTTGCATTTTTAGACTGTGTACTTCTCTCGAACAGAAAACACTCTGTTCCACCTTGTGATGTCATGTGGTAATGTAGGAAGTGCTCCACTGTGTTTTTACACTCCAAATTAACTATAATATTGGATATATTATAGTTAGTGTTTCTTATGTAGTATACTATGGAACAAGACTGTATGAAACTATGTGTGAACTTTTTTTGTTATTATAATGGAATGGAATGAAATGGAATTTTATTGTAAATTATGCCAAGTTGGACCCCAGGAAGAATAGTCTTTACCCCAGTAATGACTAATAGGGATCCAATAAATAAATAAATAAATACATAAATACATAAATAAATAAATACATACACAAGTAAATAGATAAATAAATAAATACATAAATAAATTAACACTTTCACTAAAATTATTATTAATATAATTTCAGCCCTGGCCAATCTGCCAATCTCTATGAAACAAAAGGTATCATCTTCATGACATCACAAGGTGGAACAGAGCATTTTGAGCTTTGAAGATGTACAGACTAATAATAAAGGGTTACTCAAATGTGTGAATGAAACAAAACACAACTCCAGATATGTTTTTGAGGCGGTAACAACATTATAACATGGTTTAAAGCTCAAAAGAGTAAATTTTGTGTAATATGGGAATTCTAAAGAACACTCTTTCTTTAGACAATAGAATGTGTTTTGTTTAGTTTTTTTTTTCATTATTATTATTATTATTTTTGTGATTTTGGATTTTTGATCGCTGCACTTTCTTTTATATTACCATGTGGTCTTATATCTGTGTAGACCCTCAGTCGTTCAGGTTGGTTCCATAGAGATCCATGGGTGTATACTAGTCTATATGCTCTTAAACTTGTTCTGATACAGCTCAAGATCATTCTAAAGCTATTCAGGAAAGGTTGATTTCCGTCCTGTCAATGTGATTATTTTAGCATCAATACCTGCTCAGATGAGTATCTAGTTTTGACACTAGTCTTAGTATCGATTAGTATTTTCGATACTTTTGACGACACTACTTTAGACATTTCCTTGTCTCGTATATGCAGTTAGGCTGGCCCTGTTCTCCATCTGAAATTTTGACATAATCACATTCTAGAGAAAGTAAACACAGCCTTTTGTATACTGCAGCCTGCTTGAATAGCTTTTGTACCTTTCAAAGAAATAGTGCACAGATGCTGAGCTATTGGACATAATGGTAGTGTCTCTTTCAATAGATCTGCACTATAATGCCTTGATTACGGTTGTTATGGCGATCTGTATAAGGTAGTTTATGTTTTTACCCTGCACTCAAAAAATGGAAAACAGAGGTGTAATGAGGACAAGTGCATAGAAAGTCATGGTAAACACAAACAGATATATTTTGTAAAGTGGTAATGTTGTATTTTATGAATCAATTTCAATAGATTTTTGGAGTGCAGACTGACAGAAAAGCACGGTTTATGGGCACAACCTGGCCAAATTACAGGTTGGATCTGTGGAGAGACAACTCTACTCCTTGTAAGAGTGCATGTTCTCCAAGGTTAAATGTATGTGATAAAAAAAAACAACAACCCGCATTTAATTAATACAAGGGAGATATGTTTAATGCCATATTGTGGAAGATTCCAGGCAAAGCAATAACATCTCCACTGAAATTATTTCTATCTCCTTCCACCCACCAGAAAAGTTGCATAGTGTGTCTTATGTTTTTTTAATGTATATTACAAGCAACATGTATTTACCAGAGTAGGGTGGAGAAGCCAACAATTATACTCAAGTAAGAGTAACATGACTTCAAAATAATATTACTCAAGTAGAAGTGCAAAGTAGTGGTCCAAGAAATTACTCAAGTGAGAGAAAAAATAGTGTTTGGGAAAACTACCACCCAAGTAAGAGTGACTTAAGGAGGAACAGTCAGGACATAACATCTGATTTATAATTTGAAGTTTATGTAATTTGAAGGACAAATTAAAGCCGCAAGCGACATCGAATGGCCGTGCTACTCCCTCAGGATGGTGCTGACACGCCACTTGTCTCTGTGTTATTGTGGCTTTGGGCTGTACTTGTCATTCACCAACACACAGGTCCTCCCACTGACTTCCATTCATTTTAGCAGTTATAAATATGTGCCACGGGTTGCTTGGATACTGCTGTTAATGCCAGTGTAGCGACCGAGAGGACAAAGTTGAGCATGCAGCACTACAAGTACTGTGAAAAGTGCAATTTCTTTAAACGGTTACTCAAATAAATATAACTGAGTACTGCCCACCGTATTGACTAAGCCCAAATGTTAAACCCTAGAACAAAACAGACAAAGCCACATTTTCTGCTGGCCTAGACCAACAACACAACAATCTACTTTAGCTTTTGCACTTGTCGAGATTAAATTTGAAAATCCCAAATCTCCAGCTCAGGTTCAGGTGGCGGGCCCCTTCTTTGCCCTCCTCTGCACAGCGCTCTGGCCCTTAGCAACCTGGAGTCCCATTTTGGACAGCAATTTATGAAATGAATGACCGCCGATGTCTATATATATATATCCCCTGCTCGCCTGTTTAAAAATGCAATAGAGCCTGTCTTGTTCGGTTAAGATTAATGACTTTGAGGAAGACCTTATGATGAATGGAAGCTATTAAATTATAATTACATTCAGCAGATATGCCATATTTGTCTCAATACATATTCTTGTTCCTATGTAATATCTATGTGAGGAATTTAATCTTGTAACATAACCAGCTGGTGGAGAAAATGTGCACAATATGGGCCAAAATATGCACAAATTAAAGGGCCCATCTCATGCAAAATCAACTTTTTAGAGCTTTCTACCTTCTAAGAGTGATTGATATGTGGGCTTTGTATATGTCGCCGAAGTGGATTTTAGATTGATTTGGTGTTTTTTTAACAAATTGCAGCATATTTCTGCCACCCTCCCACGTGACAATGAACTAAAGCAGCTACAACTATGACGCAGCCAGCTACACCTATGACACGTTTGACGTAGCAGAATGCACTTCGCACCCGCCCTCCACCCCCACTCCACCTCCGCCCCGCCTCCTCCAGTGTACACGATATAATAAGTTAATCTACTAGCATTTATTAATACTTTACCAATCAGTAATGTTCAGCTGATGCTGACGCTGTGCTTGCGCTTCGTGCACCTCCATGTCCTCGTCCGATTCTGGGTCAAACATATGCGGCTGAATGTGCTGTATCGCCATGATGAATACAAGTTTATTCCTACCGCTATCAGACTGCAAAACGGGTTATTTTAATAGAGACATGGCTGTGTGGCTGGCTGAGATGGGCAGAGAAAGGGCGGCTCACTCAGAGCCTACGTCACGTTTGGAGGGCGGAGCCTGTGCTTTTTCTGGACGGGCAGGGGGGATGAGCAATAGCCGGCCTTTCAAATTCCTGGTCTGTGACTGCCTCCAAGAAATCAGTAAGATTTAATAACTATTGCGTAAATGAATGTACCAAAACCCAAATTGTGCTTGTATATGTGCAGAAGATACAATGTGAAAAGGTTACTCTATTTTCTGATTTATGTTATAGTGTTGCTTCCTCATCACAAACATTCTAGGAGTTGTGTTTTATTTCATTCACACGTTTTAACACAAATTCTGCATATTTAAACTGAGGCTTCTTCTCTCAATTAGAAAACACACTGACTAGAATCATTTGGATAGAGATACAGTCATAGAAATACATCTCTCAGCTATATATAAGAGGTCATAAGCATTAACAGTGATTGACATGACACAGGTTATCTGTTACATAAGGGTGAGTTGTTGTACAGTTGTATAGAGTCTAATGGTAGTCCTGTATTTCTCACTGTGCGAAGCTGTAGGAGTCTATTAAAACATAAACTACAAATCTATAACCCCAATGCTTATCAGAAACATCACAATCACACATTTTCCCCAAATCATTCAACTCTAACACACTTTCATGTTCTTCTGTAACTAGCTAAAAGAAGAAAAAGCGAATAATTTTGGGGAAAAGTACGCACATTTCTACACCTGGGGACCTAATATCTTGACGTCATTCTCGGTGCAGGGCATTATTGCGTTTTATGCCAGAGCCAAACAAGTGCTAATATTGCTTTTGATATGGAGCTCACCCAGGTTTCATCAGTTGGGTGCAGATGCGGCCCTGTGCACTGGAGTTTTTAATAAAGGCCTGTCAGTCTACGGCGCCTCCACTCTGCAGGGAGGCTTATGAACCAGGAGAGGAGCAGGGCTAAATCCAGCAATATCTCGCTAGGGTTCAGACGCAAACAAACTCCCACATGCAATCAAGAGGGCCGGACACCAACACAGGGACAGTCTGTACGGCTAGTGGCGAGAGACACAGAGATTAGTTGGACTTACTAATGTTTTTTTTTACATCTTAAAAAGTCCATATTACGTAGTTTTCTGTTACAGCGTTGTTTCCTAGTCAAAAACGTACATGGAGTTGTGTTTTGTTTCATTTGGATAAACCATGCATATTTACACTGTGTTCTTACCTCAAACTAAAAGCACTTTGTTCTAACTTGTGATGTTGAGTTGTAATACAAGAAGCGCTCCATTATGTTTGCAAACTCCACACACCTTCACTAGAATCATTTGGATGATTTCAGCCCTGGAATCTCCAATCTCCACTGAACAAAAGGTAAAAGGTAGATGTTAACTTGAAAACTACTGCTTCATGAGCATTATGAGCTTTGGAGATGTAGACAAACTAATAATAACGTGTTACTCAAACGTGTGAATGAAACAAAACACAACTCTGTCTATGATTTTGAGGAGGTAACAACATTCTAACTTGACTTAAAACTTGAGCTTAAAGCCCCAGGTATGTTTTTGAGGAGACAATATTTTAACATGACTTCAGAGATCACAGTAAAAATGTATGTTTTGCAATAGATTTTGTATTTTATGAAATCAGTGCTATACAGGTTTTATGCTATACTGGGGAACATTCTAGGCAAAGAGTTAACATCTCTGTGGTGACAAGCCAAAGTTACGTAATGCTAGCTTGATTCATCAGCTGGTTTCACTTCGTGGAAACCATCTGACCTTGCAGCATTAGGATTTGTTTGCTCGACAGTAGGAGGGTACTTTTTTATTTAACCAATCACTGCTATTTGGTCATGACGTATGTAATGCGCCGGAACACTGGTGGTGACCAAGTAATTGCTGGCACAAGTTTCACTGTTGTTTGTGCGAATTGAACTTGCAAATTAAAGCTGCAATAAAAAATGCAAAGTTTGCATTTGACAAAGGAAGTCCAAAGGAGGAGTGTGGGCAGTCTGTTATCTCAACTTGGATTGGTTCAGCTCTTCACTGATTGGCCGGTGTGTGGTCTACACTTCCGGCGTTCTTGCAACCCGTCTAGTGTATTCCGATTTCTGACCTAATCGCTGGAGAGAAATGAAATTGAGCTGAGGCACTAGGTGGCGCCAGCCTGACTAACGTAATGCACCTTAATCTTCTCATGTGTTTTAAGTCATCAGAGAATTTACCTCAGAATCTGCAGCCCAAACCTTTGTGAGTCTGTGTGAACCAGGACCATAGGATCAGAGCCCTGAATCTGCATCCATCTGGACCCTCATCCCCATCCATCCACTTACACACGCCACACACATACACACACACACGCACACACAAACAGATACTCACACATCAACATTAACATACACACAACACAGCTACACACACAGTAGGCCTAGCAGCTCCTCCAGTATTAGATTTATGGAGGCATTGAACCCCCGCCTCTGGCACAAGGATTTGATAAATGTGACTCAGCCTCGGTCCAAGATTATAATGGGGATAATGCAAAAGAGCGCCTCCTGCCTCACAAACACCACGAGACCCGTGATACAGATTGGTCTTCATTTAACGCTAAATAAATAGAGCGGTTAAGGAGATGCGCACATATGACATTCTGCACAAAATGCTACAGGCTGCGAGACAATAAGCCGCTTTTGCACGATGGTATTTATCTGCAGGAGAGAGGACGTGATGGAAACAAATGTGGCCCCTATAAGACAATGAAGTCATATATTATTGTAATGTACACTACCAGTCAAAAGTTTCTTACACCATCTCAGTGTTGTTGTTTTTTTTTACTATTTTCTACATTTTCTACACGCGCAGAAGACATATAATATATGTAAACACTAAAATATATAGAAATGCAGTATGTAGTATATTCCAGGCAAAGCAACAGAGGTGGGACCAAGTTGTTATTTTGCAAGTCTCAAGTAAGTCTCAAGTCTCAAGTCTTTGACCTCAAGTCTGAGTCAAGTCCAAGTCAAATACAGACAAGTCCAAGTCAAGTCCAAGTCATCTGTTTTGAGCTTCAAGTCATTTCAAGTCTTTAAACCAAAGTACCAAACGTAGCTTAGCTTTTTGCAATTTATATGAATTTGAATCTAAATTGTACTTAAAAAGTCAAGGTATATTTATGTATAGAGTATTTATAGAGTTGTAGAAATTAATTTAGTTAATTATTCCTTTTAAATGTCTTGACAACATAGTGTGAATCATTACGGTCACAATAGAAAGCATTCAGATTCTTCCCAAGTCTTCTCAAGTCACTGACCGTCAAGTCCAAGTCAAGTCTCAAGTCATAAAAATAGTGATTCAAGTCTGACTTGAGTCCAAGTAATGACTTGCAAGTCCCCACCTCTGCAAAGCAATAATATCTCCATTGACTCAAGCAGGTGACGGACCCATACCAGAAAAGTTACACAGTACATCTTTAAATATATGTTTCTGTCATTCTGGTAACATACAGCTAAAAAAATCTGTTTAGTATATTGTGAAAACTGAATGATAAAAAATCAGTTTTATGTCATACAATCTACAATGTGTTCTCTTATGTAGCTATATGAATAAAGTCTTATGCTTAAATCATATAACAACTGTCATCGGTAATGATAATGACTAAATTACTTAAGAACGTCTTGAACTTGCATTAGATAAGTCTGCTCAAAAATAATAAAAGCTCTTTGCCTAGTGTTACTACAAGGCAAACGGTTATAGAGTATATTTAATAAGGCTTACACATATAAATGTAAAAAAAAATTATTACACGTTTTTGGGACATTCAAACAGAAACGTAAAAGCAGCCTTGTTTAAATTTCTTGCTTCTTTTTGTTGACATAATATTATAAAGTATTATAAATACTAAAAAATATAGGGAGGGTATTTTGGATCTTAATTAATATTTGAGTAAACTAGATCTGACTGAAAATGTGCATAAAAATTCAAATTCCGTCTCATTTTTTAGAGTTAAAACTTGAATAAATCAGACTTGGAATTAAATATCTCTGTAAGTTTGGTGAAAATCTTATTAAGTCCAATAGTGTACAGTTTGTTCTATATATGTTCAACTTTGAAGTCGTTATGTCCCTATTGGAAGAAAAAATTTGAGAAAAAATTTTGAGAAAATGGCTTTTGAAGTTACAATGTCCTATATAACTCTACGGACGCAGGTTGATTAAATTAAATATTAAAACACCTTTCAGAGCAGAGTGGACATTTCTGTTGTTTCCACATGAATACATGTATGCCAAGAGACCAAACTGACAAAAAAATGAAGTCTGAAATATCATAGTTTTGCCTATCTGCGTCTCCCCTTAAAATGAAAAATCCAACACAATAAAGTTTTGGTGAATTATTTCTTAATATAGAGTAAGTCAGAATACACACAACCTAACATTGTATTCACTTGGTATATAGTGCTATGTATTCCCACTCCATCCACACACGAGCAAACTTGATCTAAAACACATTATCTGAGCAGACAGAGGGTCGATGGACCATTTACATGCTTATTAGCTCTCAATATTTTCTTACTGAAGGATTCATAAAATGTGCACCGGAGCAGATTGAAAATTCCTTCCAGATCAGAGGCAGAGTCTTTGCTATTCTGGACAAGGTCTTATGTGAATGAAGGATCCAGCGTTTTTCCAATAAACAACAGCTATCCCAAACTACATTTTCTGAGCTGTATCAGAACTAGTATAAGTTCACAGAGACTAGTATACGCCCATGGATCACTGTGGAACTGACCTAGATGACTGAGGGATTACACAGATATAAAGACACATGGTAATATAAAAGAAAGTACTATCATTTAATGTTGAAAATCACATTCTATAGACCTTTTTCACAACGGCTGGAAGTGCTGCGATGTAAGGTAAATGCCATGCTTTGTGTTGGATTTTTTTTTGTATGAAAAATGCTCTATAAATACAGTTTGATTGACTGATTGATATGTTAATGCTTTTCTATGGAAAAATATCTGAAATATGAAAATGTCTTGAATATTTTAGTTACATAAAACTGCCCCATTACCAAATCTTCATCCAACAAAGTCGACAAAGGACATATTCTGTCCATGAAGAAATGATCTACAACTATCAAGGTAAGAAAGATGAAAACTAACGTTATGGTCATGAATAAAACATAAGTAACTTGTTAACTCTGACTTTTAGAATTAAAATTAAAAGTCGATTTCGTGATGTAGATATTAGCACAGATAGAGAGATTTGTGCACTTCGATGTTCACAGAAGTCATGTCTATCATTAAACTATTTAAACGGCACAAATCTCTCTGTCTATGCTAAAATCTACATCATGTAATTGATTTTTTAATTTTAATTGTAGATTCAGTCTGAGTTCACAAGTTACTTATGTTTTATTCTGGACCATAATGTTAGTTTTGCCCGGGAATAGTTCACTAATGCGTCGTCGTTGTTCGCATTTACGTTTTTGTCTTTCTTACCTTGATAGTTGTAGATCATTTCTTCATGGACAGAATATGTCCTTTGTGGACCTTGTTGGATGAAGATTTGGTGATGGGGCAGACTTATGAAGTTGGTGGAAAATATGCGAGACATTTCCACAGATATTTTGCCATAGAAAAGCACGTTTACCCCGGCACTTGTGGCTGTTGTGAAAAATAAAGTCTAGGTGTTATTTATTATCATTGCGATATCAATAGAAAGTACTGACAGTCTTTTTTTTTTTTTTTTTTTTTTTTAATGCATAGTGACTGCTGGTTTAATGCCATACTAAGGAACATTCCAAACAAAGCAATAACATCTCCACTAAGCACAGTTAGGCAGTGCACCTTTGTAACCTCCTCAAAAACATACTTGTGTTTTATTTTATTCACACATTTGAGTAACCCTTTATTATTACGTCTATGTCACCTACTAGCCAGGCTGGCACTACTTAGTGCCTCTGCTCAATTTCATTTCTCTCCAGTGACTAGGTCAGGAACCAGAATACACTAGACGGTTTGCAAGAACCCCGGAAGTTGTAGACCATGCACCAGCCAATCAGCGAAGAGCTGTGAAGCCGACAATTACTTGGACACCACTGAGCATTCTGGAGCATTAGATATGTCACGACCAAAGAGCAGCGACTTGGTTAAATAAAAAAAGTACCCTCCTGCTGTCGAGCGAACAAATCCTAATGCTGCGAGGTCAGTTTCCACAAAGTGAAACCAGCTGATGAATCAGGTTAGTCATCTACGTCTCCAAAGCTGAACATGCTCTGTTCCACCTTGTGATGTCATGAAGCTATAGTTTTCAAGTTAACAGCTTTTACTTTTAGTTCAGTTGAGACTGGAAATTCCAGATCTTGAATTATCCAATTGACTCTAGCAAAGGTTTAAAACACAGTGGAGCACTTCCTGTATTACCACATGACCTCACAAGGTGGAACAGAGTGTTTTTACTCTGAGAGAAGAACTCAGCCTAAGGGTTTGTGTGTTAAACATGTATTAATAAATGTTTCTGATGAGGTAACAGCATTATATCATCAGAAAATAGCATAATATGGGCCCTTTAAATATACACATCTTTTATTCATATAACATAAAGATTCTTAGCCTTTATCTGACACTTGTTAACACGTCTGACGCTTACATTACTCATTGCTGTGTGTTTAACCAAAAGCTTTATTCATTCTAGCTGTGCAGACTACACCAGAGCTGCAGGCAGTGCGCAGGGTCTTGAAGTGGGCCATTTGCATAGCTCCAGGCTCCCTCTCATTTGTCCCCGGGCTTCAGCTGGGAATATTTGTGTGTGCAATAATAGAAGTTACACATTTAACTTTTACAAACTGTTTCTAGTCTGTTGCATGAACTACATTGCTCCAGGTTGAGTTTTATAGCAGATTCTGGCATAACATGAATGGATGAGTCAGGTTTAGTGAAATCACAGAGTTCTAAAAATGTCTGGTGCTTCGTCATCCAGGCTAATTCAGTAAAAAGTTTAACTGAGGTCATATTAGAAGTACAAAACGTCAGCAGAGGGTGGAAGGACCGAGCCTACACGTGCACCAAGGACTGAAGGAGTTTAAATGAGGCAAAAATAGTAGTTATAGGGAGCTGACATGTGCTTTGAATGCTCATCCACCATTGTTCGAGTCCAGTTTGGTCCAGCACATACTGTTTTTGTGTCCTTGATTAAGATACAGCATCAGTATCCATGGCTAGTACTCTCACCCTACAGCAAGAAGGTTGTGAGTTTTTCTGTGTGGTGTTTGCATTTTTTCACTGTGTCTGGGTGGTCTAACTGTAGGCACTCTAATTTTCCTCATAAACCTAAAACATAGACAAATCGTCCAACTAAGATAATCCATTAGGTTTATTCCCCCCAGACAGTTGTGAATCGATGAGGATTAGTACTAGTTAATTCTTGGAAATATGGTAATGGTAAATTGTCAAATTTTTATGTCTTTTTATAGATCACAAACTTAATGTTTAAATCCTGCATATGCCAGAGTCCTGCACACATGTTTGGAGACTCGCAACAGCACTACACCCGCCCATTAACACGTGATTATATCAAAGTTAAATCTGCACCCGCACAAACCCATTAACATTCCACTCGTTACTCGCCCATGCCCATGATAAATCGGGGTCAGTCCATTAATCCGGCAGCCCAATAGTCCAGGACTAAACCAGGACTAAACCAAGACTAAACCAGGACTGACCATACGCCATGTCATTAGTGGATTATAAATATATACACGCCGCAACTGCAGAGCCAATCTCTAGGACTACACCAGGACTGGACCATGACTGGACCAGGTCTAAACCAGTACTAAACCACGAGTGCAGCAGCCGAGCTGATCACCTCCGCTGATGGTTTTATGTAATAAATACATTAAGGCCACTCTCAGCCTGGTCTGCTGGAAAACGACCATGAAATTACACTTGTTTCCAGGACAATGGACACTTTGGAAGTATTTTTCTCCTGTTGTTTATTTGATTCACATGCCCCACGCATGTGTAATCACTATCCGCCCGCATACCTGCCTGTAAAATTCCAGGTTAAAATCCATCAGTTTCAGCAACTATCTGGGGGATACCCAACACAGTGCAGAACTCTGGCATATGCACGCTTTATAAAGATGACCCCAGGTATGTTTTGATCAGGAAAAAGACATCATGACAATAAAAAAAAAAATTAATAAAAAAATGCAGGCAAAAAATTTGACATTTTGAACAGTTTTAACCGACTAAATGCTCACAGTTGAGGGGGTATCAATCTATGGGGTGTTAACTGCACATTAACACATAACATATTTAGATCACCATGTTTTCTTTTATTGTTTTGAAAGTTCAAAACCACATGATAAGTTCACCCTCCCTTTGCTCTCTGCATTCAGAGGCTGTCACAACACAATCAGTGTGTCTTCCGCTAAGGTTTGTGAAGTGTATTGTATCACACTTTTGTATTTTTATTGACTATTACAGTGTGGGAGCATGGGTGATGTCGGCTTTTGGGCTGAGCTTTGGAGAGGATCGTACTGTTAACTGTAAGGAGGGTTTGAATAGGCCCTGGGAGAGATTACTGAAACATGCAGGGCTGACATCTTAAACCTCTTAAGGCATATTTTGAGCCAATTTTGCACAACACCCCCTCTTTAACGTACTTTATTATGACTTTTACTTTAATCTTCATTTTAAAACTAATGAGAGAATACACTTTGAATGTTGTTATATCATGCAATAAAGCTTTATGTCTTACTCACATATATTGGCGGTCCCTTTGGGGATGGGCAGGTAGGAGCCCACACTCCAGGCCCTCCCGTGGTAGTGTTTCTTACAGCGGCTGCAGTCGGGCCCCGTGGTGTTGTGTTCACACTCACACCCCAGTTTCCCTTTGTCAAACACACAGCTGTTGGCGTGGAGGTTACACTTGCACCTGGGACACACAGATAACAGGGAAATACACATGTTAATGAGATGGACTCAGTCAATCAATACAGACTCTGAAAGAAGTGGACAGGAGAGGCTCTTTATTATGTGTGTTGTTATTACTTGTAGAAGTCGTTAGTTTGGCAATACATAGATAAATATCACAACATAATACAAAATGCTTTATAGTACAAATGTAAAAAGTCAAACAGAACTACATTACAGAAATTAAAATAAGAAAGTATGATTATTTCAAGATTTTAAGTGGGTATAAAGACACAACACTAAAGGTGCTCTATGTAACTTTTCTGATGAAGGGTAAGCCTGGTTGTCTTCATGAATATATTATTATTTTGTCTGAAATAACAGACCTTGAAAAGCATGCACGCTGTAAACCCGAATGTTCAATTTAATTAAATAAATTAAGTTGTGTATACTCAAAGTTTTAGAAATAGTCTACTACTACTACTACTACTAACTTAATTATGTCAAGTAGCTGTAATATGTTCTTCTTTTTGAGTAATTTTAACCAATATTTGTTGATTAAAGTATTATCAAAAGGTACAAGTAGCAAACCATCCAACCTTTTAAGTTCTGGAAGATTGTGACTTTTAAGTTCATCAACTTAAAATAATTGAGGCCATCGGTTGCCTCATTTTTTTTTAGTTCTGGTAACTTATCCGGGTTTACAGTGCATTCTTACTCTGTGTTGGCTTGCCTCTCCGCTGATCTGATCTGTAATTTTGCCTGGAAGTAACCCAAACATGTTTAACACACAAATTCTGCATATTTCTTCTCTCAAATGGAAAATACAATGATCAAATTCACACCACAAGTACAAGTACAGCCCGAGCCCCCCTCCAAAATAAAACAAAAAGAAATGTAACAGATTGTCAGCGATAAATCCAATATACGTTCAGTATTGTGTGTGCAAATAATCTCTGTACATCTAAGTAGTTTCCATATTAAAGTGTGCATGAGATTTTTATATTCTCACCAAATGAAGTAAGAATTTGAGAATCATAACTATTGCAAATATAAATTATAGTTCTATATCAATCTAGAAGCAATTTGTGAAGAAAAGTTGAAACGTGTTAGAAATGACCATAACACTGATCACAATAGGAAGAATTCTGTTCAAAAGTTACCCACATTTTACACATAAGAAACATATTTTTTCCAATATTTTAAACATTAGAAACAAAATAAATGTGTTTTCTTATATTTGTATTTGTCTGATATTAATTTCGGCGTAGATTAGAGGAGGTTTCCCTAATTTCCAACCAGGAACTAAAATTTTATAACCTAAAAAATGGCCAGATTGGGAAAACGCGTGTGAATGTTTTAGTGAAAATCTTAAATATACAAATCTTAACTGTGTTTTAGTAAAATGAGTAGTTGAACCGAACAAAAGTCATAACCACTTTAACATCAAATTTCTGTGTATCTGTCTCAAATCCTTTCTCCAGCTTTTGCTTCTTGTTTATTTGCACCTCTCATTTTTGACAGCAGAGAATTAAAATCCTGCTGAGCTTTCTGACTCAAATCACGCCTTTGTTCAACTCCATTACGCAGAACTCAAAATATAAATAAATAAAAGCGAGACATCTTCATTTGAAAAATCTCAGAAAAAGTTCATTGTTTCGCTAAATGAAATATTGGCGGCATAATTAAGCTCCAGACTGAGATCGGATACAGAGGAGACACAGCGAGAGGAAATGCAGCTTAGCTTGAGTTCTGATCCTTTTTCTTCAAAGTGTGACGGTTTATTTGGACAGAGGAGCTGCAGACTGGACACCTACCGACCAAGAGCTGTGTTATTAGACAAAGAGAGGTAGAAAGTCTGACAGACGCCCAGACAAGAGAAAAGCAAAGAAAGGGCCTTCAACAATCAGAGCAGCCCTCACCACGCTACGGACGCTAAGGGGAGATGGAGCCAAGATGTCTGACGAGTTTGAGAGGAAGAAATGTGGCGTACGGTTGGAGTTTGAGGCTAGTTACGAAGCTGCAGGGCGTGTAGGGATGATGTGCAGTTTCAACAAATTCTAGTTCTGTTTGAGGTGCTGTTACGTGTTTGATGAGTTTTTGTGCCACTGCCACACCCAGTGAAATATGAAATGGTTGAAAATGTGATCTAAACTTAATTAGAGAAAGGAATGGTTTGATAGTATGTAGATGCATGAACTTAAAGAAGATGTGTTATGATTTACGGACGGAAACAAGAAAGTCAACTTGTACCACTGGCCCCTTCGACCATCACCCATCACTCATTCACACCACTGTGGAACTACACAAAGGAGGGTGTCTTGCCTAAGGACACAATGAAAAAACTTGGTCCGAGCAGGAATTGCCCCCCGTCTCTTAAATGTATTTATTTTTCTTCTTTATTTCCATGGTTATTCCATTATAGATTCTAAGTGAAGTTATCAAAACTATGAATGGATATATGTAGCAAACAAAAAATTAAGTCAAAATAACAATAGTAAATTTGGTTTTAGATTAAAAACATTTTAAAATAACTTATACCCTTTGCAGTGCAGTGCTGCAGTCGCTGTATTGAACCGTTGTGGTGAAGAGGGAGCTGAGTCGAAAGGCAAAGCTCTTGATTTACCGGTCAGTCAACCTTCCTCCCCTCACCTATGGTCATGAACTTTGGGTAATGAATGAAAGGACGATCATGGATACGAGCAGTCGATATGAGTTTCCTTTGTAGTGGGGCTGGATGCTCCCTTAGTGATAGGGTGAGGAGCTCAGGCATACAGGAGGAGCTCGGAGTAGAGCCGCTGCTCCTCCAGGTTGAGTGGAGCCAGCTGAGGTGGCTCAGGCATCTGTTCTGGATGCCTCCTGGACGCCTCCCGTAGGAAGTGTTCTGGGCATGTCCCACCAGGAGGAGGCCCCGGGGAAGACCCAGAACTTACTAGGACTATGTCTCTATGTCTCTCGACTGGCCTGGGAACGCCTTGGGGTCCCCCGGGAGAAGCTGGAGGAAGTGGTGGGGGTGAAAGAAGTCTGGGAGTTCCTGCTTAGACTGCTGCCCCCACGACCTGGTCACGGATAAGTGGAAGAAAATGGATAGATGGACGGATATACCCTTTGCTTTAATCACTGCTTTGCATTTCTTGAGATCTTTACACGGTACACCTTTGAAGTGAAAACCATTTCAGGAGACTTCATCATGAAGCTGACTTAGAAAAGGCCAAGGGTTTACAGTTCTGTCAACAAAGAAAAGGTGGATACTTTGAGCTCTAGTGTTTTTGTGCTGTCCTGCCTGCAGATAAAGTGATAATACATGTTAATTTCCTCTGTATCCCTTTCTCATTAAGATAGTTCTACCAAAGAAGTTTATTTCTAAATGTGTATTTAAAATAACACACATATTTAAAGTGACCCAAAACTTAACAATATATAAAAGAAATACCACAAAGCCACAATTATAGAACAATAGTCTCTATTAATTGCTGCTTTTTGTTGCATTGAATTCAATCAAATGCTATAATCTGCTGTATCCTGGTGTCCTTTTCTCATTTTCCGGGACGATGTTTACTCTCTGTGAGCTGAGCCGGCCTGTGTTTGTTGTCACCGTAATAAAATATTACAGTTTCATATTCCACGTGTTTTCCAAATATAATTCTCTGTATTTGATTTTTCTCCTCAGAGGGTAAAAGGTTACACAAGCAATGACCCACGCATCTCCTCAGCCCATAGACAGGCTTTGGGGGTGGGGCTGACACTTGACCTGTCCCGGGGGGTTAGCGGGATCATAGTTTCATATGGAGACTGGAGTGTTTGTTTATTACAGAGTGCTTAGAGAGAGGAGCTGGCCCATTGGACAACAATTACCAGAGAACAAGAGCCTGAGGGATGACAGTCACATCACAAAAGCATCTATTCTAATTGACTTCCTGGTCTCTCCGCGACATCTGCCATTGATGATACATAACTGCGGGAAGCCAACAAAATGATAGCCCTCTGTATAGAAGACAGTGGGAGTGGTAAGAATGGATAGATGATTGAAAATAATCAGTTTTATGAACCATATCCTGAGGCTTGGTTTGGTTCTTTTCTGGTGTCGTTCTGGTCTAGTCCTGGTTTAGGCCTGTTTTAGTCCCAATTGTTATAAGATGTCTGTGTGAAATTGTAACTGCACATCTGCTGTCAGACAGCTGCAGTACATCCAGAACGCTGCTGCTCGGGTCCTGACTTGAACCAGGAAGTACAAGCACATAAGTCCTGTCTCAGGTCTGTGCACTGCCCCCTGTGGCTCAGAGAATAGACTTTAAAGCAGCTCTGCTTGTGTACAAGTCTCTTCATGGCCTGGCACCAAAGTACATCTGTGACATGTTAGTGCCATATGAAACATCTGCACTCTGAGGAGCTCAGGGACCAGCCTCCTGCTGGTGCCCAGAGTCAGGACTAAACACAGGGAGTCAGTGTTTCATTTTTATGCAGCTAAATCCTGGAACGGTCTTCCTGAACATGTGAGACAGACATCTACATTGACTGTTTAAATCCAGACTCAAAATGGTTCTGTTAATAAAAATTACATAAAGCTAAACCATAGGTCTAAGTGTGAATTGGCTTGACTGAATGAAATATATTCTGATACTGAAATATATAGAACATGGTGTCTCATTAAATCAAGTGCATTTACTATAGTTTATAGACAGAAGGAGGTAGTACTCAGTTACATTTATTTGAGTAACTTTTTTCTCGAAGTATTCTTTATTCCTACTTGAGCAATATTTTTATTGAACTAACAGTATTCTTATTTGAGTAAAAGTTTTGGTTTCTCTTCCCACTGTAAGTCTACAAGTGACAAAACTTTATGTTGACAATATGAAGTTATTTGAACATCTGTGTTTCTTGCACCCGCTCCTTCAGACATGATTTAGCTTTTCTAGATTTTGTGCGTTATTTAATGTTTTCCCTTCAAATTTCATTAACTTCAAATTATAAATCAGATGCATCCTGACAGTTACTCTTTAAGTTACTCTTACTTGAGTAGTAGGTTTCCAAATACTTGTTTTATTCTTGAGTTAATTTTTTGACCAATACTATGTACTTCTGCTTGAGTAATATTATTTTTAAGCAACTTTGCGCTTACTTGAGTAGATGTCTACTCACCTCTGTTTAAGCTGCACTGTGTAACTTTTCGGCTAGGGGTCCATTGCTCGGCCTGGAATGTTCCACAGTGTGACATTAAACAGCTGTACCTTACATGTATTGATAAACAGGTGGTATTACAGCACAAAAATACATTAAGAAAAAGGCATTTTGACTGTGAGTGGGGTCGCCTCTCCACAGATCTGACCTGTAACTCGGTCTGGTTTGCTCACTATGACTTGAAAGTTTTAATGCCATACTGTGAAACATTCCAGACAAAGCAATAACATCTCCACAGAGAAAAGCATTTGACAGACCCTCCACTAGAAAAGTTACACAATGCCATCAAATTATTTACAAAACTGATTGTAGCTGAGGTGATATTATAGATCAACACTACCCACTTCTCTAAAGAGCCACTCTAAAACTAAGCCATCATCCTGCCATTATTTTAAAACGCTCATAAATGCTGGTGCTTACCCTGCCTTCCCTATTGCCCTTAACTTTTGAATCAATTACAGCCTTGCTCCATAAAATTAATGACCACGACTATTGTGGGGCCTCATACACAACACAAGCTCCCAAAAGTCACACGCGATGAGATTTGACCTTCTACTTAATTAAAAACCAGTGAAAATCTGGATCAGCAGGTTCAACCGGAGCTAAGGTACTCCTCTGAGGACCCATGGGGAACTGGGGCTAGGATGTGATGCTATTGCCGGCGGCATTGTCATATTGAAACCTCAAAGTTTTTCATTAGAGCCACAGGAGACTCCAGAGCGCCCCCAGCTGTCCACAGTTGTGAAGCAGCGCTGTGACAAAGGGACAAGTTTTAATGACCTTTTTCATCCTGTGTGCAGCCAATTGGTATTATCCATTATCTAAACAAGAGGGCTGCCCGGGAGACTGGGAGGACCATAGCACAATGTCCTCTCTTAAAGCGGAGGTGGAAAGAATAGGTGGAATATAAGTTATGTTGGGTTGAAAAGAAAGAGTGTGTTTCAAGTGAGTTTTAGCTTTAAGGGCCCATATTACGTTATTTTCTGGTCTGTTATTATGTTGTTTTTGTCATGGTTCATGTTTTGTAGTCGTTGTTTTTGCTTATTTTGGTTTATCTTTTTCCTTTAGGGTAGTGTGTAGAGGTGTTTTATTTTGACATTTGTCCTGTCAGCTTCTAGTTTTGAGTTTTACTTCCTGTCTGTTGATTGTTTATCCCGCCCTAATGTGTTTCGTCCTTATCTGTGTGCTTTTATACCCTATGTTTTCTTCTGCTCTTTGTTGGTCCATTGTATTTGTCATTGTCAGTATCTTGTTCAGTCATGGCAGTTTAGTTTTGAATTTTCGATTTTTTGGATCTTTATTTATTATTAAAGAACTCTTACAGCAGTCCTGCATTTTTCGGCCTCCCTTTGTTTCCTCCTGATAGTTTTCTCATCAGAAACATACCACACAAACCCTGCATATTAAGACTGAGTTCTCCTCTGACATGGAAAACACCGTTCCACCTTTTGATGTCATGTGGTAATACAGGAAGTGTTCCACTGTGTTTTTAAACTCCACACACCTTCACTAGAATCATCTGGATCATTTCAGTCCTGGAATTTCCCAATCTCTACTGAACAAAAGGTAAAAGGTAGATGTTAACTTGCATGTGGAGAAAAATCCCGCACACCGTCTTTTTGTTGTGAAATTTATTTGGACAAACTGTGCAATGTTTCGGCACTAGGCCTTCGTCAGGCAAAAGGCGAAGGCCTAGTGTCGAAACGTTGTGCGGGATCTTTCTCCATGTTCTTGGGCTGCTCCCTCTCCGTCAACGCACCCATCTCTAGTAACTGATGTGAAAGGCTCTCATTCTTTCAGATGTTAACTTACAAAGAGAGCATCTTGAGTTTTAGAGATGTAGACAAACTAATAATAAAGATGTGTGAGTGAAACAAAACACCACGCCCCCTTCAACTCAAAACATGTACAACAGCCAAAATCCTCCATGGCTAAGTTAGTTCTAGCGTAAGATCTGGAGATGGGACACCAAACGTGTACCTTCCCTTAACTTACACCTTCCCTTACTTTCAGAAGACAAAATGATTGAAATACGCCCAATTATTTTGTGATATGTGACTTCATTGAGACTTTATACATTTTAATATGATTTGATTTTTGCAGAGGTATCTCACATTCATACCTCATCTTCTCCTCCTGCCTTTTGCTGTTGCTGGGTGCTATTCTGACAGATCTGACTGCAGACAAGAGCAGCCCTGAACCCTCATTACAAGCTTCAAGTACAAGCGTCATGTGAACCAGACTTTAATATCAAAATCTTAAAGTGGAACTAAATATTAAATCCTAAATACTTTCTGGTTATAAAGAAAGTGTGTGTTGCCTTCAGTGGCCTCTGCAATTTCAAGTAGTTCGTGACATCACGCAAGACTGCCCTGATTAAAACCAAGTGTTTCTGATCACAAACAGGCTGCAGGGGCGGAGCTTGAAGTGTGGATACCTGTTAGACCAACCACACTGTTCTTTATACCCCCAGATCCAGCTGCACCTCCTCTCTCACTCGTCTTCTTTCACCCTCCAAGTACCTCCCAGTTGGTAATGTGGTTATAGGTAAAGTTTAGAGCATTAGATAAAAATATATAAATATCAGGACAATGATGTGGAAGTTTTTTGCTAAATTTAATATTATTGGGTACTGTGCTGAAGTGCAGATGAAGGCGCTGCATATTTTATCAACTGTATCAAACTTTTTGTGTGTGAAGTTTGTGTACCTGATGAGTTCTCTCACCATAAATCATCATAAAAGAATGATTCATATGTATCTGATATCACTGATAACAAAAGAACAGATGCTTTGTCATTTTTACAGTTTAATTTTGGAGCTTTTCACGACCTTGTAACCATGGATTCTTATTGTCATTTACATGGACAGAAAGAGAATTTATAAAGCTGCATACCGATTTAAGGTGCACTGTCTAAATTTTGTGGAAGGTCCACCACATGACTTTTCCTTAAATATGTTTTTGTTTTGCCATAATGTTTAGATTTAATTTCTGCCAGTACTTTAAGGTAACTTTGCACAGCAAGAAGTGTGCATTGCCTTAATTGAATTTTTTGAGTTCATAAACTCATGAAAATCCATCTTGCCATACTCCCGCTAGTACGACAGGGCCTACCTAGTGGGCAATGGACCAGTCACAGAGCAGCACTGAGGCTTGTGCAGAAGCAAAGGCAAAGTGCCCCAAGTGAACCAAAACAAACATAGTGACGCCAACAGACTTCTGTAGAAAATGTGCAGAGGAAAGCGTTTTGTATATTTGTAGACAGGGAAGATCTGTGACTGTGCTTTTCTCTCAACTGATGAAACTAAAGTTTAAGTTTTCCGCTTGTTCCACTGTTGTGACGCTTCGACCAATCAGATAATCATGGTGTTCCATCTTTTCCCGATTGCTTTCTGCCAGAGCCATCCCAGATTCATAATGTGCACAGCTCAGTTCAGAGTGCTACACATATCAATCTGTTGTGAACAGGTTAACTTTAACTGACTCACAAGATGAATTGCAAGTTGCAGGAAAATATCAGCTCATGGCTCAGATCAGAGATGAATCCAAGGGCACTGTTCTGTTTTATTACAGCTCCAGTATTTTACCTCCATGGAGAGTGAACTCCAGAAAACTGCTGTTATTACAGTTGTCATGCTGTTTTTGCAGATGTCACTTTAACTAAACTTTGGTTCATGTAAGCGTTAAAACAATCAGACTAAAAAACAACCGTTCATTTTCACCTTCACTTCAAATAAAACAATTGAAGATGTGTTTACATTTACATGCCACTTCAAAACTGGGACTAAACCGGACATAAACCTGCATTTAAACCTGGACTAGGCCAGAACTAAACCAGAACAGGAACAGGACTAAACCAGAACTAGAACAGGACTAAACCAGAACTAGAACAGGACTAAACCAGAACTAGAACAGGACTAAACTAGGCCCAAACCAACACTAAACCAGGAGCATGCAGCTTTTTTGCGTTATAATCTTTAAAATGCAGGTGGTCCAATATTGCTCCCCTATAGTTTAATTTATTTGTTTTGTGTCCAGGTAATTGCAATTGGCACAGACTTCCTCTTTACCCGGCCTGAATGAGAGGAGTTTATTCCATTGCTTCTTTTCAAGATAAACCGTGACTTAATAATGTGCAGTGCATGGCCTCTGTTAGGTTAAAAAAAAAAAAAAAAAACTAAATAAAGGACAAAGAATTGCATTATCTCCTTCACATTAGGAAAACAGTGGCAGCCCCCGCCGGCAAAATGGCTCAACACTCCTTTATCTGGAGACTTTGCTGCAGAAAATCACTTTTATAAACATATTTCAGAAGTCAATTCACTTTATTTTTGCCTCTAAAATGTTTAACCTGTAACCAAGCACTGTGAAAGATAAGAGGGAGTGAGAGAGCACACGATTTCATGGCCAGTGGCAGTAATGTGGTTCAATAGTGCATAAATAGAATACGAGTTAAAAGTTTGGACACACCTCCTTGTTTAATCTTTTTCTTTAGTTTAGTATGTTTAGTAAAAGCTGTTAAAGGTGCAGTGTGTAACTTGTCTGCTAGAGGGTCCGTCACCTGCTTGTCTCCATGGTGATGTGAAAATCTTCCACTGTATGGCCATAAACGACTCCAATGCGACCCCACTCATAGTAAAAATGTATGTTTTTGAGCTATAAATAACTCCTTTAGTTGAATAAATGCAAGACGGATTAGTTTAATGCCATACTGTGGACAATGTAAAACAAAGTATAAACATCTCCATGGAGATAAACAGGTTGTGGACCTTCTCCAGAAAAGTTACAGAGTGCACCTTTTATATAACTCAACTAAAATGTGATATATTTTAGATTAAAATCTTCAAAGTATCCCCCTTTTGCTTTGTCAATGGAGCTGCAAACTCAGTGAGCTTCATGATAAAGTCTCCTGAAATGGTTTTCACTTCACCGCTGTGCCATGGTAGGATCAAGAAAGTAGCAATCAAAGCAAAGGGTAACTATTAAAAAAAAAAAAAAAAAAAAATCTAAAACATTATTAGTTTATTATACATTCAGTATATACCTATTCCCAGTTTTAATCATGAAAATAAAAGCACATTTTTAAAAAGATGTATCCAAACAAAGCCCTTCTGGGTTTTTTGCCTTTAAAAAAAAAAAAAGTTATATATGTGCAAAATAAATTTAAAAAATATATATAAATTAACTATACGCAGATAATAGGATTTCCACTGTGAATCGCTCCTTCAGATATATTGTAGTTTTTCTGTCCATCCTTTGAAAATACCAGATTTTGTGCATTATTTACATTGTTTTCTCCTTTAAATTACAAGGTTACTAGAGCGGTAGTTTTCCCAAATACTTTTTTACTCTTACTTGAGCCACCTCCTGGACCACTACTTTGTACTTCTACTTGAATAATATTTTTTTAAGTAACAGTACAGTTATTATCTCTTCTCTACCCACGTCTGAAAATAGAATCAAACGTTGGTCTTGTATAAAGCTGACAGTGTTATATTGTACCTGGACAAACTAGGAGGAACCCGCCTGGACCTAACAGGGAATAGGGTGCGTTTGATTTCTTTTACATGAGAGCTCAGACCAGTGGGACATGAGGCGAAAGCCAGAGCCCCGAGCACAAGGTGAAACTACAATGCGATGCTGGACGGGTCTGTGTGGACTGAGAAACGCTCCAGTGGATTCATGTGTATGGATTTGTTTGTATGTTGTGGTGAGTCATGAAAGATTTATGTTGGAGTATTGGAAATTATTGAAAAAAAAACACATCCTGGTATAGTACTGTATATACCGTGCTCAGGTCTTGTACAGGGACAAGACTTGAGCACAGTAACCACCACTGACATTAAAGAAACCCTGTGTGTTAAAGAAAAATAAAAAATAAAGATCCATCAATTTGACTCTAAGGAACTGACTTGATACTCAATACTGTTTCCAGTATTAATGATTAAAAAAAAAAAACACTTAGGAATGTAATGGTACATGTATTCATGCCGAACAGTTTTGGTATGAGAAGTTCAGTACGGTGCAGGCCTGTGCACAAGTGAGTTCATGTAATTTGTGTGTGTTTACATTCCATGTTACGGGCCTTGGCCCTTAGATATTTGTTTAAAGTACTCCCGTTCTTCTTTAATTGCTTTTGTCTGCGCATGATGCTCCCGGTCTGCGAGCCCTGGACCCGGATGCGCGGGAGTACTCGACGTGGGACGGAGGCTGGCGTCGCAGCGCGTCAGCGATTGGCCATTCATCCCTGCGCTTCCACCAATCCGCGGATGACACCTGTGATAGCGGGGGATTGAAAAGGGACCATCTTCCGCCTGCTCGAGGCGGCTGGATCACTGCGGCCAGCTCGCCACTTTTGTTTGCTGTTTGGGTTGTCTCAGTTTGTTATATTGCCGGCTATTGCCTTGTTTAGTTCGTTGAGACACCTTTGTTTTTGTTCACAGTAAACCTTGAGTTAGATTCGGTACTTTGTATTTAGTTAGGGCTCTTTAGTTTATTAGATTATTTTGTTTAACTCCTATTTATTTTCACCTTAATTGCCTGTTTTTTGTTTGTCTTCCCTTACACTGTAAATAATAAATGCACAATTTTTAGTTAAACCTTTAACATCCTGTTTTTTTTGTTACTTCCCTTTCTCCCCTAGCAAAGGGGATGTAACATCCACCACTACATGTGCAGCTACACGGAAATGCTCTGCTCTTTAATATTCAGGTGGGAACTCGTCCGTGATTGGGCTGGCCGTGTTTCCCGCAACGCTTTATAGTTAGGACAGCCACCTTGACAACAATTGCCCCCCGCCTTGACTACGTCCCTCCGAACCACGTGAATCCTCGGCAAACTACCATTGTCGCGCCCCAGTCCTCACTCTCGCCTTTCACCAGCACTGAATCTCCACCTCTGCCCACCCCTGCCAACAGATCTGCACTTATTACAGACAATGTGAACAACCTGTTTTTTCTGGCCTAAAATATGAAAATTGAGTAAAAACTTCATCCTGGAACTGTTAGTGCTGTGCTTTACTTTTTAAAAAGTTTTGTTCACTGTGTTTATTTTTTATAATATTTCATACATTTGCTGCTTATTTGAGAATATTTTAACTTATTAGCATTACCAAGCAGCACTTTGCATTTATTTTATTTCCCCGTTTGCATAATGTTAAAATAAATTGTTAGTTTAATAAACACACAAATAAACAACAAGCAGATGGTTTTACATTTTGTTCCCATACTGTACCGAAAATTAACTGAACCATGACCTCAAAACCAAGGTACGTACCAAACTGCGATTTTTGTGTACCGTTACACCCCTACTTTAGACAATAGAATGTCATTTTCAACATTAAACCATAGTCTTTTATGTAAGGATTAGTGTGATTGGCAGTCCTGTGTGATGTCATGTAGTACTTGAAATTGTAATAGCCACATGAGTCAACACACTGATTTAAAGGTGCACTATGTAACTTTTGGCTGGGTGTCCATCTGTTTCTATGGTTTAGTCATTGCTCTGCCTGGAATGTTCCACGGTATGACATTAAACAGTTCTACCTCATATTTATTCAATTACACGTGGTTTTCTAGCTCAAAAATACATAGAAAAAGAGGTCCATTCAGACCGTGAGCAGAGTCCACAGATCTGACCTGTAACTTGGTCTGGTTTCGCCTCCATGAAGATAGAAAGGTTTAATGCCATACTGTGAAACATTCCAGACAAAGCAACAACATCTGCATGGAGAAAAGGATTTGACAGACCCTCCACCAGAAAAGTTGCACAATGAACCTTTAACAAATTCCTCTTCCAGGCATACATAATGACTGAAGAATGTGAGTGATGTGTCTTGCCCAAGGGCACAAAAACATAACCCTTTAGGTCGAACAGCAAGTGAACTAAAAACCCTCTCATTAGTGGGTAACCCGCCTGACCTCTAATGCCCAATCTCCCCAGTCTGTAGCCCCCAGTGTCAAGAAAGCCTCAATAATAATTTCAAATGTGTTTTTCTTTAGTGCTACCAAAACATTTAGAATTTAAAGCATTCAGGCTGCCTTCAGGAAATAACGAAAATAAGACACTTCTCAGGAACAAGCTCTAGTCAGTGAACATAATTATCTTGACAGTGTTGCCATCCTTTGACCGGCTTCACATCCAGGTGGAGGTAACGCTTTCAACACAAAATAACAAGAATGGCAAAGTCACCTTATTACATTGAGTTGTGTCACCGTGAAATGAAAACGTCTGATTTGGCTTGTTTTCGAAATGGCCTTGCAATTTTATTATTCTTCAGCGTATAATGTAATACACCTCAAGCAAATAGTTTTAAACGGGGGGTATTTGACTTCTATGGATTATTAACTGCTAACACATAACATATTTGGATCACAATGTTAACTTTTATCGTTTTGAGATGTATTAACAGTTTATTTATTTATTTATTTTTTGTCTTTCTGCACTAAGTCACTCCCCCTTCAGAGTGCCACCTCAAAAGGTTTGCGGGACTTCCATTTAATTGTTTTCTATGGCAAAATGTCTCTGAAAATGTCTCACGTATTTTCCAAAAGCTTCATAAATCTGCCTAGCCTGATTCATCAGCCTGTCAGTCTGATGTCACAGCATTAGATTTTTTTTGCTTGACGATAGGCGTGTACTTTTTTTATTTAACCAATCACTGCTATTTGGTCACGATGTATGTAATGCGCTGCTAACGGAGCTAAATGGTGTATTAAGCTTTTCCCAAATCCCATAGGAAGAAGAGCAATAAAGTCTTTCCCCTTGATAAAATTCACCAAACGGTCTCTTTGTTCTCTTTGTTGATTTGTTGGAGCAGCAGTAGCTCAGTTGGTAGAGCATTTGCCCACTGATCTGAAGGTTGGTGGTTTTAATCCAGCTCTCGACATAAAAAAAAACAAAAAAACACAACAAACAACATCACAGGTTGAGCGGTCAGATCCACTGACCCACAGGTTGGCTGGTGTGATTCCAGCGCCCACAGATGAATGCTGCTGTTGTGTCCTTGGGCAAGACACTTAACCCACCTTGCCCACAGTGTCTGCGTACACTGGTGTGTGAATGTGTGTGTGAAAGGGTGAGTGGTTCCTTGGTGGTTCCTTGAAGGTGGAAAAGCGCTATAGAAAAATGTGACCATTTACCATTTGATTTGCGGGTGTGGCAGGCTAACTATGGCCATTGACTTGTGCTAGCCTAGCACCAGCATCCTCTCCAAATACAAGGACTGGATGGATAATTTCAAAAAGTGTCTCCACATATCTACAGTACTCTGGCTCACTAGGAAATGAGGCCCTATGTCCAAAATTCCGAACTGTCCCTTTAAGCTTTTTCCAAATCCTATAAGAAGAAGGGTAATAATGTCTTTCCCCTTGATAAAATTCACCAAACATTCTCTTTGTTCTAACCTCGCATCACATGAATCGTCGCATGCTGAGGGACTATTTTCTCAGCACCAGCGGAATTTTACTTTGCCGGTGATATCAGTCCACCACTGCCAAGCTTTCTATCAGGAAGTACAGCTCACTGCTGCTCAGACATAAATTCTTCAAATGCAAGGTTGGTTTTACTTCCAAAATTATTCTATCAACACAGACATTTACATCGACAGTCTGGCATAATAATAGATTTGCTTCGGGTGGTTTGTGGAGTGGGTAAGACTGGTTTTAGTGGCAGGCTAACTATGGCCATTGACATGCACTAGCCTAGCACCAGTGACCTCTGCAAATACAAGGACTGGATGGAATATTTAAAAAAGTGTCTCCATACGTCTCCAACACTCTGGCTCACTAGAAAAAAATATTTAAAAAATCCAGACAGTCCTTTTAAAGCGGATGTCACAATCAAGGAACGTCAAGGAACCACTCAGCCATTCGCCCACACACTCCACACACCAGAATATGTATTGCTCAAAGACACAACAGCTCCATTCATTTGCAGTCTCAACAAAATCAGCATCCATTCTGCTACTCAAACTACTGCATGTCATATCAGGTTTGTCAAGTTGTTGTGTACAGTTTTGTATCATGTTTTTGTATATTTATGGAGCATCGTCGTGTGGAGGCACGAGTGACGTAGGCTTGTTGGTGAAACATTGGACAGAAACTAATCGTAGGAAGGGTTCGAATAGTACTTCATTACTAAATCATGCAGTCGACATCTAAAACCTCTTCAGGCATGTTTTTGATGAGGGAACAACATTATAACAGTAGAAATCTAAAACAAAAATCAATTTTGCATAATACTTGCATAAAAGTTTGCGGCCCCGGCAGGCCTTTCTAAAAATTTTCAAAGTTAACATTAGTATTTCTTTTGGTAATTTAAGATAATGATTTTATTTCCTGGTTAGACACAAAGCAGCAGATATGAAATTCGTGGATGAACTGTTCCCAAGCAACCATAAAGTTAACTAAAACTCAAAAGATCTAAATTACTCAATGTTTATGATTAGACTAATGCAAATACATGATAACGGGTTTATTTGGTTAAGCTGTAAGAAAAATGCCTTCCTTGTGCATAAATTGACTCTACATTTTGGATGTTTTGGTGTTTAGTCAAGGGATTCTGTTCTCACCTATTTTTTCTGTATTCCTGTGTTTTTGTACTTTTATTTCACAAACTGATATCCCACCAATCCAAGACGTAATTAGAAAAACATAAAAATCTGGCATATTGACTTTAGATGTCCCATAATGCCTTATTTTCGGATCTATGTTATAGTGTTGTTTCCTTATCACAAACAAACCTGGAGTTGTGTTTTGTTTCATTCACACGTTTAACACTCAAATCCTGCATATTTAGGCTGAGCTCATTCTGTTCAACATGCAAAAGTGTATTTTGAGCTTTGGAGATGTAGCTAGACTAATAATAAATGTTTACTTAAAAGTGCGAATGAGACAAAACACAACTCCAGGTCTGTGTTTGATGAGGCAACAACATTCTAATATGGCTTGAAGTTCAGAAGAGTCAATTCTGCATAATATAGGATCTTTAATTCTCCGATTTTCCACACAGATGAAATTTAATTTGAATTTGTGAGTCTAGGGTGTAGCTCGTGATTTGTTTCAATGACAAGCAGTATTATGGAGACGTGCATTGATATACAGTACAATATGGAAATGAGTGAGCGCCTGGTGCCTTCCCATTCAGGACATATACGGCGCTAAGACAAGAGGGCGAGAGAGGAGGGACTGCTATTGGAGAACATATTAATATGGAAATCAGCCCAGCTTAGATGGTGCGTGTGCTGCTATAGGATGAAAGGTGAAAGAGACAAGAATGAAACAAATTTATCTTTAACATCCATGTGCAACTAAGGAAACAATGTAATTACAACAGAGCACATACTTTGAGGTTGCTTCCATTGAGATATTATAGCTAGAATGTTCCACAGAATGACATCAGTCTAATTTATCTTGCATTTATTTCTACACTGCCTTGAAAAGCATGCTTTGTTACAGTGAATGGGCTCGCCTTTCCACAGAACTGAACTAAGTTAAATGGGAATTCACAAAAACTGGTTAGAATAACATTTTATATAGCGATTTTTTTCCACCTTCAGGGGACTCAAAGTGCTTTACATCAAGAAACCACTCACCCATTCACACACGGACGCATACACCAGTGTACAAAGGTGGGTTAAAGTGTCTTGCCCAAGGACACAACGACAGCATTCATCCTTGGGGGGCTAGAATCACATAGAATAGAATAGAAAACCTGTGGGTCAGTGCATCTCACCACACAACCAATGTTTATGTCAAAAGCACGATTCGAACCGCCAGCCTTCAGATCAGTAAATGAAAACTACCAGCTGAGCCAATATTAAAGCCAATACAGCCTTCTTTATAATGACACATGAACATCAACATGAATCACATTTCAAATACAGCTCCTAACTTCTGTAGTACCTGGATAATTAACGGGGAGATGGAAGGGAAAAGAGGGTTATAAGGAAGAGTGATTGGTCTCACAGATATCCACACTTCAAACATCTCACTGTAATCAGGGCAGTTCTGCGTGATGTCACCAGCTACTCGAAATTGCAGAGGCCACTGAAAGCAGCACACACCAAGTTTTGGATTGTTTTTGACCAGAAAGTTTTGGATTGTTTTTGACCAGAAAGCTACAAATTTATGTAGTTTGCACAAAATTTGCCAAAAATGAACAGTATTATATTATTAAAACACCACAGACTAGTAGTGAGTAGCGGATTTAATGTTTCGTTTGGAAACTCAGCCTTTTCATGTGCGGTTGTCCGTCAGTGGAACGTGTTACCAACAGAGCTGATCACATGTACAAACTATGGCACTTTCTCACGCCTGGCGAAACAGTGGCTCCTCTCAAACCAAATCTGCACCCATAATGTGGACTGAAGAGTGTATGATGAGTGAAGAGAGTGTGATGTTCTGGAGTGAATGAAATGAACGATGATTTTGATAAGGATGATGCTTTTAAGATGCTGAGAGAACTGGGTGTGAATGATGTTAGAGAATTGTTATGATGCTGCGGACATTATAAAGACATTCTCTTTGTATGTTTGATTTTATGAACTATAACAACCTGCCCAGGGACTAAAGGTGGAAATTAACACTGGCGCTATAACCTGGTACGATGCATCTCTCCTGTTAAGGTTAATGTATATTGTGCACTGTGCCTGTCTCATTAAATAAATAAACTAAACACTTTAAAGGGCTCATATTACGCAATTTTCTGATCTGTGTTATAATGTTTCCTCATCATAAACAGACCTTGAGTTGTGTTTTGTTTCATTCACACATGTTTAACACACAAAACCTGCATATTTAGGTTGAATTCTTCTCTGAAACAGAAAAAAAAAAAACAAACAAACTACATTGTGATGTTTTTAAACTACATACAGCTTCAGTATAAGCATTTGGATAATTTCAGCTCTGAAATTTCCAATCTCCACTGAACAAAAGGTCAAATGTAGCTGTTAACTTGAAAATGACCAGTACATGACATCACAAGATGGAACAGAGCATTTTGAGCTTTGGAGATGAAGACAGACTAATAATGCAGGGTTACAGAATCGTGTGGAACAAAATCGAACTTCAGGAATGTTTTTGATGAGGTAACAACAAAAGTAACAACAGTAACTTGTGGATGGAGCTTCCGTCAAATTCTTTTCTTCATGGAGATGTTGTTTGTTTCGATTGTTTCACAGTATGGCATTAAACCTTTCTATCTTATTGGACCAGACCAAGTTACAGGTCAGATCTGTGGAAAGGCAACCCCGCTCACAGTTAGAATGCCTGTTTTTCTGGGTATTTTTGAGCTTGTAATTGAATAAATGTAAGGTGGAGCTGTTTAATGTCCTATAGTGAAACATTCCTGGCAAAGCAATGTTATATCCATGGGAACAAGCAGGTGACAGGCCCCAAAAAGTTACACAGTGCACCTTTAAACATAAAACTATTGCTGAACAGAGTCTATGTTACCAAGTTTATAGATGTACATTTGCATTTGCAGATTGCTTTGTCCTCTGCTGTGACCATAACCTGAAGCAGTGTTTCTACAGACCACATTGACTTGACTATCTCTGTTCCCCCTCTCCTCCTCATTCCTCATGTTATGTCACTGCACCCACACGTAATTCACAGAGAAAAGTCAAGGCCTTAACTAGCGCTAATTAAACAGACTGGGAGAAGAGTGACACCAGACACGACCATGGGAGACAGACAAAGAGAGCAAAGGAACACTGCAAAAAAGACGTATCTACAATGTTCAAAGATGTCATTTATTTTGTAGTTTTTTTTTAAATGGTCAGTATATTTCACTTATTTTATTTTATGTGCCCATATAATGTTGTTTTCTCATCACAAACATACCTGGAGTTGTGTTTTGTTTCATTTACACATGTTTAACACACAAAACCTGCATATTTAGACTTAGAAAAACACTCTGTTCCACCTTGTGATGTCATGCGGTACTACAGGAACTGATTTCTGTCCTGGAATTGCCACTCTCTACTGAAAAAAAGATAAAACTTTAACTTGAAAACTACCACTTCATGACATCACAAGGTGGGATAGAGCATTTTGAGCTTTGAAAATCCAGACTAATAATAAATGATTGCTCAAACTCCTGTGAATGAAACAAAACTAGTATGGTTTTGATGAGTTAACAACATCTAACATGGACTGAAGCTCATGAGTCCATTTTATGTAATATACTGTAGAACCTTTTGTAAGTCTTGTATGTGGGGTCCTTCACCTGCTTGTTAATGTTTCATAAAATGGCATTAAAATAAACTATAGAGCATGCATTCATGGCAATGTGTATTGGAAAAATTATCTTGAAAACATAGGATCTCAATGGGACAGTCCGGAATTTTGGACATAGGGTCTCATTTCCTAGTGAGTCAGAGTGTTGCAGACATGTGGAGACACTTTTTAAAATATTCCATCCAGTCCTTGTATTTGCAGAGGTCACTGGTGCTAGGCTAGTGCATGTCAATGGCCATAGTTATCCTGCCACTAAAAACAGCCTTACCCACTCCACAAAACACCCGAAGGAAATCTATTATAATGCCAGACTGCCAATTTAAATGTCTGTGTTGATAGAATAATGTTTGAAATAAAACTAACCTTGCATTGCATGAATCGTCACATGTTGAGAGACTATCTTTTCTTCTTGCCGGTAAGATAGGTGCTAGGTGATATCAGTCTACCCCTGCCTGCTTTCTATCAGGAAGTACAACTCGCTGCTGCTTAGACATAAATCCTTCAAATGCAAGGCTGGTTTTACTTCTAAAATTATTCTACTGACACAGACATTTACATTTACATTCATAGTGATCTGATCCAGAGCAAAACCATTCAGCTCTATCTACAGCAACTAAATATTCAAATTTCAAGTAGGAAGGTGCACTATATAACTTTTTTTTTGTTGGTCCACTTCACCTTCTTGTTTCTATGGAGATGTCATTGCTCTACCTTACTTTTATTCAATTACAGCTAAAGCGGAACTGAACACAAAATCCATTTTTCACTACTAAACAGTGTGGTATTTTAAAAGTGCAATATATAACTTTTTGGTTGGGGGTCCGTCACCTGCTTGTTTCGATGGGTATATCGTTGCTCTGCCTGGAATGTTTCATAATATTAAAATAAACTGCTCTACCTTACATTTATTCAATTACAAGTGGGTTTAAAGCTCAAAAATACCTAGAAAAACAGACATTCTGTTTGTGAGCGGGGTCGCCTCTTCACAGATCTCACCTGTATCTTTGTCTGGTTTGGTCTTCATGAAGATAGAAAGATTTAATGTCATACTGTGAAACATTCCAGACAAAGCAGAAAAGCATTTGACGGACCCTCCACCAGAAAAGTTACACAATGCACCTTTAAAGATGCACTGTGTAACCTGTCTAATGATGGGGTATTATCCGTTAGTTATCAAAACTGCTAAACATTTAGAATTCTCGCAGTGGAGTGAATTTCGCAGTGAAGAGAGGAGACAGTCCCTTGCAGAGGTGGGGGTCTGGTGGAACCTGGTGTCACTCAGAGCGGATCTGCAGTCATGGTTCACGGGGCAGAGGGCATGTAGCGCACAGAGTAGTGTACAGAGAGACAGATAAGAGCCCACTTTACATAAACATGAGTCTGGGGGAGGAGGGGAGGGTCTGTGCCAATCAGGTGGAACTGGAAGAGAGGGACTAGAACTAAAGAAAGAAGAGAGAAGAAGTTATGAAAAGTTTGAGGTGGTAAAGGTCCAGTATTACACACAATTGACCTCCATGAGCTTTAAGCCATGTTATAATGCTGTTACCTCATCAAAAACAGACCTGGAGTTGTGTTTTGTTTTGTTTTTTTTCATTCACGCATGTTTGAGTAACACTTTATTATTAGTCTGTCATGCAGGGGTAGTTAGCAGCTACCTTTTACTTTTGGTTTGGTAGAGATAAGCAATTGAAGACCTGAAATTATCCAAATGATTCTGGTGAAGGTGTATGAAGTTAAAGAAAACACTGGAGCACTTCCTGTAATTTCACATGACATCTCATGGTGGCACAGAGTGTTTCTGGTTGAGCAAAATTACTCAGTCTAAATGTACAGGGTTTGTGCGAATGAAATAAAACTCAACTCCAGGTATGTTTGTAATGAGGAAACAGCATTATAACATAGATCAGAAAATGTCAGAGCAGTTATAATCTGCCTCATGTTTGAAATCGTATGCATTTTTGCTGATAAACTGATTAAAGTGCAAATGGAAAGACAAAACCTATCGTAATTTTGTTGCCTTGTCTGACCATCCAGTCCTTTTTACATTATATTAGTAACCAGAAGGGTCTTGAACTGAACCATGATTGTTGATTCTGCAGAAATCAACTCAGTCCTCTGTGTTTTTTTACTTGTAAGCTGCCATGTTGGTTTTGATGTGAATGGAGCATATGTCTCTCCAACTGTCAATCGCGCTCTCTGGAATCAAAGAGACAGGATGCGGCTCCAAACCAGACTCATCTTTGTAAAGTTTTGTCAATTTTGAAACCAATTTGCTGGACTTCCCTCTCTCCAGACACTTTACCACTCCACTAATACTATTCAGTATAAGTTATAAGCATTGTGTGAAGTGAAGTGTAGAAAATCCAATCTGATATATTAATAAAACTAGTTTCAAAACTAGATACTGATTTGAGCAGGTATTGATACTTAATTCACATTCAAAGAAATTAACCTTTCCTGAATAGTTTTAGAATGATCTTGAGCTGTATCAGAACTAGTAGAAGAGCACATAGACTAGTACATGCCCATGGACCACTGAGGATTACACAGATATAAGGTCACATGGGAATATAAAAGAAAGTACTACGATTTAAAATAGTTGGAAATCACATTCTGCTGTCTAAATTGTGTGTTTTTTTTAGTATTATTACCATGGCAGCAGAATTGGCATTGAGTATTGAGTCTATTCCTTGGTACTGAAACAAGTTTGAAATTTTATGATTGCGTGAACACTACTTAAAGGTGCATTGTGCAGCTTTTCTCCATATAGCTGTTATTGCTTTGTCTATAGAATGTTTAATAATATGGAATTAAACCTTTCTATCTTCACTAAGACCAAACCAGATCAAGTTACAAGTCAAATCTGTGGAGAGGCAACCCCGCTTAGTCATAACACATGTTTTTCTAGGTATTTTTGAGCTGTAAAACCTCTTGTAATTGAATAAATTTAAGGTAGAGCTGTTTAATGTCATACTGTGGAATATTCCAGACAGAGCAATGGAATATCCATAGACCATCAACCGAAAAGTTACATAGTGCAGCTTTAAATAAACAAAACACAATCAGATAGACTAGTTATGATACAAAATTGGGACTTCTGCCATCGCACTCCAAACGAAACATTCTAATTTTGAAAGGTTAAAAGTCCACAAAGTAACACCTATAAGCGGAAACTGAAACACAAGAAAATTAAAGCTATGGCCAACGTTTAAAAAAAAAAACCAAAACATTCATTACAATACATTTTATTGCACAGAATTCCTACAATACAAAGGATATCTAAATGTCATATGTTATAATTGTAGTCCTTAATTATAGTATAATCTCCCTATGAGACTCCTAAAACTGGCCTTAGATCTCCTCAGGGGTCCATCTCCTGTACAATGTGGTAATGTCATGTCAATTAACTTTGAAGAACTCCCCTTTAGAGTGAAACATGGTGGTTTTATGAGCTACGCACTACCATCACAGACTGTATATAGTTCCGATGGGAAAATGGGTTGAGCATAATTCTATCAGAGCTTTGTACTTGAGACTATAGACGAGGTTTTGTACGAGAAAGACCTTGGAAATACTATCATGTTGAGAGTACCTCAGAGACAAAAATAACAGTGGATTTAAGAATGCACATTTGTACAGATTATGTACGTTTCTATTGACTATAAGCACTCCTGCTCTGAACGCTGTGACTCTCTAAAACATGAACAAATGGGACAATACCATTCCATACTAATTGCTGTCATTTCAGTTCAATGGACAGTGACGGACCACAGTGATGTCTCTGTACATGGCGTTCAGGCTGTCTTCTGTATTATGTGGTGTCCTTGGATTCGTCCCTGGGCTGAGCGTCACACACAGACACACACACACTCACACACACACACTAAAGTCCTCGTGCATGAAGAACAAATATTGGTGGACACAGGAGCAGACGGAGCAATTAGCCAGGTACATTTGTCGTGGGTTTGTCACTATAGACCCTTTCCAAAAGTCAATGTAGCTGAAAGAATGCTCTAATGACGGGACATTCTGTTGCTTGTAAACATGTGGTTTTGGCACAAGCCCATTTAGTTCTGGGATTGTGCAATATGTATGTATGTATATGTGGTTTCATTGACTTAAGCTGATCAGAGAAGCAATATTTAGTAATGTTTGGAAAATTCACTGGTTAGACTGACATATACCATATTTTTGGACTATGAGTGGCACTTTTTTCATAGCTTGGGTGGTCCTGCAACTTATACTCTGGTGTAACTTATATATTAAAATTTTCACACTGACTAGGCTTGTGTGCCAGTATCTGCTACTCCTATTACTTCTGTGCCACTGTCACTTAATGCTGTACTGCATATGTCTCCTGCAAAAAGGGCTGCTGTCCTGTCTGTATCATGTCATGTCTTAAATTTTAAACTTAAGTGACTCCAGTGACAACTGAAAAATCCTGTCGGAATTGGGCAAAATAATTCTAACTGGATCTGATGCTGAGTCTGATGACAGCTACACAGAAGAGGAAGAGGTGCTCTGTTTACCTCTGGAGGTCGCAGAGTTGCTCAGAAGTGACACTGAGGATGAAGAATTCAATGGATTTAGTGATTTGGAGTGAGACTGAGGGCTTGGTAATGTATTACATTAACAGCCTGTTGTAACACCTGGGTGCCTCCCTTGGGAGATGTTCCGGGCATGTCCCGCCGGAAGGCCCCGGGGAAGACCCAGGTCACACTGGAGGGACTATGTCTCTCGCTTGGCCTGGGAATGCCTCAGGGTCCCCCCGGAGGAGCTGGAGGACGTGTATGGGGTGAAGGAAGTCTGGGAGTCCCTGCTTAGACTGTTGAGTCGGTGACTCGGATAAGTGGAAGAAAATGGATGGATGGAACAGTTTGTTCTCTTTTCTGTTGTTATTACTATAACTTGCCTTTCAAGATGAAATGTTGCTTCCTGGTCTCTGATTTTATAAAATCAATTTTCCCCAAAAAATGAATTATGTAACGTTTTGTCCAGGTGTTTGTCACCTGCTTGTTTCTTTGGATATGTCATTGATCTGCCTGGAATGTTCCACAGTGGTTTTCTAGCTCAAAAATAAATAAAAACAGGTCTTCTGACTGTGAGTGGGGATCCCTCTCCTTAGATCTGACCTGTAACTTGGTCTGATTTGAGCTCCATGAAGATAAAAAGATGTAACACCATATTATGAAAAACAGTAACATCTCCATGGAGAAAATCATGTGACGGACCTTCCACCAGAAAAGTTACACAAGTTACACTTCTGCTGCAATACACCAAACCGGTAAATTGTCCCTTTTTACAGTATGTCTCTTTTGACTTAAAAACTGATTAAAACTTTGAAAAAAACATCTGTTGTTATTTTGAGTGGGCTTGCATCTCCACAAACCTGACTCTTGTTTGTCCTGGAAGAGGCCTCCCCCAGTTTTTTTTTTCATGCAAATGTTGTTTATTTGGTTATAATTAATTGTGCAGAATGTTCCGATATATGGTTTTAACTTTCTGTTTCCATGGTATCGTGCAGAAACTTAGATACTGTACCTTTAAGTAAACTAATGGATGAATAACATGCTATTATAGTAAGTAGATTAGATAAGGGATACTTGCTATTGTTATGGTCTTGCACGGTCACTAAATTAGGGATAATGCAAAATAATCCAATCCAGTCTAACTTTATTTGTAACACACTTTTTTATAAACAAGATAGTTTCCAAAGTGCTTCACAAAGCAATGCAATACATTTAACTCTAAAAAGTCAGCTAAATTATGCTCCGAAAAAAAGTAAACAATAGATAAAATAGATAAAATAACAAAAATGAATAAATAAGGCAGTACTAAAAATACAAAATAAAAGACAATAGAGGACCACACAACTCACAAGGTGTTAAAAGCCAGAGAATAAAAGTGGTTTTAAGTCTCATTTTAGGCACCACGAGCTGGAATTGTACATTAATTGTTGGTTTAAATATTTATTGTGTGCACCTTGTATTGACACGATAATGGGTGAAGTTATTTATAGCTGCTTATTTTTGTGGTTAGAGGTGATTAATATTGTAAAGGGTTTTCTGGGATCATCATGCTTTATGGAGATTGTCTCAACTGCATAAAACTGTTGAAAACAATTAGCAGTTAGCAATATCCCCATTTATAATTATCACACATTTTTCCCAGAGTGAGCTTTCCTCAGAAATTCAGTCTGTGTCTCAAGGACAAAACACTGAAGATGAAGAGGAAGAAGAGAGGATGCAACTATTTGTTTAAAGTTCAAAAATAAGGACAAGAATAAGGAGCTTTGTGCTGAGATCGTGTACACACCAGTATCATTATTTTAGTCTGTGCTGCTCTACAAAACTACTATACAAGAAATATGCAAATGCAATGAGGAATACAAGACTATTTTTGCAGTTTCAGCAGACAATGACATGTTTTGTTCACAAGTATTAATGAAAATGTATCATACAGTTCAAACATAGAAGACTTGTAATAATCTTGGTAAATGGTTACATTTTTATACAATGCTTTTCCACCTTCAAGGCATTCAAAGCACTTTACATCAAGGAACCACTCACCCATTTACACACACACTCAGACTCTGGGTGTCTTGCCCAAGGAGACAATGTCAGTAGGGGTGTAACGATATCCAAGTCTCAACAATACAATACGATATCGTCACGGTATGAACCTCACAGTATGATATTTATTGCAATATCGTGGAAAAGCTCACAATATGTTGGGGAGGCTCACAATTTGGGATGTAACGATATCCAGATCTCTTGTATGATATTTTCACGATATACATCTCACGGTTTGATATTTATTGTGATATTTTATGGAGGCTAAACAGCTAAAACTGTTAATATGTTTCTTTTTTCTCTTAAAATACCTTGACAAGACTTAATCCAAAGAACCAAGACTTAAAAGTGCTTAGACCTATTTTTTTGTTTTTGTAGTCTACACTGAAATGGAGCTTGTTACATCCCTAAATGCCAGTGTTCATCTGTGGGAGCTGGAATAGCACCTTCAACTGCCAATGTTTATGTCTAGAGCTGGATTTGAAACACCAACCTTTGAATCAATAGACAAACACAACTGAGCTACTGATTTCTTAATATTCTAAAAAGCTTACATACACTGAAATGATTTAATACCATGTTTCATAATGGATAAAAACAACAATTTTAACATTTTAATTGCATAGATAACCAGTTACCAACAGAAAGTGGACAATATAACTAAAAACACAAAACATGCCACCCTTTGTCTTAAACATAAAACATGTACTACCTTTTTAAGTTTAAAGCTATATGAGTCCAATATCAGTGATGTATTGTATAAAAGCAATCTGAATATGAGTGCTGCTGGTGATATCTGATATAACACGTGTGGGCCTTCTATATAAATACACTGGTCTAAAGAGCTCCAGGAAACACCCACTCACTGTTTTGACTGTGATTTTGTTCATTTGTCCATTTGGAAATAAGTAAATGTGCTAATGCAGTGTGCTTGCACTTGTTAATGTGAACACTTCTGTGACTTCATGTGTTCAATTTTGGCTAACTTTATGGATGCTATGGAAAACATTATATGATAAGTTACTAAAGTTGCTAAAAAGTGACTCAAGTAAAAGTACTGAGTAAATGTAACTGAGTACTCCACACATCTGACTGGGCTTGGGCTGGCTGGATGGATAACCCTCTGATCTGAGCTCTACACACCAGGGTAACTCTCGCTGAAAATGTTCAAAATCAATAACCAGAACGTTCAGACAAATGCTTCATGCTGATTAGTCGAAGCATCACACCAGCAGAACAAGCCAAATAATCAAACTTTTGTTACATCCATTTGAGAGAAAGGCACAGACATCTTCCCAGTCCACAAATGCACAAAGTGCTTCCCTCTGCACATGTGGCACAGATGAAATAGTCCATATTTCCATTAAAATAGGCCCAAGTACATCAGCGGGCATACCGTGTGTGTTTTGGTTCGTTCTGTGCTGGTTTTTCGCCCAAACCACAGTGCTTTCGACCTATTACAAGTGAACGCTTCAGTTAGAGCTGAACGAGATGGATTCTGAACAGTTTGTGAACACACAAAAATCACGAGAATTTGCCTTGCTGACAAAACTGGGCATCAACGGCTGCTTGTCTCCAAAAAGATATGTTTTATGTTGAATGCCATACTGTGGAACATTCCAGACAAAGCAATTACATCTCCACGGAGACAAGCAAGTAGTGTTTATGTAACAAAACACCTAAAAAAAACAAACCAAGGGGCAATCATAACAGTGTGTAACACAGGACTAACTTTTCTCATTTGGGTTCTTAATAATTAGCTCATCATTCATTCATTAAACGTCACTTTTTGAGTCACATTGTATTGTGTTATTGGCTGCATTGTTCAAAGCTTTAAACAGTCTTTGGTGTGCACTTTTCTCATGACTCACAGTGCTAATTATGCCATTCTTGAATATAGTGATAAACTGTGCTTTCAACGTCACAGATTCTGGTCTTCACAGATGGAAGGGTTTTGTAAAGAGCAAATTTTGGAAGTGATGAGTGTTTTTCTGGCGAATACATAAGATTCAACTATGAACAACTAGGAAATCCCATTCATTTGTAGTAATCACAATATGCTGTTAGCCATGTTAGCAAATGTAATCACTACACTTAGTAGGCAAACATATAATCCCCGGTGGTTTTCTAAATCCATGGACACAACTGCAGTTATCAGTGGAGGATAGAAGTATGGATCAAAATCAAATGTACTAGTTATATTTGATCATAACAAGTGCTTTCTCAATAAAGAACAAACAATGACAATGTTCATTTTGTTTTATAATATTGTACTTCTTGAAGTAATTTTCTGACTGACTACTGAAGATTTTAGTTAGCTTTAGTTGAGAAATGTGACTATTTCCATTTTTTGTGGTCTATTCTTTGAAAAAAACATTAGTTAAAACAGACCTATTATGTAAAATCGACTCTTGAAGTTGTATTTATAGTGATGCATGTTTGAGTAATCTTTATTCTTCTGTATTCAAGACATCATTGCTTCGATCTACCCTCTTTTTCACCTCCACTGGTACATGTCCATTTCTCTGTACTTTATTCATTCTCTAGTTTTGGGAGGATTGGTAGGATTTGGCAACACCGCATAGCCATTTTGGTGCCAATGAAATAAAATCCTTTACTAGCTAATGTGTGTGTGATGTGCAGCTATACATAGAAGGGGTAAACAAATGTGCTTCTCTTTGTTTGATGACGTTTACAGCGAAGTCGGCTCCCACTGGGGGCTGCATTCTGTTCGTGAACTTGAACTATTTGCTGTGCATGTTTCAGAGGATTTAAAATGGGTTGTTGCAATGGCTTTATTAAGTCATTATACATCAATATTGCAATTTTAAATGTCCAAATTATAACACAATGATCCGCTGGTGTCATAGATTATAACTATATAGCAGACACAAGCACTGTATGCTTCTTTAATGTTTCTTCTTTTCCATTACTAAACCAAGTATCATGTTCAGACAGTTACTCTCTTGCTCTTATTAGAGCTATAGTTTTGTCAAATGAGTAAAAAAAATAAATAAAAGAAAATCTAGGACAACTACTTTTAAAAATATTTTGGCAACTAACTCAATTCAGTGTCATGTTTTGTCATTTATAGTGAAATAAATGACAAAACTGAACTCAACTCAACCATATAAATCAAAAAGACATTTGGTTTCAAAGTTTGTAGAGAAAGAGGTTTGGGGTCATAGATTTTTTCTTTTCTTGTTTTATATAATGTTAAAATCAATTTTAAGAAGATATCCCAAGATTTCTACTTTTAAAGCTGCACTGTCTAACTTTTGTAGTGGAGGCTCCGTCAAATGCTCTTCTTTTTGGAGATGTTATCAGTTATTACTTAGTATGATATTAAACCTTTCTATCTTCATGAAGACCAAACTAGACCAAGTTACAGGTCAGATTTGTGGAGAGGAGACCCCGCTCACAGTCAGAATGTTTTTAGAGTTATTTTACCACCTGTAATTTAATAAACATAAGGTAGAGCTGTTTAATGTCATACTGTGAAACATTCCAGGCAGAGAAATTACACATCCATGGGGAAAAAAGCAGGTGACGGACCCCCAATCAAAAAGCTACATAGCCCACCTTTTAACTTAACTCTTAACTAACAACATTTATTGAATTAACAAACACAAATGTTAAATGCTTGTTGTCATTCTGTACATCCAGCTCATCTCATCTACAGCTTACCTCTGAATGTTTCTATGCACAATTCTATAGCTGCTGTAAGGTCACGTCGGTCAAGTTCATAAATACTTCTGTTGACACGAGACGGATTGAGAAACAAGGAGAGGGCAGAGTGTGAAAAATGCGAAATGACAGTGTCTGTGGGAGAAATCGCACATTAGCAGAGCGTATGGATTATCTGCTGTGATTCCCAGGCCCCCTCCGCTCCAGCCCCTAACGAGAAGCCAGCGGTCATGTCTTAATTAACGCCCCGACACCTGATCGATACTGAGGGAGCGATGAGAGGAGGCCCGCCCTGCACGGTTCAAGGTTTTTTGTTTTTCGTTGATGTGGAATAACATTAGCAATCGATGGTGTCACATATAGGCACGCTGCGGAAAAAGTATAAAAAAGTGCTCTGTTATTCCATTCTGTTGGTGAAGTTGAAGTGTTTGCTCTGCATGTTTCAGAGGATTTAAAATGGGTTGTTGCAATGGCAATTAGAGACGGGATTTCTGGAGGGTCTGCCACCTGCTTCTCTGCATGGAAATGTTATTGGTTTGTTTGGAATTTTACACAGTATGGAATTAAATGAATGTATGGTTATGTTTTATATACAGTGCCAGTCAAAAGTTTTAGGACACCACACTTTTTCCATTTTTTTACTGTTTATTGTTGACCAAAATGAATTCTAAACTTTTAATTCTTTACTGTAGTCTCCTTTAGCAGATATAACAGCTGAACACACTCATGGCTCATTCTTTTTACAATAGAAATCAAACATTGTTCAGAAAGTTCTTCCCAAGTCTGTTGCAGAAGTTCCCATAAATGTGTGGCACTTGCAGGTTGCTTGGCTTTCACTCTTCTGTGCAGATCATCCAAAACCAGCTCGATGGGGCTTTAGTCTGGACTCTCCATGTTTTCAAGTTTACCATCTTGTTCTTTTTTCCTGAGGTAGTTTTGGCAGAGCTTGGACTTGTGTTTTGTTATCTTCTATCTCTTTTTAAACGTTTGTTCAGTTTTTACCTTTTTACCATTTCAAGCTCTTCATTGGACTTGGACGACTTCAATTGCAATAAATAACTGGAAATATTAGGGTGATCTAAAACTTTTGACCGGCATTGTTTATACTTTTTTATAATCTGTAACTGAATAAATTGATTCTATATGTTGAATGTTGTTTGGCACAACCACATCTCTATGTGGAGTAATAATAATAATAATAATTAAACTTCAGATTCAGATTAGGGGACCACTGTTCTAACTACTGATTCACTGTTGCTCCATAGAACACCTTTAAATGGTCAAAAGTCCTACAAATGGTATCCAAAAATGAAAAAGGTCTTGCGTCTTGTGGGAATGAGAATTATTCTGGACAATGACTTACATGCCCCCTTTCTATGTTAGGGTCTGAACAAAAAAAAAAAAGAAAAAGCACTGCTGTTTCTGCTCTGGGCACACACGCATAGGTCTGCAGAACATGAAGACTTATTCTTCAATCACTGAAGTAAAACTAGCTGCAAATTGCTATTTTTTTTAATCATCATCTTTACACTGTGTTCATTGTAGATATATGTCTAAATGCAGAGGATCCTCATCCAGAGCCAAATCCAAGAACAAAGAGTTTGTTTAGAAACTCAGGCTAAACCCTACATATATACATAGAGCTGCTGAAAATGCAGAGGTACAGGGTCAAAGTGTGAACAGTTTTATTACGCCGCAACAGCCTTTAAAACAGGGTCGTTATTAAGCATTTTTAACTTGAATTAGTAAGTGTGGACTTGTGCACTATTAGTTTATCTGCATTCTCTCCTATTTTGTGCATTTTGGCCAAAACGCCCCGTTTAGCAGATTCATTTGGTCCCAGGAGCAAACTCTGAGCAGCATCCGCAGATAAGAGACGCTAATCTCACTGTGTCCACTTTTTACCATGTCCAATGCGTTTAATGTGTGTGCAAATGCTTAATAAATATACCCCTTAGTTTTTAGTTTCATTTTAAATAATAGTAGTCATAATGATCACCCAAAACAACGCAGTTCAATGTTGTATTTCCGTTCTATAAACTACAGATATCCAGACCAATTTCCTATCCCCATTTTAAAAACTACCAAAACACAAAAATAATACCCTGACAAAGCCTTCCTTTCTTTCATTCAAAGTCATTGCAGAGAAATGATTATGATTACAGCTCTTACAAAAGCATTTCTAAACTTTTCTTGTAGTGTTATTAAAGAAGGATTCTGCTCGAGCGTCGTGTGTGGCATCTGAAAGTGTCCCAGATTCATTTCATAGCCAAACCTCTTTTTATTGGTTGACACCTGCTGCTCTGAACTGCTCCGGGCGAGGAAATGTGGGATTTCTTCTTCACTATTTCCTCTCGCAGATCTTAGAATAATAAGCCTTTTGCAGAACACCACGTACGTACAAATTGTGCAAGTCTCATTCAATCAGATGGAGAGCCTTGTAATGAATGAAAGAAAACCTGCGCTGTGTTATTATAAAGGTTGGTTAATAATTATAATGGCGCTATTATGTAACCTCCACAACTATTTGCCACCTGAGAAGTCTTTGCTTTTAGGTGTATCCACTAGAGTTGTCATGATACATGTCTTGATACTCAATGGCGATTCTGGTACAACAAACTAAATAAAAGCTTCAATCTTTATTTAGAGAATAGAATGTGATTTTCAGTACTATGTAACTTCTACAGTGGCAGGTCCATTACTTGATTGTCTCCATGAAGATTTCCATTTTATTTCTTTTGCCTGGAATGTTACACTGAAGACCATTAAACATTAGCCTGATTCATCAGCCGGTTTCACTTCGTAGAAACCATGGGACCTCGCAGCATTACAATTCGTTTGCTCAACGGTAGGCGGGTACTTTTTTTCATTTAACCAATCACTGCTATTTGGTCGTGACATATGTAATGCACCACTAATGGGGCTAACTGGTGTATTAAGCTTTTCCCAAATCCTGAAGGAAGAAAGGCAATAACGTCTTTCCCCTTGATAAAATTCGCCAAACATTCTCTTTGTTCCAGCTTTAAATCCTCGATCTCAGGAACCGTTGCCAACACAGAATGTATGGCTCTTCTCTGATTGGCTGGTGCCCGAACTTGCACTTCGGGGGTTCTTGCGAACCGTCTAGTGTATTCCGATTCCTGACCTAGTCGCTGGAGAGAAATGAAATTGAGCGGAGTAACTCGGTGGCACCAGCCTGGCTAATTAAACATATCTCCCTTGCATTTGTTCAATTACAGGTGTTTTATAGCTGAAAAATATTTTAAAATGTATTCTGACCATGTGCAGGCTTGCTTCACCATAGATCTGACCATTAGCTTGTCGCCATTGTGGCCACCAAGATTATTTCCATACTGTGAAATAATCAAGGCAAAGCAGTAACAGCTCTATGGAGACAAGCAGGTGGTGGACCCTTATGTTGTATCTCCTTCGGTTCACCTTGAGTTTCCCCGAGGGTGTGGAGATGTGATGAAATGATCCAAAATGATACTCTGCACTCTGCTTTGAGTACAATGGGTTCTTCACTTGCTGACGTGGAAGGACCCTGAACACAGCAACCTTCTCTTATTTAAAGCTTCTGTGGGGTATGGACAGTGGCACTAATCTTAAACATTTTCTTTTACGGAGCGGAAAACCTAAACATTCCTGATATATTTTGGAGCCTTGGGGGTGCTCAGCTTACTGGAAAAACCTGTTGACAGTACAGAATATTTTTAGAAATACGAAGACTTCAAAATTTGTGTGTGGCATCTCTCCTCAGCATGCAGTTATGCAGATAAAGCTGAAGCTCAGATAATACAGTTCCACAGTGCACTTTTAAATAAATAAGCATTTATGAAATAGTACTTTCTTTTATATTACGATATTATTTATATCTGTGAAATCCTTCAGCCATCCAGGTAGGTTCTATAGTGGTCCATGGCCGCATGCAGCTCAACATCACTCTAAAGTAGGGGTCACCAAACTTTTTTCTCTGGGGGCCACATTATTGCTCCTGATTGTGATGTGTTTGACCCTGACGATGGAGAGTATATTCTTTGAAAACCTCCACACTTTCTTTACATATCAGACAAACTGCATGGTCCTTACACTGAATAACAACATAATCGGTTGTCCACTGTTGTGTGAAAACTCGGTGCACTGTGTCAACTTTTTGTACTTTAACATGAGCCATTTTGCTGTCTTTAACTGCACAGAACTCTGCGCATGTGTCGACTGTCATTGTTTGATCTCAAGCTTGTCAGGTGATGAAAAGTCTGCAGCAAATTTGACGGCAAATGCAAATACGTCATAAAAATCATCAAAATACAAGATGCAGATGTGTTATTATTTGCCAAAAAGTAATTTAACAAAATGACAGCTTTTGAGGATTGCCTCATAGGGCCAGTTTAAGTGGTGAGGGGCAGAGGGGCTGTGAGTCGGCCCGTAAGCCTTAGTTTGCTGACCCCTGCTCTAAAGCTATTCAGGAAAGTTTCTCAACATTAATACTTGTTCAACTGAGTATCCAGTTTTAGTATTAATTAACAAGTGGGATATTCCTGTCAACTGCATAAACTCCTTAAATCTTTTCATAGCATATTTCCATTTTCTCCTGGTGTCATTTTCAACATCAAATCATAGTACTTTATTGTATATTTCTTTCAGTAAATCATAGTACTTAATATTTATAGTACCATGTGGTCTTATATATGTGTATCCTACAGTAGTCCAGGTTATATAGAGGTCCATAGGCGTATACCACAGGTTGGGACTTGAAAGTCATGACTTGGACTCAAGTGAGACTTGAGTCACTATTTTTAGGACTTGAGACTTGACATGATAAAATAGATGAAGACTTGGGACTTGACTTGGACTTGAAGGTCAGTGACTTGGGAATTGACTCAGACTTGAGCCCTGTGACTTGAAAAAACTGATGCTTGGACTAGCTGACAAATTAACTGTTATTAAGCACTCTTACATCTTAATTCTTTCCATTTTCACCATAAATATTTGCACTCTTGTCAAAGCATTTAAAAAGGAAAAACTTGCATTTCTACAAGTGATATTTAAATATTCATATATAAATATGCCATGACTTGAAGTACTATTTAGTTTAAAAAATATATAAATTGCAAATATCTATGAAATATTTGGTTCTTTGGTTTAAAGACTTGAATTGACTTGAAGCTCAAAGCAGACGCCTTGGACATGACTTGGACTCGTGGGCCAGAGACTCGAAGCTCGACTTGGACTTTCCTGTCTTTGACTTGGGACTTGAGGTCAAAGACTTGAGACTTACTTAAAACTTGCAAAACAACAACTTGGTCCCACCTCTGGTGTATACTAGTGTATGTGCTCTTATACTTGTTCTGATGCAGCTCAAGATCTAAAGCTATTCAGGAAAGGTTCTCAATATTATTACTTGTTCAACTGAATATCCAGTTTCAGTATTCATTTGCATGAGGGATATTCATGTGTAAAGCAATAAAGCAATAAAGCTATTAAACCTGTCTGTTTTCATGGCATATTTCCATTTTCTCCTGCTGTCATTTTCAACATTAAATCACAGTACATTCTTTTATATTTTTTTCATTAAATTGTATTACTTTTTTTCATGAAAATGTAACACTTTCTTTTCTTTTCTCATCCAGGTTTTCATTCATTCTAAAGCTATTCACGTTTTTTGTAATAATTAGCATGTGGGATATTCCTGTCTACCGTATAAACCAATTAAACCTGTCTGTTTCCATGGCATGTTTCCATTTTCTTTTGGTGTCATTCCAGGCTAGACTCTGACCTCTCCCTCCCTTCCTCCCCTGGCTCTGGCTCCTCATTCACCACAGCACGACTTTATCAGTGTTTGTGGACCATTGTCAGGCATACACATACAGGGTGGCCATTGTGCGATAAGACTTTCATTTTCACATTTGCCTGTAGCCAGAAGCAGCGGAGGAGACAGGAGCTCTAATCACTCTCTCCCACCCTGCCAGCACCACCTGAGTTACTGATCCACCTCTGGTCAGAAATTGTATGTTTATTTTCTTTTCTTTCTCTCGCAAACTTTTGGTGGAAAATTGAATTCGATGCCCAGGGGCAGGGGAGAAAATTGGGCAGAATAGCTTGCGTTCCCCCATCCAGTCTTTTGCTACTTCTTCCTAATGAAAGGCAAAATAAGATATCTGTAGGAGATGCTATTCGGTGCTGGATACGAGGCGCTCGCAATTTAGAGCTCATCAATTCCTGTTTAGAGTACAGGACTGTGCCATGGCTGTGTAACTGGTGTCTAACAGAGCTGGGAATATTGTGAGGTGGAAAAACACATTGTAGATCAATCTATCACGGAATCTATCATAGAAATATGCACCAATATCAGCTGGTTATGAAGAGATGTAGAGGAGCCATTGAAGCGTTTTCTAACTTTGAAAACACATGTAAATATTGTTGTGACAGCCCAGATAAATGGCACTAGCATTAAACAGGGCAGGGCTAAATTTGGAAGCGCAGCCTGCTAATGCATGCCTCCATGTTTCACTGATGCGTCCCTCATGATTGCCATTTAATCAGTTGCAAATGCTCTTAATTACAAGATTAGTCTCCTACCAATTAGCCAATGTGCTAATGGTTCTAATCTTGGTCTAACGTCGGCTGCATTCTAATTAGAGTGGAACAGTTTGAATTCACCCAGGGCCCTGCGGATGGGCCATTACCAGCCTAGTTATCCTCATATAAACCAATGCAGCGCAGCACAGGGCCCTTGCGGAGACCAGCTGTAGAGGCTTTATGGCCATCATGAGGGCAATTGTCATGCGTCATGAAATGACAATGTTTCCATTTCCTCAAAATCATAGCACGCTCAGATGACTCAGCCAAGGAAATATTGTTGGCTGCAGCGGTGCAAGCTGTTACAGAAGCCCTGTTACACAAACTGAGTTTAGGATGTAAAGGGAGCCCTCTCAACTTTGATTTGATGGCAGAGGTATGTTTGTGTGGAGATAGAGCTTGTCCAATGGCTGACAAAATTGGCTCGGGAGCACATCAAAGACATAAGAATCTAAGTAAGTTGAATGCATGTATGTGTCAAATATAAACTACATCGCATAGTCACCATTTCATTTGCAAACATTATCTGCAGTCTCTATCATAAGTCACTTAAAGTTTTGTTTAAAATTGCTACAAAATCATTTTATTTAAGATATTTGCAGTATTGTGGATTCTAAATGTGAGTACAGTCAAGTTTGTCAATCACATGCACATTTTTTAGCATTGACTATTGTCTTAACAATGCACTATATCACTTTGTTTGGTGGACGTTCCACCACCTGTTTACTTCCATTGTTTGGTTGCAATAACAACTGTAAGACTGTAACAGTAAGACCTGTATGCAGAAAAGCAGGTGGCAGTCTTCCACCAGAAAAACTACACAGTGAGTCATTAAGACGTTAACTATATTTACCGCTTCTTCTCTTACCCCATTATAAACCCATTACGAACAGTAATGTATCTCCTTACCTGCCCTGCACTTTGATGTCGGAGATGGCGTAGAAGTATCTGGACAGGTTGTTCTCATCCACCATGGTGGCTCCGGTGGCGGGCTTGAGCAGCCTCACCCGCAGGTCTGTGATGGTGAAGAAGTCCCTCAGGTTCTTGGTGGTATCCAGCTGCCCATAAAGCGACGCCATATTGTGAAGCCTGGGCCCAGCGAACAACGCAAACCGATCCTTTATCTCAAATCGAACCGTTTTATCATTCTTCCAAACGTAACCTCTGGAATAGTCCTCAGTGCAGATGATGTCCAGCAGGGTGCGCTGTGTTAGATCCTTCACAGTTTTGGGCTCCATCGTGAAGGCGTCCAGGCAGTCGGTGGCGTAGAACTGATAGGGGGTCCAGGTGCGCCCATAATCCAGGGACTTCTCCAACACCATCTGCTCGGGGCGTCCGGACTCAAAGGTCAGGACTATATCGTCGGTGAGTTCTATGGTCTTGTTCCAGGAGAGGGTGATGTTGACCTGCAGGGGTTTGGGGTACTTCTTCCAGGAGGTGGACTGCCAGAAGGTGGTGGGGTTGCGGCCCTCGAAGTCAAACATGAGCTCCGGGGGATGGGCCAGCTCCTCGGTCAAGGCGTCGCATTCGTTATTGCACATGTAGGGGTTCTCCTAAAACAGAGGAGCACACAAGGAGAATGTTCAATGTTCAATTCAATGTTAATAGTTCTTACTTAAACTCCACGCACATCCACAGTACAAATAGAGGACTACCTGGAGGACTAAAAAAAGTTTGAAGGGGAGGAACAGTGACACTTCAAACTCCACCCCCTGTTTGTCATCTGAAACACATGGCTGTTATCAGGGCAGTCTTTTGCGATGTCACCAACTACTTGAAATTGCAAAGCCCACTGAAAGCAACACAAACTAATTTCATTTTTTGACCACAAAGCTGCACATTTACCTAGTTTGTACTTAAGTTGTGAACTTTAGAAAATTATTGTGAACTGTAGATTAAACACCATAAACACAGTGTAGTGAAACAATTATTTTAGTGCTTAGTTCCACTAAAAGTGTTTTGCTGAACCTGCATTCAGTATAAGTACTACAGCAATATGTTATCAAAGTAATTCATAGTGTTAGTGGTTTTGTTTGAGACAGAGACCTGAGAACAATGGTTTATTTTAGGCATTTTTGCATTGTAAGAATATACTTTTGTTGTTCCTGTCTCCCTTATTCACTACAGTGCAAAAAATATCTATGAGCATATTTGATTCAAAATAAATAAATAAATGGATTGTTTTTCTGGTGAGCTGCCAGGCCAACATTAAAAGAGACAACTTTCAGTGACATAACCCTTTCTTCCTTGCAGCACCTACAAAACAATAATTATGTCTCATGTCATTTGGTGCACCGTGCGTAATCTGTCTGTCTCCATGGAGATTTTTTGCCTAACCTGGGATGTTCCATAGTACGATATTACACTTAAATTTTGTATTTCTTTCAAATGCACATGATTTATGACTCAAAAACAACTTTTCCTCTACACAGAATGGCCTATAATCTGGCTGGTAGCTGTTGAAAACTTGAAAACTACCACTGCATGACATCACAAAGTTGAACAGAGGGTAACACTTTATAATAACTACACCTTATTTAGCCTTAATAAAGCATGAACAAAGGCTTAATTAATAATGAACAAAGGCTTAATTTATAATGATTCACGCTTAGTAACTACATAATTACTACCTTAATTAGCACTTGCACTTAATTTACCTGTGCTGTAAATAATTATTTCATACTTAATTACTCATGAACTAACCATTTGAGCATTTATTAATCATTAGTAAGCTATGAGAGAATGATTTACTAATAATACAATGCAATGATAATTCAGGCATCTGTTATCTGTTAGTTAAGTCTTTTTGAGAGCTTTTCTAAAGTGAAGACTAATTATGCTCTATTAAGTAGTTACTAAGCGTGAATCATTATTAATTAAATTTTTGTTCATTATTAATTAAGTCTTTGTTCATGCTTTATTAAGGCTAAGTAAAGTGTAGTTATTATAAAGTGTTACCGAACAGAGCATTTTGAGCTTTGGAGGTGTTGTCAGACTAATAATAAAAGGTTACTCAAACATGTGTGAATGAAGCAAAACAGAACTCCAGGTATGCTTTTGAGGAGGTAACAACATTATAACACGGCCTAAAGCTCACAAGAGTAAATTTTGCGTAACACGGGTCCTTTAGGAAGCCTCTATGCTGACCAGTCCCCCCTGACCTACTTACTCCTTTAAACTTATTCATTTTAAGTGCTTTCTGATCAGGATTCCAACTCACACGCCTCGCTACACTTACCACATTTTGACCAAAGCTTATTTTAGCCTCTTCGTTCACATCTCTGACCCTTGAACTGCAAAAACCACTGACCCTCTCTCATTAAAACCGCCGCTCATCCCTTATTCCCATTTCGGTGCCACTCCAGCCCCGCATCTCCTCCCAAATCGCTGGAGTAATTGCTATTCCTGTGTGGTTGTTGCCGCTCGGAGATGGGTACGGAATGCCGATGAGAATCCTTATGAAACACGCAAAAGGGACATGCATTTTTCATGGCCGTTGGTCTGCTGTGTGCGATCCAATGAGGCTCTGTGTGTAGCGGTTGGAGCTGGGAGAAAAGGACTTCTTGATGTGGTAGTGTTTGTTTGTGGGAGACTGGAAAGAGTAATGCTGGTTTATGTATGCGCGTGCCAGGAATTGTGTTGGGAGAAGTCAAAACACGTGTGGATTTACATTGGAAATATTGCTGGCACGCATGCAACCAAAATATCCTGAAAGCAGTCCTACTATTTTAAAATACAACTAAAGTCCAGCGAGTTGGAAGCAGGATTATATGAGACAAATAGAAATTCTAATTTGTCAGCATACAGGTTGTGGTCATGACTTTTAAATATCCAACATTAAAACAGCAAAAGTGACTCCTGTGAGCTTTAGGCTATGTTAAAATTGTTACCTCCTCAAAAACATACCTGGAGTTGTGTTTTGTTTCATTCACACATGTCCAAAGTTTCAAAGAGGCTAAAACAATAACTCTTTATTTAAGGTCTGGCAAGATGCAAATTATTAAAAAAATTCTAGTGAAGCTGTACGGGGCTTAAAAACACAGTGGAGCACTTTTTGAATTACCACATGACAGAGGTGGGGGCTTGCAACTATACTATACTATACTTGTACTATTTTTAGGACTTGAGACTTGACTTGATAAAATAGACTAAGACTTGGGATTTGACTTGAATTTGAAGGTTATTGACTTGGGACTTGAGCCCTGTGACTTGATGCTTGTCCTAAAAAATATATATGTTCTTAGAAATGACTTTTCTCTTTACAGTTAGTACGTGTGGTGCTGAATTTTACAGGAACAAACTGGAACATGTCACTCCCACTTCTGTGTTTGTTGCTTCGGATGTAACTGAAGTACTGTGAGATGATACCTCAAATGTACTACAGTAATATACAGCACAAAACAGTAAAACAGAGGGAACTACATAGAACTTTCTTTCTATTCTGACTGTAATGATTCACACTAAGATCTCGTCAAGACATTTAAAAAGGAAAAAGTAGCATTTCTACAACTCTTATATAAATATACAATGACTTTTTAAATACAATTTAGTTTAAAATTCATATAAATTACAAAAATCAAAGCTATATTTGGTACTTTGGTTTAAACTTGAAATGAAGCTCAAAGCAGACGACTTGGACTTGACTTGGACTCACGGGCAAGTGACTATAGACTCGAGACTTGGACTAGCCTGTATTTGACTTCGGGCTTGACTTGGACTTGAGGCCAAAGACTTGAGACTTACTTGAGACTTGAGAAAAGAAGTCAGTCTAGATATGCAGGGTTTGTGTGTTAAACATGAAACAAAACAAAACTCCAGGTATGATTCTGACGAGGAAAGAGAAACACAGCAAACAGCGTAATACGGGCCCTTTAAAGATGCATTGTGTAACTTTTCTGGTGGAGCCTTCATCACCTGCTTGTTTCTATGGAGATGTAATTTCTCTGCCTGGAATGTTCGACAGTATGACAATAAACAGCTCTACCTTACATTTATTCAATTACAGTGTTTTTATAGCTCAAAAATACCTCAAAAAAACGATATTCTGACTGCGATTGGGGTTGCCTCTGTCGCCTCTCCACAGATCTGACCTGTAACTTGGTCTGGTTTGGTCCCCGTGAAGATTGAGACGACGTAATAACACTTCCATGGAGAAACGCATTTGACCGACCCTCCATTAGCAAAAGTTACACAATACAGCTTTAAAACTAAACACTGCGTATGTGTTTTTATTTATTCACAGGGGTAACTTCAGATCAAAACTCATTCCAGACATAACACAGCACAGGGAAATGGCGAGAGACAGCGGAAGATTTGTTTGAGCCAATTGACATTCCTCTCACCTCTGCTCCCTGAACAATGAGGTTAAGTGGTGATGAGACTCAGATCCACTGTAAAAGCGCTCGATAATCTGCTATCACTGACACGACACACGAGAAATTATCTAAAGGTGAGGAGACCGCTGCCTTATCAGCTATTTGAGTCTCATCGATATCAATCCAACGGAGCTGCGCATCCAAGTCAGGCTGTGGAGAGAGGAGGGCTGGGAGGAATACTGATAAGAATGGAGTGTTATATTTAAAGAGGGAGTTTTGTACTTCTATGGGGTATTCAGAGTGAAGACGGAACATATTTAGATGGATGTTTTGGCTTTTATGCTTTTGAAAATGCTATATTTGCTGAAAATGAAAAAAGATTAAAGTTCCGATATCATGCAAAATTGACTCTTGTGGGGTTTAAGACATGTTAGAGTATTGTTGCTTTATCAAAAAACATACGTGGAGTTGTGTTTTGTTTCATTCACACATGTTTGAGTAACCCTGCATTATTAGATGATGTGCATCTCCAGAGCTCAAAATGCTCTGTTGCACCTTGTGATGTCATGGTTTTCAGGTTAATATGTTCAGTAGAAATTTGCAATTCCAGGGCTGAAATCATCCTAATGATACTAGTGAACTCTACTCTACTATTCTACTCTATTAGTGAAGGTGTATGGAGTTTAAAAACATTGTGGAGCACTTCCTGTGTTACCACATGAAATCACAAGGTGGAACAGAGTGTTTTCTGTTTGAGAAAAGGACTAAATATGCAGACTTTGTGCGTTAAACATGTGGGAATGAAACAAAACAAGTCCAGGTATGTTTGTGATGAAGAAACATTATAACATAGATCTGAAAACAGCATAATATAGGTCTGTTAATTTAAGGTTATAAAATATAGGTATAAGTTTTGGCTTACTTTTTCCCACTTTGCATCCCCCCTCCCTTTGCTCTTCGTACTCATATCACCTATCACAGCACAATTAGAGTGCATCCCGCTCATACTACTGCACATCATATCAGGTTTGTGAAGTTGTAATGTATCGTTTTGTATTATTTTTGTATCCTGCTTGTGACGGATGATGTCCTAGTTTGTCTTGTTTGGCCTTGTCTCCACCTTCTTCAGATCTGCCCACCTGATCAGTGGGGAGTATAAAAGCCCAGAGCTACCACCATAAAAGCGACCAGTGGGTCCTCCGCTGCAGTGTCATTAGGTCGTTCTTTTTGTGTTATTTTGTAATAAATATTTCTTTTGGACACTTTGCCATGCTTCCAGTTTTTGTTCCATGCCCGGTTTCTTTTTAACATCTTTTTCAAGTTACCGTTCCACCCCGTAGACCTCGTGGCACGTAACACTGCTTTTGAATATTTATGACGTAGGTTTGTGGACTGAGCATTGGCCGGGCTCGTACTGTTATCTGTAAAGAGGGTTTGAACAGGGAGAGATCACTAGATTCCTCAGACAAGCATAGATGATATCTGAAACCTCTCTCGGGCATGTTTTTGACGAGGAAACATGACTAAAAGCTCATAAAAGTAAATTTTTCATATGACCCCTTTAAAAAAACAGCATGAAAGACCAATGTCTTTCCGATGTCTTGAGCACGAGCAGAAAAGTTGTATTTGACCATTTTATCTGCTTCACAGAAAAGATGAGCGCCCAAGAGTTGTGTTTAAGATATTCATCTGTAGTTTTATTTCCTGTGAGGCTGTGATATGCTATCAGCGCTGTACTCTACAAGCTACATGAGATAAAGCGCTAAGAGGTTAGAACAAGTGGAAGCCAGCGTGGGTCACTAGGCCTGCACAGTTAACTCAAAGAAGAGCAAATTAAAAGGCTAATAAGGGTTACTGAGAGAGACAAAGAAATAGGCTAGAAAGAGTCTGTTTAAAAGCTAGATCTTTTATTAAAAGCTCATATGACTGCTTCTTGAGTCCAGTGAGTACACCCACCATTTTGAAATGAAGCCAGCCCGAACTGAGGAGAGATATGGAAGCACTTTCAAGCAAAAAGTCGATATTCACAAGGACGTGATCCACAAAATCCCCTGTATTTTTTTATCTGACAAGCTCTCGTCATGATGTGTTAAGATTTATTTTTATATTCTGGATACATACGGTATTTAGTTCAGTTGGGGTGTTTGTTTATTGATACGAATGTTGGTGGTTCGAATCCCGCTCTCAACATAAACATCATTGGTTGAGCAGTCAGATCCACTGACCCACAGGTTGGAGGTGCAATTCCAGCTCCCACAGATGAATGCTTTCGCAGTGTCCTTGGGCAAGACACTTATTTTACAATTGTGTTCCTTATTGTAAAGCACTTTGAGTCTTGAAGGTGGCAAATGCTACATAAATGGTGACCATTTACCATTTATTACTTTGATTTTTTGCGAGATTCCTGCACAGGTCCATTTTTGGCGACCCGCTCCTGCTCACACCAGTGCAGTACAGACCCGCCCGTTAACCCGTGATTATATCAAAGTTAAATCAGCACCTGCCCAGACCTGTCAACATTCTACCTGCTACCCACCCATGCTCGTGATAAAATAGGGTCAGCCCATTATTCTGACAAACCGCCGAGACAATTTCCAGGACTACATCAGGACTGGACCAGGACTAAACCAGGACTAAACCAAGTCTAAACCAGGACTAAACCAGAACTAACCCAGGACTAAACCAGGAGCGCAGCCACCAAGCCAGTCATATCCGCTGATGGTTTTATGTAATAAATACACAGAAGTCTCTCTCAGCCTGGTCTGCCGTCGTTCCAGGGAAAGACCGGGAAATGGCGCTTGTTTCCAGGGAAAAGGACATGCTGGACAAGCATCAGGTATTTTTCTCCTGTTCGTCATTTATTTGATTCCCCTGATCCGCCCATGTGTAAACACTAGCCGCCTGTGAAATTCCAGAACGTTAAAACATGCCTGTTTCAGCGATTATTTGCGGTACCCTTCTGGTACCACGACCCGGTGCAGGACTCTGTTTTGTGCAATAATTATATAGGTTACCATAAAGGCAGCAGGCTCTATTTGGACAAATACGTAGCTGAAATAATGTGTGAATAAAATAATTACAAAAAAATAAGAATTTGTATCAATTGCCAACAGAAAATTGAAAAAAAAGGCATAATAACACAAAAGGTGATGTGGAACTGCAACAAAATAGACATAGTTATAAAGGAATTGTCACATTACTAAAATTTCAAACCATTCAGCGGATCTGACATGGATCTTGGAATGATGGTGACTCCTACTTGACTCCATAGAGATTTTAATGCCATATTGTGGAAAATTCTAATTAAAGCAATAGCCTCTCTAAGACAAGCACAATATAGAAAACACATACTGTATTTTGCTTTTTAAGAGATGTACTACACTTATATTCCTGTATTACACAAATGTCACTCCTGTAAGCTTTAAGCCGTGTTATAATGTTGTTACCTCACCAAAAACATACCTGAAGTTGTGTTTTGTTTTATTCACATGTTTCAGTAATTCTTTATTATTATTCTGTCTACATCTCCAAAGCTCAAAATGCGCTGTTCCACCAAATTAATGTAGTGAAGGTGTAAGAAGAGTGTTTTCCTTTTGAAAGAAGAACACAGTCTAAATATGGAGAGTTTGTGTGTGAAACATGTGAATGAAACAAAACACAACTCCAGGTATATTTATGATGAGGAAACAACATTATAAAATAGAAAACATTATAACACAGAAACAGAAAGCAGAGTAATATAAATCCTTTAACAGCAGAGGTAAAGAGCCTTGTCCAAAGACACATCATTGCTAGGAGATGCAAGTAGCTGGGATATTTCTTCTTGTCTCAACTTCGCTGTTTGTATTAACAGAGAAAATAAATTGTCAACTTTTACCAATCACACGTCTGACACTTCCCACTTGAGGGCTCTGGTTTTGGCAGGTACTGTGCATCTGAGAGAGTGATTCCTCGTCACTGAAACACATTAATTTTCATCATTTTGCTTGTTTTTATTTTTTACTTTTGGCTTTCATTATGTTTGAGTAGCAACAGACAGAAGTAGGTGGTACTCATTTGCTCAGTCACATTTCTTTGAGTAACATTTTAAAGAAATTGTACTTTTCTAGCTGCATAGTTTTACTCCTACTTGAGTAATATTTTTATTGAAGTAACAGTACTACTTGATTAAATGTTTTTGTCACTCCTACTGTGAGTAAGTCTACGAGTGACAAAAGCTTTATGTTGGCAATATTAAATGATTTGAACATTTGTGTTTCTTGCATCGCTCTGTCAGATATAATGCAGCTTTGTCTCATTTTTGTGTCTATCCTTTGAAAATACCAGATTTTGTTCATCATATTCAAATTATAAATCAGATGGTACGCCGCCTAGTGCCTCCACTCAATTTCATTTCTCTACAGCGACTAGGTCAGGAATCGGAATACACTAGACAGTTCGCAAAAACCCTGAAAGCTGTAGATTGTGCACCGGCCAATCAGGGAAGAGCTGTAAAGCCATGACTGGGTCCCTTTTGCGGTACGGCACAACAGTAAACAAAGCTGTCGAGATGGATGTAGACAAATACATTCTGTGTTGGCAAAGATTCAAGATTGAGGATTTAAAGCCAAAACAAAGAGAATGTTTGGTGAATTTTATCAAGGCAAAAGATGTTATTGCCATTGTTCCTACGGGATTTGGGAAAAGCTTAATATACCAGTTAGCGGCGCATTACATACATCATGGCTAAATAGCAGCAACTGGTTAAATAAAAAAAGTACCCGCCTACTGTCGAGTGAATGAATCCTAATGCTGTGAGGTCAGACGGTTTCCACGAAGTTCTCTGGTGGAGGGTCCTTCAAATGCTTGTCTCCATGGTGATGTTATTGCTTTGTCTGGAATATTTCACAGTGTGGTACTAAACCTTTCTATCTTCACTGACACCAAACCAGACCAAGTTACAGTTACAGGTCAGATCTGTGGAGAGGCAACCCCGCTCACAGTCAGAATACCTGTTTTTCTAGGCGTTTTTGAGCTATAAAACCAGTGACTTCATGGACTTAATTTCATGGACCACTACTTTGTACTTCCACTTCTTTTACATTTACTTCAGTAGAAATTGGCAGTTCCAGGGGTGAAATCATCCAATTGATTCTAGTGAAGGTGTATGGAGTTTAAAAACACAGTGGAAAGTTTCCTGTGTTACAGCATGACATCACAAGGTGGAACAGTGTCTTTTCTGTTTGAGAGAAGAACTCAGCTTAAATGTGCATGGTTTCATTCTCTACCAATCTCTATTTTGCCCATCTCTGTTGAGCAATAGGTGAAAAGTAGCTGTTGACTTGTTACCTTGAAAACTATCGCGTCATGAAATCAAGGTGAAACAGATTGATCTTTGGAGATGTAAACAGACTATAATAATAAAGGCTTACTCATGTGTGAATGAAACAAAACACAGCTCTGAGAATGTTTTTGAGGAAGTAACAGCATTCAAACATGCCTAGAAGCTCACCAGAATCAATTTTGTGTAACATAGGACCTTTAATCTGAGTCACATTCTTTTCAAATAGTTTTTCCTCTATTACAAATCCGCTTATTTCCCATTGAAAACTAAACTGTTAGCCGTTAGCCTCTGCTCCGGTATCCACTCAGACGCTGCTGAAGGGTGAAGCGATGCTGAAAGGCCAGGACCTTTTATCGGATTTCCTGTGGTGGTTATTTAACAATGAAAACAGTGCCTTATGAAGATCAATAGTCTGTGTGGTCATTTAAGATCTGGGCTGCTGCAGCTCGCCGGGGGGCTCCTATTGGAAAACAATGAGCTTTCACAGCAGCTGAGATCGGTCTGCGGAGAACTGAAATACTGACTCAGACCGAGAGGAGAGCCGGAGCTTTTGTGTGGTGAGGCTGACCTTATGGGTAAAAGGTGGAGCTGTTGTTGTTGTGGTTTTAATAGTACAATGGGGTTAGTAAAGGCTAAAGAGCTGGTCAAATAAACACAAATATGTTTCAGTAAATAACAGTAGGGAAAATAGTTGATTGAGAAAAAATATCAGAATTGCAGTTGCGATTTAAGGTGCGTGGTGTAACTTGTCTAGGAGAGGGTCTGTCATCTGTTTGTCTCCATGGAGCTGTGCCAAAAATGTTCCACAGTATGGCCAAAAAAATGCTAGAATCTCCATGGAGACTTGCAAGCCAATTTACGGGTGAAATTTGTGGAGAGGCGACCCCACTCACAGTAAGAATTGATGTTTTTGACAGATTAGTTTAATGCCATACTGTGGACAAATTAAACCAAAGCATTAACATCTCCATGGAGACCAACAGGTTGTGAATCCTCTCCAGAAAAGTTACACAATGCACATTTAAGCTTGTCAAAAGTATCAAAAATCAGATTCTAATCCAATTTTGAGCTGTAGCAGAACAAGTATAAGATTACATAGACTACTATAAGTTAGAGGTGTGGTAGAATATGAAGAAAAAAAACTACATATTGTGATAAACTCAGATAAATTTAGTGTAATAGTATCATTATCGTGGGCTACTGTATCAATATATTGCCTTTTTTGTTATATTTTATGAAAGGATTTTGTGATAGTGCTACAGTTTTGATGTTTGTTCAGAGAAAGGAAACTTTCCTTGTTTTAATAGTTAAAATTTGTTTATTCTACATGAACTTTGCACAGGTGGTGCTTTAACAAATGAATACTGTTGTGAAAATGAATATGGTTCTTAAAAAATAGTGATATTTTGCAGAATATCCCCTGTAATATATCGTTTATCTCCATATTGTGATATTATCCTATCATGAGCCATATTTTGAGTACTGAACTGAATCGTGAGGGATCCTGTGATTCTCAGTGTCGCTATATCCCCATGGACCACTATGGAATCAAAGTGAAATCAAAGTGAAAAAATGGGAAATGTTAAAATGAGTAGATCTCTCCCCAAATATTGCAAAACTTTGAAATGGTTGAACAACTTCTCCTCACTATCAACCATTCAAATATACCAGTTGTTCTCAATTGGCAGAATATTGCACTGTAAACTAATTGGTACATAGTGATGTTATTGTTTTGTCTGGTTTCACAGTACTGAATTAAACCTTTATATCATCATGGAGACCAAAGCAGGCCAAGTTACAGGTCAGATCTGTGGAGAGACAACCCTGTTCACGGTCAGAATGTCTTTTTCTAGGTATTTTTGAGCTATAAAACCAGCTGTAATTGAATAAATGTAAGGTAGAAGTGTTTAATGTCATACTGTGGAAAATTCCAGGCTGAGGAATGACATACCCACAAAAACAAGCAACCAAAAGTTAGATAGTGCACCTTCACTGCCTTCATGACAACATACTGAGTGAGACAGATGTAAGAATGAGTGACACCGGTCTGGTACCAGAGCTGAAGCTGGTGTTGATGTGCGTTTGACACAGAAGTCTGTACACTGATAAATCCAGGTCCAGTGACAGGAGCAGTTGAAGGATGAGACCAGGGCAACTGACCAATCACTCCATGACAGACTTCATCCAGTACGTGTTTATGGGGCAATATGTCATTTAAAGAGAAGGTATTTGACTTCTATGGGGTATTAACTGCTAACACATAACATATTTTGACCACTATGTTACCTTTTATTGTTTTGAAAATGCTATATTTGCTGAAATCAATGAATTAAGATGTTTTATAAGATTCACTACCATTTTTAATGCTGTGACCCAACTCCTCCCTCTGCTCTCAGCGCTAAGTCACTCCCCTTCAGAGCACTATCTTATTATAATCAAAGTGCTAATGAAACTACTACACATCGCATCAGGTTTGTCAAGTTGTTGAGTGCAGTTTTGTGTCATGTTTTTGTATATTTTTGGAGAATTGTCATGTGAGTGGAGCATTGGACAGAATCTTACAGCTAACCATGAGGAGGGTTTAAATAGGGATCAGGAGAGATCACTAAATTACCAAAACATGCATGGATGACATCTAAAATCTCTTCAGGCATGTTTTTCATGAGGGAATGTTGTAACAGAATATAATGACATGTTTTTGACTAACAACCTCCTAAAAACAAACATCAAAACAGCAGGTACCTAATGGAGTAATTAATGATAAATGCTGTGAACTTAATTTTGTGATTTTACCAAAGACAAGTGTTTTGTTTTGCTGACTTCTCTAGCTTAAAATGTTCCATTCTAAATATATTGTGAAATATTGTCATACAAACTTAAATATTCGATGTAACATTTTTACAAACTGGAACTTTTCCGGTGTAGTGTGTGCCTCCACTAGTCTGTCTACATGTCCAAAGCTCAAAATGCGCTGTTTCGTCTTATGATATGAAAAGGTAGTTTTCAAGTTCAGTTTGTTTTCGTTGGTGTGAAAGCATCAGTTGCACTAAAAGAAGTGGACTGAGACCTCAAAAAAAAAATGGTCTCGGTCCGCTTGACTCCACACCAAATGCCAAATTCTGGCGCAGTCCCTCTGGTGAGAACGTGAACTCGGGTCAAAACCACAGACAGTAGGTCCAAACAAACTATTCGAAATGCATCATGTTAACAATGGTGCAGTCGAAGAAACCATAGCTGATTTAATGAGCCATTTTCGGTTTCACTGTACCAGGAATGTGTACTTAAACTTGCATGGCTTAATCTTTGAGACAAGCATATGCTACTGGCAGGATCAACCAGGTAACTCTGTGTGTGTGCACCAGACCTGCCCTGTGGCTCGCGGTCGGTAGGTTTGCAAGTCCGAGCTCTCCGGGCCAGGGAGGCTCTTAGGCAGGGTTCAAGAAACTGTAGGAGCCTTGGCTATATATCAATCAGACCAATTCTGGTTGGTTTGCAGGTCTGACAGTGGACCACACTGGAGTCTATATGCTATAATAACAATTTTATTGCCTGGTGCGGACCAAATAATTGAACAAGTGGTGTGAAAGTACCCTTGATAGAGGCAATTCCAGAGCTGAGGGTATATGAAGTGACATGACATCACAAGGTGGTGGAGTGTTTTCAGTTTGGGTGAAGAACTCAGCCTAAATATCTGGGGTTTATGTGTTAAACATGTGTTCATGAAACAAAACAAAATTCCAGGTATGTTTTTGATGAGGAAACATTATAATATAGATCAAAAAACAACAAAATACAGGCCCTTTAATGACCTCTCAGTGTTTATATTTATCCCTTTCTTATTGTGTTAACCTGGGTACATGTTATAACAGAACAGTCTCACTATTGTTCGACAGTAGAATGGCTCTGTCCTGCTGGAATAGAGGTGTTTCTAGTTTAATCAGTCCATCATCTGGTCAGTCCATCACCTCCCTTTCTCTTGCCCTCCTCTGTCTCCTCTCTCTACCCCTCTCCCTCTTTTCTCCCTCCTCTTTCCTTCCTCTTGCCTTTCTCTCCATCCTCTCTCCCCTGCCCTCCTCACCCTCCTTTATCCCATCCTAATCTCTCTCCCTTTCTCACCTCCTCTCACCCCCTTCTCCACTCTCTCTCCCCTCCTCTCCCCTTCTTCTGGTGCTTTTTTCTTCCTGGATCAAGTACAAATTTTGTCAGCCCTCGTATGTGTCACTGTCGATCGCAAACAACAAAGATGAGGAGGTTTGGAGCTGAAGAGCCACTTGTGAGAATGAAAAGAACAGAAAAGATGGCCGTCAGACAGCGGGCCAGATCCTAACCCTTTAAAAAGGACTGTCTTTAACATTTACTCTCATAGAATGGAGATACAAGGATGCCGGCAGAACACTGAAATAAGATTACAAAACTACAATCAGCGAGCAGTCGAAAATCTGCCTTTTTGTCCAATTTACGTTCCAAAAACAGTACAATGGTGAACTGTGTTTTTGTTATATCCTCCTGAGACCCGGCCCATTCATTTGTGTCTGTTATAGGTGACATTGAGTTAACCAGTCCATCTTTTAAGTGTTTTGAGATAGGCTCTTAATGGGGGGACTAGGTTCCTCTGCCTAAATAGGGATGGAGGATTATAGGGTACTATCATGTCCAGGATAAAATAAATAAATACATACATAAATAAATAAATACATAAATAAATAAATAAATTCAATAGGAGTTAGTTTGTGGCTGCACTATGATGAAAAAAAAAAGAAAGAACGAAATTAAAAAGGAGTTTCGAGGCGACCGTAGAAGCTTGTGTTGGTCATCAAAAAAGTTGTTTTTGTTAGATTGTTAACTTCACATGGATTTAAAACCAACATGTTCCCAGCATCCATTACAGACAAAATTGTAACAAAATTACAAATAAAAATAAAATGAACAACATCTAAATGCTAAGGTGTTCATTTACCTCCAAATAGATAGAAAATCACACTACAATACACTTTTTTTCTTTGGGTCCCAAGAGAATATATTTATTTTCTATGCGATATTAACTATTGTGTATATAAGCCAAAATTCCGATATCGATATTTTTGCGATATATTGTGCAGCCCTAGTATTTATGAAAATTTATCAAGAAAAGTAGAAAATAGTGATTAATTGATCTTTTCGTATTTCAGCTTCAATTGGTTGTATTATTTATAAGTAGGAAATTTATTAAAAAGGAGGGAAATAATTATTCCTACCGTTCGTTTAAACCACAATGGAATTATAGTAAAAGTGATAAGTAACAGTTTTGTTAGTACTACTGTTACTTCACCTACAATGTTACACAGTATAGCATTAAACTTTATGTATCTGGCATGTATTCAAACAGAAGAGTCTATAATATCTTGAAATACATGCTCTATTATGGTCTCACCTGTAACTTGGAGATAGATTTGTTTCATATCGTGGAACATTCCAAGCAAAACTATTGCCATGGAGACAAGCAGGAGATGAAACATCCAAAAAGTAAATACACAAATGTTGAACTTGTGAATTTCTACTGACTGGACCCTAGAACTCACTGAATCACAACCAAAATGTACACTTTGACAACATTCATTTGACCTTTGACCTTCCCCCATCATGTATTAAATATTGTAGGCCTACAGAATGCACAACAGTAAACAAAGCGGTCGAGATGGATGTAGACAAATCCATACATTGTGAGTTGGCAACAATTCCAGAGATCAAGGATTTAAAGCCGGAACAAAGAGAATGTTTGATGAATTTTAACAAGGGGATCGACGTTATTGCCCTTCTTCCTACGGGATTTGGCACATTACATACGCCACCAACAAACAGCAGTGATTGGTTAAATAAAACAAGTACCCGCCTACCATCAAGCGAACGAATCCTAATGCTGCGAGGTTAGACAGTTTTCATGTGTGAAGTGAAACCGGCTGATGAATCAGGCTAGGTATATGAGGTATATGGAGTAGCTGAAAGCAGATTTTCTTTTTTTTTCTGAGAACTCAAGCCTCTAACGCAAGACAACACATAATTACTCAAACATGCATGAATTAAAATCGAATCAAATCAAAATACAACTGCGAGTAAGATAATGAAGAAGGAATACTGTTACATGATTCGTCCAAAGCTGATAAAAGTCCATTATACATGTCCTCTTTAAAGTAACAATACTGCATCAATCTGGCTGTTCTATCTTGCTCTGACATGACCTAACCACACAAACACACGGATTTCTGTGCAAACTGGGTCACGTATTAGCAGCGCTGTAGTCACGGACACAGCCGGTGGTTCTGATCTGTGAGCTGGGCTTGAAGGTCCTACATTACACAAAACAGATTCTTGTGAGCTTTAAGGCAGTTACTTCATTGAAAACATGATCACAGTTGTGTTTTGTTTCATTCACATGTCTCCAAAGCTCAAAATTAGCAGCTCCCTGATCCAAATGATCCTAGTGAAGGCGTATGGAGTTTAAAAACACAGTCAAACGCTTCCTCTATTTATACATGCAGGGTTTTTTTGTTAAAAATGTGTGAATGAAACAAAACACAACTCCGAGTATGTTTTTGATAAAGGAATAACATTATAACACGGATCAGAAAATAGCGTAACGTGGGCCCTTTAAGAGGAGGAGTGGGGAGTGTCAGTGCTTTGGCAGGAACTCAATAGGGCTGTAATGAGGAGCAGTCCCAGCTCAGAGTCAGGAGGATCACTGTTCAGGATCACAGAGGACAGGACGGGTGCACGTGTGACCGTTGAACCCGCCCAGTGAATTATACAGTTTGTGAGGGTGACCCGTGAAGATGAACTGAAGAAGGTGACATACAGTATATTGACAAGGTTCTGTGAATGTTGTTTAATACTGAAAATGTGCTAATGTCAAAAGTGGATTGGATGTGAGAGTACTGTTACTTCAAAATAACATTACTCAAAAATACATAATTATTCTAGAAAATACTCAAGCAAAAGTTTTTTTAAAAGTACCACGGGGGAATTACTTAACAGAAGAATAGAAATAGTAACAGAATAATAGTTAGACATAACATCTTGTTTTGAAAGAGAATGATGAAGGTAATGCAATTGAAACATTTTCTGGTGAAGGGACCAACAAATGCTTGTCTCCATGGAGATGTTATTGCTTTGTCTGGAATGTTTTACAGTGTGATATTAAACCTTTCTATATTCATGGATGCACAATCAGTCAGAATGCCTGTTTTTGTAGCTATAAAACCCCCAGTAATTTAACAAATGTAACATAGAGCTGTTTAATGTCATACTGTGGAACATTCCAGGCAGAGCAATGGCATATCTGTAGAAGCAAGCAGGAGACAAACCATCCACCTGAAAAGCTACACAATGCACCTTTAAATGTCTTTGTAACTCTCTGCGGTGGTTAAATATGTATTTTCAGTGTTTGAAGTGTCCTCTCTGCTGTCTCCGTGTGGAAAACCAGCCTTGCAATATGGCTGACATGACCCAAAGAGAATTCTCTTGAGAAACCCTGACTCCTTTCTTAAATATTAAGCAACAAGAGAAATACTACAGCAACAATAAAACAAGGACATGACAAACATGTAAGCATGCAGCAAATATGAATGTGATTTGACAGCAGAAATGTTTACAGATGATTTATGTGACACAATCCAGGAAAATTTCAAATAGAGTCTTTTGGTGAGGCTTAAAAGCAAATGACTTTTTACAGAGGATTACTAAAACTAAAAAGAATGATGTGAAATACAACTCCAGGTTTGTTTTTAATGAGGGAACAATATTCTAAGGGTTAAAACGGTTGAAAGTAAAAAAAAAAGACAATGTTTTCAGAATTAAAATGTGGAGTCTGAAAAAAAATAAATAAATAAAAATCTGAAGACGCTCTGTAAGAAACACAAAAATTATCAGATTGTTCACAAAAAGGTTTGATCACTTAGACTGGGAAGAGTAACCAAAAAAAAAACAGCTATTCTGATTTCAGTGCAAGATGCAATAGTAGAACTACTGTTACTCCTGTGTGGCTCAGAGTTAAAGATGCATTGTGTAACTTTTGTGGTGGCGGGTCTGTCAAATTCTTTACTACAAGTTACAAGTCAGATCTGTGGAGAGGCCACCCCTCACAGTCAGAATATTATTTTTTTTAGTTTTGTTTGGTTTTTTTTAAAGTATTTTTGAGCCATAAAACCTGTAATTGAATAAATATAAGGTAGAGTGGTTTAATGTCATACCCCAACCAAAAAGTTACATAGTGCATCATTAACTTACCTAGATATTGCTGTTTGCAGTGAGGAATGACAAAAAAGAAATTACATTTGAAGAAGGATTTACCTACTACTACTACTACTACTACTACTACTACTACTATAATACTGTAAGTCCTGTGTACCTGGTTCAGAGTTAGCATGTAGCCTGCATGTGTTGGGTCCTGGCCAGTCTCATTTATAAGCCCTGAGCAGTACACAGACAGTAGCCCTGAGAGAGAGGCACGTGGGGTGACCCAAGAACCTGGACAAAATTAGACCCAACTGGGGCACCTAGTTACCCACTCATTCTTTAAAATCACATCCCTTAGTCTTACATTGAATATTATCCAAGCATGGAATCTCACTGGAGTTATACGTTTAACAGTGATAAAAGTATAAGAGTATGGACTGAAATATTGGATAAGAAGAACTGCTATGCTTGTTTCTGCTATATACTAGTAATGATGCCTTATTTAAACACAAATCTCTTGCTATTTCTGCTACTTATTTAGAATTTATTATTAACAATTACATTTTTGCCCTTTGTTATTATAAAATATTGTGATCTGTGAGCTGCTGTGTCCAAATAATTTCCCTTGTGGATCAATAAGGTTTGTCTAAATCTAAGTATAAACGAAGTGATGTCACCTAGTCAAATGAAGCTCATCGAGGCTGCAGTTATAGAGGTGGATTTGGAGCCAGTACCATATAAGGAGCAGGAACTGATTTGCGGACAAAACAGCAAAATAAGACATGTGGAGCAAGTTAATACGAACATTTTAAGACCCAAATACAAAGCGAGACTGCTGGGAATACTTAGGCAAGACACTTCACCCACATTGCCTAATATGAAAGGGTGAGAGTGAGACTTGATGGTGGTTGAAGGGCTGATGGTGTAGATTGGCAGCCTTGCCTCTTTCAGTCTGCCCCATCACAGCTGTGATGATATAGTAGTTTACGACCACCAAATATGGAGTGAATGAATGAATAAAAAGCAGTTTGTGTGTCTTGAAAAGTGCTATATAAATCCCAATAATTACTTGATTAATTCCATAATAATAATAATTAATAACGTGTTCCCTTTAAAGAATGGGTTTTTCAATTCTGTAGGTATTAATTATTAACACATAACACATTTAACAATTTATGTTAAACTTGAGAGAGTGATGATGTAGTTTTGGAGTATTATACTGCTACTAAAAAAACCACAAAGAGTCAGTTTTAGAATAGAACCTGGAGAGATTTGGAGATGACATCATAAAATAGGAAACTTTCTTGAGACATGTTTTTAATCTCAAGGTAGACAACACATTATAACATGGTAGAAAGAATAGTTGAATAGTAATCAATGACAGCCAATAGAATATAATATAAGTCTCATGGAGGTTGTATGGAGGATTTTTTTTGTTTTCAAAATTGTCAATGAAAGTTCAAAAATATAGCATTATTACAGAAGCAGCCTTGTAAATGATATAAAAAAAAAAAGAAGAAAAGAAGAAGAAAAAAAACAGAATTACACAAACAGAGTCCAATTGAAGAGTCTGGAGGAGCCCCATGAACACTTCCTCTTTGAAACATGGCAGCAAAAATGTAAAAATGTAAAAATGTAAAAATTATAAAATATAAAATATAAATATATAACAGTCTGTGTCCAAAAGTCAACCTAAAAATGCTCTGTACCCTGCACTTGTATTTCTATTTAGCATAGCTCTGAACAATTAGAGCCACCACAGCCTCCTCAGGCACTCCAGTTTTATGTTTCTCATCTGTTTACCATCTCATGTAAATATGTGAAATGTTAGCAAAATGTCAAATCATGTTTATAGTATCAAATTTTTTCCCTAAGTTTGGTATGTAGCATTTTAAAATCCAAAGCACTAATGCTCTATTCCACCTTGTGATGTCATGTAACAGCCATTTTTAACCCCAAACTATTTATGATTCAATACACCTTAGAAAAAAAAAGAACCTTGTGTTGTTGCTTTTATTTAGTTAGTTAGTTAGTTAGTTATTCATTTTTTAAATTTAGTTTGACACTTGAATTGTCAATAAAAAAAAAAATCTGTAATGTCAAGGAGTAACACAGTTTTATTGTAACTTCAAATTTAGGCACATCCAGGGCTGAAATGATCCAAATGATTCTAGTGAAAGTGTCACAGTGTCTCACCACATAATGACATCACAAGGAGGAACAGAGTGTTTTCAGTTTGGGAGAAGAACGAAGCCCAAATATGTAGGATTTGTACAACTCTGCATATGTTTGTGATGAGCAAACAACATTATAACATAGATCAAAAATACCGCAGTATAGGCCATTTAAAGCAGCAATGTGTAACTATTCTAGTGGAGGGTCCGTCAAATGCTTTTCTTCATTTAGATGTTATTGCTTTGCCTGAAATGTTTCGCAGTATGGCATTAAACCTTTCTAATAGAGGTCTGCGCCGGACAAAATTTCCAGTCCCGCTCCCGCCCGCACCTGCAAATAATTGTAATTTTCATTCCCGCTCCTGCCCGCATCTGCGATATTTTGTCACGCTCTTGACCGCGAATCCCGCAAAATGGAGATGTTCACTTTCTTAAGCTCTATAAAACATGGAGAAGTGGAAAGGAACTGTTTAAAATGTGCACAAGATTAGACCACGTCCGCAAGTTTAGGCTGCTTAAAATGTTTTTATTAAAGCCAAATAAAATATCCAGCACTAATTATGCATGATAAGCATACATTAATCATTTGTATATTTTACTTTACACTTGTATTTAGTTTGCGAGACTGCAGTTTATCATTCCACCTGTCCGCTCCCGCATTGTGCAGTCCCGCTTCATTGAGCTTTCAAAATGTGTCCCGCTCCACACAGTTTTGCGTCGGGTCCGGCGGGAGTGCGGGACTCTACTTTCTAACTTCATGGAGACCAAACCAGACCAAGTCACAGGTCAGGTCTCTGGAGAGGAAACCACCGCTCACAGTCAGAATGCCTGTTTTTTCTAGATATATTTGAGCTATAAAACCACATGCAATTGAATAAAAGTAAGGTAGAGCTGTTTAATGCCATACTGTGGAACATTCCTGACAGCATAATAACATATCCAAAGAACAAGTAACTACACAGTTCATCTTTAACATACTTTACACCATAATTACAAGTTTTGCTGCTTCTCAGTCTGACTCTTTTACCTGATATTAAACTCGCTTGCTTTATAATAGGCATTAGAACCTGCTCCATTTGTTTACACAGAGAAGTCATGGCTGTTTATACTGGCTGGCTGTTCCGCCGCGCTGTCTGCAGTTATCAGTACACGCCGTATATACCTGCTGCTTTATGCTGGTGCGGCGGAGCGAGCTGTGGGCAGGATCTCACTCTCTCTGATGTGACGATTCAATAAAGAGCTCTAACAGTGCGCATAATGAGTCATGTTTAATTCTCTCTCCGTCGCTGCTCGGCGCCTCACACTGGTATCTCCCATTGTCAGGCTGTTTAATGCAACTTATTCGGGTCAGTTTGGATGTGCAGGGGAATACAGACACACGTTAGACTCTGGTAATGAAAAACGGAGGTCAAATATATGTCAGTGAACTGTGGGAAGTGTTGTAAATCTGTTTGCTTACTTGTTTTTTTCCACAGATTGGACATTTTTGGGGTTTTAAATTCCACACTCATGTAGCACACTGAGCCAAAACTCTTCTAATGTACACAGAAAATATTATCTAACAAATAAAAATGTAAGAAAACACCTTTATTTTGGTGAAATAAGGTCTAAAGAATCAGAAAAATGTGTTTTGTAAATTAAAAAATGTGTCAGACTTTTGGATAAATTCTCCCTAGTCAATATATAACTCTCTATTTCCTGTAATTTTCAACAGATTTTCAACTTTTCTTCTCAGATTTCTTCTTGATTGCTGTAAAACCATCATTTATATTTAAAACATGTGTTATTCCACTAGATTAAGTGCAACTTAGAGAATCATCAAAACTTGCCTTACGCACTTTAAAAGTCCTGTATTACACAAAATTGACTCTCATGACCTTTTTGTCATGTCAGAATGTTGTTACTTGCTCTTGCTGTAGCATATACTTACACAACTTCTACATTTAACCAGATTTTCATTTATTTACTTGCCATTATGTTACTGTTTTTATTTTAGAAAAGTTGCAATTCTACATGCATGACCCAGAGTTATTTCAGCAATCCCAAGAAAGTACAAAGACGTTGGTGGAGATAGGGGGTAGGGGGAAAATTTTCTAAGCACTCAAATTCAAATCCAGGGCAAAACAGGATTGCAGACATGTTATTAGGTTCTTTTTTCAGACCTAGAGTTTTGTATCATACCTGACATTTTCGACTGCTCACTAGCGGTCTTCCTATAAACCGGGATGAGGGGGCTTTTTTACTCTCACACACTGGGATACTGTGTTGAGGAAGTCAGACTGCAGATGGCGCTATCGTCCTGCCTCCACCGGCAGGAAGGCAGCGCCAAAACCTGTTTAAATCAGATGACCAGAAACGTCACAGTAACATCACGTGACCAGTCTGAGGAAGACCGCTAGTGAGCAGTCGAAACTGTCAGGTATGAAACAAAACTCTAGGTCTGAAAAAAGAACTTAATAACAAAATATCGTAAGACCAAATGAATCTCATTGGACTAGGATTGCAGACATGCATGAATCAGAGGGAATACAGTAGTTAGAAGCTCAAAAGACTCAAGTTTACATAACATGGTAGCCACACTATCTCGTCAAAGCCTGATTTAGTCATATCTCAGAGGCTAAGCAGGGTGGGGCCTGAGTAGTACTTGGATGGGAGACTGCTGGGAATACTTAGGCAAGACACTTCACCCACATTGCCTCATATGAAAGTGTGAGAGTGAGAGCTGGTGGAGGTTGGAGGGGCTGATAGTGCAGATTGGCAGCCTTACTTCCGTCAGACTGAATGAATAAAAAGCGCTTTGGGTGTCTTAAAAAGTGCTATATAAATCCCAGGATTCATTAATACTGATTTGATTAATTCCCAAATAATTAATAACATGTTCCCTTTAATGAATGAGTTTTTTTTTTATTCTATAGGTATTAATTATTAACACATAACATATTTAAATCACTGTGTTAAACGTGAGAGAGTGGGTGACGTAGGCTTTGGAGTATTGTACTGCTGCTAACCACAAAGAGGACTGGAATAGGTCCGGGGAGAGATTGCAAAACCACTCAAACATGACATCTAAAACCTCTTCAGACATGTTTTTAATGAGGGAGCAGCATTATAACATGGTAGAAAGAATAGTTGAATGGTAGTCAATGACAGCTTATAGAATCTAAGTCTTAATGGTTGTATGGAGGTTTGTTTTTTTTTTGTTTCAAATTGTCAATGAAAGTTCAAAAATAGCATTATAGAAATGAAGCAGCCTTGGAAGTATGATGACCAAAAAATCCATCAGCTGTGGATGTGGTGAGGCCAGCTAAACATTCACCAATAAATAACAAGTCTACCTCGTTATCTATTGGTTGTTAGGCTGTCAATCAAACTCCCTACATATAGCTGGGATTACGTGGTTTACATACGCCTCTCATGCATTCCACATACACAAGACGCTATTTACTCAACTAATGCAGTCGTTCTTTAGCCTGATTCATCAGCCAGTTTCACTTCGTAGAAACCGTCTGACCTCGCAGTTTTAGAATTCATTTGCTCGATGGTAGGCGGGTACTTTTTTCATTTAATCAATTGCTGCTATTTGGCTGTCACATATAATGCACCGCTAAAGGGGCTAACTGGTCTATTAAGCTTTTCCAAAGTAACGTAGGAAGAAGGGCAATAACGTCTTTCCCCTTGATGAAATTCACCAAACATTCTCTTTATTTCGGCTTTAAATCCTTGATCTCGGGAATCGTTGACAACACTGATTATGTGGCTCTTCGCTGATTGGCTGGTGCCCGAACTTGCACTTCTGTGGTTTTTGCGAACGGTCTATTCTTTTCTGGTTCCTGACCTAGTTGCTGGAGAGAAATGAAATTGAGTGGAGGCACTAGGTGGCTCCAGCCTGGCTAGTGGTTCTTAGTGACTTTTTCGAACTGCAGCTTCCTTGCAGTTAACACAAAATTTGTTGCAATGACAGAAAAAAATCCAGTGCAAAACAAAGTCAGTTTTTGAGGTCGCTGAAAGAAGAGAAGAGGAAAAGGAGAGAAGCCAAACTAAGATGATTCTCGGAGATTCCTTCCAGTGATGGCGTGCACTGAAGCACCCGAAGGTTCTAGACCAATGTATTGGTCTCTAAATTACTTCTAGACAGGTAACTTCAAAAGCAGTTCGTTCAGCAATTCGGATCGCGCTCCGGTTGTAAACAAACATGATTTCTAGCGTAAGGAGGAGACAGGAGGAGGTGTTTCTACTTAGGGAGCTGTGGAGGAGGAGGGTGGTGTCACGCATGTGCAACATTTGAAAAAGGACAGTGTATTTGTCTTTCCTCGGTAAAGCCTCTATACAAGTTTTAAATACACAACATGTACAGTGGCATTGTGCTCTCTAACCACTTCAATCAAGAAACGCTCTGGATTAGTCACGCAAACAATAATTGAGTAGTTGTTTCTTATTGAGCGTTAAAAGCATTCAAATCCAATGATAATGTAGCTCCTTTTACCAAGAGGACTGACTCATACCACCATTTCCACTGAATAGCAGGGGTCAAAGCCAAGAATAATTGACAAAAACTCTTCTGAAATTGAGAGAGGCGAAATGAAATTGGTACATTGTTCATCTGCGCGTGTGTCAACTCCTGCTCCATCGCTCCAATCTGCATACTTATTACGAGCTTTTATTAATTTCAAATGCCAAAGAGTGGAATATAATGTAGCCCAAATGTCATGCTTTTTGCAATGAGCAGTGATAAAACCGACCTGCGCTAGACACTTCTCTGAAAGGAACGGTCTTGTCTCCTATCTCCTTTTTTCTGTCTCCTTGGTTCCTAGATCAATACACCCTGACAACATGAGGGCTGGCTTTCCTAAAGGGATAAGGCTGCAGTTTTTTGGTAAATTGCAGAGAATGTTTTGTCATTGTAATCTCTCTTTCTCAGAAAAATGACTAAGTAAACGAAATATTGTAATTCCAGTCGATCAGACAAAATTTCCAGCAAGTTGGTACAATTTCAAGTGGGTTTCAAATTTTCTGTTTCATTGAATAATATTTGGATTTCAGAATACTAAAAAGTAGTGACTAAAATCTGATTTCGATACTAAGGAATAGACTTGATACTCAATAACGATTCCATGGAGATGTTTTTGATTTGTCTGGAATGTTTCACAGTACGGTATTAAAACTTTCTATTTTCATGGAGACCAAACTAGATCAAGTTACAGGTCAGATCTGTGTAGAGGCAACCCCGCTCACAGTCAGAATGTTGTTTTTCTAGGCATTTTTGAGCTAAAAAACAGCTAAAATTGAATAAATGGGAATATTCTGGGCAGAGCAATGACATATCCAGCAGGTGATGTACCTAAAAACCAAAAAGTCACATAATACATGTTTAAATATGAGTACTTTCTTTTATATTACCATGTGACCTTATATCGGTGTAATCCCTCAGGTCCAGGTAGGTTCCAGAGTGGCCCATGGGTGTATTACTAGTCTATGTGGACTTATACGTGTTCTGCAGCTCAATATCAGGTGCTTTAAAGGTTAATTTCTGTCCTGAGAATGTGAAATTTGTATACTTTTTGGTTCTGGCTTTAGTATCCATTAGTATTTGATTTTCGATACTACAACCCTAGTTTCTACCTATGACGCAACAATTCAGAGAAAATTCAAATCAAGTAAGGTAAAAGTATTCTGTTTTAGAACTCAGTGCTACTTGTACTGGATTTCTTTTACTTTTTCTACAAACATAGTCATAGTTAGAAAAAATAAATAAATAAATAAATACAACAGCTATCAGGATTTCAGTCATTCATGGCCATTTACTATGCAGGTTCTGTCATATACATCTTACTACAATGTGAATGACTGTGGGAGTATAAATATATAAATATAGTTGACTCATGGTGAGGTAAGACGATTTTATTTGCTTTTTTTTATATATACATACCCCAGTCTCCTGCTGTTTGGCCCCTAAGCCTAATCTCACAGTGTATGCAAATATGATCATCTTTGTCAACCTGCTTAAAAATTCAAACCTAAAGGAAGAAAAGAATGAATAAACATTTCTGAATGCACATATTGGAGATGGGACTGTTTACTGGTGAGTTTGCTCTTGTAACATGTGAAAAGGTGTGAAACTATCAGAGGAAACTAGCCAACGTAAAAGGCGTATGACAGGTTTTAACGATTCTCTAATTTCTACTTGAGTTGGTGGTAAATGGTTACGTTTTTTTTCCCAATTTCAAGGGACTCAAAGCGCTTTACAACAAGGAACCACTCACCCATTCACACACACATTCATACACCAGTGTACACAGACACTGGGGGCGAGGTGGGTTAAGTGTCTCGCCCAAGGACAACAACCTTCATCTGTGGAACCTGGACTCGCACCGCCAACCTGTGGGCCAGTTGATCTGACCGCTAAACCAGTGGTGTTTATGTCAAGAGCGGGATTCGAATCACCAACTTTGGGATCAGTGGACAAAACAACTGAGCTACTGTCGCCTCATATATCTTTTTTAAATATAAATCATAGTTTTACACCAACCAAGAAAGCAGTTGAAAAGTTGAAAAATGTTTTCAAATGTGAAGTTTAGTTGCACTTTTTATTTTTACTTTTTGGATCAAAAATACCTAATAACATTGAACAGAGAGAGAGTCTATATTACACTGTGTTCTGATCTGTGTGATAATGTTGTTTCCCCCTCAAAACCGGAGAAAACACTCTGTTCCACCTTGTGATGTCATGAGGTAATACAAGAAGCACTGTTTTAGATTTTTAAATGTATTTTGGACTGCAGATGGAAAGTATCTTAGCTAAATTTCGCACAGAGCATCTTTTCTCTCTGAGATTAATGTTTTCTGTTCACTGTCCTTGTTTTAAACAAATAAAATAATAACACCCCTCTGCGTTTTTAAACTCCATACACCTTCACTAGAATATGTTGGATGATTTCATTCCTGTAATTGCCAGTCTCTAATAAACCAAAGGTAAAAAAGTAGCTGTTAACACGAAAACTACTGCTTCGTGACATCACAAGGTGGAACAGAGCATTTTGAGGTTTGGAGATGTAGACAGACTAATAATAGAGCACTACTTAAACTGTGTGAATGAAACAAAACACAACTCCAAGTGCATTTTTTGATGAGGTAACGACATTATAACAAGACAAAAGCTCATAAGAGTTAATTTTGTGTAATATAATCCCTTTAACACAAGTTTAAAAATAGAATGGACAAAAATGCCTTAAAAATCTGAATTCAAACCAAGCTACTGACACCTGCCTAACAGTTGTAGAAGCCGTTTACACATGATAAACTTACACTGCTCTACTGTTTTGCATTCCCAGCGACATGTGAACAAAAAGCGTCTTCTAAACCATCACGCCACACGCACACAGACCCTAACGCTTCGCCAGCAGATCTCCTCTGCTCAACCCAGCCATTCAAAAGCCATCACTTTCCTCCTATATCTCCAATGCATAATTCATTTGTAGCTGCATTTACAACCTAGTAAGAATTAACCTGTCACAGACCCAAAGGGGAAAACATCAACAAAATGTACGCCTATCTATCAACACAAAGAGGTATCGCCATCATTCGCCACCAGGGTATTCAGATTATGCATCATGAGCTGACACAAAACAAGGCTGGAGGAAATTAAAAGGTGCACAGACAAAGGGAGGTGGTAGTGAGTGAATGAATACATGATTTGAGTTCTCTTTGTTGGAGCCAGGGGATGTGACAATGTTATTTACAACACACAAAATGCATAAGTTTACTGGGGATAGTAAAAAGTGTGTGTATATACGGGATTATGATGTGAGAGTGGATTACTGTCCTATTTCCCTGTACAAGCAGATGATGTCCCGTCAGATCTGCGGAGAGGCGAATCTGCTCATAGTAAGAATGTGTGGTTTTGCAAATTAATTAACCTACAATTTATTTATTTTGTTTATTTAGCAGGGACAGTGTACATTAATTGGAATCAGAATTATCCAGAGATTAAATGATGTACATTTCGTTGGTTTAATGCCATAGTGTGGAAAATTTAAAGAAGACACGTTGTGCTTGTGTCTGCTATCTACAGTACAGTAAACACTTGTGGATCATTATGTTATAATTTGGACATTTTATATCACAATATTAATATAAAATGACTTAATAAAAGAAACAAGAACTTGAACAAAAAAACTTCTTACTGACAGCAGCTTTTTTTTTTTCATTAGTAACAAACTGCTACGTTCAGACTGCAGCCTGAAGTGACCCAAATCTGATTTTTTCACCACTATGCGACCTGTATCTGGTCTTTTAATGACAGTCTGAACGACACAGATCAGTTTTTTTCAAATGCGACCCAGGCCACTTGGATATTTGCTCCTAAAACCGATACATATCTGATCTTTTCACATGCGATTTCAGTCTGAACGGTCAGGTCGCATTCATCCCACCTACACGTCAGGCTCAGGGTCTAGTCTATGGAGGGAAAGTGAGGTTAGCGAGTTTAATAATATTTGGGGGGATCGCTGTATTCAGGCCAAATTGGAGGATTCTTATTGGAACTGGGCGCTTTTTGAAATGATTGCCAAAGAAATGGCCAAGTGCGGCTACAGGTGGTAAACAAAAAATAAAGAGCCTCTGAACCAAATATGAGGAGGCTAAAGACTCAAACAAATGAAGCTGCTGTGGACATGTAACCTGTCCATTTTACAAAGAACTGGACCGTATTTTGGTAGACAAGCTCTGTGTTTAGGCTACTTCCATCAACACTGAGCACGCTCGCTGTGTGTGACATCGCCGTGTCCTCCAATGCACATGCAGAACACTTTTGCGGCGTTTAAAGTTCACACTGAAGATCACATACAAGTTGCATTTAATTGGAAATGTGAACAACCTCTCAAAAAATTGGATTTCACAAAAAAATCCAAATTGAGCATTAAGCCCTGCAGTCTGAACATAGCCAAAATGACTACTCGATGCTGCTGAATCCTACATGCTTCACCAATTAAGAAAATTAAATTGGAGAACAAATTACAGAGCAATGGCCATAATATACTGGTGCTGGTGAACAGGGGAAATGATTGGCAATATGGTGATTAAAGATTCCAAATACATATATAACATGGTTAAAAGTCAACTTTGATTAATAAGTTCACTTTAAAGCTAAGGCAAAGAGATCCACACTCATCAGAAAAGGGTGGATTTTACCAAAGCCAATAGTACCACAGAGCAACTTGGAACAATATAAGTGTGTGGTAGAATTTAAAACAAACAAATAAACGATTTACTGCAATTAACTAGGACTAAACCGAAACATAATCAATTAAAAAATGCTAATAAAGTAAAAAAAAATACAAATCTAGAAATAAATCCAGATTAAGAGAGCAGCTAGATCCTCTCTTTTCCAACACCAAACCCCATCTGCCATTTAAAACCTCTTCTGACAGAAAACACTTTTGTAAATTAAAAACTCTCTTTCTCTGATAAAAGCAGGTGTCAGCGGGAGAACGGTGTGATGAGATACCCCCCCTCCCTACCTCGCCCACCTCGCCCATCCCCACTCTCGTGTTGGGTGTCATCCCGGTGTCTCTGTACCCAGTGGTGCGGTGATGATGAGGTCCTCTCAAGGTCGCCACGGTGACAGGAAGCTAACCGGACCAACTGTTCCCCGTCCGCAAACAAATGTATGGATGACTGAGTCTGCCCCATGCGCGAGCAGAGATCAGAGGAGCGCCGCTATTAGTCATGTGACCTTTGAACCCGCAGCGCCAGTGGCAACAACATCCACTGTCTGCTAAGTGACAGGAGACGGGCAGAGCGGAAGAAAGTATTTAGAAAAAAAAGTAATTGTTGCTTTGTGGTTTTAATTAATGCATTTTAAAGCTGCTTGAATACATGCAGATGTTATTGTTTTTTCCTGAAATGTTCTACAGCAGGGGGTCATCAATCTAAAACCCACGGGACGACTCCAGCCCTCCATGCCCCTTTGACCGGCCTCCCAGCCCCTCTGCCCCCCACCACTTGAACTGGCCCCACAAAGCAATCCTCAAAAGTTGTCATGGCCTATTTTTGTAAATTACTTTTTGGCAAATAATAACACATCTGCATCTTGTATTTTGTTGATTTTTTCAATAAAAAATGATATTTATATGAAGTATTTATATTTATACTTAAATAATTATATGACGTATTTACATTTGCCACAGAATTTTTGTCACCTGAGAAGCTTGGTTCGTGTTAAAGTACGAAAACTTGACAGAGAGTGCTGAGAACAGTGGACGACCGATTATTTTTTTTGTTGAGGGTAAGGACTGTGAAGTTTGTCTGATATGTAAAGAAAGTGTGATGGTTTTCAAAGAATATAATCTGCATCGTCAGTGTCGTACAATTCATCACAGTCAGGAGCGATAATGTGGCCCCCTGAGAAAAAAGTGAGGTGACCCCATGTTCTACAGTTTGGCATTTAATCTAACTATATGACATATCCATAGAAACAAGGAAGTGACAGACCCCAAACCAAAAAGTTACACAGTCCACCTTTAAATAATAGTACTTTTCTTTTATATTACCTTATGGCCTTATAAATGGGTAATCCCTCATGGTCCATTGGCGTATACTAGTCTGTGTGGTCTTATACTTGTTCTGAAGACCATTTTAAAAAGCTTTTTTGGAAAGGTTCATTTCTGTCCTGTGAATGTGACCTTTTTATACCTTTAAGTATCGATACTTGTTCAATTATATCTAGTTTACATTTTTCAATACTTGTGGTGACTCTAGTTTCTACCTATGATGCAACAATTCTGAGAAAATTCAAACAGCGTAAGGTATTCTGCATATTCTTTCTGTATTTTTTAAATGGATGAGAGAAGACGGAGAGAAGTGGGCCCGCTCACAGTAAGAATGCATGTTTTTGTAGTAGTTTCGAGGTATAAAAACCTCTAAATGTATAAATACTACACATATTTGTTTAATGCCAGACTGTGGAACATCGCAGGTAAAGCAATGTCACCACTATGAGATGAGCAGAAGGCAGATTCTCCACCAGAAACGTTGCACAGCTTAACTTTAAAATCTGTTGCTGAATTTTGCTGCAATTGCTTGTATCAAAATTACTCCAGTGCAGTAGAACTAATCGCAACTAGCATGCTAATGTGCACTTCTTGATTATCAGACACTAAAATGCTTTCTAATTCGATTCTGTCAACGCGTAGTGGACTCCAGCTATATAACTTTTTACATACATATACTACAGTTTTCCAAGAAGAACTGGTGAAGTGGAGGAGACGGAGAGGCTGAGGTGTCCAATAGTTTTGCTGTTGTCATAGAAACGCAGCAGGGTTGAAGCATGTTATGGACTGACAAAGTTATATAAAGAAGAAATAAGATAATTGGGAAAGGAAAACAGATTACTTGCTTTATAAAAAAACGATGGCTCAAGTATAGAGAACAAACTGCTTTAATGAAAGAACTGTATGTGAAGTGTATTAATTTAAATAAAGCTAATTCTCACATCTGCCAGTAGATGAAATCCCACAACTGAAAGTGTTAAAAAATAAACGTGTACATTTAACACATACTTCAAGTCTTCATTCTTATGTATTTAAAGAGGGAGTATTTTATTTCTATGCCTGCTAACTGCTAACACATAACATATATATTTTAAAACAAATTATTAACATGTTTTCTAAGTTTCATTTTTGGCTTTGACGCTCCGAGCCTTCCCTCCCTTTGCTCTCTATGCTGAATCACACCCCCTTCAGAGCGCTATCACAACACAATCACCATAAGCGTGCATCTTGCTAATGAAACTACTACACATCACATCATATCAGTTTTGTCAAGTAGTTTTGAACCCTGCTGTTGTATATTTATGGAGAATTGTCATGTAGGACGATGGCTAACTATAAGGAGGGTTCGAATAGGGCTGGGGAAGATCTCTATATTACAGAAACATGCATGGATGACATCTAAACCCTTTTTAGGCATATTTTTGATAAGGGAAGAACATTATAACTAGCCAGGCTGGCGCCACCTAGTGTTTCCGCTCAATTTCATTTCTCTCAAGTAACTAGGTCAGGAATCGGAATACACTAGACGGTTTACAAGAACCCTGGAAATTGTAGACCGTGCACCGGCCAATCAGCGAAGAGCTGTGAACCCAAACGTCAAACTCAAGCTCCTGTCTGGGTCCCTTTTGTGGTACAGCACAACAGTAAACAAAGTGGTCGAGATGGATGTAGACGAACACATACATTCTGGGTTGGCAACGATTCCTGAGATTAAGGATTTAAAGTCAGAAAACAAAGAGAATGTTTGGTGAATTTTATCAAGGGGAAAGACGTTATTGCCCTTCTTCCTACAGGATTTGGGAAAAGCTTAATATACCAGTTGTCCCTGTTAGAGGCGCATTAAATACGTCACGACTAAATAGCAGAGATTGATTAATTTTAAAAAGAACCCGCCTACTGTCGAGCGAACAAATCATAATGCTGCGAGGTCAGCCATAAAGTGAAACCGTCTGATGAACCAGGCTACATTATAACATGGTAGAAAGCAAAAAAAAAAAAAAAAAAAAAAAAAAAAAAAAAAAAAAAAGCCTCTTTAATAAGCACAGCATTTATACCATTTGGGCATTAAGATTAAACCTCACATTAACACCACTGTTCATAATCAAAAGTTCCATAGTTTGACACATACTTGTTTCTCAGTTTTGCTATTCAATAAAACCAAGAAAAGCTGACGTTTTGTATTCCATTATCAGCTAATTATTAAATGAGTGCAGACATGAACGTATTATTATTATGAATCATGTTTTCATTTGCATGTTAATTAGAGCAGCACCAATTAAAGCCAGCACAATGCATGCACTTCCAGACGCATATAGATTAGTTACAATGGAGACACTATGGCTCATTGAGCAGATGCAAATTTCTCTGTTTTGCATTTAAAGCTTGTTTTACCTGAACTGTCTCATGTTTTATCCATGCATTTTCCCATAATTCTGTATGCTAAAGTCAACTCCTTTTGAGAAAATGCTTGGCTTCTTGTATTACCTCTCTCCAAGATTAATTGCAACTGAATTGAAATTGCAATTTGCATGAACAGAATTTGGCAAAGGCTGCAGTTTTTAAGCACCACAATTTCTTCAACAAACAATAAGATATTCAACCTTATTCTACATAAAAAAAAAACAAAAACAAAAAACACAACAACTACTAACCCTAGAGTTTAGGTCTATACAAACATGTTCTGAAATGCGCTTCTCGTATTTGTTGTCACGTCATATTTTTGTGTTTTTGTCAATTCTTCTGGATAACTTTAAAATATGAAGTTTGAATAAAATCCTATTATTATAAAAATAAACGCCAATTGAATCGCAATGCTTGTCAGGAAAATTATAATAAATTATGGGACTTGGGCGACAATGCAAAAATCACCTGTCTCCCTCAGAGCTGCAACAAGCAAAAAGTGTGAAAACTTTGTGCATATTGACGTGCACATACAGACCTGTGACCATGGACTGTACATAGAAATGGACATAGCTCACCCACTAGCTGCTGCATTCCAAATAGGAAGTGAGCATGGGGGTGCTACAGGCTCCATCGACTCTGGCTCCAGTTGACTTTTTATTGAAAATTGTCCCACTGTCTGTAACTGCGGTACCATATCTCTTAAAGGGTATCACATATCACACAAACCCTGCATATTTAGGCTTCTTTACAGTTCTTTTCTGAAACAAAATTCACTCTGTTCCACGTTGTGATGTCATGTTGTAATACAGGATGTGCTCCACTGTGTTTTTAAACTCCACACACCTTCACTAGCATGATTTGAATGATTTCAGCCGTGGAATTGCCAATCCCTACTGAAATAAAAGTAAAAGGTAGCTGTTAACTTGAAAACTACCACTACATGACATCACAAAGTAGAGCAGATCGTTTTGAGCTTAGGAGATGACAGACATTATACTATAATAACTTCAGGTATGTTTTTGATGAGGTAAAGCCAAATTATAACATGACTAAAACCTCAGAATAGTAGGTGCTGGTGCTTTTATTTCACATTTTATCTGTAAATAAATTCGTATTTCTAATAGGAAACTTGTCTCCAAACTGCAAGCCTCGATGAGCTTCATTTGACTGGGGCTGATCACTATTGGGTGACGTCACACTCTCTTAGTCCACTTCTTTATACAGTCTATACGTGAGACTTGATCCTGAAAGCATTTTTTGTCTCTGCCACTACAGCCAATCAGAGAGTATCTTTGACGGAGCAATGATCTGACATGAGAAACATCATGAGAAACTTAAGTGTCCAATGCGCACAGTTTATTATAGACTATTTCTAGAAAAGACGACTGTTAAAGGAATGCACTGCCTTTTAAACTCAGGGTCGTCTTTTTCTTTGTGAAGAAGACTTTATAAATATATTTCATTCAGTCTGTGCAAAAACCTTATGACACTTTACGTACGTGCCTTTCCATCCCTGAAACATATTCAAACACTCAAAGTACTTTAGAAACCTCCTCATTTCCTCAAAATTGACAGCCATTCACATGTGTGGGAGACATGTGATCTGCCCTGGACTGGAGCGTGACACGAGAAGCTGCTGCTGTTAAAGGGCCCATTTTACACTAGTTTCTGATCTGTTATAATGTTGTTTCCTCATCGAAAATAGCTAGAGTTGTGTTTTGTTTCGTTCACACATTTAACACCACAAGTCCAGCATATTTAGGCTGAGTTCTTCTCTCAAACTAAAAACCACACTTCCACCTTGTGATGGCATGTAATAATAGAGAAAGTGTGTTTTTTAACCACCATACATCTTCACTGGAATGATTTGGATAATATCAGCTCTGGAGCTGCCAATCTCTACCGACAAAACAGAACATTTTGAGCTTTGGCGATGTAAACAAACTAATAATAAAGCCCTACCTAGACGAATGAGGGATTACACAGACGCTAATGATAAAGGATTACTCAAAAGTGTGTGAATGAAACAAAACACAACTCCAGGTATGTTTTTGAAGAGGAAACAATATTATAACATATCTTAAAGCTTAATATTGTGTAACATAGGACCTTTAAATAAAGTGAAACGATCTGAATGTGAACAGTGAAGATTTAAAGGGGCAGTTTGGAATTTTGGACATAGGACCACATTTCCGAGTGAGCCAGAGTGTTGGAGACGTATGGAGACACTTTTAAATATTCCATCCAGTCCTTGTATTTGCAGAGGTCACTGGTGCTAGGCTAGTGCATGTCAATGGCCATAGTTAGCCTGTCACTAAAAACAGTCTTACCCACTCCACAAAACACCAGAGACAAATATATTATTACACCAGACTGTCCATGTGAATGTCTGTGTTGATAGAATAATGTTTGAAATAAAACTAACCTTGCATCGCATGAATTGTCACTTGTTGAGGGACTATTTTCTCAGTGGCATTGGAATTTTACTTTGCCGGTAAGATAGGTGCTAGGTGATATCAGTCCGCTGCCGATGTACAACTCCCTGCTGCTGCTCAGACATAAATCCTTCAAATGCAAGGTTGGTTTTACTTCTAAAATTATTCTATCAACACAGAAATTCACATCAATAATCTGGCATAATAATAGGTGGCTTGTAGAGTGGGTAAGACCTCTGCAAATACAAGGACTGGATGGAATATTTTAAAAAAAGTGTCTCCACACGTCTCCAACACTCTGGCTAATTAGGAAATGAGGTCCTATGTCCAAAATTCCAGACTGTCCCTTTAAAACACTTTAAACTCCAGGGATGTTTAGGAATCACTCACGAGTTCATACACCAGTGTACGCAGATACTGGGGGCAAAGGGTGTGTGTTAGGTGTCTTGCCTAAGGACACAACGACAGTATTCATCTGTGGAAGCTGGAATCGCACTGCCAACCTGACTGCTCTACCAGTGATGTTTATGTCGAGAGCGGGATTTGAACAACCAGCCTTGGAATCAGTGGTCAAACGCTCTCTGTCGGTGTCTCTTACTGTGTGTCTGGTTTGAATGAATGTGGACTTTGGGTTCTCGCCGCTTTTTCCGATGTGTGTTTTTTTTTTTTTTACCGCAAAACACTGCAAATCAACGTCAACAGATCTGATGAAGACGTGCTGAAATGAAAACTGCTTAGGTCACAGATTCGGTTTTGACAGTCTTTTCAAACACTTGTTTTGGTGGAGAGTCATTTCAATTAGTCTCACTGATTAGAGGAACCACTCGTGTCTCTGGAGGGCTGGAGTCTGAAATGTGCGAACGTGAAATCTCAATTAAATTCACTCTTTCCTCCTGCCCCTCCTTCTCTCCCTCCCTCTTTCTCTAGCCCAAATCTCGCTTCTTCAACCCCTCTCTCTCCTTGTCTTTTCCATCCACCCCATCTCTCTTCTTTGCATTTCTTTGTATCCTCTCCAAGCCCCTCTCTCTCTTCCTCTGTCCCTGTCTCTTCTTCTCTCTATCCTCCCTATCGCTCTTCTCTACCCTTCTCTTGCCCCCTCTTTTCTCTCCAACTCCTCTCTCTTCTTTGCATTTCTTTGTGCCCTTTCCAACCTCCCTCTTTTCCTCTATCCCTGTCTCTCCTTCACTTTCTTTTCTCCTTTCTTTCTACCCCCTCTCTATCTTCTCATTTCTCTCTATCCCCTCTCTCTCTTCCTCTCTACTCATGTCTCTCTTCCTCAGTGCTTCTTTCTCCCCCCTTTTTTCTCTCTGTCCCGCTCCTTTCTTTCTGCCCCAACATCTCTCTGTCTTCTCTCTACTCCCATCTCTCTTTCTTCCTTTCTCGCCTTCTGTTTTCTCTCTCCCTCTCTTTTTTCTCCCTATCCACCGCTTTCTTTCTTTCTTTCTTTCTTTATCCCATTCCTTTCTCTCTACCCCACCTATCTATCTTGCTCCTTCTCTCTTTCTCTCTTTTATTTTCCATCAGCCTTCTCCCTTTATCCTTTGTCTTCTTTCTCTCACTTCCTCTCTCTTTCCCTCTATTTTCTCTCTACTCTCTCTTTCTCTAGCCCTTTCTTTCTACCCCTCTGCTTTCTTTCTGCCCTCTCTCCATCTTCCTCTATCCCTCTCTCTCCCTCTATTTTCGCTATCCCCCTCTCTTCTTATCCTTTCTCTCTACCCCGTCTCTCTCTTCCTCTATCCCTCTCTTTTTCTTTAAAATCTTTTTTCTCTACCCCTTCTCTTTCTTTTCTCATTTCTCTCTATCATCTCTCTCTTCCTCTATGCCTCTGTCTCTGCCTCTTTTCTCTCTATCCCTCTCCTTTCCTTCTGCCCCACCCTCTCTTTCTCTTCTCTCTACCCCATCTCTCTTTCTTCCTCTCTCACCGTCTTATTTCCCATCCACCTCTCTCTTTCTTTCTTTTTCTATCCCATTCCTTTCTTTTGACCCCATCTTTCTCTCTCTCCCTCTCTCTTCTCTCTTTTATTTTCTATCAGCCTTCTCCTTTTATCCTTCATCATCTTTCTCTCATCCCCACTCTCCCTCCCTCTCTTTTCTCTCTACTCTCTCTTTCTCTAGCCCTTTCCTGTGTCTCGACCCTGTCTATCTCTCTTTTTCTACCCCTCTGCTTTCGTTCTAATTTCTCTTCCTCTATCCCTCTCCCTTGCCTTATTTTCGCTATCACCTCTCTCTGTCCTTTGTGTTATTTCTCTTTTCCCTCTCTCCCTCTTCTTTTTCTCTACCCTCTCATTCTTCTCTCTACCACTTCCTCTATCCCTCCGCTTTCTCTTTACCTCCCTGCTTTCTTTCTACCCTCTCTCCATCTTCCTCTATCCCTCTCCCTCCCTATTTTAACGATCTCCTCTCTTCCTCTCATTTCTCTTTACCCTCTCCTCTTCTTGTTCTCTACCCTCTCTTTCGTCTCTCTACCCTCTTCCTCTATCTCTCTCTTTTCTCTTTACCCTCTTCTTTCTCTTTACCCCTTCTCTCTCACTCTTTCTTTCTTTTCTCTCAACCCCCTTTTCTGTCCCTCTCCCCTCTCTGCCTCTTTTTCTTTCTACTTCTCACCCCCTCCTCTCCGTGAATATATCTGGCACCAAATCTAAACCGCCAACCACCACCACTGGGACTCTTCCGATTCCAGATCTGCTGCTCTGGTCCTCACAGACTCAATCCTGTCACCATGGCGATTGTGTAAACATTTGTGAGACCAATTTAGCATCAGAGCTTATAGAGGATATTTTGTAATTCTTTTGAACTTTACCCAGCATGCACCAAACGCAGGGACGAGGATTGGACGGCCATCTTTGCACACGGCTCTGCTTTTGGTGCGGTTGAAAGGGAAAGATGACACACAGAGGCGTTCTGACTCTGCCAAGTTACTGACCGCAAACTCACAGTGGCAAACTCACACTAGAAGCAGCTACTGAAGGATGCATATTATTCGAAATTGACTTTTCCGAGCTTCTAACCGCGTTGTAAATTTGTTCCCTTATCAAAAACGTAGCTGGAGTTGTGTATTTTCTTCATTCACGCTGGTTCCTCTGTAAAAACGTCCTTTGCCTATGAGCAGTCGCGCAATTTGAATTTTGTCAGAATTGTTGCGTCACAGGTAGAAACTAGGGTGTCAAAAGTATTGAAAAGCAGACACTAATCTATACGAATTATACTATTATCGAAACTAGATACTCATTTGAAGTAGTACTGATACTAGGGATGTAACATTATCTGAAATATTGTGATATAGTACAGTCAAAAGTCTCACAATAATACCGTGGACTGTCACAATATACTGAATAACAAGTTCCTTTCCTTAAAATCATTGTTTTATAGTAGCAATAGCTTATAAACTTCAGAAACTACATATCCCATGATTCATTTCAGTGCAGACAACATGAAGAAATATGTTTTTAATTGAATTCTTGGGATTATGACGGAAATAATTCACACCAAAATCTTGTCAAGGTATTTTAAAAGCAAAAAAAGTGTCCCATCTACAAATATATCAGCGTCTTCGAAAAGATGCATATCGTGATAATATCGTCCCATGAGATTGATACTAAAAAAGTCACATTCATAGGACAGAAATGAACTGTTCCTAAACATTTGTAGAAGGATCTTGAGCTGTATCAGAGCAAGTATAAGAGCACATAGACTAGAATACACACACTGGGCCACTATGGAACTGACCTGGACGACTGAGGGATTACACAGATATAAAGCCACATGGTAATATAAAATAAAATTCTTAGATTTAAATATATGAATTTATTCAGTATGGTTGTTTCTATTGTTCAAAAATACAATAATTCCTTCTTGTGAATGGGGGAGCCTCTCCACAGATCTGAACTGTAATGTAATGTAGTGCAGTGCTGTAACCTGCTTGACCCCCTAGGCCACGGTACGATACATATTTCGATACAGTAAACTTTTGATTCGATACGATTCAATAAAAAAATAATTTCTAAACCTAAAAATCTTTGTTAAACCATCTCTTGTGCAAAGTTCATATGAAACATGGACATTTTAATCATCAAAATGGTGAATATGTCAAATGTGTCACATAAACATATTTCCTTCCTCTAAACAAGCAACAAAACTGTAACATTGTGACAAAATAATTTAGTAAAATATACAAAACAAAAAACAAAACAAAAAAAAACTTGGCAATATAAATCAATACAGCAGCCCACGATCTCGATACTGCACTGCGACATATTGATATTTTGATATCAGTATACCATGGAGACCCTATTTGTCTCCATGGTGATTTTATTGCTTTGCTTGGAATGTTCCCCCGAATGGCATTAAAGTGATGGGAACAAGCAGCGGGCCTAGTCACAAGTCAGATTAATGGCAGACAAAAAGCAGTGAGAATTCATGTTTTATTCTGTTTTACTGAAATAAAAGTATCTGTAGTGGCCGGACAGATAAGTTTAATGCCATACTGTGGAACATTTCATCTTAATGACAATAAGAAAAGTTAAAATAAGTAGCTGTGCGAGAACACCCTTTCTTTTAATTCCTTTATAACTATCACACTTTCAATTAGCATAAATAAAACTTGTAAATTTTTTCACTTTGGGTGTTATGGGTGTAACTTTCACTTTTGAATTACCAGTGAAAAATGTCCACCGCAATAGTATTCATAATTCATTTAATTGGCCCCCACTTTGTTATAAGCACCACATCCACTAAAGCTGGTTGATTTGACTGTGGAGAGTGTTATAATTACACCATGTTCTCACAATATCCGAATGCAGATGTCATTTTTTTCTACACTGGCGGCCATCCTTCATTAAGTCTATGTGGATAAACGCTGCTGTAATTGCCTGGGACAAATCTGATCTCTGTAATTGGATAATTGCTGTTAAATCATAAAACGCTGAATTGGAAAATGGCCTTGAGTCCATTAATTCCCCAAGGCAGGAAGCTCGGAAACATAATATTAGACAAATCTGTTATAGCATTAGTTTAACCAGCCTTGTCATTTCTCGCCTAAATGGTAGCGTGATAGTTCTCTGTAATAGTGCAGTTACCATGCACTTGGCCTTTGCTGAATGCTGCAATTTCATTTCATTATTTATTTATTTTTTGTTAGAATGATTTGTTAAAGGTCCTATATTACACAGAGTTGGTTTTTGCTATGCTAGAATGTTGTTACTGCATGAAAAACATAGCTGGAGTTGTGTTTTATTTTATTCATTAATGTCTAAGTGATCCTTTGTTAATTTTTTTTTTTTTTTTACATCTCCAAAGCTCAAAATGCTCCTTTTCTTCTGTAAAGATTGGCAGTTCCAGGGCTGACATCATGCAAAATGCAAACATGAAAGTACAATAAGTTCTGAAAGATGAACCCAAGATGGCGCTGTATTCTTTTCAATGGTGCAAAGAGCCAAAACTGTTTTTTTTTTCTTCTGCATTACTTCCGCAATACTGGCCTAGCTCTGTCCAATGAATGACACCAGACGCATACAGTTCTGACCATAGTACTCTAAATCTTACAAAGCTAACTTTTAGGCACTTGGACGATCATTTTATTTATTTTTTTAAAAGTTCAATATGATTTTGTGAAAATACAGAAGAATCCCTACAAAATCCGACCTTTGTAAAAGCTGTTGATGCCCTGTCAGCAGAACATGGGCAGTTTGATTTCACAAAAGATGAATTGTGCTCTATGGGACAATTCATTCTGGGAAAGAGCTCTGCAGTGTCTATGGAGCGACCACTAATCGACCTTGTGCTGGCACAGAGAGGGAGTGTCTTATCCAGTTCTTATTATAGATGCATGAGTTTAAAAGCACAGTGGAGCACTCCCTGTATTACCACATGACATAACAAGGTGGAACGCAGTGTTTTGAGAGCAGGGGGATAAATATGCTGGCCTGATTCACCAGCCGGTTCCAATTCATGGAAACCTCGCAGCATTATGCAGGTACTTTTTTTTTTATTTAACCAATCCCTGTTATTTGGTCGTGACATATGTAATGCTCCAAATCCTGTAGGAAGAAGGGCAATTTCGTCTTTTCCCTTGATAAAATTCACCAAACATTTTCTTTTTTCCAGCTTCAAATCCTCGATCTCGGGAATAGTTGCCAACATAGAATATATGGCTTTGTCTACATCCATCTTGACTGCTTTGTTTACTGTTGTGCTGTACCACAAAAAGGGACAGTCATGGCTTCACAGCTCTTCACTGATTGGCTGGTGCGCGGTCTACAACTTCCGGGATTCTTACAAACCATCTATTGTTTTCCGATTCCTGATCTAGTCGCTTTAGAGAAATTAAATTGAGCGGAGGTACTAGGTGGTGCCAGCCTGGCTATAAATATGCAGAGTTTGTGTGTTAAACATGTGTAAATAAACAAAACACAACTCCACGTATGTTTGTGATGAGGAAGCAACATTATAACATGGATTAGAAAGTAGCATAGTATAAGCCTTTTAAAAGTAAAACTGTGATTATGAAATTGTCAAAGGTTTTTTGGTGACAGTGAGAGTTTTGAAATATCTATTGATTTAAACATTTGTAATTTAATCATTAAGGAAAAAATCTACTATTGAACTCTGGCCTGTCCACCAGCTCAGTTTCAAACTAAAGAAATGCGTATTGTCATGATACTGATAAAAAAAAAAAAAAAATCATATTGAATATTTTCCTTAGAATGAAAAATGTTGAAAATGTATTTTAAAAATCTTGCAACCCCATTTTGAAGAAAAGCAGAGTTGAGTGATTGTGAGTGACAGTGCCCCAGTGCATCATGGGAGAGCGGCCCTAAAACCCACACAGTGAAGAACCCCTGAAGATCCACAGCTAAAAATAAAAACAAGGTTAACTCCCCGATGCTCAACACCTGTCCGAGATATGATTTACCACAATGGGGCAAGTTTAACACCCACCAGAGTAATAATCCCAGGATACAGAATAAATGGTGAAATTGAAGTAGATAAAATTATACATAGGCCTACTGCATGTACATACATTTTCAACACAGATGAACGTGGATTATTTTAAATGCTGACCTAAGCCTTACTCTAACAGATAGTCATGAACTTTAGTGTTTGATGTCAACTATATAAATAAAAAAAAAACTATATATATATTGATACTTTGCAGTGACATCATGCTGGCGAGTTCTGCATGTATGTCTGTGGCAGGATGTTCAGCAGTTACCGTAGTGACACATTTGCAAACACAGCCAAGAAGTTGTAAAATTACTTTAAACAGCACATTTTCAGGAGCCTGTGATAATTCTCAGAGTACATGGGTTTGATTTGAGTTTGATTTCCAACAAAAAGGTGAGTGTCATTGTTCCAGGTACTTACACCCTGAAGGAGAGCGCTCTGCTCAGGCCCAAATAAGCAATTCCTAGGACCACAATCTTAAGACTCAAGTGGAGATAGAGGAAATAAGAATTGCAGAAACTCAATATTTTTCTCCAGAAGTAAGAGAAGCAAATGCAAGACCAAGTTTATACACATAAGGAGATCTGATACTTGAATAATTCTACAGTGTAGGAAAATGTGCAGCTAAAAGAGCAACTGAAAACAACTTGGAATTGAAAAAATCTCAAAGCTACTCTCCAGAAGAAAGACAAAGTGCTGGAAAACCAAATACATGTGCACCAGGAGATCCAATATCTCTAGAACTACTCAGTGAGAGACAAAGTTCAGCTCAAACAAGAGCTAAAACAAAGGATAATATAATCACAGAGATGAAAAATAAAAAGAGGTCGCATCCAGAGGCCTGCAGCGTCAACACCAGAGGAGAAAGGACAAAGAAAGAGTACCAATAATGGAAACTATGGCTGGTACAGATCTAAGAATTGTCCAGAAAGGTGCAGGAGCAGTTCTTTAAACTCCTGGAGCTGTGTTTCCTGAAAATGAACAAAAAGGAACTGGAGGAACTTGAGTTTAATAGTCAAAACATAACGTGAAATGTGATTTAGACAAGTTTTGATCATATCTGCTGCCCATGTCCAGCCAGAAAGTAAAATTATAAACTAAAAATAAATTAAACTTCACCAAAATTACAAAACTAGAAAAGATCGGCTTTGTACAAAAATTTTAAAGCTGACTATTGAGATTTAAAATGTGTGCATTATAACATAATCTTCCATAAATGTCGATAGATTATAAGTATGTAGCAGACTCAAGCACAATATGTGACCTTTAAATCTAATTACGTTATCTTTATTTTAGAGAAATGCTTAGTCTAACCTGTCATATATGGACTTCAACTTGATATTATTGTTATAGGAACAGTGAGGATCTTGGTCTGATGCCATCGAGGACACCAGAGCAGAATCTAAACAAGACCAGGCTCATATTGTACACAGCTTGTCACGTGTCGGATTAAAGGCTATAAATGTCATACAGTGCCCACAAGCCCAAAGGATCCACTAGAACAACTTCAAACTATTTCTGCTGCTGACACCTGATACTGCACGATTTGAGAAAAAGACACAAAATTCAATAACTATGCCATGTACTGCGATATTGATATAACTGTGATACTTTAATATACACAATAAATTACGTTAATTAAAAAATAAATGCATGTCATCTACTGATCAAACTGGGTCAAAAATAAAAACATAAAGGAGACTTTATTGCTCAGAAATTCTCTACTTTCTTCTGTGAGTAGGGGCGACTCTCCACAGATCGGAATTGTAATGTAGCGTAGTGCTAGGTTTAATCTGTACTGTGGAACATTCTAGACCAGGGGTGTCAACCTCATTTTGGTCCGGGGGCCGTATCCAACCTACACTGATCCCAAAGGGGCCGGATCAGAAAATTCATGGCATATATACCCCAAAAATAGCAATAAGTTCAAATATTTGTGCAGAAAAATGCAAATCTATTATAGAATTTTTTTTTTAACTGATGAACTCTTTCTTATTATAATATTATAATATTATGAACAACCTGAAACTTTAAGAATAATGCAATTTCAACACAATGTTTTAACATTAACTTGTATGCAAATAGGAATAAGTCACATTTTTTCTTGGAAAATCCTGCACTCGGCTCCACTTTTTCTCATGTTTGGACATTTTGTTGATGAGGGTGTCACGGTCAACAGTCAAAACGATCGTCCTTTAAGAGCGTTTGGAAAGAGGCAAGTCTTCATTTGTGCTGCTCTGGTGGGAGGGGCCACGTACAGAGGCACTGGAGATGCTGCTCTGCTCAGTACCGCAGATAATTATCAATATTTTAAAAGAAAATATAATTAAAATATGTTAGTAGAAAATCAGCCCAGGACCAGAGTAAAGGTCTTGGAGGGCTGGATCCAGCCCCCGGGCCAGATGTTTGTTGTTGTTCTAGACCAGGGGTGTCAAACTCATTTTGGTCCGGGGGCCGTATCCAACCTACTTTAATCCCAAAGGGGCCGGATCAGAAAAACTCATGGCATATAAACCCCAAAAATAACAATAAGTTCAAATATTTGTGCAGAGAAATGCAAATCTATTATAGATTTTTTTTTTTAACTGATGAACTCTTTCTTATTATAATATTATAATATTATGAACAACCTGAAACTTTAAGAAAAATGCAATTTCAACACAATGTTTTAACATTAACTTGTATGCAAATAGGAATAAGTCAATTTTTCTTGGAAAATCCTGCACTCGGCTCCACTTTTCTCATGTTGGACATTTTGCTGATGAGGGTGTCACGGTCAACAGTCAAAACGATCGTCCTTTAAGAGCGTTTGGAAAGAGACAAGTCTTCGTATGTGCTGCTCTGGTGGGAGGGGCCACGTACAGAGACACTGGAGACGCTGCTCTGCTCAGCACTGCAGAAAATTAACAATATCTTAATAGAAAATATAATTAAAATATTTTAGTAGAAAATCACCCAAGGGCCACATTAAAGGTCCTGGAGCGCCGGATCTGGCCCCCGGGCCTTATGTTTGACACCTATGTTCTAGACAAAGCAATAACCTTTCCATGGAGACAAGCAGGTGGTGGACCCTCAACTAGAAATGTTACATAGTGCACCTTTAACCAAGACTAACCCAAGTCTATAAAAAAACATTCCAAAAACAGCACACTTCCGTAAAATGGATTGCTTTATGTTGTCGCAATGTTCTCATTTTTTTCTGATATTGATAATTGCATCCTAACTCTGAAATACACCTGGATCAAACCCAAGCCAAATACATTTTTTGCACAGAAAAATCTCACTGTTAAGATCAGTTTGGACGTACATAAATTACCTTGTACAATGCAGCTATTAAGATGTGCCAAAATCTGTCACTCAAACAGCTGAGTTGCCAGTACTGCAGACACAGAACAGAAATGAATTGTGATATTACTGCAGCCCTTTAATTCTGCAACAAAACTAAATCTCACAACTATCGCCTTCCACTATAATGTTTGTAGGAATTTAACAATGCAGCTGGAAATGAAATATTCTAAAACAACCATTCTAATTGGGGAGGTTTAGAGACTTGTTATAAATCATAAACCAAACCAAACATGGGCTCCTTTCTCCTGCAAACAAACACTGGAAAAACAGACCCTGAGGAAAGAAATATTCACAGAAAACACAGGGACATAAATAAAAAAAGAAAATGCAGTTTTGTGTAGTTGTGTGTAAACCAACCTACTACAACTACTACTACTACTACCACTACTATTACTACTACTACTACTACCACTACTACCACTACTATTACTACTACTACCACTACTATTACTACTACTGCTATTACTCTTCCTGCTACTAATACTACTATTACTACTATTACTCAGTAGTACTGCTATTAATGCTATTACTCCGACTCCTACTACTACTACTACTACTATTACTACTACTGCTACTACTACTGCTGCTATTACTACTATTACAAAGATTACTCCTACTACTATTATTACTACTGTTACTGCTACTACTATTACTACTACTACCACTGCAACTGCTACTACCAGTTCAAAGATTATTACAACTGCTACTACTACCACTACTACTACTACTACTCATACTGCTACTACTACTACCATTACAAAGATTACTACAATTGCTACTACTACTACTACTACTACTACTGCTACTATTACTACTACTGTTACTGCTACTGCTAGTGCTACTACTATTACTACTACTACAACTACTGCTACTACCAGTACAAAGATTACTGCTACTACTGCTACTACTGCTACTACTGCTACTACTACTACTACTACTACTACTGCTGCTGCTGCTACTACTACTACTACTACTACTACTACTACTATTACTACTGCTACTACTACTACTACTACTACTACTTCTACTATTACTACTATTATTCCTACGGCTACTACTACTACTACTACTACTACTACTACTACTACTACTACTACTACTATTACTACTACTACTACTGCTGCTACTGTAACTACTACTACTACTACTACTACTACTACTACTACTACAAATATTACTACTACTGTTACTACTTTTACTACTACTGCTACTACTGCTGCTGCTACTGCGACTTCAACTAGTACTACTACTGTTACAACTATGACTACTGCTGCTACTGCTACTAATAGACCTTCTACTATTTCTGCTAGGACTACTACTATTACTACAACTACAACTACTACTACTTCTACAATTACAATTACAATTATTACTACTACTACTACTACTACTACTATGGCTATGAATAGAATAAACTTCGGGTAATCTCTACAAACAGTTCCTCCAGTATAAATGGCAACAGTTTTGTAAAACATGTTTCCTATTTCTATGTTAATTCCACGTACACTCTTTAATCTTTTCTTTTGAGATAAAATTTGGAAGACTCGCACACTCCTCTCGGTCCACTACCACTGCCCCATCTGCAACGCCAAACTCCAAACTCCACTTTTTAAGAGTCTCATTTCAGCTGGTAAACACTGGCTTCTATCTGCTGGTCCTTGCTTGCCTTCTATTAAACGCTTTCAAAGTCTATAGGGGCCCCGCTTTCTCTGCGATGGCGAACAAATGCAACCCGGCTCCGAAGCGCTGATAGTGGCTGATAGGGGCCAATGGGACCCCGTGGAGAACACAGCAACAGCGAGCAACGTTGCATAATGAATAGACTTGGACTGTCACGGCTAACTGTGATCTGCAGTGTTGTGTCAGCTCCCATGCATGTTTACAGTTAACTATGCAAATATGGTAATGTAGGACAAATAGGCCTAAGGGGATAGAGATGGAGAGATAGAAGAAAGAATTATATGCTTAGCGCTGGGAAATGCAGGGAGAGGGAGAAGGAGAAGAAGGGAGGAGGCAAGAAGGTGGGGTAGAATTTGATTGACAGCTGCTTGAGTGGTAATAAAGCGTCAATATTCTGCCTATAATGGTATTTTCTGATCTGTGTTATAATGTTGTTTCCTCATTAAAAACATATGAGGATTATTATTATTTTCTAATTCACACTAACTCTGCATATTTGCTAATCTGTTTCATCTTGCGTTGTCATGTGGTAATACAGGAAGTGCTCCACTGTGTTTTTAAAGTCCATATACCAGAAGAGGGGGCTCCAATCTGTCGCTCGGGAGAATAACAGTAGCTCTCCACCCCCTTCCAAGTAGCTAGCCAAGGGATATTCGAATTATACCACTGTGCTGAATAACAAAAACATTGTTAATTATTAGGGATGTAAAGATATCCAAATCTCTCGGTACAATATTATCATGATATGCATCTCACAGTGCGATATTTATTGTGATATTCTGGAGAGGCTGATATAATTGTAGATAGGACACATTTCTGCTTTTAAAATGACAAGATTTTGGTGTGAATTATTTCTGTCATAATCTCAAGAATTCAAGTAAAAAAAATATCTCTTCATGTTGTTTGCACTGAAAAGAATCATGGGAGGCAGTTCCCTATGTTTATAAGCTGTTACTGTAAAACCATTTATTTAAGCAAAGGAACTTGATTCGATATATTGTGACAGCTTCTTGTGAGACTTTTGTTACATCCCTATTAATTATGAACTTTGTGAATGTATCATTATGAAGCCCAACTTTGTGCACTAATAACTGGACGATTGTTCATGATTTAGAGGCATCTAACTGTACCCAAAGGCTTGCCCTCTTTCTTATAATCATCTCAATTTCTTGTGGCCGCTAAAATGCTGTCTGGCATCTTTGTTTTGTAAAGGTAGCTCACCGGTGGAAAAAGTTTGGAGACCCCTGCACTAGAATGACTTTTTGCTCTTAAATTGCCAATCTCGACTGAATTTAAGCAAAAGGTAGCTGTTAACAAAGGTGGGACCAAGTCGTTGTTTTGCAAGTCTCAAGTAAGTCTCAAGTCTTTGAACTCAAGTCGGAGTCAAGACCCAAGTCAAAGACAGGCAAGTCCCAGTCGAGTCCCGAGTCACTGGCCAATAAGTCCAAATCAAATCCAAGTCATCTGCTTTGAGCTTCAAGTCATTTCAAGCCTTTAAACCAAAGAACCAAATGTAGCTTACATTTTTGCAATTTATATGAATTTTAAACTAAATTGTGCTTAAAAAGTCAAGGTATATTTATATATGAACATTTATGAGTATATAAGGGTTGTAAAAAAAAAATATTTAGTTCATTTTTCCTTTTTAAATGCCTTGACAAGATCTTATAGTTAATCATGATGGTCAGAATAGAAAGAATTCAGATTTATAAGTGCTTCTCAACTCACAGGCCTCAAGTCCGAGTGAAGTCCCAAGTCACTGACCTTCAAGTTCAAGTCAAGTCCCAAGTCTTAGTCAGTTTTATCAAGTCAAGTCTCAGGTCCTAAAAATAGTGACTCAAGTCCGACTTGAGTCCAACCCACAACTCTGACTGTTAACATCACAAGGTGGAACAAAGCGTTAAGAGTTTTGAAGATGTAGCCAGACTAATAAAGCAAGGTTACTGTGAACAAAACAAAACACAACTCTGGGTATGTTTTTGATGAGATAACACCATTATACCATGGCTTAAAGCTCACAAGAGTCCGTTTAGTGTAATATAAAACCTTTAACATACAGTAGGAGTGAGAGAAGGGCCAAAGTGGGAGGGGCTAAGTTCAACAGCAGGTACACAGACCCTTTAAAACTACACAAAGCCGTCGCTCTTTAATTGACTTCACACTGAGTCGTACACGAGAGCTTTCAGTCCATCTCGAGCCCAGTGTCCTGCCCTGTGTTGTAACACTTGACTAGGACTGGGAGATCTGCCATTAATCTCTTCACCACAGGCGCCATATTGCCTCGTACGCTCTTTCTCTCCTCTACTTTCTATCTGTCTCCCTCTCTCCTCTCTCTTCTGTGTCTACTGGCTGTGTTATTTTCCAATAACTCTCTCTCTCTTTCACCTCTTCTCTATCTGTCTCTTGCTCCTCTCTGTTTCTCTTTGCCTCTTTCCCATTTCTCCTCCTTCCTCTTTCTCTTTTCTTTTTTCCCCTTTCCACAGTCTCTCTCTCTCTCTCCTTCCCTCTCTATCAGTCTCCTGGTCTTTTCCTGGTCTCTCTCTCCCAACACCAACTCTCTCCATCTTCCTCCCTATTGTTCTCTTTCCCTTGTCCCTCTTCCCTTGTCTTTCTTCTGTCTCTCGATCCCTGTATATTCTAGTCATCCCTTCCCTACCTTTCTATCTGTCTCTCCTTCTCTCTCTCATCCTCCAATCTTCTCCCCTTCTCGCTCTACTTCCCCTCTCCTTTCTTCCGCCTCTCTCTGTCTATCTGTCTGCCATCCCTCTCCATCTCACCATCTCCTTCTCTATCCCTCTCTCACCCTCCTTATCTTTTTCTCTCCCCTTTGTCCTCCCTCTATGTCTCTCCTTCTCTCTCTTCTCCCTTTCCTCTATAATTCTTCTTCTCCCCTCTCTCTCTCTTTCTTCTCTCTCTCTTGCTCTGTGTATCTTCTATTCATCCCCCTCCCTACCTCTCTATCTGTTTCTCCTTCTCTCTCTTATCCTCCAGTCGTCTCTCCTTCTCACCCCACTTCCCCTTTCCTTCCCTCTCTTCCCCTTGGCCTCTCTCTGTCTCTGTCTCTTTATCCCCCATCCCTCTCTCACTTTCCTTCTCTTGGCCCTTCCTGTCTATCTGTCTCTCCTTCTCTCTCTCCCATCCCTCTCCATCTCTCACTCTCCTTCTCTCGCTCTCTCCTCCCCTTCGTCCTCCCTCTCTGTCTCTCCTTGTCTCTCTTCTCCCATCGTCTTTGTCTCTAATTCTTCTTCTCCCCTCTCTCTCTCACTCTTTCTTCTCTCTCTCTTGCTATCCGTATCTTCTATTCACAACCTGTACCTTTCTATCTGTCTCTCCTTCTTTCTCTCACACTCCATTATTCTCCCTTTCTCACGCTACTTCCCCTCTCCTTACCTCTCTCCCCTTATGCTCTTTCTCTGTCTCTTTATCTTCCCTCGCTCTCCCTCCCTCCTTCTCTCTCTCTCCCTATTCCTCTGTTCCCCTCTCACTTTCCTTCCCCTCGCTGTCTCTCCTTCTCTCTCTTCACCCATACCCTGTCTCTCTGTCATTCTTCTTCTTGTTCTATCCATCCCTCCCTTCTTCTACCTCTCTCTCTGTGGTCCCACCCTCAACCTCACTCTTTCTTGGTATTTCTTCTCTCTCTCGCTCCCCGTATCTTCTATTCACCCCCTTCCTACTTCTCTATCTGTGTGTCCGTCTTCTCTCTCTCACCCTCCAATCTTCTCCCCTTCTCACTCTCCTCCTATCTCTCTATTCCTCCATCCCCCTCTCACTTTCCTTCCCCTCGCCCTCCCTTTCGGTCTGTCTCTCTTATCTCTCCCCCATCCCTCTCCATTTCTCACTCTCTCTTCCCTCATCCTAATTTTCAGTCTCTCCTTCTCTATCTTACCCTTTCTCTCTGTCATTCTTCATCTTGCTCTCGCTCTCCCTCTCTATACCTCCCTCCATCCTTCCGTCCCTCTACCTCTCTCTCTGTGAACCCACCCTCAGTCTCTCTCTTTCTCTGTCATTCTTCTCTCTTTCACACGCTGTATTTTCTATTCACCCCCTCCTACTTCTCTATCTGTCTCTCCTTCTCTCTCTCACCCTCCAATCTTCTCCCCTTCTCACTCTACTTCCGTCTCCCCCCCCACTCCTCTCTCTCTGTCTCTTTAGTCTCTTTATCCCCCATCCCCCTCTCACTTTCCTTCGCCTCGCCCTCCCTGTCTCTCCTTCTCTCACCCTCATTCTCCCCTCTCTCCTCATCCTTCCTCTCTATCTCTCCTTCTCTCTCTTCTCCCATACCCTTTCCCTCTGTCATTCTTCTTCCCTCCCTCCCTCCTCCCCTCCCTCCCTCCCTCTCTCCCTGACCCAGTACCGCGAGCGCTCGGGGCCCGCACAGCCTCATTTGTCTCCATCACCCGGAGTCCGCGGCCCCTTCGTCACAACTCACCAAAGCGCAGTAGGTTTCGGGCGGATCTCCACACGTGATGTTGGGCGGGTCGAGGGTCACGCGCAGGTACTTTGTCATGTCCGTGGCTTCGGGCTGGCATGCCATGTAGTCCCAGGCCAGTCCCTCCTCCGTGTAGATCTGGGACTTGCACACGTCGTAATGGCCCCAGCCCGACGGGTAGTGCTGCATGGCGTACGCGAGGCTAACGCCGGCGGCCTGCAGCGCCAACGCCAAGAGCCAAAGCATTGCCGATCGCATTCTCGGTGCGCGGTTTGAGATTTGTTGATGATCTGGAGTCACAGTTGATGGTCTAAAGCTGAGAACGTGGAGGCGGTGAGAGCATCTTGAAACTTCTCGGATCACATTCAGTTGTTTTGCGGTTTTTACTCCGTTTGCAAGTAAAATCTGGGGTCAAAGTTGGGAAAGTCAAGAGGTACTTCAGAAGTACTTTGTCAGTCTGTGGACATCAGAAATAAGAGTAGGATGGATCTTCAAATGTGTCTCTGGTCACAGGCAGCATCCTGAAAGACAAAAATGAATTGTTAAGTATGAGCTACTCTTCAAGATCAACAAACTATAGTAAAAATGACAAAAATGTGAAAGAACCTCTACTTGATTTCAAACAATGAGTGAGAAACATGCTTGGTTTGTTTAGTTTGAACTTTTAGCCCCAGCTTGGTCCTTTTTGAGCACCTGACCAGACGGAACCACATGCTTTAACAACATTTTACAAAGACGAGTGGATCTGGAGCCATTCCTGTCTCCATGATTTCAGAGGGTGTGATTGACAGATGGATTAACCAATAATTTCTCAATTCACGTCAAGAACAAATATGGCTACTTACAAAAGGAGGAAATATCTATATAAAGGACTGAGAAACAGTGCAGATTTTAACAGAAAGAACAATCAAAACACCAAACTATGACTTATAGAAGACTGATTTGGTTGAGATTTGGTTCTGAATATTATAAGAACTTTGGAGAGGAGATGTCTTCCGCATCAGAGAAACTCAAATAATATACAAATGAGCAGCTGTGATTGGACCGTCTCAAGTTTAGACAAAGTTTTTCACGCTCTATGGTCCAATTCTAGACCCTTCTGGATTCGAACAGAATGTGGAAGAGACAGGCAAACTTTCTGCCAGTGTGATCTTGCACCATGACACAGAAACAACTGTCATACAATTGTTTTCTTACTGTTCTCCAGTCTCTACCAACTTTTAGTTTTTTTTGTTTTATTGTCCCTCTTCAGAATGGACCATGCCAGAGAATCATGTATCTAGTTTCCCGTGATTTTTAGTAATAATGTGCATGACAAAAAGGTGAGCGTGTCAGTAGCTTCTGTATCAGTTATTGGCCTGAGAAAATGTTGTCTAAAATAAATAGATTATATTTTACTGCCTAATTTTGTTCTTATTTAGCAGCCTACACCAGACCATTCAATGTATGATCTGAAGAGCATTTATCTCCACAAAATAAATTAGATACAGACCCTTTAAGCATCCCATAATGCTGTGGTGATAACAAAGAGCTTTATTTTGCATACATTCAAACCAAAATTCATGGTTACATTCATTTTACTTGCATTTTTACATCTAAACCACTGACAACCATATTTGGAATAGAGCTGCTAAACTGGGTAGTACCTGGAGGACCAAAGAATGAGTGAGGGAGGAGGAGGGTGGGGTCTGGACAAATGAGGAACAGTGTGATTGGTCTAATATTTCAAACTCCGCTCCTGCAGCAACACCCGGATGTAACCAGGGCAGTCCTGTGTAATGTCACCAAGTACTTAAAACTGCAGCAGCCACTGGAGCACAATGATTTTTTTATATGTTTTTGACCAGAAATCTGTTAAAGTTTGAACTAGAATTGTAAAAAAAAAAAAAAAATGACTAGGAACAGCAGGCAATACTATTAGAACACCATATACACAGTTTGGCAGCAAAAATAAAGTTGATTTAGTGTTTAGTTTCACTTTAAGGCCATTCTATAGAACATTTATCACTAAGACAAGCAGGTGGTGGATCTTCTAGCAGAAAAGTTACACAATGCAATGTTCTTAAATAAATAAATCATAAATAAAACCATTTTTAGCTATGAATAATGTTTACAATAATTATTAAGAAATCCTAAGATCACGCCTATTCTATTTCAGATAACAGATTGCAACCAGTTCACTCTGCTCCACCTTGTGATGTCATGTGGTAACACAAAAAGTGCTCCACTGTGTTTTTAAACTCCATACAAGTTCAATAGATTGGATGATTTTAGCCCTGGATTTGCCAAACTCTAATGAACTAAAAATAAAAAGCAGATGTTAACTTGAATGAAACAAAACACAACTTCAGGTAATTTTTTGATGAGTAAACAACATTATAACATGACTCAAAGAATCCATTTAGTCTAATATAGCACCTTTCATTTTAATTCCATTTCATAAGAGTTTCGTTGTATGAAACCCACGATTTTGCACCATCCCTCCACAGCCTGTAGAGTCGCACTGGACCCTGCCGTCTTTAGGGACATTTGTGTGATATTAAAGTCAAATTGGAGGCACAAATGATGAGAGATCGGCTGGGTTTTCAGAGCTATCACAAGCTATCTGTCGTCCGGGCTAAGCTGTCAGGTAATAGTGGCCACAGTAGTCACCGGAGACCCACACCAACTCTGCATCTCAAATAAGAAGGAGACGAGGAGGGAGGAGAGACTCAAATGGAACTGCTATGTCCAACTAACACAGGAATAAAGATGTAATGAATAGACTTGTGCGTGCAGTGTTTGAAGAAATGGGAGGGGACGTAGAGCGAAATGGCCTTGTTTAGGTAAGAAAAGTGAGTGCGTTTGATACAGAAAGAGGTATTTACAATTTGAGATAGCAATATATCACCATTATCAGCTATATGAAGCACTCATATGTACTAGTATTGTAGACTATGGGTGTAACAATATCCAAGTCTCATGATATGATATCGTCACGGTCTGAACCTCACGGTACGATATTTATTGTGATATTGTGGGAAAGCTCACGATATGGTCAGTAAGCTTTTGATTAGGGATGTAACAATATCCACATCTCTCAGTACGATATTTTCACGATATACATCTCACGGTACAATATTTATTGTGATATTTTGTGGAGGCTAAACAGCTAAAACTGTTAATATGCTACTTTTTCCTCTTAAAATGCCTTGACAAGACTTAATCCAAAGAACTTAGAACTTAGAACTGTTATTTCTTCATGTTATCTACATTGAAATGGAACAGTGTTTTTTGTTTTTTTTTTTTGTTAGCAATTGCTGCAACTCTTAATTTAAGCACAGAGACTTGTAATTCGCCATATTGTGATGGTCCACGATATTATTGTGAGAACTTTAACGATACGATATTTCAGTTACTGTGTGAAAAATCCCTCAGTCGTCCAGGTAGAATCCATGGCAAAGGGGAAATTGAGTTTGCCGATTGGACAAAAGTTTATTTGGTTGAAATTCAGTTTGTCGACCAAATAAACTTTTGTCCAGTCAACAAACTGAATTTCTCCTTTGCCATTTCGGTTATTGTTGCATCCCTATTGTCGACTATCATTTAAAGGTTGTATGTTATACAAATTTGACTCTTGTGAGCTTTTAGCAATGTATGAATGTTGTTAGCTCATCAAAAATATACCAGAAGTTGTGTTTTGTTTCATTCACACATGTTTTACTAATCCTTTAATATTAGTCTGTTTACATCTAATCCCACAAGTAAACTGATGTAGACTACTGTTTTATTAATTTCAGTAATTCCAACTGTTCACTGAAATCTTGCATGTCTCTAGGCAGGGAAAAGAAGAACTCAAGGTAACAAAAATCAACTCTGAAATATACCCCAGCCAATTCTGCGTAAGGATGTAACAATAATATCGTGGGCTCTCACAATATATATCGAATTACAAGTTCCTTTACTTAAATGCATGATTTTATAGTAGCAATAGCTGATAAACATAGGGAACTACATATCCCATGATTCATTTCAGTGCAGCTATGAAGAAATATGTTTTTTACTTGAAATCTTGGGATTATGACAGTAATAATTCACATCAAAATCTTGTCAAGGTATTTTAAAAGCAAAAAACTACAATCATATATATAGCCTCTGCAAAATATCGCAATAAATATCGAACCGTGAGATGCGTATCGTGATAACTGAGAGATTTGGACATTGTTACATCCCTAATTCTATGATAACCATTTGAATTGAATTGTAGACAGTTTCCAGTGGGGGAAATATTAGATATTTGAAGCCGTCCTGAATTTCAATTGGAGTAGATTAAATGATTCTCAACCCTCTTTCTCACAAATGACTACTACGCTCTGCAATTTGATACCAAAATGTCTACAGGCTTGAATCCATCCGAAATTTATCTTTCTTGGGAGAAGTCTTGGCTTGCCTTGAAACATGCAAACGTCAATCAAGAATTCTAAGAAGAACACGAAGAAGACGAAGAGGCCAATTATGAATTCGCCACCACTTGCTTGTCTTCTTGGAGATGTTTTAGCTTTACCTGGAATGTTCCATGATGTGACTTTAAACTTATCCATCTAGCATTTATTCATTGCAGGTGTTTCTATTGCTCAAAAATACCATAATTATTTCTGTGAACAAATCTGAAGTGTAATGCTGCGTAATGCTGTAACCTGCTTGTCTCCCTTGTGATAGACAGGTTTAATTTATACTATGGAACATTCCAGACAAAGCAATAACATTTCCATGGAGACAAGCAGGTGGAGAACCCTCTACCGGAAAAAATATGCAGTGCACCTTAAAGTTCTGAATGTTGTATAAGCGTGTATCAAGTTATATACATTACCGCTCAAAAGTTTTAGGAAACACAAATTTTTCCAGTTTTTTTTACTGCAATTCAAGTTGTGCAAGTCTAATGAAAAGCTTTGAATGGTACAAAGGTAAGAACTGAACAGCCAGAGGTAAAAAAAAAAAAAAAAAAGATAAAAGAGAGAAAACACAAGTTCAAGCTCTACCAAAACTACCTCAGGAAAAAAAGAACAAGATGGTAAAGTTTAAAAACATGGAGTGTCCAGCACAGTCTCCAGACTTAAGACTGGTTTGGGATGAACTGGACAGAAGAGTGAAAGCCGAGAAACCTACAAGTGCCACACATTTATGATTTATGAGAACTTCTGCAACTTCTACAACGACTTGAGAAGAACTTTCTGAAGAATATTTGATTTCTATTGTTAAAAGAATGCCATGAGTGTGTTCAGCTGTTATATCAGGTAAAGGTGGACACTTTCATGAATCAAAACTTTAGAATACATTTGGGCAACAGTAAACAGTACAAAAAAAATTGAAAAAGTGTGGTGTTCTAAAATTTTTGACCGTTAGTGTACATATACAAATCAGTCAGAAATGGATGAAGAGGAGATGTTTATTGTGACCAGAATTGTCCAAATGAGCAAAAATCTGTTATTAATCGATACTCAAGCTAGTATCTGAAGTATCAGAACAACTAGAGATACTAAAAAAAGTTAAATCCATAGGTTAAACCCTTTCCTGAATAGCTTTAGAATGATCTTGAGCTGTATCAAGATGCACATAGACGAGTGTACACCCATGGACCACTGGGGAACCTACCTGGACCACAGAGGGATTACACAGATATAAGATCACATGGGAATATAAAAGAAAGTACAACTTAAAGGGTCCGTATTGCGCTATTTTCTGATTTACTTTATGTTATAATGTTGTTTCCTCATCACAAATTCCACACACCTTCACTAAAATGTAGATCATTTCCACCCTGGAATTGCCAATCTCTACTGAACTAAAAGTAAAAGGAAGCTGCTAACTTGAAAACTACCACTACATGACATCACAAGGTGGAACAAAGCATTTTGAGCTTTGGAGATATAGATAGACTAATAATAAAGGATTCCTCAAACATGTATGAATGAAACCAAACACAACTCCAGGTCTGTTTTTGAGAAGATAACAACATTATAACATGACTTAAAGCTCACAAGAACCAATGTAGCATAATATATGACCTTTTTGATGCTGAAAATCACACTCTATTGTCTAAACACTGGAAAAATACAACATCGAACTAAATTAACATGACTTAAATTAAGAATATTTTCCTTCATTTGAGTGGATTCAAATGGAAAAGTAAGATTATGTACCAATGGAGCAAGTGTGATTTTCTTAATTCAAGCAACATTCGATTTTGTTTCCTATTTTAAGTGCAAAAAATTGTTGTTGTTTTTTTTTTTATTTTAAGTGTAGCAAGATGCGTTTTCATGTTTTAAATACAAAAAGTCTTATTCCACTGGCAGATAATTTTACTCGTCAAGTGAAATTTACTCAAATCATGATCAAACCTTTTTAATTCAAGTCATCTTAACTTGACTAGATTTTGTTTTTGCAATGAAGAAAGAGTGTTTTAGAGTTTAAAATCTTTCATCTTTGTATCGTAATCGGTATTGAGTATCAAACCTACTCCTTAGCATCGCAATCGCATTTGAAAACTGCTCATACGAACTCTAACACACACACATAAGACTCTGGATACATCATAATAAGGAGGTTAGGTTTTATTATAGGACAGCCAAATGAGGTTGCCGTGGCAGCGGTGTGCAGGAGGTGGCTTATCTTATTTAACAGGGAACATTCCTGGTTAATAAGTGACGGCCAAAAGAGGCAAACGCAGAGATATTGGATTGAATTCACGGACACCAGAGTAATGAAAACTATAGATATGACAGACAGCTGTGACTAAGTGCAGCTCTGTGTGGGATATGTGACTTCAGGAGCACTGGAGAAGAGGAGAAAATTATCAGAAGGATGGATCAAGATATGTACTGGATTTTATATATATATATATATATATATATATATATATATATATATATATATATATATATATATATATATATATATATATATATATATATATATATATATATATATATATATACTTATTGATGAAGCAAATATAGACTATAAACAATCATTCTGAAACCAAAGCTTAAAGGTACACTGTGTAATTTTTGGTTGAGGGTCCATCACCAGCCTGGATTGTTCCACAGTACGACATTAAACAGCTCTACCTTACATTTATTCAATTACAGGTGGTTTTATAGCTCAAATATGCTGAGAAAAACAGGTATTCTGACTGCCTCTCCGCAGATCTGACCTGTAACTTGGTCTGGTTTGGTCTCCACGATGATAGAAAGGTTTAATGCCATACTGGGAAACATTCCAGACAAAGCAATAACATCTCCATGAAGAAAAGCATTTGATGGACCCTCCACCAGAAAAGTTACACAATACACCTTTAAAGCAGAATCATCCATCCCCCCAAAAAGTATTCTAAATGTACAGTATTGTTTTTTATTTGAGGAAGTATCAATGCTAAAAAGTCACAAGTTCACAGGACAGAAGTGAACTTTGCCTGAACACTTTGAATAGAATGGTCTTAAAGGTGCACAATGTAACCATTTAGATGTTATTTCTTTGTCTGGAATGTTCCACAGTAGGGCATTAAACATATATCCCTTGCATTTGTTCAATTACAGGTGTTTTATAGCTCAAAAGTACCTTAAAAAACATGAATTCTTTCCATGTGCAGGATTGCTTCTACATAGATCTGACCATTAACCTGACTCGATTGTGATTTCTAAGTTTATTGCCATACTGTGGAGTAATCAAGGCAAAAAGGCAATATCTCCATGGAGACAAGCAGGTCACAGACACTCCAAAACTTAAACAGTGTACCAATACATATAAGATCACAGAGAATCCCTCCTTCATGCCGAATAAAAGTCAGGTTTATGGAGATGCAAGCCTGGTCACAGCAAAGACATATGTTTTTAATGTTATAAATAACTTTTTTGTATATTTCTGTCAAAAAAGTCACATACTGTGGCTTTAAGACTGTATAATTAAGATGCTAAATACTAATATAATAGTAGAAATGCTTCGATCCAGCTTTTTCAGTTGCATTACCGATTCTGATACTACAGATTTAAGTAATTAACGATACCCTATACCTGCGCTGAGACTGAAAACAGCATTTACTTCCTTTATATAAAAATAAAATGTGATAAATAACTGATCCAGATGTGTCCAGTTGGTTAAGTGGCTGTTATTTATCTCTCTTTATATAAATAGAAGTTTAGAGATGCTATTGGACTTTCTGGGCAAACTATGACCTGTAAATAGTCTAATTGCAGCAGGATTTTCAGCATTTTTTTCAATATCCATTGCCAGGATCAGATCGGTGCATCCCTAATACTTTCATTCACTTACGTTACTTTTTTTCTGGCGAACATATATCAGTGCACTGTGTCCTGAGAAACTTTAAAGGGCCAATATTACGCTATTTTCTGATCTGATAATGTCGTTTCCTCATCACAAACATACCTGGAGTTGTGTTTTGTTTCATTTACTCATGTTTAAGACACAAACTCTGCATATTTAGCCTGAGTCGTTCTCTTAAACTGAAAACACAAGGTGGAACAGAGTGTTTTGAGCTTTGGAGGTGATGACAGTCTAACAATCCAGGATTACTCAAACATGTGTGAATGAAACAAAACACAACTCCAGGTATGTTTTTTGATTGCATTACACAACGTAAAGCTCATAAGAGTCAAATTTGTGTAACATATGAACTTAGATTACACATTTCCATTTGCATATACACTACACGCGCTATACTCTTTCATATCCACACTGTATTTACCAACACTTCAAACCATCTCAATCCAGAAAATCATTGCACCTCATTAGCTATGCGTGCCTGTTCCCCTGACCCGTCTTTTCCATGAATCATGCAAATCATCTATATATTTTATTGCGCTCAAAAATGGAAGAACCTTCGGAATGTCATAATTTGCCTGCGAAAAAATATGAGGTCAGATTCCATATTAAAGTCATCAATATTTGAAGTGCTCTGGTGTGAGGGGGGGAGGGGCCCGGGCTCCTCTCCTCACTTGTTTTTCGAGGTTTCTCAAACAGCCCCTTGTGTCCGCTTGCATTGCGTCCCCCTGGGCAGCTCAGGCGTGCACTGTTTTAAAGGCAGCTGCAGTCTGCCCTGTAGCATAGACTGGGTTCTACTGAGCAAACCAGAAAGACTCTTAGTAAAAACTGCACATACATAGGCTTTGGTTGTTGTTAAAAGTTGTGTAGTGTCATGTAGAAGTGTTTGAGCTTGGTAAAGACTATAGGAGCTTTGCGTGGTGCTATTGTCCATTCTAATATGATACTCTATATGGTAAACTCGTACTTAAAAAAACAAACAAAACAAAACCAGCATAGATACAAGGCTTTGGTTGTTTGCGCTTGACTCTAGGAGCTGTCCGTGGTGCTATTGTGCATTCTAATATGGTACTAAGGATGTGAAAAATATAAAAAATTAGATACTAATCAAAATGCAGTGTCTAGACTCTTAGTAAAAAAACAAAAAAAAAAAAAACAGCTTAGGCCTTGGTTGTTGTAAAAAGTTACAGGGTAGTGTTTGAACTTGGTAATGACTATAGGAGCGGTCCGTGGTGCTATTGTCCATTCTAAAATGCTACTGTATGTGGTAAACTCATACTTAAAACAAACAGACAAACAAACAAACAAACAAAAAAGAGCATAGATACGGGCTTTGGTTGTTTGTGCTTGACTCTAGGAGCTGTCCATGGTGCTATTGTGCATTCTAATATGGTACCAAGGATGTGAAAAATATATATATAAAAAAATAGATACTAATCAAAACACAGGGTCTAGACTCTTCGTAAAAAAAAAAAAAAAAAAAAAAAAACAGTTTAGATATAGGCATTGGTTGTTGTAAAAAGTTATAGGGTAGTGTAGGGTCACGTAGTAGTGTTTGAACATTAGTAATGACTATAGGAGCTATCCATGGTGCTATTGTACATTCTAGTATAGTACTCTATATGGTAAACTTGAAGTAAAAACCCCAAAACATCAGAAATATAAGCTTTGGTTAACCTACAAAACATACAGCAGTAGTGTTTGAATTTTGTAACCACCATAGGAGCTATCCATGGTGCTATTGTATGTACTAATATAGTACTCTATATGGTAAACGCTACGTACAAAACGAAACAAAAACAAACAAACAGACAAACAAACAAACAAACAAAAAAACATCATAATTATAAGCTTCTGTTGTCGTAAAAAGTTGCTTCAATGCACTTGGTACTGAGGAAATTGTGCTTCTGGATCAAAATATAACAGGATCTACAAAAAAAACAGCACACATATAGGCTTTTGGTTTTTGTAATAAGTTCTTAATGACAGTAGGAGCTGTCCATGGTCCTGATCACATTGTAATGGTACTAGGGTTGCCAAAAGTATCATACTCACAGGAGAGGAATGAACGAATGTTTCCTGAAAAGCTTTAGAATGATCTTGAACTATCTAAATGTAATCCATATTTAGATATAAATCTAAATGGTAATACAAAAGAATCATTGTTTACAATGTATTCAATGATAGCATTTTAAAAAACACATTAAATCCATAGCAATGTGTGTATGAAAAAGGAAACTAAGTTGTTGTGCATAAGAGTGAAGATTTCTGTTTGCAACTGATGTGATTTATTGTGACTGAACTCAAATGTACTAATTTGAAATGACTAGCAGTGTTGATATGACAAAATAACATTGCATTTCTTTTTGCTCCTTTTCATTCATTTCTTGTATGTTCACTTTTAATGTCTTTTTATACTAACAAATAACTTAAATAACTTAAAATAATATTGAGTATCAAGTCTATTCTAAGTATTGAAATTGAGTTTGCAGTTTTAGTATTGTGTCAACAGTAGTAGAAGAAAGGTGTGACTCTACAGCATATGAACTATTCTGGCTCTCACAAAGCTTCAGGCTTCTCGACACACGCATATGGGTTTAAAAAAATATAACATAGCCATTTTTGAAGAATAAAGTAAACATTTGCCTTGCATGGTGTTATTATTAACATAGAACATAATAGAGAGCTGTCCAAGGTGCTGCTCACAAACAATACACAAACTCTTAACTGGGAGACTGTTTGTGTCCACAGTACCACATTCAATCACTAGGTTTGGTAAGATAACTTGCTTAGGGTTGTCAAAAGTAGATTGTCATTTGAGCAGGTATCGATACTAAGACAGTCACATTCACAGGACAGAAATAAACCTTTACTGAAAAGATTTAAAATGATCTTGAGCTGAGGGATTACATTTAGATACAAAGCTAAATGGTGATACAAAAGAAAGAACTAAGAATCAACGTTTAATTATTATCATTGTTGTATCAGAATTGGTATTGAGTATCAAGTCTATTCCCATGTTTCAAAATTGAGTTTGCAGTTTTAGTATTGTGTCATCACTAGCACAAGAGGTGTGACTCTACAGTGTATGAACTATTCTGTCTTGAGAGCTCAGAAATTTCAGTTTTTACCTACCTCCTATCTCCTCCCACTTCCCTGTACTTATTGGACATTAAAATTGAACCTTCTGGACACACACATACATGGTTTAAAAATATAACATAGCCATTTTTGAAGAATAAAATCATAAACAAACGTCTGAAACATTTAGATGCTGTTAATAATATAGAACGTAATAGGGAGCTGTCCATGGTGCTACCTCAAGTGCTCACAAACAATATGCAAATTCTTGGAACTGGTATCGAGTATCAAGTCTATATAAGTATTGAAATTGAGTTTGCTATTTACAAAAAGTACAAAAGAGGTGTGACTCTACAGATTCCTATCTCCTCCCACCTCTCTGTAGTCACTGGACATTAAAATTTAGGCTTCTGGTGACAAATGTATAGGGTTCAAAAATAAATTATAGCCATTTTTGAAGAATAAAAACATCAATAAACACATAAATAAACATTTCTCTCGCTATTAATAATATAGAGAGCTGTCAATGGTGCTACCTCAAGTGCTCACAAACAATTCACAAATTCTTAACTGGGAGACTATTCGTATCAATAGTGCCACATTCAGTGACTAGGAAACATGTAGTTCAGTCAGTTTGGTAAGACAAGTTGCTTAGGGTTGCCAGTATTGAAGTACAAAAATCAGATATTCATTTGAGCAGGTATCAATACTAAGAAAGCCGCATTCACAAGACAGAAATGAACCTTTCCTGAATAGCTTTAGAATAATCTTGAGTCATATCCGAAAAAGTATAAGAGCACATAGACTAGTTTACACCCATGGAACCTATCTGGACAACTGAGGGATTACACAGATATAAGACCACATGGTAATATAAAAGAAAGTATTGATTTCATGTTAAAAAATACGTTAAATCGTCTAAAGAAAGTGTTTTTTATTATCATCGTGATATCAAAATCGTCTATTCCTTAGTATCAAAATCGTGATAATACTAATCTCCTGTTTTACCGTTGATCTGTTTTAACACTGGATAAAAGCAAAAACTCACTATGTCCCAATAGGAAGAAAAGAGGAGCTATCTATTGTTCGTATGTCTTAGCCTTAGTTTGGCAAGATCCCAAACGCTATCCTATCTCATTATAGCGCACTCCTCCCATGAAGAGTGTGTTAGAGGCGCTGTCCCTGGTGCTGAGAAAAAAAAAAAAAAAAAAAAAAAACTTTGATTTGAACAGACCGGGCACGAGAGAGGGGCCAGGCTGGTGCAACAATTGCTCTTTCTTTGCCGCCTCTTTGTATCAACACCTGCTCGCGATTCCCGATGTGTACACACAGTTTACGGCCGTGTAGCGCTGTGCTTATTGATTTAGCTGACTCCCAACCAATAACTCCTGATCCGCGGCCAGCTCCAGCAGACTGACGCGCGGCTTGGCGGGCGAGAGACTGCCACAATAAACTGGTAAATGTGTCCAATGTTGATGTAGCCAAGACGCGACACTTCCACGCGCGCACAATGGGATCAACTGGCAAGCACGAGTCTGTTCTGGCGGCGTTTGTATTCCCAGGCTGTTCCTATCCGATCTGATTCTGGCTGCTTTTTCTACTCCATTCTTCCTATTTTATCTCTTCTTTCAACTTCACTGTCAACAACACATAAAACGCCGCTGCCCCTGCGTCGTAATGCGCGCGTAACCTTTTGCCAACAGCTTGTTTATTACCCTGCAAGGAAAAGATGTGGTGACACGTCCAAGTATTCCCATGCAATTTTCAAAGCACGTGCTGTTAAATTTATTATGAACCACACAAAGAAAAAAAAAAGTAGTTTAAGCTAAAAAGTGAATCTCCAATTTACCGTAAAGAGCATGTTTTACAAGGCAATCTACGAGACGTTTTACGCAAATTGCCGGACACTGTTCCCACGCTGATTTCAATTTGTTCGGCATTTTAACACCGACACAAGGCACTTAGAATTACTGACCCGCTGCGCAACAGGTTAACGTGCCATTAAACGAAGCTAATAAAACATCCCCGGGCAATTTAAGGAACAGCTTGCTGTTAATTAAACCCCACATACCGTCTAACCTCGCAACGAAGGCAATCAAAATATAGTGCAGCGCTTAGTTCTTTCTCCCCTTTTCACTTTTGGTTTAATTTCAGCGTTACGCACGGTACAACCACGCCATTGTTATCCCTTTGGCCACACTACAAATGAGGTATACACATAAAAAAAAAGCATCATACTCACGTTTAAAAGCTCCCGTGTTGCCAAGCAGTTCAATCCTTCGAACTTTACGCACACGAAAGCACTTCTTTTACAACTTTTGCACCTACTTAAACAACGTCTTTCTCAAATAATCGACAAAGACTGACAACACAATTTCGAAGTAAAGTTTTTTTTCACAGTGGTGGCCAATTCACAGGAGTCCAATGGGGCGTAATAAAATAGATCCTGGCAAAAAAGAAAAAAACGGGTTCCGGGTTGGGTGGATTTTGGTAATTTCTGAGCGAGCGAGAGTAGAGGGAGAGAGGAGCTGTCTTTACAAACGAATCCAGTGTCTCCAGTCATATATGCGCGCTCCTCTGGGTCCTAAGTGCGCGGTACGGGCTAGTTAAACCCGACATGACTGGTTTGGGAAATCGGTATGGTGCTGTTCAGTGTTATGAGCCATGTCGTGGAATTTGGAGCGATATATAAATAAAGGGGTGCCCACAAGCATGCATAGCAGTCGTGCGTAATGCGTAAATGTGGACATTCATCTTAATTCTTGTTCAAATTGAGATGTTTGAAAAAAATGTGAGGCTATTTACGACAGAAGTTAACCCGGGAACATGGAGTGAACACATCTGGGTTTTAAAAGTGCACCAAAAAGCAAATTAAGAAACTTGACCGTATCCCAAGTTGAAAAACAAGACAGTCAAGAATGTTTTCCAAGATATAAGACTCGTTCAAAGATCATTCATGGCTTTAAAGGTGTTCAAATTGAAAGACTAAAGAGCTTACCTTTTATCAGAAGATGTCTTGAGTGTGTTTCGCTCGCAGTGGAAAGAAAAAAAAATCACAAAATAAATTCCGTAGCCAGCAGAGAGGATGTAATTATCGGGTGAATTTCCACGACAGAAGCAGAGAGGAATAAGTACAGTTAGAAGCGCGGGCTCGGTCTCCCTCGGTGCAGAGTCACACGTGTCACCGTCTCCACTACGGGGTGCCAAGCTGCTCGGTAAACCACCGCGGTGACGGGTCGCTTTGAACAGGCATTTTAATTGTGTCGTAATGCCAACTGGTGGAAGATAGCGGGATAAGAGAGCAGCCGCGCCCAACTGAAGGTCACCACGGTAACTGAGCACATGCGCCGGATATCGTGTCCAAACAAGCGCACAGTCAGACAATAAGTGATTTGGAATGATGTGAATAAAGTGGTGTTAACAAAACTGCAGGCGCGCGCTCTCACACGTTTTTACAAAAAGGTTAAAATTGGAATTGGAAACAGTGATTTCTGCTAATTATTACCTACTTATTAATGGATAGATAATTAATAATAAGTCAAGTTGGGAGAATAAATGGTGAAATACAAGCTTGGTTGCACTGTATCCAAGTTACTATGACAATACTGTCAAACCAAAATGTGACTCAAAAACTACTCTGGTTAGATATAGTTTTTGAATCAGTGTACTGCTAGACTGGCTATCCAAACTCTCTACTTTACAATTTTAGTCATTACTGCGAGTTTGGTCAAATGAATCTCACGCAAATAACTGTTTTTGACTTTTGAGATGCTATATACTAGTTGTTTCTTTTCTGCCATTTATTAAAGGATCCATATTACGCTATTTTCTGATCTATGTTATAATGTTGTTTCCACATTAAAAAACAAAAACAAAACAAAAAAAACATACCTGGAGTTGTGTTTTGTTTCATTTACACGTTTAACACACAAACTCTGCATATTTACTTCTTCTCTCAAACAGAGAAGTGTTGTGTTGTCATGTGGTAATTACGGGTGTGCAAAAATATCAAAATATCTATATACCGTATGGTTTAATGGGATGATACAGTATCAATATCGTTGGCTGCTGTATCGATATATCGCCAAGAGTATTTTTTGTTGTATTTTACTAAATTATTTTGTTACAGCCCTACAGTTTTGTTGTTTGTTCAGAGGAAGGAAACTCGTTTGACACATTTGACATTTTCACTATTTTGATGATTAAAATGTTTGTGTTTCATGTTCACTTTACACAAGAAGTGTTTTAACAAAGATTTTTAGTATCACATAACGAAATTTATTGAATTCATTTGAAATATATCGTATCAAATTGAAAGTGCATTGCATCGAGATATGTGTTGTTTTGCGGCCTATCAATCGAGGTATGTATCGTATCAGCAACTTCTTAATGATACCCAGCCCTAGTAGTAATACAGGAAGTGCTCCACTGTGTTTTTAAACTCCATACACCTTCACTACAATCATTTGGATAATATCAGCCCTGGAATTGGCCATCTCTACTGAATAAAAAGTAAAAGGTAGCTGTTAACTTGAAAACTACCAAAAATCAGGAAACAAAACACGGACAGCATTGACCGTGATGATGGAGCGTTTCTCCTTTCACACACCTGGGACACCCTCCTCCAAAGACCACCAGACGACGGGAGGTGTGGTCAGTCTGGTCCATCAGGATAACCACGCCTACAGGAAGTAACAACAGCTGATATACGACACATCACCACCAACACTGGTCACATTAACAAGAAGTTAAAATACATAAGAAGACAAAATGAACATCTTTGGCTTGAAAACTACCACTTCATGACATCACTCACTGGCACAGATCATTTTGAGCTTTGGGGATGCAGTATAAAGTATATAAAGTTTAATAAAGCATTACTCAAACGTGTGAATGAAAAAAAAAACACGACTACAGGTCTGTTTTTGAGGAGGTAACCACATTCTAACATGGCTTATAACTCACAGGAGTCCACTTTGCTAAATATAAGACCTTTAGATTTTAGATTTAGTTCAATCTGGGGTGAAGCAAAGATAAATATAGCCTACGTATTTTTATTTGTAGAGGAGTCCCAATGCATTTTGATACACTTAAAACACTTTGGTATTGGTATCTGAATGATATCCCAGTACCCATCATTGTAAAACTCTATATTATTGGAGTTTTTTGGTTATTTGGTCAAATATGTTTGGCAGCTTGGATGAGCTGCAAAGTGTATTCGACCAAATAAACTTTGTCCAGTTGACAAATTGAATTTCTCCTTTGCCATGGATTCTACCTGGACAACAAAGGGATATTTCACACATTACTGGATTGAATTTAAAAAAAAACTGGTATTGCACATGACTTTACATTGCTTTGTGGATTAGAAATACTGCAGCAGTCATGAAGTAAGATCTACATGTATTTCATATTAACAGTCATGAATTGCAAAGAAGATTGATTTGTCATTTTGATCCCCAATTCTCTGTTATTATATTCTACAAAATGCATCCTTGGTACAGAAATGTTAGAATTGCCTTTTTTATGTTAAAGGTTCTATATTAAAACAACATTTGTAAGCTTTTAGCCATAGTAAATAATAATGCTTTTAACTCATCAAAAACATGTTTCATTCATACAAGTTTGGGTAATTTTTTTATTAATAAAGGGACTGTCCAGCATTTTGGACATAGGACCTAATTTCCTAGTGAGCCAGAGTGTTGGAGACGTGTGGAGACACTTTTTTTTTTAAATTTTCCATCCAGTCCTTGTATTTGCAGAGGTCGCTGGTGCTAGAATAGTGCATGTCATTGGCCATAGTTATCCTGCCACTAAAAACAGTCTTACCCACTCCACAAAACACCCGAAGCAAAACTATTATTACACCAGACTGTCAATGTAAATGTCTGTGTTGATAGAATAATGTTTGAAATAAAACTAACCTTGCATCGAATGAATTGCATGTTGAGGGACTATTTTCTCCGCAGCAGTAGCGGAATTTTACGTTGCCACTAAGATAGGTGCTAGGTGATATCAGTCCACCGCTGCCGAGCTTTCTATCAGGAAGTACAACTCACTGCTGCTGCTCAGACATAAATCCTTCAAATGCAAGGTTGGTTTTACTTCTAAAATTATTCTATCAACACAGATATTTACATCAACAGTTTGGCGTAATAACTGTTTTGTCTCCACACGTCTTCAACACTCTGACTCACTAGGAAATGAGGCCTTATGTCCAAAATTCCAGACTGTCGCTTTAACCAGTCTACATCTCCAAAACTCCAAATGCAATGTCATGTAGTGGTACTTTTTAAGTTAGCAGCTCCTTCTACCTTTTGTTCAGTTCAGTTCCAGGACTGAAATTAACCAAATGATTCTAGTGAAGGTATATGGATTTTAAGGCACTTCCTGTATTACCACATGGTATTACAAGTTGGAAGAGTGTTTTCAGTTTGACAAAAGTACTCTAAATATGCAGGATTTTGATTTCTGATGAGTAAACAACATTATAACTCAGATCAGAAAACACCACAATATGGGCTCTTTAAAATCCACCACAGTATCTTCACAAGGACTCAGACTCCATACATTGCTTAAATTGCTTTCTTATTCCCTTTTTGTTTACTCCTTCAGAAATATATTACCACAATAAGCGGACCCACTCCTCCTCATGTCACAGCCGTTGCTTTCGGTCTTCAAAATGGCCGAACCTCCTCAAACTGGACCCTACAGTATTGATTCTCCTCTCATTAAAATGCAGCTGACTAACCCTAATCCCATTTAAAAGTGACAATGCCATTTCTGTTCTGATAAAGGCAGATTTTAAGTCCGGGCTGGAGCTGCATGACAACAAGACCCCAACCCACCGACACCACCACCACCAGCAGTACCCATCCTTCACCCTCACCCAGCCCCACCCTCACCCCTCCTCACAGTAGAAGTGAAGTGAACGCGTTTGCTCGGAGCTTAGAGCCATGGCTGCTCTTGACATTTCCATTAAGTCACACCTCCTGAAATGTAGCGCCCTGACAGCAGCACATGACTGAAGCAGCTCATTTGGAATCTAAAGAATATATAGTAGATGTGTGTGCGATGAGGGACTAAATATTTAAATGTAATTCAAACACGTGTTAGGTACCGCAAGGCAAATTTGAGGGGAGTCTGCGTGAGAGGTTGATAGATGTCTTTATAGGTCTCTGTTTGAATTGGGTACACGTTTTTCTCTCTTCTGATTGCACTTCTGAGGAATTATACTTCATTACAGTACAAATATTGGTGGTTTTCAAGTTCTACTGTGATTATGTCCTACTGTCAGAGAGTGATAAGAGCCAGAGCACTTCTGTACTAAAGTATACTCAGTATTAGGGGTGTGCAAAAATACTGAAATACTGATATATTGTATCGTGATAAGACAGTATCAGTATTGTGGGCTGCTGTATTGATATGTATTGATCCCCAAAAATGTTTTTTACTAGTTATTTTGTTACAGCGCTACAGTTTTGTTGCTTGTTGCTCGTTTATGCAACACATTTTACCCTAGGCAAATTTGAGTTTGGAGCCCTCATTATGCACTGTTTTTTTTTTTTTTCTTTTTTTAAGTTTTGTTTTGTTTTTAAAATATATTTATTGCCTATTTTTCCCCTTTGATCCGGAGACATACACATCTCTATTTATTTGAATTATGATGGATTGGAAACTTGTCTTATTAGTCATGTCGCCTACTAGATAACCAGAGCTGAAAGTAGTTTTATTTTTTTGCTAGTACAAATACATTTTTGTTTAGATCCCTCATTTAATGTCATAATGAGATAAAATCTAATTGCTCTGAGGCCTTGGCCATTCGTGGCACTGAGAGCAATTGGTTGGGGGCCCCTCCAGGTTTTGGGGCCCTAGGCAGCTGCCTACTTTTGCCTAATGGTAGCGCCGCCTCTGTGTTTTATATTAACTTTGCACAAGAAGTGGTTTAAGAAAAAGACTTTTAGTATCACAGGCAGGATTTAGCTTTTATTTTTTATTGAACAGTATCAAATCGAACTGAAATATATCATATTGAATCGTACTGAATTGTAAGCTCACTGTATTGAAATATGTATCGTATCGTGGCCTGTGTATCGAGGTATGTATCATATAGGCAACTTCTGAATGATACCCAGTTCTGCTCAGTACTGTTTTTGAGCTATTTTTTAAGCGATATTGTAATTTTTAAGACAAAATAATAGTATGTGTTTATTATACCATGTGATCTTACACTATTTGGGATAAAACTCAAGTTGAAAGGGTCCAATTTTATCCAGTTATGTGATCCCCCCAGTATACTTGAATATTATGGATTTAACTATCCAAATCTCTTGGTACGATATTATCACGATATGCATCTCACAGTATGATATTTATTGCAATATTTTTTTTGAGAGGCTAATATAATTGTAGATAGGACACTTTTTGCTTTTAAAATACCTTGACATGATTGTAGTGTGAATTATTACTGTCATAATCCGAAGAATTCAAGTAAAGAACATATTTCTTCATGTTGTCTACATTGAAATGAATCACGGGATATGTAGTTCTCTATGTTTATAAGCTGTTGCTACTATAAAACCATGCATTTAAGCAAATGAGTTTGTAATTCAATATATTGTGACAGTCCATGATATTATTGTGAGACTTTTGACAATACAATATCACAATATTTTGATTATTTTTACATCCCTATTTAATATGAATATCTCTTTTTGATATTTTAGCATTGGTTATTATCAGATTTTCGATACTTTTGACAACTCATATTTGCAATGAACCATTTTAATTGGTAAATTGACGAATATTAAACCTGATAATTTTATTAGTGACTAAACAGGGGTCTCCAACCTGTAGCTCAGGAGCTACCAGTAGCTCTCCACCCCTTTCCAAGTAGCTCACCAAAGGATTTCTGAATTATACATACTGTGCTTAATGGTTCAAATTTGATAAACGACCATTGTATAACTTTTGATGCCTAACTTTGTACACTAATAAACAGATAAAGGTTTGTGTTTTATAGGAATCAAACTATTCCTCATCTAAAGCTTTCCTATGCTCAATTTCTTGTAACCTTTAAAAAAAAAAAAAAGGTAGTTCTTTGGCATAGAAAAAGGTTGGAGACCCCTGCTCTAGAACAAGCCCTCAGGACAGTTTTTGTTGGCCCTTAATCCTCCTGATGAATGGGCCCAAATGATAACAGACAAAACATTTTACTACAAATGTAAGTGATTCTTCCATTATTACTCAAAGACGTCACATTGCATCGTGATTTAGACCTAAGACTGCTGTCCCAAGGCTTATCAACGCTATGGAAATTGTGCCAATGTGAATGACTCACTGTATCGACCCCAGTGTGTGGCCCTCCGCTTCAAGTATTTCAAGTATGATTCAATATGCTGTGAATAAAGTTTGGACACCTCTGCTCTACAACTTGCTATTATGAAATATTTTTGTCTTATAAAATGTTGTTGGTGCAATCTGAAACCCAGCAAGGCTCCAGATAATGAGAGGAAACTTATCTAAAACATTTCTCTATGTTTTGGTCAACATGGATCTGGATTAGACCGGTGAATGAATTTTTTTTCTAATACAATTTTTATAATATGCAAAGTAGTATTTGTAATATATATTTTTAGCTTCTGTAATAAAGTAATGGGGACTTTTTTACTTAAGAAATCAATTACATGTCAATTTGTTTTACAACATTTGTAACTAAAACTTGAACTCCCTAAATAATTCCATGTTTTTTATGTTCTGAAAAGGACCAAGCACCATCCTGTCTTCAGGCGTGTACAGTGCCCTGTTGTTCCCGCACTGTAACACACACACAAATCTCTCTCTCTCTCTCTTTCACTCTCTCCATCTCTCCAGTCTCTCTCTTCACCGCCCTCCATCTCTCCCTCTGTCGCTTCCTCTCAATCCCTTTATCTAGTTCTCATCCTCTTTTTCTATCTTTCCCTCTCTTTCAGTCTATTCTCTCTCCTTCCTTCCTTCTCTCTCACTCCCTCTCTCTCATCTCTCCTTCTATTGCTTCCTCTCAATCCCTTCATCTATTTCTCTTCCTCTCTCTCCCTCTCTTTCAGTCGTTTCTCTCTTTCTTTCTCCCCACTCTCAGTTTCTCTCACTCCCTCTGTCCATCTGTCCTTCCTCCTCTGTCTCTCTCTGCCTCTCACTCCCTCTCTTCACATTTCTTCCCTCTCTACCTCTCTGTCTCGCACTATCTCTTTTTCTCCTTCCCCATCTTTCCCTTCTCTCCATCTTTCCCTCTATCGCTCTCTCACTCCCTCTACCCATCTCTCCTTACGTCTCCCAATCTCTCTCACATCCTCGCTCCTTCCCTCTCTTCTTCCCTTTCTATCTCTCTCTCACTCCCCCTCTTTCCCCTCCCCTTCTCTCCATCACTCCATCACTCCCTCTACCCCCCCACTCACTCCCTCTACCCATCCCTCTTCCTGTCTCGCTATCTCTTTCTCTCTCCCTCTCTCAAGTTCTCTTATTCCATCTCTCTCTCAATCTCTCTCCTTCCCTCTCTCCTTCCCTCCCTCTCTTTCTCAATCTCTCTCCTTCCCTCTCTCTCTTTCCCTCTCTCCTTCCTTTCTTCTCTCTCAGTCTCTCTTATTCCATCTCTCTCTCAGTCTCTCTCCTTCCCTCTCTCTCTTTCCCGCTCTCCTTCCTGTCCTCTCTCTCTCAGGCTCTTATTCTGTCTCTCTCTCAATCTCTCTCCTTCCCTCTCTCTCTCTTCCTTTCTCATTCCCTCCGTCTCTCTCTCAATCTCTTATTCCATCTCTTTCTCCATCTCTCTCACTTCCTCTCACGCTCTCTTCTCCCTCTTCCCCTCTCTCTCTCTCTCGTTCCCCCTCTTTCCCTCGTCTCTCTTTCCTCTCTCTCCCTCTCCTCGTCTCTCTTTCCTCTCTCTCTCTCTCCTCGTCTCTCTTTCCTCTCTCTCCCTCTCCTCGTCTCTCTTTCCTCTCTCTCCCTCTCCTCGTCTCTCTTTCCTCTCTCTCTCCTCTCTCTCTCTCTCCTCTCTCTCTCTCTCTCTCCTCTCCTCTCCTCTCTCTCCTTTCCTCTCTCTCCCTCTCCTCGTCTCTCTTTCCTCTCTCTCCCTCTCCTCGTCTCTCCCTCTCCTCGTCTCTCTTTCCTCTCTCTCCCTCTCCTCGTCTCTCTTTCCTCTCTCTCCCTCTCTCCGTCTCTCTTTCCTCTCTCTCCCTCTCCTCGTCTCTCTTTCCTCTCTCTCCTCTCTCCTCGTCTCTCTTTCCTCTCTCTCTCTCTCTCTCTCTCTCTCCTCGTCTCTCTTTCCTCTCTCTCCCTCTCCTCGTCTCTCTTTCCTCTCTCTCCCTCTCCTCGTCTCTCTTTCCTCTCTCTCTCTCTCTCTCTCCTCGTCTCTCTTCTCTCCTCTCTCTCCCTCTCCTCGTCTCTCTTTCCTCTCTCTCCCTCTCCTCGTCTCTCTTTCCTCTCTCTCCCTCTCCTCGTCTCTCTTTCCTCTCTCTCCCTCTCCTCGTCTCTCTTTCCTCTCTCTCCCTCTCCTCGTCTCTCCTCTCTCCTCTCTCTCCTCTCTCTCTCGTCTCTCTTTCCTCTCTCTCCTCTCCTCGTCTCTCTCTCTCTCTCCTCTCTCTCTCTCCTCTCTCTCTCTTCCTCGTCTCTCTTTCCTCTCTCTCCCTCTCCTCGTCTCTCTTTCCTCTCTCTCCCTCTCCTCGTCTCTCTTTCCTCTCTCTCCCTCTCTCCTGCTCTCTCTTTCCTCTCGTCCCTGTGGGCATCGCGGGTCAGAGTTCAAAATGTCAGCACAATAAAATCCACAAAGCCTCTTGAAATCACATCATAGCGCGGGGGAAGCCTCTGTGTGTCCTCTGCCCCGTCACAGAGTCTGTTCCTGGGCTCGGAGAGGAGACCCTTCACCCCTGCTCCTCTCCTCCCTGGAGCCTCACACAACCACCACCATGGAGAGAGAGAGTTTTTTTTCTTTCTTTTTTTCTGTTTGAGGTGCATTGATGGTGGAAGAGAGGAACGTATAACCCTCTCCCTCCCTCTCTCACCATCTCGCTTTCTGTAAATCTCTCCCTCTAAATCTCCCTCTCACTCCCTCTATCCATCGCTCTTTGTCTCTCTACCGCATTCCATTTTCCCTTCACTCTCTCTTTCTCTCCCCCCTCTCAATCTCTCTCACTCCCTCTATCCAGCTCTCTTCCTCTCTCTATCTCAGTCTCTCTCACTTCCTCTCTCCTCCCCTCCCTGTCTCTCAATCTCTCTCACTTCCTCTCTCTCCTTTTCTCCCCACCCCTCCCTCTCTTACTCCCTCTCACAATTTCCTCTTCGCTCTCTCTTTCTCTCCCCCTCTCTCTCCCTCTCTCTCACTCCCTCTCTCCATCTCTCCCCCTTCTCTCTCTCCCTCTATCTCTCTTACTTCCTCTCTCCTTCCATCTCTCTCTTTTTCTCCCCCTCTCTCTATCTATCTCCCCATCTCTTCTTCCCTCTCTTTCTCAATCTCCCTCACTTCATCTCTCCTTCCACCTCTCTTTTTCTCACCCCTCCTCTCTCTCTCCCTCTCTCTCACTTTCTTTCTCTTTTTCTCTCCCCCTCTCTCGCTCAATATCTCCCTCCCTCCCTCCGTCTCCCTCCCTCTCTTACTCTCACTCCCTCTATCCATTGCTCTTCCTCTCTCTAGCTCTTTCTCTTCCTTCCTCCATTTCCCCTTTTCTCTCTCTTTCAATCCCCTCACAATCTCTCTCACTCGCTCTGTCCAGCTCTCTTCCTCTCTTTATCTCTTTCTTCCTCTCTCCTTCCATCTCTCTCTTTTTCTCCCCCCCCCCTCAATCTTGCTCACTCCCTCTCTCCATCTCTCATTCCCTCTCTCCATCTCTTCCTCTAAATTTCCCTCTTAATTGCTCCATGCATCCTCCGTCTCTCCCTCTCTTTCTCCCCTTTTCCTCTCAATCTCCCTCTCTCCCTCTCTCCATCTCTCCCTTCACCCCTGCCTCCTCTCTTCTCCCGGAGCCCGCCACAACCAAAGGGATGGAGTGAGTTTTTCTTTTTTTTTTTTTTCTGTTTGAGGTGCATTGATGGCGGGAGAGAGGAATGTACCGTGCCCTGGCTTTAATCATCCGTGACCCCCCTGTGCATGTTGGGGGGAGGTTGCCATGGAGATCGTGTGTGTTTCAGAGGGACAGGTACAAGAGGAAGACGTGGTGAGAAGATCAAGAGTCGCTCAAACTGTGAAAAGGAAGAGAGACGCGTCGAGGTGGATTTTTGGTCGTCATGTGAGCGGTCTCCTGACTTTCAGCCATGTTAGAAAGCTCCCACCTCCTCAAAAACACAACCAGAGATGTGTTTTGTTTCATTCACACATGTTTGAGTAATCCTTTATTATTAGTCTGTTTACATCTCCAAATCTCAAAATGCTCAGTTCCACCTTATGATGTCATGAAGCTATAGTTAACAGCTTCCTTTTTTACCTTTCGTTCAGTTGAGCTTGACAATTCCAGAGTTGAAATAATCCAAATGATTCTAGTGAAGGTGTATAGAGTTTAAAAACACAGTGGAGCGCTTCCTCGTTGACCACATCATGACATCACAAGGTGGAACAGAGCCTAAATGTACAGGGTTTGGGTGTTAAACATGTGTGAATGAAACACAACAAAACTCTGGTTGTGTTTTTGATGAGGAAACAACATTATAACATAAATCAGAAAACAACATAATACAGACTCTTTAAATATTATTGTTTTATACAGAGGTGGGGCCTGGGAGTCATGACTTGGACTCGAGTCAGGCTCAAGTCAGTATTTTTAGGACTTGAGACTTGACTTGATAAAATGGACTAAGACTTGGGACTCAACTTGGACTTGCAGGTCACTGACTTGGGACTTGACTCAGACTTGAGGCCTGTGACTTGAAAAGATTTGATGCTTCTACTAAAAAAAATATTGTTTTAGAAATTACTTTTTTCTTTACAGTTGATCAATGCGGTGCTTCATTTTATAGGAACAAACTGGAACATGTCGCAGGATGTAACTAAAGTACTATGAGATGGTATCCTCAAATGTACTACAGTAATATACACTATTATACACTAATATACTCTAATATACACTAATCTACACTCATATGCACACTGAAAAAAAAAGTTGCTGGATTTGCGTAAAAAAGTTATGGACAGCGGTTGCATGCAATAAAATTATGTTTAGGCTTTGAAACTTTTTTCGATCCCCTCTACACATATTTTTCTCGGAACATGAACATCACTTTTTCATGTTGATGAAATTTGAACAAATCATGCTGAATATGCATATTTATCTTATGGTACCTTATCATGAAATGTATAAGTATGTATAATTTAATTTAATTGATCTAATTCTGTAAAAGAATACAAAAACAGTCTTTAGTTTTCCACTGTATTGTCTTAAACAGAATCAAACACAAAGAGAGCACAGGGACAGAGATACACAGTTTGGAGCTGGACAGTGTGAAGATTTATTCCAGTGAAGATGTTCTGGTCTCTGTGAACACAGGAATAACACATGATGATCACATTCTGATGATCTACTCTGTTGTACATGTTTAAATACACTTATAGCAATTATTACTACAATAATGGACCAGAACAGAAGAACAAGAACATTAGAACTGTATCTGCAGAAACAAAACTCACCATGTGCTGCTTTTGTTCCTCTAAACACAGTAACAGGGAGGGCATCTGGTATAAAGTCTCCTAATGCCACATCACCTTGTACAAGTACGATAACAGTTTCAATAGGAAGTTCATTTTGAAAAATTTTAAAATAATTTTAGTTGGTTTACTTACTTTGTTCATCTGTGGTCTGTGTTTTGTTGGTTCTCAAACATCTTCCTTTTTTCTGAAACATCAACTATAACATTCATGAACTTCCCCACAGCTCCAGCAGAGCTCTGGATGTCACTCTTTGTAGACGACTCTGGAACAAACACATTCAAATCTTAGTACAACTGTCACACTCTTGTAGATGGACAGTCAAAAACAATTTGTTTCAAGCTGTCCTTACATTAACTCTAATTTCAAATAAAACACCACAAACATGTTTTAACAATGACGACATTCTAGGCCGGAGAAGCACATAATAAAATCTTTGAAAAGTCTTACCTCCAGATCAGCTCTCATAATCCTCCTGCTCCACACTGTGTGTCTCTGCTCATCTAACTGTCCTGTGTCCTGTTACATTTGAATTTTCCCTCCAAAAGTTTTGGGGAGGAGAATTCCAGAGGGAGGAGCCTCACCAGAGATTATAATAAAGTCATGTTTCCTCAGTCTGATTAAAACATGCAGGTCTCACATCGGCCACAATCAAGCGATGTTTGTAAGATTTAAACATGCTTGACAGAGAAACGTAAAAAAGTGATGTTATTGTTGTCAAATTTGTTTTTGCAATTTGAGCAACCCCTCTCGGACCGTTTTTTTAGTGCACTAATCTACACTAATATGCACTAATATACACTAATGTACACTCACATGCACTAATGTACACTAATCTACACTAATCTGCACTCATATACACTAATATACAATAATCTACACTAATATACACTCATATGCACTAATATACACTAATATACAATAATCTACACTAATATACACTCATATACACTAATATACACTAATATACAGTAAAACAGAGGGAAATACATAGAGCAGGATCCTTCATGGCAACTGTAATTAAGCACTTTTAAATCTGAATTCTTTCTATTCTGAATATTAATAATTCACACTAAGATCTTATCAAGACATTTAAAATTTGCATTTCTTATATAAATACTCATACTGTGTAGAAATAAATCATTTACTTTAAAAATTCAAATAAACTGCAAAAATCTCTGAAACTATTAACTTTTTAAATTTGGGCTTTTTGAAGACTTAAAGACTTGAAATAAATCATTTACTTTAAAATTCAAATAAACTGCAAAAATCTAAGCTATATTTGGTACTTTGGTTTAAAGACTTGAAATGACTTGAAGCTCATAGCAGACGACTTGGACTTGACTTGGACTTATGGTCCAGTGACTCGAGACTCGACTTGGACTTGCCTGTATTTGACCTGAGACTTGACTCGGACTTGAGGTCAAAGACTTGAGACTTGCTTGAGATTCACAAAGCGACGACTTGGTCTCACCGAAATTTGATGATTTTTGGTGAAACACGTTTAAATGTTTTAATTTATTATTCGCATTATTAGCACATTTAATCAGAGACGTCTCCAGAGATGAGGCACAACTTGGCAGCCACATTAATTCATTTTTATATTTTTTTTTAAAGGCAAGATTATAATTACTGCATGCAATTAGAATGGGAATTAATATAACCTTTCTTTAAAATTCACATTCCACTTTCACCATACTAGTTTTTCCGTACTATACCAATATTCACATTCTATCTGTTATGCAGTAGTTGTCATTATTAATATTTTAAGATCTATAGCAAATTCATCATCTTGGCTCAAGCGCGATGTCCCACAGTATGGCATTAAACACATTTATATCTTGCATTAGAAAATACATTGGAAAACATGCACTCTCACTGTGACTCTGCCTCTCCACAAACTTGACCTGTAACTTGGGCTGGTGGCGTCACTTGCTTGTTTCCATGGAGATGCATACACACTATAAGCTATATTTTACTGTCATACTGTGGAACATTTGAGGCAAAGCAATAACATCGCCATAGAGACAAGAAGAAAAGTGACTTACTGCACCGTTAATTCAAAAAAAGTTTCATAATGTATTTTCATATGATATAATTACATCAGATTCTTTACTAACTTCTTTACAAATAGACTTAACAATCCTAACCTTGTATTTCTATTTAAAACTCACTAACTATTCAACTATTTTTCCGAGGGACAGATTGTTTGGAGAGTTCTGGGTCAGATAGATGCACAACACATTACCATTTATAAAACTGTTTGGTGTCACACAAAATATCTAGATCTGTTTCTGCTCGGTTTGATTTGTGTGAAAAATAAAATACCAGAGAGAGATTATCAACATTACTACAATTACTGTGCAAAACTATCAGTGTTTGGACCAGTATTAAACCACGACTAGACCAGGACCAACCAAGTCTGTGTCTGGATGATCATGGAAGTAAACCAGGACTAAACCAGGACTAAACCAGGAGTAAACCATGGAGTAAACCAGGAGTAAACAAGGACTAAATCAGGACTAAACCAAAACTAAATCTGAACTAAACCAGGGCAATCCCAGAATTAAACCAGGACAAAACCAAAACTAAACCAAAACAAAACAAGAACTAAACCAAGACTAAACCAAAACTAAATGAGAACTAAACCAGGACTAAACCAGAACTAAACCAAAGGCGGCAGTAGCTCAGTTGGTAGAGCATTCGTCCACTGATCTAAAGGTTGGCGGTTTGAATCCAGCTCTCAACATAAACATCACAGGTTGGCTGGTGTGATTCCAGCTCCCACAGATGAATGCTGTTGTTGCCCCCTTGGGCAAGACACTTAACCCACCTTGCCCACAGTGTCTGCGTACACTGGTGTGTGAGTGGGTGAGTAGTTCCTTGTTGTAAAGTGCTTTGAAGGTGGAAAAGCGCTATAAAAAAATGTGACCATTTACCATTACCATAAGCCAGAATTAAACCAGGACTAAATCAGGACTAAATCAAAACTAAGCCAGGAATAAACCAGGACTAAACTACGACTAAATCAGAATTAACCCAGAATTAAACCAGAACTAAATCAAAACTAAATGGGGACTAAACCAAAACTAAAGCAGAACTAAACCAGGTCTAAACCACTAAACTAGAACAAAACCAGGACTAAACCAGGAACAAAGACTAACCCAAGAAACAAGAAAAAAACTAAAACTATTATATTTTTAGGCCTTAAATTGAATAGGCCTGACCAGTCTGTTTTAAAAGGCTCCGAGGACAAACTGTGACTGACATGTGGGCACAGATACAGCTGTCCATCAACAGTATTTCCTCTTCTATTTGATTTGCTTCATAATTAAATGTGAGTTCCTGTGCCGCTGACAAACTTCACTCAGTCACAGAGAAAAGTTGATTGCGTCACGTCGTAATTGGTCCTCGCCCTTTATCATCGGGAGGGGGAGACATTTTGATGTGACACCGGCGCAGAGTTTGACTGGGTCGTTACTGCACATAAAAGTCTGAGTGTACCAGCTCCGTGTGACAGCATCAGCTCACGATGTGCCAAGACACGACGAGGAGAGAGGGAGAGACGGAGAGATGGAGAGAGGGAGAGATCGGGGGGAGAGGTGGAGAGATCATGGAGGAGGGGGAGAGGGGAAGAGATCAGGGAAAGAGAGGGGAGAGGAGAGGGAGAGATCAGGGAGGATGGAGAGATCGGGGGAGGGGGACAGATGGAGAGATCAGAGGGAGAGTAGGAAATCGGGGGGAGGGTAGGAGAAAGGGAGAGATGGAGAGATCGGGGAGAGGGAGAGATAGAGAGATCAGGGGGAGGGGAGAGAGGAAGAAATCAGGTGGAGGGCAGGAGAAAGGGGGAGATGGAGAGCTCAGGGGGAGGACAGGAGAGAAGGAGAGATCACAGGGAAGAGCAGGAGAGAGGGAGGGGGATCGGGGGAGGGCAGGAGAAAGGGAGAGATGGAGATTTAGCGAGATCAGGGGGAGAGATGGAGAGATCTGGGGGAAGGCAGGAGAAAGATAGAGATGGAGAGATTAGAGGGGGAGGGCAGGAGAAAGGGTGAGATGGAGTGATCAAATGGATGGCAGAAGAAAGGAAGAGATGAGAGATCAGGGGGAGAGCAGGATGGAGGGAGAGATGGAGAGATCAAGTAGGAAGGGAGAGGAGAGGGAGAGATGCAGAGATCAAGGGAAGAAAGAGAGGAGAGGGAGGCAAGGCAGGAGAGAGGGAGAGATGGATAGATCAGGGGAAGCAAGGGAGACGAGAGGGAGAGATCAGGGGAAGAAAGAGAGCAGAGGGGAGGCAAAGCAGGAGAGAGGGAGAGATTGAGTGAATGGAGAGAGAAAGAGAGGAGAGGCAGGAGAGAGGAGAGATGGAGCAATCCAGGGAAGAGAAGGAGGGGAGATGGAGAAACTGGGAGAAGAAAGAGAGGTGAGGCAAGGCAGGACAAAGGGCGAGATCAGGGGGAGGGCAGGAGAGGGTTAGAAATGGAGAGATTGAGGGAGCAGGAGAGATGGAGAGATCAGGGGGAGAGAGGGAGGACAGGCAGGGGAGAACAAGGAGAGATGGGGGGCAGGAGAGAGGGAGAGATCGGAAGAAAATGAGACGAGGCAAGGCAGGAGGGATGGAGAGTTCAGGGGAAGGAGAGAGGGAGAGATTGAGAGACAGGAGATAGATGGGAAGATCAGGGGGAGAGAGGGAGGAGAAAGGAAAGAGAAAAGAGAGAGCTCGAGGGGCAGGAGAGAGGGAGAGGTGGAAATCAGTCGGAGAGGAGTGAGAGACAGGCGGGAGAGATGAAGGAGAGAGATGGAGAGATCAGGGGGAAGAGAAGTTGGTAGAGGAGAGGGAGAGACAGAGAGTTCAGGGGGCGGGTATGAGAGAGGGAGAGATGGTGAGATCAGGGGCAGAGAGGGAGGAGAGGTGAGAGAGAAAAGGGAGAGCTCGAGGGGCAGGAGAGAGGGAGAGATGAGTAATCGGGGGAGAGAAAGAGGACACAGGCAGGAGAAATGGAGAGATCAGGGGAAGAGAGGTAGAAAAGAGAGAGATATGCAGAGATCGGGGAAAGAAAAGGAGGCGAGGCAAGGCAGGAGAGAGGGAGAGATGGAGAGATCAGGGGGAGAGAGGAGAGGCAGGAGAGAACAGGGAGAAAGGAGGGGCAGGACAAGGGAGAGATCTCTTTCCCCGCCCTTTCTCTCTGTCTCTTTTTCTCTCACTCCTGACTTTCTCCCCCTCTCTCGGCGGTATTGTGGGTGGCGTACTTCCTCCTCTGCGGGTACACAGTAGTACAGGACTGCACCTCTCGAGCGCCGAGGTGGGCACGGGCCGGGGCACAGACCGGAGCAGCGGGGGGCCTTGAGAGAGGCGGGCGCGGTGCCAGTCTAACCTCGGGCTCTACCGCATCCTCCTCGTGATGGATGGAACGTGTCAGCGTGGGGCAGGGAGACCAATCCACTCATCAGCGCTACCTGTTCACACAGAGGAGGAGATAAGAGCGGCGTGTTCACGACAAGGCCGAGGCTCCGTCTGACAGCAAGATGGAGGAGCGCACTCTTACTTTATACACAAGATATCTGGAGTTTAACATTTTTAAGAATTACAAATAATTAGACCTAACCTATTAAGACTTAGGATACGTCAGCACGATAAAAGTCCTGGATTTTTTTTGTGGGTTGAAAAAAATTCTCATCCACACGGTCGGTTCAATAAATATTCACATCCAAACAACAAGGGAGCACTGAGTGAAAACGATGTGATACATATGCCACACCTGTTGTATGTGGTGCTGTAAACAGGATACAGCCAGAGCCACTGGACACACAACACTACAAAGAGCACATGCACATAGAGTCCTTCCTCTTCCGCAACAAACACAAGAAGAAGATGATGTTGGCGATGAAAGGGTCGCAACGCCATCCTTTTCCAAAAGCTGCGGTTTGGCGCTGGCGTTCTCAGATTTCTCCACTCTGGAACCCATTTTCGAAAAACATCATGTTTGCCCACTCGAAATGCTGGCTCCATGTAGACAAAAGGCCAAAACGAATAAAAACTTCACAGTTTCAACCAAAAAACGTTGGCGTATCTACACCACCTTAGACAAACTATTGATCCACAAGGGAAATTATTTGGCCACAGTTGCTCACACATCACAATAAATATGATAACAAAGAGCAAAAATATAAATGGTAATAATCCTAAAACAATTCTAAGTCAAGTAGCAAAAATAAAAAGAGAGGGTGAAATAAGGTCTGTGACATATTAGTGTCATAAGAACCATCTTGCACTTTGAGGAGCTCAGGGACCGGCCTCCAGCTGGTGCCCAGAGTCAAGACTAAACACGAGGAGTCAGCATTTCACTTTCATGCAGCTAAAACCTGGAACAGTCTTCGTGAACATGTGAGACAGGACTCTACTTTGACTCGGTTAAATCCAGACTCAAAATGCTTCTGTTTAGCTGCATAAGACTGAAAGGTTTTCATTTTTCAGTCTGCATTCTTCTTTCTCTTCTCTCTCATTTGATGTCTCTCTCTCCTTTTAATTTTATGATGAGTATTTATGTTTTGATTTGTTTCTATTGTGATTTTAATGTATCTCTTATTCTGTAAAACACTTTGAATTACCTTGTGCTGTACAAATAAACTTGCCTTGCCAAGGTATAATTACTGCATATAAATGTATATGTCACAGTTCTGCCTTTTGTTTACTTGTTTTCCCCAATCCAGTCCATTTCTCAGTCGGTTCCGGTCCTCCTTTGCCACCTTCCTCCTTTCCCTACAGGTGCCGCTCATTCTGTAATCAGCCCAGGCCCAGTCTATATATACTCCCTCTGCTCCCTCAGTCTTTGCCAGATTGTTGACCTGTTAAGACAGACATTCAAGCTCTGAAAACCTGAAATCCCTGTATCCCCTGAATCTGTTCTGTTTGTGACTTCTCCAATTCTGTGTTTCCCTGTTTGTTGTCCCTGTTCCTGTGTTCACTCCCAGTTAATTTCTTACTAGTGTATTTCCCAGTCTTGGAGGATATTTCCGTTCACATTTTATATCATATATTCCTCTGTTATATTTTCAGTCTGAGTTTCCATTATTACATTCCCTGTTATAGGACACTTTCTGTTATTTAAATAAGACTTTGTTTGCCTGAGTACTTGTGTTGCATTTGAGTCCAATTTACCTGCGTGATAGTATAAGTACAAGAAATAATAAAAATATAGAAATATAGCAATACAAATATCAGAAATATAGTCATACAAATATAGTAATAATATTTTTTGCATTTGTAGTACTTTGGCATGATCAAGTAATTGTTTTGTTTTTATAAAGTTCTGAAAAAGTAAATGAAAAAGCGAGTTTAGTGGTGGGATAAGACCTGCTATAGTGAATTGAAAGTGCCGACGGTGTTTTTGATATAATTCATGTGAAACAGCTCTCTATTTTGACTCACGGAGATTATAGACACATTTATATTTAATGACAGACCAACAGTGAGACACACAGAACTCTTTTCAGTGTTTACTATTGCTTGCATTGTGTTACCATGGTAACTCCTAAACATTTCACCATTACAGATACATGCAGAACACCCCCAGCATGGAGTCACAAGTATCAATATTACAATTAAGCCATTCCTGAAAATAAGGAAGACGTTATGAGGGTTAGCGCTGGCATAATGAACAGTATAATTTCTGAGAGAACCTTATTTGTTCTTCAAACTTGTATATCCATAGCAGCTTCAGACTTGTTCTAAAAGCAGACACAGCACCTTAGATGATCTTCTGACTTGTTGCAATAGCAAGTAGAAGACCTTGTATGACCTTCTGACTTGTTTTTAATAGCAGAGGACCTTGTATCGTCTTCAGACTTATCTCAGTAGGTGATAGAGAACTTACGCTTCAATTTTGTCCCTCATGCAACTCAAACAATGTAAAGTGATTTTCAACATACTTCCTTTTTTTATTACTATGTGGCCTTTTTTCTGCGTAATCCTTCAATCGTCATCAATGTTCCAGAGTGATCTAGTATTTCCCAAGCTTTTTTTTTTTTTTTTTTTTTGTCTGGGGACCCATATTTTAAAGTCACAAACCTCCACAATCCAAGTCAATTGACATTATTCGTAAATCACAAAATGAAGGTGGATTTGATCGTTATTTAACTTTAAAGAGGATATTTTATTGCTGTCTCTCTGAACAATTAGTAGTTTTAAACAATGAAAAACAGTAATTGAACCAGCAATAAAACTTATCTACAAGTCGCCAATTTGGACATTAAACGTAAACCATTTCTTTTTCTTTTCAACATTCAATTGAACCAGCAATATTGGAACAAAAAAGTCAATAAAATAATTTAAAAAAGATTAGAAATTATACAAAATATGTCTCAACATTTCAACCTACATGCAGATTGTGACAAAAAATCTCTTCGGGAAACAATGTACTAGTTTATGTGCTCTTATATTTGTTCTGATAAACCTCAAGATCTTTCTTAAACTATTCAAAAAAGGTTCATGTTGGTTCTGTGAATGTGACTTTTTGAATATTTTTAGTATTGATTAGTACAGACATGTCAAACTCAGGCCCGGGACCAAATTTGGTCAAATATAATTATATTTGGCCTGTGAGATTGTCTCAGATATGTGTTAGAGCTGCCCACCGGCTACAGATAGATTATAGAGACATTATTTATTAAAAATTGTGTAATTATTTTATATTATACTTGTTCTGGATTCAATGTTTAAGCAAAACTATTATTAAACATTTATTTTAATAACATTACATATTTCAAAAGAGGAGAAAACATGCAGATGTTGCTGAAATTTTTCAATAAATATTTAGTTTGGCCCATGACTTAGTCCCTGTTTTTAATTTTGGCCCCCTGTGAATTTGAGTTTGATTAGTATTAGTATTAGTATCTTATTTTCAATACTTTTGACAACTTTAATTCCTCTACCTTCTATACTGAGTTGCTGTTTGACATCATTTCAGTTCATCCTGATGTATATATAGATTAAAACCCAAATTAAAAATGCACTATGTAACTTTTCCGCGTGTGAAAGTATAAAAGTTGAAGTAGTAAGTTTGAAGTAAGAAGCGTGTGTGAATAGCTAAAGGAGCCTCATTTGGTCTTGTTATACTTTGAACCATGGGTAGTGAAAGTGATAGCTCTGGTTTTGACTTGTCTGTCCGTGGAGAGTTCTACCTCTTGACATTTATTTGGTTCGGCGTGCCAAAAAGTCCTCCTGCTCGCGGAGTTTCTTTCAGCGCGTGTTTTGACAAGGTTTACTCTGACAGAAGTGCAAAGGAGAGGGGGGGATTGGCTGAAAAGAAGATCGGCGTTTAAAGAGACAGTCCACACGTTATATTGAGTTAATGTTTGTGATTGCACATAAGTTAACGTCGCTGTCTGACCCGCTCATGGTGATTGTGGCGTGAATAGGCTTAGGTGAGGTTGATAGCGTGTTTTTGAAGTAGCCGTCAACTGGTCTGATTGTGGATTCGTGGTGTTTTGACATTTATATTGCTCTTAGAATCATACCGCTGGCTTTATAGTTTGTTTGCTTTAGGGTTGCCATGTTAGAATCTGATGTATTTACAGCTAAAGAGTGAACAAAAAATGCCTCAAGTATACCTCTACATCCACTTCCCATTCATTCTGTTTTTGATTTACATGCAGGTTAGGAATCTAAAAATATTTAAGTTATTCAGATTTTTCGGTAAAACTTAGACTTAAAGCTTCCACCTGTAAGTTTATTAAATATTTTAGCAGCAGATGTCAGATGTGGCTCTCCTCTCCTGGTCTTTGCTCAGATTTACCTGTGATTTCTGGTTTTCACACCAAAGCTGCACATCAGACAGCAGTAACACAGGCGACATCTAGTGGTGATATGTGACAGTACAACAGGGCTGTATGGGTCAAACAATACAGGCTGAACGTCTTTTATTTACATTTACATTTCATCTTGTTTTTGGTTGCAAGTTGGACATTTCTTCGACTTATATGTTACTTTGAATAAAATATGTTACTTTAAAGCTACCATCCATATTTAGACTCGACCAGGTTGCATTTTCATATACCACATATCACCACTAGGAGCTATCTATGTTACTGCTGTCTGATGTGCCGGCTTTGGTGACAGAAGAAGACCAGAGGCTATGGGTGAGTCTGACTCAAACCCCGGCAGGCAGCCGGATGGTAACTGTCACTGAATTCAGTTTGAAACTATTTCAATAAAATAGACTAAATACTTTACTACAGTTATGGTTTATTGATCTCAGTATAGCCAAGTAGTGTTACTTAATGCATTATTTTATTTATTTTTTTTTCAGAACATATTTGAAATATTTTGTGAAAATTACAGTATAGCCAAGTTTTTTTTGTTTTTTTTTTGTTTTTTTTTTCCTCTGGTGGAAATGCAACCAGAGAATTCAATGATCACTGATGCAATTCCACCCTCAAACTCTTTGGCGAAAGTAGACCTATTGCTTTAACTGGGAGAAGAAACAGACCTGTGGAATTTTTTTGTTTGTTTGTTTGTTTGTTTTTTACTGTCTATGCTTGCATTTGCACCGCACTGAATTAATCATTTGTGTGCTTGGATGTACCTTGTACTTGGTCCCTGAATGTAACATGTGGCCCATTAATGGCCCCTGTTTCCACCACTGTCCCTCAGTCAGTTATGTAAAAAAATATTTTCAAATAATACCTGATGGTATTATAGAAACAAGCAGGCAGTGTTGGGAAGGTTACTTTTAAAATGTATTCCCCTACAGATAACAGATTACACACCCCAAAATGTAGTTTGTAACATAATCCATTAAATTACTTAAAGTGAGTAACGTAATCTGAATACTTTGGATTACTTGGTTTGCTGTAGAGAAGCAAAGACTCAGACATCTTCACATAAGATGTTTTGTCTTCTAAAAGAAAATAAAAAGCCCAGTCTTTACTCAGCCAAATTAAAAATATTATTGATAGAAGAGGAGGAGACACGGTCCGCACAGCATGGTTTAGTCCTGTTAAATTCTGTTTGAGACATAGTTAGACCTGGTTTAGTCCTGGTTTAGTCTTGGTTTAGATCTGGTTTAGATCTGGTTTAGACCTGGTTTAGACCTGGTTTAGACCTGGTTTTAGACCTGGTATGGACCTGGTTTAGTCCTGGTTTAGTCTTGGTTTAGTCCTGGTTTAGACGTGGTTTAGTCTGGGTTTAGTCTGGTTTAGTTTTGGTTTAGACGTGGTTTAGTCTGGTTTAGATCTGGTTTAGACCTGGTTTAGACCTGGTTTAGATGGTTTAGACCTGGTTTAGTCTTGGTTTAGACCTGGTTTAGACCTGGTTTAGTCTTGGTTTATTCCCGGTTTAGACCTGGTATGGACCTGGTTTAGTCCTGGTTTAGTTTTGGTTTAGTCCTGGTTTAGACGTGGTTTAGTCTGGGTTTAGTCTTGGTTTAGTTTCGGTTTAGACGTGGTTTAGTCTTGGTTTAGTTCTGGTTTAGATCTGGTTTAGACTTGGTTTTAGATCTGGTTTAAACCTGGTTTAGTCCTGAAAAAAAAAAGAAAAAGGGATATAGCTGAAAATGTGAAAACAGGAAAATACCTCTATGTAATCCATTTATTTCAACCAAGTAACTGTAATCTAATTACCACTCACTTAAACAGTAACTGTAACCGAATACAATATAATAATTTGTACTCTGATTACGTAACTCTAGTACATGCCATCTGTTACTCCACCAACACTGCAAGCAGGTGACGGACCCCCATCCTAAAAGTTACATAGTGCACTTTTAAGAGTAGAGTAAGTCTATAAGAGTAACCAAAACTTTTACTCAAGTATTCCAATAAGAAAATACTTGAGTCAGAGTGAAAGTATGCCTCTAGAGTAACTGAGTACCAGCCTCTTCTGCCTAAACATCAATTAGCCTGAGACTGCGCTGCCAGAGCCGTGTGTTCCTCCGATACATCAGCCTATTTGTGTTTGTCATGTCGCGGGCAAGTCATTATTTCCAACATGGCGTCTGACAAGGTAGTCCCTGACCCCGTCCTAATCTAGCGCTGATGGAGAGGATGCGTTTGGTGCCAATGTTTAGTGCGTATTGATTTAGCGGGTTAGCACACACTGTCAGCGGCGGCTAAGGTTTGCTATCTGTGTTTGTGTGTGGAAATGCTTGGCTAGCTGTGCACTCACCCGTGGATAATCTACTTTTCATGGAGGTTAGCACGTCAGAGGGTTCAGGGACAAGCTCGGAGCAGAGTGCACAGCGGAGGGGAAGAAATAAGAATTGCAAAATGTAGTTTTTGCACATTATGCATTGGTGAATATGTCAGCAGTGTGTGATAATAGTCTGAGTGTTACTGTGTTTCTGAGCAGAGAGTACTTATCACTGGAAAATACATGTTTAATGATGAATATTATTTCCCCTTTTGTGTAAAATTGTGAAAACTTGAATTCATTTTTGTCTTGAGTTTTAGATAGGGTTGAGTGATATGACGAAAAATAAAATAAACAATAATAATAAAACGAATGAATGAATTAAAGCAGAACTAAGTAACATTGATTGAGCTCCTCCTGCAGCTCCTTTGAGTCAATAAATACACTATCAGGGATCAGGCTCTCTTTTTCTTTTTTGCTTGTCTCTTTTTTTTTTTCTTTTTTCTGTTGAAATAAGGGACATACAAAAACATGCAATGTGGGCAAATATAACTAAAGAGCCAGTGTTTCTCACTGCTCTCTCTTCAGGTTGTGTCGGTCATATTGCATCGCTGGTTTTCTGCGTGTTTCCTGAAACAGCATGGGGAGAGGAACGTTTCAAATACTTCAAAAATACTGAAACATCACAGGGACTTACAGCAATGTTTAATTACATAAAATGTTACCTAGTTCATAAATTGCTAGACTCGTTTTAAGCATTTCTGCGATCAAACCACACCGATTATGCTTATGCTTACAATATTTACAGGTTCAGATATGTTCCTCATTACTCAGTGTTAGTTTAATTCTTTTTGCAGTGGTATTTCCCTCTGCTGCCAGTTAATGGTAAGATGCACCAGATCAGAGTATAGGGCAGCGGTCTCCAACCTTACTTTTGCTCTAGTACTTTTACAAAGCAAAAATGCCAGAGAGCTGCTCATTTTAGCAGTCGCAAGAAATTGAGTAAATATAATAGCCACGGCCCTTAGATGGGTTACAGTTAGATGATTATAAAACAAACCATTTATTAGTGCTCAAAGTTGGGCATCAAAATTTTACATTTACAGTGGTAATAGCCATTTAATTAACCAAAGTTTTGCTATGAGGCACAATGCATATAATTCAGAAATCCCTTGGCGAGCTACATGGAAGGGGTTGGAGAGCTACTGGTACCTCTCGAGCAACAGGTTGGAGACCCCTGGTAAAGGGAGTACTGAGGCTGTGAAATTATTTTTTTTTTTTTAAGCAGGCATTATTATAAGTTCTAAATCATGCAAACTTACTCAAGACCATGTTTAAAGGCCATTAACAGTATAAGTAATGCATAATATGTGTTCTTTAATGGCATGGTTAAACAGGGTCACAAACAGCTCCTGCAGGTTGCCCAAGTGCACAACAGGTACAATACAGAGGACATTTCTGTGTAGGGATACAATATGTATATATGATTTTATTGAGTCAGTTAACAAAAACAGTCAGACTTGATGAACACATTTGCCAAAACAATCAATGCTTGTACCCACAGAGAGTTAAATGGTTAAAAAAAACACATGCTTTGCTTTTGCAGACTTGCTACTGTCAGTCCCCTGTTGCGACCTTATTATAAAAGTTGTGAAGTTGTGAAGGAGCAAATGAATTATTATTTTAATGAGAGATATTTCATCTTAAAATAGCCTTTCCACATGTGTTTTACTAATCAACACGATAATATTTATATTTTCTTTGGTCTAGTTGCTTTTGATCTCCAGTAAAAATATTAATATTACACAACTAATATTATTTTAGTTGACACATGCATCCCAAATTTTGGACTTCCGGTCATCGCGCACTGCACACTGGGAAGGATCCTCCTAAAAAAGTGAACGTTAAACCGCCAGACTTTTCTTCACTTTTCAAAACCTTTTCCTATAGTTAAATGGGAACTACGCAACTTTTCTGGAAGGGCATTAGTCACCTGCTTGACTCCATGGAGATGTCAGTGCTTCATCGTGGCATTTGTATACATGCATCCCAAATTTCGGACTTCCAGTCATCGCGCAATACATACTGGGAAGGATCCTCCAAAAAAGTGAGCATCAAACCACCATGTTTGATTTCACAGTGGGATGAGTCTATTGTCAAAGCTGCTCTTTTCAAGTCTTTTGAAACATATCGCTTTTGTTTCTGGTTCTGATATTGTCATATTTTAGTTACGGGATTTGGACATCGTAATTGTGTGGTTGTTGGATGTCCTAACAGCGGAAAACGGGCTTCGTAAGTTTGCGAACTCCATAACTGCAACACAATTACTATGTCCGAATCCGATAACTAAAATATGACAATATCAGAACCAGAAACAAAAGCGATATGGTTCAAAAGACTTGAAAAGATCGGCTTTGACAATAGACACATCCCACTGGGAAATCAATCATGGTGGTGTGATGCTCACTTTTTTGGAGTATCCTTCCCAGTATGTTTTGCGCGATGACCGGAAGTCCGAAATTTGGAATGCTTGTTTACAATGCCATGACGAAGCACTGACATCTCCGTGGAGTCAAGCAGGTAGCTAATCCCCTTCCAGAAAAGTTGCGTAGCGCCCCTTTAACTACAGGAAAAGGTTTTGAAGAGTGAAGAAAAGTCTGTAAACCATAATAACAAGGAGTGTTGACTTCTATACTACCTCTGTGCTACACGCTACCTTTCTATATTCCTCCCACACAGCTTCACTGGCACATGCCCCCTCATCACCAGCACGGAAACGCACATTTGTGAACAACGCCTCGCTTGTCAAACATCCCCTATTGTTCCTCCCTGGTACAGCAAGCTCCTTGAAGTCACCTATTTCATTGTTGGATCTGCGCGGTGGAGGCTCGCCGTCTTCATTTAGGCGGTGGCTTGGGTGGGCCGGGTGGAGACTGCATTATTTATGATGAAGCAAACCTAGCAGCGAGAGACAGACAGCCCAGAACAGCAATCAAGAGCGCCCGCCGTACATTTAGTGACACCTCTTTTCATTGGGAACATGAAACAAGGCGTCCCTCCCGCTGCGAGCCACAAACACGAACAAACCAGGAGCTGCCGAATTGGAAATGCTCCCGGGGTAACTCCACACACGCTCAGATGGATGGAGGTGTAATGGGGGAGCTGGATTTGACGAGAAATGAGAGTTCAAATGGTGATAAATATTGTCACAGATCAACACGGACGCCTCAATCTCTGCGCTTGATTTAAAGGGGAAGCAATTTCCAAGGAGCTGACAACAATATATTTGAACTATTGTTGTGTTCGTACTTTGGCGATGCAACACTCAAATTTTCCCATTGTCGGATAAATAAAGGTTCATTTAGCTAGTTTTTGGGTTGCGTAAAAAAAAGAATATTTTGTAAAAGTGTTGCCACAATACTAAAATTTTGAACTGGATTTCAACGCTAAGGAATATTTTTGATATTCAGTACTGCCACTAATAATAATCCAAATCTGGGTCATGCAATACAAAAGAAATAAATCAATTTTTTAAAAGTCTGCTTAAGGTTGAAATGCCGTGCTGAAATTCTCAGACATTGGGCCTTTGTTCTATTATGAGAATACAATACAATTAACAAAATGTACAATAGTGATGTACATGGTTTATTATTACCATATTTTTCGGACTATAAATCGCTCCAGAGTATAAGTTGCACCAGCTAAAAAATGCGTTATGAAGAAGAAAAAAACATGCCACACTGGACAATAAGTCACACATTTTGAAGGAAATTTATTTTATAAAATCGGTGACCAGAAACCAACATAACAACAAAACAGAACAAGTTTACCAAACTCTCCATCTCACTCCAAATCACTAAATCCATTGAATTCTTCATCCTCTGTGTCACTTCTTAGCAACTCGGTGACCTCCGGAGGTAAACAGAGCGTTGCTTCCTCTTCTGTGTAGCTGTCGTCAGACTCAGCATCAGTTCCTGTTAGAATTATTCTGGCCTTTCTGAATCCTGACAGGAAGGTTTTGGTTGTCTTTATAAGTTTGTTTAAATCATAATTTTTCAGTGATACAGAAGTAATGGTGCGATTGACTAACATGATACCAGACAGGACAGCAGCTCTTATGCAGTAGAGTGAAGTGACAGTGGTACAACAGTAACAGGAGCAGCAGATACTGACACACGAGCCTAGAGCCTCTCGCAGCTGTCAGTGTGAACATTTTTAATATATAAGTTGCACCCGAGTATAAGTCACAGGAAACACCCAAAGCAAACCTGAAAAACATGGTAAATACCTTAAAACATGCTCTTGAATGAAGGAAAATGTTTGAACAAGTTGAGATGGACTTTCCTCTTTCTCTTCAGATGGCGTGTCTTTGTTACAGACAAAAAAAACAAAGAATTGAGAGAGACATTTCCTCAGATGAACACGGACACTCCTATTTCTTCTTTTCATTAACAACAAATCACTATTCCCCTCACAAAAACACCTCCTGAACTGAAAATACACATCTAGATCATAGACTCTATATATGTGTAAGTGGTATTTAGAAATGGACAGACGTGTCACCCATAGCGTTCTGTTTCAATCAAATGGATAACAGGCTAACTATGTACATTTCCAGTCCCATCCATCCACTTTATTTCTGTAGCATTAACACGACATTCATTAACAAAACTATTTCCAAAGAGCTGCACAATACAAATAAAACATATTCAATACAAGTATAAAATAAAGCCCAACTTAACTCCACTAATCCTTGTTAAGACAATGGGACTTGACTCGGACTTGAGATCAAAGACTTGAGATTTGGCTGATGCCAGAAAAAAGTGCATTACTGTCATCTAAACAAGAATAGATAAAAGCATGCATGACTTGTTCAAAAGTATTAAAAGATAAAAACGATTTCACTTTGGATAAAAGCCGCAAATGATAAATACCAGATTTGACGATTGCATTCGCTTGTTTTTCAAATTTAAAACCATTTATATACTATACGATGTGCCTCCAACACATTATCAACCACCAGAACAGGCTTATTTTTTGGTCCGAATTCACATTGAAGCTCAATCCACAAGCCGAGTGATCTACACATGTTAGCGACAATGAATAAGGCATGAAGCTAAAGTGATAAGGTGCGAGAGATAGGACATGGAGGAAAATCACTGTTATTGCATGGAAGGGAGCGCAGGGCTACGGGTCTCCAGGTTAGGTCTGTAGAGATCCTCCCCTCTTCCCTCTGTATGCAAGACAGGTGCAGCCCAATCCGGCAAAACCTCTTAAATATTAACACCAACCACCTGCAGTTTTCCCGTCTTTCTGTTCAATAATATAGAGGAAAGCTGTCGAAGGCATGTGAGATTCTAGTGGTGTAGAGAAAAACGCTTGCATAACACCACAATAACTCGCAAAAGTATCACGTGGAAATCTCACCAGCTATATTTCTAGCAGTAGAATGTCAAAAGGGTTATTTTGCCATAAAAGCGTGCACGAAAATGTGTATTTCAAAGGAGAAATGTTACTGAGAATTAGAAAATGCAGTTTTATGAGGTTTCGACCATGTTATATTGATTTGTCCTCATCAGTTTTACTAAAAGTGCCTCATTAATCATTACAACTCTGTTTGCCCTCGAGGAGCCATTCAAGCACATTGAGAATAACATACAATAGTAATAGAAAGCTCAAACAAAAGTCTTAGTGCAGCTCCACAGGTAGGGTCATCCGATCCAAAGCTGCAATAAATCTGTTCTGTTCCATTTGATAGAGAAAACCCCCAACCAGAAATCCAACCAGGACCCTGTTGCGGTGAGGTGTCAGTGCTTACAGTTCATCTACAGTTCACATCAGTTCAAAGTCATCTGAGGTTAACTCCACAGAGGAGTGTGGATGGAGCTGGCTGTGCTCCACACCTGCACACTGACCTGGAGCGCAGCACACATACATCAAAACAAGCACCACAGCACAAATCTAGATTACAATAGGACCAGACGTGCTCACAATAATATTACTCAAGTAGAAATACAATGTAGTGGTCCATGAACTGACTTTCCATTTAAAAAAATATCTTTAATTTCTCATGCATTTATGTTAATGTATGATGTGTCTCCCTGTACGATAGAATAAAAAAAATGTGTTCAAGTTCTATGGCCGCTGCTTTTCTCACTTTTGATACTCAAACAGGAAAGACGATTTAAAGAGCTGTAAAATACGGAAGCCGAGAGGGGTCACAACAAACGCAAAGGCCGCAACAAATACAAATATGACAGCACAACAAAAACCCACAACAAACCAAAAAAAGCCACAACAGAAATGACCGTGGGACTCTAGTTTAATGCAAACACCGCAACAAATACAAACGTTACAACACAAATGCAAATGCCGCAACACAGTTGCAGAAAAAGCCACACACAAATGCAAAAAGCCACAACGGAAGTTTTGTATTTTCCGACGGACCGATCAAGAGGCAAGTGAAGAAGAAGAACTACAACTTGAAAAGTAAAGGAACGGAGAAGTTGGAAACTTAAGTAAAAGTAATTTATTGTTTTTTCATTATTCGTTTCACGTTGTAGTTCTTCTTCTTCACTTGCCACATGATCGGTCCGTCAGAAAATACAGTCCCGCAGTTACTTCCTTTGTGGCTTTTTGTTGTGTTGTCACATTTGTATTTGTTGCAGCATTTGCATTTGTTGTGACCCCTCTCGGCTTCCGTAGTAAAACCTCCACAGAGTGACACTGTATAAACGCTCACAGATACACAGCTAAATACTCCACTTGGACCTGAACTGAAGATAACTCGTGCAAACAGTGATTAAACTCTTTTATAACAATTTTTCATGTTTTTATCACTTCAGTAATCAGCAATGAAGCAAATGGAAGTTACACAACAATCATTGTGCATTTCGCTTGCAAAACATTGCTTCAGCAGCTTAGCAGGTAGTGGCCATTTGGATCTAAATATGGTCTCTACCTTTATTTAGATGTGGAAATTGTGTTTCTGGGTCACACACACATTTTAAATTTTACTATTTCAAAGATTTATGATTTAGGGTTTTCAAAATACATAAATAGCAGTGCCAGGATTTCAGTTTTCAACTTTGTTCTGCTTCTCCAAACAGTGAGGCTATTCAGTCAGATTTATTTTATCAGTGGCCTCGCAGGATTTATTATTGATAAGCAAAAGTGATTTTGAGAGAGGGAATGATGATACAGTGAATGTAGATTTCTTTAAATGATGTGTTACAGGTGAATGATTTGGGGACAAAGCACCACTTGTCCGTCGGGTTCTTTGACTGTCATGAGCATGGCCCTGACAGGATCTACTCGATCATCATCGAAGTGGGAACTCTCTGTGCTGTTGGTCAGGCTCACACCAACACACCAAGAAACAGGCCAGTCCCAGAGCAGCAGACAACATTCTGGAGCCTCTGAAGGAAATGGGCCTGGTTCTTCAAAACAACAACCAATGCTTTTTGAATATAAATGGCATTGCAATAATAACAAAGTTTTTTTTTTTTTTTTCAGCCTTCATTCAAAAAGAGGTCACAAGTCCTCCTCAGATCTTGGATGGACCATCTGTGGCCTGCTTCTTCGTCAGAGCTCTGGTTTGAAAACTAGTTCAAAAGTCCATCTTTAAACCAGAAGTCAGGCTGCTGCTGGAGAAGACCAAAGAGAAGATTCAACACCAGGATAACCCAATCTCCATCAAAAATAAGAGGGCCGTGGGCAAAGCTGCAGCCAAAGACCTCCTGAAAAACTTTAAACTCCAGGGGCCACAGGTGAGCGCAGAAGACAAGGCCTTCCAGGAGGCCACGGTGAAAAACCTCAACAATCATCTGAGCAACTTCCTGTTTGGAACAAAGAAGAAGAGACTCTCTCGGCTGTGCGCAGCTGTGGACAAATAATAAAATAATGTATAAAACAGTATTATGTTTTCTTTTATGTAGTATAAATGCTGACAGTGTAAGCAACAAGGTTAATCTACACCAACTCTTTCTCTGGTACTGTTCATTCTTCTGAGTTCAGTGTTAGATTAACTATGGGTGGTGTCAAATACAAGTTACACTGGACTATCAAGATTGGTGGATTTGCTGTGTTACTGTCTTTTAAATCTGATTTATAATATGAAGACGATGAAATTGGAGGGATAAAACATGAATGCACAAAATCTGGTATTTTTAAAAGATGCAAAAAAAAAAAAAAATGTCACTTGTACTTACTCACAGTGGGCAGAGTAAAAATACTGCTACACTTCAAAATATATTACACAATTAGGACTAAAAGTATGCTGCTCTGAAAAGTACAGTTTCTTACTCGAGTGACTGTAAATGACTAAGTACTACCTACCTCTAGTATCAAAAGAAAATATTTGAAGATGGACTGAAGAAAATTGGAAAGCACTGCAAAACAAATAATTAATACAAACAAATAATTCTAATTAATTTGGATAGAACAAGATATGTTTTCTTAATACTGAAGATGATTTTTTTTTTTTTTTTTTGTCAAAGTGTTGTTGTTTTTTCTATTTATTCAAGTGTAACAAGATTTTTTCCTGTTAGAAATACAAAACGTTGTGTTCTTTTGTTCCTTCGATCATTTGGCTTGAAATGACAAACCTAATCACAACCCAACAAAAATAAGTTCACAGTCCAAGTAATTTTAACTTACTTGGATATTGTACTTTCTGATCTATGTTATAATGACGTTTCCTCATCACAAACATATCTGGAGTTGTGTTTTGTTTCATTCACACATATTTAACACACAAACTCTGCATATTTAGGCTCTTAGTTTTTGCGTGAATGAAACAAAACACAACTCCAGCTGTTTCTGATGACGTAACAACATTATAACATGGCTTAAAGCAGTAAATTTTGCATAATGTAGGACCTTTAGTAGTTTTTGATTGACTTTTAGCTGCACTCGGGCATTTGCTCTCATGGCATCTCCCCTTGACATTGTGGTGAGCGAGAGCTGTTCTGTGAGACAATAGCGAAGACTTGGTGAGAATGAGCTTACAGCCACATCCCGAGGAATTTTAAGGAAATCCACGTCAAATCCGCTTCATAGAAATCCTTCTGAGCTCTGACCGCTGAAGCAAGAGAGAGAAGTCTTATTTTAGCTCAAACTGTAACCTGTTCACATGTGAGGGATACCAGTCTTTACAGAACTGTTCAAGAGGAATAAATGATCCTTGAAAATCAGAATGAGAAGATTACAAAAAGGTGTACTGTGTAATTTCTTTGCTTTACCTGGAGTGTTTCGCTCTGTGGCAAAAACAAAACAAAACTCTTTACAGATCTGACCTGTAACTTGGTCTGATGGTGCCTGCTTTTCTCCATGGAGATAGATAATTTTAGGAATACAGTGTCTGCTCATATACGAGAACTTTCAACACTGGCAGCGTTTTGTAAAGCTTTAAAACAGTGGTTGTTCAATGCCACCATGTTTAACCAAGTAACTTTTTTTTTATATTGAGGGGTTGTTGGTTTAACTCTTGATTTAACTCTTGACTTTGAACTTCAAATGAACAGTGAGTGTGGTGTGTATATAGTGAGTGAGCTGGTTTTATGTACTTTTGTGTAATTGTTGCTGTACTTTTCCCTGTCCTGTAGATGATTTCACATCAACCTGCTGAGGGACTGAAGATGGAAATTAGCTACGTTGGCTATGATCTTTACATATTTACGTTTTAATGTTCATTAATATGTGCTGTCCCTTTACAAATAAATAAATACGAAAAATAAGAAATGCAATACTGTGGAACGTTCTAGGCTAAACAATAACATCTCAATCCCATTATTTCTCTTAACAAGCCATGTAGATTTATGCCAGATGGTTGTTTTAATAATTGTATTTTGTCTTTCCCTCTTTAGACACCGGCTCTCCAGCCCCAGTCCTTTTGTATATATTTAACTTCATTAGCGAACCACAGGAAGCGTTTGACAAACAGAATGTTTGTTGATCTTTTCATTCTCTCAATTGAGTTCAATTCCCAAAATGGATTTGGGTTTTCTCTGGGGGCTGGTGCTGGCCTCATTTCCTGATCAAAAGACTCATCTCTTGTGTGTGAGATCTTGGATTAAATGTCTATCTTTGATGAGTCACTTAGTGGAATGACAGCCTTTCTCCTCAGATTAGACTCCCTGCTGTGTTCTTTTGGGCTGCAGTTTGACGGCTTTGGTCACTTTAATACCTGAATCAAAGTCCATCTGGAGGATTACTGAATGCTCAAATTAACAATCATGTAAGCAGTATCCATCTTCATTTGTTTTATTCTCAATACTAGTAAGGAGAAAATATGAATGGGCCATATGTGAAATAGAAGTTATTTCTTCAACCACAATGATATTATAGTTACTACACTTATGGCAGCTGATGGCAAAACCTTTACAATTTCAGATTTTATCTTGATGTCATCTTGATTTATGTATTTTTTGTATACACTACTGGTCAAACGTTTTAGAGCATCCTTAATTTTCCACTTATTTATTCCAATTCAATTCGTGCAAATTCGATGAAGAGCATGAAATGGTACAAAGGTAAGAACTGAACAGCCAGAGGTTAAAAAAAAAGATAAAAGATAGAAAACACAAGTCCAAGCTCTGCCAAAACTATCTCAGGAAAAAAAAACAAGATGGTAAAGCTTGAAAACATGTGTCCAACACAGTCTCTAGACTTAAACTCCATGGAGCTGGTTTGGGATGAACAGGACTGAAGAGTGAAAGCCAAGAAACCTACAAGTGCCACACATTTATGGGAACTTCTGCAACAGACTTGGGAAGAACTTTCTGAAGAATATTTGATTTATATTGTAAAAAGACTGCCAAGAGTGTGTTCAGCTGTTATATCTGCCAAAGGTGGACACTTTGATGAATCAAAAGTTTAGAATATGTTTTGGTCAGCAGTAAACAGTACACAATAAAAAACTGGAAAAGTGTGGTGTTCTAAAAGTTTTGACCGGTACTGTATATAAGTAACCTGCTTCTTCAGAAAGTGCCCTCATCTTTGGAATGAAACCCAGGACCTCTACAGCCAGAGCTCAGGCAGACTGTATGCCAGCAGCTCATTTGCACGGGTAGTCCTTGGGGTCAGGGGTAGGAGTGGATATTATATGCAGTGCCGATAATACATTCAACTCATTCATCACATCTTCACAACTGTACAATTAAACTCAGTATTCTCACTCAGACAAGAATGTGCTTGTGGTTCCTCAATTTCAGCAGCATTGGCCAAACTCGTCCCAGAGTCTGCTCCTGACACTGGCACATGGAAACAGTGAGATGTGCTCTATATAATGAACACATTTTCCAACATTTACAGTGTGCCTGTTATTGTATTTAGTTAGAACTCAAGTTTTAAAGCTGCACTATGTAAAGTTTCTGGTGGAGGGTCCTCTATCTGATTGTCTCCATTGAGATGTTATTGCTTTTCCTGGAATTTTCCATGGTATGACATTAAACATCCATCTCTGCAGACAGATCTGAATTGTAATCTAGTGTCCTGCTATAGCCTGCTTGTCTCCCTCGTGATAGATACGTTTAATCTATACTGTGGAACATTCTAGACAAAGCAATAACATTTCCATGGAGGCAAACAGTTAGCAGACCCTAAAACAAAAAAAGATGTGCAGTGCATCTTTAAGTTCTGGGCAGGTACAATCTAAAGTAAGTTTTATGTGTGCAAATCGCTGCCTCAAAACACATCTACGTGGACGCTTTTGTATTTGAGCGCAGACGCTTGAAATTCGCTCATGCACGATGAGTTGTGTCAAAAGTTCAGACTTTTCAGCTCTGGTGTGAGGACTTGAAATGCGGCGCAGAAATTTTGTACTAGTCAATACGCGCTGCCCCCACAGACCTTGCGGGTAAACCTGATGTGCCGGACATTGTGGTCTGAAAGCAGCGTTAGTCCTTTCATAAGGGAAATATATTCTCTACATTTGACCCATCCTTCAACCAAGTGCCACTGGGGCATCCTTTCAGGAAATATTCAATTGCATGTATTCAATTACAAACTCAGACTCACTAAACATGCCCAAAAAACTGCTCAAAACACACCTTTTCCTCACAGCCTACAGCCCTCACACATGACTGCTCCTCATTATTACTGTTTTGTCTGTTCTGTCCTTGTTTTAGTGTTACTTTATTGTGAAGCATATTTGTGTTGCCACGTAAAAAACGTTATATAAAACCAATGTATTATTATTATGTGTTATTATTATTGAAAAAATAATACTAGGCTCTGTAATGTTTTGTGCTATTCATGAGTTTCAGTTTCCTGTATGGTGCCATTTTGAGGATGGTTGACCATTCAAAACTTATAAAATTGACTTTTGAATGGTTAATTGCTATGGCAACTCTCCCAACTGTTAATCCTTCTGGACCATATATATACTACATAAATGGGCATAACTAACCCACTAGCCGGTGTGTTCTAAATTGAAAGTGTTCAGGGAAGCACTTCAGGCTCCTTTGACTGTGTTTCCAATTGACTTCACATTGTGAAATTGTCACACCTCTCTCTGTAACTGCTGCAGTGAACCTTCTCATTTTGGTCTTAAAATGTTTGTATCATAATGTCCACTCTGCATGACCCTGGTGTTTTTATTTCGCAATATTTTCCATTAATAAATTCCTATTCCTAATATGAAATTTGGACTCAAATTTGCCCTTATAGGAACTAACTAGAGACTTTTAGTCCTAAGATCTAGAACGAATCATTTTAAAATGAGCTTTGTTGCAGCTGCTATCATACTTATGAATAAAGTATACTCCATTTCTCTATCAATTTTAGTGCGTTTGTCTTGGAAAAATCATGTGTTTTTATATATTTAATATTTATTGTGATTTTAGTCAAGCACAATTTAACTAATTGTTTATGGAACAAACCATTCTGCACTGGAGCACTGTAACACTTTATTTTGTAATTGTGTTTTTATACGTGTTATTGTATATAATGTGGATGAATGAAATGTGAAATGTGGGATAAAGCCCTGCACTGGACATGACGCAAAACAGTGCAGCGTGAGACACATTTTAAAAGCTCATTGCAGGAGCGGGTAGGAGCAGTTTGCACAATGCAGGAGCAGCCAGGTGGGATGATAAAGTGCAGTCCCGCAAACTAAATATGAGTGTAAGTAAAATATACAAATCATTAATGTTTGCCTGTCATACATCATCTGTGCTGGATTTTATATTTGGCATTGATACAAACATTTTAAACAACCTAAATTTGCGTATGTGGTCTAATCTGGCTCACATTTTAAACAATTCCTTTCCGCTTCTCCGTGTTTGATAGAGTAAACATCCTCATCTTGTGGGACTTGCGGGCGGGAGCGGGATAAAATATCGCAGATGTGGGCAGGAGCGGGACTGAAAATTCTGTCCCACGCAGACCTCTAATGTGGGACTTGCCTGTCAAATCTGCAAAACAAAATTTACCCACAGGTACGAAAAAAGCAACCTAACCCAACCTAACATCTTGAGTTTCATTTGACTGGAGCCGAACACTATGGGTCACACTCCCTTAGCCCACTTCTGGACGCAGGGGCATAACATTCAAAGCCAAACAACATCTTTATGGAGACAAAAGGGTTTCAGACTCTCCACCAGAACAAATATTTTTGTAATGATATTCTGTCACCACCACTTCCTTAGACTGGAACTCATAGCCATTATCAAGGACGCTTACTTTCATAACTTTATCCTTCCTTATGACCTAACCCCCCTTTTCTGTCCTAGAGGTGAGAAGTTAACAAGCACACCGCCTTACACTATTAGGAAGCCATTGTGTTAGCTGCCAAATATGAGTGGTGCGCGGAATTAGAGGTGGTAAAGCAGGACTTTCCTCTTCTCAAAGCAATACGCTGCAGCAATGGAGGATACCTGATACCTGGGCTTTGAGAGAAATGAGAGGCAGAGCTAGTATAGGGCGCAATAATCCCTTTGGAAAGGTTTTCTATTTGGCACAAGCGCAGGCGACCGGGCGCTGGTAATTTCCCCACAGGATTTACAGGGACATTAAAAAGGGAAGAGGTGTTGTGGCAGATACGAGGCAGAGGGGGATACGTGGGTTTCATCGTACGGGGAAGTCATTGCATAGATTTGAATAGGCTCAGATCTGCATGTATTTTTTCTGCGTGCTGAATTGGCGTGAGGAATTACACGGGTTTGTAAGTGTAATCGGAGCATGTTTGCGTTGTAGGTTTTCTTGAAAGCAGATCGAGGTGTAAATAACAGTGTAACATGCGAAGCGTTGTGTGGAGCATGCAATTTAAAGTGAGACTTAACACCTAAACTCTGCGCACAACACACTGGAAATAGGCCCTTTTCACAGAGCCAATTGGATAGTTCCGGTTCTCTCAAAAACTGTAGAGCAGCACTTCCCGCCCCATTCATTGTGTATTGGGAATTAGCCAAGTTGTGCTAAAATAAATCTATATTTTTATATCAGACAGAGCAGAGCAGGTTACACGTGAATAATCACAGGCAGCATGTTAAGCCCTTTCCTTAACCGGAGGAAGCTTCTGTGTGTATAAAAGTTTCTGTTTGTGACTAAAAGCTAATACTAATGCTAACCTAATCTTAATCTAAGGCAGTGCTTCTCAATTATTTTCTGTCATGCCCCCCCTAGAAAGAATAAAACATCTCGCGCCCCCCGCGTGACTATAAATAGTATCATTTGTCTATAAAACTGTTATAAGTACACCTCTGCATAACACTGTATCCTTATTAACGTATAAGAGAATAAAAGTACTGAAGTAGCAGTCACAAAGCGGGATGATTGTTGGCAATATTCGGCACGTTTTCGCTGAAAAAAACTCAAGCGGCTTATCAGAGTGATTGGGGTGTAATGTATTTAAGTGACACCTTAATTTATTGGGCTTCATGCTGTCCGCTGCCAACATTTTTAGACACAGTAAGCACACGGGTCTTTCCTCGTCTCCCACCGTAGTCACAGTGAAGCCAAGCGCTACATACGCTTCGTCATATTTCCTCGTCTTAGCTTTCGGGAGATTTTCGTTTGTCTCTTTATCTCCGTCTCTCTCCGCCTGTCTTCTCATCCCTGTTAAATATGTTTTCATGGTGTCACTTGAGGGTCTGCTACACTTCGTGTCTACACTTCATACTCAAACTCTGTGCTGTGTGCAAAGCGCGCATGCTCAGTGCAAACAAAACTCCTACACCACCGAGCGAATGCTCCCTGCGCACACTCTGCCAATGAGAGCGCCACTGCCCCCTAATGTAGTGGAAGTGCAATTGCACTTTATTCTAGGACAGTAAAAAAAAATAAAAATAAAAAAATAAAAAAGCATGTTCCCCGAGGTCAAACGCGCCCCCCTTGACGGAGCCTCGCGCCCCCCCAGGGGGGCCCGCCCCACTATTTGAGAAGCACTGATCTAAGGTGACCAGATGTCCCTATTTACCCGGGACAGTCCCAGTTTTGATCTCTGTGTCCCCTGTCCCAGCAGATTTATCCAAAACCATTGATTTGACCCAGTTTTGTGCAAGAAATGTCCCAGATGTTCCTATTTTGACCAATCTGATCCCTACCAACAGTAAAGAGCGGCATAAGTTGTAATTTGTTTAAGTAAAATACAGAAAAGCTGCTTAAAAATGATCAAAACACAAAGAAAATGTGACTATACTGACTCACATGTTAGTCATGAATGGGCCAAGTGCAGAACAATTTTCTTTAATTACGCACTTGTGTCACCATTTTATTATTACCAACCACCCCAAACCGGGAGTGTCCGAGTTTTTGATTTTTAAAATCCGGTCAGCCTATCTAAATGTCAAAAACACAAAACAAGTTTATGAAAAGACATCTAATGACAAGTCAGTTGTTTTTCTGTCATTCATACTGTAGCTCTGTTTTAACATCAGTAATCCATTTTAATTTCAGTTAGCATTAGTTTCAAGACACAACGACCTACTTTTCTAAACACAGAAGTTTCCTCTGGTGAAGTATTTACGTCATAGCAAAGGTCTTAACAACTTTATAATGTCTTAAGGTCTGTAACCTTCTGTCCTTTATCTAATATAGATTTATTTGAGCACTACTCAGCTAATTCGCAGTACACGAAGAATGGAGCAGGAAGTGTGGCTCCACAGTTTTGAGAGAACCAAAACTAGTCAGGCGGCTCTGTGGCTAAGGTTTATTAGAGCTGCTAAACTAGGCATGTACCTGAAGGACTAAATAAGTGAGAGAGTAGGGAGGAGCAGAGTCTGGACATATAAGGAACAGTGTGATTGGTCGAACAGGTAGGCCTATCGGCACTTCAGACTCCACCCATGTGTCAGTCTTGTGTGATGTCACCAACTACTTGAAATTGCAGAGGCCACTGAAGGCAGCACATATTACAATCCCCTCTCACAAAAATAACTAGGAACAGTATACTACTAAAAGTCTATCAGCCTCTATGAATATGCTTTGCCCATATGCTCCGTGTTCAGTGAAATTATACTTCTTACATTTATTCAGTGAGGTATTTTTATTGTTTATAAATACCCTGTAACAATTGTGTTCATACTAAGGCCCTGAACAGTGTAAGTGTCGTTAGATTTATCAGAACCTTATGCTAACAGAAAGACAATATGTTTATTTAGTGTTTTAAATTACATTCAACCTCTAAACAGGAGCATGTTTCATCTTTATTGCGGTAGCATAATCAGTAATCAGAAATTAAGCTTGAAATCTGAGGAGACCAGTAGACACTAGATCCTACTGTGAGCGCAGTCACCTCTCCTTAGATCTGACCTGTAACTTGACCTGGTGTCATCGACTGCTTGTTTCCAAGGAGATGATACATTTATTTAGTCAGGCTGGCGCCACCTAGTGCCTCCGCTCAATTTCATTTCTCTCCAGCAAATTAGGTCAGGAATCAAAATACACTAGACGGTTCGCAAAAAAGTGCAAGTTTGGGCACCAGCCAATCAGCGAAGAGTGATATATTCAGTGTTGTCGAGGATTCCCAAGATCGAGGATTTAAAACCGGAATAAAGAGAATGTTCAGTGAATTTCATCAAGGGGAAAGACGTTATTGCCCTTCTTCCCACGGGATTTGGGAAAAGCTTAAAGGTTGTATAGAAGATTTTCCAAAGAAAGAGAAATGTAGTGACTGTCCTTTTTCAAATGTTCCTTTTCCCTTCTCTTCTTCTTTCAGCGACGTCAAAAACAGACTTCTTTTGCGGCAAACTGGTCGTGAATTCTGCCTTTATAACAAACTTTTGCAAACTGAGAGGAAGCTACAGTTCGAAAAAGACACCAAGAACCACTGTGTTGGTTGAGTAAACAGCATCAGTGCGTGAGAGCGTGCCGGCGAGTCAGTGACGCTAGAAACGTAGGGAGTTTGATTGACAACCCAACAGCCAATAGATAAAGAGGTAGCCTTGTTATCTATTGGCTGATGTTTATTTACCCCCACCATGTCCACAGTTGATGGATTTTCATACATTTTTTTTTTCTTTTTTTGTCATCATAATTACAAGCTGCTGCATCTCTATCATTCTATTTTGAACTTTCATTGACAATTTGAAACAAAAACAAAAAAATCCTCCATACAGCCTTTAATATACCAGTTAGTCCCCTTAGTGGTGCATTACATATGTGACTACCAAATAGCAGCGATTGGTTAAATGAAAAAAAATACCCGCCTACCATTGAGCGAACAAATTCCAAAGCTGCGAGGTCAGACGGTTTCTACGAAGTGAAACCAGCTGATGAATCAGGCTAACATTTCTTGCCATACTGTGGAAAATTCTAGGCAAAGCATTAATGTTTATGAAGACAAGTAGGGTGTCAATTCTCTACCAGCGAAGTTACTAAGTGCACTTGTTCTTTCACAGTTAATTTTGTTGTATGCACAGTTAAACCTTTCCGTCAAACAAAAAAACGAATGATCTTAGGCAGAATTTAGACATTTGTAGAGACCTATTTGATAAAAATGTGCTTCACTCTTCATGATAAGAGCCTTTTATGCATAAACCTTCAGAACACAAAAACATCACTCATAAACTGTAGTAGCTCCTCTTTGGTTCGTCTGAATGTGGAGGAGGATGGAGGTTCAGAACAGAGACCAGTGGGAGTGAGAGACACTGATCAGACTTAAATCCTCTGTGATTTCTTATGCGTTTGGTGCACACTTGAACCGTGTAGGAGTTTAGTGTAGCTGCAGTGAAGACTGCTGTGTCCAGAACATGCTCTGAAGAAGTCCACTAATACTACACATGGTATCGCTAGTCCATCATTACCAAGATATTTTGGGACGATATCTTAATGATCAAATCTGTCCAGTAGTGATCACAAAACATTATTTTTCTTTGGATTGTTGGAGAGAATTTTTCCCGGAAAGGATCTGGGATACATTCAAGGTGATTTTCTGTATACAAGAGTTTATATTTGCCTCCATAAAAACAAAAAAAACTACTACTAATACTCCTCTAAAAATATACTACCGATTTATTAAATATTTTTCATTTATAAGTTTATGTTTTGTTAACACTATACCTGTGTAAAAATGTGTCTTTTACCTTGCTTTCTACCTGTATGGCTATGCATTTTGACTGGGGCATAACTGAAAAAAACAAATAATAATAATAATAATAATAATACATTTTTGTTCCTGGGTAAATTATATTAAAATGTGACATGTGTGACTCAAATAAAACACAACTTCCGGTATGTTTTTGATGAGGAAACACGATACTAACATTATAACATAGATCAAAAATTAATAACATAATATGGACCCTTTAAATCGTTAATTGCTTTGACAACAATTCTAATTTGAGGGTTTCTTTACACAAGAACGCTTGTGGGTAAAACGACAAAATATTTTATCAGAAGTGCCTTTCGTTTAGATGGTGATGTTTTTGGGGCTTAAAAATGCAAAAATCTGAAACCACCCTCCAGAGTGGAAAAGTCAAACACGATCCACCGTAGAGTTTCCATCTACACTGGCCAAAGATCTAGTCAGATCTGCTCAAGTTGCGTACATGTTCACGTCACATCCATACAGTACAAAACTCTCGTCTAAACGCTGAATAAAAGTGAAGAAGCTACACCACTTTTGCGTCTTCTGTTCAGACCTTCATCATATAAACGTAGCCTAAATCAAAATAATAAAGAATATCTGCCATCTGCTTTGACCCATTCTTAAACCACTAGCTCAGTGCAACCTGGATCCCTGGCCAACTGTGCAAGGTTTAAATAGTTTATAAAGACGTTTATTTTCAGTTCATAAAACATCACACTGGAATCAAACGAATTTTAAACGTCCAGGACAGTGTGTAATGTGTAACAGAACCACTATAGTTATCATCACAATGGCACTCTCACTCTCACGCTCTTAAAGTAATTATTTTTCTAGTGCTTTAATGAGCCTGCTCGTGCCTTATCAAATCTTGATGATGTTAATATTGTCAGAGCAGTTTGGCTTTGTGCCTGTGAATAATAAACACACACAACAATCTGTAATGAAGGCGAAGACTGTAACTGTAGTACTTTTTGATGAAGAAAATATAAATGTTTAAAGGTGCATTGGGTAACTTTTCTAGTGGAGGGTCCATCAAACGCTTTTCTCCATGGAAATGTCATTGCTTTGTCTGAAATGTTTCACAGTATGGTATTAAACTTTTCTGTTTTCGTGGACAACAAACGAGACCAAGTTACAGGTCAGATCTGTGGAGAGGCGACACTGCTCATAGTCAGAATGATTGCTTTTCAGGTATTTTAGAGGTATAAAGCCACCTGTAATTGAATAAATATAAAGTAGTGCTGTTTAATGTCATACTGTGGAACATTCCAAGCAGAGCAATGATATATCCATAGAAACAAGCCGGTGACGAACCTCCACCAGAAAGATTACACAATGCAGCTTTAAAAATGCTGACCTCAGTGGTTATCTTCTACATTTGGGGACACATGGATTTGTTTCATTTGAGTGCAGTTTGAAGGTGCACTATGAAACTTTTCCACAATTTGCTTAGTTTGTCTCCCTGGAGATTTTATTGGTTTGCCTTTAATGTCCCACAGTATGGCATTAGGCTTTTCTTACGCCATAGAGACAAGCAAGTGACACCACCAGGCCAAGTTACAGGCCAGATCTGTGAAAAGCTGGCCTCTTAAGAATCATATTTTTTTCTAAGCAGTAAACATGCAATAAAAAAGCAGTATAGCATTAATGTATAGTTCTGGGGGTACAAGGTCTACTGCCTGATTCCATGCACAGCAAAAACTGGAGGGTTAAAATGTCAAGGTGAAATATTTCAGAGTTGTTTTTAACACAAAAATTGTTACTTTAACAATTTGAAAGTTAAATGGGGGTTTGAGTTGGAGTTATTTGCCAGAGTTTATATGACTGAAGTTAATTCAGCTTCCCCTAGTGTTAATTCAACTTCCACTAGTTTTAATTCAACTTTGTGTTAATTTGGCACCTCCCATCCCCCACTTCAAAAATCCAATCAAAAAACTATTTTGAACCAGTTTTGTTCATAATTTCATCTTAAATGAAACTTAACTAGTAGCATTGCTTTGCGCTACTTAAGGCTGTTGCTATAACCGTAAAAATGAATCACCGTGGTATTAAGAGGCCCACCACGGCGCATGTTGGGCCACTGCAATCACCGCACGTGACCAACGTGACCCAACCCAGAGTCACTGTATGGGTCCATTTTTAGAGACCCGCACCTGCCCAGCAATCCACCCGTTACCGCCTGTGCTCGTGATAACACAGGACTAACCCAGGACTAAGGTGCACCCTCGTAGACCGTCGGCTGACTGCAGGCAAAGGGACCTGCGTAGAATTCCGCGCCGCACGAAGGTAAGTGCGGCCGTCGCCTGATCGTGCTTTGCAGACACCTGCTCCACGTGCTCGGGGCTCTTTCTCTCTTAAGGCAGTGGGTGCCCGACCTGGTGCAGGACTAGCCTTAGCTGCCACAGTGAGAGCTGGAGAGATGCAACGCCACTTGTTCCAAAGCCAAATGTTACTTCTTCCACACTACACACGCTATATCCACGTATATATGTGCATCTGCGCAACCAGCGCATCATCAGAGAAAGTTTTTAATGCCGCTGGAAATATTGTAACTCCAGAGGATGGGGGGTGGAGGAGGGGGGTGCGGTATCATGACATACTGCGGTGTTGAGCCGCTATACCGCACCGCAGGAGAAATTCCCTAACCGCGATAGCCTACTACTAATAGACCCTTCACCAGCTTCTGGAGCTTAGGCCTAAAAATAAAACACCTTTGTGTGTTGTTTAGCTAAATCAGAATAACCCTAAAAAGTATTATCCGTTTACTCTCAAAATGTTAATATAACTCTTGATTTCGGGGTTAAACAGGAACTTTGGCCCAGTATTATTTAATTAACACTCCTAAAAGTGTTAAATTAACTCTAGAACATATTGGACTCATATAAACCCTGAGAAAATGTTGAAATTGATTCTGTGAGAGTCAATTTTAACACTCCACTTTTTAATGTGTGGAAATGGAAACCATACTTCAGAACATTCTTTACAGAGACGTTTTAGGCCATAATGTGGAAATATGTTAGCCAAAGGAGAGGACGCGTATTATTCTGTTTTTCAGTGCAATTGGTTAAAATAGTCCCATACTAGAGCTTTAATGCCATACTGTGCAACATTCAGGCAAAGCAATAACATTTCTTTAGTGCCAAGCTGTGTACGGACCCCCACCAGAAAAGTTTCAAAGTGCACTTTTAATATTATCATCTTGTTTGAAAGGTTCTGACTCCGGTAGTTTAAAAATATGAAAAATAGAGTCATTATTATTTTGTACCACATTGGATTTAACACCTCATTACAACGATGAGAACTAACACATAATACTCAAAGTCTCAGAGGAAACCCTGGAATCACATTTATTTTAAGCTGTAATTAATTGACTCATCTGGTCTCTTAAAGCTGCACTTCCTAACTATGTTGTCCTTGTTTTGATGTGCATCCCGCTATCGTCATTCTCTCTTTACTCTTGCGTTTTGAACTTTCTTCCAAAACAAACCTTGAAAGGATGGAAGTTTGACCACAAGAGATACGGACATGACTTATTCAGTAGTAAGTGAAGGACTCATGTTTTGACACCCAGCTTCAAAGAGGGCTCATTCTATTTCATGTTGGCATTGCAAAGGGAAGTCAAAGGATGCCAAACACAAAGTCCATGTGAGCGAGGTCAGAGCCGCTCCTAAAATGACAGCGAAAGGCCATTGTCACGGAAACCTGCTGCCCGTCTTTCAAATCCAAATTTCAAATATATTAAAGACGGGTATTACACTTCTGTGGGGCCATAACTGCTAACACATAACATATTTAGACCACAATGTTACTTTATATTGTTTTGAAAATGCTATAGTTGCTAAAAACAGTATATTTACACTTTCATTTTTGATGCTCTTGAGTTTACCCTCCCTCCTTGATTTTGCGTAACCCCCCCTCTTTAAACTTTACTGTAATACTTATTGTAACTGTATTTACAGTGTTCTTACCATTTATTTGTATTACTTTAGCATGTGTCATGTGACATGTGTCCGCACTTGAATCAAATGAATGAATGAAAATCCTGTTTTGGGATTAGCTTTGTCTCTGAAATCCACCGTGACCAGTGTCTGCTTCTCCTTTAACTTTTCTTTCATGTCATCTAATAAAGGATAAAAAATAGAAAATATTCCACTGAATCTAATAAAGTATACTCATACAAAATTAAAATTGAAAAAAAGTCAAAAAATAATTCCAAGATAATAGAATGTCCCCTCCGGTTAAAACTACACTGATACTTTCACTTTAGGCAGACCAAAATGTAGGGCCAGGTCGGGGGGGCAGCAGTCTAAGCAGGGACTTCCACACTCCCTTCACCCCAGACACTTCCTCCAGCTCCTCCAGAGGGACCCCAAGGCATTCCCAGGCCAGCCCAGAGACATAGTCCCTCCAGCATGTCCCCTCCTTCCAGTAGGACATGCCCGGAACACCTCCTGAGGGAAGCATCAGAACAGATTCCTGAGTCACCTCAGCTGGCTCCTCTCAACATGGAGGAGCCGTGGCTCTACTCCGAGCTCCTCCCATGTGACTGTGCTCCTCATCCTATCTCTAAGGGAGCGCCTAGCCACTCTGCAGAGGAAACTAATTTAGGCTGCTTGTATCCTCGATCTTGTCCTTTCGAGAGCTTTGCCTTTCGACTCAGCTCCCGCTTCACCACAAAGGTTCAATACAGCAGCCACATCACTGCTGATGCTACACCGATCCGCCTGTCAATCTCACGCTTCAGTCCTCCCCTCACTCATGAAAAAGACCCTGAGATAGTTGAACTCCTCCACTTAAGCCAGGGACTCTCCACCCACCCGGAGAGGACAAGCCACCTTTTATAGTCGAGAACCATGGCCATGGAGATTCTTGTTGCAAGTTGTAATGTCTGTCTTCTGGTCAAATTCACTTATACTTCGGCAACGGCAAAACAAAAACAAAAAATCTAACAAACAAAACAAACTCCACACATCAGGACGTGCCCCTTTTTATGTATTCATGAATGTAAAAAAAAAAAACTAAGTCAGGGAAAGTTAAAATAAATTGTAATAAACAACTTTTCATTATAATCTCCAGTCTACTGATGTTAATGGACTGTTAATGGATGTTTACATGTAGTTTTTTCCAGCAGCAGATATATGGTAAAAGCAGCTCATTACTTATTCGTTATGCTGTTGCACTGTTAGCATGTCAATTGTTGTTAGCTATGGCATGACGGAAAAACTGCTCTGGCTTGGGAAGTGCACTCATGGCGGCCAATAATTATGCCAGGAATGCATTAGGAATAAGTTTGGACCACTGCAAATTGTTTAAAGGCCCTATATTACACAAAATAGATTCTTGTGAGCTTTGTTATAATGTTGTTACCTCATTGAAAGCATACTTGAAGTTGTGTTTTGTTTCATTCACACATGTTTGAGTAAAGCTTTATTATTAGTTGCCCCCATCTCCAAAGCTCAAAATGCTCTGCTCCACCTTGTGATGTCATGAAGCCAAGTTAACAGCTACCTTTTACTTTTCATTCAGAAGAGATTTGCAGTTCCAGGGCTGAAATTATGCAAATTATTCTAGTGTTAAATAAAAGAGTATACATATACATATAGATACTTCAACTTTACTGTGGTAGTGCATTACAATACTATAAATTAGCAGCGCATCCAAGTTGTATTTGGACATATTTTCAAATTCCATTATTAAGATGAATAAATTAAATGTCAGCATGTGTCCACACATCTCACCGTTTGCTGAAAAGTCAATCAAATTTCAATATTGGAATCAGAAAATATCTAATATCCTCTGACATTTACAAACAACACTGGAGTCTGAGAAATGCTGCGCTCTCATAAACCCAAACCAATAACTTAATAATTTTTCTGAGTAGATACAAAGCAACTTGGACCACCTGTTTCTTTGTCAGTCGTGGTGAAGTACAAACATATCACAGTACATTCATGTCTATATTGAGAATAACCAATATGCATATGCACATATACAGTACATTGCAAACTGCTTTATGTAATGCAAAACCCTCGCATGTATATATAACTGAGAGATACACAAATACATTCAAACCACTCTCCATACAAGAGTACAACAACTCACGCTTATGTAACAGATAACCCTGTGTTCTGTCAATCATTATTTCATTTTTGCAGTGTTTCTCCTTACAACCTCTTGTATATACTGTAGCTGAGATATATTATTACTATATTTTATTTTTACTTGTATATATACATTTATATAATGCCTTATGGACACCAGTCTCTTACTATTTTTGTGAATTTCTTTGAATTTATTATTAACATTTATACTGTTGCTATTTGTTATTATATTATATTATATTGTGATGTGTGAGCTACTCTGTCCAAATAATTTCCCTTGTGGATCAGTAAAGTTTGTCTAAATCTAAAAAGTAGATATTGACAAATTGACAAAATTGTTATTCTGGAGGTATGCAATGTTAGTCAGGCTGGCGTCACCTAGTGCTTCCGCTCAATTTCATTTCTCTCCAGCAACTAAGTCAGGAATCAGAATACAATAGACGGGTCGCAAAAACCCCAGAAGTGCGAGTTTGGGCACCAGCCAATCAGCGAAGAGCCATATATTCTGTGTTGGCAACGATTCCAAAGATCCTGAGATTTAAAGCCGGAACAAGGAGAATGTTTGGTGAATTTTATCAAGGGGAAAGACGTTATTGCCCTTCTTCCTACAGGATTTGGGAAAAACTCAATATACCAGTTAGCCCCGTTAGTGGCACAGTATATACGTCACGACCAAATAGCACCAATTCGTTAAATGAAAAAAAGTACCCGCCTACAGTCGAGTGAACGAATTCTAACGCTGTGAGGTCAGATTGTTTCTACAAAGTGAAACTGGCTGATGAATCAGGCTAATGCAATGTCGCATAAAATAAATAAAAATGTATAAATAAATAAAAAAGTCAATATTGGCCACCTCTTGTCAGGAGTCGCTATAAAGGTTCACAATGTAACTTTTCTCGTGCAGCGTCTATTAATTGTCTATCTATATTATCTCAGTAAAGAGGTCATTGCTTTGCTGGTCAAGGAGGTGAAGCCACAAGGCCACAGTTTAATGCCATAGTGTGAAACATTACAATCAAAACAATAACATCTCTATGAAAACAAGAATGTGGCCGACTCTCCACAAGAAAAGTTCCATAGTGCACCTTAAAAGTTCATTAGCGACACCTAAAAGCACCTAAAAGAAATCCAAACACAGAAAATGACTCCTTGTTGCAACAGTCCTATGCAATACTATGAATTTGAAAGCTAATTCTTGTTATTAATTAACATATTATGCAATTTTGACTTTTTTGGGCTCACATCGTTCCCTCATTAAAAACATACCTGGAGTTGTATTTCACATCATTCACACTGGTTACAGTAATACTCTGCAGAAAGTCCTTTGCCTCTGAGCCTCACCAAACACTCTCTTTGAAATTTTCCAAGATTGTGATGTCATAGATAGAAATCCTACGCAGACAAAATCGTGATGTTTTTTTTTCTTTTACTTAGGTATTATTTTAAGTTCTGAGTCATGGAATTCCAAATATTTAAAGGCCAGTGGCAATACAAATAATGCACTATTTTTCTTCTTTAAAGGTGCACTATGTAACTTTATTGTTAGGGGTCCGTCACCTGCTTGTTTCAATGGAGATATCATTGCTCAATTTTCCACAATATGGCATTAAACAGCTCTAACCTACATTTATTAAATTACAGGTGTCTTAAAGCTCAAAAAAGGCTTTCTGACTGTGTTGCCTCTCCAGAGATCTGACTTGTAACTTGGTGTGATTTGGTCTCCATGAAGATAGAAAGGTGTATTTTGTATTTCTGTAATACAGAAATAAATAAATAAATAAAGAATCAGCGTAGCATATTTTTTATGACTGTATATATGTAAAAAAAAATAAAAAATAAATGAATTGAAAACTTGGTTTAATCTTTCTGTGTTGTGGGAATTAAGCTTGAAAAAAGGGATATTTCATTTTATTATCTTGATAACAACCAGTCCTAATATCTTTATCAATATAAAGATAATATCAATCCTAATATCTAGAAAACCTTCTAAAAAAAAAAAAAAAAAAAAAAAAGCTAATTACATGTTATCAATTCATACATAAAGATCTTCAATGTGATTCAATTAATTACCCTTTGTATGTTGTGTAATCTTTGTGTATGCATGTTTAAAATAATTTTTAAGTATACTGCATATGCAGTACATTTAATGAAGAAAAAAGGTTCAGTACCATACTGCGAAAACATGACGGATCTTCCACCAGAAAAGTTACACAAAGCACACATAATTAATCTTTTCTAAGCTTTTACTAAACCTGAACCACAAACCCACACCATCTTTTAGCTTTACTGAAGTCTTAATGTTTTCAGTTGTCGGTTACCCGGGAGACTGCGGTGCCTTCTTCAAAGACGCTGCACACCTGGCCTTATGAGCGCTCCTGACCTCATTCTCAGCCTGGCCCATGGAGGACAGGTAATCCCATTCACTCCAGGCTGCAGAGGAGCACCTGTGATCTGCTTATCCAGGCCTGTATCTCGATACACTATGCCAGAGAGCCACTGCCTCTGTGAGTTATGGCTCTGTCACGCCGCATTGACCACTGCCGAGCAAAGTGGGCAAAATGAAGTCACAGTGAATGTCTTTGTACAGGCGTGTAAGAGACGAGTGTAAATCAGCCTGTAGGTGTGAGGCCTGCTGAGCTTTCAATATAGGGCAATATGGTGACGCTGCGTGAAGACGACATAATGGAGATAAGAAGACACTCTCTACAAGCCAATTGATCACAAATGCTTATGCACTGTATTGAATATGGTTTACTATATATTTACTGGTATTGCATGTATTGGCTACCATTCACATCACAATATTCTCGCATGAATCTGCTTTGAGTGATTAAAGATGCCATACAGGAAGAATGAAAATCAAAACAAATCCATTTTTGTTTGCAGCAGTACAAATGTATTCCTCACTTTAAAATGCATTACAACTAATTATCCACTACAAATGTTATAAGCACTTTTCACAACTCTCAGACGCCAGAGTGGTCACTGTAAAGCTAATAACATCTAGTATGCTAACAAGGCACTTCCAGTTTCCATCTATCCATTTTCTTCTGCTTTATCTGGGACCAAGTCTTGGAGACAGGAGTCTAAGCGCAGATGCTCAGACTTCTCTTTCCACACACACTTCCTTCAGCATTTCTGGGGAGATCCTGAGGTGACAGCTAACGCGGTAGCCGCCGCCTGCCAAATAGGAAGTTCACCAGGAGGCTCTTCCTGTTCCTTCTGACCCTGGCTCCAAATCACTTACCTTAGGATCTTGTCTTCCCTCTCTCTATAACTGCTGCAGTGAGCCTCGTCATTTTGTTGTTAAAATGTTCATATTAACCCGCGACACAAGATTCAGATTTTTTTTTTTTTTTCACAACTTTGTCCATCAAAAAAATCCTATTCATAACATAGTGCCTGCGTCCAGATTCATCCCTGTAACAGTGGCATCGTGAGCCTCATTTAAGCGGCGCTGAACGCTGTGGGTGATGTCACACTCGCTTAGTCCACTTCTTTTATACAATCTATGGCCCAGAGACATAGTCCCTCCAGTACGTACTGAGTCTTCCATGGGGCCTCCTCCCGGTTGGATATGCCCGAACATCTCCACAGGGAAGCGTCCAGGAGGCATCTGGAACAAATGCTCAATCCTCGGATGGTTCCTTTCGTGTGACTGAGCTCCTCACCTTATCTCACTTCAACCTTATGTATTAATGATCTTGTCCTTTTGGTCATTGCCCAAAGCTCAAAACGAAAGGTGACGGTAGAAAACGTGAACTGACTGGTAAATCGAGGGCTTTACCTTTGGACTCAGCTCCTTCTTCACCACAACGTCCCGATACAGCGACTGCATCATCGCAGACGCTGCACCGATCCGCCTGTCAATCTCACGCTCCATCCTCTCCTTACTTGTGAACAAGACCCTGAGATATTTGACCTCCTCCACTTGATGCAGGGATTCTCCATCCACCTGAAGAGGGCAAGACACCTTTTTCTGAGGAGGACCATGGCTTCAGATTAAGAGGAGCTAATTTTCACCCCAGCCCTTTTACTTCCTGTGTAATGGACAGTGGAACACTTTATAATTAGATGCACACAGCAGAATTCATTTTGAGATGTTTTGACAATATCTGGACTGGGGGCAGAACAATTTTTACTTTATCACATGAAAAAACAAACCCAATAGCAACAATAGCAGTACGAGGATGGATAGTGCATGTACTGTGACCTGTATACTAATGCACCTTATTTTGTCATATCTCACCTTTAGTATTCAGGTACAGGTGTACATTAGAAGCTCTACCTTGTGTGTATTAAAGCAGTTTGTCTGGCCTCCCATCTGAACCCTGTGCTGCTGTTGATGTTTTTATTTCCTCGCTGCTGCCTCGGCGGACTCCTCTAAACGAATTATGGAGACCTGAGTATAGCTACACTTTTAGCCACTGCGCTCTCCATGCACATTATCCAAAGCCATTGAAAGCTTAAATAACTCTAAAGACCAGCTGGAGCTATGGCTAAGTCCATTCAGCCCATAGAGAGAATGGGCATTACAACAGGCTACAGACTCAGGTTTATGACGGGCTGATCGATTAATTGAATGAGTGGACAACTGCTGCACGGATTGAGTTACACTGCTGCGATACAACAAAGTGCATGTTAGGATTTAAACAAGTAAAACAGGTTACACTGCAAAAACTAACTTTGCATCAGTTATCAATAATAGTACTTCATCTTGAGTTTATATATTTTGACAAGTATAGATGTGTTGCTTTGCGTTGTTTATATTTTTTGTTACAGAAATTTTGGTTATTACTGAATTGATTGTAAATTAATTTAGTCAGATCATTATGAAAAAGAAAAAAAAAACAACATTCAAATAAGATTACAAATATAAATTGGGGCATGAATTTAAACATCATGCAATACAGTAATTTAAAAATATTTAAATGTATTTCTGATTTAAGGAAGAAAATTGTGCATATTAAAGATGGGATATTATACAAAATCGACTTTTTGTTCCCTCATCAAAAACATGCCTGAAGAGGTTTTGTCATCTGTGCATGTTTGAGTAATTTAGCAATCTCTTAGCCTGATTCATCAGCCGGTTTCAGTTCATGGAAACTGTCTGACCTCGCAGCATTAACATTTGTACTTTTTTTATTTAAACAATCACTGCTATTTGGTCGTGACATATGTAATGCGCCAAATCCCACAGGAAGAAGGGCAATAACGTCTTTCCCCTTGAGAAAATTCACCAAACAAATCCTCAGTCTTTCGAATTGTTGCCAACACAGAATGTATGGCTTCATCTACATCCATCTCGACGGCTTTGTTTACTGTTGTGCTGTACCACAAAAGGCACCCAGTCATCCTCGATGTCCTGGCTTCACAGCTCTTCGCTGATTGGCCGGTGCAGTCTACAACTTCCGGGGTTCTTGCAAACCTTCTAGTGTATTCCTATTCCTGACCTTGTCGCTGGAGAGAAATGAAATTGAGCGGGGGCACTAGGTGGCGCCAGCCTGGCTAGCAGTCTCACCCAGGCCCTGTTCAAACCCTTGTTATGTTTAGCTGTAAGATTCTGTCCAAGACTCAGCTCACAAGCCCATGTCACTCATGCTCCCACACAGCAATTCTCCATAAACATACAAAAGCAAGATACAAAACAATACACTATAACTTCACAAACCTGATGCAATGTGCAATAGTTTCATTCATTTCAAACCAACAAAAGGAAACTTGTTGATCTAAATATATTGTATTAGCAATTAATATCCCCACAGTGTGATACTCCCTCTTTGAACTATGTATTTTTTTGGTTGGGAGTCCATGACATGTTGTTGTTTCATGTTGTTTCTATAAATATGTCACTGCTCAGCCTGGAATGTTCCACAGTATGACATTAAACAGCTCTACTTTACATTTATTCAATTACAGGTGGTTTTATAGCTCAAAAATACATAAAGAAACAGACATTCCGACTGTGAGCAGGATTTCCTCTCCACATATTTGATATGTACTGAACCATACTGTGAAACATTCCAGGTAAAGCAATAACATCTCCATGGAAGAAAAATTAACAGAGCTTCCACCAGAAGAGTTACACCATGTATCTTTAAGTAGAGTGCATCTTCAGTCCAATTTGAAGATCTTTAATTGGAGGAAATCAACATTAGCAAGTCAAGACAGCTCAACTAAAGACTATTACTGAGTCAGAGTTAGATAAAGGAAAGAATATCTAGTTATGTGTTTTTATAGTGTAGGAGTAGTGTTGACCAGGAGAAGTGTAGTGGGTTAGTCAGACTGTATGGCACCACACACCGCCTGGGTTCTTCCTCTCCTGAGACTCTCATCTCCATCAATATTTCAGCTTGTTTATATGTTTAGCTATGGCTGCTTATTATTGACCACTCTCTGGGTACTTTCACATTGACTTTACTTATGCTTGTGTTTATATAATGTATCGACAACCTCTCCATAAATGTGTGCAGTACGGTAGAAAGCCAACTCAAGATTATTTAGTTAAAGCGGAACTAAACACTACTAAACTTAACTGTTCACATACTTGGTGATGTCACGCATAACTTCCTTGATTACAGCTTGGTGTTTTTGATTACTAACAGCGGGCTGCAGGGGCGGAGTTTGAAGTGTGGATACCTGTTAGACCAATCACACTGTTCCCAATACCTCCTGAAGCTGCTTTCAGACCGGCGTGTCAAGCAGGGACTACTCTACAGTGACATAGGGCACGTTTACATTTTTTTCAATGAATTTTTTCTGAATTAAATATCAAAAAATGTTCTCCTTCAAGTTTACATGGAACAACAACAAGTTTATATGGAAAGGCAAAGCTCTCGATTTTACCTGTCAAGCTACATTCCTACACTCACCTATGGTCATAAGCTTTGGGTAATGACTGAAAGGACAAGATCGTGGATACAAAAGGCCAATATGAGTTTCCTTCACAGAGTGGCTGGGCGCTCCCTTAGAGATAGGGTAAGGAGCTCAGTCACACAGGAGGAGCTCGGAGTAGAGCCGCTGCTCCTCCACATTGAGAGAAGCCAACTGAGGTGGCTCGGGCATCTGTTCTGGATGCCTCCTGGGCTCATCCCTTGGGAGATGTTCCGTGTATGTCCCACCAGTAGGAGGCCCCAGGGAAGACCCAGGACACGCTGGAGGGACTATGTCTCTGGGCTGGCCCTGGGTCCGGGGTAAAGGAAGTCTGGGAGTCCTTGCTTAGACTGCTGCCCCCACGACCTGGCCCCGAATAAGCGGGAGGAAAATGGATGGATGAGTTTACATGGAAATAATAATTTCAGAATTGAGGAAAATACATTCAGTCGTCTTTATTTAATTCTGCTAAACCTCTGGGTGTGGGGAAGGGTTCTGATTGGACAGGGACACAAACATATTTACATCTACCAGAAGAAAACACACACTTCTTGTGTCATTACGCCACTGACATAAATGTGATGCAAACTTTTTCCGCAGTTGTTCCGATGATAATTAAGCAGCAGCTGGAGAATTCTCTCATCACACTTTACGTCTGTCAACTGAAGAGGAGAAGGGAAGAGTGTCAGAGAAGGGAGGAAGAAGACAAACTGAGACAACGGCTGCTCTACCTCAGCCCACTCCTGCATTTTTATATTTTCATTATTTGTTATTATTTTCCATTACAAAAAAAAAAATTTCGACACAAGACCAACGTTTGCTTCGGGCCGCCATCTTGCAGTGCATCATTGTGTTAGATGGGCGACCCAACGAGCATCCGCTGAACAACCAGAATTATTTTTAAGAAGAATAAACTGTTTGAGGGGGGTCCACCCTACTTTACAGTTGTACGCATGTATACACTACTAGAGCTAGGAACAAGTCAGATAAACACCTACTTCCTGTTTCACTGTTTGAAAAGCAGGTGCATTTGCCTTTAATTAATAACTGAGATTTTTCAGATCAGTTTTAATATAGGATTTTCACTGATTGTGTGGCAATCATTTTGTAAAATTGTGATGCCTCTTCTTGCAATTACAGTGAAATGTAATATTGTGACACCTTTTGTAGAAGCCACTGAAAACATTAAATTTTTTGACAAACTGGAGAAATACTGGTTTTCTTTTTTTTTTTTTTTTTTTGTATTTGTCAAATTAGCGACAATGTTGTGAAGTGAAAAGCTGCCGTGATTTTTGCACAGTTGAAAATAGAAACATCATTAAAATCTATCATGCAGAGTTTCTCTTTAATATTGTCATGTTCGTTACAAGTTATTTCATCAAATACAGTAAAAACAACATTAAACAAAAGGATCCTACTTTACTTGCACCCTGCAGTGACAAAAATGTTCAAAAAAATCTATGTTATATATTTTATTATCTTGCACACTGCTGTTTGAGGAGGTTGGGTAAAGGCCTCCTCTCACGACTTTGGGTTCAGATGGGGTTAAACCTTGAATGAATGGCATGAAAAACCAGACAACACCACAAAATTGTTCAAAATTTTGTATATATTTGTCATTTAATGTCTATAAAATGAAAACAATTTTGAACACTATATAATCAGCTGGTTAAGGTATATTTTGGTGTCCCCTTGGGGAAATCTGGCTTGTGGTTTTGACCCATCCTTCAGTGATGCCTTGAACAGTGAGCGCCTGGACCAGCTCCATCTGCATTTTATTTTCAAATTTGAGCCTATTAAGTTTGTTTTAGGTTTATAATGCGAAAAGTATGTAATAAAAATCATCTTTAAAATACAATGCACTTGCTAATCAGCGCTTTTACATCCTTCTTCTGGATGTATTATTATAGGCCAATAATATAATACAGTAGCCTGATTCATCAGCCAGTTTCACTTTGTGGAAACCGTCTGACCTCGCAGTAGGATTCGTTCGCTCAACGGTAGCTGGGTACTTTTTAATTTAACCAATCGCTGCTATTTGGTCGTGATATATGTAATGCACTGGAGGTGGTGTCCAAGTAATTGTCGTTACAACAGCAAAGAAAGCAGAGAGTGAACATGTCTGTCAACAATCACTGTCATTTCTGCAAGGTGAACTTGCGAACTAAAGGTGCAATAAAACATGACTAAGTAAGTCCAAAGAAGGATGGCCTATGATGTTTGCTAACACAAGTTGGGTTGGTTCTGGCCAACACGCTGCTTTACTCCAATAGCCTCTGTGCGACATGCTTCTATTTTCTAAAAATATATATTTTTAGGAGAAGCATCAAGTCTTCTCAAGTCACAGTGCTCAAGTTCGAGTCAAGTCCCAAGTCACTGACCTTCAAGTCCAAGTCGAGTCCCAAGGCTTAGTCCATTTTATCAATTCAAGTCTCAAGTGCTGAAAATAGTGACTCAAGTCTGACTCGTGTCCAAGTCACAATTTGCTTCAAAGTAATTCTGAGATTGAAGCACGACATGGACAACAGAGTTTGACATCATGGCTTCAAACTTTTCGCTGATTGGTTGGTGCACTGTCTACAACTTCCGGGGTTATTGCAAACCATAAAATGTATTCTGATTCCTGACATAGTCGCTGGAGAGAAATTAAATTGAACGGAGGAACTAGATGGCGCCAGCCTGGCTAATAATACAGATGGAGGCAGGTGAAATTACACTGATTAAAATGCAGTTTGAGTTCTAGTTACTAGTAGAAACTCTTAGGTTCAACATTTGTGAATTCACCTTTTATATTCCTTATTTTGAGGACCCCATTACAGTAAAATGAGATGGTGAGACGTCTCAAGGGGCTTATCCTCCAAACAAGTACATGTGAAATATCTCTCTGACTTTTGCCCCCCATCTGTGACTATGACTTCATCATAGCCGACAAAAACAGAAAACCACCAATAGCATTCACTCTTGTTTCACCCTGTCACTAGAACATGATAAATCAGCTAGCTTTAGCCAAAACCGGCAATCGGCATCATTACTCCGAGCACCGTTAGATCTATATTTGGTGTGCTTTTTTTCACAGTGGCTCTTATGAAGGTTGCTGCTTTGTTCTGGGTTGGTTTTGCCGCTGGAGATGCTCATTTTTCTCTCGAAGGAAACCAGGGCAACCACGGGGCGACAGGTCCCCAGACTGGAGTCAGGCTGAGAATCCATGCCAACGCGTGTACAGTAGTGTGATAGACAACTATAGGAGCAGGAACACATATAGTACGAGGTGAGAGACACAGCATCTGCTCTGCCAGGGGTGGTGCAGAGTTCAACACAGGTAAACATGCTGTGGAGGCGCGTCTCCATGCATTGTTTTGAATACATTAGATTCAATGGATTACACAAGCACAGCAATTACGTGGCGTGGAGTACAGAGTATATATGGCCTTCATGCTTCAATGGGCTGAATGTGAGTTTGTTCATGGTGAGGTTAATTTCCTGCATATTGAGATAATATCATTGCTCATACAGATTTGCCACTCACTGTTAAACTTCACCATGTTGTGATGGAGAGTTGGGACCAAGTCGTTGTTTTGCAAGTCTCAAGTAAGTCTCAAGTCTTTGACCTCAAGTCCAAGTCAAGTCCCAAGTCATATACAGGCAAGTCCAAGTCGAGTCTCGAGTCACTGGCCCAGAAGTCGAAGTCCAAGTCATCTGCTTTGAGCTTCAAGTCATTTCAAGTCTTTAAGCCAAAGTATAGCTTAGATTTTTTGCAATTTATATACATTTTAAACTAAAGTGTATTTAAAAAGTCATGGTCTATTTGAGTTGTAGAAATGCATTTTTTTTCCTTTTTAAATGTCTAAGTGTGACAGTCAGAATAGAAAATTAAGATTTAAAAGAACTTAATAACAGTTATTTTGTCTGAAATGGAAGGATCATGTTCTTTGTAGTTCCCTCTGATTCACTGTATTGTAGTGTATATTGCTGTAGTACATTTGAGGTACAATCTCACAGTACTTCAGTTACATCCAAAGTAACAAACACAAAAGTGGGAGGGACATGTTCCAGTTTGTTCCTGTAAAATTCAGCATGACATTTATCAACTGTAAAGAGAAAAGTATTTTCTAAAAATATATATATATTTTTAGAATCATCAAGTTTTTTCAAGTCACACCGCTCAAGTTCGAGTCAAGTCCCAAGTCACTGACCTTCAAATCCAAGTCGAGCTCCAAGTCTTAGTCCATTTTATCAAGTCAAGTCTCAAGTCCTAAAAATAGTGACTCAAGTCTGACTCGAGTCCAAGTCACAATTTGCAAGTCCCCACCTCTGTTGTGATGTTATCTGCTTAACTACTATTAAACAAACTTAACTTTCTTTTTTTTTTTTTCATGTTGGTCCAAAATGTAAAGAGGGACTAAACGCCTAAACTTCACCCACAACCAAATTGCCTAAAGAAACTGACTAAAGAAAAGAGTGAGGTGGGAGGAGGGCGGGGTCTGTGTAAGTATAAGGAACTCTGTGATTGGTCTAACAGGTATTCATACTTAAAACTCCACTCCAGCATCCAGGTATTTGTAATCAGAAACACCGGACTGTAATCAGAACAATCCTACGTGATGTCACCAACTACTGGAAATTACAGAGGCCACTGAAAACAAGACAAGTTTATTTGTATAGCACGATTTATACACAAAGTAATTCAAAAGTCCTTTACAGAATAAGAAATACATTAAAATCATGATACAAACAAATCAAAACATAAATAATTATCATAAAATTAAAAAGAGGGAGAGAGATTAAATTAGAGAGAAGAATGTGGAATGAAAAATGAAAACTTTTCAGTCATATGAAAGGTTTGACTGAAAGCAACACACACTTAGATTTTGGTATTTTTGACCAGAATGCTGCAGATTTACCTAGTTTGGGCTAAAGTTGCAAAAAAAAAAAAAAAAAAATGCAGTAGATAATGATGGAAAACATGGATTTAGTGTTGAATTAAAAAGGTTCACTATAAAAAAAAATTTAAAAAAAAGTACTGAGAAACAATCACACAAAATCCCAGCAGGTACGATCCGATTAAACTATAAAAATTATTGTTCTATAATTCATAAAAGCAAAAATCATGTTGAAATCCTGTTTCTTCCAAAGTTTTCCATCTTCTATTTGCTCTTTCCAGTGGTGGCCTTTATTAAAAATGGATGGCTGCTTGTCTGGCCACATGTGTTTGCTTTTACTGGTAAGGCGGTGTGTCAGGGAGCAGACTGTACTGTATTATGCATTCACGGCCTCAGTCAGATTTGCTCCTATAGCGACAGAGACAGGAGGCCCACAGTGATTGGCGGTGGCACTGCTTGTCTTGGGTGAGAGCAGCGGCTGCAGAGGTTTTGACAGGGTTCGGTCCACATATCCTGCTCCGGGCTGGGGCACATCTGAACCAGCGCCTGGCATATGGATCACAGCCTGTCACTGCTGTCAAGAACCGGAGAGAGAGAGGGAGCGAGGGGAAAGAGAGAGGAAAAGGAGAGGGAGGGAGGGAGGGAGGAAGGGGAGGAGAGAGAAGGCGAGATTATGTGCACTTTACGCTAGGAAAGTTGAATAGTGCACCTTTAAGTCCATGGCCTTGTTGTAAACTCCACCACCTGCTTGTCACCATGAATATTTTACAATTTTACCTACAGTATGGCAAAAGAAAATTCAATTCTGTCAACTGGACAAAAGTTTTTGAGTGAAGGCTCCTCCAAGTGGCTTCTTCAGATCTGGGTCCTCATTTATAAATCTCTACGCCACCGCAGGATTTATAAAACTCTCAGTAAGCGCAGTACTCTGCTTATCTCTACGGCAGCTAGGACCCTGCTGTACTCTCTGCACAAAGTCTGCAAACATGAGGAAAAAGCGACACTCGTGGAGAGGAGCAGAAGTGAAGAGATTTTGATAAAGTGTTTGATCAGGAAATCATCAGAAAATGGACATATATAAAATAATTACATTCAGATTTGTGCATTTAAACAGAGGTTAGCCAAGACACAGACAGGGCTGTTTATTCCACTCATTATTCTGGACAATATTACACATTTGAAGCCAATCTTCATTCAGTTACAGGATTAGATTTCAAATTTAGGCTAAATTCAGACTGCAGGGCTTAACTCTCAATCCCGATTTTTTTGTGAAATCCAATGTTTTTGCGAGGTCGTTCACATTTCCAATTAAATGTGACTTGTATGTGAACTCCAGTGTGAACATTAAACAGCCCGAAAGTGTCCCGCATGTGCACTGGAGGACATGACGACGTCAACCACAGCGAGCGTGCTCTGTGTTTACGGAAGTTATCCAAACATGGACGCGAGCATTGAGCACCTGGCGATTTTAAAGTTCCTCTCGTACCGAAGCCAGAACATGAACAACTTACTTGTTTTAAGGAGGAGATTGAGGAGGAGAAGGATGAGGTTTTTGGCCATGACGTTTTGTGGGGCGGCAGTGGCAGCAACGTCTGTTGAAAGGAACGTGTGGATGCGGAGACGTAGCCAAGAGTGGTGAGTGGCGATGTGCTTCTCTTCAGTGACACGGAGTTCATAAACAGTTTTCGCCTACTTCAGTGCAGAATAGTGACATTTGTGGCTTGTTGATAATGTGTAGGTTGGATGAATGCGCTTTGGCCGTTCAGACTGAAGCCGCATGTCAAAAGATCGGATATGTATCGGTTTTAGGACCACATATCCAAGGGGCCTGGGTCGCATTTGAAAAATCGGATCTGGGTCGTTCAGACTGTCATTAAAAGATCAGATACAGGTCACATAGGGGCCAAAAAATCGGATTTGGGTCACTTCAGACTGCAGTCTGAATGTAGCCTTTTTGTAGTTCAACAGACACTGACTGCTTATGTTAGTTTCAGTGTAGTTCGCACTAGTAACCTGACCAGAACTGAAGAAGCCAAAATGAGGGTGAGTGGCAAAATGTCTTCACTCAAAATTTTTGTCTATTTTGTGTCTATGGAATCCATACTTTTAATGCCATACTGAGAAACAAACAAACAACAACAAACAACAATGGTTACGTGAGTAAATTACCACCAAAAAGCGTGCAGATAAATTAACTTTGGGTGTGAAAAGGTCCTCAATAAGATCCATGTATAAGAGAGATTTATCAGAGAACAGTGTGGGTCCTAAATTGGGCAAGAGTACTCTCCAAACGAATAGAAATGAAACACATGCAACCATGTTACCATCTTCTGGAATAGAGGACAAATCTGTTTTCCACGTTTTCTTACCATCGGAAAAAGAATGTTGATTGCATTCATCTGACACATTCTGAGAGAACTGCTTCAGATCAGACAGGAAACAGCTGAGAATAAATACATGCGTGATAAGGAGAGGTTTGGGGAGATTGTATCAAGTGTTTCAGATTGGATGTTTTCAGTTTAATCAGCGCGTGAGTGGAAAGGTGCCGTGCCAGTTGTCAAAACTCAAAGGCAGAGAAAGTGTCATTGTTGGATTTTTCGATTCATAATACAAAGAACTAAAACAGTGTATAGTAGAGGGGGGAAAAAACTATTCATGCGGTGTGTGTATAAGCGTCGGTGGTGATCAGATGGCGCAGATTGGCAGCCTGGCTTTAATCAGCTGTAGCTACAATAGTGTTTTACTATCACTGAGTGTGTGTGAAAGAATAATGTACTGTAAAGAGCTTTGGATGTCTTGAAAGGTGCTATATCAATCTAAAGAAATATTATTATAAGGCTACAAAGCTATACAGTACATCATATAAACAACCTTCTGTGAGTTTGCATGTGTCTCCCTGTGCCTGGGTGGGTTTTCTCAAGGCAGTCTGTTTCCCCCATCATCCAATAGGTACCATTCTCCAACAAAGGTAGTCCTGACCAAGACCAAGCTCATGGAGATGGGTTCCCGGGTGCATCTCCTGACGAGATGACCCAGCATGCCCTGAAGCTGTGTTCTCCATCTCTGCATTTCGCCCAGTCCCTCACAAGTTTCTTACTCACTCCAAAATTTCTTTCTGCTGCTCACTTACCGTTTTAAATTTTCAGTGGTCCAGATGTCTTGGTGCGATCGACTGACATGATACAGACAGGACAGAGGCTCTTTCTGCAGGAGACATGCGCAGTGACAGTGGTACAGGAGTAATGGGAGCAGCAGATACTGACACACATGTATTTAGTACTTTCTGCATAGTTCAAATGTTCCATGTGGATTTACAACACTTTTTGTTAGAAGTTCTAAGTTTGGAAATACAATGGGACTTTTTCCGGTCCTGGAAACAGCATAAAGTTGGGAAGTGGACCTTTTGAGTTCGTAATGGAGTTGCACTGATATAGACAAAACCCACTCACGCTTCACAGTAAGATGGTTTTGGGTCCCTTCTGTGAGTTTGCATGTGTCTCCCTGTGCCTGGGTCGTTTTCCTCAAGGCAGTTAATTTCCCTCATCAACCCAATAGGTACCATTCTTCAGCAAAGTTAGTCCTGACCAAGACTGAGATCATGGAGATGGGTCCCTGGGTGCATCACTCAACAGTGCTCCTGATGAGATGCCCCAGCAACATTGAAGGATGGGTTAGATGCAGAGGACAAATTTCCCTACGGGGACAATAAAGTGTACCTTATCCTACTTTAAACAGCAGGTAAAGTGATATTGGAATGGTGCCAGCGGTGATTCACATTATTTTACATGATTACTCCAGGTGGATGACACATGTACTAGTGAATGTTTATTACAGTTTGGCATTTAGCTTAACCACATCACTTCATTTTTGTTCTGTTCCGCTTTCTGGCATTCCATTTCCATTTCACCCCAGTCTCTTTCTTCATTAGTACTGTACCTCAACTGGACTTTAGCCAGAGTAAAGACCGACCTACTGCTCTTCTCCGACAGTGCAGTGAAATCTCTTCCCTCCCCTGTGGCCCTCGGTGCTCCTAATGGCTCAGCTGAGGACTCGCAGAGGCAGAGCATGTCGATACGATTCCCTTCCGCTTCTCCCACTTGCCACTTCCCATCTGGAGGAGGCAGCTCAGTGGACTGCCCTCCCCCCTCTCGAGGTTACAGTCTCAGTCTCTTCGTGGCACTTACCCCCTGAGGTCTGGCTCTCCTCTCCTGTCTCCTCCGCGCGCTCCGCTGAGTCCACTTCGGGCTGACAGGCGCTACAGTGCATTATGAGAAGTCGACTTAAAGCGTGCCCTTACTGTATGTCTGAGTGACGCCTTTATTTTTCAGACGAGTGAGAAAAAAAGTGTGGCGGAAAAGTCTAAAACAGACACTTTGCAACACAAGCCAGAGTTTATTGCTTATATAAAGTGAGATTTTAAAAGGTGTTATTTATAAGGTAGTTTGACTGTACTTTCTCCATCTATATTGTGTATCTAAGAGTTTAGAAATGTTGTTTGAAAAGTTTCTGGAGGTGGAGAGTCAACTGCATGATTCAATAGAAAAAGAAAGTTAAAAACTTCAGAGCATTCTGCATGGAGACAGTTTTGTGCCATACTGTGGAATATTATTAGCCTGATTCATCAGCCGGTTTCACTTCATGGAAACTGTCTGACCTCACAGCATTAGGATTCATTCACTCGACGGTAGGTGGGTACTTTTTTATTTAACCATTCGCTGCTATTTAGTTGTGGCATATGTAATGTGCCAAATTCTGTAGGAAGAAGGGCAATAGCGTCTTTGCTCTTGATAAAATTCACCAAACATTCTCTTTGTTCCAGCTTCAAATTGTCAATCTCAGGAACCATTGCCAACAAAGAATGTATGTTTTCATCTACATCCATCTCGACCGCTTTGTTTACTGTTGTGCTGTACCACAAAAGGGACCCAGACAGGCACTTGAGTTTGACATCATGGCTTCACAGCTCCTGGCTGATTGGCCGGTGCGCGGTCTACAACTTCTGTGGCTCTTGCAAACCGTCTAGTGTATTCTGATTCCTGACCTAGACCCTGGAGAGAAATGAAATTGAGCGGAGGCACTAGGTGGCACCAGCCTGGCTAGAATATTATAGCCAAAGGAACAACATTTCCATGGAAACAAGGAGAAAGACGCACTCCTCCAGACTAAGTAGAAGTCAGGTTTGTGGAGATGTTAGCCAACTCACAGTAAGAATGCATGTTTTATGTGTTTTGTAAGAGCAATGGAAAAAACATGTTTTATTTTAGTCAATTATTTTGCTAAAAAGTTACATATTGTGGCTTGACTAAACTTGAAGGTCCATATTACACTATTTTCACATCTGTTACAATGTTTCCTCAAAAATATACCCAGAGGTGTGTTTTGTTTAACACACAAACCCTGCATATTTAGGCTGAGGCTATGTATTTTTATCACTGTAACATGTCTGCTGGGACAGGGCAAAAATAGTAGGAATAGAGGAGCACACAATATGGATATGAGAAGCTACTGAAATCAGGAAGTGAGGCGCACAGACCAAAAGAGACAAGGGGGCGTTTACTTTGGCTCACACATGGGACTCACTTCTCCAGAACCACCACGTGACAGTAGGCGTGGTCAGTGTGATAGACATTTACAATTTGTGTTATTAGAAGAAAGCACGAAGATTCTATATAATAAGCAAACAAAATGAATTTTCTTAAAACACTTCATGACATCACATGGTGGAACAGAGCATTTTGACCAGGATTACTCAAACATATGTGAATGAAACAACTCCGGGTATGTTTTTGAGGGGATAACAACATTTTAACATATCATAAATCTAATCTAAGGAGTCAATTTTACGTAATACAGGACCTTTAGATGCTTTTACTTACCTCTAGAAAGCATTCATATTAAAATGCAGTCTCCCCAAGCTGCCATAAATTTTTGAAGTGCAGCAGCAGGCGGTTGTCAGAGGTGGAGGTAACACAGTTTGGTTTGGTCCACTGGTGAACTGTGAGTGTGTGGGGAGCAGGAGACAGCCATGATCAGGCCCATGCACCAGCGAGCACATTATTATTCTGCACGCGCTCCACCTGTTTAGAGAGGCAGAGGTGAGCCCAGACCTGAGAAGTGTTTTATCAACTAGAACAACAGGGCCCCGAAATGTTTTCACTCATGACTTTATACAGTGAAAAGGTGAGAGGTATGAATGGAACTGAATTATTACAGTTACGTCAACTCCATTCAGTGTTACAAAAGCAACGCTGCAAAGTTTTTCAATGTATTGCTCAGTACAGATATATTGTAGAGCTATAAGCAGTAGGGATGTAACAGTAACCAAAATATTGTGATATCGTATCCAGAGGCGGTGCTACCATTAGGCAAAAGTAGGCAGCTGCTTAGGGCCCCCCAAACCTAGAGGGACCCCCAACCAATTGCCCTCAGTGCCACTAATGGCCGAGGCCTCAGAGCAAATTGAGTTTCTGTTGGTGTGACATTAAATTATAGTAGAGTAGTAGTAGAGAGTAGTTTACTAATAATAATCTTATGTAATGGATGTAATACAAAAATATAATTGAACTAGCAAAAAAATAAAACTACTTTCAGCTCTGGTTATCTAGTAGATGACCTAACTAATAAGACAAGTTTACAGTCCACCATAATTCAAATAAAAGTGCATGCGTCAAGAATCATAATGAAAAACAGACAATAAATATATAAAAAAAACAAAAAAAAACAAAAAATGATGCATTACAGTGAGGGCCCCAAACTCAATTTCGCCTCGGACCCCCAAATTGCCAACTCTGCCACTGATTGTATTGTTAAAAGTCTTACAATAATATCAAAGGCCATCACAATATATCGAATTACAAGTCTCTTTACTTAAATTAACAGTTATCGTGATTTTAATGCCTACCGTATTCTTTAAAGCACTTTGACTTACTTAGAGAACTACATAGACCATGATCCTTTGGTGTTGTCAGAGCAGACTACATGAAGAAATAACTCTTATTATACACTTTTAAATCTTAATTCATATTATAATAGTACCAAAGGCTTTTCAAGGCTTTTCCAAGGCTTTTAAAAAGAAAAAGAAGCATACTCACAATTTTGTAAGTCTCCACAAAATAAATAAATATCAAACCATGAGATGCGATAACGAGGGATTTTGATATCGTTACTTCCCTACATTACATTAGTATTACTATCCCAATTTTTATTATTATGATTAATAGATAATGAAAACCCAAAATTCAGTGTCTCAGCTTTTTCACAGTATTCAGATTTTCAAGAAATAAAGTAATATATGGGTCTGACTTTCTGAAATGAGTGACAAAGAACATTGCATTTATTCTAATTTTTTGAGATGGGTTAGTACACTCTGAATTAAATTACATGCAAAGTGTTTTTCTGTCTGATAATCAGGAGGAGCTCTGTCAACATGCTAGTGATAGCAAAAGAACTCTGCTCTGCTCTCTGAGAGTTGTGAAAAGCACATATAAACTCAGGGTACTTGTTTAAACTGAACTAATTTTGTTTTTCATGTCCTTAAAGTTGCATTGTGTAACTTTTCTGGTGGAGGGTCCGTCAAATGCTTTTCTCCATGGAGATGTTATTGCTTTGTCTGCTATGTTTCACAGTATGTTATTAGTTTTCTATTATCATGGAGACCAAATTATATCAAGTTATAGGTCAGATCTGTGGAGACACAACCCCACTCACAGTCAGAATGCCTGTTTTTCTAGGTATTTTTGAGCTATAAACCCACCTCTAATTGCACAAATGTAAAGAAAAATTGTTTAATGTCATACTATGGATCATTTCAGGCATAGCAATGACATATCCATAGAAACAAGCAGGTCCTCCACCAGAAAAGTTACATAATGCACCTTTAAGAAAATCAGGTACAGCACCTAGAAAAGTCTCATAGATTTTTTTTTGTTGCAAAATGAGTATTATATTAATTAAAAATAACAAACCCAGCATTGCTTGCAACAGTTTTTGTACAGTGGTTAGATCCACAATAGCACTTAGGTCCCAGCTCTTACAGATGAATACTGCTGTTGTGTCTGTGGGCAAGACACTTAACCCAGCTTGCCCTCAGTGTCTGCATACACTGGTGTATGAATGATGAATGTGTGTGAATGTGTGGGTGGTTCGTTGATGTAAAGTGCTTTGAGTGCCCAGCAGAGGTAGAACAACCCTAAAGAATTGATGATAGCACTAGGTCAGTGTATTACTATAGTATAATATTTGAGTACAGACCGACAGCAGTCCCAGTCAGTAACTGGACTAGACAAAGACAAAAACAAAGACAAAGACAAAGACAAAAAAAAAAAAAAAAAAACTTCCAGAATTGTGTGTGTGAAAATTATGTACAGTATGTAGAAGACTATGCAGGTGAATAGGAAAAAAATTTAAATTTAGAGGTATACATTTTAAACTTTTCCTGTAGTTTACTTATATAAATGTAAGAAAAAATATATTACAGGTTGTGTTTGCATATAAAAAATAAGGCATTTTATATGAAAAAACTTGACATTCAAAACAGCAATATGAAAAGAAACCGGTCTAAATTTCTTAATTCTTTTTGTTGAAATATTCATTACTAAAACTACACATACGGGATTTTGGACATCTTATTTAGTATTTGAGTCAACTAAATTTGGCTGAAAATTTGTCAAAAATAAAATAATAATAATAATAATAAAATAAAATAAAATTTTGCCTAATTTTTGGAGGTTAAAGCTTTAAGCCATAATGTTGTTACTGTACCTCCTCAAAAACAGACCTGGAGTTGTGTTTTGGTTCATTTACACATGTCTGAGTAACCCCTTATTTTAGTTTATTACTTTTTTATTAGTCTGTCTACATCTTCAAAGCTCAAAATAGTTCTTGTGATTTTTATAAAGTGGTAGTTTTCAAGTTAAAATCTCCTTTTGCCTTTATTTCAGTAGAGATGGTCAGTTCCAAGGCTGAAATGATTCAAATGATTGTAGTGAAGGTGTATTAAGTGGAGCAGGTATTACCACATGACATCATAAGGTGGAACAGAGTATTTTCTGTTTGAGAGAAAAAATAAATTTAGAGATTAGATTTGTACGATAAACGTGTAAATGAAACAAAACAACTCCAGGTAAACAACATGATAAGACTGATCAGAAAATAGCGTAATATGCGACTATTAATAAATCAGACTTGAAATTAGATATCAAAACTTACAAGATTATAAAGTATTGTTTATTTTTGTCCCTGTAGGGGAAAAATGCATTTTGAGAAAACGGCCTGTGAAGTTACAATGCCCCATATAACTGTATGGCTGCGAGTTGATTAAACATTAAAAAAACATCTTTCAGCAATGGGAAATTTTATTGTTTTTACATGAAAGCTTATATATTTGTATCAAAATATCTGAGATTGCTTAACTCCCGGGTGACACTAATAACAAATAACTAAGGATAAGGTCAGAGTTCACTATGATATAAACTGGTAATACATTTCACCAAATCATTATCCTGTAATCATAGAATAACAATCAATACCAATATACACAAACATAATGGCATCTGAATCCAGCAGTAGCAGCACGCATTCAAATCCTCCTCTTCTCATCTCCTCCTCTCTAAGTGCTCTTCTAACGAGCCTGTGTAATTAAAAAACCCTGGTTGCTCTGCATGTATCTCATTATATTGATTTCACACCAGTCATCTGCATGTATTACAGTGCGCATAACAGTTTTAGCCAGCCCAAGTCTCATTGTCTTTTTCCCCCTAGCGTTTTAGCACAGCCCCCTCAGTCTGCATCTCCAGGTCCCATCCCGCCCCTCGTTTTAACCGAATCAGTCCTCGGGCTTCGCTAATGGCTGCTAAATTGTTTATGGGCCAATTTAATTTGCGTGTGCGGAATGCTAATAGACGCGAGTGGCGTTCAGACGAGTAATTATACGTTACACTAAACTGATAATTAGGAGCTTTGAACAGATTGGAGTGTTGCTCAAGCTGTAGACCGCTGCTTCATCACAAACGCAAGACAAAAAAACATGTATATATGACCAGAAAAGTGTAGAGTAGCCAAATATTGTACTAGAGTAAAATTACTTCAAATAATATTACTCAAGTACAAGTAGTAGTAGAAGTAGTGGTCCAAGAAGTTAATCAAGTAAGAATAAAAAAGTATCTGGAAAACTACTATTCAAGAGTAACTTTAAGAGAAATTGTTGAAGAATGTAATATGAAGGACAAAATATTAAATAATGCACAAAAGCTGATATTTTCAAAGATTCGAGTATTGCTCAAGGTGTAGACTGTAAACGTGTATATATGAACAGAATTGGGTTGAGTAGCCAAATATTGTACTAGAGTAACATTACTTCAAATAACATTACTCATGTAGAAGTAGTAGATGTAGTAGTCCAAGAAATTAAGAATAAAAAGTAAGAATAAAAAAGTATATGGGGAAAACTACTATTCAAGAGTAACTTTAAGAGTAACTGTTGAAGGATATAATTTGAATATTAAATAATGCACAAAAGCTGATCCTTTCAAAGATTGGAGTGTTGCTCAAGCGGTAAACTGTTAGCCAGGCTGGTGCCACCTTGTGCCTCCGCTCAATTTTATTTCTCTCCAGCGACTAGTTCAGGAATTGGAATAAACTAGGCGGTTTGCAAGAACACCAGAAGTTGTAAACCATGCACCAGCCAATCAGTGAAGAGCTGTGAAGCCATGATGTCAAACTCAAGCTCCTGTCTGTGTCCCTTTTGTGGTAAAGTAAACAAAGCGGCGGAGATGGATGTAAACAAAGACATACATTCTGTGTTGGCAACGATTCCCAAGATCGAGGATTTAAAGCTGGAAAAAAGAGAATGTTTGGTGAATTTTCTCAAGGTGAAAGACGTTATTGCCCTTCTCCCTACGGGATTTGGCGCTTTACATACGTAACGACCAAATAGCAGCGATTGCTTAAATAAAAAAATGACCATACCATCGAGTGAACGAATTCTAATGCTGCGTCAAATGGTTTCCACAAAGTCAAACAGGTTAATGAACCAGGCTAGTAAACTGTTGCTTCTTCACAGATCTAAGGTAAAAATCGTATATAGACTATATATGACCAGAAATGTTTAGAGTAGCCAAATATTGTACTCATGTCAGAGTAACTTTACTTCAAATAATATTACTCAAATAGAAATGGTCCAAGAAATTACTCAGGTAAGAGTAAAAATGTATTTGGGAAAGCTACTATTCAAGAGTAACTTAAAGAGTAACTGTTGAAGAACAAAATATTAATTTCTCTACAGATCTGACCTGTGCCTTGACCTGGTGGCATCTTCTGCTTGTCTTTCCAGTCAAAGCACTAACATGGAGAGGAGAAGTTACAGACCCTCTACCAGAAAAGTTCCATAACCTTTTATTGCCTACTGGTTTAAATTGACCGAAGGGGGTTTCAATAGTAGAATAGTTATTGGTGTGTTCGCCTTTGACCTCTAAATCTTATTATTTTTATTCAGTCAAATTACACATCTGTATAAGGGCAGTGGTCGTTTATAGTATATATTCAGGAGTCACTTTTAGTACTACTTTATTTGTTATTGATTCAAATAATGAGATTCCTGTAGGACATAATCTAATGGTTCAGTGATCAATGATAACCTTTGACCTACACCCTGAGGTGAAGCCCAATAACTACTGCAATACTGTGAGAGTAGACTTTGAATATATGTGTTTGCAATTAGGATTTAATTTCTGTGGATCAATGCAAGTAGAAGTGGTTAATATCGCTGTTTTTGCTAAATTGTTGTTGTGTCCTTAGGCAAGGCAGTCCTTTGACTCCACTTGCTATGAATGTGAGTGGATGTTTGGTGGTGGTTTAGGTCTGGAACCAGATCATAGTGGAAGAAAAAACACCATCCATCTCTCACTTTCTCTGCTGCAGAGACTTTAATCGATGCATTCATCGATAGAATCAACTACTGCAATTCTCAAAAAAATTTCAATAAACTGCAATACATTCAAAACTCCGCTGCCCACTTCCTCACACACACACTTCCTCCCACAAACACATCACCTCAGTCCTACAGAACCTCCACTGCTCCCCATCTATCAGCGCATCCACTTCAACGTTCTCCTCATCACACCCAGGTCCTGTCCTACCTCTCAGACCACACTCCATCCCGCTCCCTCCACTCCACCGACATCAACCTCCTGTCCCTCCCCTGCTCCTGTCTCTGTTCCTGTTCCTCCCCTGCTTTTGTCAATGTTCCTGTCCCTCCCTTGTAAGACCAAGCTCTGACCCTGGGGAGACAGCGCCTTCTCCATCGCTACCCACACCCTCTGTAACTCTCTACCTCAGCGACACCGTGACTGTACTGAAGTCTCCTCCTTCAAGAAACTGCTCAAAACCCATCTATTTAGAACCACTTTTAATGTCTAGCCTGCTTTTAAATCATGCCTATATTTTGTCTATAACCTTGTACCTACTCTTTTTAATTGTATTCTTTGTATCATCAGCATTTTTGAGTGTTTAAAAAAGTGCTTTATAAATAAAATGTAATGTATTTTTATTATTACAAAAGTCACTCTGCTTTAATATGTATGTAGCTTTGTAAATCTGTATAAATCCTCAGAGCTCAGATGATCTGGAGGGGAATCTGAGGACCTGACTCGGGGGAAGACCCTGAAAGGCTCTTGGTGTGTGGCCAAGGAAGGTCTAACCTCTGTGCATATCCACTGTAAAAAAGAATAAACCTTTTTCTTGTATTCCAAAAACTCACGGGGCTTTGCAAATGGATTATTATTTTCATCAAAAATATTCACAATTTTTCCACAACTGCGTATCAAAAGTGAAAATAAAAAGCACCTCACATCGTTGTCCTCTGTTTTCTTCTGCACATTTTCCTTCCTTAAGCTTTCCAAGCAGCTCAGGGGATAAAATGTTGCTCCTATATCTACGCCGTTTGACTGCTCGCTGCGCCAGATGCACAGCATGACGCTGGCATGAATGGCATTATATCGAATTGATATAAACCCAGGCAGGTAATTGATGTGCAGAAGCACATTACTGGCTAAAATTGCCAACAAAATCCATTGATTCTATAATTATATTTGGTCAAACTACATATCGAAAGCCTACAGTATTTTTCCAATCATATTTTATTTAATAATATATTTAATCATATTTAAAACCATACGTGTGTATCCTAGTGTACCTAACTGCAGCTTTTCCTGATTATAACTGATCTGTGTTTCACCAAATCCTGCACAAAAATGTAGGACATAACCAAGGAGCAATATATCATATATCAGCAATACACCAACACGTTTTTACTTAAACAGTCCTTTGTTCTCGTTAAGCATTATAAATTACGCAACTCCATGGTATATCATCATACCATGGTATTTTTTGTCACGGTTATCACACCATGGAAATTTCCTACCATCACATTCCTTGTCACATGCAGAAGTAGAAGGTGTATCGGGAATGGTGAGTAAAGGAAATTCAGACACCTGGTTGTAGAGAGTTAAAGTATTTGGGCCTACATATAGACCACAGACTGGACTGGTCTGAGAATACAGACCTGCTTTACAGGAAGGTACAGAACAGGCTGTACTTTCTCTGAAGGAAGTCATTTAACATTTGCCAGAAGCTCCTGCTGATGTTCTACTAGACAATCATCTCCAGTGTCCTCTTCAACGACTGTGGTTTATGGAAGAAGCCTCAAGAAGAAAGAAGCCGTGTGGTTAGATAAGCTGATCAGGAAGGCAGGATCTGTAGTGAGTGCAGAGCTTGACTTACTGACATGACATGTGACTGAGAAGAGGGCCCTAAACAAGCTCCTGTCCATCCAGGATAACCCCAAGCACAGCACCATCACCAAACAGGAGACACACACATGGACACACTCTGGAAGTTGTTTGTTCCACATGCCATACAGCTATACAATGCTTCATAATAAATTCAATTACTGATGTTATTATTATTATGTATTGTTGCCGCCTGAAAAATGAATTTCCGTCGAGATAATCAAGTGTTATCTATATATTGCATCACATTTAACAACCTCCGCCTGTATTAAATACTATTGGCCTATAGACACGGTATTGTGCTGCACGCTGATTAAACTGAACAAAACAATATTATTCCATTAATATTTAGCAATTCGTCTCTTCACCAGCTTCCACAGAGCTCTCTATTTACAAATGATCGTATAGTGGTATCATTACATTTTAATTTTCGCCGCTCCCGGTCTGTCATTAAATAATACTGGCCCATATAATGTTGTGATGTCATCTGAAACCAGCAGAATAAGCAGCATAGTTGATGAGTGGCCCATTTAGACCCAGGAGAGAGCGGAGGTGACAGTCGACTTCAGAGGGACGTCAGCCTGGACTGTGGACGCACCCGAGCTTGAATGATTTATGCATTTGTCATTTCTCATTTGTTGAAACAAGGTGTGGTGGTTTTTGTTTCGCTGCACCGGTCAAAGGCAGTGTGAGGAGCGCTGAGGAAGGAGCATACGTCCTTCAGGCATAAAGCAAAGTCAAGCAGCCAATTTGTCCAACTGCTACCTTTTCTCCAGTATTCAGTGGAGACGGAGCAATGCAAGACAATGTAAACTCATGTCCTCTGTCGATTGGCTTCATGTTTGTCCAAGAAGTCATAGTAAGTACAGGTATTAGATATGAATGAAAACAAATATAGCTTTTTGGTTGAAAACGGGGGGTATTACATGAATTACAACATGGGTATTAATGCTAAAATATTACATATTTACTTCAACATGTTACCCTTTAGTTTTTTGGAAATGCTATATTCTCCTATAAAACCAGTATTACCGTGGTTAATAAGTTTCTTAAAATAGTACCAGCTCTCAGGACAAAAGTGTCCCTCGTCAGTTTCAGGATCATGTGCGCCTCAAGAGGGAGCCAGGTGAACTCTGGAGACACAACAGGAAAGCCCTTTTCTATACATCTACATCTTACATTGTTCTTCTGATGCTTGATGAAATAAAACTCAAATTTTAATGTCATTTAACTGTGACCTGCTATATTTTTGATGCATTGGTGCCCAGCATGTTTGCATGTATCAGGGTTCACACTCTTTTTTACTGACAAAATTTCTAAATGTTTCCATGACATTTTCATGACCTAAAGTGAATTTTCCATGACTTTACAGCACCTACATGTGCAGAACTGATCATACTTTTAGGGCTAAATATGAAATGTTAACCCTTTTCACTCACCTTATGGTTTGTAGTTTTTTAACATTCAAAATACTGTCAGTGCATTTATTGTTGTCTCTTTTAGGTCTCATCCACTCTAGTACGTATTCGAGTCATTTTTGTTGCAGATGCAGTGTTCGTCCACACTAATCCGATGGAAAACGGCTCCAGAAAAACAATCTGGTGCTCCCATGAATTCATCTGAGTACGGATCTGATCTGGCATTGTGTGGACACCTGAAAATGCTGATACACTGATGCAGGAGCTCTAGTTGCCATCTTATTGGACCACATCACTGTGACTTGTGCCTTTCTGATTCGCTGGTGTTCGTGACATCGGTCATGTGACGCTATTGCAGAAAACAGTTTAAGCAAACCACAGACAAACCGGAAACAGCGTAGCTAGAACTACTTGCATAGAACAGACTCATCATTAGCAGAACACACCCCTCTGTGAGAGAAAGAACATATTCCACTGAGTCGTGTCCTTTTTAAGTCTGACAGAAGCTGAACTGCATAAGGAAAAGGAGCCAGCTGTTTTTTGAGCACTTAGTTTATGCAAATTAGCCATGCGGTTTTAAGTTTTGTTTCTGATGTATGTAATGTAAACAAATACGCGCAAAGCTGTTTGGACAGGGAAGTCTTGAAGAAGAGAAACAATGTGTCTGGATGCAATTCATTTCCGATACGGTGATACGGTGATTCATTTCAGTGTAAATGTAGCCTTAAACAAAAGACGCATACGTTCAGAATTAATCATAGCCTCATGATACCTTAATAGAATGCGTGAAAGGTGACACTAAATTTTCATGTATTTTCATGTATTTTCCAAAACTTTCATTGAATTTACAAAATTCCATGACTTTTCTAGGCCTGGAAAATGACACTTTCAATTCCCATGACTTTTCTAGGATTTCCATGACCGTGGGAACCCTGACGTATGCTAACCTCTAATGTTAATAGTCTCAAAACAAAGCTGCTGCACGTGGTGACGTTTTCAAATAAGGCTCTTGTGTTACCCACAGAACAGCCCTGGTTTTTCAAAGTTCGCGATGGTTGGAGGCTAACACTAACACTCCCATCGAAAATGCATTGGAGCTAACATATGGAAGAGTACCCGGCTTTACAATTCAGGCGTTCTGTTCAGAAACACTGGAAGGGTCTTTTGAGCATTGAATAAAATAAAAAAACTATAAGAATTGTGAGTGCTTTGGTAAGTTCCATTCTCCTGTGGCACTTGTAATAAAGCCTGAAACCTGGTGACACCCAAACTGCCAGTGTTTACCAGCCAATATAAGTGTGTTTTGTGTAAGCAGCTGCTCTACTTCACATGCACGCTGCAACGCAAATCGTCGACATTGAGTAATTTATGGCCACACTACTTTCAGACACCACACGCATGCAAAACTAATATCCCCTTTTCGCTATTCCAACGTTTGTGTGTGTGAGTGTGTGTGTGTAGCGGTACACATCCCAGCTCCAAGTCTCGGGCTCTGCTTTTGGCCCCATCCTGTCAATGTTCAGTTTGACAGACAGGCTTTTTTGCCGTGTATGTCAAAGGAAGAAGTGGTCGGCTGCAGACTTGAGGGATCCACAAACTTGAACAGCGAGAAAAAAAAGACAAAGATGGTGGAGGAGAGAGTGACAGACAGCGCTGGGGAGTGTAGAGGAGCGGAGGTGAGCGGGGACAGAAGGGGAGGGTTTCAAAGCGCCGCAGGCTGGGTCCCATCTGAAGACAGCCGGGTCTAAGAAGTCCCCTCAGCCCAGAGACAACACCAAACAACAGGAACTTTAACAGAGCGTCCTACCGCAGAGACGCACCGCAAATACTCAAGCAGCACTTTCAACAACTTTAGGAAGGGGGAAGGATTTTCGTGTCGCACAAGGTCACAAGAAAATATTAGTATTAGATGTTGTTTTTGATATGCTGTGAGGTAGGGATAACAACTCTGTCAAACTGCTAATAATTCATCTGTTGTTTTCTTCTTCTATCTCTTTTTCAGATACTAAAAGGGCTTTACAAATTCATGCTTTATTGATTCACTGCACACTAGGTGATTGTAAGTTACTTTTGTAGCCACAGCTGCCCTGGGGTAGAGACATGGAACCAAGGCTGCTAATCAACATGATTGGTTCTTTTCACCACCACCATGATAAAAGAATGAGAACTTCACACGTCAATTACTTGAGATGGGTGCATTGGAGGAGAGGGAGCAGTCCAAGAACCTGATGGTCTGATGAAGGCCTAGTGCCAAAACGTTGTTAGTCTGATTCATCAGCCGGTTTCACGTTGTAGAAACCGTCTGACCTCGCAGCATTACAATTTGTTCACTCGACAGTAGGCGGGTACTTTTTTATTTAACCAATCACTGCTATTTGGTCGTGATGTCTGTAATGCGCCGCTAAAGGGGCTAACTGGTATATTAAACTTTTTCCCAAATCCCATAGGGAGAAGGGCAATAACGTCTTTCCCCTTGATAAAATTCACCAAACATTCTCTTTGTTCCGGCTTTAAATCCTTGATCTCGGAAATCGTTGACAACACTGAATATATGGCTCTTCGCTGAATGGCTGGTGCCCGAACTTACACTTCCAGGGTTCTTGCAAACCATCTAGTGTATTCCGATTCCTGATCCAGTTGCTGGAGAGAAATGAAATTGAGTGGAGGCACTAGGTGGCGTCACCCTGGCTAAAGGGTTGTACTCTATGTCCTAGTAAATCGCACGTATTGCAAGTAAAATGGTGTGCATGATTTTTCTTGTTCTTGGACCACCACCATTCACACACCCATCACATTAACATTTAGATTATAGAAGAGTGAACAACAACAACAAAAGTATGAAGTCAGCGCTGCCTCACTGTGGCACCTCACTGAAACAGGTGAGTTTTAAGAGCTGATTTAAAAAACGAAAGTGACTGTCAAAGGTGCACTGGCATCGCGGTCCACAGGATCTGGAGCAACAAAAGAGCTGTGTGTCCTCCCTAAATTTTTTCTTAGATTTTCTGACCACTAGCAGGGCATGGTCTGCAGACGTGAGTGCAGCGTGCAGGGGCATAGGGCTGGAGCAGGTCAGACAGATGTTAGTGTAGAGCAAAGTCATGGAGGCATTTAAAAACCAAGTACTAACCACGTCCAACCCTGAGATCAGAGGAGACTGAGTATTCTTATGGTGGTAGGACAGTTCGATATTCAAGGTTACCTCAACAGTAATAGCTTTTGGTCACTCTGACTGCCGGACTCCTATAGTTATTTAAAAATGAATATGGAGGAATGTAAAACATGTATAATATTGACTTGTAGTGTGCTTTACATACTGAATAATCTTTTCATTCCTCCATTGTACTGTAGCAAATTGCTTTCAAACGTATCAGCATTTCATGAATTCCATTTACAGTATGGAACAGTTGGTGAAGTCCATAGACTGTATATATGAGTGGACATAGCTAACGCTCTAGCCGCCGCATGCCAAATAGGAAGTTCACCAGGAGGCTCTTCGGCTCCTTCTGACCCTGGCTCCAATTGACTTACATTAGGATCTTGTCACCTCTCTCTCTGTAACTGCTGCAGTGAACCTCGTCATTTTGGTCTTAAAATGTTCGTATTAACTCCCTATACATGATCCTTGCATTTTTTTTTTTTTGCTATTTTGTCTGTAAAAAAAAATCCTAATCATAACATAGACTTTGGCTCCAGATTCGCTCCTGTAACCGTGAACATCGCGAGCCTCATTTGAGAGATGCTGAAAGCTATGGGTGACATCACACTCGCTTATTCCACTTCTTTTATACTGACTTTGGTGAAGTCTCAACAACAGTATGCACTGGTATTGAACCAGAGACCTTTGAGTTTCTGAGTTATTGCTCCAACCACTGTGAAACACATTATTCCAAAGATTGAATTGTTAAAAAAAAACAAAAACAAAACGCACACACATACCTTTTAGCAGGTATGGCTGCCTATGTATTTTTACTTTACTCAAAACAAACTGTACTTAAAGGTCCTATATTACACAAAATTGATTCTTGTGAGCTTTAAGCCATGTCATATCAAAAACACCCATGGAGCTGTGCATCACCAGAGCTCAAAATGCTCTGTTGCACCATGTGATGTCATGTAGTGGTAGTTTTCTAACTTTAGTTCAGCGATAGGTAATTGGAGGGCTGAAATTGTCCAAATGATTCTAGTGAAGATGGAGTAATGGAGTTTAAAAACACAGTGGAGCTCTTCCTGTAATAGCTCATGGCATCACAAAGTTGAACACAGCAAGAACTTAGCTTAAATATGCAGAATTTGTGTGTAAAACAAGTGTAAATGAAACAAAACACAAATCCAGGTCTGTTTTGCATGAGGAAACAACTTTATAAAATAGATCAGAAAAGTGTAAATATTGTAATATGAGCCCTTTACTGATTAGTTAATGCAAACGTTATTTTGTGCCGTAGCCCATTGTGTTGTGTACATACTGAGTAGTACTGCCAGGACGTGTAACAGAAAAGTGTGTATCATTTGTGACAGTGAAACCCGTCCCTGGTTTACCTCCTGTTGTACTGGTGGATGACAGTTACAGTGCGTTTGAATCCAATTACACACAGCAGTTTGACAGCACAAAATCTACAATCAAATGCATTTCTAACTACTGCTGACAATACGAAAAAATGAAGACTTGGCTCACCAGAATGGAAAAGATTGCATGTAAATTATTAAGAGTGTGTTAGAATTGTCACAATCTTAAAATTTCAAACTTGATTGTAAATTATTAAGAGAGTGTATTATTGTGATTCTGTTCATTTTTCAGTGCAGCGTTATTGTCAAACACAGACAATCATCTTCAATTATTGGCCAGCCTATTTTGTGCTTGGAAGCACTTTAATAATATTGTACATAGGAATAGACGGCATACTCCTGTGTACTATGTGTAATAATATATTATAGACTGCTCTTACTTGAGTGAAGGTTTGAGTAAATGATGTTTTCTTTCACATATTGTGGTAAGAAATGCTCATTTTCAACATCAGTCCAGGTTTTTCGAAAATAGAAATGATTTAAGCCTTTATGGACCAGCCTGTGATAAAACCAGATTTTAAGCAATAAATAATATTATTAATTTATCAATCAAATGATTTGTCCATCTGACAATACTCTGATTATTATCACTTGTAATTACTCTTACTTAAGTAATTTCTTGGATCACTACTTTGCACTTCTAGTAGTAGCAGCAGTAGTACTAGTAGTAGTAGTAGTAGTAGTAGTAGTAGTAGCAGTAGTAGTAGTAATAGCAGTAGCAGCAGTAGTAGTAGTAGCAGTTGTATCAGCAGTAGTAGTAGTAACAGCAGTAGTAGTAGCAGCAGTAGTAGTAGTAGTAGTAGTAGTAGTAGTAGTAGTAGTAGTAGTAGCAGCAGCAGTAGTAGTTGTAGCTGTAGTAGTAGTGGTAGTAGCAGTAGTGGCAGCAGTAGTAGTAGTAGCAGCAGCAGTAGCAGTAGTAGTAGTAGCAGCAGCAGTCAGCAGTAGTAGTAGTAACAGTAGTAGTAGTAGTAGTAGTAGTAGTAGTAGCAGTAGCAGTAGTAGTAGTAGTAGTAGTAGTAGCAGTAGTAGTAGTAGTAGTAGTAACAGCAGCAAGTAGTAGTAGTAGTAGTAGCAGTAGTAGTAGTAGTAGTAGTAGCAGCAGTAGTAGTAGTAGCAGTAGCAGCAGTAGTAGTAGTAACAGCAGTAGTAGTAGTAGCAGTAGTAGTAGTAGCAGCAGTAGTAGTAGTAGTAGTAGCAGTAGCAGTAGTAGTAGTAGTAGTAGTAGTAGTAGTAGTAGTAGTAGTAGTCAGCAGCAGCAGTAGTAGTAGTAGTAAACAGCAAGTAGCAGTAGTAGTAGTAGTAGTAGCAAGCAGTAGTAGTAGTAGTAGTAGTAGCAGTAGTAGTAGTAGTAGTAACAGCAGTAGTAGTAGTAGCAGCAGTAGTAGTAGTAGTAGTAGTAGTAGTAGTAGTAGTAGTAGTAGTAGTAGTAGTAGTAGTAGTAGCAGCAGCAGCAGAAGTTCTCAAACAGAAGACACTCTGTTCAAATTTGTGATGTCATGTGGTAATACAGGAAGTGCTCCACTTTGTTTTTAAACTCCATACACCTTCACTAGAATCATTTGGATAAATTCAGCCCCAGAATTGCAAATCTTTCCTGAACTAAAGATAAAAGGGAGCTATTGAAAACAACTGCTTTGAGCGATGGAGATGTAGACAGAATAATAACTTACTTGTGTTACTCAAACTTGTGTGAATGAAACAAAAGACTGCCCCAGGTTTTTTTTTTTGACGAGTTAACCGCATTGTAACATGGCTCAAAGCTCACAAGAGTCACTTTGGTGTAATATAGAACCTTTAACATAACAGCACTTGATACACACATTTCTTATACTCTTACTATATTAACCATTCCCTCAATATCCCACATGCCTTGTAAATAAATCAATAAAAATCAAGAACAAAACGCTGCCTGGTTCAAAGTACAACAGCTCCCATTATATCCTTAGCACTAGTCTATAGCAACGAATTGAAGAGAATCATGTAATATGCAGGAGCAGAGCCTGGCAGCTCACCAGACTGAAAGGAGAGCACATTCTTTGAAAGTCAAATGGCTGCGGGCCAGGACTCGTGTTCAATGGACGAGTCTCATTGTTCAATTATCGCTGATGAAAAAGACGTTCTGTGGAGCGGACATCAGAGGGGAGGATTAGTGGGTTCCTTGTCCTGGCCTTGTTTGACAAAGTCTGAATGTAATCCTCTCGAAAACTTCACATCTTCGGCGTTTTCAGGTCATTGGATCTGCACTGAGCAATCCGCGAGAATAGTTCAAGGGTAGTATAGTATGGAACATTTAAAGGGCCCATATTACACCATTTTCTGATCTATGTTATGTTATTTCCTCATCACAAACATACCTGGAGTTGTGTTTTGTTTCATTCACACGTTTAACATTCAAATCCTGTATATTAAGCTGAGCTCATTCTGTTCCACCTTGTGAAGCCATATAGTAATAAAGGAAGTGCTCCACTGTGTTTTTAATGTCCATACTCCTTTACTAGTAGAATAATTTGCAGAATTTCAGCCCAAGAAATTAGCCAGGCTGGCACCACCTAGTACCTCCGCTCAATTTAATTTCTCTCCAGCAACTAGGTCAGGAATCAAAATACACTAGATGGTTCTCAAATACCCAGGAAATACAAGTTCGGGCACCAGCCAATCAGAGAAGAGCCATACATTCAGTGTTGTCAATGATTCCCGAGAATTTCATCAAGGGGAAAGACACCATTGCCCTTCCTATGCTGTGTCTTTAGCGGATTATAAATATATACATGCCGCAACCAAAGAGCCGATCACTAGGACTACACCAGGACAGGACCAGGTCTAAACCAGGACTGGACCAGGACTGAACCAGGAGTGGGACACTCAAAAAAAATGATCATAACCGAGATACTGATGTGCATATATATATCCACTCATTGTGCTGTGTTCAGATAGCATCTGACTGGGAGAAATGGACGTTTATTGCCCTAGAAACAAGTGCCCCCCACCCCGGAGTGGCTCTAAACTAATGAGAATTCCACCCACACTCTGAATTTACGAACGGTTTATCCTCAGCGCGTTACAATGCATCCATGCATCTCTACTGTGTGTGTGTGGTCGAACTAATGGGCTTTTGGACCAATGGGATGACCCCGAAGTGATGAGTACAAATTGGCCAAAACGTGGGAATGATTTAACTAAAACATGGGAACGAATTAAATATTGTGAGAACGAAATAGTAATTTGAGGCCACGATTTAGTGTCTTTTTCCACGTACGTCATTAGGCGGGCTCCACAGTAACATGGTTAAAAGCTCTAAAAGTTGATTTGGCATAATTCCAGTATTCAGCAGCAAAATTAGGATTATAATAAATCAGTTTGAATAACCAACACAAATAAAGGTATTATATTCATTAAATATACAATAAGCATAAAGATAATTGTTGTCTTTTGGTTACTGAGAGAAGTGGTTGCTTATTTAGAAATACTCTAATGTGTTCTTATACTGGAAAAATAAAGGCAGATGAGCATTAAAACATGGTATGTCGAATATGTACATTGTAAGTAGCACTTACACCAACTGGAATCATTTATGCATTCATGTTTTGATATTCCTCCCCCGCACTTAGACGAGGCCCTGGTTAAATATTCAGGGGTAAACGAGTTTGAAAAGAAATTTACCCAATGAGATTAGCAGGAATTGGCTCAAGTTTAATTTGAGTCAGAGGAGATTGTTTTTGTGCTCCAGATTCAGCCGAGTGCATCTGGAGACGTGAGCTTTATTTAAACAACAACTTTTGACAACAACAACAGACACAATTCAAATCAGACCAGGCGTTAAAACTATCAAGCTCCAAGGTGACAAGCAGAGGGTGTTACCAAGTTAAAGGTCAGATCCATGGAGAGGCGACCCCAGCCACAGTAAGAATGCAAGTTTTTTAGGTCTCTTCACAAGAAAACAATATAATTGAAAATATAGATATGTTTAATGCCATGTAGTTGAACATTCAAGAAGAATAGAAAATTATATTTGTTGCAGACGCCCTCTAACCTCAGGACTGATAGACAACATTAATCCAATCAAATCAAACTTTATATATAAGACACTTTTCATACAAAGTTTGCCATATTAAAAACATACAGGTGGCATTTGATCCTGCCCCTTGGGGTGCCCTTTGAGGAGTGTTTTGGGAGTATGGGATCTGGGACCCTTTGCTAAATAGGAGCTGTGTTCTGTGCAGCAAGTCAAACCTGTTCCCAGTGCACTCTGAACTTGCTCAGGCTGCCCTTTGTCACTGTTTCTGTTCATCGTTTTCATGGACAGGTTCGATGGATGGTTGAAATTTCCTCTGCAGGTTTGCTGGACACTTTCTTAGAGATAGGGTGAGCTCCGCCACACAGGAGGAGCTCCGAGTAGAGCTGCTGCTCCTCCACATTGAGAGAAGCATCTGTGGTGGCTCTGGATGCGTCCTGGATGCCTGCTTAGGGAGGTGGTCCAGGCATTATATTTTGTATAATTTCTCCTGATCTTGGTTTTGCTTGCATGTTCCTGTTTTCCTGCTGTTCTTGACATCACTGTAGTTTCCTTATTGTGTGATAAAGGTTTATTTTATCTGACAAGGAGGCCCCAGGGAAGACAGAGGACACACTGGTGTGGGAATGCCTCCTCTGAAGGAGCTGGAGGAAGAGTGTGTTTGGGCCGCTCTGCTCAGACTGCTGCTTCCACGACCTGGCCCTGGATAAAGTGGAACAAGATGGAATAGAGGGATGTTAAAAACAATCCCAGGCACCCAACCAACAAATAATTTTATTTCTAGTGTGACCTTTTATACAAGCAATTAGCCAATGATCCAGACTCAGTCTTACAGGACATAATTATTCTAATATCATTTTTACAAATGATCCTCTATTGCTAAAATATATGTGACTACCACTTGAAATTTAACATTTTGAATCTCGGGGAGCCTTAAATCTTCTAGTTCGAACTTCATTTCTTCTGTTTGTCTTATCAAACTTCCACATCACTTATGCAGGCAGAGCTGTAGTGTATATGAAATGATCAGATATGAGGCTGGATTACATTTTAATCTCCACACTGGATTAAAATGCCACTGACGGAGAAGTGGGCAAATCCTCATCTCTCTATTCATGGAGGTGAGTAGCCCGGTGCATACATATATCTCATGTTTAGTATTCGTGGGCAGGTGCAGCACGTGGCTTTCACATACTCAGAGCCCGTCTCTCCGTCTATTGAATGGTAATAGGATATTTACATTGGAAGAATGATGTCCCACATTAAGGCTGAGGTATATTACTCACATGTGGTAATGGGGGAGCCCTGCTGATGCTGTGGCCATGTGAAAGGCACTTCACATACATCAAGCTGTGAAAAGAGCATTTTATAGTACTACAGCGGATACTAATTGTGTTTTATTAAAAGATTGTGACATTAAATAGAGACGTTTATTTACTGTCAGTACAGGACCTGGACACATGAACACTTCATAGTAATACATAGTGGAAGTATTAGTATAGTTATTCAAGTCTGGTCATGTTTCCTTTGTAGGGAATATTATAATGATGTAATGGTAATGTAGACCAGTTAACAAGGACTGTGTGATTGGTATCATTTGTAAACTAGTGCAGTTTCTTTTTCACATGTTATTTCTTTACTGTTTCTCTATAGTCTATAGTATTTTTGCCTTATTCTACTAATCATCAATGTGTCAATAATGATAATAATGTATAACTTTTATCAAGAGTTTTAACTGGTTTGGTGGTTAGAAATCTACACTGCAGCACTGTGTAGACTTCTCCTGCTGTGTTATATTTGTTCTAGTTAGATTTCTGTAACTTCAGTAACAGATAATCCCTGGTATGGATTATAACATACCTGCTATGGTAAATAGCAGGTATGTTATAATCCATTTTGACTATTAGCATTGTAAATCATTGAATTTACTTGTTTTGTTCATTTGATACTTCATTATTCATGTCCACGATCAGTGCGTTTAGCAGCCTATGGCAATGATCAATTTACATCAGCTCATGTGAATCATTATTCATAATTATTCACATAGCCATGACATGTCATTGGCAAACTGTAGTGTTGACTTGAATATTGTTAAGGTGATTTACCAGGATAGGTTTTTATAGATCAGATTTTAAACAGAGTTTTTAACCTTTTTGAACTGGAGCACAACTTTCTCATACAATTATCCTTTGTCTGTGTTTGATCAGAAAACTGCACATTGGCCTAGTTTGCACTCTGACTGCCAAAAGTGACTAGGCACAGAAGACAAAGCCATTAAAACCCTACAGTTTAGTAGAAAAAAAGTTCAGTTAGTGTTTAGTGTCACTAATGTTGTATCCCTCATGTCGGTGCCCACGCCCCTTGTGATGCATTACTGGCTGCTGTTACCTGAACACTCAATATCTGTTCATTATCAGACTTTTATGTAATCAGCAAAATGATCTTCTTTCCAGTCATGGCCCCTCTGATAACTCACGTCATTTTGTGATTTGCATGTCCTTTCATTTTGGTGTACATGTGAACATAGCCACTGTTCTACAGTAGTTTGAAGCTTGGTTAATAGATTTGTTTGAAAATATCATGTTTTAAGCAAAGCTATAAGTAATAAAATTGCTTTGGGAATTAAGAAAAAACTTTTATGAATCACTCTAAGTACAACTTTGAGTGGTTAAATTAGAAGAGAAACAACTATAACATGGTTTAAAGCTCTGAAAAGCAAATTTGGCATAATATGTTCTATAATATGTTTACTTTAAAGTCCCTAAATGCACAGGTCTACAGCATTTACTGTGAAGTAATCTGTTTTGGAGCGGCCCTCTTGGTCAAAGCACTACAGTTATTTTAATAGTATTGGTTGATGTTGGTTAAAGTTTTCAAGTCATTTTTTTTACACATCCAGGAGCACAAACTTTGAACAGAGACCAACATTTTAACTGCTAAACTCAAACAACTTTACTAACATTGTGAAAGTTCTGAAATGAGTATCCAGGTAGGTTACATTGTTGTGTTGTGATTTAACAATTGTAAATTGCTATTTCAATTTGATTGCAATCTATCACAGGTCTGTAAAGTAGCCAAAAATTATTAATTTCAAAATAATATTAGTCAAATAGAAGTACAAAGTAGTGGTCCAAGAAATTAGTCAGAGAAAAAAGTATTTGGGAAAACTACTACCTGAATAACTGTTGGCACATAACATCCGAATTAATGTAATTTGAAGGACACAACATGGTATAATGTCCATGGTATAACAAATATAATAATAATATTTTCAAAAATAATTCCTCCATTGCTGCGCTGACAACCATCCAACTCCAGTGTAAAAACCTCATTAAGAGAGGAAACCGCACATGGGTACACATGGTAGACTGGAGATAGTTGTACAACATAAGGCACTCCTCTCTCATATCAGCATTTTAAATAATGGCCTGTACTAGATCCCTGTATCAAAAATGGTAAAAAGTAGTGTACTCAGGATTAATTGAACTGAACTAGTAATGAATAAATCTGCTTTTTTACAGTGTATGTAATGATAATAACGGTGGCACACCCCAGTCTGCTTGTATTTGTGCAGGAGTTCACACGTGCTGAATGCCCCCTGTGGCTGCGTTCACACAGCGCCGCTCTCACTGATTGTTATGCAGCGATAATGCAGGTGTGAAGCACAAGGCAACTTTCTCAAAGAGTCAAACATTACAATAACAGACCTTTTCACAGCAGTGTCTCTGAGGAGCCACACCACTGTTTACACTTTTAGAGTTACTAACATAGGCCCGACTGTCTCAAATGTTCCACAGTATGACATTAAAGGGCTTGTATTACAATATTTTCTGATAAATGTTATAATTTTGGATCATCAAAAACATACCAGGATTTGTGTTTTGTTTCATTCAAACATGACACTGTGCATATTTATTTTTAGGTGTTATTTTCCCAAACTGAAACCAATCTGTTCCAACTTGTGGTATCACGTGATAATACAGGAAGCTCTCCACTGTGTTTTTAAACCCCATACACACAATATTCTAATCACATCAACCAATCAGGGTCCGTGAGACAGATACGACCTTTCATTCAACATGGAGGAGACGCTCATTGTTGCCATGGGAAACGAGACGATATTATACGATACCAGCCTGAGTCAGTACAGAGACTGGAATAAACTCAACAGAGCAGGACCTACTCAGTCCCGGTCTGGTTCCAGTCTGGTCTCGTTCTCAGTTCTGGTCTCAGTCTTGATCTAAGTCTCGGTCCCAATCCCCCTCTGGTCCTGGTCTCAATCCCGGTCTCAGTCCCGATCTGGTCTCAGTCTCAGTTATGTTCTCAGCCCCACTTTGGTCCCAGTTTGGTCTACTCTCAGTCCCGCTCTGGTCCCAGTCTCAGTCCTGGTCTGGTCCCGGTCTCAGTCCCTCTCTGGTCCCTGTCTGGTCTTGGTCTCAGTACCGGTCTGGTCCTGATCTGGTCTCGGTCTCAGTTCTGGTCTCAGTCCTGCTCTGGTCCCTGTCTCAATCCAGCTCTGGTCTTGGTCTCAGTCCTGGTCTCAGTCCCGGTCTGGTCTTATTCTCAGTCCTGTTCTGGTCTTGGTCTCAGTCCCGGTCTCAATCCCGCTCTGGTCCCGGTCTGGTCTCGGTCTCAGTCTCGGTCTGGTCCCGGTCTGGTCCCTGTCTCAGTCCCAGTCTCAGTCTCAGTCCCGGTCTCAGTCCCAGTCTCAGTCCTGCTCTGGTCCCTGTCTGGTTTCGGTCTCAGTCTTGGTCTCAGCTCGCTCAATGTAGTCCAAGTCCGCCATCTTTCCAAATGTAAACAGCAGACGCAGAGGACGCCGTGCAGCCACAGTTGATCCAAACACAGCAAATAGAGCAGATTTACTCACGCGACGAAATTCCCAAACTCAAGCGACCTGGACCCACGAATGAAGGGAATGACTCAAAAAATAAAACAGCAAACTACGGGCATTTGACATGATTTATTCCCACCATTCGCATTTGGTCTGAACAAGGCTTGAAGAGACATCTCTGTTCACAGAAAGAATTCATATTTTTCCAATTCATGTTTTTTATTATTCATATAAAATAAATGTAATGCAATGATAAATCCTGCCATACTGTGCAACATATTAAAAAGCAGTGACATTTCATTAAATACAAAATACACAATAGATGCAGAGTGGCAGAGTGGTTATCAAAGTAATCAATTTCAAATATCATAAAAGGGCTGTGAGAACATGCGCAATTTATCATAATATGAGGTAAGACATCAAAGAATCACAGACATCAATCATAATCTAATAATAAAGCAGGGATTTTTATTTTTTAGATAGCTGCCTAGATCATTACACTAGTGTACATCAGTGCAGTTATATTATTTATTTATTGTCCTCTTTGTGTTAATTTGTTTTTCTCTCAATTCCCAAAGACATGGAGTGGTTTGGAGAATTGCTGAATCTAAACATAGCTTGGTTCATGGTGCAACGAAGAACTTCTGGTGATGTTCCGTCATGGGCTTGTATCCATAGAGACATTATTGGTTTGTTCTTGTTTTGTCTAGAATGGTCCAGTCTCTCATTGCACTTACCAATCTCCATGGAGACAAACAGGTTACAGCACCAGGCCAAGGTTTGATGATGCAGCCCTCCTTTCATTAAGAATGCTTGTTTTTAAGTATGTTTATAGCAATAAATCACTAACTACATCCAAAAAAATTCTAATTGAATAAATGCAGGGTGGATTATGAGCTTCAGGGTCAGACTGGGAATAAAATTCGGTCCTGGCATTTTTCCTCTGGACCGACCCACCCGATGAACTCAAACACACACTCACACATCCGTCCACCCACCCATACCGAACCCCGAAAGAACATAGTATGGTTTATGAAAGTCATGTTGCAGCGGCACAAAACTGAACCCAAATGCAATGTACTAAACGATAATGAGGCACAGTACAAAATCACAAAAAAGTGCGATATTGTGGCAGTAAATGGCATAAACAAAATGAATAGGCTATACATAAACATCATGAAAACACATTTTCACTGTAAGATAATAAAGATAATAGATCTTTGTGACCACAAGTGACATCAAACAGGATGAACAGAAGACCTTGACTTTCTGTTCAGAGCAGGAGCCCCGTCCAAAACAACTAACAGCAGGACTGTGCGTGTTCATCAACTACTGAGCATGCAACATTCTTCTGTACACATTACATTCCCCTCGGAACGAAGCGCGAGCATTAACATCACCTTCAGATTCTGTAATGTCCTGTGTCTCCTTTCCCTCAACCTCTTCGAGTTCCTGGTCATCGGCGGAACCTCCCGACCCGACACTTCTTCTTCACTTGACATTGAAGTGACAACTCCAGCAATGTTGTCATTAGAACTTTTGTTAGTTGAACTTGCAATAGCACTTACGCTGGCAGACCACAGCAAGCAAATAGTCAATTTTTAAACATTGAGCAGCGTCGACTTGTAGAGCTTTTTGCTTTTTGTCGTGGATCTTCGCTGCTCCTCCTTTCCTCTTTTTGGAACATCTGTCATCCATAATTTATTCTCTGATTATCGTGTAAGATATGAAGTCGAACTCTGTGTTGTCCCATAAACCTAGTGGCTGCATGGATGAGTCCATTTGATGGGGGAGTGAGGGGGATGTAAAACACACCTTCTGAATCTGTCATGAAGAGGCACATATATTACTGCCGGTATTTTAGCCAGTCCAACCCCAAGTAGAAGTCTGCGCAGACAGAATTTTCAGTCCTGTTCCCCAAAGAATTGTAATTTTCACTCCCGCTCACATCTGCGATACTTTGTCCCACTCCCGCCTGCAAGTCCCTCAGGATGGGGACGTTCACTTTCTTAAGCTCTATCAAACACGGAGAAACGGAAAGGAATTGTCTAAAATGTGAGATTAGACCACATATGCAAATTTAAGTTGTTTAAAAAGTTTTTATTATTGTCAAAAACAATATCCAGCACAAATTATGTATGATAGGCATACATTAATCATGTGTATATTTTACTTTACACTCATATTTAGTTGTGCAGTTCCACTCCCGCCCGCACCCGCAGTGAGCTTTCAAAATATGTCCCGTGGCGCACTGTTTTGCTTCGGGTCCCGTGGGTGCAGGGCTCTAACCCCAAGCCTATTCCAAGTGGATGCAAATGGGCTGCAAGCTCCTGCACCGGCCCAAATGTGGTCTGAGGTGGACTGGCCCACCAGGCATTTTCCCGGTAGTACAGATTACCAGAGATTTCAGATGTTACCTCTTCAAAAACATACCTGGAGTTAGAGGTGAGATCGGGCCTAAAAAATCCAGCCCGACCCGACCCGGCCCGCGGGTATTAAAACCCGACCCGGCCCGAGCCCGACCAATTAACTTGATTTGCAGGCCCGAGCCCGAAGCAAACCTGAAATGTCATATTTTATTTGTGACTCGGGAGGAGGAGCAGTGCTCAGCGTCGAGGTGCCAGTCTTTTTGCTCTCGTATGAAAGCAAAGCGCCACATTGACGACATTCAGCGAAGCCAACGCAAGTTTCTGTAGCATTTTCAACAATCAATTTGAAGCTTTTCCACACCTCACTCTTACCGGTGCGTGTTTGTCTTTTCAGTTCTCCTGCCTTTAGTTTAACTTCTTGCTCCTCCATATTGGGGATACCAGGTCAAAATAGATGCAGACTTGCGGAGGGGAAGATTATTAAATTAAGAGGGGGCGTTCACGTGCGCAGAGCTCTGGCTCTGCGGATCCTGTTTAGTAGTTAAATAGCAATTACATTACATTACTTCTCTGTTTTATCCATATTATTTATTTTATAACAAGTATTCCTTAGTTTAGTATCCACACATCGTTTTAGCATACATTTTATAAACATATATTTATTTGAAGCCCGACCCGACCCGAAGTCGGGCTTGGGCTCGGTCTTAAGATCTTACCTCTACCTGGAGTTGCGTTTTGTTTCATTCACACATGTTTGAGTGATCCTTTATGATTAGTCTGTCTACACCCCCAAAGCTCAAATTGCTCTGTTCCACTTTGTGATGTTCTGAAGTGGTCGTTTGTGTTAATTAAACAAAACACTACTCCAGGTACGTTTTTGATGAAGAAACAACAGGATACATAACACAAATCTGAAAATAGTGTCATTAGAGTCCTTTAATGACTTTGTGTGGATCACTACAGGTAACACAGATCACAGGGACATCATCAGACCAAGGTCAAGGTATTTTCTGTAATAAAAATACTTCAAATTAAATAAATGAGAGACAGAACAGTTTAATGGCATACTGTGGAACATTGCAGGCGATGCAATAACATCTCCATGTAAACAAGTACGGAAGCCGAGAGGGGTCACAACAAACGCAAACGCCGCAACAAATACAAATGCGACAACACGACAAAAAGCCACAACACACCAAAAAAAAGCCACAACGGAAATGACCGCGGGACTCTATTACTCTAAAAGTAAAGGAACGGAGAAGTTGGAAACATAAGTAATTTATTGTTTTATCATTATTCGTTTCACGTTGTAGTTCTTCTTCACTTGCCGCTTGATCGGTCCATCGCAAAATAGAGTCCCGTTGTGGCTTTTTAATGTGTTGTGGCTTTTTAATGTGTTGCGGCATTTGCATTTGTGTTTGTATTTGTTTACATTAAAATAGAGTCCCGCGGTCATTTCCATTGTGGCTTTTTTTGGTGTGTTGTGGCTTTTTTTGGTGTGTTGTGGCTTTTTGTTGTGTTGTCGCATTTGTATTTGTTGCGGCGTTTGCTTTTGTTGTGACCCCTCTTGGCTTCCCTAGACAAGTACAACAAAAGTTACAGTTAAAGAGCCAAAATTATGCCATTTTCTGATCCTTATTATGTTGTTTCTTCATCACAAACATATTCAAACCTTGCATATTTTTTAGGCTGTTCTTCTTGTGATGTAATATGGTAATACAGGAAGTTCTCCACTGTGTTTTTAAACTCCATACACCTTCACTAGTATCATTTGGATGATTTCAGACCAGCCAACCTCCACTGAACTAAAGGTAAAAGGAGCTGTTAACTTGAAAACTATCGCTTCACAATCACAAGGTTGAACAGAGTGTTTTGAGCTTTGGAGATGTAGACAGACTAATAATAAAAATTACTCAAACATGTGTGAATGAAACAAAACACAACTCCAAGTGTGTTTCTGAGGAGGTAACAGTATTATAAAATGCCTTAACAAAGCTCACAAAAAAACACTTTTGCGTAAAATGGGACCTTTAAGCAGTACTAAAACGTTCTGAATTCAGAATTGATCTTTCTCTTTGTCTTCGGTGCTCCAGATATGTCAGTGTTTTAACATTAGAGAGAGTTCGTCATCACCCATCGACCCTGGAGTCACGAGCTGTGGGAGAGCTTTGTTCCTCTGTCGCTGACTGAAAAAAGCAAATATTTCACCACAAGAATGAACGGTTGTAAGAAAGAAGATGTACAGAAGTGACGTCAAAGAAGGAGGGAGAGCCTTGGAACTGGATTGCTATGACACACAATGAATATTTGACCAAAAAAGTTAAACATTGCATGGGAAATAAGACCTCAGGGCAGTTTTGTGATGAAATACTGCAGGGAGTTTGTGTGAATAATGCAGAGGATGGTGACTAATGTTCAGCTAAAAAGTGTTGACAAAATAGTTCAAGCTGTAGAATGTCTGGGTGGATTTTTTTTAGGCATTATAACAAAATAAAACATGTTACATTTAAAGACCTATTGCGCTTGTGTCTGCTATTTAGTTATAATCTATGACACCAGTGGATCATTATGTCATGTAATTTGGACATTTTAAATCACAATATTCATCTAAAATGAGTTACATGGAACAAGTCCTCCAACAAAGACAACAAAAGAAGATTTTTTTTTTTTTTTTAATCTGGGAGCAATGATGTCTTGAATACAGGAACATAAAGATTACTCAAACATGCATGAGTCACTCTAAGTACAACTTTGAGAGAGTAAATGAGAAGAGAAACAACTATAACATGGTTTAAAGCTCTGAAAAGTACATTTTGCATAATATGTTCTATAATATGTTCACTTTAAAGGCCCTAAATGCTCAAGTAAACATTTAATGTGATGTGATAATCAACATGGAGCTGTTTTGGAGCAGCCCCCTTGGTCAAAGCACTACAGTTATTTTTAATAGTATTGGTTGATGTTGGTTAAAGTTTTCAAATCAGTTTTTTACACATCCAGGAGCACGAACTTTGAGCAACATTTCAACTGCTAAACTATACAACTTTACTAACATTCAGAAAGTACTGAGATGTTTATGCAGGTAGGTTACATTGTTTTCTATTACCTAATTAACTTTTGTGATTTAACAATTGTACATTTCTATTTTAATTTGATTACAGTCTATCAGAGGTGGGTAGAGTATCCAAAATAATATTACGCAAATAGAAGTACAAAGTAGTGGCCCAAGAAATTACTCAGTGAGTGAAAAAGTATTTGGGAAAACTACTACCTGAATAACTGTCGGCACATAACATCTGAGTTAATGTCATTTGAAGGACAAAACATGAAATAATGTACAAACAAATAAAATATATTCAAAGAGTTGGTTTTGTTTCAGTCACACATTTTTAACACACAAACCCTGCACACTTACACTGAGCTCATCTCTCAAACAGAAAACATCCTGTTCCAACCTTGTGATGTCATGTGTTAATACAGGAAGTGCTCCATTTTGGTTTTAAACTCCATACACCTTCACTAGAACCATTTGCATAATTTCAGCCCTGGAATTGCCAACCTCTATTGATCTAAAAGTAAAAGGTAGTTGTTAACTACTGCTTCATGACATCAGAAGATGGAACAGAGCATTTGATCTTTGAAAATGCTGACAGCCTAATAATCTAGGATTACTCAAACATGTGAATGAAACAAATCACAACTCTGGGTCTGTTTTTGAGGCGGTAACAATGTTCTAAAATGGTTTAAAGTTCACAAGACTGAATTTTGCATCGGACCTGTAAATGTAATATTAATCTCTTAAAGTCTTCGGTTCTTTCAAACTATTGGGAGTTTGGAGGCATTTTTTGTAAAAGCAATTCTTTTGAAAAATTTTCAGTTTCTCACATTCAAAGACAATATACAGCAGGAGATTTTCAACCACATTATGGCTACAATATTTGTCCAAATGTCTGTTTTTGGTCTTGACAGATGTTCAGGAAGGAGTAGTGAAGTAGCAGAAGGAGGACGATCAAATTGCTCTATTTTATGAAGGAAACTACAACCTCAAACTTCAAATCATTTTATATTGCCAACATAAACCTTTTGTCACTTGTAGATTTACTCAGAGTGGGACGACCAAAACCAACCAAACCATTTACTTATGAAAAAGTACTGTTACTTCAATAAAATATTACTCACATAGGAATAAAAGTATGTTGAAAGAAAAGTACTCCGAAAATTAAAATTTCTTGAACAAGTTTTTTAAAGGTGCATTGTGTAACTTTTCTGGTGGAGGCTCCGTTAAATGCTTTTCTCCATGGAGATTTTTTGCTTTTTTTTGCTTTGTCTGGAATGTTTCACAGTATGGCATTAACCCCTTAACGCCTGAATTTATATAGATGTATATAAAAAAAATGTTTTCTGTGTGTTTTTGCCTTTAAGTAGATGGTAAATTATGATGAAATGATTAATTTGACTATAGCAAAAATGAATAAATAAATAGAAATTTGGGTATGTTGCAAATTTGCGACAACTAGAAACAAGTGCTTGCCAAAGGTTCCTAGGAAGGTTCTGCATCTGCATTAACCGGCATTTGGGGAAAGCAGCCGCTATTTCGGCTTATATCTTGATCCAAACGGTTTGTTGCATATTTGTGACAGTCGGCGTTAACCTTTATATTTTCATGCCTGTTTACTAGGTATTTTGAGCTATATAACCACCTGTAATTGAATACATGAGTTGTTTAATGTCATACTGTGGAACATTCCAGGCAGAGCAATGACATCTCAATACAAACAAGCATGTGACAAACCCGCAACCAAAAAGTTACACAGTGCACCTTGAAGTAAAGTGCTACACCACCTCTTACCCAGTACTTGTAGATTTACAAATCCTGTACATTCCCTGAATAATGTACACAATTTGATCTCCTCTCATCTCCTTCATTAGAATTCCACCATTGCTGACAACCATCCAACTCCAGTGTAAAAACCCTCATTAAGAGAGGAAACCCCACACAGGTACACACGGTAGACTGGAGAAAGCTGTACAACATAAGGCACTCCTCTCATATCAGCATTTTACCGTAAATCGCTTGATCTAAAGTAAACATAGCCCTAGTTTAGTTCATGATTGCACATGATTGCGACAGAAGGTGACTTGGAGAGATGGGCGAAGCACAATTTACCAGATTCACAAAGTCTTAACATTGATTGACAGCCATAAAGACTTCCATACATACAAGCAGTTCAAAGTGGCTCATTTGCATCCACAACAAGGTGTTTTTTGACAATTTCCCAGCTGCTCGCGGTGGGTAAACTTTGGGGAGTTAATGATGGTGCCTGACAGTTTTAGTGCAATCAGGTACTTTCTCTACTACGTCGAAACAAGGACACTTTCAAAGCAGCTTGGAGAGGAGAAAACGGAGCTGTCCCAAAGTAAAATTTGTGGAGGAGAGGATGAGGAATTTTTGGAAGACTTCACCGCGGCCATTTCAGATGCTTAATTTAAAGGTGGATTGTGTAACTTTTCTGGTGGAGGGTATGTCAGACGCTTTTCAATGTAGAGATGTTATTGCTTTGTCTGGAATGAATAATAAACCTTTCTATCTTCATGGAAACTAAACCAGACCAAGTTACAGGTCAGATCTGTGGAGAAGCAAGCCCGCTCACAGTCAGAATGCCTGTTTGTCAAGGTGTTTTTGAGCTATAAAACTACCTACAACTGAATACATGTAAGGAAGAGCTGTTTAATGCCATACTGTGGAACATTCCAGGCAGAGCAATGACATCTCCATAGAAACAAGCCCCCAACCAAAAAGTTACAATACATAGTGCCCCTTTAACCCTCTCCAGGCAGGCGTTGCAGATTTGCAACAGCTAAATTCCAATTACCTATTTACTCCACATCCATATTTTATGAGCTTTTTTTACTCAGGAGCCTTTTCTCCCATCCATGCTGATAAACGTGGGCGATGCAGACTGTGCAAGAATGACTACATGCAAACGGCCAGAAGTGCAAAATACTTTTTTTGTTTACAAAGGATAAAAAAGTCAAGATTGTATATTACTACCCCATATTATAATTTTCCCCAAATATCAGATTTTTCCTGATACTAAAAATTAATTTGAGCCTGAGAGGGTTAAACGTGAGCTTTTGTTTTCATTTGTCCAAATAAAGTGAACTTGAGATTTGTAAAAGCCAAAATAGTCAGAGAATCAAAAGGAAAACTACATTGATGCAATAGTTAATTTGAATAATTGTGACCTGTTTAATTAAAATAAATGTAATCATGTTCTGATTATTGTCATCTGGAAACACACAACACATGACAAAAGTAGTTTTAAAACAAAAAAACGCAGCTTTAGTTCATTAAAAAGCAAAGATTGGCAGAGCATACAAAATGGTACCCAAGTAACCGTAATGTTACTTCAAAATAAATTAATGTAATTAGAATGATAAAGCATTAAAGAAAATGTGGTAAATAAAAACTACAAAAAAAAATAGTAATAATAATATATCTGAAGGTCCAGTTCAAGAAACACAAATATTCAAATTATGTGCAGTTTCCAACAATAATAAAGTGCCACAAGATTCTCTATCTTACACTGACTCGTCAAAAACAAACCCACAGTTGTATTTGGTTTCATTCACAATTTTAACACACAAACTTTGCATAATTAGACTGAGCTCATCTCTCAAACAGAGACCTAGAATTTAAAATATCTTCTGAACTAAAGGTGAAAAGCAGCTGTCAGTTTGAAAACTACTACTACATGACATCACAAGGTGGAAAAGAGCATTTTGAGATTAAAGCTCAAAATCTTTGCTTCTAAAACTATGAAGTATTTTTTGAAAAACAAAGCAAATTTGTTATTTTCAGTTTCACATTCAAAGACAATGTTCAACAGTAGAGTTTCATCCACATTATGGCTACAATATTGGTCCAAATTTCTGTTTTTGGTGTTGCCAGATGTTCAGGAAGGAGCAGTAGGAGAAGTAGCAGATGGAGGAGGAATCAAATTGTTGTATTTTTACAAAGGAAACTGCAACCTTTACTTCACCTCAACAGTAACATCAGTGTTGTTTGATCGTCCGCGTTGTGTGTGCCTCGAATCTAGTTTGAATGGTGTGTGTAAAGGATAATGGTGGGCTTAGGAAAAATATTAGAAATGTGATCACAGAGAAACCTGGTGATGGATGTAGGTAAAGCGGAATCAAACGAAGCAGTCACTATGTTTACATGCAAACACACACAAACAAATGCATGGAAAACCAGATAAATCACCTAGTTCAAAGTCTGAAAGTTCTGTATTATGGAAAACTGACCTAAAAACCTGCTTTCTTACAGTGACTGGGCTCGCCTCTCCACAGATCTAACATGTAACTTGGCCCTGTCGTATCATTTGTTTTCTCCATAGTGATAAATAAATGTAATGCCATGATGTGTAACATTCCAGGAAATATGTCAATGTACAGAAGCAGGTCACAGAAACTGGAAAGTTACACAGTTACATGTCAGAATGTTGTTATCTCATCAAAAACATACATGTGAGTTGTGTTTTGTTTTTTTCACACATGTTTGAGTAATCCTTTTATTAGTATTATACATTTCCAGAGCTCATTTTACCTAGCCGTGCTTGCGCCACCTAGTGCCTCCACTCATTTTCATTTCTTTCCAGCGACTAGTTCAGGAATCAAAATACACTAGACGTTTCGCAAAAATCCCCGGAAGTGCGAGTTCAGGCAGCAGCCAATCAGCGAAGAGTCATACATTCTGGTTTGGCAGCGATTCTCAAGATCGAGGATTTAAAGCTGGAACTAAGAGAATGTTTGGTGAATTTTATCAAGGGGAAAGACATTATTGCCCTTCTTCTTACGGGTTTTGGGAAAAGCTTAATATACCAGTTAGCCCCATTAGCGGAGCATTACATACATCATGACCAAATAGCAGCGATTGGTTAACTAAAAAAAGTATCCGCCTATCGTCAAGTGAACGAATTCTAACGCTGCGAGGTCAGACGGTTTCTACGAAGTGAAACCGGCTGATGAATCAGGCCAAGTGATGGACCCTTCACCAGGAAAGTTACACACAGCACCTTTTAGCCATGTTAGAATGTTGTTATCTCAACAAAAACATACATGGAGTTATGCTGTGTTTTATTCACACATGTTTGTGTAATCCTTTATTATTATTATACATTTCCAAAGCTTCTTTTACCTTTTGTTTAGCAGAGATTGGAGTGGATCTAGTGCAGTCGAATTTACATGAGGCGCAAACTGGGAGGGACGTTCAACTGCAATAGGTAAAAAACAGACATGAAAATATAATACATGTGATTGGATGTGTACTCACTCGTTTTACATCAGCAGCAATGACAAACTATGTTCTCTTCAATGATCATCCTGAGAACACGCTTTGTTTTTAAAGGTGCATTGTGTAACTTTTCTGGTGGAGGGTCCGTTAAATGCTTTTCTCCGGGGAGATGCTATTGTTTTGTCCTGAATGTTTCACAGTATGATATTTAACCTTCCTATCTTCGTGGAGACCAAACCAGACCAAGTTACAGGTCAGATCGGTGGAAATGCAAACCCACTCCAGTCAGAATGCCTGTTTTTCTAGGTATTTTTGAGCTATAACACCACCTGTAATTAATAACAAAAAGTTATAGAGCACCTTTAAAGTGAAAATTAAACTTCTTAGACTTCCTAGAAAATCAAATGCTCAATGTAAATGAGATGTTTATACACTTTTTACACCGTACTTTTTTACTTACTGGACATTCGTATCCAAATAAAAATTGCTATGACACCTAAGTAGTGCCCTAAGTAGGGAATACTGTGTGCACACAGCCAAAAACTCTCCTCCTCCAAACCTTATCCAACTCCGACCACAGACTCACCCTCCACCTTTAGACCTCTGCCCACCGCCCTCTGGTCATCTGCCCCCTGGAGGCCTGGAGGTGACGCCGGCTCAGCTGCTCTCTCCGGCTGCACAGTATGTCTCATCCCTGCCTTTTGACTGTACCAGCACCAACAATCCGAGTCTAGTTTTATGCTGCCAGAAGTACTTTTTAGTTTCTCGACCATATGAATACCTACGGGAGCCTTGTAGGGACATTCAGTTGGATACTATAAGCAGATGGTGTCAATTTAATTAACTTTAAATGTGCTTTTTTATTTATTTATTCAAAATTTTCGACTATACTGTGTTCCCTGGTGTGACTCCAGCTCTTCACTTGCTCATTACTGTGTTTGGAGAGGTAAAGTTTTGTGGAAACATTATGTTGCTTCACTAGTTGGTGCTTAGTTCATAACTAACTAAACTAATAACTAACTAATAACTCATAACTAAATCACCCAGCAGGCATTAAATCACGAAACTTCTGGTTAATGTTAAATCTTTTAAGCCTTTACTATGAGTCTTATTGATCATTAAGACAATATACAACAGAAAATGTACAGTAGGGTTGTTAAATAAGCAATAACCAGATACAAAACAATAATACAACTAGTATCAGAACTTAAACACTCATTATAACAAGTATAGATGTGTACTTTTCCTTCCCTTTCTATTTTTTGGATTTAGCAGTGTGCATTTAGTAATTTAACATGGAACAAAACATCTAAACTCCACTGACAATCACATTTCAAATAGAGCTTCTAAACTGGGCTGTACCTGGAGGACTAAAGGGGAGACTGAAGGGTGAGGACGGGCAAAGGAAAAAGGAAAGGTGTGATCGGTCTAACACACTGATTCCCAAAGACAGGGCCACGACCATCAGGTGGGTCACAAGAGATTTTTTTGGGTGGCCTTGTCACAATCCGCATGTAGGTCTGCAATATTCACTTCTGACCAATGAGAGAGCGAGTGAATATCTATTATCCCTTTCACTATTACATATATGTGTGAACTGGGATTTTCTGTGCTCACAAAAATGAAGACAAAACACAGAAGCAGACTGAATTCTGAGCCTGATAAGCGTGTTGCACTCTCCTCCTGCACCTCGGACTGGAACGCTCTACAAAAATGAAGACAGGCCCAACTATCTCATTAGAAATGTTGAAATGTTAAGACATGTTTTGTATCATTTCTAATCTTTTTGTAATTATTTTATTGTCTATTTTGTTCCAATATTGCTGGTTCAATTGAATGTTGAAAAGAAAAAGAAATGGGCTACATTTAATGTCCATTATTGCTGGTTCAATTACTGATTTTCATTGTTTAAAACTTGAGTAATACTAATTGTTCAGAGAGACATGATCCCTCAGTTAACAATAAAATATCCGCATTAATGTTCAATAATGCTCAAATCCACCTTTATTTTGTGATTTACGAATAATGTCTATTAACTTGGGTTGCGAAGGTTTGTGACTTTTAAAATATGGGTCCCCCAGAAAAAAAAGTGTAACATGTGTCTACACTTCAGACTCCGGTGTTTGTTATCAGAATGTCAGGCTGTAATCGGGGCAGTCTTGTGTGATGTCACCAACAACTATGTTATAGTTCTTTCCCCTCATCATCTACCAGAATATGTTTTTATTTTCTTAAACGGTGATACACGTAGGATTCAGCAGCGTTGCATGGTCATTTCGGTACAAATGAAAGACATGTGCAGCTATCCATACGAGGTGCAGACAACTTGTCAGCTTTTTGTTGTGATAACGTTTAAGGCAACGTCACCTCCTATTGGGCATCGTAGTTTTCTAACGTGGAAATCAGCTGATTGTTTCTTCTTTCTATTAAGATGTTTTAGATGAAATTGCGATTTAAAATGTGCAAATTATAACATAATGAGCCACGGGTGTCATAGATTACAACTATAAAGCTCTCACAAGCACAATACGCCATCTTTAACAGAGAAAAACTGCTATAGATATGCATTTGTTATTTTAAAACTGTGATATATTGTTCAATACCATGTGCAGTATACTAGTTATCAACTCTGTCACCATATTGTAATATTACTATTGTCGTGAGTCATGTATTTTGTATTGAAAGTGAAGAACCCTGTAAGTCCTTTCTACTTCTCAGCCTATTCTAACTGTAGTGCCCTCTGTATTTTTATATTGTGTCTCTAAGTGCAGTCTCTCAGCCCAGTCCAGCGCACCGATCCTTCTCCAAACACGACTCTCTCCATCGGCAGCTCGTATCGATCTTCTGATGAATGTCATGGCCCACCTACTCACAGTCGGCCTTAAGACATCATTTCCTCGTCAGCCTGATCAATTGCTGCATCAGCTCAAATAAATGGTAGAAGAAGAGTCATTTCGTTTAGTCAGTCAGCTGAAAACAGGAGTCAAAAACAACAGGAGTGAAGTGCAAGTGAAGTGGAATTAATTGTAGTTTGTGACTAATGACTAATTCTGTTTTGTTTAAAGGTGCTATATAACACAAAATTGACTCTTGGGAGCTTAAAGTTATGTTAGAATGTTGTTGCCTCATCAAAACATGCCTGGACTTGTGTTTTTTTGTGTTTGTGATGAGGAAATAACATTATAACATCAGAAAATAGTGTCATGTAAGCCCTTTATTTACTGCTAACACATACTTAGACCCCCCTTCAGATGCTATCACAACACAAGGGTGCATTCAAGTTGTAGTGTTCAGTTTTGTATCATGTTTTTTATATATTTATGGAGAGTTGTCATGTGGGAGCATGGGTGACGTAGATTTGTGGGTTGAGTATTGGACAGAATCTTACAGTGAGTTCAAATAGGGTCCAGGAGAGATTGCTTATTAGTCAAACATGCGTGTTTCATCAACCTGTGGGTCAGACACTCTGCCAACTGAGCTGCTGACACCCCATTATAACCACTATTATTACAAAGTCATGTCTGAACATGTCTAAAGGACTTCATTAGTTAACTGAGTGAGGTGACAGTGCTCAGATGTCATGCTTTGTAGATGATTGAAAGTTCTTTTTTTTTTTTTTTTTAACAAACCAACTAATAGCACATCCAATACTGAACCCAGATCTAAGTCATTTCAAAATTTTGTTGTTTTAGTTGTTAGATTTCAAAATAAGAGGATGTGTTTGGAAAAAATAATGGCTAATAAAAAGTTGAAATAAAGTGTAACCTAACCTTAACCAAACCTTGGAATTTTCTATGCTGACAGTTAAATGGTCTATGCCTTTGGAAAGAAGCAGGTGACTCTACCAGGCCATGTTACAGGTCACATCTGCGAAGAGGCAAGTCTACTCACTATAAACACAGAATTACAGTTATGTGTAAACTCAACACACACTGCCGCCGTCGCCTTGATGCTGTCGTTTTTGATTTATGGACCTGCGTCGAGGTTTATGCGCCACAAAGTCATTCACCACCACAACACTAGGAGGCTAGGATTTAAAAATGGCATTCGTGTTTACAAAATGAAGCGGGAAAGCGGGAGTACCTGAAATGTATGTAGAGTGATGGTAGAGAGGACCAATCACAGCCCTTACTGTCTGTGTCGCTTCCCTCTGCTGTCTGCATTGTTTCGTTGATTGACACAGATTCTCTGGGGTTCACGGCGACGCAAACGATTTGACGCATGAACATAAATTGGGCTTAAAAATGCATGCTTTTCAATGTGTTTTTGAGCTATAAAACATCTATGATAAAAGAAATCCAAGATATACACGTTTAATGCCAAACGGTGTAGCGCCCCAGGTAAAGCAATAACATTTTCCATAGTGTAGCTGCAATCCACAATACAGTACAGTACAGTAGAAGGTCAGTCTGTCTCTTTCTCTCTCTCTCTGTCCCTTACCCTCCACCCTCCCCCTTTCTCTCTCTCTCTCTTCATGACGAGCACAGATGAAATATGCAACAGGAACTGGGTTAAATTTAGATTCTCTGCTCCTCCATCATCACGTTCAAAGTTTAACGCCGGAAATGTAACTCATCAAAGCCTGACCAGAAATACAACTTATTCAGAGATGACCAGTGCCTACGATGCTATGGGCAGAAATCAATGCCGGCCTCTACATACTGCGCTTTTAACCTTGGAAACACTGGGAGCAGGCAACCCGTATACACCACTGATGTTCTATTGAGTCATCGGTATCAAAGTTTAATGGCAGACGTGACTCATGTGGACGGTAGAGAACTGGCAAATACAAAGTCATTCATTGACCATAGATTGAAGACATGTGGGTGGAAGGTTGATTTTTGTTCCATGCAGCAGACAAATGTTTCCCCATTTGACCCATTAACCTGTCCTTCTCCCAACCTTTGCTTGGATTTTTGTTCATTAGCTGCATGAAACTTACAATATGTTTCTTAAAGCAGGTCTATTATACCGGATCGAATTTGTAGAGCTTTTAATTATGTCGTAGTTGTTTCCTCTTCTCATTTACCCTCTCAAAGTTGTATTTAGTGATTCACGCATGTTTGAGTAATCTTTAAGCTACCCGTCATTACACGCCCACTCCTCTGGACTTGCTCTTAATCGATGATATGAGTAGGATTCAGCAGTATTGAGCAGTAATTTTGGCACAAATGAAAAAAAAATCTGCTACTCGCCAGTGTGATGTGCAGATATCCATAGGAGGTTTGTTGACTTTTACCGAAGCAGTTCCCACAGGATTTGACTTCCACTAATGAGGAAGTCAACAGATTTTTTTTTTTTTTTTAATTAAGCTGTTTTAGATCAAGTCAATGGATGGAGTGTGGGTTCATGTGAGTGTGTATGCAGGCTTGTATGCATGTGGATGTGCATGTATGTTCCTGTGTCGGCAGGTGCGTGCATGCAAGTGTGCGTGTGAATGTATGCATATGTACATATATATCAGGGAGGGGGAGCGTTCAGATCAGGAGGTGGTTCGTCGAGGGGGTGGCCGGCCTGGTTGGCGTGCAGTCGCGTGCAGGGGCCTCTGGGTGACCCCCGCATTCTCCTCTGGAGGACGTGGGCGTGGCTCGACCTGCTCCGTACTTGAGAGGAGATCTGAGGCAACACCCCCTCCTTCCACAGCTGAACAAATACAGTAACTATTCATTTACTGCAGCTATTTTCATTTTGCATGCACACACACACATACACACGCATATGCACACACACAAACACACACACATAAGGTTCACACTGTCACCAGCCCCTGTCACCTTTGTCCTTATTTGTATGTAATCTTTGATCTTTATGTTTGTCTTGTATCTTGTATGTTGTTTGGTTCCTATATGTATGTAGTTTGCAAATAAAATTATAAAACTAAATAAATAAATAAATGTTATAAATTATTATAAAAATATATATTATGATTTGAAATGTCCAAATGATAACATAATGATCCACGGGGGCCATAGATCATTGTTTCCCAAAGACTGGGTTGTGACGCTCAGGTGGGTTGCAAGAGATGTTTTTTTTGGGTCACTTGATCTGCTGCACTCTCCCCCTGCACCTCGGACTAGAATGAGCCACAAAAGCGCAGACAGGCCTCATTAGAAATGTTGAAATGTTAAGACATCTTTTGTATAATTTCTAATCTTTTTGTAATTATTTTATTGCTTATTTTGTTCCAGTATTGCTGGTTTAATTGAATGTTGAAAAGAAAAAGAAATCTACATCCTTTTTGAGCTGAGCATCTAGTTTGAGTATCAAGTATCTGGGAATTTCATGCCTCTAATACGCACACCGTCGTATATTTAAAATCAAGGATTCTGCTATTAATTTGTCTTTTACAGTCAGTAGTTATTCTTAATTGAAATGCAAAAATATTCTATAACATAAATACCAACAAAAATATCTCTGTTGTATCATATATGTAAATTAATGTTGCCACGATACATTTCAAACTCAATTTCAAAAGTAAAGATCAGACTTGATATTCAATACTGATTCCGATACCACAATGCTAATATATATAATCATTAAGTAGACAAAGCAGTGTGATTTTCAACATTAAATCATAGAACTTTCTTTTATGTTATCATGTGGTCTTATATATGTAATCCTTCAGTGGTTCAGGTAGGTTCCACAGTGGTCTATGAGCGTATACTAGTCTATGTGCTCTTATATTTGTTCCGATACATCTCAAGATCATTCTAGCTATTCAGGAAAGGTTCATGAGTGTCTAGTTTTAGTACTGATTAGTATCTGATTTTTGATACTTTTGGCAATCCTAATGTGCCTTTGTCATAGTAAAAAATGAAAAACGATGAATTGAAAAACCAACAATGACTCTTTGTAACCATCTCACCCAATTCTCTCTATTGTTCCTTCCATCGAGTAGTCATCCTTGGACCTCACTGTGCCCCTCTGTTTTGTGAAGACCACCAGATGTGATGGAAAAGCAGATTTTCAGAGCTCAGTGTGCAGTCAAACTCTCTGTGATACCAGACGCAACCTAACTCCGGCCAGAACGCTTTGACCACTATCATTACAACAAAATGTCTCTTTTATGGACACTATTACACACACTGACCGAGAATGTCACCGCGGAGAGCCAGATGGTCATGGTGACTAAACTCAACTTTCTTGGACTCTTTCAAACCCTCCATAACTCAACCAAATTCAACTATACGAGAAGACAGCATATGTTTATTCCCCAGTGCCAATGTGCCAAAGAATTAAAGATTCTATTTTACACTAAGTAAAATTGACTCCTGTGAGCTTTAAGCCATGTTAAAATGCTCATCAAAAACATACCTGGAGTTGTGTTTTACTTCATTTGCACATCTTTGAGTAATCCTTTATTAGTAGTCCAAAGCTCAAACTGCTCTGTTCCACCTTGTGATGTCATGTAGTGGTAGTTTTCACGTTAACACATCTATCTTTTACCTTTTTGTTTAATTAAGATTGGCAGTTCCAGGGCTGAAAATATCCAAATGATTCTAGTAAAGGTGTATGAAGTTTAAAACACATAGTGGAGCACTTCCTGTATATAAAAAAAAAAAAAACATAGATCAGAATATAAAGATCCAAAAAGATATTTATTTATTTTTACATATTTCATAATTTTTTTTCTATTTCCATTTTGGTTGGTTGGCATGTACATTGAAGTTTTGACATCTGAAACAATAAACATGAATAGTTAGAGGAAGAGGAAAACATAATGTTAAAACCATTTTTGTTTAATTTTTTTCATAATGCAAAGGGTAATGTTTAATACCTGGAGGAGGTATAGCGCTGGTAGTGCCAGGGCACCACTACCACCTGTAATTTCATAAATGTAAGGTAGAGCTGTTTAATGTCACACTGTGGAACATTCTAGGCAGTGGCGGAGTTAGCAATTTGGGGGCGCAAGGCGAACTTGATTTTGGGGTCCTCACTATAATGCACAGTTTTTTTGTTTAGTTTTTTTAATATTTGTGAGGGTTTCTCCCTGCTCCTCCTGCCCCTCCTTTCCCTGCTCCCTCTCTCTGTATATCCTTACCTTGTTTGGCATTTCCAGGGCAGGCCCCAATCATGCACCTGCTGAGCTCCACTCCTGTTCTTCATCAAGTAATCATCTCCTTCAATAAAAGACCTGCTGACCTGCTCTCCAGTGCCAGATCGTTCCGTCATCCCAGTGGTGAACTACTCACTTTTTGAGAATTCCAGAGACTTTTTGATTCTTACTCGTTTCTTTTGTCCTATCCCCAGCACTTCATTTGGAGCCAGCCTCATCCCGTTGCCACCAGTGTCTGTAAGCCTCCGGTCAGCCTCCATCTCCACAGACCTCCCATCTGCAGCCAACACGGACCTGTCCTGCCTCCCCTGGAATCTATCCCCCCGCCAAGACTATTTTTTGTGAATAAAATACTTTTTTTCCCTCTGCATATTTGGGTCCGACCAATGATTCCTTAACAATTTATATGTATTCATTTTTTCCCCATTGTTCTTGAGACATGCACATCTGTTTATTTGAATTGTGGTGGATTGGAAACTTGTCTTATTAGTTGGGTATCCTACTACATAACCAGAGTTGAAAGTAGTTTTATTTTTTTGCTAGTACAATTACATTTTTGTTTACATTCATTACTTATGTTTTTTTTTTTTTATTGTTTAAAAGTAAGCTACTACTCATTTAATTTCATAATGAGAGAAAATCTAATTGCTCTGAGGCCTTGGTCATTAGTAGCAGTGAGGGCAAGTGGTTGGGGGCCCTAAGCAGCTGCCTACTTTTTCCTAATGGTAGCGCTGCCCCTGATTCCAGACCGAGCAATGACATATCTATTCAAGGAACGTCTGTGTCTCTGTTTGTCTGTTCCACGCATAACTCTCGAACCGCTCATCCGACCGATCTCAAATTCGGAGGTTGTCATCCTAATGGGACGAGCGTGTGCAGTGCCAAGTCTATAAAAACAAGCAGGTGACAGACCCCCAACCAAAAAGTCACATAGTGCACCCTTAAGAGTAAATTAAAGATGCAAAAACTTCCCTTCCTCTGAAAAAAAAAAAGCACACTGCCACTTTAAAACCTCAGATCTTAAAAACAGCACATCCCCAGCTCATGAGTTTCAACCTTAAATTCATCTCTCTTGAAGGACAATAGCAGATAAAAACCATCTGTCCTGTGCCGGGCCTGTCTCTCTGGTCCCTCTCCCCCGATACCTCCGGAACCAGCCCGCGCATCCCAAACAGCGCAGATGATTACACTGCTGGACGGAGAGCAGTGTAATCCCAACAGTAATCAATATCTCTGGCCCTATTCCAGCCCCTGCCTTTTCCACTGCATGTTGAATCTCCCCCGGCAACGTTTAGTCCTGCTTTAATTATTCTTTCAAAGTCATCAGTGGAGAGGGACCAATAGCGCGAGGCTGCTGTGGTCCCGCACTACAAATGAAGCTGTGTTTTTGTGTTAGGGGTTTGAGAGGTTTGCGGTGAGTGATGAGAGTCGCAGAGGAGAGCTGGTGTCTGCTGCAAAACATTTGGGACAATTACTTTTAAAAGAAAAAAAAATGGCTTTGGAAGATGAGATGAGAAAGAGAAGTTTTGTGGAGTTGTAAAGAGGTAGATGATGGATGCAAATTAACAAAGGGCTGAGTAGCAGTTAAAGGAGCACTACAGTATGTAACTTTTCTGGTGGGAGGTTCACTACTTTCTGAGAATTATAGAAAATCCAACAGTAAATCTAGTATCGAAACTAGATAATAATTTGAGCAGGTATTGTTACTAAAAAAGTCACATTCATAAGATAGATATGGGCCTTTCCTGGTTAGTTTTAGAATGATCTTGAGCTGTAACAGATCAAGACCTTGAAGACTAGGGTTGTGCAAAAATATTGAAATATCGATATAGTGCATCGTTTAATGTGATGATACAGTATCGATATCGGGGGCTGCTCTGCTGTATCAATATATATTGCCAAGAGTATTTTTTGGTGTATTTTACTAAATTATTTTGTCACAGCGCTACAGTTTTTTTGCTTGTTTAGAGGAAGAAAACTCCTTTTATGCGACACATTTGACATTTTCACTGTTTTGATGATTAAAATGGGTGTATAGAATATTCACTTTGCACAAAGACTTTTAGTGTCACATCCATGATTTAGTCTTTAGTTTTTTGCTGAACCGATTCAAATCAAATTAATTTGAAATATATCGTATCGAATCGAAAGCTCACTGTATCAAGATATATGTATCGTATTGTGGCCTATGTATTGATATATGTATCGTATCGGCAACTTCTTAATAATACCCAGCCGTAATGTTGACTAGTGTATGCCCATGGACTACTAAGGGATTATTACGTAAAATAAAAGAAAGTACCATTATTTATTGTTGAAGATTACATTCTTTTGTCTAAATAAAGAGGTTTTTATTTTTTCATCATTTTATCAATGTGGTATTGAGTCTATCCCCTATTAGTATCAAAATCAAGTTTGAAATTTTAGCATCGTGACGACACTAGCCTGGAGTGTTACACTGTTTTTATATTTATTCAGCTGTTTTAACTGCTGTCTCCATGCAGCTAGATAAGATTAATGTCATAGCATGGAACATTCCAAAATCAATAGGCTCTATTCACACTTTCGTCACAAACCAGGAAGACGTTTGGAAACATGTGATGCCAACTTCTGGCAGGCTCTGTTCGCAGTAGTAAATCTGATCAAATCTAGGAAAAATGAGAAAATGGCCCAGTTTTCTTCCTCTCCATGTCATTGTAGTGTTCTGTTATGTTCGGCTCATCAACAATTACAACCGTACTTCAGTTTTCATCATTTTCATACTGACACACAACTCTGAGCGCACTGGGCACATGTGATTAAGAAGAGATGCCAAATTCAAGATGATTTCAAACAGCACATACGTATGCAGTCTTCATTTTACCGCTGATCACATTTACTTCAGTGGGTTTTATCACAGTCGGTCAGTGAGCCCAGTGTCGGACACTACACCAGAAGTTGTCATCTCATGTTTTCAAACGTCTTCCTTGTTTGTGACATAAGTGTGTAACATCCACATGGAGACAGGAGTCAAGTTACATTGTTTGCCTTTAATATCGGTGAGTCAAGTTGGAGGTTTGAATTTCTCCCTGTTTAAAACTTCATTCACAGTTAGGAGGTCAGTTCCTTGTTGTTTATCAGAATTGTAATTGAATATCACCCTTTGGAATGTGGCAATTTCAAGGGTATATGTCTACAAAATGATCCTCTCAAATCATTATACAAGCAATTTATACTTTGATAACAAAAAAACAAAAAAAAACTATGAGAATGGCCAATATTTGTATCGCTTCAAAACCCATCGAATCAGCAAAGGCAAAGTCAAAATGCATGCTAAACTAAATATGCAAATTGTAGCATAGTTGATTTGTTGAGACACCCCCTACAAGAAAAAGGAAAAAAAGCAGGAAGCAAACACGAATCTTTAATTTCCAAACATCTGTAAGAATAGATTGCTTTGTCTGACACCTCTGCATTAAATAAATTACATGTGTTATATTGGGATAAGGTTTCCGCGTTGCCAGAGTTTAAGCTGATTGTTTCTCTCCTGTTCAGTGGCTGTGACTCCAGATTGGATTTGCAGGGAAATAGATGTAAGTTTGCCCCATGTTTTTGTATAAGGCTCTTCTCCAATAGCTTAATCCCCCACAATACATGACAGTGCTGAGGCGGCACTTTCCACATAATACTTTGTACTTGTCTGGCAACACACGCATCACTGGGAGAGTTGTAGCGTTTACAAGCAAACACATTTTTTACATTGAATAATAATGAGGATGCAGATACCGTTGCAGTCTTCTACTCTCTTTCATAACTTAATGGCAAACATATTTCAGACTAAATGGAACTGAAGCATGCAATTATTTTAACAATCCATATTACACTGTTTTCTGATTTGTTATAATGTTGTTTCTTCATCACAAATATACCTGGAGTTGGTTTTGTTTCGTTCTCTGAGTTCTTCTCTCAAACAGAAAGCACTCTGTTCCAGCCTGTGGTGTCATGTGGTAATACAGGAAGTGCTCCACTGTGTTTTAAGGCTATGTTTAGGCAACACATACATACAGTCAGGTATGTTGAGAGACAAATATTTCCCTCCCTCCATTTTCCAAAATAACATCGTGCCCACAACAGTGTTTTCAAAAAAGTTTTCATTTACAGCAACCCACATAAATACGCCAACGCAATCGCCTCTGGATTAGATTCAAACCTGTAGCGTTTATTTCACTAAAGTTGTAAGTATTACTAAAAAATACCTTGCTGAGCGGGCTCGCCTCTCCACAGATCTGTTAAAGAAGTGGCAAAACTGCTGGCCTCCAAGCCTCATTTGTCTCTGTTTATGGATATGAATCATCAGCTGTGTGCAAATGCAAACACATGAAAAGTGTTTGCACCAGAAAAAATGCGACTGTTACTCTGAATGCTTCCATAATCATCATCAGAGTAAAAGGTAAACATTGGTCACACTTTTGGCGCGTCAGCTCCTAAAACTTTTCCACAATCTCCACTCTAGCCAGAGTTTTTAGAAAGATTCATTTTCAGAGGCGAATTTGCCGTTTGTGTGTAAAGGATGTGTACAAATGTCTCAGTTTTTAAAAATACCCGTGTACGTGTAAAGGTAAAAGGAGCTGTTAACTTGAAAACTACCTCTTCAAGACATCACAAGGTGGAACAGAGGAAATGAGCTTTGGAGATGCAGACAGACTAATAATAAGGGGTTATTCAAACATGTGTGAATGAAACAAAGCACAATGCCAGGTTAGAATGTTTGCACTCCTTTGCTTGTCTCCATGGAGATGTTATTGAACTGCCTTGAATGTTCCAAAGGAAGCCATTAAACTTACTGCAATTTCCAGATTATAAACTGCTACTTTTTTCTCGCACTCTCTCGCACCTGTGGCTTATAAAACAATCCGGCAAATGCATGGACGGATTATTTCTTTGGCACATTGTCCATTCATATATACGGCAACACAGCAAAAGATACGAGATACGTCTTACCCGTATATGTTAAATGCTGGTGGGTGACGAGAAGAAAAGTCTCAAACTTCAGTAGCTGGACATCCACTCATACCTGATCAATACAACTAGCCTAACCCTCGGGACAGCCTGAAATCTGCTGAAATCCTTCAAGACACTGATATGATTTCAGACAGGACAGCGGCTCTTTCTGCAGGAGACATGTGCGAGAAAAGACGGGGGTGATGCGCCGATGAAGATGCTCGTTTGATTGTGTTTTGAACAGTTATTTTGAGCTTCATACACACACCCTCCTCATGGAAAACACACGAAGAAATGCAGATGATGCAGCTTTTAAGTTAAATGCAGTTGATCATGGCTGTGGAAGAAGGAAATCGAGCTGGTGAGATTTTGGCGACGGAAGCATGACGGACTGACTCAATGCAAAAAGATGATAAAAGCTTTCAGAGGCAATAAAAGCAGATGGCCCGAAACTGAAAAACGTTCTTGAAGACGGCTTATATTTAGGTGCAGCCTATATATGTACCTTTTTTTTTTTTTCTTTTAAAATTTTGTTGACGCGGTTTATATTCAGGTGAGCTCAAAAGTCTGGAAATTACGGTCATTATCTCCATGGAAGAAAGCAGCTGACATCAGGCTAAGTTCAAAGTCAGATCTGTAGACAGGTGAATTCCGTGTATCATTCGTTCATTCGTTTTTCAATACAAAAACCAAAAATAAGAAAATGAAAAAAGCAACTATTTTCTTCATTATTTGTCTCCAAAACCAAAATGAAAAAAACAGATAATGATTTGTTTTTTCAGTTTTCTATTTTGTGTTTAAATGAAAAATGGAAAAAATGGATAACGTCCGTTTCCCGTTTACGTGACTTCCGTGACTGTGATGCCGGACTTTTGCACCGCATAAGGACTGAACCAGGACTGATCCAGGTCCGGGACCAGAGCGGGACTGAGACCAGAACCAGAGTGGGACCAGAGTGGGACTGACACCCCGCGGAGGCTCGGAGTCAAAGCTCGGAGTCCGCTCTGATCCTGGTCTGGTCCCGCTCTGGTCCCGGTCGGGTCTCGGTCTCAGTCCCGCTCTGGTCCCACTCTGGTCCCGCTCTGGTCCCGGTCTCAGTCCCGCTCTGGTACCACTCTGGTCCCGCTCTGGTCCCGGTCTCAGTCCTGCTCTGGTACCACTCTGGTCCCGCTCTGGTCCCCGCTCTGGTCCCGGTCTCCCTCTGCTCTGGTCCTGGTCTGGTCACGCTCTGGTCTCCTGGTCTGGTCTGGTCCAGCTCTGGTCCCGCTCTGGTCCCGGTCTCAGTCCCCCTCTGGTCCCGGTCTCAGTCCCACTCTGGTCCCGACCCTGGATCAGTCCTGGTTTAGTCCGTATGCGGTGCAAAAGTCCGGCATCGCATTCACGGAAGTCACGTAACGGGAAACGGACGTTATCCGTTTTTCCATTTTTCATTTAAACACAAAATGGAAAACTGAAAAAAAAAAAAAAAAAAAAAAATCATTCTGTTTTTTTTCATTTTTTGGAGACAAATAATGAAGAAAACAATAGTTTTTTTCATTTTCTTATTTTTGGTTTTATATTGAATTGAAAAACGAATGAACAAATGACACACGGATTAGGCGACCCTCTTCTCACAGTCATGGCATTTTATATTTATTTAAATTTTTTGTAATTAAGTGTAATGAGGAACCTTCCAGATATACTAATGACATTGTGGAACCTTCTAGAAATGTTCCAGAGTGCACCTTTAATAGCTATTTCCTCCTCGAAATGATGATTTATTAAACAAAATGCGCATAAAAGACAACAGTATCCTCTAATCTAAACGGACCTTGCTCTACACCCCTTTAACTTTAGCACTACAAATTCTCCCTCATCATTTAGTCTGCCGTCACCGTCTGCCGAGGCTTTGTCCTGTGAGATTTACCATCACATCACCAGTGCACCGTCATGAAAACCACATAAATATTTGAACCTGTCCTGCAAGGGCCCAGTCAGCTATAATAGTCCTTTGTTGTGCTGCACTTGGACTTTAAAGGCGGCCCGGGCACTTCGCTGAGTTGTGTGAGGAGTCCGGAGCCCTAGGGCGTCCCCTGGAACAAGCCCCTGCTCTGAGGCGTGTGTCACCCCTCTCAACTGTCTCACCAACTCCGGCGATGACTTCAGACAAGGTGCTGATGCAAAATTTACGCTCAAGGTAGAAGTGACCTCATGTGGGAGACTGGACAATGTGCAGTGTAGTTTACAATAGAAAACTGGCTTGTGTATTCAGTATCTCAAAACAGTCTGGTTTCCCCCGGCAAATATTGATGAAGTAAAATGAACGTCTGATTCTGTTGCTGAAATAGATTATTTTAGAAACTGGTAGGAAATGAATGAGAGTTGTCAAGAAACTAAAATTTTAAGTTTGATTTCGATACTAAGGAGTACTAAGGAATACTGCGGGCGGCAGTAGCTCAGGTGGGCGGCAGTAGCTCAGGTGGTAGTTTGTCCACTGATCTGAAGGTCTGAAGTTGGTGGTTCAAATCCCACTCTTGACATAAACATCATTGGTTGAGTGGTCAGATCCACTGACCCACAGGTTTGCTGGTGTGATTCCAGCCACAGATGAATGCTGTCGTTGTGTCCTTGGGCAAGACACTTAACCCACCTTGTCCCTAGTGTCTGCGTACACTGGTGTGTGAGTGTGAATGGGTGAGTGGTTCCTTGTTGTAAAGCGCTTTGAGTGCCTTCAAGGTGGAAAAGCGCTATAGAAAAATGCAACCATTTACCATGACCATTTACTTGATACTCAACACCCACACCGATACTACAAATATAATTTAAAAAACAAAACTGTAGGCAATAGAATGTGATTCTAGGTACTTCCTTTTATATTACCATACCTGTGTAATCCCTCAGGCATCCAGGTAGGTTCCATAGTGGCACATGGGCGTATCCTAATCCGGTGTTTCCCAAACTTTTTTTTTCTGGGAACCCATATTTTACACAAACCTTGCGACCCAAGTCAATGAACATTATTCATAAATGAAAAAATAAAGGCGGATTTGACCATTAATGAACATTAATGAGGATATTTTATTGACTGAGTGATCATGTCTCTCTGAACAATTAGTATTACTCAAGTTTTAAACAATGAAAAACAGTCAGTGAAACAGCAATAAAAGGATCCATAAGTCGCCCATTTGGACATTAAATGTAGCCCATTTCTTTTTTTTTCTTTTTTTAAACATTCAGTTGAACCTACCTGGCACCCCGCAGTGCCTCTGCTGAATTTCATTTCTCTTCAGCAACGAGGTCAGGAATCGGAATACACTAGATGATTCGCAAAAATCCCTGAAGTGCGAGTCCAGGCACCAGCCAATCAGCGAAGAGCCATACATTCTGTGTTAGCAAAAATTCCTAAGATCAAGGATTTAAAGCCAAAAAAAGAGAATGTTTGGTGAATTTTCTCAAGAGGAAAGACGTTATTGCCCTTCTTCCTATGAGAGTTGGGAAAAGCTTAATATACCAGTCACCCCGTTAGTGGCACATTACAAACGTCACGACCAAATAGCAGGTATTGGTTAAATAAAATAAGTACCCGCCTACCATCGAGCGAACAAATCCTAATGCTGTGAGGTCAGATGGTTTTTACGAAGTGAAACCAGCTGATGAATCAGGCTAAATTGAACCAGCAATATTGGAATATTGCAGACCTACCTGCACATTGTGACAACGCAACCCAAATAAAATCATGACCCAGTCTTTGGGAAACAATATACTAATCTATGTGCTCTTATACTTGTTCTGCTACAGCTCAAGATCAATCTGAAGCTATTCAGGAAAGGTTCTGTCCTATGCATGTAACATTTTTAGTACTGATTCCTGCTCAACTGGTATTTTGATACTGATTTTTGATATTTTTTGACAAGCCAAAAAAGAATAATTGTCAAGAGATTTGGAACAAGCCCCTGCTCTGAAACACGTGTCTCAACAAACTCCAGCTACTTTAAACAAGGTGCTGATGCAAAATTTATGCTCAAGGTAGAAGTGACCTCATGTGGGAGACTGGACAATGTGCAATGCAGTTTACAAAAGAAAAACTGACTGGTGTATTTATTCAGTATAGCGAAACAGTTTGTTTTCTATTGACTATTGATGAAGTGAAATGGATTTTTCCTGATCCTGTTGCTGGAATGGAGCGGGCCTACAGATTATTTTAGTAACTGGTTTTAAAAATTGATAAAGGAATTAGTGTTGTCATGATGCAAAAATTTCAAACTTGATTGCAATAAGAGATACCACAATATTAATAAAAACACTCTTTCTTTAGACAATTGAATGTACTTTTATATTACCACGTGGTCTTATATCTGTGTAATCCCTCAGTGGTTCAGGTAAGTTTCATAGTGGTCCATGAGCGTATACTAGTCTATATCCTCTTATACTTGTTCTGATATAGCTCATATTGGCAAAGTGAAATGACTCAGTTGAGGTTTTGCCTGAAATGGGGAAAACTCAGTCACTTTTTTTTTAAATGTTATTAAGGGAAAGATTTAAGGCTGTAGTCAGGGGTGTCTCAGTCGACCAAAATTTCTAATAATCTACTAAAGCAGAAAGGAGCAGTTAGTGAGTATGTTATCAGAAGAGTTGGTATTTTTTGGTTTTTTATATATAAAAATCAGATTAAACTCATGATTCATTCTTTATATAAATACATTGTTTCCTAGTACTTTTTTGAGTAAATAGTTGTTTGTGCATGAGCTCCTCCTGCAGGTGTAGGCATGTGGGCATGGTTTGTATCAGATATATAGAGTTACTTAATAGTTTTGAGAGCCCCTTTTTTCGTCAGCTAATCACTTTAGTCTGCCAAATTCGTTTCATTTGTGTGTTCATTTGTTCATTCAATTTTCAATATAAAACCAAAAATAAGAAAACGAAAAATGAAAATGAATGAATGAAATGAATAAAAATATAGCCGCAAGCTGCAATGATCAGCCCTCGCGCGCACCTACACCTCATCCCGCAAACAGCGCACCCCACAAACACCACACACCACAAACACAGCACCCCGCAAACACTGTGCCTCGCAAAACACTGCACCGCACACTAACCCTAATAATCCTAACCTTAAACCTAACCCTAGTCATAATCTTCACCATAGCCCTAACCCTAGCCCTAACTCTTAACCTAACCCTGCCATTTTACATAATTTTTGCATGTATTTATTAAAACAAACAGGCGTGGTTGCAATATACATTTTTGTTCCTTTTGCCAAGATGCATCTGGCTACAAAATGTATTTTTTCTACACAAACTTTGTGTAAGGATGTCCCATTGGCAGGGGCAGATTTTGTGGTTGTTGCTATGGCAACACCATGTAAATGGGGTGTGGGCATCGTTGAGTTTTTTAATCGAGACCATGTCACAAGTCTCAGTCTATGATTTTATGTATCTATGACTGAGACTGGGACGAGAATGGGACAAGATGAAGACCGAATGACCGAGACTGGAACTGGGAGCGGAACCAAGACCGGGACTGGGACCAGAACCAAGACTGGAACTTAGACCAGGACTGAGACTGGTTTAGTCCTGTTTTTATTTTGAAAAACGAGTGAATGAATGATACATGGATTATTTAGTCATCTACAGTCCTAGAAGGAGATTTGGTGTTAATTGTTTACAGTGTCTCTTTCCTTTTACAATACATTTGATCAATTACAAGCTTGGTATAGTTTTTATGTTATTGTGATAGTATAGTGAGTCTGAGGAATTTCATACCAGTTAAGCTCGTGCAGTGTGTCTCCTATAGTCCATTCTCCATTAAGTGTGCCCTGGTGTATATGACAGTACTGTATGTGACTCTATAGACTGTCTCATATGAAGAAAAGTGAAGCTCCTCTGCCTCAGGGCTCTGGGCGAAACCACTGTGTGCAGATCCCATGGCTTCAAATGGCTTTTCTTCTACTTATATTAATGTGCTGTGGAAAGTATAGAGGCACTAATGTTAAAAGGTTAGAGTATAGACAGTGTAATCAAAACCATGCATTACTGCCACTTACAGTGTTTAGGCTGAGTCAATTACTGTATTAAAGGTTATGGAAAGTGAATGGAAAGAAGAACATTATAAACTAGCCAGTAACTTTACAAAGAATAGAGCTCTATAAAGGCACTGTTTCAATCTCACAGTGGCAAAGAGGTAGAGAGAGGGCCCAAAAATTGTACTCAAATAAGAGTTATTTCAAAATAATAATGCTCAGAGAGAAGTACTAAGTAGTGGTCCAAGAAATTACTCAAGTAAGAGTAGCTTAAAGCGTAACTGTCTGGATGTATCACCTGATTTATAATTTGAAGTTAAACCTTAAATTATGCATAAAATCTGGTATTTTCAGAGAAAAGATGCAAAAAAATTTGAAAAGTACATTATATATGAAGGATTGGTGCAAGAAACACAAATGCTTAAAAAAAATTAGCGCTAACTAAATTTTTTTCTAAGAGTACTTTTACTTCAATAAAAAATATTACTTAAGTAGGATTTAAAATATACTGCTAGAAAAGTACACACTGAAAGTACAATGTCTTTAAGTTGCTCAAGTAAATCTAACTGAGTAAATGTAACTGAGTACTACCCACCTCTACTACTACTACCTGAACTACTTCTGTATTTTAAGTTTTATCTAAAGCTTATTTACTGACACTACCAGTCACTACAACTACTACAACAACTACTACAACTACAACAACTACTACAACTACAACAACTGCTATTACTATTGCTCTTCCTCTATCCATTTCCATAAGTGAAATAATAAATTCCAGGCCTTTGTGCAGAGCTAGAGTAGCGGGTGACCCCTCCCTCAGCTTACACAGTTAGTTCAAATACAGCTTGGTCAAAAGGATAAAGTGAAACCAAATATTCAAATGTCCATCTCCAGTTTCCAGTGTGTGTGCCTGTTTGAACTGGCACCATCAAACAAAGACAACAGCCCCGTGTTTACAGTCTCCAAACACAGATGTTCAAACTCATGCAAAGGTATTCTGCTGATTTGGGCAACGCATTAGATAAGGAATGAGCATATGGCACTGCAAGCAAAACTAAAATACAACTGGACTTATTTAAAATGTGCATTTTGGTGTCATTGTTTTGTATTAAGTAGTTTGTAGAATTATATTATATATATCTGATTCCCTCAGTGTTGCCTTTGGAGGAGGTGATCCTTTGGCTTCTACACATAACAGAGATCAGTACATTAGAGAGCATTTCTTTGTTGTTGAGCCAGTAGAATCCAGACTTGATCCAAAAGCAGGAGATATCTTTCAATAAGTCCCAGTTTTGCAGTCTTTGTCAAAAAGGATAAAAACCGTCACATTACAGAAAAAAAAATGTATGCAGTGAATTGAATTCCTGGCCAATATACCTATTGCCATGAAGGCCCCCAGTATAAAACAAACCCTTTCGGGTCCAAGGAGGATTTAAGAGGTTCTCATTTACTTTACTATTACTGTGACAATTTTTGAAATATGCAATCCCCTCTGGATATGATCTACTGGGTGTTCGCCAGGTGGAGACCTGGCCTAAGGTCTTCATCACCTTGTATTTATTTGGGAATTTTGTGATGAGCCAACGATGTGATGAAATATGGCTATTCAAGAATTTTGTAGTAATTGTTGGCTGGTTTTGTTGAGAGCTTTAGTGGGTCCTACATTTGTCAGTTCTGTGAGGGACAGTCTCTCCAACAGCAGGAGGCTGAGGTCAGAACAGGTGCTTTTCCTCTGAGAACAATGCAGCAGCACTACACATTCAGGAGGAGCTGGAAAGCAATGGGCATTCTGGTGCTGTCAATAGTTAGATGTTAGTTCCCATGGAGTTGGCTTTGTGCATCAGTGTCTTCATACAGAAGAAGCACTTCACCCTTGAGGAGCTCAATGAAAGGATCAAACAGTTTCCACAGCACCAACTGCCCTCAAGCTGTGCCATACTTTTTTGTGCACAGGACAATTGGTGGAAACATTCATGAAAATTGGTGCCTTTTCGTGACAAAGTTCACGTGGATGAAGAGACATGACAGGTATTGATGTTGTTAAAGAATGTTGTTGAGCTAACAGTCTCCCTCTGTCCCGCACCCACACAGAAGAGATCATTGCCTTCTTATTTCAGAGCACAGACATGTTTTAAAAATGTACTTCCACATGAAAAACTCCTGTGGTATCAAAGCACAATTTTGTGGAACCATATCCTCATTTAATGAAAGCTTTTGGCCTGTTCGTGTCACAATCTACAATGTGTATCTATGGCACACAAAGTGTTTTTTGGCTGTAAAAGTCTTTGTAAAATTCCTTCTGGCTGAGCACAGAGCCAATGACACATACAGGTGCAGCAGGATCTGGAAAGGAGAATTACACAAATAACTCAATTTGGCCAAAAATGACTTTGGCAATTATGCTGTGAGGCTGTTTTGTATCTGGCTTGAGCACCACCAGATCTGGAACAGGACTAATATTCTCGTAGTCCTGGAGCCAGACCCCTTCACCGCAATTATTTTGCTACCTTTCTCTTACTATGATTTCAGTGCACACCCCAGGCCATTATGAGTTTGGGGTCTTTTGTTTCAACTCGGCCTCTTTCAGTCTCAGGACCCCGAAGACCACTTTTTTTGGACTTTTGGGACTGGTATGAACGTGTGAAGAATATTTGAAATGGTATGAGTTTGTGGTGCTATAGTCACATAGAGTGTCACATAGTCATGAAAATGGGGAGAAAGATTACTGACATGATGAGGAATATAACGATATGACATTACAAGGGTTTATGCATTTCTGTTTAGAATTATTAGACTATTCTCAAGAACAAATCGTCTTTATAAACAAATTGATTGTGGCACATCGGCATGGAATTACAGTTTGAAATGGAATTTCTAAATAAACAGTAGGTCTAAACCAGTTCTAAAACAGAACTACACAATTGCTATACTAGTTTTAAACCAAAAAGAAAGCCAAAAAAAGAGAACAAAACTGCACTCTAAAGTCACCTTAAATTATGCAAATAATTGAACTGCAAAGGAATGCAGCTACTACTTGAAGGACCTTGTGTACTGCCAGTAATCCACATACCACAGTTTGAGAAACACTATCGTCTAGAGTATATGTTGTACAAAGAAGTAAAAAAAGACCCCAAAATGGTAAATTACATGGACCTTGGACCTACCCGTCTTTGGTCCGCGGAGTAGACAGCAGTGCTCTGGTGGGGCGATGTGTGGCGGTGCTCGTCATTGCAGCGGTGCACAGAGATAACCTGAGGGCCTGAAGATAAGTGAATCTAAAGACCTCAATAAAACCGCAGCCGGGAGAGGAGCAGTATTAGTCCATCCATCATAGCTCTCACCCGGGCGCACACTACCAAAATACACCACTCTCATCTAATCTGCCTACCCTCCCAGATCTGTGCCATCTATGGGGGTCTAGATAAGCAGCGGCCCTCCAGAGACCAAGCCCGAGGTGTGATACGGGGCTGTAACGCTTGGGGTAAAGAGTGTAAAGAGTTGCCAGAAGATTTATGCCGCCTGTTTTACAAAATGTATTCGGAAAGGAAAGACAGTAACATATGCATCGTAACCTTTGTGCGGTGTAGGAGATTCCAGTGAATGCAATGTCAATGCAATTTACTATGCGCTTACTATACTAATACTGTACTCCCTTTGGGTATTCCCCTCCTGGGTCACACCTCAATAAAATAATTTACATATCAACCAGGCAAATACTACTACTGTGTGTGCTTTGTACTCTTTTTAAGTCACAAAAATGGCTAATATTTTGTGGAAACAGGCATGGAGGTGCACTACATCACTTTTCTAATGAAGGGAGCTTGTTTTCATGGAGATAACTATTGTTTTGCCTAAAATTTTCCGTAGTATTCGCCCACTGATCTAAAAAGGTTGGCGGTTCGAATCCAGCTCTCGAACGTAAAACATCACAGGTTGAGTGGTCAGATCCACTGACCCACAGGTTGGCTGGTGTGATTCCAGCTCCCACAGATGAATGCTGTCGCTGTGTCCTTGGGCAAGACACTTAACCCACCTTGCCCACAGTGTCTGCGTACACTGGTGTGTGAATGTGTGTGTGAATGGGTGAGTGGTTCCTTGTTGTAAAGAGCTTTGAGTGCCTTGAAGGTGGAAAAGCACAATAGAAAAATGTGACCATTTACCCATTTAGTATGGCATTAAACCTTTCTAGCACGTGGCTCCACCAGATCTAGTTACACGGCAGATCTGTAGTAAGGTGACCATGGTCATAGTAAAAATGCATGTGCAGGTCATTTTGAGCTCTGAAAATACTAAATAAATAAATGCACTGAAGACCCCATGCTGGAAAACATTTCAAATAATCAGGTCGTGGATGCTTTAACAGAAAAGTTACATACTGCACCTTTAAAGGGACAGCCTCGAAATTGTGGACATAGGACCTCATTTCCTAGTGAGCCAGAGTGTTGGAGACGGGTGGAGACACTTTTTTTAAAATATTCCATCCAGTCCTTGTATTTGCAGAGGTCACTGGTGCTAAGCTAGTGCATGTCAATGGCCATAGTTATCCTGCCACTAAAAACAGTCTTACCCACTCCACAAAACACCCAAAGCAAAACAATATTTACGTGAGGCTGTCGATGTGAATGTTTGTGTCGATAGAATAATTTTAGAAGTAAAACCAACCTTGCATTTGAAGGATTTTTGTCTGAGCAGCAGCAGGGAGTTATACTTCCTGACAGAAAGCTTGGCAGCGGCGGACTGATATCACCTAGCACCTATCTCCACTCCACTGCTGCTGAGAAAATAGTCCCTCAACATGCGACAATTCATGCAATACAAGGTTAGTTTTATTTCAAACATTATTCTGTCAACACAGACATTCACATGGACAGTCTGGTGTAATAATAGATTTGTTTCGGGTGTTTTGTGGAGTGGGTAAGACTGTTTTTAGTGGCAGTATAACTATCGCCATTGACATGCACTAGACTAGCACCAGCGACCTCTGCAAATACAAGGACTGGATGGAATATTTAAAAAAATATCTCCATACATCTCCAACACTCTGGCTCACTAGGAAATGAAGTCCTATGTCCAGACTGTCTCTTTAAAGTGAGACTAAACACCTAAACAACCACATTTTAAGAGAGGAGGGGGGTGGAGTCTAGACGTATAAGGAACAGCGTGATTGGTCTAACAGGTATCCACACTTCAAACTCAGCCTGTGGAGCCTGGTGTTTGTCTTCAGAAACACATGGCTGTATTCAGAGCAGTCTTTTGCGATGTCACTAACTACTGGAAATCACAAAAGCCTCTGAAGGCAGCACAAATGTAGCTGCAAATGCATGTAGTTTGGACAAAAATTGCCAGAAATGACTAAGAACACTAACTACATAAGGCTGTTAAAACGATATACAGTCTGGTAAAAAGTACAAAAATTTTCCAAATCAATATCCAGCTTCACCTTTTCACCTTGAGCACAGAGAGAGACATCCGTGTTGTTTGCGCCACATATGATCTACCACTGTGATCGTCACCAAAAACTATGGGAACAGGCCATTACCTCCTTGTCCCCTCTGTGTTCCATCAGCTGACACGCAATGTTCCCTCCACTAAAACTCAAGCCAGAGGTCAACAACTCTGCATTAATCGCGCAGAGTTGGATAGGCCAGTCGCGGACACCTAATCGATCCGGGGCTCTTAAATATGCTAAACAGTGGTCTGACGGAAAAGAAATTCAACACAACCACATCCTATGAATACAACGGCGGAGTCTGGGGAGCCAATAGGTCCACAATTGTCCTCAATAAGCACTTAATCATCGGGTTGGCTTCTCTGTCATCAGCCCTCGCCATGTTAAGTAAGTCCTTGATTAAAACTCGTAATACCTCTATTATTGGTGTTTGCTTTTTGTCCCCAATGGCTTTCCATCCTAAGTCGTTTAATCTCCTCATAGTCTGAACACACCGTACCTATCCATAGACCAATGATTTTCAGATCATGTTTATTCAACTTTTGTTCAATGGCGTAACTTTTTATTTCGGATTATTCTAATTTTTTTTCTTGTGAAGTTTGGTCAAGTCCTCAGACAATGTGGTTTTCCCTCCTGCAGGTCAAATAAGAGTCAGGTTTGTGGAGATGCAAGCAAGATGCAAGATGCAAATTTTTCAATGCAATAAAAAAGTATATTCTTTGTTTTTAGGTGCACTATGTAACTTTTTGGTTTAGGTCCGTCACCTGCTTGTTTCTATTGATATATCATTGCCCTGCCTGGAATGTTCCACAGTATGACATAAAACAGCTCTACCTTATATTTATAAAATTACAGGTGGTTTTATAGCTCAAAAATACATAGAAAAACAGACATTTTGTGTGTGCAGGGGTTGCCTCTCCACAGATCAGGGGCCTCATTTATAAAGGACTGTGTAGGACTTTTCCTAAGATTGTGAGTACTGTATTTTTTCAGACTATATGTCACTCCGGAGTATAAGTCGCACCAGCCAAAAAATGCGTAAAGAAGAAGAAAAAAACATATATAAGTCGCACCGAACTATATGTCGCACTTTTTTGGGGAAAATTTATTTCATAAAATCAGGGACCAGGAACCAACATTTCATCTTGAAAGGCAAATTATAGTAATAAAAATAGAATAAAGACCAACAGGCTGAAAGGCCTCTGGTATGTTAACTTACATTGTTAATAGTTGTTCAATCTATAGCAAAACAACATAACATAAGTTTACCAAACTCTCCATCTCACTCCAAATCACTAAATCCATTAAATCCATTGAATTCTTCATCCTCTGTGTCACTTCTAAGTGTAGCTCCAGTCCTAAAGTCCAGGCACGACGCAACCTGCATGGTTTCCGTGAAGCTGTGTTCTCCATTCCTGCTTTTCACCAGTCCCTCACAAGTTTCTCGCTCACACCAAACTTTCTTTCTGTTGCTCGATTACCGTTTTTGCCTGCATATTTCACTATTTGCAGCAGGACAGCGGCTTTTTTTGCATGAGACATGCGTAGAAAACTAACACACAAGCCTAGAGCGCCCTCTCGTGGCTGTCAGTCTGAAAAGTTTAATGTACAAGTCGCACCGGAGTATAAGTCACAGGACCACACAAACCATAAAAAAAAGTGCGACTTATAGTCCAAAAAATACAGTACTCCTAGTGGCCACCAGAGACGTGCACCACACAAACTCCAAATTGAGAAAACCCTCTGTGCGCACTCCACCACACAATTAGTGCTTTATAGATCCCACCTGTAGTTAGAATATGCGCACATGATCTTATGTCACATCACGCCCTCTCCACACCTCCACTTCATCATAAAAGGAGCATGCAAAGCGACTGAGAATGAATGAGATTTACCTAAACATGAGCTGATAATCAATGGGTTTGACCGTGCTGTGGGACAGAGAGGGAGGGGGAGACGCAGCACCATGTGGTCATCAAAAGCTTAAACAACGTTTTACAAATAAAAACAAATCTAAAAGTGACAGCAACGACTCATCTCCTAACTTAAATGAACAAATGACAGACAGAATTATAGGTTAATTATGTGATAGTATTACAGAACACATCATAATATTTATCCATTGCTTCATCCCTGAAATATTCCAAACGATTTTTTTGCAAATATGTATGGGGTTTTAAAACACAATGGAGCACTTTCTTTATAACCACAAGAAATCACAAGGTGGAACAAGGTATTATGTGTTTTAGAGAAGAATTCAGCCTAAATATGCAGGGTTTGTGTGTTAAACATGTAAAACAAAACACAACTCTGGGCGTAACACCACTATAACTTGGATCTGAAAATAGCATAATATAGGCCCTTTAATTTCTCATTTCTTTTGTATCCTCTTCGGTCTTCCTGTAGGCCTTGTGTTTCCTAGCAGCTGCTTCTGCGCACAAATGGTAGTAAAGGTTTCAAAGGTAGTCATCTGGACAATGTTTTTGAAATCAGGTCATTTCTGTTTGCTATCCAGAAGCCATTTTCAATCTAAAGGTACTGGACTAAGAAACTATAATGACTTGAGCTAGAATAGTAGTTGAAGAGAGCGAGAAGCAAATTTTCAGCTGGTGAAAGGGGTGTAGAACTAAAATATGTCACAATAATTTGTCATAAATGCATAAATAAACTTGAACACCCATGCCTTTTCTTGCCAAATACTGTATCTTTTTCCTATACACGCTAATGGGAGGTTGTTTCCAGTCCCTCATTAGGGTTTTGGTCTAAACTGTTTCAGACATTCAACACTGACCACTGCTCTCTGTAATAGGGCTTTGAGAGGGCTCATTAGCACCACTGCTTTCCACTTTAAATGTATTCACTGCCCAACAAGGAGCACAAGATCTGGGTAAGTGTAATGATCTTAAAGTTTCATGTGTTGCCTAAATCCTGATAGCTACTTTGTACTTAATGCTACAACCGCTCTGCATGTGTGTTCAAGTTTAAAATGGAACTAAACACTAAACTACTTGGGGAAATTTGAAGCTTTGGGCTTTAACTCAAGGTCACAATTCAAAATATAAAATACAACAAAACAGTAGAGAAAAAACAGTAAAATACATCATGTTAAAAAGATAAAATAAAGCTACATTTGCAAAGGGATGAGAATAAATTTGTCTGAACAAGTGGGTTTTGAGCAGGGATTTGATCTGGGTTGTGGACTGACAGGTTTGAATGTTGAGTGGAAGGGAATCCAAGAGTTGAGGAACCATGAAGAGGTAAACAGAGGTAAACTGGAACGAGGAGTTTAGGTGTTTAGTTCCCCTATACTGTAAAGAAACACAACACTACTTTCTTGTGCTTTGTCCTTTTCCAGAAGCAATCTAGTTCTAATGTATTTAGTAGGGACTAGACAAGACACAATTCCCTAGCCTGATTCATCAGCCGGTTTCACACGGTAGGCAGGTACTTTTTTATTTAACCAGTCACTGTTATTTGGTCGTGACATATGTAATGCGCCGCTAACAGGGCTAACTGGTATATTAAGCTTTTCCCAAATCCCGTTCGAAGAGAGCCAATAACATCTTTCCCCTTGATAAAATTCACCAAACATTCTCTTTGCTCCGGCTTTAAATCCTCGATCTCGGGAATCGTTGCCAACACAGAATGTATGACTCTTCGCTGATTGGCTGGTGCCCAAACTCGCATTTCCAGGGTTATTGTGAACCATCTAGTGTATTACAATTCCTGACCTAGTTGCTGGAGAGAAATAAAATTGAGTGGAGGCACTAGGTGGTGCCAGCTTGGCTAAGGATTCCCAAGACGAGACACGAATACAGTTAATAATTAGTAAGATTCACTTCAAAGTTTTGGTCTCATAATTTAGTTTATTCTTCAGACAAAATCTACATTAGTTATGGTGTACATCTCTTTATATCAATCCAAAGGAAATAAGTTGGCATTTTGGAAATTTACTTGGAATGGTTACTGTTTTTAAAACTGTTAAATCATCAAATAGTAAAACTGTCATAAATAATTGAAATCAAATGTTTCTTTTGTGTGCTTGGAGTGCCCGATGGAGAAACTATTCCCTTTTTATGATATAAATTTCCAAAACACATGCCTTTCAGAAAAGAAAAAAAGAAAACACTGTATTGTTAGAAAAGATACGCCTAAACTCACCATTATTTGAATATACACTGTGTAAATGTGAGCTACATCCAGCACCTCCATTCATGCCCATTCATCCCACTAACATCATTGTCATGCAGCAGCCCCAGGATCTCTCACATCTCTGGACCCAAGCCATGCCTCAAAGCTCTTTAAAAAACAACCAGGGCTCCATGAGGAATCTGACTGCAGAATACCAAAGCATGTGAGATATTTTTAACCAAATGAAAATGTCGAAAAATGAAAGATAGCTAGAATGCGTTTCAGTAATACAATATTGTTGGGTTTGGTGGAGAGGTGGTATCTAGTGCATTCTGACACTACCTTACAAAGACAAACCTAAATCCTTTTCCTAACCCATTACAGACGTGTGCCTCATCTTAAAGGGACCCATATTACACTGTTTTCTGATTTGTGTTATAATGTTGTTCTTCTCTCAAATGGAAAACACTCTGATCTACCTTGTGATGTCATCTGGCAGTGCTCCACTATGTTTTTAAACTTCATAGACCTTCACTAGAATCATCTGGATAATATCAGCTCTGGAATTGCCAATATCTACTGGACTAACCCCCAATTTACACCAAAGCAGGAACGGTGTGTAACAGGGAATCGTGAGGCTTTTTAGCTGGAGGAAGACAGGAAATAAGCATGTGGTGTCTAAATAAACTTCCGATGCCCTTTCAAAATAAGTTCTCTAAAGCCACTATAGCCACGTAAACCGTGCGTCGCATCCAGGATCTCGAGGAATGACTCATGATGGACTACCGAAAGTTTACAGATGTGAAGGATAAACATAAAACACTTTACAAAGTTTGAAACAGCAGCTTTACAAGAACCACTTCTAAAGGAAAAGGAGCATGGTGCAGACAACCAAAATGAAATGGTGAGTCATTAATGTGAGCACCGTTGATACGGCTTGTGATCGCTGCAAAGCATCGTCTCTCTTGTTGTCAGCTTTTGCATTGTGATTTAAAACATAATTCACCCAATCAACAATGAATACATAAGCAATGTAAAAAGTTGGGTGGCATCACAGGAACACCTCTGTTGTCTCTGGTGCAAACTGACGCTTTTAAAAATGTGTGCATATGCAGCTCTACCTATGTTAGTTTAAAAGGTTAAAAGTTTCAGGCTTGTGTGTATGAAACAAACAGACAAAGGGCTAAGAGCAATTCATTCTTTCTACATATGTGCTATATTAAAGTGGAACTAAACCCAGTAAACGTTTTTGCAACTTAATTGTCCACTGTCCATTGTTTAATAGCATTGTCCACTGATTTTAGGTACTGTTTTGTTAGGTAAATAGGCAGCTTTGTGTCAGAATAGTGTAGCATAAAGTGAGTGTGTGCTACCCTCACTGGCCACTGCGATTTCAAGTGCTATGTGACATCACACAAGACTGTCCTGATTACAGCCAGGTGTTTCTGATTCCAGGTTACAGGGGCAGAGATTGAAGCGTGGATACCTGTTAAACCAATCACAGTGCTCCTCATTTATTCAAACCCCGCCCCTCCTTTACCCTCACTCTTCCCTTTGGTCATCCAGGCATTTTAATGTAGCAGTTACGTTTGAAATGGGGTTGTGTGCAGGCCCGTCGACAGAAATTTGGAGGCCCGGTGCAAGAAGACTCACATGGGCCCCTCTCTAATATAATTGCCCCTAAAACACTGGGGCCTGGGACGACAGACCAATTTTTCTCCCCGTCTTCTGTCCTGGTTGCGGGTGGAGTTTAATTGTTTAGTCCTACTTGCACACTGAACAGTTAAATGTCTTTCTTTTATTTTAAAACATACAACAACTGAAAAAAAAAAAAATACAATAAATGACTGTGTTGGTGTGTCCCAATCAGTCCATGCTACTCTCGCCCAGATGGCCACAATATGAGATGTAGCCTGTGTTTTGAATGCTAATCGATGCTAACTGTATTCTGCTGTGATCTGTCCCTGTTGTAGTGTCGGGGTTGATCTGATTATAGAGGCAGTACAGAGACGTGTGGGCTCGTCGCCGCTGATTGTCAAATACGGCTTTGATTAAACAGCAACGAGTCTGTTAACATTTACATTGACTGTCTGAACTGGTCAGTTTCAAATTCATATTGGAAGATCAGAAGTGGAGCTGGAATCACACGGTCCTTCACGATTCTATACGATACATGGCTCAGGATACGATATTATCAAGATATGGCGATACATGTAATGACTGAAATACTTTTTTAAGAACCAAATTCATGTTATTAACAATATGTGTTAAACCTACTACTAATTTAATATGAAAAAATACTCATGGCAATATATCGATACAGCAGCTCATGATAACAATACTATATCACCAAATTTAGGATCATAGTGTATTGGTATTTCAATATTTTTGCACTTCTCTATTCAGAAGTAAGAAATCAAGGCCATTTTTGGAAATCACACATTATATATGATATTATATGACCATAAATCTCCATTTAAATAGCGCTAAGATTGCTCTTGTTACTTGAGTTGCTTCCTGTCATTTTGTTGATTCAAGCAATTGCAAATCTCCGTCTGCCATGACAGAATAGATAGAAGAACAGTGGATAGGCATGTGTGGGCACAAATCCAAACCCTGTTCCATCGGGCGTGAAGAGTGAGGAGAGACATTCAAAGACAAAACTCAAAACTATAACTTGCGACTTGATTTTGTTTAAGCACAAACAACATTTCTTGGGATGTGAACCACTTTAAAATAGCTAAGGTGATTGTAAGTATGAAATGTTCCTCTTGTCATGATCTGGATATGTGTTCGATTTACAACAGTGTGTTTCCATGTACTGCAGTTTCCAGTGCCTTTAGGAGTTTATGTTTTCGTTTAGTGATATACAACTGACATCTACGTACTCCCTGTTCTATTTGAGCACACAGAGCAGCCTCCTGTTTTTGTATATGTACTTTTGCCTTATGTGTATATTCTCTGTACGAAGAGTTCATGTGTCTATGCCCATTCTACTCATTATCATAAACTATAAATGCTGATTGTCTCTTTTGTCTGGGTCACTCGCGAAGATGCAACTTGGAGCATCCTGATATTATTAAACTTCTTTCACGTAACTATTCATCTGGTTATGGAGTCAATTCTTATCAACCATATTCGCCCAATAACAGTGATATTATACAATCAGGTCATTTTTTTCCTCAGATTTTACAAATTTTGGCCAAAGAAAATTTAATTCTGTCAATCGAGGGATTACACAGATGCTTTTCCAGTTGTCAAATTGGGAACTTGCAACACAGGGGCTAGTACAGAGCTTGCCACATGTACTGCAGACTATTTAGATACTTGATACCTATTTAGATACCACAATGATAATTAAAAACTCTCTTTCTTTAGACAATAGAATGTGATTTCAAACATTAAATTAGATTAGTACTTTCCTTTATATTACCATGTGGACTTATATTTGTGTAATCCTTCAGTCGCCCAGGTGTGTTCCATAGTGGTCCGTGGGCATATCAGAGTCCTGCATGGGTCCATTTTTGGAGACCCGCACCCACGCAGTACAGCACTGCACCTGCCCACCAACCCGTGATTTTATTAAAGTTAAACCCGCACCCATCTGGACCTGTTAACATTACACCTGTTACCCGCACGTGCCCGTGATAAATCACACACAAATTACAAGCATTCTAACTGAAGCATCCATCAGAATACGAATTGAAAAGTTACAACTTCAAGAATTACAATCACGAAATGAAATGAAATGGTTACGCTTTCTGCAGTACGAATACAAACTCACAGATGCAATGCGACTGTCATCACTTCGCAGGCCTTATTTACTGAGCAGAAGAAACATTGATCGAGATGCAGCACTATTGCGCCGCACACATCATGGACTGAACCAGGACTCCTAGGACTCACTGTCAGGACAGGTCCGGAGGTGTGCCCGCATGAGTCCATCAAGTGACCTCAGGCGAAAGGACCGGGGCAGAGCTCTACGCTAGACGGAGGTAAGTGCAGCCTTCGCCTGATCGCACTTTGCCTACACCCTGCTCCACGGGCTTGGGGTTCTCTCTCTCTCTTAAAGTACAAGATTATTCCTGGTGTAGTCCTGGTTTAGTCCGGTGTGTAATTACTACCTGCCCGTAAAATTCCAGAATGTTAAAACCCGCCCATTTCAGCAACTATTTGCCCATACCCAACCCGGTGCAGGACTCTAGTCATTTACTAGTCTATGCACTCTTATACTTCAGATTCGTTCAGATACAGATCAATATTCATGTTCATGTCTATTCTGTGTATGCGACTCTTTTATCATCAACACCTGCTGAAATAAGTATCTAGTTTCGATACTAGCTTTAGGATCGATTAGTATCAGCTTTCCAATACTTTTGACAACCTTACTGCAGACTGTAATCCTCCTTGTACAAATATGTCACTAAAACTATCCGCATAATTTCTTTTATTAAACTATCATCTTCTTCTTTGATACATCTAAGAGTCTTTTTGCTGCAGGCCTCGCAGCTCAGGACTCTGGTGAGCAGTCTTCACAGATCAGCTTCGTGCAGGTGTACCACAGAGACCAGCTTCTCATTAAAAGGTGCACTACCCCCTCCCTACCTGCCTATCTCTGCTCCAGCCAATCGTCGCCAACCATACGGACCCCATACCGACTCTCATTATACCGCACAAATGAATTCAGTCCCTCACAGGCGACCAAGGCCCCATGTTAGCATATGGTTAGCATTTCCAAGGTAAAGAATGTTGAAATTATGGCATAGATTTGAGCATGGGATGACACAGGGTAGACTAGTAGAATCTGTTTTGTTTTTTTATGTTGGTGTGGTAAAGGTAGAGTACACTACACACTAAAAACCCATTCTGATACCACAATGATAATAAAAAGGACTCTCTGTTAGACAATAGAATGTGATTTTCAACATTAAATCATAGTACTTTCTTTTATGTTACCATGTGATCTTATATCTGTGTAATCCTGAGTCATCCAGGTAGGTTCTCGTCTATGTGCTCTCATTTCTGTTCTGATACAGCACAAGATCATTCTAAAACTATTCAGGAAAGCTTCATTTCAATCCTGTAAATGTGACTTTTTAGTATCGATACCTGCTCCAATCAGTATATAGTTTTGGTACTGATTGATTTTAGTATCTGACATCTGACAACCCTAGGTAAAGATATTTCAGATTTCAAAGTACAAAGGCAGAGAGGTGAAATTTCTCGTGCAATTTGCTATGAACTTCTATAGCTGGTGAAAGGTGTTGCAGAAATGACTTGCAGTTGAAGACGAGAATAAAACTGATACTCTTACACCTGTATCAAAGCTATTATTTTAGAAAGGTATTTCTGAATCCAAACACCAACCACTATCTTTTTGAAACTAGCGAGCCATACGTAAAATGAAACAGATGACATGTTTGATCTAAAGTTATTATTATCATATATTTTTAACAATGTATACTCTCTACTGAACTACCTCTACTGCAATACCTTTAATGATGTTGCGAAGTGAAAACTTGTTCCTCTTGTTGAGTTATATCCAATTAGACTTAAAGGTGCACTATGCAGGTCTTTAGGGGCCGGTCATGTGCTTGTCTCCATGGAAATGTTATTGCATCTCCTGCAATGTTTCAAAGCATGGCATTAACTTATCAATCTCCATACAGCCAAGAAGGAGATGCTACTGGACCAATTTACAGATGAAATCTGTAAACCAGTGACTATGGAAGATAATTGGTTTCATCATTTTGAATTTTAAATGCCATTTGAATGTTTTAGCTTTGAAAAAAACATGTTTGAATTATTTGTATTCTGAATAACAGCTGATGAAAATAAAAAATTCAACATAAAAAATAACCTTTTAAATATTCTGCACAAATATTTTCAAATTCAACAGTCAAAATTCAGAGTGTAAAATTCGCAGTGAAAAGGAAAGGTCTAAGATGCCAAAGCAGAAGCAATCGATCCAAAGTCATCCGATCTAATTATCTTTCGGCTCCCGATTATCTTCTGGCTTAGCGTATTATTATGTTTCGTGTGTCCCCTTAGCAACCTTAGGGATGTTAATGCGCATTAAATCAAGTATTTGTTCACTATTGGCCTCACCACAACACCGACTATCAAACCCACAGGCAGCGATATGGATGCTGTGAGGTACTGCAGTGATACGAGTGACTGAAATTGTCATGTAAACCACCAAGTGTCCAAACACAATGAAAACACTTCACATTTGCACATCAAAGTGGGTGCAGCCAGTCAGAGTCCTTGCTCGGTCTACTTTTTCCACCATCAAGGTTCAAGTCTTGCCACCTAGAAAAAGGGGCATGTCCCTAGGCCACTTCCTCAGAAAACCGATTCGGAAGGATAATCGAACACAGGGTTAGTACCAACAGGAAATGGTGCAGTGAACTGATCTAATTGGTTAGAATTAGCCTCATCAAAACCTCAGCTCTTTTATTTCTTAAGTGTAAACCCCACTCAGAGATCAGAACGGCCAATATGAAACAGCCTCTGTCCTCGTTTTGGCTCTTTCCTGTGAAATTTTTCACTGCAAATTTTACACTCAAATTTTACACTTGAAAATACCTGTGCTGAATAATTAAAAGGTGATTTTTTATTTTTTTATTTGAAGCATATTGAAGTACACTTAACATTCAGCAACTAAAATTCAAAATAAAATCTTTTTTCAGAGTAAAAAAAAATTAAAATAGAGAAATTTTAAATTCAAAATCTAATGGAACAAATTATCTTCCATAAGTGACCATATACATGTTTTAAAGGTTTTTTGAGGAATAAAAAACATAACTGAATAAATGCATCTTATATAAGTTTGAATACCATACTGTGAAACATTACAAGCAAACAAATATCATCTCAATATCATGGTGGAAGACCCCCAACCTGAAAAGTTACACAGTTCACCTGAAAACTTTGGACTTTGAATAGTTCAAAAAGTGGAACAGCATGTTTTTCCTTTGAGAAAAGAACTCTGTGTGCACTGTGAAGCTTTTTGGTTCGGGTCCAAATGTTTTTCTCCATGGGTGTTATTATTTTAGTTGTTTTGTCTGGAATGTTCCACAGTATGATATTAAACAGCTCTACCTTACGTTTATTCAATTACATATGGTTTTATAGCGCAAAAATACCTAGGCATTCCGACTGTGAGTGGGGTCGCCTCTCCATAGATTTAACCTGTAACTTTGTCTGGTTTGGTCTCCATGAAGATAGAAAGGTTTAATGTCATACTGTGAAACATTCCAGACAAAGCAATAACAAATCCACAGAGGAAAGCGTTTGATATGGGTCCCCGAAAATGAATAAAACCATACAGATCTCTCAATCAATGTTTCTAGTGATATTCGTGAAGAGTAAACTCACTTAGTACTCAGCGTCGCATGTGAACTGAAAATGTTAAGATGACATATGCCCAGCGTAAACATTCCAGCCATAAGTGCATATGTGTCACTGCCACTTACAGACATCTTTACATATATACATACAAGCTCCAGTCACTCAAAGCGGGCTGCCTCTTCTAATCCATTACACCCGGAGATGCCCTAACGCGGGGGCGAATAAAAGCACTCCTGCCCCCACGGTCATTACCCCCATCCCATCTGCTGACACCACACACTGAACCACTGCATAATCAGGAGACCAGTCACAGGAAGGAATTAGGGCAAAGTAAAGTGGTTTGAGACAGCAGGGCGGGGCACTACAGAAAGAGTTCATGTATTTATTTTACTTTTATTTTGTTCACTTTGGACTCTCAACACACAAACTTTCATGTGGAAACAAAACAACAAAACTGTACAATCTGCACCGAAAGATGTGTTTATTCTTGTTAGGTCACCGTCCATCTGTTTTCTTCTGCTTATCCAGGGCCGGGTTGCGGGGACAGCAGTCGTTAGGTCACTTGATTGCTTAAAAATTGTCTATAAGTAATCTAGTGATCTCTCCAGGGCCCTCATTAAGCCCTTCTTACAGTTAGCAGTAAGCGTATGTCCATCATAAAGGCGCCAGCCCAATAAAAATCAGTAATATTTGATTTTTTTAACTTTACTTTTTACTAAATTATAGGCTACAACACATGTGCCCAGGACTGAACCAGGAGGACTAAACCAAGACTAAACCAACTAGAGCAAGGTGTCCACAAAGTGCATTCGAGCGACGGCTGCGCTGTGCTCATGGGGCACGGAGCTCTGCGTTGGCTCTTTCGCCCGCGGTCACAGGACAGTCTACGTGGGCGTACCTCCGGGCCCGTCCTGACACTCAGTGATGGTTCAGGCCTGGATCAGTCCTTCTGTTGCACGTCTCTATAGGACAGTACTGGACGATCATGGTCTATGGCAGTGTTTCCCAAACTTTTTTTCTGGGAACCCATATTTTAAAAGTCACAAACCTTCGTGAATCAAGTCAATCAATAGACATTATTCGTAAATGACTAAATAAAGGTGGATTTGACCATTATTGAACATTAATGAGGATATTTTATTATTGACTGAGGGATCGTGTCTCTCTGAACAATTAATATTACTCAAGTTTTAAACAATGAAAAACAGTAATTAAGGGATCCATAAATTGCCTATTTGGACATTAAATGTAACCCATTTCTTTTTCTTTTCAACATTCAATTTAAGTAGTAATATTGGAACAAAATACTCAATAAAATAATTACAAAAAGATTAGAAATTATACAAACATTTCTAATGAGGTGGGCCTGTCTGCGTTTTTGTAGCAGGTTCCAGTTTGAGGTGCATGAGGAGAGCGCAGCAGCAGATCAGGCGCAGCGTTCAGTCTGTTTCTGTGCTTTGTCTTCATTTTGGTGAGCACAGAAAATCCCAATTCACACATGTATGTAGTAGTGAAAGGAATAAGCGTAGAAATACTAACCCTACTGAGGACACGATATTTTGACTAAATGCTTATCCAGAATGACGATAAGCTCACAGATCCGTGTATAAAACTGAATATTGCAGATCCTACATGCAGATCGTGACAAGGCGACCGAAAATCTCTTGGGAAACAATGGTCTGTGTATTTCCCTGTGTTGCTGCACCATGGCAAAGCAAGGCACGTTTATTTGTACAGCACAGTTCATACACAAAGTAATTCAAAGTGGAAAACAGTAAAATCACAAAGAAAGACATAAAAATCACCATGACTATAAATTTAAGCAAAGAGACTTGTAATTTGATATATTGTGATGTATGGATGGGTATTCGATAAAAATTTCTTAATCGATTGTCGGGAGAATCAATCGATTATCGATTAATCATTAACGTTTTTATATTAAAATTTATCATCATTATTATTACTATCTGCACTACTAATCTGCATAAATAAATTCAACTTCACGACATATAAACCATAACCACTCTAGAGCCACATCAGCCCGTTTGACATTATAATGTGTTTAATGCACAAGTCTCACAGAAACAAAACTTAAAACCACATGGATAATTTGCATAAATTAAGCAAAGAAAAAAACAGCTCTTGTGCGCTGATGCAACACGACTCAGTGGAACACAGGTTAGTGTGACCATATTTGCTTTTGTCAAAACCAGGACACCGTACGGGGGGTGGGAGGTGGAGGACTCGTCATCGACATTGCGCTACTCTCACCTGGCAAAGCTTTTTCCCACTGGACACCGAAACATATGTGCTGCTTTGTACACTGTGCACATGGCCTCCCACTTGTCCCGAACGCAACGGAAAGCGTGGAATTTCTTGTACAAGTCATCGTTAAATACTCATTTGCGCTTCGGTACGTTGCAGACTGACCGACTGTTTGTGTCTCGCTCCTTCTGAGTGCAGAGAGACACATGTACGGACCCATTTGGTCACCCTACGCTACGCACAGCAACCTACATTCGTTTTGTCGATTAAAATGAACATAATCGATGAAATTCTTAATGATCAATTATCGATTAATCAACTAATCAAGCCCATCCCTATTGTGATTGCTTTGGATATTATTGTGAGATCTTTGACGATAAGATATCACGATGTTTTGGTTATTGTTACATCTCTAGTGGTGGTTTTCAAAACAAGCTACCATGGTGATCTAAATATGTCATGTATTAGCAATTAACACTGCACAGAATTGTAGCAGCCGCTCTTCAAGATTTTATTCCTATTAGCCCGCAGCGTCTCAAACTTTACATCCACACAAAGCACCCCTGCCCCCATGGTCATTAACCCATCCCATCTGCTGACACTACAAACCTCACTGTATAATCAGGAGACAAGCCATAGCAGGAAATTAAGGCGAGGTAAATGGTTAGGGACAGCAGGGGAGATGTCTTAAACAGAGCCTCGTAAGTTGTCTGGCGGGATGGGGAGGAGGATCAGGAAATTGGGGTGTCAGCGAGCTGTCAGGGGCATTGACCACCGGGGGCAGCGTTTTGGGCATATGTCTGGAACCTGTCAGTCTTTCCCTGGACCAATCAATCACCAAGGAAAAGAGGAGAGGCTGTGATAAGGAGCTGTCACATTAGCGATATATAAATACAGTTTTATTTCAGTGGTAGTGTTAAATAGATAGAGATACGGTTAGGGATGCGTGAAGGCTTGACAGTGGTTTGAGGGAAATGTCTTAATGAAAAGTAGGAAATTCTGTGACTAGAGTGTTTTTGTGATAGTTTTTGTCAATGTCATATTTTTTATTTAATTAGAACTAACTGGACAAAAATGAAAGTAATCAGTGATGACTAAAACTGACAAAAACTACTGATTTTTTTTTGTTGACTAATAAAAAACAAACCAAAAAACTGAATAAAAACTGGCAGATAAGACCAGATTCAAGCTCTCTTTTTACAGTCAAACACCATACACAGATTTAACTTTTAAAGGAACAAGTTTATGTGTATGTCTTTTGAAGTAATGCAGTACCGTTACACACAAATCTGGTTGACTGAGTATGTTATAGGCAACTAAATTTGTAATATTTTTTGTCAACTAAAACCATCCAATTATTTTATTTTATTTTTTTAAATATGAACTGAAACTGAAGTAGAGTATCTAAACATTGTACTCAGGTAAAAGTTGAAGTACAAAGTCCAAGAAATTATTCTAAGAGTTAAAAAGTACTACTCAAGTATGAGTATCTTAAAGAGTAACTGTCTGAGTGTGCCAAATTCTTTATATATTTAATGTTAATATAATGAAGTTCAAAATATTAAATAATGCACAAATCACAAAACTGAAAAATATTTTCAAGGGATGGACACAAAATTGAAAAACTAAACAGACAGAGTCGTGCAAAAAACACAAATGGTCAAATCATTCAAAGCTTTTGTCACTTGTAAAGTTACTCACAGTAGTACTGTTACTTTAGTAAAATATTACTCAAGTAGGAGTAAAGGTATGCTGATAGAATAGAACCATGTCTTTAAAAGGTTAAGACTGAATCATTTCAGTCAAAAGAATAAACTGAGTTAAAAAAAAACTGAACGTAAGGATCTGTGCTACAAAGTAAGTAGGGTAGGGGTTAACTTAGTTTATATGAATTTAAAATCCTCTTATTTCTTTGGATGTTTTTTTTTTTTTTTTTTAATTATTATTATTTTTATCTGTCCAGTTGTAATCATTATTTTTGTAACAAAGGCAACATTTTAAAGAAGATGCTGTTCTTAAAATAAATGAAAGATTTGCCCAAACAAAAAGACAAAGTGTTTTCTTCAGTATTGATTGAATTAAACAAAAACAAGTCTCTACAAAACAAATAATAATTTTTTTTTTTGAGATTACTTCAGGTATTTTTTAAACACAGAAGTCTAGCAAATCGTTCTGACAGAGGTGGGAAGAGTAGCCAAAAATTGCATTCGAGTAAAAATAATGTTACTTCAAAATAATTTTACTCAAGTAGTCGGTCCAAGAAATTATTATTAATATTAAGAAATTGTCAGGATGTAACATCTGATTTATAATTTAAAGTTAAATGTAATGTGAAGTACAAAATATTAACTAAACTGCTATTTTCACACGATAAACAAAAATATGAAACATTACATTATATTGCAACATAAAGCTTTTGTCAGTTGAAGAGTTAGGAACAGTGGGAAGAGAAACTGAAACTTTTACTCAAGTAGAAGAGAGTACTGTGAGTAAAATTATTACTCAAGTAGTAAAAGTACAAGTATGCTGTTTGAAAAGTATAATCTTTAATAAGTTACACAAGTAAATGGAACTGAGTACTACGCACTTTCACTGACAGGTTATAATATTTTCAGTATGTGCACTTTAAAGGACCTATATTACGCTTTTTTCTGATCTATGTTATAATGTTTCCTTATCAAAAAACAGACTTGGAGTTCTGTTTTTTTTTCATTCACACGTTTAACACACAAACCCTGCATATTTAGGCTGAGTTCTGTCTGTTCCAAATTGTGATGTCATGTGGTAAAATAGAGAGAGCTCCACTGTGTTTCTAACCACCATGCACCTCCTTTAGAATAATTTGGATAATTTCAAACCTAGAATTGCCAATCTTTACTAAACTAGAGGTAAAATGTATCTGTTAACTTGAAAAATTTCAGCTTCATGGCATCACAAGGTGGATCATTCTGAGCTTTGGCGATGTACTCAGACTAATAATAAAGGATTACTTAAACATGTGTGAATGAAACAAAACACAACTCCAGGTTTGTTTTTGATGAGGTAACAATATTCCAACATGGCTTAAAGCTTACAAGAGTCCTTTTTGCGTAATATGGGACCTATAAATACGATTAAATTCTATAGCAGCAGGAAAACCTTTGACTATAGCAGAAGTTTTCCTCCACATGCACTGTTCCCACTCCCATACATATTCAGTCCTCCTTCCCAGTTTGAGTAGATGTTTTGTGGACCTTGCGACCTTTCACGACATAGATCTCCACTCCAGTGAAAACACACAGCATGGGAAGGTCATATCTGCCTGCCTTAAGTGCATTCGCATCGGAACCGTTGCATGTTTTTCCACTGGTTTAAATGACCACCCATCTCCCCAGTGTCCCGGCCTCCTCTACCCCATGTGCGCGTCACGTCCCCTGGGAGACGACACCACGAGCTGACAGACGAAGAGGAGAGAGAGAGAGAGAGAGAGAGAGAGAGTAGAGTATAAATAAAATAAGATAGTGGGTTCACCTTGGAGAGGCCACTCAGCCAGTGTTGTTGTTTTGCTCAATGCAGATTGGAGCCCATATATACAGTAGGTGGCGTAAATATGACTTCGCTCTCAGTTTTCATTGCTCCGTTTGGGACATGGTTTGGAAATCGAGTGTCAATAAGAAGGTATGTTTTATATGTGGAATGTCAATGCATTGTATATGTTATAATCCATACAATATACATAAAACATATACAAGATGTCCACAACCTGTATCTGTTTATTCCACGGTGGAAAATATGCCTATGACTTGTAAATCATATGCACTCTCTTCTCCTTCACAAATACAGAGAATCAACAAGGCACTTTCTCTCTGGTTGTACTTCCAATCAAGGCCAGGCAACTTTATCTGAAGCACAATTCGTATACAAAGTAATTCAAAGTGCTTTACAGAATAAGGAAGACATTAAAATCACAATCCAAACAAATCCAAACATAAATAATCATCATGCAACATTAAAAGAGAAGTGAGAAGAGTGCGGGATAAAAATCTTTCATTCAACAGAACAGACCTGCCTGGAGTCAAAGTCAAGGCCTGTCTCACATGTTTAGGAAGACTGTTCCAGGTTTTAGCTTCATAAAAATGAAACACTGACTTCCCGTATTTAGTCCTGACTCTGGGCACCAGCAGGAGGCCGGTCCCTGAGCTCCTCAGAGTGCAGATGGTTCATATGGCACTAACATGTCACAGATGTACTTTGGTGCCAGGCCATGAAGAGACTTGTACAAAAGCAGAGCTGCTTTAAAGTCTATTCTCTGAGCCACAGGGGGCAGTGCAGAGACCTGAGACAGGATACAAGTGCTCGTACTTCCTGGTTCGAGTTAGGTCCTTTCTTTTCTTACAATGGTCTAACCTACTGGACACTGTACTTTGACTTGTAAAACATATGAACTCATAAATATTGATAATTTGCTCTACCATTTGATCAGAAACCCCTTCCCAGGTTTGTTGTTGTTTGTTTCACTTTGCATCAAAAATGAAATCTACACTTTTAGAAGGAGGGTGCCCGGGATCCAGAATACTCACTTCTCCAATACTTTACAAAGATGTGAGTCTGGTCACCCGTGAATCTTCCTGAGTTCTGATGGACATGACTGACAGGTGGATTCACCAATCAGGGACACACGTGGTCTGTCTGTATCAAACCAAATATGGCTACCTACAAGGAAAAGAGAAAGGGGAAAAAAATATCACAAGTGATAGAAAAACATCACAGATGTCTGCAGAATCTATGAGCGAAGCACTAAACTCTGTTCATCTGATGTGAAAGAAACATTATTGTATTCACGGGGTGATGGGTGACGGAGTGACCAAGGAAAACTCCTAAACAAGCTTAGTTGCATAGTACATCTTTAACTACACCTTGGACTGAATGTGTTGCATTTTCTTATAAAGTAAAAAATATAACTTCTTACAAATGTACCCTTTCCATGACTTTTGAGGCGCTTACCGTTTTACACAAATGTACACCCGCACTTTCCTTGGTGTCTGAGATTAATAGTCATGTATTCTGTCTGTGAGCAGCTGAGCATTCACTGTAATGTATAAAATATAAGCATTGATTTCTGCAGGTTATGTTAATAAACACTAGACTCTTTTATGAATTCAGCTTGAAGAACCGACTTGGTCACAAAACAGATTGGAACATATTGGGTCCAAACAGCCATACAAGTTTAATGCAGTGTTGCTGAGGGCGCATGTATAATGAAGCTTTCCGTGGGCTTCCCTCCTGCTCCCGGTGCCAGACACAGAGGAAGTGAACGTGGAACATTACAATCCTGTGCCTATTTTTGTGAAAGAAATGTCATGAGAAATATATTTAGAAAAGAATCAAATGTATGGACAGTATTTTTGGAATAGCGGTTGGAGTTTTTATATCATCTCTGACTGGTGGTAATTTGACCTTCTGGTGTACTCAGGAGGACAAGTACAAGTTCAAATCAAAGGTAATAAATAATAGAGTTGTATAACACTGGGGAGGCCTTGGACCCCTTCTTGATAGTCTAGCCTTGATTTGATAGTATTTTGTAATGTACTATCTAACATAGATAATGAGAGCCAGCAACAAATTTGATTCCCTGTTTTAGGGACAAATCCCCAAACTTTTTAGGCTAAAGAGTTTCCCCAACTCATGACACCAGTCCAAAAGTGCTCCAGTGACAACCGATATCATCATAAGCCCTGCCATGGATTATATTATTAAATACAAATTTTGAACAATTTAAGTTCATGTTGAGGTATTCCACTATGTCCTTTCTATAAATCATTATAAAAAGCTTGACTTGGGATCAATCTTCTGGCCATCACCTTAAAAGTCCAAACATAAACAGACCATTTGAGTCTTTCAACATTTGACACAGCTTTTGACAGTCACCTCCTTCTGTTTAGAATGTACCTGACACCAAAAGTCACAGATGAAGATGTGTGGCTGGAAATGTATCCTGTCTCTACAATTTCTTTGACATGAGAATTAACCAATCACAGAGATGCATGGTGAGTTTGTGTGAAAACCAACATAGCAGATAACAACTGAAGGTACAAAAGGTGACAGTGGTTCAGTGGTTAGAGCAGTGGTGCCCCAAAGTGAAGGTCAGAGGATCAATTCCCACTTGGACCAAATTCTGTTGCTGTGTCCTGAGGCAAAATCATTTAGAGGACTGAGAAATAGCGTAGTTTCCTGCAGAATCAACAAATAAAAGCTTTTTTCTTGTTCTGAATGATATGAGAATTTTCAAGACAGTTGTTTTCTGGATTTAAGCGACACAAATGAGAGGCAGTGATCAGACCATTCTGAGTCAGGACAGAGGTTTGCACGTTCTGTGGTTCAGTTTTAGACCCTTCAGGATTGGAACACAATGTAGAAGGGACAGACTGATCATGCAAGTAGAGCAGTAGAGTTCTGAACCGTTCTCTACTGAAGAGCTATTTTTACAAAACCAAAATGGCAGGTAGGTGTAGTGTGTGCCTGTCATAATGACCTTGATGAATGTACCAGTCTGCAGTACCCAGAGAGGAGGAGGAGCCATTTTAACACATCAATTATGAGCTGCGTTTGTGGACGTAATGGGCATCACGCGAGGAGTTAAAGCCGAACCTCTATGCAGTATTCATGGCCCATCTGCTCCCCTTCACCGTACAGGCCTGCTCCACGGGCTGGAGGCTGCAGTGTGGGCCCTACTCCTCCACAGCTACACACACACACACACACACACATACGCACGCACACAGACATGCACACAGACCCCGGGCATACAAACACACACATGCACACAAATACACACAAACACACACACAGCTCAATAAAGAAAAGACAAAAAAGGGTTTAGGGTTTAGGGACAACAGAGCCAGGTCAAATGTAGGTCTGGGTTAAAGAGAGAGTATATGAAAAAGATTGAGGTACAGGGCAAATCAGAATGTTACTAGAACTGGAAACGGTACTGCATTCCAATGGAATGGGCCACAGTATAACATTAAATATTACTATCTTAATGGAGATAATGATGCCACCAGACCAAGTTTCAGGTCAGATCTATGGAGAAGACACCTACATAAATGTAAGAACACATGTTGAAATGTCTTACGCTCATAATGCATTTTAAAGGTTTGACAAAGCCTCTTAAGGCAACTCACACAAGGACTTTTGATCCATGCCACCATGCTTAAGCACGATTGCTGTGGCCCACACTCACACCTGCACCAGACCGAGCCATGGCCCAATGACGTCATCACACAGTGTTGTTTGTTTACATGATGAGGAGCAGAGCTATCTTTTTAGCAGAGAAATAAGTCCAGCAGCAGAAATATTTATTAAATAGTGAGATAGATATGAGTCCTGCTGCTGAGTTTATGGATATAAAAATAGCGCAGAAGAGTGAGGAAAACTTCTGTCACTGTCCACAATCCTCATTGAAGGTGTATTTGCCATGTTTTGGTGCTCGTATAGTAAAGTTGTGCATGTGCGCATACCTGAGTAACCATGCTATGCTTTGGCCCACCTCCTCCAACCGGGCCAAAGTCCCACCTGTGCTGTGCCCACGGTTCAACTGTGCTCACATTGGAAAAACGTACTGCGTTTTAGGGATAATCTGTGCTTGGGCACAGTCATAAAGTCTTAGTGTGAGTGCACCCTTAAAGTCATTATTGCCTCACTCCATCACTGGTGCTAAGATTCATCTGATGCCACGGCTGCCCTGGGCCAGACTGATGGGAGTGAGGTTGCCAATCTGCTCCATTTAGCCTCAGTCACGCACATTTATGCTCTCAGTATGCACCCGTTTTACTTTTTATTCCTCTATCACTAACTGAATCACTCTACTAGGTTTGGCTTCACAGTTCAAACAAACCAGCAGATAGTAGAAAGAACAGAGGGAGCAGAGGAGAGGAAAGAGCAGAGGAGAGGAGAAAGCAGACGAGAAAGCAGAGGAGAAAGAGAAGCAAGCAGAAGATAGAGAAGACAGAGCGCAGAGGAGAGAGCAGAGGAAAGAGTGGATGAGAGTGAAGATGAGAAAGCAGACAAGAGAGCAGAGAAGAGAGGAGAGGAGAGAGGGAAGAGAGCAGAGAAGCGCACAGAGGAGAGAACAGAGGAGAGAGTGGAGATGGGAGCAGGGACTTCCAGAGCAATAACAGGGATCAATAAAAGGAGCAGAGGTGACAGCCCACAGGCTCGGCACATATCAGACCACAGCCCGCGGAGGAATCAAATATAAAGACTGCCCAAACACACTGGCTGTTTGGGAGGAAATCTGAAGATGAAAATGGAACTAGGCCTTTTACTTCTTACACAAGCAGTACTTATTCTGGTGTATTTTTCATCATGTAAGAAATGCATTTGTGACTGAGGGTTTATCGTACTCAAATAAATGTATAAACAGTTACTCTGACTTGATTTAAGGAAAAGGATTTGCAGATTTATATATTTTTATGCACAACTGAGACATGTACTATATATTATCTGTGAAACTATGGTGTAAGTATTTATGGAATGGCAAGTCTGAAATATATAGAAAGAATATAAAGTTTTATTCACAAAGTTACAATTTTGAGTAATATCAGACCTTCAAATGAAATAATAACAATACAATTTCCAAAGTAGAACTACCTCCTATAGGATCCTGCACACACACACTAAACATTTTTGGAGACTCAAGCTGTTCTCTCTATGTAAAACTTTCTATAAAACACTTGGCATCATAATAAATATATTTACTTTTCTCAGGAAAAACAGCAATTACAATAAATAAAAAAACGGCAGTAGATATTTAGCACTTTTCCAGAAACACAAAGATAATTTAACTGACAAAACACAAGACATAAGAGCATTTATAACAGGCTAAATGTGACAAATGCTTATGTGTCTCCGTCTATACGACTTCTCGCTGCAGTATTTTGCTCTATAATCCTGCATCTGTATTGTGCATTAAAGGCGCATTGTGTAACTTTTCTAGTGGAGGGCCTGTCAGATTTTGTTCTCCGTGGAAGATGTTATTGCTTTGTCTGGAAAGTTTCACCTACCTAAACCTTTCTATCTTGATGGAGACCAAACTAGACCAAGTTACAGGTCAGGTTTGTGGAGAGGCGAGCCTGCTCACAGTCAGAAAGCCTGTTTTTCTAGGTATTTTTGAGCTATAAAAGAAATAGAAACAAGCAACTGGTGGAGCCCCAACCAAAATGTTACATAGTGCACCTTTAAAATTCCCATATTACGCTATTTTCTTGTCTATTATAATGTTGTTTCCTAATTAAAAGCAGACCTGGAGTTGTGTTTTGTTTCATTCACACATGTTTAACACACAAATGCTGCATATTTAAGATGAATTGTGAATTAAACAACTCTGCCTTACATTTATTCACTTATAGTTGGTTTTATTGCTCAAAAATACCTAGAAAAACAAACATTCTGACTGTGAGCGGGGTCACCTCTCCACAGATCTGACCTGTAACTTGGTCTGCTTTGGTGTCCGTGAAGAAAGAAATGCCATACTGTGAAATAGTCCAGATGAAGCAATAACATCACCGCAGAGAAAAGTATTTAACAGACCCTCCACCAGAAAAGTTACACAATGCACCTTTAAAGCTTAAAAAGGGGTAAATTTTGCATATTATAGGACGTAGAAATCAGAAATAGAACAAGAAAAAGGTTGTATTGCCACTATCATCATAAAAGTCGCAACCGGGAGCCTCTTCCCTACAGTGGAACACAAAACATTTTACTGGAAGTGCCTTTTGTTTAGAAGGTGATGGCGTTTTTGGGGCTTAAAAATGCAAAAATCTGAAACCACCCTCCAGAGTGGAAAAGTTGAACACGCTCAGCCGTCGTGTTTCCGTCTACACTGCCCAAGACGCAAAACTCTGGTCAGATCTGTTCACGTCACATATGCATTTACGTCACATGCATCACCACCTTGCCGCCTGGAATGCATACCCAATCAAATTCCACACACTTTTGCGTCACCGTATGCACGCAGATTTCCTCCCAAAAACCCTTGTCTAAATGCAGACTAAAAAGTGACGACACGACGCCACTTTTGCGTCTTCTATTCAGACCATCGTCATGTAAACGTAGCCTAAATATGGTGCAACATAGATCTATTATAGTAGTAAAATATAAACTATGATAAAATAAAAGCATGCATAAAATAAAGTGTTAACTAACTTTGGCTTATAAAATATAAAAGTCAAATATCCAGTAAAAAAGAACAAAACTAGCAGTAGTATTGTGCAGTAGTTTGACCCAGTAGCCCACTTGTCTTGTGATTACAGTGATCCGAGGTGATGGGTCTAATTGAAAGCCTTTAGTTTGTACTTGTGCTTGAGTGTTTGTGAAGTAAACCACGCTCTGATTAAATCTGATCTCCACAGTGAGGATCTGATCAGTATGCAAATGAACGCCTCCCTTTGCCCATTCTGTTAAATGAGCCGTGACGGAATGAGTTTATCTCAATTACTTCAAAGTTGTGCCGTGGTTATTACGGGTCAGATCAGTGAAGAGGCAACCCCCACTCGCAATAAGAAGGTAAGAGTTTTGAGGTACTTTTGAGCCATAGCAAATTACACAAAAAGTTCAAGCCACACATTCTCCAAAGACATTGTAGCTGTTTTATGACATGTGTGTGGAGTGTGGAACATTTTATCCATGACATTACAATTTCCAAAGTGACAAGCAGATGGAATCCCTCCTCCAGGCCAAGTTTGAGTCAGGTATGTGGAGATGCGTGCCTTCTCGCAGTAAATATATAGTAAAAATATAGTGGATTGGATACTGCCGTGATGCCTGGGCTCTAGGGACACTTTTGTCCAGAGGGCTGTTACCAGGGGTGTAGTGGGCGTGTTACGCAGGGTTACACCATCCACCCACTTCTCCCGATGGGAGATATAAAAAATAACAAATATAAAATAGCTACAACTTAAATGTCAAACCGGAGCTACTAGCAAAGGTGAAAACATCCTGCATAGGCTCATGATATCTGCAGTACTGTCCTATAGTGACATGAGACATGAGGGACCAGGACTGAACCAGGACTGAACCAGGACTGAAACAGGACTGAGTGTCGGGATGGGCCTGGAGGTGTGCCCACATAGACTGTTGGGTGACAGGCAAAAGGGCCGGAGCAGAGCTCTGCGCCCCACTGGGCTAAGCACAGCCGTCGCCTGATCTCACTTTGCAGACACCCTGCTCCACAGGTTTGGGGTTCTCTCTCTCGCTCTGAAGTCCAATATTAGTGCTGGTTTAGTCCTGGTTTAGACCTGGTTTAGTCCTGGTTCAGACCTGGTTTAGTCCTGGTTTAGTCCTGGTTTAGTCTTGGTTTAGTCCTGTTTAAGAGCTGGTTCAGTCCTGGTTCAGTCCTGGGCACTTGTGTTGTAGCTTATGATTTATGTTCTGTAGGTGATTATGAATGGCATTGATATTAATACATCGATGACGTCACGAATCGTGTACCCCTATTTAAAAAAATCCTCCTAACACCACTGGCTGTTCCTCACCTCAAACTGCCCTGACCACAGATCTGCTGAGTCCACCTAACCGGACCAAACCTACTGTTAAACTGCACACAAAGATTACTTTCTTAGCTAAAAAGTTACACACTGGTAACTAAATAATAATACAATTTTCAAAGTAAAAATAACTCCCATCAGAATTAGCATGCACACACGTAAACATTTACCTCCCCAGTGTGACAGGAAAGGCCAGGCTCCGTGTGTCAGAGTGGAGCTGTGCAGTGCAGACTCTGAGCTCGTTACAAGGACAACAGAGGACCAAGGGACTGGTGACTTTGGACGTATAGTTTTAATGGATTATTATGAAGTTATTTATAGTAACAAACTTATCGAGGAGGTTACACAGTTATTCAAGGTTTGATCTTTGTGTTTTCTAACTAGTTTAAAGGGGCAGTCTGGTATTTTGGACATAGGACCTCATTTCCTAGTGAGCCAGAGTGTTGGAGACGTGTGGAGACACTTTTTAAAATATTCCATCCAGTCCTTGTATTTGCAGAGGTCGCTGGTGCTAGGCTAGTGCATGTCAATGGTCATAGTTAATCTGTTAATCTAACCTTCCATCACTTAAATTGTCGCATGTTGAGGGACTATTTTCTCAGCAGCAGAGGAATTTTACTTTGCCGGTAAGATAGGTGCTAGGTGATATCAGTCCGCCGCTGCCAAACTTTCTATCAGGAAGTAAAACTCACTGCTGCTGCTCAGACATGAAGCCTTCAAATGCAAGGTTGGTTTTACTTCTAAAATTATTCTATCAACACAGGCATTCACATCAACTTAATTGTTATGTTTTGGGTGTTTTGTGGAGTGGGTAAGACTGTTTTTAGTGGCAGGATAACTATGGCCAATGACATGCACTAACCGAGCACCAGTGACCTCTGCAAATATAAGGACTTGATGGAATATTTTAAAAAGTGTCTCCACACGTCTCCAACACTCTGGCTCACTGGGAAATGAGGTCCTATGTCCAAAATTCCAGTCTCTTTAAGTGCACTGTGGAACTTTTTTGGTATTAGGAGAGGTATTAACCACCTGCTTGTCTCCATGTTTTGCTTGGAATGTTTCACAGTACGACATTAAATATGGAGACAAGCAGGAGAGCAGGTCAAGTTAGGGAGATAAATTTTACACGGAACTGGCGCAGTCCAGGCAAAACAATTGACACTTTGTAGCTGATATTGATTTATTTATTTATGTATTTATTTATTGCTCGTGCTATTATTTTGTTGACAGCAATTTAAAGAGAACAACAACAAATCTGACAATTAACATAAATCCATATTCCAACCATTATTTGCCTTGTCTTTGCTGCATGAACAAAAGGAACAGGAAGATGTTAAATCTTTTAAACCCTGCTCTTTTCACAGATCAAAACAATATTAAACATTTCTTCAACATTCTCTGGAGGTGTGATGTTGACTGGAAGCACTGCTCTGTATGAAGCTTTGTTACTTAAAGGTTGTATAGAGGATTTTTTAAGGGAAGTGAGTCCTTTATCAGATGTTGTGCATGCGTGACACCACCTTCCTCCTCCACAGTTTGCTCAGTAGAAACACCTCCTCCCGCCTCTTCACTCTAGAAATCACGCATGTTTACATCCAGTGCACTTTCAGAATTACTGTTGAAGTGACCCGTCTAGAAATATTTCAGCGACCGACGCGTCAGTTTTTAGACCCTTTGTCTGCTTCAGTCACACCATCGCTGGAAGAAATCTCCAAGAATCACCTCAGTTTGTCTTCGCTCCTTTTCCCCTTCTCTTCTTCTTTCAGCGACCTCAAAAACAGACTTTCTTTTGCGGCGAATTGGTCGTAGATTCTCGTCCGCCATCGCAACAAACTTTGTGCGAATTGCGAGGAAGCGACAGTTTGAAAAAGCCTCTAAGAACCGCTGCATAAACCACGTAATCCCCACACGCTGGCGAGTCAGTTACACTAGAAACGTAGGGAGTTTGATTGACACCCTACCAGCCAATAGATAAAGAGGGAGCCTCATTTTCTATTGGCTGATGTTTATCTGGCCTCACTACTGTTCACAGTTGATAGAGTTTCATTCTTTTTTTTTTTTTTTTGGTCATCATAATTACAAGGCTGCTGCATTTCTGTAATGGTATTTTAAACTTTCAATGACAATTTGATACAAAAAAATAAAATTAAATCCTCCATACAACCTTTAAGTAAGACGTTTTGCTTTAACATAACCTGACCCTAAAGAACAGACTTGGTTGAAACTCAATAGAAAAGTTACTGCACCTATTAGTGTTTGGCAAATGCACAAATATTTATTCCATATCCACACATCCAAACATGAAATCTATTTGTTTTTCATGTTTCCTTCACTTCTTCTCTCTAAAGGTGCCGCACGTCTCTACTCCATAGGAAATGTCTTCAGACGCTCTGTGCAGGTGAAAGTGAAATGGCTTTCTCTGGAGTTGGACTTGACCCCGTGCAGGTGAGAAGGGTCTCCATGGTGAAAGTGACACTCTTCGGAGCGAGATAGGAGGGAGACGGGAGCAGAAGACGTGCATTCTGACAGCCCACTGACCACAAAATGGAAGAGAATGTGTCAAGGCGCTGCTGCGGATCAATACTTCAGAATAGTGTATATGGCTCAATGATAAGGGACAGGAGAGCCAGAGGAGGAGGGCTAAGGCTGCCTTGGACTATGGAGAATATAGAATAGATGATTGATTGTATATGTTGTATATGGGGCATGGGGCTGTGTGCTTTGCATGCCTGCCTCACATTCTATCAGCACAGTGGCTTAGCGGCACTTCACAGCAAGAACACGGGTCTTTCTGTGTGGAGTTTGCATGTTCCCCCTGTGTCTGGGTGGGTTTCCTCATCCCAAAACATGCACCATTGGTCAAACCCAAGTTAAGTTCTGATCAAGACTAGAAAACAAGATCATGGAGATAGTCCCCGAGCGCTGTGCTGAGGTGCTCACTGCTCCTGAGGAAAGACACTGAAGAATGGGTCAAATGTAGAGGACAAATTTCCCTACAAGGACAATAAAGTGCACCTTAACCTTACCTTCACTTTCACCTTCACCGTGCACAGGTAACTAGTTTGATTTCAGGGTCAGATGGAGCTTTTTGTTGTGGAGTCTGCAGGATTTCTCTTATCAACAAATAAAACTGAAGGTATTCTTGAAACTATAGCTCAAGAGCATCCGGAATCAAAATAATTGTTATTGATCCCCAAAGGAATGACATTTTTTTTCATTTCAGACATACAGCCAACCAGCAGAAGAATAAGAGTTCAAAAATAAAGTGAGTAAAATGTAAATATCACTTACGCAATAAAAATAAGAACAGTAAGTCTTCATCAACTAAACTCCCAGGGAAATAAAGTAAACTTATTTTACCTACAATAGTAGTGAAGGGTTTCCTGGAAGTTGATTCAGCAGTAGTGAAGGGTGGGTCAAATGCAGGACAAATTAAGGAACAAAAATGTGAAAATATATGCATTAGAATTCCAGAATATTTCTTAAAGTTCATATATTCAAGCACTGATATTTACTTTTTATGATAACGAGTAGTAAATTAGATTAAAAGTAGCATTTCTGATTTTAGTTGCATAGCTTATATTTGTTTTTAATCAGTTTATAGAAGGTATAAACACAAGTCAAAATCATATGATCGAATATTTGTAATTTATAGTTTCACATTAGCCTACACGGGAACAAACAGTTTAATAAAATGTAGATGTGGTTGTATTTAACAGCCTGATATTCGACACAAAGATGGAAAAAAGATCATAAAAATATGAATGAGAGCAGAAGACATCACAAACACATTTTATGGAAGTTTTCAGGCAGAACTTGCTTCAACACTGCCCCCATGTGGCACTTTGGAGTATTTCATTTTCCCTCAAATATTCCATTTTACACTGTATGGCAAACTGCAGCAAGACAGACTTGCAGAATACCCCTGTAATCATTCTAAAAAATGTAAATATAACTGAAAATCACACAAAAAAAGTAGATTACCTTCGTGAAATCCCTAAATATACTTAGTCATATTAACACAAAGTACTTAAGGATACGACTTTTTAAATTTTGAATTACACTTCTCTGGTGGAGGGTCCTTAAAATTATTGTTTATTATATGTGTTAATAATAATACTAATACTACTACTACTACTACTACTATTACTACTACTAATAATAATAATAATCAATAATCATAATCATAATCATAATATACTGTATGCTTTTCTCCATGAAGGTGTTATCGCTTTGTCTGGAATGTTTAACAGTATGATATTAAACCTTCTATGTTCATGGAGACCAAACTAGATCTAGTAACAGGTCAGATCTGTGGAGAGGCGACCCCACTCACCCCTCACAGAGAGAATACCTGTTTTTCTGTGTATTTTTGAACAATAAAACCTGTAATTGAATAAATGTAAGGTAGGTCTGTTTAAGATCATATTGTGGAACATAAACAGAGCAATGACATACCCAAACAAACAAGAAGGTGACTGACCAGAAGCTGAAAAGTTACACAGTGCACCTTTAAGTTGTAACCAAATCAATCAAACAACAGTCGACACAAGTTTGAGGATTTATCAGGAAATTCAATACATTTTTCGACTTGCAATCTACTTCAACATTCAGCAAGAAGTATTTATTCATTTGATTTTTGCATTTTCTATTAGTGAGTTCTTATCACCCTTTTTTATCAGAATTGTATTGAATCTATTCTTGCATTTTGAATTTTCTGCTCTGTTGGTTCAGGGCCCTCTGTATGTCTAGTAAAAACCGTCTGGCTCAGTTGGTCAAAGTGGCAGGTAAAATTGTAGGCTTACAGCAGTCCCAGCTGCAGGACATCTACAACAGAAGGGTGATTTGCAAGGCCCAACAAATAACGGAGAGCCCTGACCAAACACTCTTTGAAGAATTTAACCTCCTTCCTTCTGGGCGGCGTCTGAGAATGGACTGAATCAGAACTCAGAAAGATCAGAGTTCCTTTCCTTTTCTGATGCCATAAGTAAAATGAATGCTCTCTTATAGCTTGGATCAGCCGTGGTGTTTCTCTTTTTTTTTTTGCCTATTTTTAAAGGAATGTACGTTGTTGAGCTAAGCTTAAGCTCTGGTTTAGTTTATTATTTAATTGTATTCTGTGTCTACTGTATGACACAATAATTTCTCTCTTGGACAATAATAAACCTGAAAGTTGAAAGTTGAAGAGGGAGTATAAGAAAAAAAAACATCTTTTTGGAGTTTTCTTCCATGTTATAACATTGTTCCCTCATCAAAAACATGCCTGAAGAAGTTTTTATACATCATATCATCTTTATATCAATTATGCATGTTTGAGGAATTTAACGATCTCTCCCAGACCCTACTCGAGCCCTCTTTACACTTAGCAGAAAGATTGATAACACTTTATTTTAGAGTACACTTATTAACCTGCTAATTAGCATAGTTATAGATGGTTAATTTGCCATTAATTTGTATTTATTCACTCCTTATTAATGTCTAATTCCCCATAAGCTTATTCTGATATTAGTTAGACATTTACAGACACTTTCCTATTAATACACTCCTTATTACTGTTTATAAGTATGATACTGAGCCATTTTTGTATATGAATTATGGTTTTAACAAGTGGTAATAAGGGTGTCGATAAGTAGCGAGGCTGGTGCCGCCTAGTGCCTCCGCTCAATTTCATTTCTCTCCAGCGAACTAGGTCAGGAATCAGAATGCACTAGACGGTTCGCAAAATCCCCAGAAGTGCGAGTTCGGGCACCAGCCAATCAGCAAAGAGCCATACATTCTGTGTTGGCAACGATTCCCGAGATCGAGGATTTAAAGCCGGAATAAAGAGAATGTTTGGCGAATTTTATCAAGAGGAAAGACGATATTGACCTTCTTCCTACGGGATTTGGGAAAAGCTTAATATATCAGTTAGCCCCGTTAGCAGCGCATTACATACATCATGACTGGGGATGTAACAATAACCAAAATATTGTGATATCATATCGTCAGAATTCTCACAATATATCGAATTATAAGTCTCTTTGCTTAAATTAAGAGTTACGGTGCAGCAATAGCTATAAAAAATAAAAATAAAAGACAGAGGGAACTACATAGACCATGATCCTTTGCTCCATTTCAGTGTAGAAATATTGCAATAAATATCATACCGTGAGATGTATGTCGTGAAAATATCATACCATGAGATTTGGATATTGTTACATCCCTAATCGTGAGCCTCCCTAACATATCATGAACAATCCCACAATATCGCAATAAATACCGTGCCGTGAGGTTCATACCGTGACGATACCGTATCGTGAGACTTGGAAATCGTTACACCCCTAATCAAGACCAAATAGCAGCGACCGTCGAGCGAATGAATCCTAATGGTGCGAGGTCAGACGGTTTCTACGAAGTGAAACCGGCTGACGAATCAGACTAGTTGTTAAAGACTAGTAGCACAAGAAATTTTGTTTTTACTTCGCTTTTCAGAAATGTAATTCATGGACAAAACTGGCCTAGTATCATTTTAATAAGCAGTAATAAGGAGTGTATTTATGGGAAAGTGTTTGTAAATGTCTAACTGATAGCAGAATAAGCTTATGGGGAATTAGACATTAATAAGGGCTAAATAAATACTAATGAATGGCAAATAAAACATTTACAATTATACTACTTAGTGGATAGTTAAATGTTAATAAGTGCACCCTAAAATAAAGTGTTACCAAAAGATTATGTCCAGTTCTCCGCCCACAAGCTGACGTCACCCACGACTATTCTCACAATTCACAACAATTTGCTACAGCTTCACAAACCTGACGCAATGTGCTGTAGTTTATGTTGTTGTCGGTGAATATGGCATTTTTAAAACAATAAAAGCTAAAATGTCGATCTAAATATGTGATGTGTTAGCAGTTTGTACATAAGTGAAGCCCTCTTTTTTTTTTTTTTTTAACAGAGTTCTTTATTTATTATTTCTGCTACAAAAATCCACCTGCCCTCCTTGAGCTCACATGTCCCTGAGCTGTGAGTGAGTTGTGATGTGACAGGCAGGTTGGTGCAGGTTGGGGCTGTATGAAAAATGAAGGAGACGGGGGACAGCGAGGGCCTGGCGGTGGCTCGGGTGTCACGAAGCATCACGAAGCATCAGTCCTCCTCTCCTCTCACGTCTCTGGCTAATCGCGGCGAGCAGAGCCAACAGCGCACGGACCGCGAGATGGAGCGTTCAATAATTTAACACCTGCAATATGTCCAAGGCTACGGTCCTCTATGGCACCTATGCTAGAGCAAGGTGAGGTGACATCATCCGGTCTGACGTGAAATACAATGCACTCACAGTGATGTTTGCGTCCTGTATTACGCATAATTTACTCTTGTGAGCTCTAAGTCATGTCAGAATGTTGTTGCCTCCTGGAAAACATACCTGGAGTTGTGTTTTGTTTCATTCACACATGTCTGAGGCATCACGAAGCTTTAGTTCTCTAGTTAACAGTTACCTTTTTTCAGTAGAGACTGTAGAGAGATTTCCACGGTTGCAAATGATTAGCCAAATGATTCTAGTGAAGGTGCGTGGAGTCAAAAAACATAGTGGAGACAACACAAGGTGGAACAGAGTGGTTGAGAGAAGAGCTCAGCCTAAATTCCTCCAAAAAAAACTCCAAATTTACATTCCCGTCCGAGGAACCATCTCAAAGCTCGTGGTGCTTAAGACGAGACTTAAAACCAGGGGAGACAGGGCCTGGTTTTCTGTTTGCGAGAAGAACAAAATTTCTCCAGAAAAGCTTCAAATTTACATTCCCGTCCGAGGAACCATCTCAAAGCTCGTGGTGCCTAAGACGAGACTTAAAACCAGGGGGACAGGGTCTTCTCTGTGGCCGGCCCCAAGCTCTGGAACACTCTGCTCCCCCCACATCCGAAGAGCCCCCACAGTGGAGAGTTTTACGTCTCGTCTTAAGGCCCACTTTTATTCTCTGGCTTTTAACACTGCATGAGTTCTCCTTGTGTTGTCCCCTGTGTCTTTTATTATTTTTAATAGTATTTAATTGGCGTTATTTATTTATTGCTGTTCAATGGTTTTATTTATCTCTTATTTTATTTTTCTGCTGAGTCGACATCCATGCAGAAGAGAAACCGGTGCTCTGTTTACTTCCGGAGGTCGTGGAGTTCCTCAGAAGTGACACTGAGGATGAAGAATTGAATGGATTTAGTGATTTGGAGTGAGATGAAGAGTTTGGTAAACTTGTTCTGTTTTGTTGTTTATAGTTATCTGAAAAACCGTTCATATGTGACGTTAACAGTTTAAAAAAAAACTGTAAAAATACTTTTCCCCAAAAAAGTGCAGTGTGACTTATGTTTTGTTTTTTCATTATGCATTTTTTGGCTGCTGCGACTTATAAGCTCTGACTTATAGTCCAAAAAATACAGTATGTATTTATTTTTTTAATCAGCATTGGGCTTTGAAAGATTTAAAATTTTATGATTGCCAACTTAACAGTGCACTAGAACATCTGATTTTGTGAGTTTCATCAATCCACTCTGGCATTTCTCATTCATTTCTCATTTTCATTTTATCTGATTTCTATTTTCCAATACTCATGTTTCTATTGTTTCGGAGGCTTTACCAAATCTGCTCTGTCGGCGTCTGTTCCTGTGTTACTATGACAACAAAGATCCAAACTCTGAGTCTCGTATCGTCTCCGTTTCCCTCTCCACACGTACGGGACGGGAAGTGATCAAGATGGAGGGATGGAGTGAGAAGAGGAGGGTGGGCTTGGGGTGACCTGGCCTAGGAAGAGAAAAAGAGAGAGAACATTCGGGAGTTAAAGCGGAAGAGAAACATGAACAAAAAGAAAAGAAGAGAAAGCAGAAGGGCAGAGGAAGAAGGATGAAGGGAGATGGGAAAGACACAGAGAGAGGAGGGAAGAAATGAGAGAGAGAAGAGAAGGAATGCTGGAGAGACAGAAAGAGAAGGAAGAGGGGGAGAGAGAGAAAGGGAAAAAGCAGGAGTAAAAGACAGAGAGAGGGAGGATAGAAAGCAAAAAGGAGGAAGTTGAAGATAGAGATGGGAGGTTGGGAGGGAGAAAGAGAAGTGGGCAAAGAGAAAGAGAGAAAAGTTAGGAAGAGAGGGAGATGGAGTGAGGCATGGGAAGCAGATGGGGCACAAATCTTTAGTTTGACTTTGGACGACAGTGACCGCACAGAAAAACCCTAAATGATCCAGGGTAAAAAAATAAAAATAAAAAAAAAGTCATACAAAACTCTGCTGCAGTGCCATCTGGTGGAGAGTTGGAGAACATATTCACAGTAATTCATAAACTGAACAATGTAGCTTTATTTTTGTCCTCTAAATGTAAACTTTACCACTTTGTAAATAAGAAGTTTATCTTTATTCTGAATTATTTCGTTATTTTTTGTTTTAATGTTATTATTTATATGTTTTGTTTTGTTTTTTGTAGTTTTGTTGTTGTTGTTGTTGTTTTTTGACTCACTTTATTTACTTTATTTACTTTTTTGGCTGGCTTTTTAAAAAATGTTATTATTATTTAGTTTTTTTTGTATTATTATAATTTTTTTTTTTTGTATTATTATTATTTTATTATTATTATTTTTTTTAATAGGATGTAATTTATCATCTTTGCATCTATATTTTAACTTTTACATAGACCGCAACAGAAAAACTAAGTCTTTGCAACTTGCTATGCCCAAGTTACAGTTACAGGTTACAGTTACAGTTAAAAGTTACAGGCAGTAAAAGGTCCACAAACACACACACATAACTTGGTAGTGGTGCACAGAGCAACTTTATTTACTTTTGTCAAATGTACATGAAAACAAACCCAATAGTACTGCATTATTGAAGAGTGTTACATTAAGCTCTGAATATGAGATCGAGCTTTATTGTGGGTAAAAACATGATGTCGTTCACAACTTGGACTCGGCATGAATGGCCACAAATGGATCCTCGTCGCGGTTGCTGATTTTGAAGTGGGCGCGACCGTCTCCTCCCACATGGATCTGTTTGCCTGTGCACCTGCCGTTCTCCTTCTGACCTGAGATCACGTCACAGTATGTTCCTCCGGGCATGCCAGTGTTCAGGGTCATGTCAAGGTTCCTGAGGGGAACATGAGACAAGAGTTAAGCAAACAGAAGGAGGGGCTGCATTGTTCCTGCTGTATCACTTTAAACAGACCATTTTCATTTTACATTACATTTTCATATGTCAATAACATGAATTACAACAACACATGACAACTTTTTTTCATTATTTATTTTCCCTCAGTATGGATGAAAAGATATGAATATGTTTCACCAACTCATTGACTCTCAGCTGATGAGTAGCCCAATTTCACTGAGATTTATCTGTACAACTTCATGTTGTACAGATAAATCTCACTGACTGGATCGTTCAAACAAATCTTTACACTTCATGTTGATTGGTCACAACAGTGGAACAAGCTAAATAATTATATTTTTGTTACATCCAGTTGAGAGAAAAGCACAGACATCTTCTCTGTCCACAAATGCACAAAGTGATTCCCTTTGCATGTTTTTCAATGCAAAATTGTCTGTATTTCCACTAAAATAGGCTGAAGTCTGTTTCTCGTGTAGCCCTGGTTGTTTTGGTTTGTTCAGTGCTGGCTTCTGCTCAAACCACACTGCTGCTGTGTGACGCAACTTATCACATGCAACACTTCAGCCGGAGCTGAACAAGACAGATTCTCAAGAGTTTGTGAACACACAAAAATCTTGAGAATTTATCTTGCTGGCAAGGCTAACAATATAGGCCAATCAATGCTTAAAGTCAAGGTGACATGTTCTGTATTATGATATTACATGAGTATGTTTGATTGAGCACAGTAACCATGAATTACTCAAAGAGGGTTGGAAAATAAATAAATACGTACAAGTTAATTGAGGGGCAGCTAAACAAGAAAAGTCTCACCAGTCGTCATTGTTGAAGACGATGAATCCGCGGTTGCCACGTCCAAAGGCGACCTGGTTGCTCTGGTTGTCCCACCAGTTTGAGTGAGGCTGTCCATTCACCACATTACGGAACTTCACCATGTTCCTGAGAGAGGAATAAGACAAAATAACAATAACTAAATAACCTTTAACCCAAACGAGGATGTGGTGAATCAAAGAGTTGCACAGTGATGACTTACTTGATCTGCCTCCATCTGTGCTCACACACCCAGCCGTCTCCACAGGTCTGGTCAGCGTTGATGGGAACAGATTTGGTAGATCCATCTCCATGGCTGGGAGGTCCCATCCAGTCATTCTGATCCTAGAACAGATGCATGAACATGAGAAATAGGGTGGTTATATTTAAGATTGGGAAACTGGTGGTTAATGTTTTTTGTTTAAGAAGCATTTTAGGTTTGATCTAGGAAAATGGCTTGAGTTGTGGTTAACATATTAGCAATAACTTTCTACTAGCCTAATAATAATAAAATAAATAAAATGTAAGAAATATAACAGTTTAGGCTTGTTTATAGCAGCAGAAGTTTGCACATTACCTTGGCAAACAGCAGTATATCACCACATCCCTCCTGAACCAGCTATTTAAAACTGTCAGTCCTCAATTTGAGTAATTTATCAAATTTGCACCAAATCGGGCTGGGCATCAGATTGATTGTATTTGTATTATCTTGCATGTATTGCCTTAAGGGACAAATTTGGTTCTGAATCCATTGAAACCATTCAGAATGTACCTATGAATACTATTCTCTTATGTTTTGGTCTTTTATACTATTTAAATGGACCATACTTTTCCATTGACAAAGTGACGGTCCCATCTGAAGCTGGACATGACTCTGGTGACTCCGTAGGGGTGGGCCAGCATGTACCCGACGGCCATCTTGTACAGTCTGGAATCCCAGAAAGTGACGATGGACGCTCCACCCGCTCCGTGACCTCTCTGATTGTCATGGTTATCCACGAACACCAAGGCGTTTCCATTGGGCATGAAACCCCAGCCCTCTCCCCAGTTCCTGACCACAAAATCACAGATAAAAATGGGTTTAAAAGTGTTGCTTATTTGCTAAATGATTATTGGAGGGTGTTTCAACATATTCAAATGACAGAGATATTTAAGGTGTTGTATAGACTGGTTGATTAGTTGATGGTAGTACAAGCACATACTTGGTGTAGCTGAGTTTCTCTCCATTCCACTTCCTAAACAAAGTTCCCAGTCTGGCGCCATATTTGAACTCAGTGATGCGTCCCAGGTGGAAGTACTCCCTGGAGGTGATAGGCTCGCCTCCCAGATCAATGACCTGTAGAGAAATACCAAATATAAATGTATTAATGTATGTATATAAAGTGTTTCACATGCTCATTTAGTATTTAGGACTTAGGTCTAAATTGTAGCCAACACATGCATTCAGCTGATACTGTTTGTTATTACTTGTGAAAACTAAAGCCTGAACACATAGCTTTTGTTTTTGTTGACATTTTTTGCATGCCATATTGTGTCTACTCTCAAAATTCCCACATCTCCCCAACCCTGTCAACCATTAACCAGAGTTTACATCAGCTCTCGCTTTGACAAAATGTCCAAGACAACATGAGAGGTTCTGTTAGTGATTAACTTGAATAAAAGTGAATAGTAAACTCCAATTTAACTGACAGGAAATGTGTCATGCTGCCGCTGCCTCTCCAAAGACCTGAAAAGTAATTTTGTCAGGTCTTACAACCCACTTGACTCTATGAAGGTTTATTAATTATCTCATTAATGGAATTATGTAGGCCTATCAGAAGTTGGCAGTGGACAGATTTAAATTAATGTGCATATAGGAGCTCATGTTTGTCCATATAATGTCAGCAGTACCTCCTGGTAGATGAAAGGTCTGGATCCACCAGAGAACCACTTGGTGTTGAGGTTGTGGAGGCGTCCGTAGATATTCTGCAGGTCTCCGGGCCACATGTGTTTACAGGCATCCACTCTGAACCCAGCCACGCCCATGTCAATCAGCTTATTCATGAAGTCCGCCACTTTACCCCTGACGTAGTCCTTCTCCAGAGCAAGATCCAGCAGACCCACCAGACGGCAGTCACGGACCTGGGGAGAAATGCATCGGATATCTTTGTTTATATGATATTTGATAATCTCTGATAAACTCTTTGACCAAAGGGATGTGTTGATTTGCACAACTGGATTTTTAGCATGCACTTTTTTTTTTTTTTTTTTGTAAATATCACTTTTTCAAGAACTACAATCTAGAGCCAACAAGTAAAAGCTATACTCACATTTATATCTGTACATTATTATATAGTTTGTTTCAAAAGAGCATGCTGAATGCCACTGGACAAGATGGAGTTTTTTTTTTTTTTTTGATATGGCTCATCCCATTTAATTTATTCTAGGTTACACTTTTTTATCATTATGAAACCATATATTTTTTAAATCTGCCAATATTTTCACCTGATTGGCATCTCCATAGTTCTCAATGTTGCCGCTGCCAGTCCTGCACTTGTGGTCATTGAAGTCCCAGCCAGTGAAGGGGATGGAGGGGAAGTCCTTTCTGTTGGCACTGAACCAGCTGCCGCAGGAGGAGTGGGTGCCCTCTCCACCTCCAGCACCGCACATGTGGTTGATCACAGCATCCACATAGATGTTCACCTAAGAAGGGCCAGGGCATTTTAAAACTTGTAATTGTATTTATTTATTTACTTTATTTTATTTGATCATAGTTTATATTTATGTAATTCATGAAGATGTCAGTTTACCCCGACGTTGTTGCATCTGGTGATCATGTCGCGGAGCTCATGCTCATTTCCTGATCGGGAGCAGAGGTTGTATCCGATTGGCTGATAACGCTGCCACCAGGGCCTCCAGGGGTTGTTGATGATGATGTGCTCATTGGGAGGGGAGATCTGAGAAAAACAAATTTCAAATATTAGAATTTACCAACATAAAACATATTATTAGTCTGATTTCATTTTGAAGTATCTATCTCCATTATGATTGCTAAAAGACAGATTAATTTACAATAGATGTGTGCATTGCATTGTATTTTCATGGTTCATCTACCGTGTATGATCGGTCTATAGAAGAATGCTATTTGTTATAACATTTTTTGCTGTAAAAATAGGAGCATTTATTCTTAAGAAGTACAGAGAAATATTAAATTTACATAGTGCAGCTTACTCAATTATTATTTGAATTTGAAAGAGGTGGGTTGTAATCACATTTTACTTGAGTAACTTTTTAAAGAAATGTTCTAGCAGCATATTTTTACTCCTACTTCAAAAATATTTTTATTGAAGTAGGAGTACTCTAAAAGTTTGGGTTATTCTTTCTACTGAGAGTAAGTCTAAGTGACAAAAGCTTTATATTGTCAATGTGAAATGATTTGAAGTGATTTGAGTGTTTCTTGCACTGCTCCTTCAGATGTTGTAGGTTTTTTTGTGTCTATTCTTTGAAAATATCAGACCTTCTAATTACAATAACTTTAAATTATAAATCAGATGTTACATTCAGACTGTTATTCTTTATGTTAGTCTTAATTGAGCAGTAATTTTCCCACATATCCTTTTACTTCTACTTGAGTAATACTATTTTGAAGTAATGTTATCATTATTATTTTCACGATTTAAATGTTGTTTGAAACTTTTTTGGAAACCAACCATTACAACTACTTTATAAACACACTGTATATAAAAGCTGACTAAGGGAGTGTGACATCACCCATAGCATTCGGCACCAGTCAAATGAAGCTCATCAAAGCTTGCGGGAGAAAATTTGGAGCCAGCTCCCATGTTAGGAATAGGAATTTATTTACTGACAAAATAGCAAAATAAATAGCAGCTAGTGGGTTAGCTATGTCCATTTATATATAGTCTATATTTATAATAGACCCACCTGAACACCTCCGAAGCCATTGGGCCCGAGGTAGCGCTCACACTCTGCCGCGATGTCGGCCCACCTCCACTCGAACAGGTGCACAATGGAGGTGCGTCCATGCTTCATGTGAGGGTTGTGATAAGCTGCACTCAGCCCAAAAAGAGCCACCAAAATCAGCCACTTCATCTTGTCTGTACCCACTGGTCCAAGAGGGAAGAGAAGATGCTGGATCTACCACACAGCCACGCTTATATACAGATATACATTCTGCTTTCAGCCAATCAGGAGACAACAAATATCTATAAGGAGTAGACCAGCTGTAAACAGTTGCACCATTCTCACAGAGGTTACCAAACTATACCAAACTAAAAGGTTGTGATGTAAGTGCAGTGTCTTGATATGAGAGAACTAATGCATTATAAAGGAAAGTTACAATTCCTGTTTTTACAGTGGTGACCTTTACTGGTGACAGTAAAGTCATCTCTGTCTACTCTGTTTGAAACTGGAATCAAAGAATGTAAAATGAGTGCACAGGGGATTTTAAGTTTAAAAGTTTCTATTCAGTTCATTTTTTAAATAAATACACTGTACACCTGAAGTTGCCACATGGGTCTTTCCAGAGATTATTGAACAGAGGTTAGTGTAACATTTCTGAAATAATGAATCTTTGAGGAGTTTAAAACACTGACATCATGCAAGATTACTTTCTTAGTTTGTTTAAACCTTTTACAATGTAATTATTTTGCGCATACTACTACACGTTGCATAGGCCCAGTGTAGTACTCAGGTCTTTACTTGAGACTTATCTCATGGTTGTGAAACACAATATTTGTATATGTTTCAAGAGGAGGAGGTGGGGTCTGACCCTATAATTTAACTGTCCACACAGCAAAACCCTAAATGACCCAAGGTAAAAAAAAGACTTGTAAGGTCAGGATTAGAAAGTTAAGTAAGAAGTTAGTGTTTGGCTATTAATTAAGTAGTTATAAAACCTGAATTCTTAATGAAGTATTCGGTCATTAGGAATTAATACATTTTTCTTAAGTCTTCCTTTTTGTTTTATTAAGGCAAATGGAGGTGTAGTTATTATTAAGTGTTACTACAGTATTTACAGTGTTAATTTACAGTGTCAATGTGTGATTTACACTGAAAATGTTCAAGAAAGTAAACAATGTCTTGTATAGGGATGCTTTATTCGATTAATCACATTTACAAACAAATTGACAATAGATAATGTGGCTTCAATATGACTATTGCTTTGGGCTATACATCTCTGGACATGTTAATGTTCAAAAAGATTATGTGATATTAGGTTATGTGAGATTATGTGGGTGAAAACACGATGTCGTTCACAGCTTGGACTCGGCGTGAATGGCCACAAACGGGTCTTCATCCTGGTTGCTGATTTTGAAGTTGGCGCGTCCATCTGATCCCACCTGGATCTGTTTGCCTGTGCACCTGCCGTTCTCCTTCTGACCCGAAATCACGTCACAGTATGTTCCTCCGGGCATGCCAGTTTGCAGGGTCACGTCAAGGGCCCTGAAAGTATCACAAGGCACATTAGAGTAGAATACAATAACTTCAACGTCAAGCCTAGAGCATTTTGTTGCTGGAGATTTTAAAAAAAATGTACAGGTAAGTAGATGAGTACAGCTTGATTAAGTCCACCATAATTTCGTTGCTTTCAGATGTATTTAGTCAATACCTTTACGTGCAAAATCATAGATGGTTTTATATTTTTGTTCAGTCAACAACATAAACAAAGTCAGATGTAGGAAGTGTGAAGAGAAGGGGGGATAAAGGTGTTTCATGGGGAAATCCACTATTGAAATTCAAATAAATGAATACTGTGACGTTTGTGTGTTTAATGATTCTTTGGCCACACATTTAGTTTTTGTGCTTAATGAAAAGAACTACGCATACGCACAATAGATCTGTTCAAAACCACGACCATACTGCTCCATGAAATATGGAGGTCTCACCAGTCATCATTGTTGAAGATGATGAATCCGCGGTTGCCACGTCCAAAGGCGACCTGGTTGCTCTGGTTGTCCCACCAGTTTGAGTGAGGCTGTCCATTCACCACATTACGGAATTTCACCATGTTCCTGAGAGAGAGAGATAACACTAACTCATAGCATATTAACATTTTAATGTGTTTCATATTCAGCACTTTGAATTACTTTGTGTACAAATTGTACTATACAAAGAAACTTGCTTTGCCTTGCCTTATTAAATATTAGTGACCAGTAAGAATATTATTTATGTTATATATATATGTGCTCGTGGTGATTGAAGGGGCTGTAATCCCCAAACTGGAGGAGTGGTTACAGCAGATCCCAGGAATAACATCAGACATCTCAGTCCAGAAAAATGCAGTACTAGGAACAACAAAGAAACTACACAGATCTCTCAAACTCTGAGGCCTCTGATATACACTTACTTGATCTGCCTCCATCTGTGCTCACACACCCAGCCATTTCCACAGGTCTGGTCAGCGTTGATGGTAACAGGTTTGGTGGATCCGTCACTGTAGCTGGGAGGTCCAATCCAGTCATTCTGATCCTATTTGAAAAAAACACATGCATTTCAGCAGGTGCAATTTGTTTACAAGGCATTACTTCAAAATGATAAGGTTCCATCTGCGTTCTAGGTAGTTATACTAATGTGTACAGAAGGTATTCAGGGAGAGAGACAGACCTTTCCATTGACAAAGTTACGATCCCATCTGTAGCTGGACATGACCCTTGTGACGCCATAGGGGTGGGCCAGCATGTAAGCGGTGGCCATCTTGTAGAGACGAGGATCCCAGAAGGTGACAATGGAAGCTCCGCCCGCTCCATGTCCTCTCTGGTTGTCATGGTTATCCACAAACACAAGAGCATCTCCGTTGGGCATGAAACCCCAGCCCTCTCCCCAGTTCCTGACCACAAGACAACAAGGAAGCAGGTTTATGTAGAAAAACTGTTTATTTAAAAGTTTTTAATAAATACATGAACATACACTTTTTTTCATCATTGACTTTTTGTAGGCCAAACACTGATGGTCTATTATTTTCATGGTAAATTACATACCTGGTGTAGCTGAGTTTCTCTCCGTTCCACTTCCTGATCACATTTCCCAGTTTGGCACCATATTTGAACTCTGTGACTCGGCCCAAGTGGAAATACTCGCTGGCAGAGATGGCCTCTCCGCCCAGATCAATAACCTACAAGGAAAATGTTTGTTCATTATTGTTAACTCCAAACCAAAAGGGGTGGTAGTCAAATACAAGAGTTTCTATGCAATGTCTTGCTTTATTTATATTGGTAAGTAAGATAAACTTCATCTTGCAATCTGTGTGCTAATTCCCACAACTTTCGAAAGTAACATCCTTAACCATTAATTTCTATAAAATGTTTTGCAAAGTTAAACCTCCACCACCATTTTACACAATTTTAATGCAGGCCGGACAGATATATGTTTATGCAAGATTAGGTGTCCTTATCCCACAGAGTCATTCCTATGTGAGTAGAGAGGAGATAAGTACCTCCTGGTAGATGAAAGGTCTGGATCCACTGGAGAACCACTTGGTGTTGAGGTTGTGGAGGCGTCCGTACACATTCTGCAGGTCTCCAGGCCACATGTGTTTACAGGCATCCACTCTGAACCCAGCCACGCCCATGTCAACAAGCTTATTCATGTACTCCGCCACTTTACCCCTGACATAGTCCTTCTCCAGAGCAAGGTCCAGCAGACCCACCAGACGGCAGTTACGGACCTGTGGGAAACATACAATTACAACCATTGAAGATACAGGGAGACCATGCACAATCTGGTATTCAAAACGATGTTCACTACATGGTAAGGTTGATGTTGTTACCTGGTTGGGGTCGTTGTAGTTCTGAATTTCACCATTGCTTGTGTGGCACTTGTTGTCGTTGAAGTCCAAGCTGGAGTAGGGAACACTGGGGAAGTCTTCACGGGGAGCACTGAACCAGCTCCCACAGGAGGAGTGGGTGCCCTCTCCGCCTCCAGAGCCGCACATGTGGTTAATCACAACATCTACGTAGATGTTCACCTATAAAGAGAGATGTAAAATGTGTCCACTTTTGTTACACTTTCTAGCTTTTTCAATAATTCATTTTTTTCCTGTTTTAATATTAATATATTATATCTGACTATAATAAACAAACAAATAAGATCTGGACTTTAAATCATTTAATTTACCCCAACATTGTTGCATCTGGTGATCATGTCACGAAGCTCGGTCTCACTTCCTGATCGGGAGCAGAGTTTGTAGCCAATTGGCTGGTAGCGCTGATACCAGGGCCTCCAGGGGTTGCTCAAGATAATGTGCTCACTGGGAGGAGAAATCTGACAGGAGAAAATGAGCGGAGAGTTGGAAATCTGAATAGCTCAGGAGAATTGGAAAAGGTGCTGTGTGCCATGGATAGCACTTTCATTGCAATATCTAAACTTTAGTGAGTCTAAAATATATTGTTTATTTTAAGTTATGTTACACTAGTGAAGTAGCACTTTTATGTAGTTGTGTGTGTGAACAAGTCACTCAATTCCAAAATAAACCTGCAATTCTAGTAATCTCGCTCCATACTCATCTTTTTACCTGTTATTTTTTACCAGCAAACAAGAAGGGGCCCACTGCCGATCTTAGATGCACATCTACTTAACAACTTCTAATCCTTTGTCAGACCTACCATACCTCACCACTGCCTTAAAACCATTATAAATACCCTGCATTAGTCTGAATAAGTTATCGCCAACTCCAGACTTCCATATGCAATACCACAGCTTCTCTTCTACTCCCCTTCTGCCCCAATCACTTTTTCACCTCGATGAATACTCTGGATCACTTCAGAGTCAGTCCAGAACCTCTTTCTTTTCTTACTTTACATCTCAACTACATTTGGCAAATTCTTCAACTTCTAATTTAACTGCATGACTCTATTTCATTCTTTTTCCAATCCGCACTATTGTAAAACAGCTCTTTTTTTGTGGAGTATTACATTTTCGGTTTTGAATTTTACTTCAAAACTATGCAGTGTTTGTGGTTTTCTGTGATAAAAATTATAAAAATCTCGAACCGTGGTCACCTACCAACTGGTACAAATGCATTGGTCCTCTGCTTCTTTGACCAACACCAGCCCAATTTCCATCTCCACTCTTACACTTGACACTCTTGTACTGTACAATCTGCAATAACGTGTAGCCTGGACCGTCTTACTCCACACTTTATAATTCCTAATACTAATGGTATGGTTTAATTGTAATAAATATCAAATGTTTTGTGAAATAATTTAACATAATATTTATATGTGAAAAATGGAAACTCACCTGAACGCCTCCGAAGCCATTGGGACCAAGGAAGCGCTCACACTCCGCTGCAATATCAGCCCACCTCCACTCGAACAGGTGCACGATGGAGGTGCGTCCACTCTTAAGGTGAGGGTTGTGTTGGGCCACACTCAGCCCAAAAAGAGCCACCAAAAGCAGCCACTTCATCCTGCCTTTACCCACTGGTCCAGTGAAGAAGAAAAGACACCGGATCAGCTGCACACTTGGGCTCATATTTATTTGTACCGTCCGGATTCCATTCAGCCAATAAAAACACTTCTAATATTTATGTAAGATAAACCACCTGCATGGTTCTCATCGAAGTTTCCAAACTATCAAAAGACAAACTAAAAGGTGATATTAAATGGGGAGATTATACATTATTAACTAGCAGTCAACCAACTTTTTTCCCTGGGGAGCTATTTTTATTAAATCAAAGTGTCATAGAGCTACGCCTGTTATCAGTTGCAAGAAATAGCATCTAGACGAGTGACAGTTAAATACCTTTATAACATAAACTATTATCCATTTAATAATGCGCAAAGTTTGGCATATGATATGTACATTTACAATATGAACGACTAATCAAACTTGAATTATTCAGCACAACATAATTCCTAAATATTCTGCTACTTGGAAGGGGGAAGACAGCTACAGGTAGCGCTCGAGCAACTAGTACTTACATTTCCATTTTTCTTCTTTATTACAATGATGTTGCAACAGAGAAATGAAAATCTGTCTCCAGACTTTAGGTTTGGTCCAGTGTAGCTACAAGACATGCCTAAGTTAGCTCTGTTTAGGCTGCTGAAAATATCCCATAAATAAACCCTTGATTATGTACAATCTTGATAGAAAGGAACCATTTAGACATAGAGAGCCCAAACAAAACCAACATCCAAGAGGACAAAGCTGTTTGACTATGTATGATGTGATGGTCCCACAGTTAGCACTAGCATAGCTAAGACAGGTGCTAATATGACCAGACATGGGGGGTTTAATTAGGGTTGTCAAATTATCGCGTTAATTGCGATTAATTAATTACAGTCATATTTAGCGTGTTATGTTTTTTAATCGCGTTAATCTCATTTTTTATCTCTAACTTTAGTGTTTCTGTATGCGAGTTGCTTTATTATAAAACCTGTTTTTATGTGTTGTTGGGACAACAACACACACACACAAAAACACATTTATACATTTTTTTATTTCGGTAATTCCACTCATTGCCGGAAACCCACACAAAACGCGCGCAGTAAGAGCGATGTAAACGTCATGTAAAACCAGTGATCTCATATATAAAGCATTTCTCTATCAATAATATTTTTAATATGGTTAAGGAAAGACTGGACTTTTTATTGTCTTTAAGTAGACAAAAGTTATTATGTTCAGATTTCCTCATCTTTGCTACTTTACAGCAAACAGTTTCTTATTCATGGAGACTTGGGCTCAACAGCCAATTTGGAGAGATTTGTTAAACAATAAATGACTTTATAAAGTCACTTTTTTTGTTCTATATCAGTCTTTTGATCTGCCACAATAAAGTAATAATGAATTTAAATGAAAATACCTCAAATTGAAGCTTTTCTCAGCAATTTTTAGGTGAGATTAAAATGAGATTAATTAATTACAGATCATAATTAATTAATCTCTCAATTTTTTTTATCGCATGACAGCACTAGTTTTAACACAGTTCGTGGTAATATGAATGAGCAGGTCGTAGTAGTTTGTAATGCCTGCCATCAAGGGGGTGCCTCACTCCAAAATATAAAAGCTCAAGGCAGATTTTATGTGATCATTGGCCTCTTGTACAGTCCTATGTGTCCTGAGAGCAGGTCATAGCAAAGTGTCTAGTGTTCACTGTAGAAAAGGCCTGGGCAATTATTTTTTTACATAATATGAATTGTATTTTATATATATATATATATATATATATATATATATATATATATATATATATATATATATATATATATATATATATATATATATATATATATAAATTAGTGCTGTCATGCGATAAAAAAATGGAGAGATTAATTAATTATGATCTGTAATTAATTAATCTAATTGATCTCATCTTAATCTCACCTAAAAATTGCTGAGAAAAGCCTTCAATTTGAGGTATTTTCATTTAAATTCATTATTACATTATTGTGGCAGATCAAAAGACTAATATAGATTGTTGGAGCCATGTGTCTTGTGTGTGCATCACCTCTACAGGTGATTCACCTGTAGAGGGGGCCGTGTGGTAGGCTACATTAGGGAGGACCCCACCTGTGCTCCACAGGTGTTGCAATCTGGTGAAGCACACAGTTTGTTGACCGCCATGCTTGGCGTCTTTTTACGATTTTAGATTATTTTTATAATAATGAATTTTGGCCAATTAAGAAGCAATAAAGACTATTTTTATCTTAAGACTGGATTTGATTACTCAGACGCCAGAGACAAGAGAGCGCGTCACTTACTTTCTCCTTACCTGCAACTCTCAGCGGTCTAGTAGGATTTGGCCGCAACATAGATTTAAAAAAGTGACTTTATAAAGTCATCCACCCGCCCGCCGGCGGGCGATTTTCCAATAAAAAATGTTCACTCTGTATATTCACCTTCATTATTGTTTTCACTACTGGCATGCCATACATCGTTTGAAAGCTTAATTTATCAATAAAACAACCATATCATTCATTTTATGCCGTACAACGAGCCCAAAACGCTATAACTTAAAAATTCACATCATAAACAAAGAATAAGATACGCGTTTCTTACCTTTGAGCCGGTTCTGTCGGTCCAAAACGCGTTCAATCCATGAAAAGTTGTACTCAATAAGTCCGTAATAATCCACAGAAAAAGAATATCAAGTTGTTTTTCCAAAAAATAATTCCATGTGGGGGAATAATCCAGAAAATCGTCGTCCGTATGAGTGGATGAATCCGTGAATGAAAATATTATGTCTCTTCTCCGCCTCTTCTCCCGCTCTCACTTCCCTTTCTCTCCCGCTCTTGGGTACGCTTGTTTTCCTCACACTCTTAGCTTCAAAATGAGACCCTCCCCGCTGTTGTCGTTGCCGGGGTTTAGCTGGGACAAGCCGCTGAAGAAGCTAACGCACTCACGTACTTCCTGGCTTTACGCACGCGTCATCAGTTTGTTTACGGGAAATCTCTTCAGTCATTGGATCTTCCAGAAAGTGATTGACATATTGTTTTAGCCTATCACCAGAGCTTTCAAACGGTGGGTAGGACATGCAGATAGTATTGGAAACGGACGCGGTGTTTATACGCGCAGCCGAGAGACCATGAGTGAGACACAGAGAGCAGTGTGGCAGGTGCCATTGATTGCAGAACTGCCAGTCGGAAGACAATTTTGGTTACTTTTAGATTTTTTTTCTTGAGAAAACATGCCTAAAGCTCAGAAGAATTAGTATTATAATAATAACAATTATTATTATTGTTATTTTGGCACAAATTTGGCAATCTTGTGCCGAATTGTCATTTTGTATACACAAAGGCTCACAGCATCAAAACCCTTTGTCCTAGAGATCTGAAATTCTACACAGTTGTTGCCAACAACTTGAACAATGAGTGTAGTGAGTCACAAATGCCTAGTATGAAGTATGATCAAGCTAAGGCCTTTAGGTTTTTTTTTCGAAGCAAAAAAATACAATTTTTTTTCAATTTTAATTGACTGTACTGTAGGTTAAACAGCACTCACAGTCTTCATATACATATCTACAGAAACTAGAAGGTCTAAGCTTTAACATGGTGCCTCACACAAGCATGTGGGTTCTAAGGTTTTCTTTTTAATAAGCTATGACATTTGGGTATGTCTTACCATTGTGCACACACCAAAATGAGGCGGGTGGTAACAGGTTAACAAATCTCTCCAATTTGGCTGTTGAGCCCAAGTCTCCATGAATAAGAAACTGTTTGTTGTAAAGTAGCAAAGACGAGGAAATTTGAACATAATAACTTTTGTCTACTTAAAGACAATAAAAAGTCCAGTCTTTCCTCAACAGGAGGGATGGTGGCACTAGTAAATCAATACTTTAATACAATAGGATTTAATACCTACTCAAAAAAAAAATTTTGCAGACAGTGGTTAATCTGCAAGTTAGGCCTAAGAGAGGCCAGTTTCCTCAACCAACCTACCCCCTTTCAGACCCTACATATGGATTTTATTACTGTTTAGGAGTAATAGATGTTTTTCAAAATGGATTGAATCAGCCAAGCCTGATACAATCACAGTGGCAAAAACCCCATGTAACGACATTATTCCCACCTTGGGTATATCAGAAATCATTAGAAGTGATAATGGGACGCATTTTGTGAATAAGGTCATAGACTGGGAGAGCATCAAAATTACAAAAAAATTTTATTTAAATTTTAACAAAACACCTCTCAAATAAAAATAATGCAGCTTTAGTCCATGCATGATGTAAAATTATAAAATATGTTCATTTTGTAATTCCAAATTAGCTTAAACGGGCCGGTCAGAGCCCAGCAAAGGGACATATGTGGCCCAGAAGATGTACAATGCCAAGGTCTGCTGTAGACTGAAGCAGCTCTTCAGTAATGGTATGTTATGTGCTCTACAATTGGGTATAAAGTCAGTGTGAATTTGTGACACACTCATATTTCCGTCTGCACGTGTGCTCCTGCAACCAGCAGAGGGGAATTTCAGCGTCCAATCTTTCATGTGTTTAGTATGTCTGGGTGTTTTTATTACGTCTTACAGCCTTCAGAATCAAGTATTCAGGATGTGCTTTTACAATTGAATGTACAGGGTCAGCCAGCTGGATTACGACCAAATATCCAACTGGAGGACTAGATACAAAGAGATGGTGGCGAAGACACCCCAAAGTTAAGGAGGAATAAACAAAGAAAGTGAGGGAAAAAGGAGGCATCAGAGTTGAGCTTAGAACACAGCGACTTGGACACTTTCCCTTCCCATCTTTCATTCTTAGGAATGTACAATACATGCAGAATAAACTTGATGAACTACAAGACAACATCAGGACCATTTTGCCAGGATCATGCTTTGGAGGTGAGAGGGAAGACTGGACCATAACTGCATGCTTCTCCTACCTACATCTAAAACTATCTTTAAAAGAGAGAAGGTCTGGAAAAAAGAGGTTAAACTTTGGTCTGAGGATTCTATTGCTTGTCTACATGGATGCTGACTGTACAGATTGGGAAATGTTCAAGGACTTATGTGACAATATTGAAGAATTCATTGACATGTTGTGAAAATGTGGTTGTTCCTGCTAACACCATCAAAGTCTAACCTAACAACAAACCTTGGACGTCAGAAACTGTGGAACAGTGTAATGAGGAAACAAAGTGCTCTTAAACTCAGATGATCCACTGGAAATAGAATCAGACAAATTAAAAGTTTAAATACTGATTGCCAGGGCTAAACGAAGATTCAAATCCAAAGTAGAAAACAAATTGGCACAAAAAAAATCTTGGTTCAGCTTGGACAGGCATAAAAGATATTACGGGTGTCCACCAGCCTGAATACAGTGACATTATTATCAAGGGCTTTACATCAGATTTGGAGATGCAAATGCTTTTAACAATTTTTACCTCAGATTTGATTTTGTTGAGGCCATAGGGCAGGGGTGTCAAACTCATTTTTGTCGGGGGGCCATATCCAACCTACTTTGATCCCAAAGGGGCCGGATCAGAAAACTCATGGAATATATACCTCAAAAATAACAATAAGTTCAAATATTTGTGCAGAGAAACAAAAATCTATTACAGAAATCTTTTTAAATTGATGAACTCTTTCTTTTACAAAATATTATATTATTATGAACAACCTGAAACTTTAAGAAAAATGTAATTTCAACACAATGTTTTAACATGAACTTGTATGCAAATAGGAATAAGTAAATTTTTCTTGGAAAATCCTGCACTTGGCGTCCACTTTTCTCATTTTTGACATTTTGTTGATGAGGGTGTCACGGTCAACAGTCAAAACGATCGTCCTTTAATAGCATTTGGAACGAGACAAGTCTTCATTTGTGCTGCTCTGGTGGGAGGAGCCACGTACAGAGGCAGTGGAGACGCTGCTATGCTAAGCACCGCAGAAAATTACCAATATTTTAATTAAAATATTTAAGTTGAAAATCACCCAAGGGCCAGATTAAAGGTCTTGGAGGGCCGGATCTGGCCCCCGGGCCTTATGTTTGACACCTGTGCCATAGGGGGTCTTAAAGCTTTTACCCCTCCTGTCTTACCGTACAGGATGGCCACCATCTTGCAGTAGATAAGAGGAGTGCTGAAAGGGCATTTCTCTCCAACAACAAAAGCCCTGGTCCAGATAAAATGTGTGGCACCTTAGTGAAATATTGTGCACAACAACTGGGGACAGCTCTTTAGGGACAGCTTTTCTCACTAACAAAGAACTACAACAGAGACTGAATGTCAATATCTGGCTGAAATTACAATAATGGTCACTGCCTCCGTGTGTCATTTAATACCATTAACTCTGTTGTGAATCCACGCATCTCTTTGACTGATGCTACTGTTTCCAACTGTGAGGACTTTTTTTTTTACACTTTTTTGTTGACAAAGTGGTATCTTGTGAGACAAGTGAGCTGTCTCAACATCTGTCCAGTCCAGGCTGTTAGTGCTCGGCAATGTTTGACCAGTTTGAACCAGTCTCACAGATGTGATCAAACAAATAAGAAATACAACCTGTACTCTGGACATTTTCAGATAGCTGAAGGAGATGTTTGCCACTCGCTGCTGTTTTTATTAACTCTTGTCTCAGCTAAGGAGACAAGAGTCTCTTAAACATCCTGTAGTGAGACCCATTCTCAAAAAACAAATCTTCTATCAAATTTTAGACCTGTCTCTATGTCTCTTAGACCTATCTCTTTTATTTCAAAGGTTCTTGAGAAAGTAATTTTTATTCACTTGCAACTGATCTTTGAAAGCAACTCCAACTCCAAAAGAAAATCTAGTCTAGCTTGAGATCACGACATAGTTTGCACTGTTGAAAGTGCACAGTGATATTGCTCTGTCTGTTGATGTGAAGTACCCTGTGGTTCTTGTTGTGTGGGAATTAATAGTGGCTTTTGATACAGTAGGCCATTCAGTTGTCTCGCTTTAACCATTATGTTGCCTTTTGTTACACTGCACGTGGGTTAGATAGAACATTTTCTGTCAGGACTGGGGACCTGTCCTCCTCAGATGCCTCACTGTTCTGTGGAGTGCCCCAGGGCTCCATTCTGGGGCCCAGCTATGTTCACTATACAGGCTGACACTGGAGTGAATTATTGCGAGGCACAGGCTCTCCTTTCACTGTTATGGAGATGACCTGCAGATTTACTTAAATGTTTCGTGATAAAAGCGGCCCTGGAACAAACTGCCCCCTGGCATGCACACCATCACAGACCTCACTGATTTGGTGTGCATGCCAGGGGGCAGTTTAAATTCAGGCTAAAAATTTATTTTAGGTTTTAACACTCAGTAATAAAGTGACACTTTGTTTTATTTAATTGTTTAATGATTTTTTAAATATATGTAATATATATTTTGTGTTGATTTTATTGGAAATCACTTTGGTAACCATGTGTTTTGTATAGGGCTCTATAAATAAAGACTGATTGATTGAATTGATTTTGGGGTCAGATACAGCATCATGTGAAAATTGCTTTAACTGTGAGTGTGAAGAAATCAAAATGGTGAATTTAATTTGTCAAACCAAACATAAGAAATATAATTTATAAACCTTAACTAAGACAAATGATAAACAAATAAAGCCTCACAAATGGAATATTGTGTCTCTTTTTCAGTGTACTTATCTGTGTGCCTTGGCTGAATGTTTCAATACTGGTTAAAAATTACCCCTCTTGGTTATACTTAGGTAAGATACAGCATTGAATAAATAAAATCAGTTTGTTCCGAATCAGTGGCCTTTCCCACCAATCAGGATCAAAACTGGGAAGGTGAGGCTCACCGCCCATAGCAGCCGAGATGGTTTTGACTTGGTTTCCACCCAAAACCGCCCAACACACATGAGTCTTCCCATGGCAAGCACACAATGTTTTAATTTTATTATATATATATATATATATATATATATATATATATATATATATATATATATATATATATATATATATATATATATATATATATATATATATATATATATATATATATAAAATGGTTAATATTTTATATTTTGTAATTTTTTATTTTATTATTTCAGGGGTGTGTATTCTGTAGTTTCCTTAATGTCCTGATAACCAGTGTTTTAGGGATAATTTGGTAATTGGTGTCTGATGATAGGGATGCACCAATCCAGCTTTTTCTGATACCGATATCAATACTCTCCAATACCTGATATTAACCAATACCAATGTAGGGATTGAGAATGGCCTTTTTTCCCCAAAAAGCACAGTTACAATTACATAAAACAATAGGATCCAGACAGATTTGGGTTCATTATGGGCCTACTTTAACTTATAAAATGTCACCATGTCCAAAGCACATGCTTACTTAACATATCTAAACAGGTTAGAGCATTCGGCTGTGCTCTACCGATTTGTTCAAAGTTTGTTTTTCACTCTTAAGGTTCCATGAAGATATCACAGAGGTAAAAGTCATTAATCATGTTTTTAGTAACTTTAGAGCCTCCTCTGTCTGAATTTAAGCTGCTCTGGTTGTTAGCTAGTGTTAGCAGCAACAGTGGCGTGCAGAGGACACTTTTCACTGCATCAGCTCGATCTATTCACCAAATCCGATCCAAGGCGATACTCAAAAAAGGCTAGACCATTGACCAATACCAGATTGGATGAGAACATTCTAATCTGATGCTGCTATTCCCCATTTAAACTGTGTGCATTTGAACTTCGACACTTTGGGCATTTCCTTTGTACAGTCGTTTATTGGCCACCCAAGTACAACTGAGATTCTATCACTGACTTTTTGGACTTTATGGCCAGCGTCACAGTGAAGTATAATAAGATACTCATTGTAAGAGATTTTAATGTACAAGTGTACTGTCAATGCAAACCCCTGGCTAAAGCCTTTTTAAATGTAATCTGTTAATTTAATTTGATGCAACATGTCACTGCACCCACTTAAGAATGTGGGTTTTATCTAATGGTTTTGGTGTTGATAACCTTGAAATTGGTAATGCAGTGTTCTCTGACCATTATTTAATAAGCCATGAGGTCCTATGTGCTTTAGCAGTCATGGATGTTTTTCAGTCAGGTTAAAAGTCAATTCATAGCACAGATACTGTACTTTTAAAGCTTTTTAATGATTTGTTTTTATTTACTGATACTGGAAATGCACCTGTTCTTTTGCTTTTAGATCTCACAGCTGCTTTCGACATAGTGAACCACACAGTTCTCTTATCTCTCTTGGAGCACTGTGTGGGAGTCAGGGAAAGAGCAATGGAGTTGTTCAGGTCCTATCCGTCCTAACTGTCAAATTTGGGGACTCCTTTCCTCATAAGCCCACCTATGTTCTGGATTGCACCAGGGCTCTATTCTGGGACCAAAAACGAGACTCAAAAGCTGGGGTGATGGAGTCTTTTCTGTACTTGGTTTCAAACTTTTGAATGCTCTCCCCCCGCCCCTTCAGTTGATGCTTTTAAGACTCATTTAACAGCACACTTTTTTTACACTTTTACTCACTGTGTTTTAACACGGCATGAGAATTGTGTGGTCCTCTGACTGTCTTTTGATTTTATCTTTTATTTAATTTTTTGTTTATTTTTGTTTACTCTCTTATGTATTTCTTTATGCTTTATTTTATTCATTGTGTTTATTGCTATTGTATTAAGCCTACTCTGTGGAGCACTTTAAAGATTCTGTGTTGGTAAAATGTGCTATACAAATAAACTTGGATTGCATTGGATGGATTCTACTACACAGAGGCCCAGTTGACACTTTTCTTAGTTGAGAAGCACAATATTAGTCTCAGTAAAACCCTAAATGACCCAGGGTAAAAAAAAATAAAATCTATGCTGTATATAGCTGATAATTTTGAATATAATGTTGGCATGTGAGTTACTCTGAAAATATTCAAGAAAGTAAACACTCAGTGTCTTATACAGGGAGGGTTTATTTAATTGATTCAATTTGTAAACAAAACTGTCTTTTTGCTCAATCGAATTGCTAAAATTATACTGACTTTGGACATCTCTGTCACTGAGACGAAGTGGCTGTAACATGACATGATGGCTCAACAAGGAATTACATGAAACACATGCTGTGTTATACAGCTTTGAGATTATGTGGGTGAAAACATGATGTCGTTCACAGCTTGGACTCGGCATGAATGGCCACAAACGGGTCTTCATCCTGGTTGCTGATTTTGAAGTTGGCGCGTCCATCTGATCCCACCTGGATCTGTTTGCCTGTGCACCTGCCGTTCTCCTTCTGACCCGAAATCACGTCACAGTATGTTCCTCCGGGCATGCCAGTTTGCAGGGTCACGTCAAGGGCCCTTAAAGTATCACAAGACATATATTAGTGGAATAAAAAATCACTAGAATAAAGTTTTATGGTGACCGTATTGTGCACATCAGTGTTAACTGTAAAGGTGCATACATTGTGATTCCTGCCACAATAAGGCTGCTCCATGACAGATACATGAAAGTCTCACCAGTTATCGTTGTTAAAGATAATGAATCCGCGGTTGCCACGTCCAAAGGCGACCTGGTTGCCCTGGTTGTCCCACCAGTTTGAGTGAGGCTGTCCATTCACCACATTACGGAACTTCACCATGTTCCTGAAAGAAAGGAAGCACTAACTCTACATAACCATTTTATAATGATCCTGGTAGTTTTCTATTTAGTTAGCCAATTAAGCAATCTGTAATCAGAGAAGCTAAAGAATATGCATTACTAGTGACCAGGAGGAAAAGTATTAACATGAAATTCAATCAGTCATTGCATATATACACTTACTTGATCTGCCTCCATCTGTGCTCACACACCCAGCCGTTTCCACAGGTCTGGTCAGCGTTGATGGTAACAGGTTTGGTGGATCCATCACTGTTGCTGGGAGGACCAACCCAGTAATTCTGATCCTATGTGAAGAAGTACATGCAATACAGTTTTTATTTATTGTGTTTTATATATGAATTTATACACACAAATGAACAAAGATCTCTCTAAATGTCAGTAAAGAGTCACTGAGGTACATAAAATATTTTATCGTACAGTAAAAAAATAATACAGGTGCATTGTGCATTTGTACCAAACATGGATGACACAGTATTGTTCCACTTTAAAACAAACTTATAAAAAAAATTAAGAATATAACACACCTTTCCATTAACAATGTTACGGGTCCATCTGTAGCTGGACATGACTCTGGTGATTCCATAGGGATGGGCCAACATGTAAGCGGTGGCCATCTTGTAGAGCCGAGAGTCAAAGAAGGTGATGATGGAAGCTCCACCTGCTCCACTTCCTCTCTGGTTGTCATGGTTATCCACAAACACTACAGCGTCTCCATTAGGCATGAAACCCCAGCCCTCTCCCCAGTTCCTGACCACAAAGTAAAACACAGGTTCCTGAAGAAAAACTGTGCATATACATACATATATTCAATAGCTTTTAACAATTTTATTTGAATTGGCCAAACACTGATATAATTCCATGATTTTCAGCCATACCTGGTGTAGCTGAGTTTCTCTCCATTCCACTTCCTGATCACATTTCCCAGTTTGGCACAATATTTGAACTCTGTGACTCGGCCCAAGTGGAAATACTCGCTGGCAGAGATGGCCTCTCCTCCCAGATCAATAACCTATGAGGAAAATGTTCATTAGTGTTGACTCAGAATCAAAAAGGATGGCATGGCCTCAGGTTGGTGGAGAAACCTAACCTGGCCAGTAGTCTGGGCCACCATGGTTCAGGCCAATCACAGGACCAGTCTGATTGTTAAAAACATGCAGAGGGAAGGTTTTTCTCTTAACTGGATTTAACAAAGATTCCTCTCCTGTTTCTGCTGATGTAACACTTCAATCTATCTACCAGATAGAGTGTTTGTCCACTGATCCTAAGGTTGGTGGTCTGAATCTTGTTCACGACATAAGCATCACTGGTTCCAGCTCACACTGACACTTAACCCACCTCACTAGTGTCTGCATACACTAGTGTGTGAATGTGTGTGTGAATGGGTGAGTGGTTCTTTGTTGTAAAGCACTCTGAGTGCCTTGAAGGTGGAAAAGCGCTATATAAAAATGTGACCATTTACCATGTATCTGTTGTGACATTCTTTTTCAGTAAGAGCCATTTCAGTGTGAGGGCTACACATATGAATCTTTTATTTGCCAGGTTAGGAGACACCAAGCCTCAAATGGATGAGTTCAAGAATCCTGGGGTATAATTCATTTTATAATAATTGTAATTATATATTATATAATTATTATTATTATTATTATAATTTTATTAACACTTGAATGTTTGTTTATGTAAATCCTTTTGAATTACTTTGTGTATGAACTGTGCTGTTTATTACAATGGAGCTTGAGAATGACAGATGGATTGGTATAACATCTGTAGTTATGAAGTCACTGTAGTGGGTAGCTGTGGTGGTCAAATGAGGTAATGAGATACTATGTCATGTTTTATTTCTGTTGGTTAGTGAGATAAACTTCATCTAATAACCAGTGTGCCAATTCCCACAACTTTCGAAAGTGAAATCCTGTTAATTATTAACTTACCTACAAAACACATAACATGTGTCTTGCAAAGTAAAATATTCCCTGCATCTCTTCCAGTGCTGTCAGTGCTCTTTTGATTTTTTTGAGGATCATATTTCAGTACATAGTCTGGAGTAGATGGGTGTTAAGTACCTCCTGGTAGATGAAAGGTCTGGATCCACTGGAGAACCACTTGGTGTTGAGGTTGTGGAGGCGTCCAAACACATTCTGCAGGTCTCCAGGCCACATGTGTTTACAGGCATCCACTCTGAACCCAGCCACGCCCATGTCAACAAGCTTGTTCATGTACTCCGCCACTTTACCCCTGACATAGTCCTTCTCCAGGGCAAGGTCCAGCAGACCTTCCAGACGGCAGTTACGGACCTGTGGGAAACATACAATTTCTATATAACCATTGAAGATACAGGGAGACCATATAAACATTTATAAACTGTATATAATATTTTCACTGTCATGGTGACTGTGCTTTTTGGAAATAGCTTCTCAATAACCATTTTTAACCATTTCTGTTCAATCCAAATGTAAACATGTGGCAAATGTAAGATCATTTCTCCAATCCAAATGTAAAATCTTTTTTTTTTCATGTGTGCACAATCTTATGGCACAAGATCTTGTCCCATCCCTAACAGATCATTACCTGGTTGGGGTCTCCATAGTTCTGAATTTCACCATTGCTTGTGTGGCACTTGTTGTCATTGAAGTCCCAACTGGAGTAGGGAACACTGGGGAAGTCTTCACGGGGAGCACTGAACCAGCTCCCACAGGAGGAGTGGGTGCCCTCTCCGCCCGCAGAGCCGCACATGTGGTTAATCACAACATCTACGTAGATGTTCACCTATAAAGAGAGATGTTATTGTGTTTATGTATATTACGTTGTTTTATTTGTCACATTTGGTCCCTTTTTCAATTTAAAAGACTTGTTTAAATGTTGACCTTAAAGACATCATTTACCAGTTTTAATTTAATTTTTTCTCACTATTGTAAAGTAAAACATGTCCTGTAAGGTCTACGCTTTAAAGTGTCTCAATTTACCCCGACATTGTTGCATCTGGTGATCATGTCGCGAAGCTCGGCCTCACTTCCTGATCGGGAGCAGAGTTTGTAGCCAATTGGCTGGTAGCGCTGATACCAGGGCCTCCAGGGGTTGCTCACGATAATGTGCTCACTGGGAGGAGAAATCTGACAGGAGAAAAAGAGAGTGACTAAGGGTGTTTTTACACCTGTTAGTCCAGTTAACTTGTTCAACTTGAGGATTAAAACTGAAACATTGAAGCAATTTTCATTTGGTGCAGATCGCGTTCTCACCAAACTTCAGCTCAAACAAATGGATAAAATTATTGGTAATGTGCCAATATTGACTGGTAAGTTAGTGGTGTTTTCATTCAGTGTGATAGTTGAGTGATGTTAGTGAAGTAGCATTTTTATGATCATCAGATACCATTCTGTGAGATGTACCAGTGTGAGTGAATGAGAAAACCAATATATACATATATATATATATATATATATATATAGTATATATATATATATATATATATATATATATATATATATATACCTGTTATTTTCTCCAGCAAACCAGAAGGGAGATTGTGTCAATCCTTGAGGTGCTCTCATCTGGCAACATCCAATTTTTTGTTACACTTACAACATGCTACAGCTCCTCTGTCATATGCTTTCTTCACTCATCACTTTCTTACCATTTTTATACCTTCTATGCCCCAGTCATCACCCTCTCACTTCTATGAATACTGATTCTGTCTAGAATTAGTTTTCTTTTGTTACTCATCTCAACAACATTCAACAACTTCCTCAATTTATAAAGTAACTGCATGACCCTGACATTTACTTCTACAATTCCTACTCTTTTACAAAACTCCTATTCCATTCTATACTTATCCATGCCATAGTAAAACATCTCTAACTCTATTCTACATTTCTTGCCTTAGTAAATGTACTTAAATATGCATTGCTCCTCTACTTTTTTGACAGATACCAGTGCATTTACCAGCAGCACTCTGTAGGTGGGTTGGATAGGCCTGGTCCAAAATAGATGATGTGTTCGTCAAATGTAGTGTAGTAATCTGAAACCACTTACCCAAAACCCAAAATATTAGTAATTACAGTATTAGTGTTAAATAATTTGACTGAATATTCAAAAGCAAAAAATTCAAAAACTCCAAAATTTGAGAGTGAATTTACTGAATGTCTGTGCATGAGTGACTTTAAAGACCCACCTGAACGCCTCCGAAGCCATTGGGACCAAGGTAACGCTCACACTCTGCTGCGATGTCGGCCCACCTCCACTCGAACAGGTGCACGATGGAGGTGCGTCCACTCTTCATGTGAGGGTTGTGTTGGGCCACACCCAGCCCAAAAAGAGCCACCAAAACCAGCCACTTCATCCTGCCTTTACCCACTGGTCCAATGAAGAATAAAAGACACTGAATCAGCCGCCTGTAGGTTTATATACTTGTACAAGTCGACATTGAGCCAATCAGAAATCTTTTGACCTTTATGTGAGATGTTTCAGCTGCCCAATTCTCACAGAAGTTTCCAAATTCCCACATGGGTTTTATCCATTATAAACTAGAGTTTGATTGTGTTGCAATGACAAATGAAACTCTGGGTTTACTACAGGTCATCCTCATATCAGTCTGTCTGTTATAGTACACTACTGGTAAAACTGGAATTAAAATGGCTTTTATAAATGATATGATAAATCACAAGCAATGCAAGCAATGCTGTGTATGCATTCTGAAGACTGAGGTGTTCATCGTTCATCAGTGAGAGAGTCAAATCCAAGCTCAAAATGTCGTACAGTTGTTTAGCCAAAAGACAACAGGCACAAAATTCTCAAAATGCTCACTTCTCTATACCGAAGTGGAAAAGAGGCTTTCAAAAAATGTTGAATGTCATTTTGTTGCTGTCAGGACATGAGAGTTTATTCTTTAAGAGAACTCAAAAGGCCAAACGTATTTAAAGGTCTCATTCATCTTTTTTCAAGTTCGCATTCAATTCCAAAAAAGCTTTCTATTGTATGAAAAGATTTATGTATTATGTGTATAATTTAAAGGTGCATAATTTGGGCAGTCGACAGTTCTTCCTCCTAAACCCTTTTTGAAATCACCTTATCACTTCATCACTTACAGAATCAATGTTAACATATTTTGTCAAATTAAATCATGCTGAAATTAAAATTTAATTTTAATTCTGGGCAAATGTCTGCTTTTTCAGTCAATGGACTGTTAAAACCCTTCAAAGTCTAAATATAATCTAAAATCAAGATTGTGACAAATTACTATGTGTTCTTGATGTTTCCTTATCAAAAGTTGCTTGCCCCAACATATTGTTTTTATTTAACTCAGTCATATAAATAAGTTTTACACCAACTGGGATAGCCTGGTATTGTTGATAGTATTGTCCACTTTGAGAACCGCTACATTACCATATTCACATTATTCATTGATTGACATGTATGCCAACTAATCTGACCTTCCAGATTCCCAGACATCAGAGATCACATTTGCCTTGTAAACTCTTTAAAATTTGTGGCCTCTCACTGTCCAAGTGTAAGCAGGGGGTTTGCAACCTGAGGTAAATGTAAACACTGAATTAATGTGTATCTCAAAATTACATTATTCAATTATTATGAAAATGCATGGAACATTTATATTATGTGAACATTTTAAATGTTTGGCCCGGTGTGCACTCATGTGTCTGACTGTTCTACTTTTAACATTTGCTGATGCCACCCAATGCCAACTGGCACAGACCAGAGTCAAAATGGCACAGAGCGTCTGGACTTTTGTTTGCATTAACTTTTGTTAAATGGAGCCTTTTTGTTATTTCTGCACAGTACTCAAAGTGACCATCAGGTGTTTTTTCTTCCAAAAGGTTTAGGGAATGATATTATTTCCATTTATTTTAGTCTGACACATCTCCCTGGTAATACTCTGCATAATTACACTAGACAGCACTGTTGACTGTAAAGGTTAATGAGCATCACACACTTACTTAGAAGACCAGCTAGAGACAGAACTTGAACTCGACTGATCTACCAAGCCTAGACAGGCTCTTAAAATTGTTGTACCATGATGACTAGTTTTTAATGTATTGTCCCAACACCCATAAATATCCCAGTTTCAATCCCATCTGGCATAACATCTGGCACGTGTCTTTACGAATTGAACAGCAGTAGTTTGAGCTATGTCACCTCAGTGTTATGAAATCACCTTTAACCTAGTTTAACCCTGCATAATCTGTCTGTCTCCAAAGAGGAAAAACACACAGAGGTGTATGCTTTTTAGGAATGGAAGCAAATAGACAGTTGAAAAGTACATTTTACAGTTGTTTTTTTTTTCAATCACTTTGGCACATTTATCTATTGGAAATTGATATTTGCAAAATCTTAAACAGAATTTAAGTAATAAAGCAAGTTTTACCATTAAACCTGTAATACTGTGGCCTTGTGTTTTTCTGGGCTCTTACATTCATTTGACAGAGTAGCTGGTTTATTGCAAACTGGCTCTGCAGTTTACGCTACAAATCTGAATCAGAAAAAGGTTGCTTTTTTGTCTAAAATCTGTCTACACTGTGCATAATTACTATGCAAGTTGTATTTATGAGGATTCATTTTATAATTGAACAACTACAGTGCTCTCTGTCAATCCAGAATGTTAATAAACCTCAAACCTGAATATTTAGGTAAGTAAAAGTGAAGTTTTGGCTTTCATAGGGCTATGTGTTATTGGGCTATTAATGTCCAGAATTAAACGCAACTAAATAAAAAAAAATATATATTTTCCATTCTAACATGTTTATTTTCATCTGTCAGAATAGTAAACAACTCAAAATGTACAAATAAACAGAAATTAAAATAAATAAATAAATAAATAATTGAGCTAAAACCTGTCTTCTAAAACTTATCTTCTAAAAACTGGCAGTAGATTTTGGAGTTAATTTTGAGTCCATCTCTTACTCTTACAATTACTGATCCAGCCACAGGCCCATCCATGTGGTCCATCAAGAGTCACTCTCATCTCATCACTCCATAAATAAAACCTTTGAAAAATCTGTCTTCAGATATTTCTTGGCCTGTTTCAGCTTATGTTTCTTATTCAGTGGTGGTCAGGTTTCACCTAACCTAACCTTGACCATGTCTCAGAGCACTGAACACCTTGTACCTCTGGGCACTCCAGGTAGGCTGCAGTTCTGGAGCATAACAGTGCTGGAGGAAAATGGGTTCCTGGTAGCTTCATGTTTGATTCTTCTCAAAACTCGTGCAGTTAATTTGCAACTTTTTTTCCCCAACACATTTCTTGCAACAGTGTTGATCATTTTCATCAAAACGTTTGATGGTTCTGTCATCATGCCCCAGTATCACTGCAATTTCAAGAGTGCTGCATCCCTCTGAAAGACTTTTTTACAATTTTTAACTTTTCAGAGTCAGTTAAATCTCTCTTTTTGCCCATTTTGCCTGAGGAAAAGAAGCTGTTATTAATACGGCACACACATTAATTCTGCACTGATATAGAGTGTTGATCTCCTTAGGCCACACACGCTCTCATCAGACAAATACACATCACCTGATATGCTTAAATCCAATAAGAATTCAAGTTTATACAGCATGGAATCGAAGAATATGCATCAAAATCATGATATGGTCAAAATACTAACTTGCCCAATAATGGTGCGCACAGTGTATATTGTATTGTATGTAAAATATAAATGTACACATTACCAACTGCAAAGTTGAATTTGTGATATGTTGAAAATCATACAAGACTTTCACATCTCACATTGTGTACATCTGTATGTAGACTCTATTCACAGCCTGTGCTCACAGCTGAGACTCTTCTCCCTGTTTGACCTATGTGCCAAATCCTTTGTTGTTAAAGTTTTGCTGCTCACAAATTGTTTTTTTTTTTTTTTTTTTGCTGTTATATTTGATTTTCTACATTGGAAATGACAGTGTTAGGACCCACGTCTTTAACTCAGATGACTCTGTGTGTCTCTGAAGCTGTGAGAGACATGTCAGTGTGTTCTGAGAAAGAGTCTGAGAGCTGTGTGAACTGATGACAAATGTTCCGAGTGATTTGACCACCTGTACCTCTGTTCAGATACAAGTCTGAATGAAATGATTAAACTAAGCCAAGTTTAAAAAAAAGTTTTCTTTAGTATAGTACATACCTGTTCAAATGAGTATCTAGTTTAGTGTCTGATTTTCAGTACTTTTGACAACCCTAATGTAATTAATGAAACTAACTTTTTGCATCTTTTTATAGTAATAATTATACATACTAGTTTCATTATTTATTATGTTTCATTACTAGGCATGTGTATTTTCGCTTATATTTTTTCTTTGTGTTTTTTTTTGTTTTGTTTTTTTGTGTGGAATAAAGGCTATAATGAGCACATTGACGAAACACCATCTTTTCCCATGCTCTGTCCTTAAGGGATGCCATTAGAGCTACAGCTCTTTCCACTGCACATTTTCTGAAACTTTTTATAAACCAGAAAATATTCTGTGCAACCTAACTATTCACTCAAGACAATCAATACACAACATTTCAGGAAAAAAATGATTTTGTGACCAAAAGGACACAAACACAGCCATGAAATTTATAAAGTTTAACCACCATCCAAACACTGCTCCCACACATTTAGATGTGTAGTGTGATGGAGTCAGACCTGCAAGACCAATATCACACTGTTTCTGATGTTTTTAGAATGAAGGAAATGCTGTAAATGTGTGTTCAATATTACACAATCAAATCTGTGCTTTTTAGCAGTAGAAATCTGAACTATGTCAGATTTGGACCTCCAAGTCTCTGAATGAAAACCTGCTTCACACAGGTTTTCACTACAGAAGTCTTTTACATTATGGTTTCTAGTGCTTTTGTGTCTAAAACATATCTTCATATTGTGATTACTGTGTGTTCAGCTTTGTCCTTTGTGTCTTCGATCTGTGGACTTTAATAAGTAGTATGTAGTAGTATACAGTAGTTAGGTCCATAGAGTATAGCATGAGCAGAGAGAGTGTTACACTTTCAGTCTCTGTTTTAATAGTTGATAATTGTGTTTTATGCTTTGAGAGGTAAGGCATGAAAATGGAAATAAGGTTGAGCCAACATGACAGGAATATTTGCTCCTTGAGCTTTGAAAATTTGTGCCAAAATTTTAACTTTTGTGCCAAAGCGATTGAAAAAAAAAACTGTCTCTTCAATGAAAAGTCAAAAGTGAAGATCCAGTGTGTTAAAACAGAGAGATGATACAGTACCTCAGTTACAACCCGTAATTCCTATATGAATTTCAACATAAAGTAAAGATTGTTTTCTTTATGTGAATTTGGTAGTTTTAGGTATGAAGTTTTAAATACTCTTTATTTATTTCTTTTGCAAATCATTAGGGGCTTTTCTTTTCAAAGAGCAAATGCTTTGATGCATTATTTCAAATGAGTCTGTACAACTGTCTACTGTTTCTTATGATGATGTATTTGCTAATCTGAAATAATTTTAAATACCATACAATACCGTTTTAGTTTTTTTTTTTTTTTTTTTTTTTGTACTTTTAGCACATTTGAAATTTTGTTTAGTTTGATCATTTGATTCAAACCTGTATCTGAACAGAGGCACATGTGGTCACATCATTTGAAACATTTGTCATCAGTTTGCACAGCTCTCAGGCACTTTCTCAGAACTCTTGACACTCCTCTCAGCTCAGAGCTTTAGAAACACACACGATGAGTAAATTCACCTTGTTTTGTCAATACTACAGTTCTCATGTGGTAAAATGACATAAAGGGCACTATTTTATCTGTGCACACAAAGTACTAAACAGAATATTTGTTTTCCTAAACAACATTTAATCTCAGCAAAGTAAATTTTGCAGTATTTGATCCAAAATATTTATGAAAAATGTAATATAAAAATATAAATATTTATGAAAAATTGTATGTGTCCAATCAACAGCTTTCCCCATCACTGTGTAGCCCACTGACCCACACAGAGAATCCTTTTTCTTCTGTTTATCCGGGGCTGGGTCACGGGGGCAGCAGTACAGTAAGGTGCTCCTGACCAGTGAGTGGAGGGTCCTGGGCACTTCTCCACTGCTTCTGACTGTTTAAGAGAGAATTGCAATAGAGATTGCATCACAGATGAGTCATTTGCTCTGATCCTTTGGGAGTAAAACATGTAATATGGTGTCAGTAAATGATATTACAATCATAAACAGTTACAAATCCTGTTCGGTGACATATGTTTGGTCTGTGCAGAATCTGAAAACAAGATGAAGCATTTTCATGCTCATTTTATAAACGCTGCAGTGAGTTCTGTGAAGGGATTGATGTGTTTACCGACGAAAATACTTAATTTAGTGAAATTAATAAACGATATTGAGCAGATTATCTGATTTTAAAATACTTACAGTATATTTGATGTTGTGTGAATTGCTTAAAGGAATTTAAATTTAAAGAAAATTTTAAAGCTTTGAAAATTCAGTTCTAGTCTAAGAAATGTGTTGAAGTAACAGAAAAACTGTAAAGACTAGTGGTGGTTTGTGGCCCTTTTTCTCAGTCTTTCAGGAACATAGGTGTTTCTGGTGTAACTGCTGTATTCAGACTGGATCAACTGTCCCTGTTTAACAACACAGTGACCTTTATATTTACATAAGCCGTGTTGTGTGAATGGCAGGTGCACTGTGACATAACCACTACAGACTAAAGTGCTTTCAGGGTACATTGCTTGTGATACAATACTTTTCTAGTGACAATAGCGCCCCCAAAGATTCAAAAGAGGAAGTTACATAATGTGTGTGTTTTAAATGAACAGTTCTTATTTTGAGATGACGTTGTTGACTTTTTATCAAATGAAACCCTCTTTCATTACCTTAACCCACCTGTTGTTCCCTGTACGCTCGCAGCAACTCCTGTGGATTCATCTGAGGGAGTTTGGTCACGGTCAGTCTCCCATGTGTGGGGGGTGAGTGGATGGGGCTAAGAGACACACAGCTCTGACTAGTTTGTGCTGGAAAGACTCAGTAATAACTCATCTTTATGCATTTTCCCCCAAGTGATGACATACAGCGTATAGGAAGAGGAAAGTTAACATTTTACAACTTCACCAGAGCACTGTAGGATTTATTGTGTAATATTTATATATATATTTATTTATTTTATTATTACAACTTATCCACTTGGACAGTTGTGGTTCTATCTGTGTTTTGGTTGAAATTGAGTTATCTGAATATTTTTGTTCTTCAATACCTATATTTGTAGATAATATAAATAAAGATTCTGTTAATTTTTGTTTAGTTGTGGTTTTTTTAGGTTTATTTTAGCAAAAAAATAATTTCCCTTTTCTATTGTACTAAATCAAAACACAACTGGAACCATTCTTGAGGGGAAAAGAACTACACAAAACAGATGGATAGTAGAAGAATTACACAGAATAGCTGATTGTTTTTCTATTATCTATTTAAAAAGTTGTGTCCTTGTTATCTCAAGTATAATACTCCCTACAACAGAAGCATGGGCAGACTGTGTCTTGACTGTGGGACTGTGCCTAGACAGGTTTGTGGTCCATTTTCTCTGAATTTCTGGAGTATATAGATTTTTCTGCTGTAACTGACTAAAGTGCTTTCAGGGTAGATTTAGATTTTTTGTTTGTTTGTTTGTTTTCTTTGGTATAATACTCCCTACAATGGAAGCATAAGCAGACAGTGACTGGACTGCGACTAAACCGGACTGTAATGGACAATTCTATAAGTTTTGCCAGATTTTCAAAGACCTTTCAGAGCCTTAAAAAAAGAAACCCCAATGAGAAGCAACTTTTTAAACATTGTGCGACACCACTGAACAATGAACTGCGCTAATGAGATGTGCATATTTTTACAAGCATATTTAATATCAGTAACAGCTTTAAAACAGATTGTGTTTCAGTAATTTTTTTGTTCTGAATAGTCATTACTGATCTATGAGGGCGTAAACAGAACTCAAAAAGGGTAAAAACTGCAACTTTCAAAATTTGCAAGGTACTTTCCAAAAGCCTAAAAACGCTATAAAGCAGTGGACTTGGCAACTCTGAATACTGTCACAATGTCCTGGGGATTTATGTGTCTGGGTCCTGTACATAGTAAATAAACTTTTATGTTAGTACTCTTCTTCCACCTCTCTGACTAGTTCAATATATACTACAATACTAACTTTATTTCAGAAAAAACATTTGGTAGTCTTCCATCCAGTGACATTATACTGAAATTAAGTTCATGTACCTTTGTGGAAATACAATAAAATACATCAGTAAAGTAGTGTTGCAAACATTAATACTACTAATACAAGCTGACATATTTGAATTGTAATGTCTTTCTGTCAACCAAGAGCCAAATAGATCTTTAAAGAGCCTGTATCCGATTTCTCTCCACATATTTGAGCATATATTTGAATGTGTCTTGTCAGAGTACAGTTTTATTGTATGAGTAGCTCTCAGTGTTGGGAGTGAATATAAATATTTATAAAAGTAACAAATTACTATAATATTTCAGTAACGGATTACATGTACCGCCGTTACGTAATCAGCGTACAAATTATGAGTAATGTATTCAGTTACAGTTATGTTCAATGGTGGTAATTATTACAGTTACTTTTGCTGAAATAAGTGGATTACAAGGGGTATTTTCCTGTTTTCACATTTTGTGCACATCCATTTATTTATTTTTTTTATTTCGGTAATTTCACTCATTGCCTGAAGCCCAAACAGAACGTGGCCAATAAGAGCGACGTAAACGTCATGTTAAAGTTGGCGATGTCAGTCACACAGTGGAAGCAGCAGTGCATTGGTAAAAACCGCATTTGTGTCTTGGAAATTCTTCTCCTGATGTGAGATATATATATAAAAAAAACAAATATAAAATCGCCTACAACTTAAATGTGAAACCGGAGCTACTGGCACTGGTGAAAAAAACCTGCATAGACTCATAATATCTGCACTACTGTCCTATAGTGACCTGCCACATGAGGGACGTGCACACAAACACAAAAATTTTGAGGATTGGTTACTACATTCATGTCGTTTTAAAAAAACATGACAATATCAAGTTAATCCAAAAGTAATCAGATTACGTTACTCACTTTAAGTAATTTTAATGGATTACGTTTACAAATTACATTTTGGGGTGTGTAATTGTAATCTGTAGGGGATTACATTTTAAAAGTAACCTTCCCAACACTGAATGCATTGCTTTTTGCTGTAACATGGCAATGTAAGGCATTGCAGGGAAAAAAATTTGTAATATTTTACTGGGTACAAATGTCAGTAACATGTGCTACAATGCATTTTTAATCTGGATTGAAGTGGTGAGTTTTTCGTTTTTCTTTATACAAATTCGCTAAAATCACCGTGATATCAGCAACGGTGAAACACCACCATCGTTACGGTTCCGCCTGATTGCGCACTTTTGCGGAGACCCTGCTCTATGGGCTTGGGGTTTTCTCGGGGGTGGTCCTAGATTCCAAGCCCTAGTATGAGATTAGTCCTGGTTCAGTCCTGGTTTAGACCTTGTTTAGACTTGGTTTAGACCTGTTTCAGTCCTGGTTCAGTCCTTCTGGTTCAGTCCTGGTTCAGTCCTCAGTCCAGTCCTCAGTTCAGTCCTGGTTCAGTCCTTAGTCCAGTCCTGGTTTTGTCCAGGTTCAATCCATATACGGCACCAACGTTTGGCATCTTTGCTCGCTGATTGCTATTTGACAATCAGTGACAGTTATTTTGGTGAGAGTAACTTAAAAGTGCTGCAATAGTCGTGTAATGTCTTATATTTTAAATGCAGTAATACTGTAAAGTAACGGATTACTCTAAAATGACAATAAGTAATAAATAACGCATTACAGTTTTGAAGTAATGTGCCCAACAGTGGTAGCTCTTGATGTCAAAATATGTCCTCTGCATGCTATCTGCGTCTAATTATAAAGCACTCTATTGTCAATTAATCAGGAAGTGTGTGTTTGCATGCTAGTTCTTAGCTTTATTGTCAAAGCAAAACTACACTCTAGTCTCTGAACATTGTGAAAAGCTCTTATAAACTCATCATGGTGAATAACTGCAATGTTTGGAATGCATAAAGTGAGTGGAGCACAACAATTTAAAATTAACTAGTTTGTTTTTTCCTGCTTTTAATGGTGCATTGTGCAACTTTTCTACCTTTTTCTTACCTTTTTATCTTCATGGAGACCAAACCAGGCCACGTTACAGGTCAGATCTGTAGAAAGGCAACCCCGCTGACAGTCAGAATGCCTGTTTTTCAAGGCATTTTTGAATGATAAAACCACCTGTAATTGAATAAACATAAGGTAGAGCTGTTTAATGTCATACTGTGGAACATTCCAGGCAGAGCAATTACATGTCCATGGAAACAAGACGGTGACTGACTCCGAACCAAAAAGCAATTCTGTAATGCTTTATGCACTATCTGACTTGTAAAGCAGATCAGCTACTTTCACTTCTTATTCTCGGATATTTTCAGTTCTCCTTTCATTTTAGTATTTTAGTTTGTGGTTTCCTCCTTGTTACACAGACTGGGAGGAGACGTCAGTAGCACAGAGACGAGGCCCCAAAAATGTGCTCCAATTCTCCCACGAGAGCCCAGAATTCCAGCCCCACTTTGGTCTTTTCCTGTCTGGACTTCACATAGGATATGCCTCCGGAGGCGATGAAGGCTTTCGGATCAGGGGGACAAAGAGCTCTTTTACTGCCGCTCCGGACCAGGTGAGAGGGAGGCACCCGCTTGTCCCAGTCCCAAAGGAGGCTCTGTCATGGGAAAGTGCAAGTCAGACGCAAAGACAGGAATACTGGGAATGGAGAGGAGGAAAAAGGACAAGTGGAAAGAATGGATAGAACAGTAATGCAAAGCACAGATGGATTTAAAGGAATGGAGGAGAGGAGATGTGAAATCATGAACCAAAGTCTTCTAAAAAGAGCAGAGTGGCACGTCACCTGCATGATTCCATAAAAATAGAGTGTTAATAGAGCGCGCCATGGATAGAAGGCCTATTTATAGTGCAACCAGCCATACCTCAAAACAAGCACCAATCATTTTAACTCCTTGGGTTCTTTTTTAAAGACAATTGAGTAAAGTGTATTTATCTTGTTGACATCATTCAGCTGCAGCTGCAAACAATCTTCAGAACTGTCACGGGTGTTGGGGGTGACGTGTGCAGGCGTGGACAGCCTGATTGACCTGGCAGTCGCTCAGACTGACCGAAGTTAGATGCCAGACAGAATAAGTTAAAGAACATAAGAAGACAAAATGAACATCTTTGGTTAAGCATAAATAATATAAACATTACACAGAAGATCAGTGTTTCCCAGACGCTTTTTCTGGGGACCCATATTTTAAAAGTCACAAACCTTCGTGACCCAAGTCAATCATAAAATAAAGGTGGATTTGACCATTATTGAACATTAATGAGGATATTTTATTGTTGACTGAGTAATCGTATCTCTCTGAACAATTAGAATCACTCAAGTTTTAAACAATGAAAAACAGTAATCAAACCACCCAGTCATTGAGAAACACTGCAGTAGATAGACAGTGTGCAAAAGTGCACCAGCACCTAACATAGCCAAAGGAACAACAGCCCTGTGAAAACAAGCAAGAGTCGGTTTGTGGACATGTTTTAAGGGCAAGAAAAACAACAAAACTGAAAAGAAAAAGCATGGTTTATTTTTGTCTAATTTTGGCTAAAAAAGTAACATAGTGTGGCTTTAAGGGCCCAGTGCTTTTTGTACTGGAGTTACAAGCTTGGGGTTAACAGTATGAATGGTATCTGAGAAGTTACTGTTTTACATTTTGCAGAAACAAGTTTCTGTATAAATACAATAGAATTAAAATAATAAATTGATACTCTACCGCTAATGTCTTCAACATTCCCTGGAGCTGTGATGCTAACTGAGGCCAGGGGTCACCAAACTATAGCTCGGCATCTACCAGAACTCTCCACCCCCTTCCAAGTAGCTCACCAAGGGATTTCTGAATTACACGTATTGTACTGTATAAGTAAACTTTGATTAATTAAATGCCTTTTACAAGTGTAAATGTATCATTTTGATGCCTAACTTTGTACACTAATAAATGGATAATGGTTTATGTTTTATAGGCATCTAACTGCACCTCATCTAAGGCTCGCCATGGCTCTTATATGTGCTCAATTTCTTGTGACCATTAAAACCAGGAGCTCTCTGGCATTTTCATTTTCTACACGTAGCTCACCAGAGGAAACAGGCTGGAGACCCCTGCTGTAGGCACTGCTCTCTATGAGGCTCTCTTAGACTTTAATCTGAGCTTTATTTTAACACAATCTGACCAGAAAGATCTGATGTAAACTCAAACAAACGCTGACGCAGAACTATGAACGCTCCTGAAATGTGTTTATTAGATCCATTTAGTATTTTTTCTTGAGTTTTCAGATTTCCCCCTCTTATATAGTCCTTCACATAGAATCACATGATCATATTTATAGTCCATAACTTGATTCTGCTTGACTGGGCCTCTTTTACTGCTCTCAAAGTTGTAAGTCTTTTTAATGATCCCAGCAATACCATCACACGGACAAACCCCTGCCTCTACGATGTGTCCATTACCCCATCCTCTGCTTTGAAAAATGAATAAATGTGTTTGTGCTAACTGTCTGAGCTTCCTTAACAAAACTGGGCACAGGCAGGAGGGGAAAGAGTAATAAAGTCAAATATTCAGCCTCTTCCAATGGAAACTAGCTCTGTGCCGAGATGATATGTTGTGCAGATGTCGGGGCAAGATTTCAGAAGGAGCGTAGAAGTCCCCAGGAGAGACCAGGGCTACCGGAGCTGCCAATGAAAGCATCAAGAACACACAAAGACTGACTCAGACACCTTTAGCTCAGGAGGAGTTGGCTCATTTCTGTGTCTCTTTAGGGGAGAGGTTCTTCAGACCAGTCCACGTCAGCGTATATGTCCAAGGTGCACAGTATAGTCACATACATTTATCCATAAGGGTCAAATATGGAGGAACCATTGAGTTATGATGGATTTTATGGACACATTTTTTCTTTTTCTATTTTTTTTTCACAATAGCTTCAATGCAAACTTTTTTCTTTGTCTTGGTATAAAACTAAAGATCCTATATTATGCAAAACTGCTGTTATTTTTGTCAACCTCTTCAAAAACATACCTGAAGTTGTGTTTTGTTTCATTCACATATATTTGCGTAACCCTTATTATTAGTCTGTCTACATCTCCAAAGCTCAAAAATGCTCTCTTTCACCTTGTGATGTCATGAAGCAGTAGTTTTTAAGTTAACAGCTTCCTTGTACCTGCTGTTCAGTAAACATTGGCAATTCCAGGGCTGAAATTATCCAAATGATTATAGTGAAGGTGTGTGGAGTTTAAAAACACAGTGGAGCATTTCCTGTATTACCTCATGACATCACAAGGTGGCAAAGTGTTTTGTGTTTAAGAGAAGAACTCAGCCTGAAGGCCTCTTTACACAAGAATGCTTGTGGGTAAAAGCAACAAAATATTTTATCGGAAGTGGCTTTTGTTTAAATGGTGATGCCATTTTTGGGACTTAAAAATGCAAAAATCTGAAACCACCCTCCAGAGTGGAAAAGCGTATGTGACGTGATAGTGCATCACACAGCAGCTCACTGTATGCACACAGATTTCCTCCCAAAAACACTCGTCTAAGCGCAGAATAAAAAGTGAAGATGCGAAGCTACTTTTGCATCTTCTGTTCAAACCGTCATCATATAAATGTAGCTTAAATATGCAGGATTTGTGCTTTAAACGTGTGAATGAAAAAAACACAACTCCAGGTATGTTTGTGCACTATGTAACTCTCTGTAGGTGACATGTAAGCTGCACAATTCCATGGAAATATAAAGATATATATTTGGGAACATTCTCCATCAAGACAGATATACATTATTTTATACATATGGTGGAAGATTATTAGCCAGGCTGGTGCCTCTGCTCAATTTCATTTCTCTCTAGTGACTAGTTTAGGAATCGGAATACACAAGACAGAACCCCGGAACTTGTAGACCGCACACCAGCCAATCGGCAAAGAGCTGTGAAGCCATGACTGGGTCCATTTTGTGGCACAGAACAACAGTAAACAAGATGGATGTAGACAAAGCAATACATTCTGTGTTGGCAACGATTCCCGAGATCGAAGATTTAAAGCCAGAACAAAGAGAATGTTTGGTGAATTTTATCAAGGGGAAAAAAGTTATTGTCCTTCTTACTACGGGATTTGGGAAAAGCTTAATATACAGTTAGCCCCGTTAGCAGCACATTACATATGTCACGACCAAATAACAGTAACTGGTTAAATTTTAAAAAAGTACTCGCCTACCGTTGAGTGAATGAATCCTAATGCTGCGAGGTCAGACAGTTTCAACGAAGTGAAGCAGGCTGATGAATCGGGCTAGCTTTCAGTATATTCCAAAAGTAAAAATGTTTTAAGTCCATTGTATTCATTTTCTTAATTTATATTTACTTATAAGTTATATTATATTTTGCAATTTTGGAATTTTTGAAGAGCAAATATCTCCACTAAGGTATTTCAGTTTTTACATGGATCAATATTCAAGTAATGTTTCCCAGTTTATACGAAAATTAATCTTTAAAAAAAATGCCCTTTTGTCACTTTAATCTAAATTCACCTTACATATTTTACCTCTTTATCTTCATCATCATCACCATTTCGCCAACCCAACAGCAGAGGGAGACATTTCCTCTTCCTCAGACAGCTCCAGTACTGGACATGTGTGGTCATCCAGATTCCTGAGCATATATACTGTACATTAGTCAGACACCTGTGTGTACATGAACATGATTTTAACCCCAATATTAGTGAAACTTGTGGGGTCTGTAGACAGTGGATGAGTGAATATATAAACAACAGTCAATGGAGCTGAGATTCAAAAACACAGCTTCGTATTTTATTATTAAATTCTTGCTTTATATGCAGTGTTGGGGAGTAACAGATTACATGTACCAGAGTTATGTAATCAGAGTACAAATTATGAGTACATTACAGTTACTGTTTCAGTGAGTGATAATTGGATTACAGTTACTTTGTTGAAATAAATGGATTACATGGTGGTATTTTCCTGTTTTCACATTTTGGGCTATATCCCACGTCTCCTTCCGTACTGCGCAGACACCGCCGTTCTCCTGTGCGCCTCTAAACCAGAACTAACGACTCCCTTTTCCTCTCCTCCTCTCTTCTTTTCTCCCGCTCCCCCTGCTCTCTTCTTCCTCTCCACCCCCTCCCATCATCTCTTCCCCCTCTTCCCCTCCTCCACTCCTCACTTTTTCCTCTCCTTCTCCTCCTCCTCCTCTCTTAGTGTAGTTATGTTTTTACCTCCAGAAAGTTTCATGAGATCAAATTATTTTAGATGCTCATTTTAAAATGATTGTCTTTTTCCATTTTAAATCGGCTGACGTCGATAGTTGAAGTTATTAAAAAGTACAAAAATACAGCCGACACGTTTTAGAGATGGACAGTGTTGGGATGGTTACTTTTAAAATGTATTCCCCTACAGATTACAGATTACATACACCAACATGTAGTTTGTAACGGAATCCATTAAATTACTTAAAGTGAGTAACATAATCTGAATACTTTGGATTACTTGATATTGTCATGTTTTTTTTTAAACTACATGGATGTACCAACCACATCCTGAAAATTCTTGTTTGTTCTCTTCAAATTGGCCCTGGTTTAGTCCTGGTTTTAGTCCTGGTTTAGACCTGGTTTAGTCCTGGTTTAGTCCTGGTTTAGTCCTGGTTTTAGTCCTGGTTTAGACCTGGTTTAGACCTGGTTTAGACCTGGTTTAGTCCTGGTTTAGACCTGGTTTAGTCCTGGTTTATCCCAAAATGTGAAAACAGGAAAATACCGCCGTGTAATCCATTTATTTCAACAAAGTAACTGTAATCTAATTACCACTCACTGAAACAGTAACTGTAACTGAATACAGTTACTCATAATTTGTACTCTGATTACATAACTCTGGTACATGTAATCTGTTACTCCCCAACACTGGAGATGGAGAGAGTAGATGAAGTGATAAAGTATTTAAAGTCTGTTTAAGTGTCGTTCTTCCTCCTGTGTGTGGAAAGTCCTTGGTCAAGTTTTATGAGGCTTTTTCACAGCAGCTGAAGGAAACAGGAGCTCCTCTTTCACGCTCATAACGAGACCTACACTTTTACTGAGGGGAAAATTCCTCTCTTCTTCTCCTCCTCCACTCACTCACTCACTCCTTCCTCTCCTCCAGGCAATCTTTTCTTCTTCCTTTCCTCCTCCTCCCCTCTTGTTCCTCTCCTCCTACTCCTACCCTGTCTTTCCTTTCTTACTACTTCCCTCTTCCTCTTCTCTTTTCTAAATCTCCCTCTCCTCTCCTCTCTTCTTTTGTTCCTCCTCCTCTGCTTTCTTCTTCTACCTCTCGTCCTCCTTCCTTCTTGTTCTCCCACTCCTCCCCGTCTTCTTCCTTTCCTCTTCCTCTCTTCTTTCTCCCCTTCTCCTCCTCACCCTTCTGCCTCTCCTCTTCCTCCCCTCTTGTTCCTCTCTTCCTACTCCCTCTTTTCTTCCTTTCTTACTACTCCCTTCTTCCTCTCCTCTTTTCATCCTCTCCCTCTCCTCCTCTTCCCCTCTTGCTCCTCTCCTCCTACTCCTCCCCTCTTTTCTTCCTTTCTTACTACTCCCGTCCTCCTCTCCTCGTTTTTTCCGCTCCCTCTCCTCTCTTCTTTCTCTCCTCCTCCTCTGCTTTCTCCTTCTATCTCTCGTCCTCTTCCCTTCTTGTTCTTCTCCTACTCCTCCCCTGTCTTCTCCTTTCTTGCTTCTCCCCTCTTCTTCCTTTCCTCCTCCTCTCCTTCCTCTCTTCTTCTCTCCTCCTCCTTTTCTCCTTCTTTCCTCTTCTTCATCTCCTCCTCCCATGTCATCTTCCTTTTTTGCTTCTCCCCTCTTCCTCTCCTCCACTCTTTCTTCCCTTCTTCCTCCTCCTTCCCTCCTTTCTCCTTCCTCTCCTCCTCCCATCTTCTTCCTTTCTTGCTTCTCCCCTCCTCATCTCCTTCCTCTCCTCTCCTCTCCCTTTCCTCTTCCTCTCCTTCCTCTCTTGTTTCTCTCTTCGTCCTCTCTTCTTCTTCCTCCTCCTCACTTCTTCTTCCTCTCCTCCTCCCCCGTATTCTTCCTTTCCTGCTTCTCCCCTCCTCGTCTCCTTCCTCTCTTGTTTCTCTCCTCCTCCTCTCTTCTTCTTCCTCCTCCTCTCCTTTTTCTTTTTTCCTCTCTTCCTCCTCTCCTTTCTTCCTCTCCCCTCCTCCCTTCTTGTTCTTCTAATACTCCTCCCGTCTTCTCCTTTCTTGCTTCTCCCCTCATCTTTTCCTCCTCCTCTCCTTCCTCTCTTCTTCATCTCCTCCTCCTCCCCTCCTCTCTTTTTCTTCTAATCCTCTCCTCCTCTCTCTTCTCTTCCTTCCCTCTTCTTGTTCTCCTGCCCTCCTCTCTTCTTCCTCTGCACCTTCTCCCTTCCTCCCACCTCCCTCGCATCCTAAACTTCTCTTTTCCTTCTCTCCTCTTCCTCTTCACCTTTTCCTCCTCTTTTCTTCTTCCTCCTCCTCCCCTCCTCGCTTTCTCTCTCATTTCTTTCTCTTCTTCGGTCTGCACCTCTGCTCTGCTCTTATATTACAATAACATGCCCTCAGACGTTCACATATGTGCTTGTGCTGTTCCACACTCATTACAGCGGTCAGATATGCTCTGCACAAACTGCACTGCACTGAGATGAATGTTAAAGGAAAAACTTGTATTAATAGATCAAATAATCATTAGATGTAGAATTTACTGCTGGAGGTCTTCAGTGCAGCAACCTAGAACTTTACAAGCTGCGAGGATCCAAAGGCATCATCTGGGGAACCATCTTGAGCAAAATTTGGTCAAGAGACGGCCAAAGCACTTTCATTATTCATTCATTTCACACTCAGTTTTGATGGAGGACACTTTAGCGTTTGTTTGTATAATAATGGCGTATTGGCAGCGTTGCGGGGAATCGGTATATAAACTTTGTGCTCCCATATATAGCCTATCATATGAGCCGATGTAGAAGTGCAGTGGCGAATGATTTTACTGCAGACAGGAAACAGCTGACGCGATCGCGCTCACAACTTTACAGCCTGTGGTCCGCAGACATAACCCGCCGCTCTATAGGCTACCAACCGACCTATCAGTCGATCTGTTGTATTCGGCACCATGTACAGACAGAGATTGATATGACATGATATGATATATCATGATATGATTTAGATCGTCGAGCGGCAGGCTTATAATAGGCGACGACTCGTGATCGTCAGCAATACGCTGCCGTTGCGATGCATAGGTTAGACTGTCATTAGACTAAGTTGTGGACTCCGGCAACAAGCTGCCCTACTAGTATCAGGACCCGCCACGGGTACTTTTTGCTATCTGCTGTTACCCGAACTCAGTGCTTCTGCTGATGTGAGGTGAGTTGTGTAAAGTTAGCTGCATGCTGCTGTTTTATGATGATAACTTGGGATGAGGACGGCTCGCGGTGTTAACGTGACATCGGTGCCTTTCACAATTACATAGGCACCGGGGAACAGAAGTACGGGGACACAAACAAACACAAACGTTTACATGACCGTGGAATAAATTAATTTGGCTTTAAAATTGGAATAAATAATTTAATAATTCGGATTAAAATTTTATTCCGAATAATCATTAGGAATTAAGTGTTTAATTCCCTTTAAAAAAAACAAAAACAAAAAAACATAATTTTGTCTGCATGAAGCTTAGGGACTGCGTAGAACGCGCCAAGACGCCAGCGTGCTTACGTAAGTGCGCACGTGCGCACTGTTGCTATCTTTGTTGCTATGTGCATCTTTCAAACATTGCAAACTTTGCAAACCCTCGATCGAGATCACAAACTGCGCTCCTAAACTTCATTTCAGGATATTTATCTACACCAGACTGATCTTCGGGATATTTCTACACAGATTGCTTCTGGCCGCCCCCTGACTCGGACTACAATTCTCTTGGGACGAAAAAGCCAGAGGTTTGTGACTAAAAGTAACGAATACTGTAATGCATTGCTTTTTGCTATAACGCAGTACTGTAAGGCATTGAAGGGGGGGGGAAATTAATATCTGACAAGGTACAAATGTCAGTAACACGCGTTACAAAGCTTTTTTAACCTGGGTTGAAGTGGTGGCTTTTTCGTTTCTCTTCATACAAATTAGCTAATATCAGCAGCAGTTAAGCGCCGGAGGTGCACCCGCGTAGGTTTGGTCCTGGTTTGGTCCTGGTTTAGTCTCGGTTTAGTCCCGGTTTAGTCCTAGTTCATCTCTGGTTTAGTCCCGGTTTAGTTCTGGTTTAGTCCCGGTTTAGTCCTGGTTCATCTCTGGTTTAGTCCCGGTTTAGTCCTGATTCAGACCTGGCTCAGTTCTGGTTTTAGACCTGGTTTAGTCTTGGTTCAGTTCTGGTTCAGCTCTGGTCCTGGTTTATATCTGGTTTATACCTTGTTTGGTCCTAGTCCTGGTTCAGTTATTTTGGTGAGAGTTATTTAAAAGTGCTGCAGTAGTCATGTAATGTCTTACATTTTAAATGCAGTAATATTGTAATGTAATGGATTACTTTGAAATGACAGTAACAAGTCATAAATAACGAATTACAGTTTTGAAGTAACTTGCCCAACAGTTGTATTACCCCCACTGAAAATTCCTAAAAGTAGGGTCATTTATAATACAGTGAGATTCCTGAACATAGACAAAATCAGATTTAAACTGTTTACTACTACTCAAAAAAAATGATGAAACTGATTACATCGGAAAATCAAGTACAAAAATCTGCCTTTTTTGACTTAACAAACTGTCTATCTTTAAGCGGTATATACCCTAAAAATTGTAATTTTTGTAATTAATATTTTTATTTTAAACTTTTTTGTCAAAAACATAACTAGTACACTAGTACTCTAGGTTTGCTGTACTCTTGTATGTGCGTCCTGTTAGTTCTGGTGTCTGACACAAATGTTTGTTCCCACAGGTCTGTGTGAGCCAAGGGCCACGACTGCTCCAGGCCCCCGGGCCTTCAGGTCCCCGGACACCCGGACACCCGGACACCCAGACACCCAGACACCCAGACACCCAGACACCCAGACACCCAGATCTCCAGACACCCAGACACCCAGACACCCCAGACCTCCAGACCTCCAGACACCAGACACCCCAGACACCCAGACCTCCAGGACACCCAGACACCAGACACCCAGACACCCAGACCTCCAGACACCCAGACACCCAGACACCCAGACACCCAGACACCCAGACCTCCAGACACCCAGACACCCAGACACCCAGACACCCAGACACCCAGATCTCCAGACACCCAGACACCCAGACCTCCAGACACCCAGACACCCAGACACCCAGGACCTCCAGACACCCCAGACACCCAGACACCCAGACACCCAGACACCCAGACACCCAGACACTCCAGACACCCAGACACCCAGATCTCCAGACACCCAGACACCCAGACCTCCAGACACTCTCCAGACACCCAGACACCCAGACACCCAGACACACCCGGAGACACCCAGACACCCAGACAGACTCCAGACACCCAGACACCCAGACACCCAGACACCCCACCAGACACCCAGACACCCAGACACCCAGACACCCAGACACCCAGTCAGACACCCAGACACCCAGACACCCAGACACCCCAGACACCCAGACACCCAGATCTCCAGACACCCAGACACCCAGACACCCAGACCCCAGACACCAGACACCCAGACACCCAGACACCCAGACCCCAGACCCCAGACACCCAGACCAGACACCCAGACCACCAGACCTCCAGACACCCAGACACCCAGACACCCAGACACCCAGACACCCAGACACCCAGACCTCCAGCACAGGACCTCTCATCTAAGTCCAAGTCACCAACAGACACTAACACACACTAACACACACTAGCACACACTAACACAAACACCCACAGACTCACGCTCACACAAATTCACACAAACACACACTAACACAGGCACACACACACACACACACACACACACAAAGATTCACACTCAAACACACTCACAAAAGCACGTTAACAAACACACACCTTAAACACACAAACACTCAAAAACACACACAAACAAAAACAAATATATATAAACTGCCTCTGCCTGCTGCTGATATGTTTCCACCTGCAGCTCCGACGTTCCCGCCCGCTGCTCCAGTGCCTCCTGCCGCGCCCACTGCTGCTCCCGCCGCTCCTGCCGTGCCCGCTGCTGCTCCCGCCGCTGCTCCTTTCACGCCCCTGCCTGCTACTTCTTTTAGGATTCCTCGTCTCGTTCGTGCTCCTGCCGCGCCCTGCTGCTCCTGCCGCTGCTGCTCCCGCCGCTCCACTGCTGCTCCCGCCGGCCCTGCCTGCCTTCTTTTAGGATTCCTCGTCTCGTTCGTGCTCCTGCCGCGCCCACTGCTGCTGCCCCGCCGCTCCTGCCGCGCCCCACTGCTGCTCCCACGCTCCTGCCGTGCCCGCTGCTGCTCCCGCCGCTCCTGCCGCGCCCACTGCTGCTCCCGCCAGGCCCCTGCCTGCTACTGCTTTTAGGATTCCCCGTCTTGTTCGTGCTCGTGCTGCGTTCGCTACTGCTCGCGCTGCTGCTCCCGCCGCTCCTGCCGCGCCCGCTGCTGCTCCCGCCGCTCCTGCTGCGCTGCTGCTGCTGCTCCTGTCGCTCCTGCCACGCCCGCTGCTCCTGCCACGCCCACTGCAGCTCCAGTGTCCCCGCCTGCAGCAGCTTCACTCTTCTACCCGAACGATGTCGACATGGCCTCCACTGACGATATCGTGGTCTGTTTCTTTT